>NC_139901.1:6651240-7998740 GCF_905171665.1 Trachurus trachurus | reverse complement strand
AACAACCTTTGACCTGCTCACAGACTCTCTGTATCCACCGAGGGGCACGCCGAGTCCTCCTTTCTGTACACTTTGTCTTGTGAGCGATGCGTTCGGGGGATACAGAGGATGGAGGAAGGGACAGGGGGGAGGAAGAGTCACTTGTTGGGACGTCTGCGCAGCTTTCCCTTAATCTTCCTTAACAGTGATATATCACGTAATTTCTCTGTTTGAGCATTCATGAATAAAAAACAGGTAAACAGGATCGCAGACGATGCTGCTCTCTACCTAATGTAAGACTGATATGATTTCATTCTGCTTTCCTTTATTCACGACTCAGAGTTCAGGTAATTTCATGCATTATAGGAAACTGTCAATGATTGTTCTCTCTCTGGCTCCACATATAGAGGGTAAAGCTTTATTAATATGTGTGGTGTCTCTCCCACACATCTCATTCATTATAGATAACCTTACGCAGGACTGGTTGAATGGGAGAGGATACAGCAGTCAGGGATGAGAGGAGACGTTGGCGCTGGTGTTAACCGAGCAGGTCTGAGAGCAGCTTTTTTTTTTTTTTTTTTAAATAAGGTCCAATCGATTTCCTCTGGTGCTGGTAGTGAGGACCTGTTTTACTCTTCTCTGTATACTTAAGATGTTTATAAGGTGGGTGTTACAGTTTTCTCAGGATTGCTCTCTGTGCTGGATAATTTTCCAGGGACAGGAATTGAAATGGTTTTTCTGAAGATGTTCTTCTAATTTTCAATTTCACTCTCGAATAAAAACTCATTTGTTTTGTTCTACTGCTTTTCTGTTTTCTTCCTGTAAATGTCCAATACAACACTACATTGACAACTACCTAATGCCTGTTTATGGCTTGACAAATACAAGGAAAGTTGGAAGCCCTGACAGATGTCTTTGACTTCAGGGCAAGTTCTGACCCTCAAGAGGCTCACTGCTAGATGATTTATACATCATGAATATTACATTGTACAAAATGAGAGTTTCTCCTCACTAATCCAGGGGTGTCCTCCCAGTGAAATGTTATATCAGTGCCCTGTTTTATTACTTCTCAGTAATATTTTTTGTCTGACTGAGTCTTGTCCTTTATTCTGGTTAATTCGTCTAACCCTAACCCTTCTTGCAGTGCTGATGGGTGTTTCCACCACTCTTGCAACTTCAAAAGTATTCACACCCCTTCACTTCACTTTCTGCAGACATTACATTGTATTGTAGATTTAATTTCAAAGGGGAAAAAATCATTTTTTACAGCACTCAATAAACCACAATGACAAACAATGAAAACAATCACTGAGCTCTCTCATCCCCAGGACCTTTACCTCAGCACTTTGTAGTAAACCTGGCTTCCTGGCACATCCTCTCAAGCACTGATTGGATAAAGTTGGCCTGCCATCTTCAGGTTTCTGCACAGATGTGCTATTGGGTTTTAAATCTGTGTTTAAATCTATATTTAAGTTATTCTTGTGGATTTTCTATGCCTTTATATAGAACCAGTATGGACTGACAGGGAGAGAGCAGGGAAATGACATGTGGTAAATGGTTCTGCTGGCCAGGAATCAAACCAGGGGGACTCATAGTTGAGAGCATTTGGGGCCATGTGGTATACACCTTAACTATTCAGCTATTAGACTGCACTTTGGATCACTATTGTGCTGAAAGGTGAACACCTGCGTTCAGGAGCAGGTGTTCTGTAATGACCTCTGCATTAGGCTGCATTCATCCTTCCTTCAGTTTTAGACCAGCACCCCCTTCTCTCTGCTGTTGAGAAGTCTGCTTGATGCCGCCACCACTACAGTATGCTGAATCTGTGGCTGTTCCTGTTGGGATCACAGGCTTGGGAAGAATAAGTGTTTTTGGCGGCTGCAAAACGTCTTGGGTTTCAGTTTGGCTTTATCAGGTTAAATCACATGTAACACATGCGTAGCCCCATGGTCGTGTCAAATGATGTCGAGATTCAGTTTCCGCACTATTTTGACTTTCACTTCCCCTTTCAGTATCATGGCTGAATACACAGAAAAATATAAATAAACTAAAACAACATTCCAGTAACCTTAAAACTCGTTCTACAGAGATTTAGCTGCAGTACAGCAAGTAACAAACACATGGGATTCTCCTGAGCAGGGTCGGTCACCGCCACACTAACACCTCGCAGGTGTATGTGTGTTCCTGTTGTAAAGGCATTTGACCTCTTTCTTAGGGCAGTCGGAACATATACAACACGCTCACGAGTCACATGATCTCAGTCCAAATCAACTCTGAAGTCACTTATTTCTGCGACTTAGGAACAAGTTGCTGACTCGAGTTCACATCTCTGAGGAACATCAGTTAATTTCAAACAACTTCACAAAGCTACAACTTTTTTGTTTTTCTTCACACATTCGCAGAATCAGCTGTTTTTGTTCTCCATAGCAGACGCACAAAAAGAGTGCTGGTAGACGGATCACCCCTTCGCACCTTCTGAGCTGAAAACCAACATCAGCAAAGACGGAATAAAGAATCATTTTCAGGGCACAGATGCAACATAAGTGATGTTATGGAAAGTCATGCAAGAGCCATGGAAATTTTTGAACATTTGTCTTTTAGATTAAAGAAAGCCTGAACTCAGTGTCGGGTCCTTTGCTGTTGTATTAAAGGATTACAATGATTGTTTTCCAGCTGTTTGAGAAAATAAATCCACAACAGACAACAAATAACAATATTAACCAAAATCTAAAGTCATGATGTTATATAATAGAAAAGATTGACAGCAAATGAAGACAACCTACAATCTAATCTGTGATTGTGAACGCATAACATAGGAGTGTGTCTGGCCCTCAGGTCTGCAGAAGAGTTACTGCTGAGACTTTTTTTTAAAGGAAAGCTCTGGAACACTTGAAATGGTAAAGTTGGAATCAGCAGCATTGGGGTGGCTTGAAGGATCTGGATATATGGGAGCAATAAAGACTGTGCGAGTTACAGAGTGCACCTGTGCTGTGCAAAATTCCCCCGAGATGCAGGGTAGCTTGAAGGGCTTCACTTTCAGAAAAGCAGCCTGAGGACGCTTTAAAGTTCAGGAGTCGGACGCTGCAGAGGTGTTACTGCTGCAGGGGCGAACAACCTGCTTTTTATCTTGTTGTCTTCCTGGTGTTTAATCCATGTTCAAGTCGTTTGATTTTTTTTTTTTTTACAGCCAGACCAGTTCAAAACTGTGGGAACACACCGACAACAGGCTTTTTATTCTTGCTGTTTTAGAGTCATTTAGTGTAAACGGTACCACTTTTCAATAAGGTTCACTTAAATCTGTTCTTCTAGGATTTACTGATGGTTTAATAGGTCACTTATTTCAGTTCTGTGGATATGTTAGAGCAAGCAACAAGTACACAGATGCACTCTGGCATTCAAACCATGATTGATTTGTATTAAGGGGTCAGGACATATCCAACACACAGCCACACCACCAGTACCAGCCTGGACTGACGGTTGACATAAGGATGGTGTGCTCCAGGTCCATGAGACCAGGCCATGCTGTTCCAGTCTTGGCCCAGTGTTGCTGTATCTGTGTCCTCAGGTTTCTGTTCTTGGCTGACAGCAGGAACGTTGGAACCTGATGTGACCCAATGTGTTGTTCAGTCTAAGAAGCTTTTCCGTCACAGTTGTAAAGAGTGGTTATCCAATTCTATGTCCTCATAACTCTCACATCTAAAGTGTTTCTGTTTGGATGATTTTTATTTTTTGGGGGGTTTTGTTTTGTTTTGTTTCTGGAGTAAAAACTCTGGAGACAGTCCTGTGTAAAAAAAAAAAAAGAAAAAATCCCAGGAGATGAGCAGTTTGTCCCCATCCTGCTGTTGGATATGAACATTTATACGTTTCGAAATTGCTACATAGCCGAGCTGTTTAGATTCCAGTCTCACAGAAACATTTTGAGTCTAGCATGAAACTGAATTCCTTTATTCACACCTGTCTACAAGTGGTAGGCAGCCATCCTCTTGTTTGGCTTCTACCTCTATCACTTCTTCCCTGATAAAACACAACAATAACAGAAGATTTCCCCAAGCCTGGTAAAACCAAACATACAGTATTTCAATGCTACACAGCAATAGCAAAAAAAAATTACAAATAGCTCCTTTAATTGAAGCTCTTGTGTCTGCAGGACTGCATTGCAACGCTCAGTAGGATCCAGACTTGTGGGCATCACTCTGGCGTGTGCACTTGTTTTTAAAAACCTTCAATGCTTCATTAAGATTCCCTTTTCTTAAGCTTCTGTCACTGCCTGTTTTGCAAGAACATGCACATGGACAGTATGTTCTGGAATGACTGGGCCATAACTTATTGAACTGAAATGTACACCCTGTTTAGTGAATCATTGTGCGAGGAGAATCACCTCTGCTCACAGGAGCCGATGCATTCACTGGATTAACTTATTTGATAAATACATAGTTAGTGTCACCAGTGATACCTATTATGGTTGGACTGACAATAGTCACCTGCTGAAAGTGCCACTTCAACAACACTGTCCCAGTTCTGCATTTACGTATAACACTGCCTGACTGACAAGTGAGGTGCTGTGCAAAAAAATATCACTAATGGACACTTAGAAAAAAAAAATGTCACCAAAGATATCACACGTCCAGCCTGGCAACCGTCCCTGTATACTGTAAACCTGGCCGTGTGATTACAGTGTGTTACAGAGTGTTACAGAATCCAGCAGCAGAAAACAGGTGTTTCAGGCCTGCAGTCATTTGTGAAGTTAATTAATTGCAATGACCTGCAGACAGTCACACCAGGTGTCTTGGCTGATCATGTTGGAAATTACAATACAATGTCGTCCAGTCACCCTTCACCACGGCCTCCCTCGCTATCGCTTTTTTATCCAGCCTTCCCATAGCTCTACCTCTTCCCTACACCTTCCTCTCTCTCTCTCTCATCCACTCCCTCATCCCCCCCCCCTCCGTGTCTTCGGCCGGCGCTGAAATGTGATGCTGTCAGCCGCTGTAAGCAGAGCTCTGGCACCGGGGCTTGTAACAGCCGTATGGTGGCTATTTTAGCGTGGACTCTGACGGTTGTGGCTGTCACGTCTGATGGCGAGGGCGGCGCTGATCTGTGGTGGCAGGCGGACGAAGAGGAGGAGGAGGAGGAGGAGGAGGAGGAGGAGGAGGAGGAGGAGGAGGAGGAGGAGGAGGAAGAGGAGGAGGAGGAGGAGGCGGCTCCAGCCTCCAGTCTCACTGCACACTCACTACTGCTAGTTTACAGCTTCAAACACACACATACGCACACACACATCTCTCATCACCACACGTACACACACATGTTATGCACAACTCCTGCCATGCAAATCTGCATGTGCATGCACACACACCCATATACTACACAGTACACACATATTAACGATTCCATCTGCACACACACAAAACGCACTGAAGTGCACGTATGCATGTAATAAACAGGCAAACAAGGGAATACACACAAACAAGTGTACACACACGCACAGACCCACACGTTCACAGACACGCAGTGTGGAGCAGCACCGCAGTAAGGTCACTATGCTGCCATTACTTACAACGCTGAACACTCACTTCTCTGCCGCTCCCCCTCTGTTTCTCCCCCCTTGGCTCTCCTCCTCCTCCTCCTCCTCCCTCCTTTTCTCAGTGTCTTATTTCCTTTTTTTTCCTTTTTTATCTGACCGACTCTCTCTCTTTCCTACACATTCTGTTCTCTCTCCTCTTCCCTTCCCATTTTTCATTCATTCCCTTCCTTGTTCATTTAGCTTTGGTTATTTATTCTTTATGACTTCTGCCTCCCTCTCTCTCTCTCTCTCTCTCTCTCTCTCTCTCTCCCTCCCTCTCTCTCTCTCTCTCTCGCTCTGCACGTTCCCCTCATGCTCACTGACTCGCCTTTACTTTCTCATTCACACCAGAGTGGCTCTCTTGTACCGAGAGGATCGCATAACCCTTACACAGTATTCAAAGTGTTACCACCCTCCCCTCTCGGTCCCTGTTGGGTCCAGTCCAGCTTTCGCGCCCACAGAGAGTGACTGCGTCTCAGAGCTACAGCCGTGAGCCCTCTACTCATGTCTCTAACCCCGAGGCTTCAGTGGATCAGAGAAGAGATAGACCCACAGCCCTCCTCACTTTCAGCCACACCTTCAGCTGTTCACCTGAATACTGAAATCTTAACAGCACTGACTCACACTCACACAGAGCAGGGAACACACACACACACACTTGACTGCCAGCGTTAAATAATTTGGTGTTACACAGAGGAAGTGCTTTGCATTTAAAAGGAATATTTCACAGTGATATGTCTGTGTGGTTCTGGTCCAGTTATTGTAAATGCTATACTGTTATTAGATTATGTCTGTTAAATGTTAAAGCATTTCCTGTCTCCATCTATAAAGTTCTGCCTTGCAAAACATGCTCGATAACATATCTGTCTTGTGGAATCGACCAAACTTTCCAAGACCATAAAGCCAGAAATAGACTTGAAGCTTTCAGACACGTGCTTTCAAAGTGCATAGTGGCCAAAAGTCCACTCACTTTCTAATAAGTTGTCACATGTTACACAAGTGAAGGCGTAAATGGAGTTAATGCTTTTATAATTATACATTATACAAGTGTCTTTGTCTATACGTAACCCGCCGCCTTCTGTACATTGTAATAGAAAATGCCTCTGACTGGCTGAGTGAGTGAGAGATCATTGTTCTCCTATTGGTCAGCCCAATGCCATGTGACTGAGATAGAGCTTTCCCATTGGCTATTGCTCTGTAAAATGGAATTGGCGTAAACGGTATCTATATCGGGGTGGCATTCATAGCCAACATAGTGAATTTGAAGCAAACCAGACTAATGATTAATCTTAAGAAGATCTAAGTTTTGTTACTGTTGACGTGCCCTTCAAATGGCAATGACCTTGACCTTTGACCACCAAAATCTGGCTAACAACCCTGGCTGTTGCTGGTGTGGAGGCATGGAAAACACTGTGGCAGACAGAAATACACACCAACTAGTGTGACTAAAGGCAATGACAGATACTGTATATTGATTTGGAGATGGCAGCTGATGGTAGTACCGAGTTGGACCTGTTCCAGTCTGGGTCAGTTAATGTTGACAGTTGGCAGATAAAATCAGACAGTGTTTGATGTGTAAAGAGTCTAATCTTAAATCTTCACAATTAGTAACTCCCATGAAGATTATCTTCAATGTGTTTGATATTTATCACTAAAAAGCTACTTGATACAGAAAGTGCGTAAGCAAAAGAAGTCTTCTGCTGTATTGTATGTCCACTACAGTGATGATGCTCAGTGTTGGTGGTGCAGGTGGTAACGTGAAACTCCATCATAGCACGCACACAGTATGGGCATATTATCCACCAGTGTGCATGTGGAGAAGTACAAGAACAACAACTGAGTGAAAGAAAACCCACTCGTGCTTAACCACACAATCACACATAAGGTTGGCATGTTACTCAGCAGAAAGAAAAAGCCAGACAAAGGTCGTCGGTTGACTGCAGCTGCAGTGGTAACCTTTGAAACTTCAAACTCAACAGGGCGATTAAATGGAAGAGCTATCTGTGTGGGTATTCACCTCGTCTGCACTTTTGTTTGACAAAGAATGCGAATTATGTCTATGGGTGTGTGTATCTATGCGTGTGTGTATGTGTGTGTGTGTGTTTCCGGGCTGGTCGTGATCACCCCCGCCCCCACGTACACACACACCAATAGTGCCACTCAGCCATCTGTGTTACACCCCTGTCCATGACCTAGTCCCTGCACATGATTAATTCTGCTTTATTCCACTTTATGCATTAAAGTCCATTTCAGAAAGGTCAGCAAAGGGGTGGTACAAGCAGGAATTGAGCGGCCCCCGCCCCTCCTCTTAAGATCGTTTTGTGGACTCAAGGCCAGTTTCCTCTTAGTAAGCTCACATTAAATTCACACATCTTTCTTTTTACCCCCTCCTTTTCTTAGCATAAGAAAAATTATGCAGAGTAGTACTACCCATTCAATTACCGTTAAGCCCTACTTACCCAGCAAAGAGAAAAAGGGATTCTAATTCATTAGGTGGGATTAAATGACGGTTTAAAAGGCATTTTGGTGTCTGGGAGAGCGGTGACTGTGCTAAGGAGTGGTAGGTAGTGAAGCGATGAGGGGTGTAATTTGAGTCCTCTGCATTTTCTGTCCTCGAATGTCTTCCTTTCACATTTCACGCCTGTTGGGCTGCCTCAGATAGACTTTTTATATGTCTGTTAAAAATGAAGGTGTCTAACGAAAAGGCATCATCATGACCCGACTCCTTAATGGCTGGGTGTCAGGCAAGGAACAGGACTGTAAATAGACACCGCTGACAGGTGAGGAGAGCCCTGTATCATCAGAAAGGCAACTTTTGAGAACTTTGATTCAGACTGACAGAACATTTTTGGTGAGTGTTAATTTTGAAGGTGCTGGTAGACACTTCTTTCTCGTGTAAAAGCTGCTTGAGAGTAGATCAGATGGCTACATTGCAACGTAGCTTGTCGGGATAAATCCCCAGATCAATATCACGTGATTCTGTTGGTCTTATGCCATCCACAAAGGTTTTAATGATATTGAGCTCATTGTTTTGATTTTGAGGGTCTGCTAATCAACTGCTGCAGGAAATTGTCCTAAAATCGGGAAATTAGGTCTGATAAATATATGTTTTTAAATTGTATTTAACCTTGTAATATAAGAGATCCATGATCTCTTCGACAAGGATGACCTAGCTGGCCAAGAAAGTGACAGCACACACCACAATAAAACAAACATTATTAAGAACAATTTACAGACAAATTAGTCAAAAACTAAAAAACTGTGAGCAAAACAAAGTGCAAACCAGGCTCTGTGGATACTTTTTTTATTTAAAAACAATGGCACTGTCCAATGGTCTCACATTCTCGGTCATTTAAACCTGAAAACTAAAGGCTCAAAAATTATCCAAGAGCTGGCATTTTCAACTTGAGGAAGTTCCATGCAGGGGGAGCCACAAAACTAAATGCTCCTATTCCCATCTCAGTGCGGACATTAGGAACAGACAAATAAATGAAATCACATGAACGGGGGGCATAATCACTTGGGGTTATAAGGAGATAGTGACATAGAAAAGGTGGAATTAGAACCACAGATGTCTATAATTAAAAAAAAGAGTTTTGTGTCTACAACCAATGACAAATCTCAAGGTATTGTGATATCAAATGACTGTAAATATTTGGCTGAAGCACATGTACAGCACATCACCTTAAACTAACAACACCAAAAAGGTTGATGAGATAAGCAGTTTCCTTGTTCTGTGAGAAAAACAAGATATATTTCTGAAATGAAAGTCTAATTTACCTTTCAGTTTGGGGACTATGAGTTTCAAAAGGTATCTCTTGATCAATAAGGAAGCCCAGGTACTTAAAACGTATTTAATCTGTTTTTCTTGAGAAGTTTGAATCTTTGGAAGATTTGCTTGTTTGGGTGTATCTGTATTTAGGGCAGTTTTAGCTTCTGCAAACAACATCTAGTGCTGACTTGAAAAGTTGGTTAATTAATGCATGTAGAAAAAAAAGAGTAATAATAAGTACAATCTTGTGCCAGAGAAGGCAAACAGCACTAAATCATGGTGTCATCAGTGTAAAAATGATACATGGCATTTGATTGGTTATTGGACAGGTTACTGATATAAATGGAGAAAAGAATGGGTCCTGCGACTGAACCTTGGGGCACACCCTTTAAGAGAAGAGAAGGTGGACCTTGCTATTTGAACACAATGTGTTCTTGTTGATAAATAGTTTGTCCAGGATAAGGCTTGTTTCGACAATTTAATGGAGGGTTACCACAAGTTCAAGACATTAATCTATGACATAAAAAACATTGGTATGGTTTTACATATCTTAAATTATGTGTGAATGGGCTGCTATTTCCTGGAGCCCTGATCAGATGGATCAGATCATCAGACCATCTGCTGTGTATTATTAACCTACTTTCTCTCCATGACTTTTTTCTTTGCCTCTACTGCTGCTATGTGATAAAGATAATAAAAATGCAAAAAAAAAAAAAGTACAACGACAACATGGTTATACGAAACTAGGGAGACTTTTAACGTCATCCACCAAAAACAAAAAAACAGCCTGTTCACCATTCCACCTTGACAGGCTTTCTAACTTAGCTTTTGCAGAGTTAGTCAAATGAAAACAACAAGTAGGAAGTATTTGATGTCACGTGATCATGATTCACTTAGGCTTTTGCAATCCTATTTAGCCTTCAGAAAAGATGTTGTTAATTTGTGAAGATTATCTTCCTGGAGAAAATAAATCTGTGCAACACTGAAGTTTTGTTTCATTTGCACTGTTGTCATTAGCGTCACTTTCCACAACCACCTAAAAAGCCAAACGTTGAGCAGATAGCGATTAACTGGTGAACTTAAGCAAGACTTGGATTCATGCCATCAACACGGTATTTCAGTTGCAGGGTTGGGAGGGTTACTACTTTAAAAATGTATTCCAGTACATTTTACAAGTTACCTGTTAGAAAATGTAATTAGTAACTTACTCTAAGTACCACAAAATTAAAGTAATGTAACGGATTACATTTAGTTACTTTTGGATTACTTTAATACCAAACATGCAAATTCAGTCACGCAGCCATCACGCATCAATCCACGCAGAGGAAACAGGAAATGAAACGCACCGAGCATCCGCTAAATTTCAAAATAAAACACAATGGATAAACTCTCAGTTGTAAATCATCACTTTATCAACATTAGTGACAGCCGCCGGCACAAACCACGAGTTGGGGGGGGGGGGGGGGGGGGGTACCAACAAACAGGTTTGAGGGAAACAATGGTTTACACTTCGCACAGATAAGTCTTAAAGTGTGTATTGCAACACCTTCTCATCACAATCCACGGCATCTAACTTACAGTACACAGAACACACAAACAGCTGTTATTAAAACCCAACTCATAAGTAACAAGTTCGTGATATTGGACCACCGCTCACATTAGCTACACAACAAACCGCTAACAATTAATCCACACTCAAACCGAAGCAACAATAATGTTAACTGTACTCAACAAGCTGGTATTACAAGGTTTACAACAGATGTGACAGACAACCTGGGCTGTGTGTGTGTGTGTAAAGAAGAGAGGGAGAGAGAGAGAGAGAAAGTCTGTAACCTGCTAGCTGTTAGCTACCGTAGCTCAGGCGTCGGTCTCCCATCAGGTAAAAGCTGCCGTTTATTCCTCAAATGAAGCTCGTGAAGTTGTTGAGCCTCTCCGGTACAGTTATCCATCACTGCAGTTGAATTAGCCGCTAAACTGCTGGAAGCTAAAACCGAGGGGGCGTCTGTGTTTACAATTCACGAAAGCAACGTGAATTTACGTGCCGCTCACACTCAGTAGAGTTGCGCAATTAGGCAGCGTAGCCTCAGCCACACACACCGTACGGGCAGAAGAGGCAGAGCAGCTCTGTGCCTCTCCTTTGAAACACAGCGAGACAGCAAGTGGCTTATGGCCGCTCTGGTTGATTTTTAAAATGTGAAGTAATCAGCCAAGTAATCTCCGTTTTTATCAAATGTACCGGTAATCTGATTACGGGTTCTTTTCTGTAGGCCTACTTGTAACGGACTACAGTTACCCTTTTTTTGTATCCTGATTACGTAACGCCGTTAGGCTACATGTAGTCCGTTACTCCCCAAGCCTGTTCAGTTGTTTATCTTTTGATTATAATGATAGAAAGCGAGATGATTCTCATCATGATCACAATATTATATCTGGCTCTGCTGTGTATTGGCATTGATAAGACGCTGAACTCGTGGATCTTCGCTTGGACTGAACCTCCTAGATCGTATTGGCTTGTCTCACCACCGGGCTGTTTAGGCCAGCTCACACCTATATCAACTTTATTGGGTGATAATATGGCAGTGTTGTAAAGCTTGATGTGATGCCCCCAAGTGGCCAAAAAAACACTTGATTTGTGTTTAAATATAAACGATCATGATAGTCTCAGAATCAACAAAAAACAATATAGGAAAATGTCCAAAATGTGATTGATATTAATGTGGCACTCTGACAGAAGATGCTTTAAGAATATGGTTTCAGTCAGGTGGTTTATTTTGTCCTCAGAATCTCAGATTCTATTTTCAGTCATGGCAAAGCGCATAAATCATAGATAAAGAATACGGCGCAGCACTCCAATTTAAGTTTTTATTGCTGTGTAGATGATTTGGGCAAGATGCCATCTTTCAGCATGCATTTCAGGCAATAATAGTGTCAAACCTCAATTAATATTCATAAATCGACAATACAACCATGCACACAGCTGTGTCACGAATATCATCCCTCATGCACTGATTCACTCCCTGAGACAGTGGCCTGGAGAAGAGCTAGAGGCTTCACACAAACTGCTTTTTCGGTAATAACTTCTTTTTAGGACTGAACAGAAAAATAACACATAGATTCATAATCATTTTATGACCTGCTCGAACAGGGGGAAAAAGCTGGTCCCCCAGCTAAAAAATATTTGGGGAAACTCACTGAGAAATTCACTTGATGCTGTCTACAGTATAAGTTTGAGCTGGTGGTATAGAGGAAAGAGCAAGGGCAGATGAGACGAAGGGAGAGAGGTGAGTGATGATAGAGAAGAGAGCAGAGGACACCGGCTGGGTCAAAAGAGCGGCGCTGCTGGCAATGCCACCACTGTGTTGTTTTTAAAAATTCAACACGACAAAAAGTTATGTTTAGTGCTGCACTGTGCTGTGTGTGTGTGTGTGTGTACATGTGAGGGTGATACACTTTTCAGCAGCCTGACACATAATCTTCAATTACAAGAGATCTAGTCTAAAGACGTGTTTATAGTCAACAGAATCTCACATACATGTACATGTAATCCTTCTTATAGTATGAAGAGAAAGTTTCAGTATACCTCCTGCTGGTACTGTATATTCCCATGTTAAGCTTTGAGCGCTTGTTGCTTCAACTTTAACAATTAAACATCACAATGTTCATACCAAACAGTTCAAAAGGCCACTTCTGTACTAATGGTCTTGAGTAGGATATTGAAGCACACAACTAATGACAAATGTTTTTAATACACACTGTATCTTCTCTACAGTCAAATATTAAATATGAATACATTTTAAATATTAACGAGAAAAACAATTCCCCTAGGGTTTAGATGAAATGGTGTGAAACCGAAAAAAAAAATCAGCTTTTAATGCAACTTTCAAGTCTTAAGTCTGACTAAAATCCCAGCAATTTGCAGTTTTGTATCTTGGCCAGGAAAAAAGCGCAAAGACCAAATCCCAGTGTGGGAAGAAATCAGAAAAAGAGCCATGAGTGTATGAACACTGGGTACTTTAGAGAGAGTGTAAGGTTTAATCTACCTGCTGTCAGAGGGGCTTATTACCATTGCGTTTATTCAAGCTTTTTTTTCTGGCACTCAGATTCTTAAAATGTTGGTGTAAGTGTTTAGACTAAAGCCCTGTCACATAAAACTGACCTTGGCTTTAGGGTATCCAGTGCCTATTTTCAAGTATTCTATTACAGGTGCTTCAGGAAGCTTTTACATTAAATGGTCTGATATAACCATCACAAGAATAATACAAAGAAACTAAATAAATTCCCCAGTGAGCCACTAGGTCATAACATTTGTTTTGACTCCTCGGGCCCTAGTTTCTTGGCGCAGCGCAGGTGGCGCAAGGTAGCGCAGCTGGTCTAATGCAAGTTTCGACCAGCGCAGCCTAGCGCAAAGTCAGATTGGAAGATTGGCAGATCGCGCTGCGCTGAGATAGGCGTGGCCGCGCAGCAGGGGGAGGCGTCACAGATTCAGCTTGGTGCAGTGGAAGTTTTGTGCGAAAATGTCTCGCCGAGGTTGCGCTGAAAGCTCGCCACCTCCAACCAGGTCTAGTCTCAGCGCAGGGCGAAGCGCAGCAGGTGCAGTGGAAGTTTGGCTGACTGACCTGCAGTGCACACACGTCACCAAGACCTCACAGGCAGATCTCCACAGTTCCAGACACATTTCAATGCAATAAATATCCACAATAACCACTATTTAATGCAACTAATGGAATCAACAGTGAATTTATATCTATATAGATTGTCCCGTCACATCTGACGTCAGATCAAAGCAGAGATCAAAGGCTGTCGGCGGGTAATGGAAACTCCACCTGAATTAACACAGCTGCAGGGACGAACTGGCACTGAAAAGCAGCTGTGGATGTCCCAAGCAGGACTGAGGGTGGATGACTGCATGTCGCTGCCGTGTTGAGATACCACTCTGCCCTTGTGATGATCGCTTTATTTATTTATTTACTTATTAATTCATTAGAGCGAGCGACCGCATCACGCAGCCGTAATGAAAAACAAAACACAAATCATCATCTCTCTTAGTCCACCACAGCCTCGGTATCAGATAGTCAGTATAGCCTACTACAGTATACTCTCTATCACAGAAAAAAAGAGAAAAAAAGAGACGGACAGAGAGAGAGAGAGAGAGAGAGAGCGCGTCCTTTACGCTGATTTCATTCCGCATGGTGTTTGTTTATGTTGTGATTAGTGTAGGCTACACCTTCATCTTGCTTACACAGGGTTTGAATAACTGTGAGTTTCTTTATTAGTTTATTAGTTGTTGTTTCTTACACTGAGCACCGGTTCTCAGTGTATCAGATCAATCCTGGTTAAGTATATTAGTAAACTCATTATTGGTCACTCTGAGCTCGGACCTCCGGACCGCACAGCTGTTTCCTCCGGGGAGAGGTTCGGCCTCTGGCGTCGCTGTTTCCTCTGTCCATGTCCAAGTATAAAATGACAAACTTGCAGCGCGCATCACCCGCCGCGCAGTTAAAGGTGAGGAGAGGAGCTCATTTGATTGGTGAAGATCTGACTCGGCTGTGTCAAACCCACTCCACGCCTTTCTCTCCTCCTCCTGTCTCCCTCCCGCCCTCTCTCCTCCCTCTTTGCCATTTGCGCCGGTGGGAGGGACGAGGGGAGGGTTTACGCTGGTCTAAGTCTGACTGCGCGGCCCACCAATCTTGCGAAAAGGACCTGGTCCACGCCCCGTTGGCGTGGCGAAGCTGCGCTGCACTTAGACTTCGCTCGGTCTACGAGACTAGGGCCCCTCATGTTCATTTGTCTCTGTGTGTTTATATGTAGCCATATACATAAGAGGCCCATGTTAAACTGACTGCATCAGTCACAAAAGCAGTGTTGGATAAAATGCCTCATGCAGTTGCTTATACTTTAACTGTACACACAAATATACTTCAGACAACTGAGACAGATCTCCTCACATTGGCTCAATAACACCACTACAAGAACATTTTTTGACAACTCTATGGACTTATTGACAAAAGGCTGCAGTATTAAAGGATAGATGTAATGAGGAGAGGTCCCACAGAAGACTGGGAGTCTCTCTTTCTCACCACTCCTGTCATATGCTACGCTGCTCTCTGACATTTCAAAGCAGTTTGTCAACTCTAATCACACAACTAGAAAAGGCTGCCTCTTACAGTCCACAGTGTGTATGTGAAAGTGTACATTTGTGTATGTGTTGGAATGTGTGTGCCTGTGACTGTGGGTTTAGTGTAAGATAATCAGCTACTCACTGAATAGCATTACAATCACTGAGGGTGAGTTTCATTGGTTTTCTTGTTCCCAATTATGAATTAAATAATTTAATATGAAATAAAGTCTAACCATGCCTGAAATCCATTAATGCTGATATGAGTGATGTTACCATTAGCCAGTTCAAGCGTAAGCAAACCTGCTCAGGGCCAAGAAATGGCAAGTTTTAGGATTTGGACAAGAAATGGTAATATCATGGCTATAATGTTGCCAAATATTTTAGCTATTTCTTTCTCTTTCTGTTTCATCATATCAATTAATATTTTATCAATATCAACCCTTCTGATGTCAATTGATGTCCAGAGGCAACTTTCATTCATTGTCATTTTTCAAATGAATTAGAATATCAAGATGGACTTACAACTTGTAAAGCTATTAGGTACTATTTTTATGTCACTTTTTTTTCCTTTTTTTTTTACCATGGCTTTAGGAGTGATGTGTCCTTTCCAAAGGGTTGGACTCTTTCAGTAACAGGAAAGACCAAACACCAGACCTATTTGAACCCTGTCTCACAGCTGAATAGGCTACAAGAGCTTTCAAGTTTATTGGTTGACAATACAGCCCAGGGCTGCTGAACTTTAAAATGTAAACCAGATAGAGTATAGCATTACCAGGGTTAGCTAGGTTGGTTGTTGCTAACTTGCCGATAGATCATTTCTGCCAAACTGGACAGGGTTGCGTTTTTATATAACCCACCTTTATTCAGGCATAAAGTTAAGCTTAATTGAAGATGTGGCATCTGTTAGGTGTCTGGCCCCGTGTCTGCTACAGTAGGCTATGTTCCACCTCAGCGGATTCAAGCCACTGAACTCTGTGTTTGTGTTGGTGCCTTTTTTTAATGCAAATATCAGACACATGAGAGAATGTGTGGAGGTCTGAGCCTCTATTTATCGGTGTCTACTCTGTGCCCACCATACCTAGCTTGTTATAGCTAATTAGCTAGCAAATTAATTAGCTTGGGTTAGCCTCTAAGCATGATGCTCAGATGTGCAGCTGTGTTAACAATGCTAATGGGGCCGTCACCCAAAAACCTTCAATTTATAGGTGATGTGACAGAGGGTCAGTAGCTACCTACAAGCTAGCAACAAATGTAGCAATTTGCTGAGATAAAAAGCAAAGGTTATTGATTCTAGCACCAAGTGATTGCCGGCGGTTGTCAATAAAAGACCTCCCACTGGTGATTTTTCTTAACAGTTTGTGTCTGGGTTAACAAGGATTAATTTAAGGATTAATTTAAAAAGACTATTAAACAAATCAACTGAAATGACCTGTTGTTTACTACAACTAATCCACTTGAAGTAATTATATTACAAATGAGGTTTGCTAAATAAAGTAATGGAATTAGGCTAATTGTAAAGATGAGGCTGATTCCAAAATTTAAATTTGCACACACACACACACATGCACAAATGGTAGCCTATCAGTGCTAATAAACTCCTGCGACCAGCTTTATCCACTTCTTCCGACTCCGTTGTTCTATCAATTAACCTTTCTCTCTCTTTCTCCCTTCACAGACACATTAATAGAAGGTTGGGGAAGGGGTGTGTACAACCAAAGAAGAGTTGAGGGGCAGTCTCCATTTCCTGTGCTGAAATAATCAATAGTCTATGAATATTCTGATCAGCATCCTCGGGCCGGAGAAAAATGTCATCGTTTAGCCTATAAGAGCTACTTACTAGACACAAGAAAAAGGATGGGGGAAACAGAAATGGAAATCACAAGAGAGAGAGGGAGGAGGGTCGAGAGAGGAAACAGCAGAACTTTAAGAGGGAATCAAAGGAAAAAGCAGAAGAGGATGAGGATGTCTCTGATTCTTTCACTACATATCAGTGCTGCTTCTAGTCTTCAGGATGAGCATTGTTTTTGTTAAACTTCCAAACCAAATTTATTTTAAGCTGAAACACCCTTTGAATTTTCCCTTTACTGTAAAACTAAAATGAAATGGCAAAGTTAAAAATGTGAACAATGCACCCGAGAGGTTTATTTGTGAGGAATAACTCCTACTGAGTGTTTGGAAAGGTGTGTTGCTGGGTTCACACAGTGAATAGTGAAGCTATATGTTGTGAACCAGTCCAGACCTGGACCCAGTGACAAATGTATAGCAAATCTGAGCTTAGATGAGAAGATCAATACCACTCCCATTTCTGTGCATTAACGGTTGGCTTAACATAAAGACTGGAAGCAAGAGGAAACAGCTACCTCTGGACAGGTGAAAAGAAATCGGCGTAGCCAGTGACTTGCTGTCGACCGGTCACCCTGGCACTCAGGACACTGGAATGTTGGATTTATTGTCATTATAGATTTATTCCTTATTCATTTTTAACTGAACATGTAGAGACAATGCCACCATTTCCACTTGCAGCTGTTAAAATTGTTATAGGATGTAAATTTGCATTGTATTCAGATTCTCCCACGACATACTTGGTAACCAGTATATGTGTAAACCTAAATTGTAGGTTTTGTAGCCAGTATAATGTGAACATGACATCAACAGGTCCTGTCACAGGTCTGTCACAGCCGCCTATAGCCTTTAAAAGCTGGTAAATTACTGGGGAGCAGGTTTTGCTCTTTAAACCGAGTCTAATTATGGTCTTTATGCCAATATAAGCTAAATGCCTGTTAGTTTAGGCGTCATATCGAGCATACAGAATAGTTGTACATTCTTTAAAGAAGCAGGTTTTCAAAAATGTCAAACGTGTGAGACAGCAAAAAGAAATCAAAAACCACTACATACAAGGGAGAGAAAAAATATATCTCTAAAACAACGGAGTATTTACTGAAGTGTGGTATGAAAAGGTCATGTTTTTGATACCCCAAGTTAAAGCCACTGATCCCTAGAGTCTAGAAGTGTAAAACTGTTAACATTCAACTCAAAGTGAAAATTTAATGTTTTACTTTTATTTTACTTTTCAACCACAAAGAAGAACAAAGGTCTGTGTTATGCATGGTACATAATCTGCAGGTTTATTTGCTTTTAATGTGGATCTTTTTTTTTGTAGAGATCAAACTAGGAAAAAACACACAAAAAAACAAAACATTAACATATTATTCAATTACAGAGCAAGTTTATTCTGTAAAGTGTACTCTGCAGGCTCAGTGCTCACTCGATCTTCCTATTAAATTTTTCCCTTAAATATATGATAACTATAACATAATTTCCAGCATAGCATTGAAGGTAATTCATTCTCACAGACATCAGAGAAGAGTGAGGACAGACACCACTTCCTTTTGAATCTATACAAGGTCTACAGTCTGATATTGTACTGGCAAAACTCACCGTCACGTTCACCATGATATATTACCTTCACTGAATGAATCTGAATTCTCCATTGCTGCTGTTTCCATTTGGATTCGATTGGGGCTGAATAGTCCCAAGAGGTATAACATGTGTTTATGCATGCTACAGGGCAGGGGAAAAACCTTCTGTCATAAACAGATTAATCTCCTGTAAAGTACATGTTCAAATACATTTGTAAAATAAATAAAATCCATTTTTACAGTGTGTCTACACAAATCCAGATTTTTCAATGCTTGTTCAGGTCATGTAGTTTTACTTGCTATACGACACTTTAGCTGCTTTCAGCTGGTATTGTTCCAAATACCAAATTTTATGACACTAGTTTCCGATGACGAGCATAGGAATCACAGTCCCTGTCTAAGTGAATGCTGAAGTTGTTTCCAACATGGCTTCCTTCACGGATCACTGTCTGTCTGCATTGTCTGGGACTGAAGAGAAATATATTTCAGTGCTGGAGAATGGAAGGCTGCAATGAGCTTATTTTATGCATAGGTGATGCCATGCTGCAATGAACACTGTAAGTTACTTCGCTACTCACAAGTACAGTACATTTCTTTCTGTCTGTTTTTTTTTTATCTACCATGCATAACGACAGCCAAACAGTAGATCTGCTGTTGCTGTATAAATATAATATTTTCAAATGCAGTTAAACCTGTGGTCTGTGTCTCCAAAGCTTTTGGTGTTTCCATTATTATACATCAAATCCACATGTTATACTATATGTAATACCTACTGCAACAGTTTTGTCTATAATCTTGCTTTGCAGGTTATTAACTTTGACCCAGCTTCTGCCCATTCCCTTTGATCAGCTTGCCTTGTGTCCTGCTGTCATGTAGCCTACTGACCGTTGCCAAGTAAAGTGACTTTGACTTTTGGAAATCCTTCCTGTGTCTTAGTCTTACATTTGAGTATTTGCCTTGTTGCATTCAGTTCTTGACAGGGAACAATGCCTCCAGAGCTGGCGCTGTAACATTGGCACTGGACCTAAATCGAATACTGCAGAATTGTGGTATTTTGTATTCGGACCAGGTCTGAGGACAGTCAGATCAGTCAGACTCCCTTTCAGTTTATCTCTTTTGAAAATTAACTGATGCACATGGGGTTTGGGTCGGCCTTCTGTGGGTTCGTTTTACCTCAAAGTAACAATGACTCCATTTGTATCTCTGTAGAATGTCTAGTAAAGCTTTGTCAGAAGTATACGGTTTTATCTTATATTTTTCTACACTGCACCTTACAGACAAAAATCTTGATGCTATCTGATTCTGTCCATCTAAGTTCCTGAAGGTCCTGCTGGTTCCTGGTTCTGCTCAACCACTTTGCCATGACCTCTCTCGACTTTTGTAGAGGTCTCTGCTGGTTCAAGACTCCTGGGGATCCTGTCCTATCTGCTACTGTACTATCATTAGCCATTGTGACATCAAACCCCACGAGTGAAAATATAGGCCTATAGACAAATTTTGAATATCACACTATAGATATAGAAGTCGGGGATATGGCTAAAACCTTTCGCTAATGTAAAATACACCTGTAAACTTCTGTACAATGTTAGCAAGGTAATGGAGGTGTAGTGAATGAACCAAATTGCATCAATTTGACAACATGATTGAGAGTCAATCAGTGGATGACCTGTAACATGCTAAAATGGCAAAGTGGTGAGCATGCTGAACACTTACCATTTTAACAATGACTTTGTGAGCCTTTTACAGTAGCATATTGGCATTAGTATTTAGCTCAAAGCACCACTACCCATGGCTAGCATGGCTGCAGCCTTTACCTGCAGACATGCTAGCAGCTTTCATTAAATATCATTAAATGAAATAACAATGGCAATTTCTTTAAAAAATTGTGGTGTAAATAAAATGTTGGGATACTTTTAAGTCTCATCGTATGTGTGTCTGTATAAATGCGTGTGTGTCAGTATGTTCCCTTACCTAAAGGGCACACTATTCTCTGGCTGGTTTTATCTCCTAAGTGATGTCATCATCCCCTCTTCATTTAGTCTCTTTCTTTCACTACATCTCTTGCTCTCTTTTTTCTGTCTTTCTCGATCTATCTCTTTTCAAACCGACATCTTTTCCTCTTATCATGGACAAACTGTCATAAAAAGAGTGTGGGATAATATCAGAGTATTTCTTGCTCGTAGGCTACACATCACTCTCTATCTCCTTTACTCTCTTGCACTATCTTGTTCACACACTCATCTATCTTCCTGGCTATTTTTGTCTTCTTTTTGTCTCCTCATCCACCTTATTCACTTTAAACTCACTCATTCCTTTGGCCTATGTTGCTCCACACTTGAGTTAAATCATTACACTTCTCTCTTTGCATTTCTCTTCTCCTTGACCCCCAAGTGGTTTCCTACTGATTTCATAGATCAGCATTTTATTCCCCTATGCTGTTCAGTTCCTTTTGTCGGGGGGCAGGGGTGGGGTTGAAATGCCAATTCCACAATCCCTCACTCCAGGGAATGGAGGTGGCAAAGGGGGAGGGGGCTCATCAGAGATGGACTGTCCTTCAAGAATCACTTCCCCCTTCTCAGAACCTGAGTCAGCACTGGATCACCTTTACAGAGAAAGGTGTTAATGGACTCTGTTCATTTCAGACCACTCCGTTCCAATGAACCAGAATTGGAGAGTGCAGACTGATGCATTAAGACATGCACAAACATGCATTTTATCATACACAATCACAGACACACAAACTTAAGTACCACTCTGCGAAAGCGTAAGGTACAAACGCGGACTGATCAATCACAGCCCTTCACAGTGGGCTCATTTGCACGTGTCCATAGGACAACAAGGACTAGCAGCACATGAATCAAGTGTGCCAACACTCTCAATGGACACAAAAGAGTGAAACAAGCCCCATAATTAACACCAAATTAAGTGTCAAACCTTATTCAGTAAATTCAAGGGCATTTACCTGGATGTGCCATACCTTCCCTCCTGGCACATGATTCTAAAGTAGCCGCCATTATCTTAATCACTCTTGTTGTAAATTTCCATAAAAGAAGAACAAGCTTGTGGAAAAACACATAGCAGCGAACATATAGGGCAAGTTTAATTAAAAGGTTCATTACGAGCTTTGTAATAATTTAAAGCAAGTCATTAGTGTTATAACTTTCCCAGTCCCATTTCATTGAGTCATGTTGATAGTAGCGAAAATGTCAAAGTTTTTTCAGGGCTAGCAGCATGGCTCGAGGGGATGTCAAACTCAATGTGTTTCTGGTTTGTGCATGGCTTTTCAGACTGAATCACACGAGGTGGCCATCAGTAGTTGTACAAACATTATTATGATCCCCAGCAGACAAATCCAGATCAAAGTCAAATGGAGACATTTCAACTTTCCTCTAGCACCAGCAAAAGCTTTTTATTTACTAACTGACATTTTCTCATCAAGTGGACATTACATACAGTACATTCAGATCAGATGGGTGGTTATGATTGTGGAGATCTCCTGATCCCTTCTTCATCTAGCTCTCTGATCTAGTCTAAAACTTTCCCAATTAACCTAATACTTTGGTTTACTGTTAGAATTTATGTTAAACAGTGGCTTCTCTCATGAAGACACGATCAAAGAAAATAAAACTAAAAACTTAAAACACATCCATTGGTTGAGTCTGAGGATTTGAACCAATAAAGACATAATAAACTACATATAACAACATCAATTGTGCCTCTTTTTTTCAACAGCAAAATAAACTATAATCAACAATCATACATCTGTACAAAAAAGTGCAGTGCATATAATATTATCAATTATGTAAAATAGACATATGTCTATATAGGACTCCATGTTGGTCTAATGAGGTGCAAGGCCCAAAAGCATTAACAGATCAACAAGCAGAGTATAAACCTGTGTCTGACTATGTAATCTGTGCGATGTAGCTGTGTTTAACATCATGTAGCTAAGACAGAGCATCCATGTAGCATCCCTATCTGCCACTGTACACCCAGTTGTATATATTTCAAGTCTGTGTCAGTCTGCTACATATCATCATAGTTATTGACAACCTGTCTGACCCACAGAGCCCTGTGTGCATGCACCAGACAGTTATGTAAATCCAGGATAGTGTAGTGGCTCTGTAATAGTGTCTTCCTCTCCTTTAAATAGGAGGGCGGGCCACTCTATCCCAGAGCTGTCACTTTGCCTGATAGATAGATTGTTACTTCTTCTAGTCTAGAGTTTGAGCAGCACTCCACCACAGACTGACAGCAAAATGGAAAATCAAAAAGTTGAGGAGTACAGGGCTCCTTCAACATCATTGGTTTTAAGAACACTGGATAAACTTTTTTGGCTAAGGAACATAATGTGATGTAAACACTTCTGCTGGATAAGGTGTGGATTTTGGACAATTCAAAAAGATTGAGGATCAATTAAAATTACAGTGTCATTAATGTCTACTGTATAAGTTATTAACATTAAAAATTAATGTAATATCTACACATTAAGGTATACACATAGCTTTTATCGAACAGCAGATACTATTGCTCCCTGTGAAAATTACAGTAACATATTGAATTTGCCTTCATTTCCCAATATTCTCTTGGGCCATTTGCCTTAAAGAGATTTTTATCTGAGACATACTAAAATGTAGTGTAACAGGAGCTCATGAAGAGAAAAGTATAAGAGTCTGAAAACAGGCAGAGCTCCATTTACCTCTGAAGTAGGATGTCAGAGCCGGGAATTATATCACATTACGAGTTAGTAGCTTGTCATTGTTGTTCGGGTGTTGTTTTTTTATAGTTGGCAATATCAGCTGAACACAATGCATCATGCTGTGTTTTATACAAACAATGCAGCATGTCCATAGACACATGTTAGTGAGTGTATGACTGATTAATGGGACACAAATAAGACAGAAGTCCTGATAGACAGTATATACTATATTGATGCGCTGAGCAGCCATCGTAGATTTTGAGGTCAGGCTTGATGATATTTCTCTGACTCTAATGGGTGTTCCAGATGAGATATCCAACTTTAAATTGTACGCACCATGACACAGTACTGTATGAGGCACTGTAATTAAGCCCTCATTAGATGGTAGTTGCTTATAAAAGACCAAATGGTAAAGTGGCCAAAACCTTTTCTTATACGACAAGTACTGTATGATTGATTGCTCATAAATGGAACTGTGCTTTGTAAAGCAGTGGGCATTCATTTACAGGTAAGCTGTATCACAAAAAGCACTATAGGTCTTCTCTGCTGCAGGTGATAGTTTGAAAACAGCTAGGATACACAAAACATTTTTTTACAATACTCCATCAGCACTATAAGGAATGTGTAATAGGGGTTAGGCAGCCTTAACAACACCTGTTAGATTATGGCTGTGGTGAATAAAACAGGAGAATGTGAACAGCATCTGTGATGGGATTCAAAAAAGCAAACACCCTCTCACACCTTTATTTTGTACATCACTTCATAAAGGCTCCATTGCGTCTGGCAGGGTCAATGAATGTTGACGACGAGCAAAAAAATGTTAGATGTGGAGATGTTCGCTTGAATATGATTAGAAGACACTAGTCAGCTGATGACCTCTGCCAAATGAGCCAATGATTGTGAGGCATAAATGGAACAGATGCTGCCAGTCATATAATGCAAGCACAGCTTCATTGTTCTGCCAGGGCAATCACTGTGCTTAATTTATATTTAGCTCCTTCAAATGTGAAACGGCTGTGGACAGATCTATTTAATACAAGATACAGATTAAATATCAGTGCATTATAGTACTGTATAGCAGTAGTCAGTTTTTCTTCTCATCTGCTCAGTCCTCCAGTAGCGCAACATTGTTCCTTATTGACAAAGCAATAGAGCTACCTTCACCCCTGACCTCGGGACACGTGGACACTGTACATCTAAAGAACAGTCTCTCAGCGAGCTGCCGGGCTCCATTGATTTTTAATCTCCTAAAACACTGTGTCATTATTGCGATAAAAACAACCGTCCCCTGCTTTTCCTTGATGATCTCTCTAATGTTTATTGACAATAAGCGCAGATTGAGTTTGTGTGGATTTGGGTTTGCCCTCTGTCCATCACAGCGTGTCTGAAAGTGTTACCCTATTAGATAGATGGATGGAGCATCACTTATGTGTGCACGCGCATACGTACACATAAAAGCACATTTACATCCGCGCGCCGCTGCTGCAGAGATACTCACACGTATACACCTGCATACTGTTCTCCCTCCCTCTGCTCGACCTCTGCTTTGCTCCACAGCCCCTCAGCGCTGAGAGCCCAGCTCCTGCCAGCAGCAGCACTTTAGGGTTAATAAATGAAGCCCAAATGGGTTTGACCTCCAGAACAGACACAAAGCGATGAAAAATAGCACTTTGACACAGCATGGATACAGGGCCTATCACCGTATGGCGACCTTGATATTTTAACCAAGTGCTTTGTGAGCCGTAATTGACTTTCCCCTCTAAAAATCCATCCTCCCCTAACAATCTGATCCTTCACATCCCTCCTCTCTCTCCATGTCCCTTCATCCATATGTTATAGTGGATCACTGCTCATACTGGAGAGGCCAGATTGATGTTACTGTTCAAACTAATGTTGTCATGCACTGAACAGGCCACTACATACATCAACTCTGATTGGAGGCACACAGAAAGCTCACGCCTCTGAAGAGTGTGAGGTGGTTTATATCTTATCTTAAACTCTGGAGGGAGAGGGAGACGACATGAGACAGAAATGGAAATGATAATTGACATGATATTATCATATGTATTATAAATATTGTTTTGGAACATTGTGGTTACCATATTGTGACTGGTATATTGTGACATCCTCTCATTCAAACAATTTTGACCTGTTCAGGTCAAAACTCATCATCAACTCCCAGGGTTGACCATTTAAACCAACAGGGAAGTGCCATAAACTGCAGTTCCTAAAATCACCACTTGAGTATGACTTCAAGGTGAGTCAATTCCCATACTCCCCTATACTTTAACTCTTTCGCGACCTTTGACGAGTTTTCTCGTCATTGCATGCCTAAACGTTGGCGACCTTTGACGAAGAAACTTTTTTAACAGATTATGATAATAGACATTCTCAAGTACCTTGTGTGTGAATATGGTAGTCCTTTGATATGTAAAAACTACAATCAAAACATGATGGTTTTTCTAAAATGTGTGATCTTAGTTTTGTCTGAGTAAGGATAACTTTGGTCGACTTGCATGACGACCATGGCTGAGGACAAATATGACCAGTGTAGCGTGCTGTAAACGTGCAGCTTTGCCTATACTGTATATCGCGAAGCCCATCAATATCAGACCTCAGATTAGAGCTTCGTTCACATGGAGTCCGGCAGGTAGAGACACAGAATAAAGCGGTTTCATGCTAAAGATCAGTGATTGACCCACAAAGAGAGCCAAAATCAGATTTTCTTGGCTTTTTCTCTGATAACTTGAGATCCAAACATCCAATGACTAAAATCTCTCACCTAGATAAAATACTGTACATAGTTGACAAGGACTAAAGTAAATTTTGATGCTCACAAAAGGGGATGACTTAATTGACCAAATATATATAACACAGATCTAGTGTTACTTTGACATTTTGATGAGAAATGACCTATTATTCAAACATATTGTAACATACAGTAAAGTAAGTCAGCTGACAACAGCACTTCCAGTCACTATGAGGGAATGAAGGCACTGATCTGGTCAATGCTGCTAATTCAGTACATTCAGTTCAACTTTAGGATATCCACTGGAAACACACTGTTTCAGCAGAGTCGGTGAGCAGGAGTGTGAAGCTACGACAGTTGACTGACCACGTGTAACACACAGCAGCAGTGAGCAGAGAGGTTGATCAGTAATGGGCCTGTTATTCGTTTTATCCCATTAACCAAGCAACGGTGTAACTACGCTAATATGAGATGGTTCACTGGTGTTTTCGCTGCTCTTTACAGTCTGCATGACTTCTCCTCATGTTACTACTGTATTGGTTTATTTAGGCGTATAAAAATTAGACACTTCTAAACTCAACATGAGCTATTTAGATAAAGCCTCCTCCCATGCAAACATCCACTGGGCCATAACAGTGGCTGTGTGGTTCCTAATGGGCTTTGTTATCGAGGCAGGATGGATGGTGATGGTTACTGTTTCACACTGGATCACAGCTAGGGCATGGAGGGGGCTATAATTCTCATGATAATTGGGTTAATACCTGTCATGATATCCCCTATTACCACAGCAGTAAATAGAGGAGAGGTAGAAATTATTGTTGTTAATTAGGAAACAATTCATGCTGCTGAAAAATTAAATCAGCAGCATGAAGAGGAACTGTATATCTCAGCTTAATGCAGAGCAGAGATCACCTTTATTGTTATAGGCACATGATTGTGCCTGGCCTTTGTATGTGTGTGTGTCTGTGTGTGTGTACATGGGTGTACAAAATTATTTTATGTGTTGCTATTTGTATTGACGTGCATATTAATATTATTTTGCAATGTGTACACCTTTGATTTGATGTGTGCACATGAGCTGTAGTTCCATGTCTGTGTGCACCAACACAGTGTAAACTCTGCACCACCATGCAAGTGTGTGTGTGTGTGTGTGTGTGTGTGTGTGTGTGTGTGTGTGTGTGTCTCACCCAGCAGGTGTGTGTGAGAATGTGACACGGTGTCTGTCCCCTGTCCTCTTCCCTTTTCTGGGCTGGTTACTCAGGGGGCAGCTATAAAAGGAAAGGGCTCTGTCAGCCTGTGATGTAGCTGGCCGTGTGCTACACACACACACACACACACACACACACACACACACACACTAGCAGACACACACAAAAGCTAAGGATAAGGCAGCAAGAGGATATGGGCCAAAGGGCCAGCTGAGTTTACTAAACTTTCACAGGAGACTAAAATAGGTCCTGTCAATTTGTAGGGTTTATAGCATCTCTCTCTCTCTCTCTCTCTCTTTCGTGTGTGTGTGTGTGTGTGTGTGTGAGAGAGGGAGAAAGAGAGAGAGAGAGCAGCAAGTGTGTAACATTTTCTCATTTTACTCTTGAAGGATGAGCAACAGATTTGCTTGAATGACTGCAATTCTTGGGCTTCTTCTGCAGAGAAAGAGAAAAGTCAAGGCTGAGAGCAGAGAAAAGAAAGAAAACGTAGAGGGGGGAAAAAAGCCATTCTGAAAACAGCAGAATAAACAAGAAGCAAAGGGGTGAATGAGTGGACGTGTTAAAGTCAGGAAACAAGAAAGAAAACATGATAGCACTCCTTGGGGACGGCCAGCCATGGGAAGAAGGGGAGGACGGGAGGGAGGGATGAGATGGAGTCATTGAGGGAGTAACAGGTTACAGGGTGGCTGTTATCAGCCAAGTGATTGCTGTTAAATTGACTTTTGTCCCCCTGGCTGCAATGAGACAGAGTGGATGTCCACACCCTCTATTCTTTCTCCTCCTCCTCTCTTGCTCCTTTTCTTCCTCTCCTCCTCCTCTCGCCTCAACATCTTCATCCTCCCCCGCCCCTTTTCTCCCCTCCTGTCGGTATTCCACATTAGGTCTTAGCCGAGGCCAATCACTCATGCATGAAGAAGACAGTTTGACTGATACCAGACCTTCAGCAGCCAATTCCCCTCTCTCTCTCTCTCTCTCTCTCTCTCTCTCTCTCTCTCTCTCTCTCTCTCTCGTTCTTTCTTTCTCACACGGGCTGCACATTCTCCTCAGAATGCTAATGCTTCAATCTGGCCGCTAACGTTAGCATGTGCTAAAGGGAAAGAGTGTGAGAGGGCCAAGCACAAAACCAACTCCTGCTTGATATAATACCAGTGGAACTTTGTCCCAACTGAGGGGGTAAAGTCGGCTGGTGGGAATCATGTGCTTCATCATCGTGATGGCTCAACCACTGGGAAAAAATTCATTACCACCTTTCACAAGGTTCAATTTCCGGCTATGCCAAATCCACTCTGGTCAATACATGAAGGGGGGGGGGATTTTTTGCACAGGAACCAACTAAGTTTCAGACAGTAACAGTAAAGTGAAGATGCCCTCTACAATAAAGCCATGAACAGTTTAACTTACACAGTTTTCAGATGCTTAGCAGGTTCTTCCAAATACCCTCTGAGGACCTGCCATCTGTTGCTGGACTCCTTCTTCCTTTGTTTAAAGGTGGTTGTTTATGACTCTGGTCTGCACCTGTTGTCCTACTACACAATTCATTTAAACCAATCTGAATTGCCCCCCCCCAAAAAAAATAAATAAAAATAATATAGACCCAAGAGATCAGCATGAGTTTCTTGTCCACTCTAAATCCTCTATGAGGTTATGAAGGAGTCAGTATACACAAACATGGGAGATGGTTTTGAGCTCTTTTGTTCTTATTTTCTATGCAACCACTCTAAAAGAACATGCACTGGATCTGACAACTCCAAGCTGCTTGGTATTCAAAAAATTCAATTGATTGTGCAGCATCTTTCTGCTGCTCTGTGTATGCCATAGTAAAGACTGTTCTTCTAAAAGCTACCACTAATCTCGTAATGGCTTCAAATGTGAATGTGTGCTTCATGCTGGTACTGCAGGACCTGAGTGCAGCCTTGCTGTGTGTCAATCAATATTGACTATGTCTCTTATTTGTACATGTAAAGCATGGAGTACCTCAGGGATCAATTCTAGGCTAACCCAAGGAATCATCATTGACATTTTAGATTTCTTTTCATCATTATGCTGATGACACTCACTTGTACCTTGCTTTAAGGCCCAGGCTTTGCCTATTACTTTCGGTCCATTAAATTTGTGTTAGGATTACAGCTTGTTCTCTTTATGGTATAGGTTTTACATTCCAAATTTCTTAACTCTGTGATTTACAATTTGAACAAAGCAGTTTTCTATGCAGAGATTTTTTTTTTTTTTTGCGTCTGATTTTCTTGCTCTTTAAGACATAGGATTATTAGAAATCATTATTATTATAAAGCATATTTTACATGCTTTTACATGCCTTGATTATTGCAAAAGCCCTTTTTACTTATCTTAGCCAAATATTTAGTAATGGACTACAGACTGTATGGACCCAGCTGCCAGCCTTTTAACCAGAACCAAAAAGCATGACCACATCACCCCTGTTTCAGCTTCTTTGCCTTGGCTCCCATTGCATTTAATAATTGATTTTTAAGAGTTTACTCATCACTTTTATGCCTCTTTATGGTCTTTCTGACCTTTAGCATAGAGTATGTAGTTTGAGATCCTCAGGCCTAGGTCTTTAATCCTTTCTGGAGACCTTGTGGAAAACTAAAGGGGATAGTGTCAGCATTCAGGGCCCTGAGGCATTAGAATGACTTGCCTGGAAATCAGGCTGATTTTATTGGAGTATCTACTGTATTTGTTTGTGCATTAAAGGGATAGTTCACCCAAATTCAAATTTCACTCATTTTCTACTCACCCTCATGTCGACTAAGGGTTGGGAGAAGTTTCAGAGTCATCTGTGCCTTTTTGGAGTTACAGGGGTGGTCCGCGCAGCACTGCATTGCCATATGACGGTGGTGAATGGGGCTCACTTTTCTCCGTCCAAAAAGACACACCAAAAAACATCCAAATACCTCCATTCTGCTCATCTGTAATGTCCCTTTTGTATTGAAGCCCAGACATGAGAAATTGTTCTGAAAAAACTTAAATAAGTCCTGTGTTGGGTATAGTTACTTTGGAAAGTAGTTAGCTAGGTTACAACGTTACCATCAATTAAAAGTAATCAGTTACGTTACAGCGTTACCTATGAATAAAAGTAACGCGCTAGAGTTACCAAAAATGAAAAGCCTTTTGCAGCGCGCCTCGCACATGCTGCAACAACTGACAGACAGCCTCTTTTAAATGCACCGAGTCCTGACAAATAACATCAGTCATCCAACTAAATTAGCTCTACAGGATAGGATAACATTAACCACATAGCGTTTTTTTTTTTATTCAGGAGTTGCCATGAATCCCTCTCAGCGGCTTCACTGCTCGATCTGTCTGTCAGTTTGAACGGAGGACTCACGTGTGGAGAGGAGGAAGGCTGGCCAGACGTGAACTTCCAACCTTGTGTGTAATAAAAGTTAAAAATGCGGTAGATACTGGTATCACACTGCTGCTACGGCAGCTATGGAGTAGAGATCCGGGGCTGGACCGGGGGAGAACTGAGCTGCCGGGCTGCTTGTTGCTGCTGGTGAAGCAGGTCCGTACGTGGAGCTGATCTATGGGCCCTTAAATTGGAAGTGGATTTTTTGCGGTCGACAGAAGGTTATCACCAACGCAGTGTGCATTTTACCGTTATGTTCTTGTCCTTTTCGCTGGCGAATTGAAACACACACACACGTAGGTCAGCAGTAGTCTACTGTCTGACAAAAAGCAGGCTGCAGTCGGGATTTTCCTTTCCTTATCCGACGAAAAGTAACGGATTACTTAAAAAAAAAAAAAAAACTAAGTTACTGATTGCTCAATGCACGAAACTAATGCATTACGTTACACGTTACACAAAAAAAGTAATTAGAGTACTCTAACGCGTTACTTTGTAACCCACAACACTGAATAAGTCTATATTTTAAGCTTGTTTGTAGCGGAAGCTCCCAGTGTCTCAGTTCACGTCTATGTCACTGGCAGAGCAAATATAGACTTATTTAATTTTCTTCGGAAAACAATTTCTCATGTCGGGGACATTACAGACGAGCAGCATGGAGGTATTTGGATGTTTTTTGGTGTGTCTTTTTGGACGAAGAAAAGTGAGCCCCATTCGCCACCGTCATATGGCAATGCAGTGCTGCGCGAACACCCCCTGTAACTCCAAGAAGGCACGGAATTTGAATTTTGGGTGAACTATCCCTTTAACTTTAAATTCACTTTTTTACAGTGTATTTTGCCATACATCACTAATTTGGTTCTTTTATTTATTTTTAATATTTTGATTTTTGTTGATTTTGCTGTTCTTTGTAAGATACCGTGTAACTTGAATTTTGTGAATTGGTCGATGAATAAGCCATTGAGAGCTTCCTCATCTTCACGTTTGTGAGCCTTTTCCCTGCTTGATTGTCATTATGCACCTGTGAATGTACAGTATGTATGGTAAATTCCTGTCATCATTCACAGCTGACTTTAAATAATTTCCTATTAATCATGTCATTTGCTACTTTGTATGTATGACATGTAGCGAAAGGGAGGGAGGGAGACAGTCTGATTCGAACCTCCAATCAGCACATACTCCTTATTAACATAAGAAAATCACCAGTACCTGAAGATAAAATTGCAATGCAATGGAGCTGTTACAGTCCTGTCCGTTGTTAGAATTACAGACTACAGTGTTGTCATAATTACCTCAGATATCATATGCATTGTGACAATATAGATAACTTCATGAAAAACCCCACTACAGCTGTGTGAACAAGTGCAGTGACTGACCATACGATCAGCACAAAAGACTGAGACAAACAGCAACAAAGACAAAAGAAATGCTGAGCGAGGAGGAAAAGTTTGCCAATTTGTGCTGTCACTTCAATCATCGCTCTCTGAATCTGTGACGCGTTTATAATCTTAGCTCCTCTGTTAATAATCACTGAGGGGGGACGGGAGCTATAACGTTTCGTAAGGCACAAAGCAGATTTTGACGTCTGCGTCTCCACGAGATGAGGCGCTCGCACCAGGAGGCTGTGCCCCTGCCAGTTGGGACAGATTTCCTGCAATGCAGTAAACAGCCAATGCAGATATATACTGCCCCTATGGCACACGCGCACACACGAGTCGAAGCACATGCACACAGCAGCATATGTTTAATCATCCGCATCATCTGCATGGCGCGTATCATATTGTTCTACACACCACTAGACAGCACATGCATTCATTTTTAAATTCATTTGTCTTTAAACAAAATAAAAGTTGTAAATGCAAACTAATCCTGACCACTGGCTCGTTCAAGCTGCATTCACAGTATGGAGGCCACAACAGCTGCTGCCTGCCCCCACCAGACTCCACTGTAGTACTTCAACTCCCTGAGCAGAGTTCATCTAAAAGTGTAATCACAATATGATATTGGAATTTCTTAACATCCTACTCTTAAATTATTGTGAGTAAAAATAAAATGCTTAATATAAAATATGAATTATAATGAATGTGTTTTTTCCTTCCCTGCATGATTTAAAGTAACATAATTATTTATTGCATGTAATTTTATCTGCAGAGAATAAATTAAGGTCTTGTGACATATTAATAATTGCTATGCCTCCAATCTAACTTTTTGTTCACAAATTGTTCCTGGTTTCTGTGCAGATTCAGAGTGACTCTGAAGACAGAGTGGTTGGCTCAGGGAGAGAGCAAGAGAGAGAGTGAGGGAGGAAGGTAGAGAGTCAGAGGGAGATAGAGAGAGAGAGAGTGAGGGAGGGAGGTGGAGGAGGAGGAAAGACCTTGGTGGGAAGCAGAGGGCGTCCAGGAAAACATCAATGAAACTCAACTGATGAGGGCTAAAACTGAGTGAGAGCGAAAAACCTTGACTTTGACGAAGAGTTGGGTAAAGATATGGAGGACTTCAAAAACACAGCGAGTAAGAGAGTGAGCGAGTTGAGAGCGTGAGCGAGTGACAGAGTGATTCGAAGGGGGACGGATGAGACAGACAGAGTGATAAAGACAGAGATAGATAGGTGACAGGCAGTGAGCATAAATAGACGGGCAGACCGGCAGAGAGAGATTGACAGAGATGGATCACTGACATGGAGAGAGAGATGTTCATTTGGATGGAGCACATGTTGGTGTCGGGGTCAGTGGCTGTCATTACCGGCCACGGCCCAGTGTTAGCACAACTAAGTCAGGCACAGTAACTGAGACCCTCAGCATGGCCTCTGCACTCCATCCTCTGTGCATGTGTGTGTGTGTGTGTGTGTGTGTGTGTGTGTGTGTGTGTGTGTGTGTGTGTGTGTGTGTGTGCGTGCATGCATGTGTGTGTGTGCGCGTTACATGCAGCTTCCTAAACCATTTCCACAACCTGCTCTATATCTGCACTGGTGCATGGCGGACACACAACATAGTCACGTGTGCACAGTTTCCACACACCATGGGGTCAGAATACTCTTAGCTGATGTGTGTGTATGTAAAGCTGCATGGACATATGCATTTATCACAGAGGAAAACACAATTGAAGGGTTTCATAGCAACATTTTTAAAAATAATTCTAACTGAGCGGCCATTTGTAATTTATCCAATTTTTTATACATAGAACTCTATTACGCATTGCACACATATTACACAGTCATGATAAAGAACAACACAAAAAGATGCAGCAGGACTCATTTTGTCATTTTTATGAAACCTGATACCTATATTACCCACAATGCAACTTAGCCACTTAACAGTTTGGTAAGAAATTCCCTCCTCAATTCCTCATTTGCCAGATGCAGGGACATGACTAGACTGTCAGTGCAGTGTGAGACTTTGATGTACGTACTGAAGTGCAAAGACATCAGATGAAATGCAACAAAAGTGCATAGTGAGTACTAGTTAGTCATGTTAGAGGTGCTGGGAGAGGAGGTGCTCTCAGAAGAGACGAGTCTTCTAGAGATTCTTGAAGACACAGAGGGACACCCCTTCTCAGACAGTAGCTTAGATGTTCAGGTGTGTTATGCTAATAGAAGCTCGAGCAGTGAGCGTGCAGATGAGAGGCTTGTTTCCACACCCTCTGATTTTTTTTTTTTTTACCTTTCAAACTTGTACCCTTCAACCAAAGCTGTCTCACCTGAGGACATTTATAAGACTTCACAAAGCGTTTTCTTTTCCTCACATATTCAGCCATACTCCCCAGTGACTGGAAACACACTTTAATATGTAAAATTGATTTGATCTATTGTTGGACTCACAAATAAATTGAAGAAATGTTCCAATGTCATTATCTCTCTAAAGCAATTTCTATTGTCCATATTCAAATAACAAGCATTGCTAATGGTATTAGTTAAGCAATAACATTAAAAAGCAATTTAACAGCAGGCTGAAATTGTTTCTCTGTCCTCTCTCTTTAAAGTCTACGCCTGTTCACCCCTCAACATCATTTATGGGTGTTGTTGCTATAGCGGTATCACAGAGTCCCAGAGTACACCTGCACATCACTACTGAAAGGTGTGAGACTAAATGACTGGAGGGAGGAAAAGCACAGTTTTCAGGCCGTCTAAAGTTAGCATGTAAAAGTAGTACACTACATTAAAGATACATGCCTCACGCCCAACCCCAATACTATAATGTTTCTCTGTCCTTGAGCCCAATCAACCCAGTGCAATATCTGTGTTGATCACAGAGAAAGTTGCCACAACTACATGTCCAAACCCAGTCTGTCACTGTGTAGTTCTTGCTCACCAGACCTTAATCCAGAGAAGAAAGGTCTGTCTCCAAAATTGATCAGGCAGGTTTCCAGGACTCATTTCAATGTAACAATCGCTGATGAGAACCGGTGTCAAAAAGGAAAAAAATAAAATAAAAATCGATCACGCATGATTGATTACCATGGCAACAATCAAAGCGTCGATTTTTTTTGCAGCAGATATACCATCCTCCATTGTTAATTGTTTGTATTACACAAAAAACCATGTCTTCAACAAACACATGTACAAGTTGAAAATGCATTAGGCTACACCATCTGAGTTAGTATTATGAGGTAACACACTTCAGACTTTTCAAATATGTGCTTATGTTGCCACACAAGGTAACTTTAACTTTAATGTAACAGTGACCAAAATTTATGCATGTTCACTGTAATGGAACACACAACTCGAGATAGGTTAAAGGTCTGCTAATGGATTTTTGTAATGTGCATAAATGAATGAGGCCAATGGCTGTCCACAGTGAAAAACTGTTTAAGCGTGAATCCCAATAATTTATAGATAGGGAGTCCTCTGATGTAGCTCTCTAAAAGAACTAATCCTAAGTTTTGTTATTACTAACTAGAAAACGTTACCAAATATTAGCACCCAAAAAAATGACAAAATGACACATTATCATTATGTAAAAACATGCCAGACTGACATACATTAGAGTGCCCCTTTACAGTCTGGGTCAGGGTGCATGCCTGACTTGCAATACGATTTAAAACCGTCCTCAAATTATTATGAAATTAGTATCCAAAGCTATTAGCCTAGTGTGATGTTGCCAAATCCTTCCTGAGACTCCCTAACAAATAACAGGACGAGGAAAAACTGTGACACGGTAGGTCACTTCTCTGAAAAACAGCAGTGTAATATTTTGTTTCATTAGCTTATAATGTAGAATCTGCACCATAGTCAGCAAAAGCATCCGAGGGGAAACTTGGAGAGAAAATACTGCCCCCCTGAGAAAAAAAGAAAAAGTTTGAAAGCCCCCTCCCCTGTAGTAAAACCTATGAGATGAGTTGATGGGGAGACTGAGACATGAGACGGGGGAAGTGGGGAGACAGAGAATTATTGGCAGACAGTGATTATTGTGGATGTCTCATCACTCATATTCCTCAGTAGCTTTATTCCCATCCCCAGCCTTGTCTTAACACACAGGTCCATCCCTCATCGCCAAGCAGCCAAAGTGTGTTAAATGTGTTTGTGTGGATGCATGTGTGCTTTACTCTGTGCTTTTGCATATGTGCAAAACGGTTTGTGTATGTGTGATTTTCGTGTCACACTATATTTGTGGGGTCCAAAATATGTATGGGATCTGGGAGCCTTGTGAGGACCAAAATGCTGGACCAAGGTTAGAGCTGATTAAGACTCGGTTGGTTGGGGTACAGGTTAGAGTAGGGATCCAGTTGTGATGGTTAAGGTTAGAGTCCCCATAAGGTGAGCAAGACAGGGATTTGTGTGTGTGTTGTTCCGCGCGTCTGTCAGTAATATGGACTGTCCTGGAAATCACTTCATTAATCTAGAGCGCTGTACATTTATCTCCTGCTTCCTGGCTCCTGTTTAATACTCGGGGTGTGTGCAGGCTGTCAGGACGTCCTGCTTCAGAAGAGAGGCCCCAATCAGCAGGAAAGAGAGAGAGAGAGAGAGAGAGAGAGAGAGAGAGAGAGAGAGAGAGAGAGAGAGAAAAGAGCAAAGGTCAAATAAATAGTCAGAGAGAGCATTAGGGAGGGAAGAAGGAGCAAACAGGAGTGGGAGAGAGAAGTGAGCCCTGCAGACATTTGGATAAACAGAGAGATGAATGTGGACAACCTGAAGTGAAAGAACTTAGCAAGAGATGACAGAGAAAGAAAGACAACACAAGCAGAGCCAGCAGGCGGGACAGAACGAAAGAAAGAGAACACTGGTTGAGAGGAGAGAGACAGATGAGACGAGCTGAGAAAAGAGATGACATATTGCTGTATATAAAGGTGGCAACAGCTGGCATAGTCTGCTGTTGTCGGGGCCTTCGCAGCACTGGAACAGTAAAGTTCCCTGCCGATGCATCCTTGAATAGCCAGGGCTAAAGACAGCCTGCCAATATAGCCTGCTGAATGGCCAGGGCTAAAGAAAGACCCAAACAGTGGAGCCATGCAGGGACACAGCCAGGGATTTTAAAGGGGAAAGCAGCTGGGATGGCAGTGGTACAGAGCCGGCATTGGGTTGGTGGCTAGAGGCCTTTGGGACACCCTGCCAGGGACAATGTCACCTTAATGTTAGCTAACAGCAGGAAGGCAGCCTGTCACTGTACATATTCTCCCCTCACACCTGTCCCACCCTACTGTCCTTCTCTGTTATTTTTTTGGATATGCTGGACTGTATGTTTAACTTAACCTCAAAGATACAAACTACGTAAATGTTTTGGGGTACAACAACACAACACAACAGCAACTCCCGAGGTTCATTTTGGCAAAAATCACCCAATGACCAAGCTAAATTCAAGAACCAAAGCAGTAAAAAGACCACACGTATGTTAGGGGTGAGCATCATGATCTGCATCCTGTTTTCACTCTGATTTTATTGTGGAAGTCTTAACTGGAAGTTTTGATTTGTATCTTTCTTGCTTCTTTTAGATGTTTGTACAGTGACTGCTATTCATCACCCATAATGCTGTATGCAGTTTACAAGTTGTTTCCCAAACAATCTCACTTTTTGTCTAGTTCAGATGGAGTGTTTCTTTGGACAGGAACTGTCCTCTCACGTGGCTTTCTCGGCCGCTGTGTCTCCACTGCAGAGCAGGACCCGCCGGACTCTTGATGCGACGTGATCATTGTGCAACAATTTTGATCATTGTGTGGCAAGCCACGCCCGAGGGTTTTTTGGGAAATGCCCCTTATGTGTCGCCACGCCAAGCTCACCGAGACTACAGAGCAGAATGAGGACTGCCAAGCTGTTATGAGTGACAGTAACTTTTGAAATAATATATCCTAATTTTAGTATCACAATCTCTATTTGCTTCTGAAAAGTAGATTGTATATTGTCGGATCACCCACCTCAAAAGTGTGATTACATATTGCACGACAGCAGTGAATCCCACCTCTGACCCTGAGACTTTTAAGGAGTGCTTGAGACATGTTTGGGATCTTATTCAACTTTAAACTCAAGACAAATTTTGTAACAGGGGAAACAATTCCGGTTCTACGTCATCAAATGTAATTAGAGTAAAAAAAAACTAATCTTTTAGAGTCGACCATATGGCAGTCCTGTTGTTTTCAGGTTTATTTGATAATATCAAACCGCAGAGCGACCCCCACCCCCACCTTATTCTCTAACGCCAGTGACTGAGAACAGCTGTGCTGACAACATTGCAATGATGGTAATTAATGTGGCTAATTTGGGAAGAAAATCAGGCCAGGTAGATGAGCCTGACCTGTATAATCTCCTTTGAAGAAAAAAAAAAAAAACTGTCCATTGTCATCATCAAACTACTCCAAATGATGCTGCTGAACTGGACAAAAGAAAAGTTTAGACTCAGCATCACTAGTTTTCAGGTCCACTAACTTCTACTTCACTGTCAAGAACCTTTAAGTCTATTTAAAGAACTAATACAGCCTATAGATCCTTGTGCAAGCATTTTATAATGCCTGCTCACGCTTAAGGCAAAACCGTGACAGTGTACCAGTTTAGATACAGTCGCTGCAGTTTGTAACAGTGACTAATTCCCAAAGTCAAAAGAACAAAGGATGAACAGCTACATGCGTTATAAAGAAAATGCTAATCATATGCACCAAACTACAACAGAACAAAGATCCTGACATCTTCTACATCAAAGGAAGGTACGACTTTAGAATCTGTTCAGTGCTGAACTGAAAGCAAGAACAAGAGAGTAGTGAAGATCAAGTGTATTGTCATTTAATAAATAAACACATTTTGTATTTCTCTACCACTATGAGCAGCTGTTCAGGCCAACATGATGAAAGATACAGTGAGTGCATCTATTTGTATTTGTATGTGTCTAGATATTTAACCCATATCTCAAGAAACCTGGCCTTTACGTTTATTTTGAATAATTTTCAGACTTAAAAGGCATTTTTGTCAATTGTTTAAGAACAAAAAGTTAATCAGAACTGACTTTCTTTATGAGTACTTTTTTTTTAATACATTTGAAAATTCCCACCAGGCTCACACACTTGTCATAGCACTGAAAAGGCCTTCAGAAAAGGATCTAATAACTACTGTAGCCAATGACTGCTACTGTATTTTCAGGAAATTAATCTCAGTTACTGTTGGGGATTTTTTCTTCATTTGTGGTTTTCCCCAAGGCTCCATCTTTGGCCGTCTGTTGATTGCTATTTATTTGCTTCCTCTAGGTCACATAATCAACAAACACATCATTCATTATCGTTGTTATGCTGATGATGCAGATGTATCTTACATCAACGAACATACACCGACTGTTGTCCTGTCCCTTTGATATTAAATGTTAGATGTCTCAGAATCCTACGGTTAAATACAAATCAGTATCGTCCCAGCTTAATCTTAGTCTACAGCCAATGTCAGACCAACACTTAAAAATATATGCACAGTTTCTGACAGTGCCAGTCCTTTTGACAATCAAATCCCACGAGCAGTGTAGTCTTGCTTCCTCCAACTGCAAAGCATCTTTCTAGAGGTGGTGAATGATACATGTTTTGATATTGTCACATCATGATTACTTTAATTCTCCATATTCAGTGTGATTCCAAAATCAATGTTGCACCCTCAGCTGGTTTAGAACTCTGCTGCTTATCCTCTAATTGATTTGAAAAGGCAAGATCACATAACTCCCGTCCTAGCCCATTCTTTCTAGCCTTTATTGGCTACCAATCAGTTTTAGAGTTCATTTTAAGATTTAACTGATCACTTTTAAAGCACTTCATAGCTTGGCTCAGAATTATACTGCTGAATTGTTGCATCTTTGGAACAGTGCTGGCCCTGAATGGACAAACTCAACTCTCCAGCTGGTGTTTTTGCAAATCTGATATAAATGGAATTTACAGTATAATGTACACGGCAAGAGTTTCCACGCCACCTCTCTCAACCAGTTAAATAGAAAACACTGCATCTGCAGGTCAGATGAGCTTTATAGTAAATACAGTGTAGGATTAGCTGCGGTTACAGTATTATATTATTTGTCCCGCCATGTTTTCGTCTTCCCCTCCTCTCTGTCCTTTTTTTCTCCTTCACACACTTTTTAATTATTTCCCTGCCACATTTCCCTATAGCCAGCTATCAGATTAAATGGGACGTGTTGAGGAGAATGAGTGTGATGTGTTGAGTGGGGTGATGGTGTGTGTGTGTGTGTGTGTGTGTGTGTGTCTGTTCCCGCATCTGCCCATGTGTCTGCCTGTATGTATCCGTGCATACTGTAGATGTGTATGCGCTAGTGCGAGTTTATGTCTGTGTGCCGCTGTGCTCTAACTGCGACTGTGTGTTTGTGTGTGTGTGTGTACGCACGCACGCACAAGGGATGTCCTCGTGCTCCTACTGAGAGTGATGAAAATGTCATTTTATCAACATTTTCTGACAGAAGAGCTCAGTGAATACTGATGCATGGCTGCTCTGCTCTGAGGGGCTCTGCTCTTGCAGAGTGTATACAGAGCCAGTAAATGGTTGTGAAGGCTGATCTCTGCAGGTGCTGGAAGCCTGTTTGTCCTTTTGATGGAAACAGCATGGATGAGCTGTCATGTGTTTGGTCAAACCTGTCTTTCTACATTTACAAAGATGGTTTAGTGAGATGCCTTTTACAGTGAAGACTGGAGGCAGTATACCTCTGCATGGTGTAATTCAACAACTGCTAAGGTCAAATAGAAAAATAGTAGCTTTCAAACCACAAGTGACCCATAATCTCACTACTGACTGGACTGGATAAGAAACAGTAAATATAAAATCCAATGGCAGTGTCTTTGATTTCACTCATGAGGTTAATGCTACAGTACAGGCAAAATATCAACATTTTAGTAATAGTATAAGAGAGTAAATGAAAAGGTAAGTGAAATACAATTGTATTAAAGCATAACCCTGGATAGACATTTAAATGCATAATTGTGCTTGGACAAGCAACATTACAGTTGACCTGTGAGCTCAACGCACTGCAACCTAAGGAAATAACAGAAATAGACAAACCACAAATTCATAAAACATCCTAATCGATCTGACAACACGTGTTGTAAATACCAACAACACAATGGATGCTTTTCCGTGGGACACCGGGAAGTGATGATCCCAGCTGGAACGTATTCCCCATTATTTTAACTTAAGTTACAAAGTATTGAACAACAACTACATCAGTCAGGTTTAGGGCTGCAACTAACTTATTTTGGTTGCCGACTAATCTATCGATTAGTAATGATTATTTTGGCTGCATCTGTTTCGACTTTGGTTTTACTGTACCTCATACTCTCAGAGCAAATTAAAAACCCATGAAACATGTATTTGTAACATAACAGTTCATTGTTATTGTAATGGAGCATAAATTAATGAAATAATAAAATTTTAAAGTCAGGGTTTCCCCCAGAAAACTTGTTAAGCCCAGTGGCAGGGTGGCCCACCAGCCGCCAAGCATGTTTTTTTTTGTGACGGGGGGCCTGACCCTAACCACCCTAACCCTGACTGATGGCAGGGCCCCATAGGCAACAGATTCATGAATGGAGTAGTAGCATTTAGAGGGCCTGTGCATATTCTCATTTGTCCAGGTCATAGTATCTCAAAGGAATTTTAAATCAAAAGCAACTGGACTTGGTTATTTGTCAAGGAAGACGTTTCACCTCTCATACAAGAGGCTTCATCAGTTCATGCTCGCATCTGACCAGGCTGGGACTGGTCCTGTGGAAGCAGACCAGTGGGAGCAGACCAGTCCCAGCCTGGTCAGATGCGAGCATGAACTGATATAATATAATATAAATATGACGAGTCGATTAATTTTTATTGTCAACGTAATCGATTATGTCGATTTGTTTTCAAATTGATGGCGATGTCTGAAATACTTTGTTTTATATTTTTTTTCCATTTGCATGTGTTCTCTTCCATTGCAGTGTATTGAATTGAGCTCTCAGGGCCACCATACAACAGAGTGGCCTTAGATTTAGAAATACATTTTTTCAGACAGTATGTTTCACTTGCTGAGAAAAAAAGTGTTTGGAAACATAGAATCATCTCAGGTAACAGTTACTAATGTCTATGACACAGCAGCTAATCTGAATCCTGAACCGAGGTTTTTCTAATGTAACCTACATCCTGACAAAATAATGCAGTTCGCTAAAGTTATGCTGCTTGGCTTTGGAGGTTACACTGGGTTAACTCCTGTAGGCTTTACGCTTCTTAGCTTTGCATGCTAATGTTTACAGCTCATGTGGGAGCAGATGTTTAATGCTTTCCTTACACTTTCACACTTTCATATTTAGCTTTTGAGAGAGAAGACGTGGTTAGTAACTCTTGAGACTTCACTCTAACCACAGCTCTGTACTCATTGCGCACAAATAGGAGGAGTGGGGTTAGTATGAGGAGGATTGCTATACATATATTTAAGATAATTTTCAAAGCAGACATTTTTCTTCACAAACTTCTTGAGCAAACTGCAGTTGCTGGCATCCTATCCAGATTGACAATATTGCTGAATCAAGCAGTAAGAGCCGCTTTACATTCCCTAATGAGCATCAGCTTTGCCGCTCCCCCCGTCCATACCACCAAACACACACACACATACGATATGCAAACACAAACACATGACCGTTAAAGAGGTGGGCATATTGACTGATTAATTCCCGTCTGTGTGACCCCTGGGTTTCGAGTCGATACGCAGCTGATGGTCAAGACTTGACCGGGCCTCAGCTCAGCTTCTCAAACTCGTAAACCCACAGTGGAAACATCAGACTGCACAGACATGAGGGAGTCATTGCAACGCCAGCCTACCCCCCTGATTCGATTTTAATAGGGTCATTATCTTTCTGATTTTTCACTTTAAAGTAGAGGAGCTACATCATTTCTTTCAAATGTTTCACTCTTGAATAAAACCCTCCAGCAGTTGTTGGGAGGTGTCGAGTTTCTCATCTCTAGCCACACTATAAATTAATATGAATAAACTGGAACTTCACTAATGTCACGTCTATGTTTGGGCCTCAAGTCACACAGGAAGTCTTTGTCTCAGGTACCAAATGTGGGGGCTCCGGGCTGCCAAAACCGTTTTGACTAATCTGATGTTTGTAAAGTCTATAAAACGAATTATTGAACAAACACCACCACTTCTGTGTGCACGTTTTTGTAATTACAGTAAACCAGTCTGTAAAACATTAATTGAAGTTCAAACCAGTCTTTCATAATTATACTGTACATGATAATATTATCTAAAATGCAAGTATAAAATTTAGATTAAACCTGTAATACCTTGAAGAGAATTCTATTTGAAAAAAAGAACATAGACGTACAGTATGACATACATGAAGAGACGATGGTCACAGCATCAGCATCATTTCAATTTGAGAATAGAGTGGTGCAAAACTTGGCAATTAGTTTGCTTTTTGACACTTCCATGTCCCTCGCTCTGAAAGTTATGTTTTTTCTGTTGTTTTTTTAAGTATATTTTTGGGGGCTTTTTTGCCTTTAATGGACTGGAGAGTTGAGAGAGAGACGGGAAATGGGAGGCAGAGAGGGGGGAATGACACACAGGATAGGGCCACTCGACGCGGGATTCGAACCGGGGCAGCCTGCACTCTAGCCTCAACACATGGGGTGGGTGCTCTACCAACTGAGCTAAACACCGCCCCATATTTTTTAGATTTAGATTGCAAACAAATTTATAAACTAAAATGAGTTTGTAACTTTGTTGTTGTTGGGCAAATTTGATTACGACTGTACTTTAGTAGCCTACTTCTTACTTGAGTAAACGTACACCAATGATCTTAAACATGTTTTAACCCAAAACTGTAACATAAACCTCCACAATTTATGTGGAGCAGCCAGGACTATGACTTAAATACTATACTCAGCAGGATAGAAGACCAAGCTCCTCTTTAAAACCTGTAAAAAATACTTGAAGATAAAAAAAAAGTACTTTATCAGTCTTATTGGGAAAATTTTTATTCTATGTATTTATAATTTACTGTTCTAAGTGTCAATCTAAACGTTATTACAGGCTCACAGCGGTTTTCATTTAACACATCTCTGTTTAAACACACATCTCCATAGAAATGTATTGCTCCTGCATTAAGAGCAGATTTCTATCTGTCCCGAAACAAAGAAGAGCGACCGGAGGTCTAGTGCCACCGCTGAGAGGACCTCTAAGTTCTAAATTGGTCCAGCAATTTCCCCTGTCGCATGTTGAGTGATAACAGTGAGGTCAGCCTCTGGTCAGCCAAATAGTTATGGGAGAATAGAGACGTTCCAATCTGTTTTACTGTTCCAACCCTATCAGCAAATTTCCACCATTTCAGTGAGACATAGAAAAAGTACTAGAGAGGGAGAGGGAGTGAAGTAAAGGGTGGTCTTCTCTGCACAACGAACAGTCGGCTCATTAAAATTAATTGTTTGGTAAAACGTTGAAAGTTTTGGCTAAGAGGATTCTCCATTCGATTTGTAATTTGGACAGTTTCCAGTTTGTCTTTCCGCTCCGCCAATCGATTACGATGACACTTTTAACTGCAAAGAGCCCGAGGTGTATCACTCAAACCAGGCCTGTCCCGAACCTCTTGTGTATCTGTGTGTGCGTGTCTGTATATGTGTGTTTGAGCCACACCAGTGGAGCTGTGGGCTGCTGCCTCAGTGGTAATGAATGTCAAGAGGCGGGCGTTAATAAATTAGCCATGCGTGTATTTTACCTTATTAATGGTCTCAGAGGCAAATCACAACCTCTTTAATGCATTTCACTTAGTGCAGCTTATAGGTGCATTTCATAAAACATGGCAGCTTTTTAGACACTTATTCTGGGTGCAAATTTATCACCCTGTCTACCTCCTTTCATGCCTCTCTCTTCTCCCCTTTCATTTTCACATGCACCCTTCCCCTGTATCTGCTGCTGCACGCATTCTCTCCCAGGGTAAGATAAGTGTCTGAAGGAAACGTGTTCGATCTACGGTTTAATCTGGAACACTTTGTCATTGTGAACAATTTCCATTAGGGGAAAGAAGAAGAGCAAAGATATTCAAACAGAGGCAAAGGCCACAAACTGTGCTGCTATCCCCCAGAGAACACATCATTTGATCATCTGGTGTCCAATGGTCCAATATTTTATTAAGTTTGATTAGATTATAAAGCAGGTCTATGCTCTTTATTAATGCTGTCAAAGTATCAGAGGGCTCAGTCCACAGAGAAGTGCACCTGTATTCAGAAACAGAGCCTTAATATGAGCTGTCAGGTGGATTTAAGTGGGCGTCACCCACTTAAATCCACTATCCAACCTTGCAGGATTTGGTTCTGGAGTCGATACCTAAAATCTGCTATATCATGTAACCATAACACTAAGCTGCACAGAACTGGTTGTGAGCATGAGCATGGGAGCCGCTAGTAATAAAATCCATGGAAAAGGTCATCAGATACTTCCAATCAAAGCATTAAAAAGGAAAGGATGGTGTTTCCTTGTTCACATAGACTCCCTCTGTCTTCCTATAAGACTTCCCTGCTCATCCATTCCTCGTTGTTACGGAACAGCTTCATCTTTCCTCCCCTCTATGTCCCACCCACCTAAAGAGTGCCTCCCCTATCCCTCCCTCCCTCTCCTCCCCCAGATCCTGAAGGTCAGCTCCTGGTGAGTGATCTCCCATTCTGCTGAGTCCACCAAACACCGGAGCAGAGTGGCGCTGAGCTGCGACCCGGCCGGCCACTGACGTTCATAAACCAAACTGGGAATGACAGGTGTCGCTGGGTCCCCTCTGCCTCCCCTCTTCATCCAGTTTTCCTCCTCCCCTCCTTTCTTCCCCTCTTTTTTCCCACCATTCGTTGCCCTCCCCTCTCTCTCTCTCTCATTCCATGTTGATTTATGGTTTATTGTTCCTTGTCATGTTTCAAGGTCGCTGCTAACGTGGGCCAAACTAGGCCCAGGGGGGGTGTCTTTCAGCGTACCTGCCAGGGAGCCACCGTCAGTGCTGCTGCTGCTCCTTCTGCCAGGGAAAGGGCCAAAATGAGACAGGGGGATCCCACTGAGTCACCCCAACATCCACCACCTATAGTTTAAAGAACTACATCAACGGCCTCAGAGGTGACGCTCACCAAAAGCAAAAATGTCGGAGGTTACAACAGCAGTGCACCTTTGATCACCTCAAGGCACAGCTGCAGAAGCTCAGCATTCCCCTGTGTTGTTGCCGGACTGCAATGTATTTCAGATGGACTTTTCTCTTCCTTTAACGTAGCCTCTTGATTTTTTGCAGTTGGGTTAATTGCCCTGGGAGACAGGGAGAATAGATGGAGAAAAGGAGCATTAAAGGGAGAAATGCATGCTTACTGCGGCAGACGTGGTTCCTCCCTGAACTGTAGTCAATGAAAGAAAGATCCATCATGAGGCTCCCAGGGGAGTCGCAGAAATCTAAATAGAAATTAGCAGGACCTGGCAGTACAACTATCTTATACCAGTGGTGGATGGTAGATTGTTAGAGGAGGAAAACCTGGGCTGTGTGTGTGTGTGTGTGTGTTCCACGGGATCTTGGTTGTTTCCTGGTTGACTCTCCGTCTCTCTACTACTAAATGGAACCTGTCAGGGCATTAACATCTGTGATGGGCATCAGGAGAAGAGTGTGTAGCGGTGGGGATTGTCATTGTGCGTGCGTTTGTGTGTCCAGCCAGACATGCATACAAATGTGCATTGCAGTCTTGTATTCATGCAGAGAGCTGAGTGTGCAGGGGAGTGCGTTACAGTCACTCCACACCGATTCGGGGGAAAGGGAGGAAATAAGTGAATAGAAATTGATGTGTGAGGTGGAATCACAGTATGGACACAAACGCTAAATGAAAATGTGCAATAGATGAACAGTAATACAACAGTAAATTAACCGTAATGTGCGAGTAAACTGATGAAAAGTGTAATGTGGGTCAGCGGTAAATTAACAGCAGTTTCACAGCAGAGTGGAGGTGGAGACGTGCGGGAAGGGGAGGAACTGTGTATAGCTGGATGGGCACAGATAGGAAGGAGCTTCTCTGCTCAACACAACACTGTGCAGAGCATGGGAGACGTTCATGATGGACAGAGGTTTTTGACATTATCCTCAGCTCTATGTCTACATGCAGAGGTATGCCATAGAACAGGCCTCAGTATGTAGCACATGTGTTGTGTACCTGTGTAATTACAGAACTGTCATGGCCCAAAGAGTGTTTCCATTTGAAGTCCATATCTAACTAAGACCCAAATTCCCAAATATTACGTTATAAATATTATTCATAGACACTGACTTGTGTTTGACCTTGGGCCAGACATCCATTTATTCACCGTGTCTCATTTTACCACTTTTATTGTGCCGTTAACTTTAGTTTTAACATATTATTTTGTTGAGAAATGAACTGCTGAAATTTTGAATGTGGTCAATAAATCAAAGATAAAGCCATCTTGAAAATGTGCTTCAAAGTTTTTGATAACATGAGGAAAACCTTGATGCCTGTTCAACATACAGTAGATCATTTTGTTATGTCATGTTATGTTCACGAACTTTGAAAAACAAAAATCACTCTTATGAGGTTGTTTTTTTTCATTGTAATAATCAACTTATATTTAAATTGATGATGTAAGGATTAAGTGTGTGCAACAAAGATGCTATTCCTCGCTGTAGTTGGCCGCGGTTCGAAGCCCGCATCAGGTGGCCCTTTATTGCATGTGATTCCCCCTCTCTCTCTGCCTCCCCATTTCCTGTCTCTTTCGACTTAAGGATCCAATAAAGGCATAAAAAGCCCCAAAATATACAAAAAAAAAAAGAATGCAACAAATCAAAAGAGCCAGAATTAACAGTTGCTGCAGTGAAGAAGCTGCTAACTGCACCACCCGTCCACCAAGGCAAGGGTCCCAAATCAAACACACCTGCCATGTTTAACCTGTACTTTGACCTTGATGTTTGACCATCAGTGAAGTGGCACCATCTTTGTGGTGTTTTTATGATCCAGGACAGGTTTATACAGAGCTCATTCAGTTCCGGCCTTATCCATTTCTTTTGTTTGCGTTCACACAACTCTGGGATTTTCTAGCCCCTCAAACTAAGATTTTTGGAAACGCTGCTCGATCCGTTGAAAACTCTTGACAGTGATAAGTGGAGACCTTTTGAAACACTCTCTGATTTGTCTGAACTACTAGTGGGAAATACAACACTCAGAACAATCATCATATTCCTTATACAGTGAAGCCAGTTTTTTTGCTGCATTTCTTCAGTTCATATCAGCTGATAAAAGATCCCATCCTCATGTGCTTTCAGTGGAACTGATGGGGGACACAATCCACCAATAGGAACATGTTTCAGTGATCAACCCTCGTTTTCAGGCATATTTCTTGTACGATCAGCATTTTTTCAGTCCACTCATACTATTTCCTGGATTGAAAATGGCAACTGAAGCACTTGGGAAATGATGCTTCATGTGATGTGGTCGGGTATTGTGGAAAGTGTTGGTGGGATTGTTTAGTCACAGAGCAGGTGTGTTGACGTTGAATTAGCAGAGCCTGGTAGAACTGATGGTTTCTGTAATAATGCTACTGTCCCAGTTGAAGATGGCGCCTCCACACTGGAGTTTAAGAACTTTGTGTTGAGCAAACCATTGTTAGAGCAAACCAGGAAATCTTGTCAAATCTGATCACTGTTTTTTGTTTTTAGCACTTTTCTGTTGTTTACCCCTCCATCCACCCCCTCCCTGCACTCGTCTCCCACCAATCTCTTCCCCTTTGCCATCCCTTGCTTCCTACATTTTCCCTGTATCACCTCAGCCCTCTCCACATTCATCCCTTACCCCCCTCCTTCCGGTTCCTCTGATCTTCTTCTCCTTCCCTCAACTTTTCCTCTCCCCCAATTCCTTTTTACCCACCCACATCACCCTCCCCTCCTCCACTTTTGTTTTTTGGTTGTAAACCTGCTTTGGAGCGAGGGATGCTTCCTCCCCCTCTCCCTCCTCCCCTGTTTGAAAAGTGCGTGTGAGAGGAACAGCTCTGCAACCATCCTGAGCTTTCCAGGTCACTCTCTCCCTACAGACAAATCAACCTCTGGCTCCCTCTCTTTTACTCCTCCACCTCGCTTTTACCCTCAGTCGTACCCTTCCATCAGGCTGAGAGAAATTTTTATTTTACTTTTAGCTTGATTGCTTAACTTGTAAGGCTAAGAAAGATAGATTGTTAAATTGGTAAATCATTTTTGATTACATCATTTGAGAGAGAGCAGCCAAGGAAATAGTCTGTACTTAGGTCATGCCTCCATTTTACAGTTTTACAACCCCAAATTGGAGCAGCGGATACATGTTTGACATATTCTTCCTGCATTCACTAAGGAATTATGTAATGTGACATTAATAACTGTACACATTACCAAAATGCTTTCTCTACATATAAATGTTGGTTCAACATTTTCTCTGAACTTTTTTCTAAGGAAAAACTTGTGATGGTGAATGTTACTATGGATGTGAATAGCTATGTAAGGTTAGGCTACATTCAGTAAATCCTTCACTTCTAACTGTCTATCATCCCCCATTGATTGCTAAAAATCACATCATCCAATATTTCAGCTGCTGCTTTCAAACTAAGCCCAGAGATGAGTATTTCACTGAGTAAAGGAGTGACTCAGATTCTGAATTACTTAGAAAGCACAGGATGCTAAGGTAACGCTACAGATGACTAGGTGGTTGTATGTTTGAACAAAGTAGTTGCGTCTCAATTCAGAGTAAGGATGTCACAGTAAGAAGTTCAGTAGTTGATTCCATCCAGCATTCTGCTGCTGCTTGCAATAATTCTCACAAATTCAACACCCTAGTAATAAAACACAAAACTACCGAGGTTGTTTTTGCTCCTACTTTGCACATACCAGCATGCACACACACACCTCCATAGTTTTAATGAGTGTGAGACTGTAGGCTATTGAGAGTGAAAAAAACATTTTTTTAAAGTTAGCACTGTAGCCTATTTTAACAGAATCAACAGTGCAGCCTGCTAATGTTGTGAGCACAGCGCAAGTTATGGCTGTCGCTGTTACCATGAACAGGCTAAATTAGCATAAACAGTCCAATGTTAGCTATTGAGAATGTGTGAGACATTGTTTCAACAGGTGACTGGGTTTGATTCACAAACAATTGCAGTAAGGTTTCAGGACATGACACAAAGTTGGCATTGACTCCATACTGCAGTATGGGTTCTTATAACATCTCTTATTCAGGAACTGTCATTTGTGGTTGACTTTGATGATTGGCGGCGTCACAACGGTGCAGCAAGGGCAAGGCCATCTCAAGTCGATGGTTTCTACAAACTGAGATGAGAAATATGTCTTTTTGGGACAAAGTTCCAAACACGGACAGACAGACACATAGGGCCGGATTTACTAAAGGTTTGCGTGTATTAAAACGTGTGCAAACGTGATTGCACGTGCAAACACATGTGGAACCTGATCTACTAACCGGACGTACCGAGGATTGCGTCTCTCACACGGGCAGAATAGCACGTGCGATCCATTTAGCGTGTTTGCCTTGATGCATATGTAAATATGGGCGTTTCAGCCAGAACGTGCAGAATACTGGGAGGAGTGGATGCAAATAGATTTATTTAGCGTGTGCAATGTGATTTACCAAACCAGGAAGAGATTGCGGTGGCTGTTTTTGCGTCTTTATTCACCACGTCTGAAAACCATGTACTAACTGATACAACTTTGCCAAAACGTATACGTTTATTGATTTGATACCTGTCAGAGCCCCATGATCTTACATCTCTGCATTTCCTCACGTCTGGGTAATTCTGTAACAGTTTTTCAGCCGTGTTAAAAGTCATTTACGCGCCGTTACGCACGGGGCACGTCTATCCTCCTCTCCTCTCCTCTCCTCTCCTCTCCAGTACCTGGCTGCTCAGCTCCGTCTCTCAGTCCCGGTCCCGGACTGAGAGACGTCACCGCTGCCTTCACCCGTCTTTGATCCCTCTGGTCAGTGGTCAGAGCGTTTAGATCCGTGTGTCCCACCTGAGCTCTCTATTAATCCACTGGATCATGGGCGGCACACACACACACATATTACAGGTGTGTGATTGTCGCTGCAGCTGCTGCCTGTTCGTCACTACATGACGAGTTGGGCCCTGTAGCGATTTGTGTTTATTTATCTGTGAGCGCGAGAGAGATGGACACACATGCTGTCTTTGTCTGCATCGGATCAAATGTCATTCTGTCCCTTCGTCCGTCCAGCTCTCTGTCCACTCTCTTCATGGCGGAAACGATTACCACGCGCAAAACCCTCATTTACATATTGCGGTTTGCACGTGTTTTCATCTAGCGGGTTACTCTTAGTAGATCACCTGTTTTGCGTGCACTAACCAAACTCGCAATATTATAGCGGGCGCAAACAATATAGTGCCCGCTATCTGGGATCTTAGTAAATCCGGCCCTCAGTGTCCTGTTGTAGAGCTCCAGACAGAAGCCTGAGAGAGGAGATGCAAAACTACATAGATGTTGTTTCGGGCTTATGAAAACTAGAAATGTATATATTTATTATATAAATTTATATGAGGGCTCCCAGGGGTATAGGTGGGAGCCCTGCTTTGCTGTGACATCACAAAGTTATAGATTTCCTGACAGCTTGTTTTATGGCTCAGTTTTTAAATAGGTTGAATTGGACTGAGATATATATGTGTGTGTGTGTAGTAACCTATTTCATATATCAAAATGTATATTGAAGTGTTTAAAGAATGTTTGAAGAAAATCTACCACCAATTTCCCACCTCTGCTATGACAATGCCACAATCTATGTACACAAGAAAGATGGCAACAGCAGTGTGGTCAAAATTCTTCGACGTAAAAATGTAAAATGCATTACAAGAATACCTTTGATGATTTGTAATCGGCATGACCTCGGTGTCATATGAGCAGAGGTAAGCTGTGTAAACATACTTTGTAAATGTCATTTTGCAGTCTTTGAATTTTTCCAGTGAACACTCAGGACCGTCTTCAAGTCGCCCTTCAAAGTGACACTTTACTGCAGTGGTCAGATCTATTGCTCAGCAGGGAACTGTTTTGCCTGTGTAAATTGTATCTGTTTACGTCATATATTTCAGCAAATAGATGAGCTGTGTACTAATGTGGACTGATCTCCAAAACTCAAGATGGCTCTTACCGAACAAAACCCCTTTGACCTCCATTCACATGATGTATTGTAGATCTTTACATCCACCCTCAATACAAATGGCTTCACTTTCATTTTAATGGCTCGGTAGCAGATATTTAGTTTGTTAGATAGCAAAGAAAAATGTGATTGTTTTGCCCACACCCTACAGAGAAAACACCAAAAACATAGCCACAAACCAAAGAGCAGCTTGTGCTCTGTGTGTGTATCCTAAAACCTGCTGAAAACACACTAAATTTAGATTTGGGTTGATGTGTTTGTCCCCGTTGTGCTAACTAACATCTGTATTATTTTTTAACTAGCGGGTAAAATGTCATTATACATCATTAAAATGTGAAGCGGGAAATGGCACAGAATGTCTCTGTGCTCCTCTGTGACTGTGAGTGAGCGGACGGCTGCTGCAGCACAAGGTTGAGCAAAGGCCACCTCCAATTTATGCTCTCTCCACTCACTCTGTCTCGCTCCCCCCCCCCCCCCCACACACACACATACATGCTTACACACACCAGTTGGAGGTTAAACTCAAGCGCAGCGACTGGGGGGGGGGGGGGGGGGACCCAAATGTCACGAGACGAACAGGTCCGCGTTAACTTGAACGCAACCCTGCAGAAATAATTGATTTTCATTTTGGTGAGCCGTGGGGTGCATTGCCCTGCAGTCTGATGTTGAGTGTTTGTTGCCATCTACATATCAAGCCATGCACCAGCGGTGACTCCACGTAGTGCAAACATAACTGTACAACAGCTAACACAATTGAGAGATTGCCAGAAACACAGAATGCAGCAGACCTCCTACCCTCCAGGTCTTAGTGTGAGGTGGAAATTTAAAGCAGTCATGAATAAATTTAAATAGCAGGTTTCTTTACGCTGTGTTTAATTTGAAGTTTTGATTTCCATGGGAAGATAAATTTCTGGTTTTTATAACCCCCAAAAAACATCTGTGTAGTTTTGCATCTCCTCTCTCAGGAGCTCTGGGAACAACAGGCCACTGGGTCAAGCAGAAGAGAGGAGGCTCTGAGAAGATTATCAGGTAAGCATAAAAACTAATCCTGCAAGATAGGATAGTTGGTCGAAGTGGGTGGGGCTTTGGGGTATAGGTGGGAGCCCTGCTCTGCTGTGACTTCACAATGTTATAGAGGTCAGTTGTTTAATACAGGTTGAGTTGGACTGAAATTATGATATTTTTGCGACCTTAAACATGAAAGCTAGTCCTATTATGGTTTGCTCTCACTGAATAAATAAATAAAGGGAACTATGCAAGTCCAGCCCTTTTTCGCTCTTTTGGTCGCTTTTCTTTACGGAGCTTCCCCTACAGTTTCAGAGTGCATATTTTCACTGTCGTAAAAACTCAACCGCTACCATCACAATTACTCTGAAGCTGTTTAATTAAAGGGACATCGAGGAGTTTCTCCAACGGCAGAAAAAAAAATTCCGCAACAATAAAAAAGTCTCATATTAATGTGGATGAATCTACGTTACCCACACTTGTTAATGCCCATTTTCGATAAAGATTATCGTTTTGTCTCTATGGTTATTTTGTTATTATTAGTGGTGGCGGAAATGCTGGGCGAACCGGCCAGCGTTTCCTTACTTTTGGTTTTGCGGCGAGTCATGAGAATAACGCAGCCGAATCGCCGTTTATGGTCGGAACTACGACAGTATCTGATCATCTTTGAACCTCTGACTTTAATTATTGATGAATGAAAACATGAGTCTGTCTTGTGCCGGTCAAAGAATTTCACGGTGCGCGCAGAGGCTCATAAATGTAGTGTGAAAACGCTTCGCTTTTCCAAAACTCCTTGTTGTCCCTTTAAGGTAGAAATCTTGCATTCCTATTTAAGATCCCTGTTTCAACATTATCAAAATCAAGGTGTATTAGGTTTGATTTTACTCACAGAAGCTTCCACATTGTTTTATTTATTTTAATTCTATTTTTCACTCAAACTGTATTTCCTTCATTATATGGCTTGCAGTTGTAAGATGTTAAATGTGTCACAGCATCGTTGTGACTCTGGTTAAGGGCAAATTGGCACTTCTGGTTTTAGACACACTCACAGTGCATTGTCAGAGCCCAATGGATGTTTTTGACAGCTGCCATCCAAACAAACATCTGGATTCACAGCTGATAACTATTAATCAAAACATTTGAACTGGTCCTGATGTGAATCATTTTGTGACATCCTGTGCAGACTTTCAAACGTTACACACATTATTACACATTACACATTATCCATCTTTACAAACAGGTAACAGTCTTGTGGTGACAAACTGGCACCTAGGCCTTTATGGTTTCGCCGTCTTCTCCTATGGAGTTTAGGAGTTTTCACCATGAGGCAGTCTCATAAGGTCTGGAATACCTTCTCAGATGTTTGATCATATTTAGCTGGTTTTGATCATTTCATATCAAAACATAATTTGATCTCTAGTTCATGGTCACTCACTCACAGATTTGGCTTTCAGTCAAAATTTTCTTATCCACATCCATGCTAAGTAATGGAGCCAAACTTGAATTCTTCTAATCTGGACTCTCTTTTTAGCATCACTTCACAGTCCCATGGGAAGAGGTTGGGTCGGGTTCTTGTTCTAAAATACACACAGAACCGCTGTTCTGTGGGTTTGTGTGCTAACACTGCCTCATCTCACTGACAGGCCTTGATCTGTAACAATCAATGGCCGGGGAACAGAGGCTGCCTCAGCTTGAGTCAGCACTCTCCCCCTCTCCTCTCTCTCTCCCTCTCTCTCGCTGTGTAACCTGCTTCCTCTTTCTTTCCTACAACTCTCACAAAATGTCACACACACACTCACACACAGTCACACACATACACACACACACATCATCATCATCCTTTTAGAATCAGAGGTACTTGGACATGGTTTGATGATCAGAGGAAAGACCTCCTCTGTGCTGACTTGACTCGGGTGAAGGTGATTAGTGACAGTCTCCCTCTACTGCCACAGCAGCCATACTGCAGCATGCATGCCCTTTAAAATACCAGCAACTGTACCAAAGTGGAGGAGAGAGGAAGGTTAATGAGAACCTTTATTACGCTTTGTAAGTTACATACATTCGATAAAAACCTCTCAGACCCGACCATTAAATGTGAAGAGGACTTTAAAAAAAACAGATCAATGCACATGAGAATTCCTAATTTCTGGAAGAAAGTGAGTGTTTGATTTTTCTTATCTGCACAGCAGACATACAAATGGCTGCACTCTGGAGAAATCTATTAGAGACAAGTCTCTGCTGGTGAAAGGAGTGAAAGAGGGAAAAAATCAAACAATTCAAAGATTTTGCAGAATACTGTACAACTCATGGAGTTCCTGAAGAAAAAAAAAGAGCATGTAAGCTACTGTGCATTTATGCTGCTTTAGACACACTACCTGAAGAAGTGTTGGAGCAGTTTTAAAGAGAAACTATGCTTCAGAGTAATTGTGATGGTTACATAAATGACTTGTAACTTGTTACAGGGAGAATGGAGGCTCTGCCTGGGCGTCTGTTTGCCGAAAACCAAACTTGCAAGATCAGAGCCTCCGACATGGTGTCCCAGCTCTTGTCTCAGCGGCACCACTACACAAACGTGGCCTGTAATCGGTAATCTCTTGTTTATGTCAGATAATGTACACATCGTAACACGTAACGTTATCCACTGTTCCATGGATTGCTTTCTCACCGGCTTTGTTGTAAACAAATGCACATGGCCAAGAGGAGGGTTAACAAAACCACGGAGAAGCGACCAGGCTTGCAAAGTTCCCCTTCAAAGACAAAGAGAGGTCACTGCAAATACTGATCTGATTTAGTTTTTTTTTTTTTTCTTTTTTTACTGAACATTGTATTACATGGCCTGATAAATAAACACCACATGGGTATTAATAATATAATTAGTATTTGACATTTGCATCTTGAATTTACACTTAGTGGAATCCATTCCCTCCATCCATGCGCTGTTTGCTGGGCTAAAAGCCGCCCCTCAACCCCCAAAGTAAAATCATTTCTGGCCTCATGCTTAAAAAATGACAAAAGCAGGGACTATGCAGTAGGTAGCGTGTCAAGCCTTTGCACACTTCACAATTCCTTTTTATTTCTTTTCTCTAGATTCAGGAAACAAAATGTGACAGCGCATTAACATTTGAAGAAAAGCGTTTTTCACTCTGTTTGCCACAGAGGTTATGTATTTACCTTCTTCTGCCAAAAGTGTGATTTATACCCAATTTTTTGCAAACAACTGCATGTATATAGTCTGTGTATACGTGTCCATATGTCTTATGTGACATTTAATCATATTTTGTATATCTGACAGGTATATGGCATATGAATAATAAAAGAAGGTGGAAGAGGGGGAAAGATGGTGGTTTATGGAAAAGAAAGATTAAAGAGCATTACAGTTGTTTCAGCAATCACAGCTAAAAGGTGAAGAAGAAATGGTCCAGAAAGCAAAAGAAAAATGGCAACAAAAAAAAGTGTTTAAATCTACAAAAATGAGAGAACATAAACCAGAGTCAAATCTGTGAGAAGGACATGATATGCAGCTTGGCCGTCCTGAGCCTGAGCCAGCAGGACAGCCTATTTGTATTTTTAACCTGTACAGAGCATAGCTGGTTGAATCTTGTCATGTCAGGTCTGCATGTTCATGATAGATGTCTTGTCTCCCTCCGGCTCCAGGCATGTAGCCGAGGCTCAGTGGAATTCCTCTGCCTGGTATTCACAAGTCCTTTTTTGACGACATATCCATTTTCCTCCTGCACCCTTCGGTCCCACCACACCTGTCTTTACAATGCTCCATCCATCCCCATTATCCGCCCTAATGTGGCAGATACCTGCTGGCGTCTCTCCATGGAGAGAGTGGTGGTGAAGAGGTGTGTGAGTGAAGCCGCTAAGACCGGGATCTCAAAAGGCCTGAGGAGGAGATTTCTCTATGAGTGACTGGATCCTCACACTGCAGGTGTGTTAAGTTAAAATGTAATCATTTATACAGTATAAGACTTGCACAGACATTGTAGCCTTAGCTGCATATTAGCAGAGAATTAGCTCCAGTGCTGTGCCTGTATCTCCTGTGTAGATACAGGCACAGCACTGGAGCTAATTCTCTGCTAAAGGATGTAGGAAATAAGCATTTCCTCAGGTCACATTTGAGGGTGTTAAACCTGAGCTGTTTCACATAGCTTCTGCAAACAGATGCAAAACAAGAGCATGTCTTTCCCACCAACATGTTCTTTGTAGATACATCCCATCAACATTTCCTATAAATTATGTTACATTTAGTGTCAACCCTAACTAGAAGACACAGTGTGCTTCCTGTTTGGTCACCATAAAGCAATTTAGTAAATTTCCTGAGGGATGATACAAGGATTTAATATAGAATTCAGCAGAGAGGTCATTCAAGACAGCTGGCAGAAGTGATCTTGTTATTTTATATTGAAGAATTTAAGTCAAGCCACTTCAGTTTTATGAGTTAGGGTTGTATGTATTTGGTGCTTTTACACTCAACCTATGTGGTTATAGGCTATAGTGTGAAAGCTAAATGTCAGTCAGGTGTAGATCAAAGATGGACACATAGCCTCTGTGATGTCACCCACTGGTTTTTGAAGAGCTGTTTTCGAAGTTCAGAGTGGGCTGCTCCACTGCCACCATCTTGGCAGAGCAGGATGCCACCTGACTCCCGGCTAATCCACAAATGGGCAAAACTCACACCTGCCACCTCAAAGTGGCCATGCCCCCAATTATGCATAATTTAAAGGGTTAATAAAATTCGGCAGGTGAGTTAGGCCAATACAAAAATCTCTTGTCATGAAGGAGCAAATTAACAATAGAGACAAATATAATTTTGTTAAATTCTGCTGCAAAAATTGATATTTTCTATGAGGATTAACTAACTTTTGTTTAACCTTTTTTTTTCCACAACAGGAACCAAACAACCTGCAACGAGGAGCATCCACTGACCTCAATCTGTCAGACTCTGTTTTCCACTGTGTTTTACAAACCAGAACACTTTGGATATATGACTGAAAAGGCGACACATCATATTCTGACAGCAGGACATTGTTCTACACTGTTTGTTTCATTCAGTTCCCAACCTCGGGATGAAAGGTGATTGAGTCAGTTTGAATCAGTCTGTAAGCAAAGAAACTGGACCAAAACTAAATGTAAGAATGTTTTTGTTTTGTTTTTTGGGGGGGGGTTGGTTTTTTGTTTTGTTTACCTGGTGTTGGACCAATTGAAATTGTTACAAACTGGTCAGATTACCCATCTCTAAAATTGAAACTAATAGGAATACTACAGCTCCATCACTTGAGGAGACAGTAAATATCAGCTTTGTCTGACTTAATAGGCAAAGTTTGTCTTGCTTCTTATCCTAAAAACAAGAAATAACATAAACAGCTTTATTTCTCTACATTAATATCTGTGCCTTATGACTCCTCACTGAACACATTCATAAAAACTTAATGTTTCAGCACAATTCAATACATCTCACATTATTGAATCAGTGTGTTTATGGTGCAGTGAAAGGAGAGCCTGTAACAAACAAAGGCCCATGGTATAAATACAGAGAGTGAAGGTTTGGGTTATTTGTTTTGTAACAAAGCACCAATCTAATCTAATAAGTGATTTGGTGTGCTGAACTGCCACATCTTTTAACCCAGACACCAGCATCAGCAACTTAAAGAGGGATTTATGATGGAAAGAAGATAGAAGCATTACAGAGAGGTGAGCGTTGGTGTCTGTGTTTGAGGGAGGAGCTGATGGCAGCACGAGTGGTAACATCTAGGTGGGTGAGGTGTGGCTTGGAGGGGGAGAGGGAGAGAAGGAAGAAAAGAGGAGTGGAAAAACACTTAGAGAGATTAAACACAGTAGCGTGAGTGAGGACTCTGTTTTTATGTATGTGCATGTGCCTGCAAATTTTCTGGCTTATGTGTGTGTAAGCGTCTGGGTGTGTGTGTGCGTGTGGTACAGACAGGGTTTTGGATCAGTTTCAGGTCCTGCCTGGCAATCCATTATGGATTGGTAGTGGGTCGGCCCTGTTTTTATTACGTATGGAATCTATCATTAATGGACATCTAGAGGACTTCATAGGTATTCAATGAGAAAGACATCACTCCACTGTCAGCACTAACAGTGTTTGCCTCAGTGGCGCTTAGTGTTGTGGAACCAGGAAACGGTGTTAAACTACTATTATTGGGACAAAGAGTGATACTGGGCCTGGGTTATTCCATTCATCACACTGTGACATCAGTGGGAACACATACCCATCTTCTAGGATGGGTGGAATTAACAGGAGTGTGTGTGCAAATGTGTGTGTGTGCATGCGTGTGTGTGTCTGTGTGTGCGTGTGTGTATGCATATGACTGGACTAGTTCTAGCCCACGAGAGACAGGCTGAACATTGGATGCACAGTGAAATGAAAATGTGAGGCAAGGCAAGGCAGCTTTAGCACATGGGGTAATTTAAAGTGCTTTACTGAGCAATAAAATATATAAACCATATAAAAGATTGAAAATAATTTCAGAATAATAATCATTGTCATGGTTGTATTATTTATTTCCTCACCATACACACAGAACACATAAAAAAGTATACAACTACAGTAGCTGCTAATACATTATCACACAAACTGTAGACTACATTATTAAAAAAGCTTCCCACTGTTCTCAAATTCCAAACATTATAAATTGATTAAATGTTATCTGGGAGTCATGTCAGTGCAAGTATGACGGTCAGTGATGATTTAATAGTAGTCTGCCATTGTTGTTACGTTATGTCCATATACTGTATACGCCTGGCGGCGTGGCTCAGGTTACAGGTTAGAGTGTTGGGGGATATGACATAAAAGTTTCACAAAAGATTTGTTTTGGGCATCTACACGAAAAGGCTGGGGCAACGTTTTTGACGGGCTCGCACACACAGCTAAGGTGTAGGTTAATTGTCAGATTGTCAACAGTAAACCTTGACAAAACAGTAAAATGCACTATTTCCTTGCACCATGCGAGCCAATCAAAATAGGTGGTCATTCTTGGCTACATACAATAGAGTGGTGAAGTCCCGCCCCTTCCGCTGGACCCCCAAGGTCCATTCAGAGCGTAAAAAATGAATGGTGTTCAATAGACAGAAAATAATTATTATCTGATCCCCATTACACAAATGTTGTTTATAGGCTTAAATGATATTTTTTCATGTCAAGAGTTCGACCGTTTATTGTGCCATTGTTCGGTTAAATGCTGTTGAGAAAACACAATGAGAAAAACTACGTTATGTTGCGTATGTGATAAACTACGTAATGCCGCGTATGTGATGTCACGTCATCTCCCTTTCCCTCCCTTCTCCCCAAGTAAAACTCTCCACATGCCCCGACTTCTAATGATTTTCCCCTCTTTCTATGCTTTTATCCTGCCCTTGGAAAAAGTCGGTGAAGTGGAGCAGAGAGATCGCCATGTCTGTTGCAGAGTTCAAGCAGCGAAGAGTTGTAGTTCACAAAGCGGGCTCACACAAAACCTAACAAAATTATAAAATTGTAGTCTTCTTTGCGTGAAATAGATGGCACAATTCAAATGGGACAAGAAAATATTTTTTATCTGCCCATTGAATCTAATTGATAATTTTTCGTGGGACTTTGCCACCACTATATTGGTGGTGTGATGGGTGTGGTCAGTGAAATGAAGGGTAACATAATCCAATCTAGTGATCCAATGAGCAGCTTCAACGCTGATAATTTTATTTGATGGCATCATGATGTTATAGTCAAGTCAAGTATCAGCTGTGGTGGGAACCTGTACCTAAAGCATTTGAATCTTGAATTTTGTAAGCGTGGCTGTTCTGAATAGATTCTACCAGGAACCGTTGTGTCTATTTAAGCCCAATCATGATAAAAAAAAGAAAGAAAAAATTGTTCTTCAGAAAAAATTGTTTCTTCTCCTGTATTTTTCAGGGGACACACTATACATACATGAAACACTCACTGACTTACACACATAGTAAACAGCTTCAAAGTTTGTCCAAGTTGAATGTATGAATATTTCAATAGTGATACAAGACATGGACACTGGTGTGCAGAGAGTAGTAATTTTTTATCACCATCTCCCATGAGGAAAAGGAAAGGATGAGATCTCCCAGAGAGGACGGGCAGTGTGTGGAATGCATGTGCACAGCCTGTGGTGGAGGTCCTTATATTCAGTGGTGGGAAGAAGGAAAAACAAGATGAGCAGGTTTAGGAGAACTTATCGATTGCATGCGCGGGCGAAGCAGAGAGGGGCTAAAAACTATTAGAAAATATCATCAGGCTGTTTAAAAGAATGGGCTTGGCTAAAGTTTATCATGGCACATTGTTACCTTTGAGGCTATTGCACTTTGCGACAAGTCATATAGCGAGGACCAGGAGGTTTTTCAATTATTCCAACCAATTTGGAATAATGTAACTGTGACCTGAAGCCGTTTACGATGAAGGCGTTATTACAGGAGAAAGCAAAGACTGAGTGCAGACTGAGGCAAAATGCAGAGCAGGGTGTTTTTTTTACCCTTGGATTGCCCTAATTATACAGAGCATTGATTTTACAATGCATCCATGGATTGATTAGAAGGGCCCTGCACCTCCCCTAAGGAAGGAGGGCTCCGCTCCCTGGTCTCCTGCTTACCGTTCTGCTCTCTTCTTGTCCTCTGCTCCCCCCAATTTTAATTGCACCTTTTTCTTTACATTCTCCTTTCTTGCACAATTATTGTATCCTTCATCTTCCTGTACTGTTCCTTACCTTTCCTTTTTTTCCTCCTTCCCTTTCTTGTGATGTGTTTCTTTTACGTATCCCTCTTATCCCTACTTCTTGATTGTGCAGTAAGTCCAAAAGAAAGGACACCTAAATCTGCATCTCCTATTTGACTTTTATAGCTCAATTTTTAGAAGACACAAGGTCAATAGCTGTCCACCTAAGAGACTCTTAAAACTAGCCCTTAGGCCATTTGTGCAGCAAGTTAAGATCCATAGTTGTATTTTCTTTTTAGGTGACATCTAGTGGCTGTAGTAAGTATGGCAAGAGCAACAGGGTATATAGAGCAACAAAGTTCATTAGTTAGTTAGTTTCTTCTGAGGACCATGAATTGGTTGTGTGTAATATAATATATACAACTCAAGTCAAGGCACAAAGTGGAATAAACATGTGCGTTACTATCCTCCCTTTTACAAGTAAGTGTGCAAAAAAAAAAAAAAAAAAACAGTTTGGAAGCTGTAAAAGTTGCATGATGTTGCTTTAAAGGGGGATGATTGCTGAGCTTTTTTCAATTTTTTCAATTCATTCATTATTCATTTCTACCAACATAAGAAACTTACAGGAGGAACCATACGCAGCTCAGGTTGACCAAGCGCAGCTCTTGAAGTCCCCATGTGGTGTGGATCTGTGGCTGTTACATTTTCCAGTGGGCACATCAGCTCCGGTGTAACTACACAGACTCTGCAGCTATGACAGCACAACCAAGTCAACCTCACAGCATTAGTACGCTTTGACTTTTCGGATGGTTGAACAGCGTCTGAATGATAGAGGATAGCAGGCTTTTCACGCTAGTCGGCTCTCCAGAGAAAAAGCAGCAGGATCAGTTATTCCACAAAATGCCCCGAAAATGACTCTTGTCCATTGAGAGTGTAGTAGAAAGTGGAGTGACATTTTTATACAGCCGCAAAGTCAGCAGAGGGACAAGGTTGGGGCGGGTCAATAAAACACTGGACATTAATATGGAAGGTCGCTGTTCATTATCACTTTCCCACATATGGTTCGTGCTGGTTTCTAAACATGACCGTGTTCAGGTTGCTGTTGTTTTGACCATGATAAAGATCTCCTAACCTTATCAAAGTTGTGATATCAATCGAAAGTCAATCATGTATACCTTTGCTCTTTTATATGTCTTCTCTTCTCTCCATTCACCTTTTCACTCGCAGGAAAAGCATCGTCTCTCTTTTTTCCCACATAACTTTCCATCTTCCTCCTCCCTCATCCTCCCTCTGTGGTGAAGGTGGTCCTGTCAGACAGCAGGGATGGGCTGAATTTACATATATGTTGTTGTTGTATATATATACAATAACACACACACACATTCCATTTATGTGCATATATATTTGTATACAGTATACATATAAATAATGAAAGACAGAAATACAGAGATGATGATGTTTATCTTATAATGAAGAGATGAATATAGAGTTAGACAGACAGATTCGATGGATCAATTGCTGTGGGCAACGGAGGGAAAGAAGAAAAAATAGTAGTGCAGGAATAGAGAGAGACGAGTGTGTTTAAAAATCAATTACACAGTAAATATGACACGAGTCAGCAACGACGCCCTCTGGGGAACCCAGGAAATATGTTCCTGCCTGCGCGTCAGTAAATCTGCTCTCCCTACAAATGAATTACTAATTTTATGTACAGGAGTGCGAAAGAAAAAAAAATAGCCACACTGTGTGTGCAAGTGTATGTGCTGCTTATGTACACAAGCTGTAACTCCCATGGGAGAGTATTATTAATTGATGGGGTAGAGTGAAGGAAGTTTTTTTTTTTTTTTTTTTTTCTGTCGAGGGAGAGGAGGCAAGAGCGGAGAGCAGACCCAGTGTTACCTCTGATCTTTTGGAGTGTCAGCAGGTCAGCGAGCCAAAGAAAAAGACTGCAGCAGCCGGCGCTTTGAACCAGCCTCAAAGATTGACCTGAGGAGGTCTGAGAGAGGTGGATGAGAGGACAGGGAGGAGACGGAGATGAGGGCACGGCCGGGAATAACTGTCCATGGAAAGACAAACGGATGTGGATGATGTGGAAAGAGAGCATGATGGGAGATGGAATTGAAAACTGAGATAAAGGGATTACAGGACAGATTGAAGACGATTGGAGAAAGATACCTACAAAGAGACACATGGAAAGGAAAGAAAAAGGATATCAAATGTAAAAATGGGTCTTATCTTGCATTTTTCTCATTGACAATTACTATGATGTGTAAAATGGATGAACTTAAAATTACACTTCAGGTAAAGAGCAAGTAATGCATGTCCTATCATGCAGCCAGCCAGTTGACGTCTGTACTAGTTGAAACATAAATGATTTTCCATCAGACAGTTTAATCTAAAACGTGGCTGTTAGATGTGAAGATTGATACCGCTCATGTCTGTAGGTCTACATTAAACATGAAGCTAGAGCCAGCAGAGGTAGCTGAGGCACAGAGTTAAAAGGAGCCACCACATCAGGCATGGGATACACAGACAATCCCAAGCAGCAGCCACCAGGGATGAAAAGTTACAGCCACACTTAAGTAACAAAAACTGCATTTCCTCTAATGACCATTAGAAGGTTACTCCAAAAGTGAGTCAGCCACTTTACAGCAGAAATACTGTAAACATGTTTACAGCCTGGTACATGTAACAGTTTCAGTCTCTACAGCTTAATTCTTCATCCTTTAAAGGATAATTACCGTGTTTTTCACAATCTGGACCTTATTTCTAGCATAAAATATGATCATTTACTCACCCAGATAACTTTGGTGTCATTACAAGTCGTTCTGATGAAATTAGATTCAGCCGAGGGCCGCGTATATCTGTATAATGTGAGTCGGGCGCCGGAATGCAGCCTCTAAATAACACATTATCTGCCACAAAACTCATTCATTCACCAATATTTTGCTATGATATGCTAGTGCTATTCCCCTCCGAGCCCGTGGTGGCATGTTATCAACATCCGGGGTCTGTAGGTTGACCTACTAACCTCTGACCTGGATGATGTTATCTCCGACCGCTGCCCTGCTCATTCTAATAATAATCATTCTGCTTTGGCATTCGGGTCCATTTTTAGCGCAACTAGCCGGAGCTTTAGTGAGTCCAGGTTGCGGAGAGGAAGCCTGTGGAAGCTGAACTTCGTCCAGCTGCTCATTTTGTTCTGACAAGTCGGAAACACGCAGAAACGAACCATAGCATTAGCGGTAGCAACAAGCTGCGCCACACCGCAGTCGGAGATGACATCATCCAGGTCAGAGGGTAGTAGGTCAACCTCCAGACCTCGGATGTTGATAACAGGTAACCCCGGACTAGGGGGAATAGCACTAGTTTATCATAACAAATATTGGTGAAATGAATGAGTTTCGTGGCAGATAATGTGTTATTTAGAGGCTGCATTCCGCTGCCCTGTAGACTCGCATTATACATATACGCGGCTCTCGGCTGGATCTAATTTCGTCGGAACGACTTGTAATGACACCAAAGTTATCTAGGTGAGTAAATGATCGTATTTTATGTTAGAAATAAGGTCCAGAATGTAAAAAACGGTAATTATCCTTTAAGACAGCTTCACCGGCACTGAATTTCTACATAACGTACCTGTTCAAATTTAACAAAGTTGAAGGTGTGGTCAAAGAGCTCATAGCTGCTCAGCATTACCTCAGCAAATTCACTGTTGGCTATGTTTGTGGTGCTGGAGACTTTTGGAAATATAGGCAAAATACTTTTGTAAGGCAACATTTTGAATGACATGGCCTTCTTGTGAACGTAAATTCATGGTTGCTTTGTGTTTATTCATGGAATGTGTTGGAAAAAAATAGACCACTTGGCTTCTCCTTTAAACAGTATGAGTCAATCAGATCACAGCAGGGACTCTTACTCACCTGTGATATAAAGCCAGATGTAATTTTAATCATAAGGTGTGTGTAGAATCACAACATGTAAAACAGACATGAGCAAAAATATTGTTTATAAAAATAGATACAGTATGTGAAAATATAGGGCTTAAAGCTACACTTTGGTTTATTTTACAATTAGCACCATCACTGCATCGCCTCACATTAACATTCAAAAACCACTTCCTCCCTGGGAAACGATAAAATACAAAGTGACACACCCAGAGAAACACGCAAACACCCTGCCAGTCACCTCTCTCTCTCTCTCTCTCTTTGCATTTTCACCAGCTCTGCATTTCCCCTATAGTCTTCATTTGGGTGGCGAGGTTGGCTTGGCAGGGCAGCAGTATTGGGTCCGGCCCTAATGAAGAGCATTGATCCTTGTTGGGTTATGAGCAGGCTTTAGTGGCCGTGTTGAGATGTTAATAAGCCTGGCCTTATTCCGGAGGAGCTTTAATTAGCCTGTTGGAAATGTGCTTACGGGGCGCGCTGTCACTCTGTTGTGACACACATTGCTGAACACACACACACACACTCGCACTCGCACACACACACATACGGAAGAGGTCGCACACAATGCAAATGCATGCAAGGGCAGCTGCACACATTTACTCGCGCACACACAGACACACACACTAGAGTACAGTCAGTCATTTCATGGACCACTGAGATGGCGATCAAAACAACATTCTCCATTTATTCAATTAATAGTTTCATTAGTGAGTCAGGCAGTGTGAATTTAGCTACTCATGCCATGCGCACACACACACACACTTACGCATGCACGCACGCACACACCATCATCATCGGCGGTCACTTGCAGTCGAGTATGACTGTTCTCCTCCTTGATCCTATTGAGTCTTCAGATGGGCAAAAAGGCCGATTCTGGACCCGATTATTCTTGTGCAGTATAGACAAGGGAAGGTGGTGGTGGGTTTGGGTGGATGCTTTCTCCTTTATGACTCTGCGTTTATCTCCCGCAGCATGGCGGAAGTCATCATTATATTGTGCGGCACCCTGTAGGAGTGAGTTTCTCCAAGTCGCTCTATTGGTTGCTGTGTTTTCCCAGGTCTTAAGGTCTATGTGGCACTTTTTTGATGTTTGCCTTGCTGTTGTTGTTGTTGTTCTTTTGACCCCCTGGGGCACATTTTCTTACAGAAAGCTAGGAGTATAGAAAGGCAGGAGTCAGGCAGAGGTGTCAGGGTGGTCCCGGTCCGGCTTCAGTCGAACGCAGCCCGACCTTGATCCGCTCTTACGGCCTGATGTCTCCATTGTGTTACATGTTCACAATCGAGAGTAAACATGTAAACATGATGTGTCTTTGTCCGGTCAGTCGGTATGGAAATATGACGCTCTGCCAGTGGTGCGGCATTTGGACCAGAGTGAAAACAAACGTGTCAGCTGAAAAATGCTGAAAACTGCATCAGGTGCGCAGCCTGAGTCCGCACTTTCATCCCTGGTCGTTTGAATTACTCAAGTAAAGTAAGGTATTCTGAATACTTTCTGGATTACTTTTAGAGTACTAGACAAAATCGCCTGCCTGAGCGCCTCCTCTAGGACGCTGGTGTTGGTGCATTGGTCCTCCTAGCTGATCCTGAGGATTTTTTGAAGGCGCCACTGATGATGTACCTCTAGTGCCTTCTAGTGCCTACTGTTCGTGGTCTAGGCTTCTGATCCTTACAGAAGGATATGCAGCACAAACACTTTGTAGGATTTTGGTCCAGGTCTGAAGGTCGAGGTTCTGAAATACCCTCATCCTGAGTTTTCAGAAAGCCTACCGGCCAACTGGCGCAGTTGAGGCGATGGTGCATTTCATCATCAATGTTGGCTTGAGATGACAGAAGACTGCCAATATGTGAAATGGTCCAGTTTAGTGTTATCACTGGAGATATTTGGGCGTTGGGCAGGAGTTTTTTTGGTGGGTGATGGATGATGGAGAATTTCAGTCTTCCTGTTTTATTGGCCAGCCCAAGCTGCTTGTATGCTTTGGCAAAGGCGTCCAAGGTGCACAGTAGGTCCTCTTGTGAAAGGGCCTCAAGGGCATTATCATCAGCGTACAACAGTTCCATACATGGTGGTGGTTCATCCTTTAGCCCTAAATCTATTAATGTTGAAAAGTTGCCTGTCAACTATACATGATTTTGACTCCTTGGGGCAGATGTTTAGCAGTGAGAGGGAGGATGGCAGAAATGAAAATGGAGGAAAGTGTAGGGGCAATGACACAACCCAGCTTTACTCCAGTGTCAACGCTGAAGGGATCCGTCTAATCTCCATTGCCACTGAGCACTATGGCTGACTTATTGTCATGTAGAAGCTTCAGTGCCCGGATGTATTTGTCTGGGCAGCCAATTTTTGCCAGAACCAGCCAGAGGGCCCAGCGGTTCACTGAGTCAAAGGCTTTAGTGAGGTCTATGAAAGCCACTAGAGTACAGTCAGTCATTTCATGGACCACTGAGATGGTGATCAAAACAACATTCTCCATTTATTCAATTAATAGTTTCATTAGTGAGTCAGGCAGTGTGAATTTAGTTACTCATGCCATGCGCGCACATAGACGCACGCGCACACACACACACACACATCACATACAGTGCTCAGTGTAGTGTCTGTTCTTTCATCCTTTGTTCTCATCATCAGCATCCTACTCAGCACTGATCCACTGGTCCTTGCTGCTACAGGAATCTTCTTTTTTTTTCATTTACTTGTTTTACTGTGATTATCATTTATTGTGTAATGTATAGTGTTTTGCATGACCACACTCATTCTTTGATGAACAATTAACTGAACATATCTGTTTGCAATTAACAATCATAAACATGACCAAAGTTAATTCCGGGTAAATGACACACCAGAGGGTGTCAGTGATCTACCAATGGCAACCACCAATCAGATACCAGATGCAGAAGAAACCCATTGCAGCATTGACTGTTTTACAGCAGCTATGGAGTTATAAACATAGACCAAACTGTAACAAAATATTTTCCGTTCTTACATTCCTCTACAGTGGGGACTTTCATCTTACAAGTGCAGCCAATGGTCCTGGTCCAAGGAGGAGAATTTTAATGCTCTGACTCCCTAGCTTGAAAAGGTTTAATAGCTTTTAACACTTCTATGATCTTGTTTCTAAAGTGTTTTTTCTTGCCATCAGCTCTTCCTTAAATCTTGGCACTTGATCTAAAACCCAAAATACAAATCACCTGAGGCTTCATTTATATAGAGTTATCACAGAGTTTACTGCTGAATCCAATCAATATAAACATATAGCGCAGTCCCAATTTATGGTGCCAACATTAATTTAATAAATGAATGTTGATTGAAATACTTTGGCAATATTATTTGTTTCAGTCTTATGGGAAATGTACTAGGCCTATACAGACACACACCCAGCAAAAAACTTAATTTAAGTATGTTCAGGTAAATTCCCCAATATATCAGCCGACAGCCGTAGTTTCATTACCCCAGGGATGACAATGTTGGTGTTTCCTTCCAAGGTTGGTCTTGTTTTAATTCCCTGAAAGACATTTAGCCATTGTCCTCCTGTAAAAGAAACCTATAGGATAGGTCATTTGTGCAGCAGGTTATAACGAGCCATTTTGTACATTTTGTTGTTAAGCAACATCTAGTGGTTGTATCAAGATAGATCATAGACTAAAGAGAGGAAATACCTGAGTTTGTGTTAGAAGGAATTTGTGATTGATGGAATATAATACAGAGAGCAGCCCAGGAGCGCTGTTATAACCAACCGGTTAGGGTTAGGGTTAGTCCATGGCTGTTGATTACTTGGTGATATCAGATTGTGCGTGCTGGATTCCCATGTGAAAGTGGCACTTTGTGTGGCTATAGGGAATCCATGACCATGGCCTGTTATCATATGACAACAAAGATCACTTAAAGTTGTGGTCGATGTTGAGAAAGATGATGAGAAATATTTGAAAAAAGCACACACACACACCCCTCCCCTCCAAATGGTGGATCCTATACTGTATCCTATGATCCTCTGCAGCTCCTGTAGTTCTAATTGCAAGTTTGATGTTTGTGGTTTTAACTGGAACATCTCAGCATCTTTTTTTGATGAATTGTCTATGTGTCCATCACTTTAATTAATGGTTAGTTCATTTAGTTCAACTACCTATAGAACTCGTGACATTCCCACCAGCCTCAGTTCTGCTGTGCAGTTATACATTTTAGCTCAAAGTGAAGCTGCTATCGAGGCTGCAGACTCTTCGACTCATTCAACAGAGGACAATAACTTTGTGTGGAGTGTGTGTGCCTTTTGCCTTGAAATTCCCCCATTCACATTACCTTCCTCATATATCATCACCCGGGCTGTCAATACAGCGGCCGTCACATTTTCAGCCGCTGTTACTTTGAACAATTGGTGTGGACACTGCAGCTTTACTGAGAGACAACAGAAAGCTGCTGATGCTGCTGAAAACCCTTTGTCCATCACAGGAATGAGACACTTTGGAATATCTAGTTAGATCCTCACAGGGAGCATCCGGAGAGAGAGCGTACGACTCTTGCCATGTCATGTCTCTCTCTCCCTCTTTCTTGTGTGAGGTAAATCATGAATTCTTGTTGCCCTATGTTTGTTCTTTGTTCAGTGGAGCTGAATGTTGCTGAAAAGACACCCAGCCAATAATACAATATCAGTCAGATATTATTAATGTTCTTCCAGGCACTTGAAATGCTCTGTGTCATGTATCTCTCTCTGTGTATTGCGCTTGGCCATTTTAGGGTGAACTACCACTGGATTTTTGAGGTCAGCTGTATAAATATTGCACCAGTGTGCTGCACGAAAACTAAACACAGAGTATGATCACTGAAATAAAACAGAGACTGAACCATGTGTTTCAAAAGTGAGGTAGATTTAGTACCAAACACAATGGACTCCTGTAGGAAGGAAAGACGGCCTGGGAACCAAAAAGGACTTCATGCAGAACTGTGACTGATGAAAAAGCCAGGATAGACTGTATATAAAAGACAAAGCCTCCATGACACCAACCATAGATTTCTGATGAGTGTGAAGCTCATGGGCTGCTCCACTGTCATCATATTAGCAGTACCTGACTCCCACCTAATCCAAAAGATATGATGGTTCCATGCCCATTAGATTATTAGCACAACTAGGTACCATGGTGTTTTATTCGAAAGCCAACCCAAGGCTTATTCATTTGGAGTCAGTATGGAGAACAGACACAAGCTGTGTCCCAATTCAGGGATTGGTTTGTTCGGAGGAACTAGCCTACGCAGTCTATGGAGCAACAGCTTTGGAGGTACCGCCGACAGCCACTTAAACCGTTGGTAAATGAGACGGTCCAGCCTTCAGAGCATTTCCTGATTGCTTTTGAATGCAATCGACTTCCTAACATTAAACATTTTAAAATGGCAGCTTTTACACTTTCAAAGGCTACTCAGCTCCTCACCTTGGGCTATGCAGCAAGCAGAGCCATGCTCATTGGGCAACTACGCCTCCAGGTGGGCCCCAGATCGGGGCTACAATGGCTACAGCGCAGAGCTCAACGTTCCTATAGCTAGCATGCTAGGTGGCTAATAATAAAAACAGCGCAAAGAATCTCGGGATATGGGAGTAAAATATTACTAGAATTTCACGCAGCTAAAAAAAAAAGTAAGAAAAGTCTGTTAAGTTGGACAAATTCACAATATGGAGCCTCATGTGACCATTTGAGTTACCGCAATGTTGGGCACTAATTTCTCAGGGTTTTCTTGAAATAAATACCTTGGGTGGAGCCTTTACATTTTGCCAAGGACAGGTAACAGGGAGTACGGTTACCCCCCCTGTATTTTTTATTTATTTTTTATGTTTGTGTGTTGTTGTTTTTTTTTTATTCTGCTGAAACTACTATTCAAACATAGTTGAACAGTAAATTCTCAATATCGTGCATAACTCCAATTAAAAGTACATTTAGTTACACTGCCACAGAGCAAAAAAGCTAAACTGTTTAGCAAAGCTCTTACAGGATTAAAAGGTTTTCATTGAACAGCAGCAATGCACAGAGATCAATGAGTTGAGCTTTTTTTTGCTGAAAACACACAACTGACTGACTGATTGACTCATGGTCTTTTCAGGTCTGGCAGCTTAGGCAGTTTTGACTAAGAAATATTTGGCATATGTGCGTGAATCCATGTCTGTGCACATGTACAATATGTCTATGTCTGTTGTGTGTGAGTATGAAAGCGTGCGTCAGGCATGCAAGCTTTCCCCCTCAGGACAGGACACTGACAGATGTTCTCCACAGCTGTTCACTTGCTGCAGACACTTTGTAAAGCAGAGGGCAGCTCCCTGTTCATCAGTGTCACAGACTGAGGCCGTCGCTAACCCGAGCCCTTGTTCATCCATGGTCATGGGATGTTGACCCACTGCTGGGCAGGCACTGCTAGTTTTATGTCAGTCTGTCTCAAATTACCAGGAGCTCAGTGATGGCCTGTGCAGCACAGAAGCAAAAAAAACTACATTTAAAGCAAACCATTGGCTTTTTCTCTCTCATTTTTATTAGATCAAATATCTTTCTTTGTCTTTTTTTTTTTTTTTGCTTCTTTTTTTGTCTCTGTTCTTGAAATTGTTGTTGAAAAAAATATCTATTCAACTGGGAACTGCTTGGGTATTTCTCAGCAGTGGGAAGAATTGTTGCCTTGATTTAAAGCTGCACAGATCAATATTTTATACAAACAATGAAATAATGACAATGTGCGATGTGAAAGGTGTTGCTAGAACTCTGTAGTTCCCCTCTTTTTCAGCTCGTTTTTTTTGGTCTCATAGATCTCAACTATACAGTTTTAATTAATGTGTCAGCATCATTTCCTGCTGCAAACCAAAACTATGACTCTAAGTGAATGCTTATCTTACTCTACCTGTTGAATGTGTAAATATGTGTCTGTTTGCTAACGAATGAGCCATTTTAACTTTGTATGGTAATACACATCATGTCACAGCTTGCAGGGTTTGCCCATTTATTCCAATCATATCTGTTGTTGTTTTTTTAAATTGTACTTTGAATTTTAAACAGCATAGCATCTAATAATTATATTGATCTCAACATGTATGTTGGGTGGCACGGTGGTGCAGTGGTTAGCACTGTCGCCTCACAGCAAGAGGGTTCTGGGTTCGAACCCGCCGGCCGGCTAGGGCCCTTCTGTGTGGAGTTTGCATGTTCTCCCCGTGCATGCGTGGTTTCTCTCCGGGTACTCCGGCGGAGTATTGGCATCCATGTGTAGAGATCGAAGCCACCTCCTCTCTCTGTGTGTCGTAACATGAATCTTACTATTCCTTGTTTTGGTATTGACAGACCAAAACAGGGCTAAATGGCTTTTCACCTCCTTCATGTCAAAGTAACTTTATGGGTACATAGTGTCTTTTTTCATTATAGTGACCGGTTACAGTTATCTAGCTAAATTGCTATTACCTTTAAAGGCCTCATGAAATGAATAATGTATCTTCCCAACTTAAATCCTGCATCCCCATGGTAACTGCTCATTAATTTCTTGATTTTTGCCAAAGTCATGTCAAAAAAAGTTATTATCTGAGCATTTTTACATCAAAATCAATGTATTTTCTCTTCCTGTAAAACAATTTTGAATGTTTGATGACTCATCCTGCACTCAAGGGCATTTCCTAATTTGGTGTCCCATTAAAATAGTGTCACTAATTTTTATGTCCCTCCACCAAACTATAAATCCTGCCAGTTGTGTCACAGTCCCTGTGTTGGACCCACAAGCCGGTTTGTGAGTGTGCACCAACTCTTCAACCTGTGTCTGTCCCCCACTGTTTCCTTTGGCTCAAGGCTCAAACATCTATGGTAGGCCTACTCTCACCCCGGAAATGATTTCACCATTTTCATATTTTTTCCCCAATTCATTTGACAAAACATTCCGTGACCTCTGGTGGCAGTGAAAGTATTTCTGCCGTCAACAACTGAAAAAGTATGAAGCAATTGTGATCCAGATACGAAACATGTTAACCCTGCACTACAGTGATACAATCATTAGGTCACCTAATTTGACAACAACAATGCTGTATTCAACTGTGTATATCAATGTTCAAGATGCGCAGTTGCAGAGACATTGAGATTTAAGGTGGTCCTCTTCACTTTTCTGCCCTCTGCCCTCACAGAGCTGGCTCATGTCATGTTTCTGCCTTAAACACACTGAAACACTGAGCCAGTGTTTGAAGATTTACACACACCGAAGGATGTTTTGAAAAAGGTAAATTTGGGGCAGAAAAAAACCTTTTAATCTGACAATGTACATGCTGTTATCTGTATGTGACAAAATTATTTTTAAAAATGTTAATATAGGGTGGGATGGGAGGAGGCCCTGCATGTTGAAATATTTGGGTACTTTGTAAGAACAGTTGTATTCACACAAGAATGTTTGGTTATCAATCAAAAAAACATAATCTCTGACATCCTCAACACGTGTAGCAGTAAAGTTTAATGGCCTGACATCTTCCCTCCCTCTCTGCTTTTCCAAGAGTAAAAAGCAGCAGAGTTATTACAGTGTGGGTCATTATAACATGAACATTATTTATAATGTAAACTGGCCGTAAATTGTCCAACTGGCTGAAAACAATTCATAATTTTATCTGAAGAATCCTGGCAGAGGCAGCCTGACCATCAACACACACACACACCATGTTAAATCATTACTGAAGTGAAGCTTTCTTTTTGCTTTACAGCTCTTCCTCAGCTTTAAGACATTATTAACCCCATTTCTCAACAAGTGAACTGGGAATTAAATTTGTTAAAATTTCAGGTTTAAAATTTTGTAGCTACTTTTCAAACTGTGAGTATTGCATACAGAATGTGTTTTCAGTACTGAAGCAGCTCAAATTATGGTATTGTGCTAGATTTCACAGGTTAAAAAAATATGGTCAATTAAAATAAATTTAGATTAAACCTTTGACATAATGGACACTGCAAGGTGTTATGAGTTCAGACAGTGAAGTGTTTTACATATAAGTAGCCCGAAGCCAATGTGTGTGGAAATTAGCAAATAACACCGCTTGTTCCGTGAAGTGTGTGTAACGTAGAGGTTGCCGATTATTAAAACCAGGTCCCAGCCGACATTCTTGGTTAGGGTGCTTCATGTGTTTTAATTTAACAGTGAAATTGTGGTCTGAAATTGTTTGAGAAAAAGTGGTTATGGCAAATCACTGACCTCTGACCTTTCTCAAATTATTACCTCCACAGGATCGACTAAGACTCAGCAACTTCACAAACCATTATTAAACAGTTCCTATGCTTTATATTTTAATAGAATCAGTTTCATATGAAAGACTCTGATATTACAAACAGACAAGAAGTCCCTGCCCGCACAAGAGTGTGCTTTACAACTGTTGGTCTGGTCCCAGGTCTGTAAAGGTCTCATTGTTGTTGATATGCTGACCTCAGTGCTGTCCAAGAATAGCTACCTGGGCAGGCCCCCCTAGAGCCACATTCTAATAAACAGCATGGGGATCTCTAGGACAACATGCATGCTAACTTCCTGTCTATCTGCTGCTCTCCCTCCTCCTCTCTCCCTCCTTCCCTCTCTCTCTCTCTCTCTCTCTCTCTCTCTCTCTCTCTCTCTCTCTCTCTCTCTCTCTCTCTCTCTCTCTCTCTCTCTTCATAACAAGCTCAAATTTCCCTCATGCAGAAACTCCCTGTAGTCAAAAACAGCTTTAGACAGCAAACCTGAACGGCCCAGGGCTGCAAGGACACGCTGCTCAAAATTCGATGAAGCATTTATTAATAGACAGTGAGTTTGTCTGTGTATGCACTATGTACCGCGCCTGTACATAAATTGCTTACAAATCTTGGAGGACTGTAGATAGAACGCAAAGATACGATTACACAAAATAATAAATATCATTTTGTTTTGAGTAGTAAATGCATTTCTTTCTCAACCCTCTCCCTTTCTCTCTCTCTTTCCACCTTCCTCACACACGCACAAGCTGTCTCTCCATCACACACACACGCACACACACCTGAGCAGGGTGCCATGGTGCCTCAGAGACCCACTTAGTGGCAGTGTGGATTTGATGAGAAGGGCCTTTTGCTTTATTTAGTGAAGTGCTGCCTAATATGATTATGGTCAGCATGCCTGCTGTTCTCTCTCACATTGGAGAACACACTGGGAGCTATTACCCGAGTCCCCGATGACCGAGCCCCCCCACCACCCCCCCCTCCACCCCACAGAGGGAAAGAGAGACAGGACATGAGACACCTTAAAAGTCGCAGGTAACTCGAATATCTGAGCTGTTAAATCTACAGACATGACGGACAAAACATCTCCATGAAGAAAGACACCGATGCATTAGACCTCTCGGTGCATATCAAATGATCCAGTCTGCATTCGGGCGTAACTGATCATCTGTCACTGTCCCGCAGAGGTCATGTTTAATAGGATACTGACAGTCAGCAAGCGTCAGGTACACAACCAATGAGGAGAGAGCCTCATTAAAAAAATAAATAGATAAATAGAAACATCACAAAGCTCAGCAGTATGGTTTCTCACCGTACACGCCATGTGTTCTTATTATGCAGCAACAAACAGAACACACAGATGGGTCTTAAGGCTCATCAGAGCACATTCAGGACTGTAGCACCCATTACAGCGACAAAGCAGAGCTAAGTACGTCACTGCTGTTCTTAGACGGAGAGAAGTGGAAATATACTCTATGTATGGGATAATACTCTAAAGAAAATAGTTTTTAACACAGTTCATTTCTTTTTTTCTTTTTTAAGACTCCACATTCAGTGCCAGTTTGTAGCAGTAGCAGTAACTTCACTCTTGATGCTGTAGATGTCTTCTTTCTGAATGATTCCCTCCTTTGCTACAACAAAGCAACATTACACTGCAGGAATAGAAAAAAAAAAGGCTGTGAGGTAACAGCAGCCGAGGAGGAATTGTTTAAATGCACTGCTGGCCTACTGTAGCGGTAAATGTACATCAGAACATTGAGTCCGGAGGAGCTACAGTGACTTGACTGCAGTCTCTCAGCCTATAGACGCAGTGCAGGGACCGGTCACAGCCCTCCGATGAGAATGTCCACACTGTCCTCTACTGGTGGTCGTTGGTACCACACCTTGTGCACACTGGCGGCAGGGAAAAGCTCGACATCAGGTGAGTTCAGGGTCAAATATGATTCATTTATAAGGTAAACAGCAATAAAAACACAGTGAACACATCAAACCTCCAGAGACCCCCAAAAGCTCCAGGCTCAGTGCCAGTTGATTTTTGTTTTTTGTTTTTGTCTTTTATTTTTTGTTAGCAAATTTAGACCAAAGCATACAAAATTAATTAAAATCTAAACAAAACAGAAATTATTTTTGGTGCATATATAGCCCACATGCTGCAAGCTCTGTTTAATCAAACTACCCACAAACTCAAATGTGGGTCAGTGTGGTCAAATTTGTGCCTCAAAATATTTAAAAAATATTATAAAATAATATAACTTGGTTCCAAAATAGGTTAATAAGATCTGAATCTAGCCTGATCTAGCCAACTGAAGCTGTCATTATTATTATTATTATTATTATTATTATTATTATTATTATTATTATTATTATTATTATTATTATTATTATTATTATCATCATATTATTGAAGAACAACAAGAACAGTATGGGATTCTTCAGAGGGGTTGAGTAGTTTGCATGGACCATACAGATATCAGAAGGGTCATGTATGTTTAGGATGACAGTTTCAGAGATCGTTAATTACATGAAGAGCACAATAATTAAATTATTATTGTCTGTGTGTGTGTGTGTGTGTGTGTGTGTGTGTGTGTGTGTGTGTGTGTGTGTGTGTGTGTGTGTGTGTTTTACATAAAGTTTGTTCATTAAACCCACCACCACCAGTATTGAAGCCAAATGTTATTTTCACATTGAACAGTCTGAGCATGTGTGTGTGCGTGTGTGTGTGTGTGTGCAGATGATAAGAGAAGCCGACGCTCAGCAGAATTGCCCAGGTGAAGCTGATGCAGGTGATGGCTCTTGCATAACCTCAGCTAATGATTAGACACAAACAGGCTGAAATTCTCAACGCTCAGTATTTAACCATTTGTGAAGACGCAGACTTTGGTCATATCCAACAGATCATATCATGTCTTCTTCAGGTCCTTCTCTCTCTCCCTCTTCGCTCTCTAATTGTCAGCTTTTGTTTTTGCTTGTTTTCAGGTGCAGTAATTACATTAAATAATTAGTAATGAAAGGTGGCAGATACAGTAGAGGTCCACTTAGTGCTGCACTCATCAGCTCTGGTGTTGTGTGTGAGTGGAGTGTGTTTGTTCTACCTCAAGGTCGGTCGGGCTATTGCAACTCTTTCCCAGTCTGCTATCAGCTTTTTATGTTTTTGTTTGTGTGTGTGTGCATGTGCGCAGGCCAGTCAGTCTATCCATAAGTGAGTTCACACGTATACATGGACATCTTTGTGAATGTGAACTGTGCAAATACACTTGTGACTTAATGCATTGGTTAGTTTTCCTGTGTCTTTCTCTAGCTGATTGAAAAACACTGGCTGGAGAAGAGGAGTGTAGAAACAGTCAAGCATGTAAGAGGGAGAGATCTGTAGAAACCCGAAAAAGAAAAGTATCAAAACTCTTGTACTTCTCTATTAAAGCAAACATCGGTGACTAAATGTGCAGCTGTTTATATTTACTTTTGTCATTTCCTCTCACTTAATGAATTCAGCCCAACGCTGGCTGATTTCTTTCTGCTGTAACTTTGTCTTGATTCATGTTGTATGTGTTGATTTCATAGGGTTTTAGTATGCTGATAGTGATTTAATTGTCTTTAAGTAAACTTTTTTATGTAGCAATTTTTTGATGAAAATCGTGGGCAAAGCCCATTTTTACCTTAGTACTACATACTGTAGGCTCACTGCACAAAAGTTAGGGTGACAAGTCAACTTCAATGTGCCTGTATGGTAAATGGTAAATGGTAGGCTAAATGGTCTGTATTTATATAGCGCTTTACTATACCTGAACGATACCCAAAGCATTTTACAGTACATCACATTCACCCATTCACACACACATTCACACACTGTATGTATCTCCAAATGTTCTTCTCCTTCTTTTATGTTCTACCTAGAAATAAGAAAAGTGCATACAGTAACATGAGGGGTCGGTCCTTACTTCAGTGACCTGGGTTCAAGACCCTTTGCTCCATGTCAGACCCCTCTTCCTCACCCTGACGTTCCTAAAGAGAGCCTAAGCAGAAACAGGAATTAACGCTCGCCATGGGACCTCGATTCGGAAAAAATCAGCATGTAAGTGAACGGGACTCAAAATTTTATTTTGTGATCCGATTGAATTGTGCCATGAGAAAAATATATAATTTCTACCTATTTAAAACATTGTGTTTCATGCCAAGAAATCAGCAGTTTGTTGTAAAACTATTATGAAATAAAATTCAGAAAATCCGTAACCAGGAAGACTACAGGTTGGCGTAGGTGACGTCACACCACATGCCGCCCTTTCCCGTGTCAGCTACGCGATTTTTTTTAAGGTCATACATTTTTGTCATGGCACAATTCAATCGGATAACGAAATAAAATTAACTTACATATTTTCTGAATTGGGGTCCCATGGCGAGCTTCTCTTCCGTTTGCACTTAGGCTGCACTGTATATCTCCCTCACAAAAAAAAACACACTGGCACAGTGTGTGGGAATTAAACACTATTCCCACAGAAACAAGGTTGCAGAGCTAACCTTCAGAGAGTAATGTATAGGAACACTGATGTCACAGATGGGGTTAGGTAGATAGTTAGCAATATCTGGCTGCAAAGCTCTGATTGGTCAACTGTTTCTCTCACTATAGAAAACAGCTACAACACCCAATCTTTACTATAAATCACTGAAAAACTCTGACCAGCAATTCAGAAGGTCTGGAACCAGGCGAATGGGAACAAACAAGTTTCTATAGAAGAGAGAATGGCTAAAAGTGGGAGGTGTGGGTACAACAGCAGGCAGAAGTGACACTGGAAGAGAAAAGAGAGGTTTGTGTAGGAGGCACGGCGAGGTGAGCCAGGTGAGGTGCTTTGGGCATTCCAGGAGCTCTGCAGCGGGCAGGGAGACAGACAAATGTGTGGAGTGGCATTTACTCAAGATAAGAGCAGGTCTGATAGCAACACCCCGGACATGAAGCCGTGCCTCGCTGTTTTTGTCTGTAAGCCACTCCAGCCCATGCAGGTGTGGGCTGTTCAACACAGCTGCCTGTCAGAGGTGCAGCTTGTTTTGGCTCTGCAGTGTCTCTGCTGGAGGGAGTCAGGATCCAATCAATCAAAGAGGTTCAGAGTAACACTAACGTCCTCAGTCTGGCAGGGAAGTGCTTTGAATGATGTAAAACCATGATCATCATAATATTTAAAGCTGCAATTATAAATTTTAACTCATCAAATTGTAATGTGACACAATGCCAAGTCAATGACAACAAACCCATGACACTTTGAGCTGAAACCACAATTTAGATGCTGAAGAAACCCACGAGAAGCCACAGAATAACTAGTAAACTGACCTTGAGTTGACATCAATTGATCAAACTGCCATCTCCAAGTTCAAATGTGAGCACACACTCACACTCAAGTGTCATAAAATCTGCAAAGTCATAGCACAGGGACATCTGTCTAAAGGTGTTGGCCACAATAGGCTGCTAGTCATGCTGGGCCAGGTAACATGGACAGGTGTGTTTCATTGCTAATGAACTAAAGCAATAATGGGATAACAATGAGTGCTTGACAGAAATGAAAAAGTCCAGTTGGCCTTGATTCAACCCATCTACAATAATGACCAGGATGTCTGAGAATCTTGACAGACTTCAGTAAAGAACAGTCATAAAGTCAACAGAGTGACTCACTTCTGTCAGTTACGTCTGTCTACATGAAATTAGCTCACATTAGCCACGCAGGCTAGCGATCTGGAGCTGCAAAACTTATAGTCAGGTGCAAATATGACTTGACCCCAAAAAAATTCTAACAAAAGGTTTCTCAGTTGTTTTTTATAGTATTAGATGTCCTTAATAACATACTAAAAGTTTACCAAAATTTGACCACTAGAAAGGTGTTATTTTCAAGATGGCGTCCAAGATGGATAGGAAGCCTGAGGAGACACCACAGGTGAATAGGGTAACATTTTGACAGTATTTTCTCATTTACAGAGTGATAAAAAGAGATATCCAAAATCCCCTCTGTAAAAACTTCTGACTCTAGTATGTCAACAAAATAAAACAAGAATTTTGAAAGTGGCTTTTATCCATTGTTCAGATTTCGGTTCTGGAAATGTATGCAAATTAGCGCATATTTAATGAGATATTGCCTCATTTACATATTTAAACAAACAATTTGACAAAACTTGTAATACAAAAAATATTTGTCTTAATGTAAGTGATAAACTTGGGAAGTTTCATGGTGATATCTGTTAGTTAAAAATTTTACCCTATTCACCTGTGGTGTCTCCTCAGGCTTCCTATCCATCTTGGACGCCATCTTGAAAATAACACCTTTCTAGTGGTCAAATTTTGGTAAACTTTTAGTATGTTATTAAGGACATCTAATACTATAAAAAAACAGCTGAGAAACCTTTTGTTAGAATTTTTTTAGGGTTAGGTGTTTTTTTTTCATATATGCACCCGCCTATTAGTCTATTGAGTGTGTTGATTATGTATTAAAACAATAATCTGTAAGAGAAAGAATGCCTCATTTAAAATGTGCATAGTTTGAACTTTACCTTCACAAATTTACATCCAAATCTGAATTTCAGCAAAACAAGTTTGATTGACTTCATCATCCCCGAGTAAACAAATGCTATGACCGCACTGTCTATGGTGAGCGATCACATGCTCATGTATAGATAAACATAAATCAATACCCCTGCCCCCAGTACACAAAACACATTATCATTGCTTCCTGCGTCTTCAGCCGTCTCTGTTTGCGCTGTCTGACCTTTAGATGCATCAATTCAGCCGTGGATGAGTAACTCCAGCACAAACGTTCAGCGCAACAGTCATCACTAACGCATGCAGATAGCAACATTAGGACCAAAAAAACACAAACAAATATGGGCACATGTCCTCGAAAGAGCACCCTTGGGTGCCTCTCTCTCTCTCACACACACATAGAGGCAATCTCCTCCCACTGCCAGGGGTGCTTGTTTGCCAGCAGCCTGCGTGACAGCTGGTTGTGGGGCTCTGTGTTTTGCAGTCAAACTACGAGTAAATGATCTGTGTAAATTGGCTTTTTATGGGAGTGTTGGGGGGTGTTTGGGAGATGTTTCACACCCTATTTAACTCCTCATCATTGTTTGGTCAAAAAAAGGTTCAACCTGTGGAAGATTAAGTAGAGTAATGACAAGTAACAGTTGGTGCAACAGTACACGACAAGGGAAAGACCCAGCGAGAGGGTCGTCACAGATTTACACAATGTGGTTCAAGTGATGCATTTTGAAAGCACAGCGGTATTTTGAGGGCTACTCCAGTTTGCCCCAAGTCTTTGTCATGAAATGTCATATTTCTGTGACAAAGTGACAAATGTTGTCTGAGGTAATCTGTAGCCTACTACAGGTGGCTCCCTGTAGATAGGCCCTCAGTTCAGATAAGTGGAAAATAAAAGCACACCAAGACCGGTTCCTAATCACTGCCCTGGCTTCCTGTGTTAAAGGATAGATTTTATCCTCTTACTTCTTATGTCTGTGAAGCTCTGAATGGTCCTGGTCCATTTAGGGTGACTTACACTATGTCTATACGACTACATTCATGTTTTAAAATGTATCGCTTGTTTTGCTTTGGAAATGTTACTGAACAGATTAAAAACTCCAAGGATGTGGCAGTGAAAATTGAGACCTTTAGAAATGACAAAATGCCCATGGTTGCTCAATGCTCTGCTATGATTTGGATATTACCTGTCTCAACTACCAGAGGTGAAAGTGACGTGGAAAATATAATAGAATTGTTACTGACCTTGTTGTCTTTTCAAGCTGCTGTTGTCCACTTAAAATCTGAATTTTAAGACTGTACTGTCTTTATATTTTTCCTTGTTCTCAGTATTTTCTTATTTTTTGAAGAATTAGCTGCAGAGAGAGTCTGCTTCCTGTTGAGTGCATGTGTGACAGTGGTGGTCCTGTCACTATGCCTCCAATTGATCATGTGCCCTGGCTACTTGGCCAAGGGGATGTCCCTTTGGGTGACTGGCAAGCGCGCATGACTCTTACCCGGGAGGTGTGGGTTCAATCCCCGCCCGGGCCCTCTTCACCTTGCCACATTCTGGCGTTGTTGGCAGGATCCATGTAGCACTAGGGGTGGGTCCATGGATTCTTAATGTGTGGCAGCCTGCGCGGAAGCACGAGGACGTGCTTGTGAAAAGAGGGGGAGAGATGTGACAGTGGTGGTCCTGTCACTATGCCTCCAATTGATCATGTGCCCTGGCTACTTGGCCAAGGGGATGTCCCTTTGGGTGACTGGCAAGCGCGCGTGACTCTTACCCGGGAGGTGTGGGTTCAATCCCCGCCCGGGCCCTCTTCACCTTGCCACACATGCATGCTCAATGCGATTGCGTATGTGGAAGGTAGGTATTGTTTCTGATGAGAAGCTAAAACATTCATCTGTACACAGCATTTTGTTTTACGTTGAAAACATAGTGGTGTCAATTCATCCTCAGAGCTAACAAGACTGGAAAAATAAGGTAACATTTGTATATGAGAATAAAGTTTTATTTTCCTGTCCCCCCCCATTCTGGGGAGATTGCATTAGGCACAGCTAAATGCTAACATCAACATGCTAACGTGCTCACAGTGATAGTGCTACTATGTGGAGGTAGCTGGTACTTGTTTACATTAACCATCTTGTTAAATGATAGGCTATTGCACATCAATTACTGTAATTTTTTTATCAGTTGTGAATTTTTACTCTTTTTTTTAACTTCAATTTAAATTGGCCAGATGTGTACATTTAAAAATATATTCAATGTTAAATTCAAACAACACAAATTTAGGTTGTTTTTGACATAGCTATGCTAACACTATACGTATGTTTTTTGGTTTTTTTTCACAGACATATTTATTTGATGACAGTGTATATCGAAAAGTTTGAAATCTAGTTGTCCAATATCTCATCATATAAATCCGTACAGTTAAAGCAGATATCAGTGGAATGTTTTTGTTAATATAAGTCCTAAATAGTCCTATTTTCCGTCAGCAATCACTTACATGAAGTATTTCAGCCTAAACACGAGTCTCTCCGTCACTCTGCTCTGCTGTAACCCGAGGAGAAAATTTTCCTTGTGGGATACAAGTGTTATCCAATGAGGAGAGAGAACGGCATGAAGGGCTGTGTGTGCAGCCAAGGGATGCGCGTGAATGTGGTGACGTAGCACGAGGACCAATTGATGCCTGACAAGGGCGGGGGCTGCTAACTCATGGTGCGTTCAAAGAAACTCGTACTTTGTGTTTTTCCTTCCTGTGAAGTCATACCAGTTCGATCTGGTACGAGTTCACGGGTCGGAAGTTACGAGTGGCCGTTATAGGGAACTTTCACAGACAACAGGATGGTAAAAACACGAGCTACGGGTTACCTGGAACGCTACCAAGTCGTAGTTGTGACTTGAAGCTGTAACTTACGGTTTCAAAAGCCTGCCTTGAACGCAGCATTAGCCGAAACGGCCGTGAAGCTGATATCTGCTTTAACTAATGGATGAGCTTGTTGTAACACAGTAAGATGTGAACTTTATTCCCACAGGAACTAGAGGTGTTTCCACTTCAGTGCAGCACAGAAATAAGCCTCACATCTGGATAATGTTTTCTCAGAACCACATTTATTGCTTTTACAAGGAATTTGCTCCATGTATTCATTGAACTAGTTATAAACGCAGGAGTGCACTGACTGACTACGTCAGCTGATGACGTCAACCAGGTACCAAGAGAACAAATCTCTCTGACTTTGTTGATGCAGGGACTTTTCCTGCAGCGCCACCATCAGACTGACATTATGATGAATTCCTGTGCATTTGTTAACTTCAGTGATGTTTGACCCAATTTCATCTTTAGGTTGCAAATTCAGTTTGTCCACAAGTGCTTCAGACTTAATGAAAGCCCTACAGTATGAGGGACTCACACTGACAGTAGAAATGGACTCTCAATGCAAAACTTCCATGCATCCATACATTTCAATGATACAGTACTTTGAGTTCCCATTCAGTGTCACCGCAACGTTACAATTTAAATTTGTCCAACAGACTTGTTGCATTAGATGTAAATGATGTAAAAATCAATTTGTAGATAACAAATTGTAGAATACAAAAGTCAAAACATGAATTTCTTCTGATGCACTTATTCATTGTTAAAGATTCATTTCAACATTTCTCAGACCTCACATTAGATACACACATTAAACAAAATCTCACTATAGTCTCTAGTTCAGTTTATGAAATGATCACTAACCCAGCGATATTCCCCTGAAAGATGGTGATAATACTGTCTAATAAATTGTGTCCAGTCCTATGTGAGTATATGTTGTGCAGGTCCTGCTGTCCCAGGGCCTGAACCCAGCAGTAGCAGCAGCACCAGCAGTCCAGATAGGGCCTGACAGCCTGAAATGAAACACACAGATAGGGAAGTGGCAGCCAGGCAGACAGGAGCCAGTCTCTCATGGGTGCTGGAGATTAGACTGACTCCTACTTCACATTCCCGAGCGAACAGAGCACCAGGGGCGTGTTCCATGCAGGCTCTCTAAATCCTCTCTTCCCCTCTATCTGCTGCCTGCACACACTGGCGCGCATCTGGGAGAAGTCGGCTGAGTTGTGATACAAGAGGAGAAAGTTCACATTTTTTGCGATGATCTGACCACAGTGGAGACCAGACCGTGACGTGGGTGAGGCGGTGAGGCCCCTGCCCACCCTGAATGGCTCCTCAGGGGCCATGGCAGTCCATCAGAGGTGTGGGAAAGGCTTATGGTAGAAAATGATGATTAATTCAAAAAGCGGACATCCATCACGGGAAACCACAATTACAGATCAATTTGGCTCCTGCATGAGTTGTTATCAGATATTTAACATGAACATGATGAAAAGGAGTCTTCATCTCATGACAACAAGCAACACACAGGAGCAATGATGGAAACAAATGTTCCCAGTTTGACAGGAACTAGTGTTTTCACAATATTCATATTAGTGCTGGTTATTATGTATATTGTTCTTTTTGCCCATCACATCTTCCATTTTATAATTATTCCATTTTCATCCAAAGTAATACATTTCTGATGGGTGTAATGTGCTACATGTGGCACTGAATCTAAGAAAAGAAGCATAATCTCTTCACTGTAAAATATTTCTAACTACTTTGCAATAAAAGGTTTACTTTAAAATTATGAGTTAATTGAAGGAAAGTTTTAAGACAGTTCAAAGTTGTTCTGAGTTTTAGAATTCCATAACTGACTTCACTTCAGCTCAACTTATTTTATGGAAATAGAGAATATCATAAGGTGTAGGCTGAAGTTGTAGCTCATTACACCGACCACCTCAACATAACATGAATCAGCACTACAACCTGAAGCAAAAACGGAAAGAAACTTAAAATAAAATAAACAGAACAGGAAATGGTCGTATGAGAAACTGAGTTTAAAAAAATGTACTCTTCATTTACATTTTCTCAGGCATTCATTATTATTGTATCTGACACACAGGTCACAACTGTGGCTGCTTCTCTTGAAGCCACTATACTGCAGCAGTCAGTACACAAAACATGAAGCTGTTCGCAGTGACACTGTTAAACTACAAGCACAAGGAGGAAGGAGAAGGAGAGGAGACTACATCCATATAGGCTATTAATACTTCCATAGAGAAATGATCTCAGTCCACACAAATGCAGCTGAGAACACATCTGCATACATTGTCCAATGTAAATCTAAATGTTGAGAAGAGCAATGACTCTGATGTAAATTTGGTATTATTATTTCAAACTACAAAAGAAAACACGTTGTGAAGCCTGAATATTTGCTGAAGATTTTATTTTGATGAGTGAACAGTGAGCAGTACATTCATTCACATTGTCATTCAAGTCAAAGGTGAATTCACATTTAGAAGTAGGCCAGTGAGATTTCAAGTTAATAAAGCTCCTGTATTTACAGCATGTTTCTCCAATTACTGCTCCACAGAAACACTCACGATCTTCTTTTTTTTTTAGTTGATACATTACAAGGCAACATTGATTTCCCAAAACAAACACAATTCATGGCATAGATGATGAAAAGAGCATATCTGTGACAATACTGATAGACACATACATAGTAATGGGGCTGTTGTTATTTCCCACACCGAAACATTGCGCTGCTCCCTGTGGTTTCCAGATACAAACCCATACACATGCAGCCAAGTGATTATATCCATCCATCACATCGTGCTGTCTCTCCAGACCAGAGCGACAGTCTCCATCTCTCACATCCAACCACAGATGACAAATCTGATCTGAGCGTCCTCCCCTGCATGTGGGAACGCAGTCGTCTGCCGTCAAAAGCAGCTCAGATCCGCCTCCCGCTGAGCTCAAATCAGCTGTGGCGATAAGCCTGTGGATCAGAGCCCCACTCCTGTCTGAGCATCGGCTCCTCTGTCGGCCTTCCTCTGCACCATCACCAGTCCTCTCACAGCCGTCTCAGCATGTCTTTGCTAACTGCTCATTATGGTTTGGGCTTGGTTGGAGTTGATAAGGCTTCCTCTGTGATGAATGAACACTAGGACCATCTTATCTGGGGTGATCATAGCATCAATTTGCAACGCTGACAAGAAATTAGAGGAGAAGAGGCTCAAACTAATTCGACAGAGCTCACACACACAAACTTTAGCTTTGCTTTCGTATGGACAATAAATACCTTTAGAAAATTCCTAACTTATCTTGCAGGCTTGTGTATGTAAAATGAAGATAGAGGCTGAAATTCCATTCCAGTCCGGAAGAATGCAGCTGTAAAGGACGGTGGCGTCACATTCGAGGGTGATCAAAGTTAAAAGGCATTTCTGGAGACAATGCCTCCCTGGTGGATTGGTCTATCAGTCAGTCCACAGAACCATTACCAAAAACCGACATAAACAGCAGATACCCAGCCTGCACTGGGAATGTGGTGCATTCACAGATCCCAGTTTTTATTGACATAACCACAGACTGACCGGGGGGAGCTGCAATAGTGCCACGGCTCAACACATGGCCGTACAGAGCATCGTGATGGACTGTGTAAATGAGACTGTGGCGGAGCACGATCTCACCAATCACCTCATTCATAAAGGCGCTATCTGACTCATGCAGTGAGAGACGAGAATTACTCCATGTGCTAAACCATCTCATTGGGTTTTTCTCCAGGGTGAAAGATTGGGGTTACGGCATGTGGTGCACGTAGAGTTTATTCCTAGGGAAAATAGGATGAATGTATAAAGACTTACTGAAATGTATATGTACGTGTTATGCAAGACGAAGGATAGCCGATGCTCATTTGGTTAGTTGTGTTTTTATTTCTTTATTTATAAATTTTTTTGTTAAAAATGTTATTTTGTTCTCTCAGTTAAGAACTTTTAAATTCTGTATATTCACTGTTTAATGTACATTAAGGTATATACATGTGTTTTTCAACAACAACTTAAATGTTTCTGTACTTCTTGTACAGTATTAACAGGTAATTCATGATGAATATGAATTAATCCAGCCCATAATGCTTATTCACTCACAAGCAGTTCTGCCCATATCTGGCCCATACAGTATGACTGTCCGATTCTCTACATCTGGGCCAATTCTGGCAGACATACATAAAATCATCTGGCTGTCAGTCAGTACTGGAGGAAGATAACAGTGAAACTCTGCCCAGATACAAAGTGTTGGTGGAAATTGTGAGTTGGAAATGACAACAAATGCAATAATAGGCCATTTAAAGCACAACCAAAGAGTGGAATAGTCAAGTGGAACAAAAGCAGGACGGGAATAAGTTAAAGAGGGAAGACATTAGAGTGGGTAAATGTAGTTTAAAAGCAATAAAAAGTGGTAGCCTATCAAATAAAAGGAAGTCTATAAAATGGATTTTAGGATGTTGTTTAAATGAAGTGGTAGTAGGTGCTATGTGTGTCTGTGTTTGCTTTATCCTTGTGGTGGAATGAAGAGTGTATATCCCCTAAATAAGGGACAATAAAAAGTCTAAAGTCTAAAGTGACCAACTCTGCCTTTCCTCCTCTAGCAGGTTGTTCTAAAGCTGAGTCCTGACCAACATACAGAACTTTGTCAATCTGTGGGGAAGTTACCAAAGAGAAGAGTGGTTTCCTGCAAATTCCACCTTTTCAGAACTTGAGCGACATTCTTGGGTGTTGCACACAGTTTGGAAATCCATAGGTGAAGTTGGAGAAAATGTATCCTCCATCGCAAGGAAGGTGAGTGTGTTGCCTTCAGCTGTATCTGTGCCTAAATTGTTGTAAGTAGGAAGTGTTGTCCTGTTTGGATTATTTCATTTTTTTCATGGAATATTTAATGGTGATTCTTGGGGGTGTTGAGTGAGGCTGCCAAGAGTGGCAGAGGCATGTGATGAAGCAATAACCTGAGTTTAAGTTATTTTCAGTTCACTTCAAAATATTAACATTCACATATTTTTACACAATACATTCACATCATTTAAAGCAGAAGTAAGTGATATATTTGTGTTAATATAAGTCTTAAATAGTTATATCTTCCGACAGCAATCACTTACATAGAGTGTTTGAACCGAAACACGGGTCTGTCAATCACTCTGCTCTGCTCTGAGTCGAGGAGAAAACATTTATCGTATCCTACAGTTTTTATCCAATGAGGAGAGAGAACGGCATGCAGGGCTGTGTGTGCAGCCAAGGGACGCCGTGAATGTGGCGACGTAGGGACGAGGACTGTTATGGTGCGTTCAAGGAAACTCGTAACTCCGACCTGTGAAGTTGTATCAGTTTGATCTGGTACGAGTTCACCGGTCGGAAGTTACGAGTGTCCGTTATAGTGACTTTCACCGGTAAAACAGGTCGGAAAAACACGAGTGGGTTGCCTGGAACGCTACAAAGTCGTAAGTTGTGACTTGAAGCTGTAATTTACGATTTCAAAAGCCGGCCTGGAACGCAGCATTAGCGAAAATGACCGGGTCGCTTACTTCTGCTTTAATTAATCTAATCTAAACAAATCATTCATATCCAACATGCGTCCAACCTCGATATAGGACAGTATACCTGGCTATGAGGAAATGCTACCGAGGGTGAAAGTACTACATTAAACAGACTGCCTATGCGGCTGCCAAGACTGTCTTGTTTAATAGTTAATCATTATTACTCGACTGAACAGAAAAGAGTGATGTCACATGACGTTTGTGTTTTCAAGTGTCCCATGGGCTCTGTCACCCTCCTGTGTTTTCCAACCAAGAGCCTCAACAAATTCAACCAATCAGTTCAAGTTTAATTGAATCATGTTTCCAATTCATACAATGCATCATCTCAAGGCACTTTACAGGGTTAGCCCAAGACATGATATTATTATAGAGAGAAACCCAACAATCATCGGCAAAAATGTAAAGCTAAAAAAGACATTCTGCATGTCCATGATCATTTCTTGAGAAATGTGTTACTGTTGTTTTACAGCATCCAAGCTCTCAGCAAAGAACATGCTCAACAAGCCTTCATCAAGTACGCATCAGAGAAATGTTGCTACAGCAAGAGGCCAGCAGAGGAGGGAGTGATCACTAACATGGAGGACTTTAGTACATACAGGGTAAGAGGGAGGGTTTACATGCATCTGCAACTGACTCACTTGTGAACCGATCTCATTTTCCCATTTATAGTCAATCTAAGAAATATATGCTGTCCATTATGAAACTGGTGGCACTACAGTTATAGAGGATGTGGTCCTTAAATGTGGCCCGCACTATCTCTGAATATAGAGCTCCGGACCCCACGTGACTTCCAGGATTCGAGCTGCCATTTTGGCAGTAAACTGGCCAGCGCCGTAGCATTGACTGTAAGCGCCAAAGCCATCTGACTTCACATGATCTCACTTTAATTCCAATGACATTGGACTTTATATTTAAAAAAAAACTAAATGGATTTAATATTACCAACCCTTATAATGCCACCGGGGTGCTTTTCAAAAGTATCTCCGCCGAACATGACATCCCAGACCTGCAGTATCCGGACATACAACTACCTGATCAACTACTCTACAAGCATACAAAAGCTGGCTTTTTGCTCTTTGTGCTCCACAAAATGACCCAAGCAGGAAAGACGGTGACAAAAAGAAAAGGAAGAGGCAAACACATAAGCTGTGAGTCTCCTTCGCCTCCAGCCTTTCCAAGCTGACCCAGAGCCAGTCGCGGAATGAGGGTCGCCCCCCGCATCCACCACGGGTCGATCAGCACCGGGGAGAGCTCCCCAAACAACCCGGACAGCTACTAGCTAACGTTAGCCATGCTACACTGCATTAACTGGGATGATGTGACACTTATCCTTCTAGTGAGGATACAGCAGTTTTTTTGCTGGTAGATTCCACAGCTGGACGTTCATCACAAAGCCAGACTGCGTCCATGTGTAACCCTCCAGGTTTTTGTATGCTTTAGAGTATAGCAATGGAAAGAGTTGATCAGGTAGCTGTGTCTGCATACTGCAGGTCTGGGACGTCCGGCGGCCGGAGATACTTTTGAAAAGCACCCCGGGGGCATTATAAGGGTCGGTAATCTTTAATCTATTTAGTTTTTTTATATATAAAAAATAAAATTTAAAAACTAAATTATGATGAATTATATGTTTTTGAACATTATATTTACACCTAAACACACACTACCATAGTCTCATAATGCAATATTGATTCCATAATGGTCCACTGTTGCCTCAAGGCAACATTGCAATTTTCTATAATGGTACGTTGTTGCTTTCGGGCAACAGGTGCATTTTAACAAGTTTCCATTATTTATTAAGTAAATAAATTGCATGGAACTATTACAAATTAAACTTTACTAATCTATTAGTGTAAATATATTTTTTTCCAGATGAAAAAGGCCCAGGAAGTTATTGTATGTTTTCAGACCGTTTTAGTGGAGCAAAATGGCAAACCTGTTTCCTTTGAAAAAGTCTGCAAAAAAGGGTTTCAGTATGGCTTCTTGAAAGTCATGTGATAAATTAAAGCATTGTTAGTGGTTCTCTAAGGTCTCCTCTCTTTTTTAAAGTATTACAGCATTAAATGGAATGAATTGTGGAGATGTGAGAGGCCAAAAAGTGGTATGTTGCCCAGAGGGTGAGATTTGAGCTTAAAGGTGTACAGAAAAGAAAATTGAATTTGAGCCCACTTTGGGTCATACAATTAATGTGATAACTCATCTTTCAGACGCTGTAGGCCAAACTTTGTGCAAAATTCTATTTTTGAGTAAATCCGGGATGAAAGTGTGTATTTTTTTTTTCGCATTGGATAATGCAGGGCAGGCGCACGGATTATACGTCAGCCTGCACACGATTCACCAGCCACTGATATTGGATCCGTCATTCAAACGTCTGAGACACGCACACACACATGGAGCTCGGGCTCGCCCCAAACTTTGAATATCCCGCCCGCTCGCTAACGGCCAATCAAATTCGTTTTCCTCACTCGGGTAAACTCGTGTTGCAGCTCGTGACAACTCGGCGCGACAAACAGGACAAACGGCCATTTCTGTACACCTTTAAAATCTTCGGCGCTGGCCATTTTACTGCCAAAATGCTATGCAGCTGTTTCCTGGTCCACCATGATACACGTCTGCCCTCCTCCCGCACATCTACATCTAACATAGGTCACATTGTTTACGTTGTGTTTTTTAGTTAATCCTGTAAAACACACAGTGTGACCACGGTACCAGCAGAGTGACAGACTTTGTTTGTTAATGTGCAGAGGGACGAAATGACAGCTCCCCACAGTGACTCCCGACACATAAACCTAAGTTATGTCAAACTTTATGACACCTGACCTGAAACGGTAAACACAGCTGATCGATCGAAAAAAATCACAGCTGGAGTGAATTACTTTCTGTCACTGAAAACAGCTGGTTCTTGAACGTAACTCGGTCAAAGTAAGACGTATCCTCAATATGTTTTGCAGTTATGTTAGGTCACGCTACATGCTGACAAAGTTGTAAGACTTGTATGGGCTCGGAGAAAATCACTTTGTTACTTTCATTCCGCACCCGGCTCTCCTCTGTATCTACGCTACGAAAATTTGCTGATTACTGCCAAAATGGCGGCGCTGTCAGTTTCGGGGCTGTGTGACGTCATCTCCCGGAGCTCTATAGTAAATATGAGCGATCTTAGATGTGTCCTGAAGGTTTTTTGGTTCTTTGACACGTTTTACTAATGTTCAAGAAACCTAAGGTTGAAAATATGAGACATGTTGTTAAATGTTGTAAATTAACTTGAAATTACAATTTAAATTGATTAAATACACTGCCCAATTTTGCCTCTAACAGTATCGCCTGGAGACATTTACAGAGACACGGACTACAGAGTGGAGTGCAAGGCCGTACTTTGGTAAAGCTCTTTTCTCAAGCACACAGACAAGAGAAAAATGCTCACCATTATAGATTCTAGATTTTATTCTCAGTTGTACCAGTATTTGTCTTAAACAACAATGCATTTACTGTTTCTCAACATACTGTATGTTTCTGTCAGGTGAGGTAATAGAAATTGATGGACAACCTCCAAGGCCATGGGAGATTCCAATTGATGGCCCGCCCTTTTTCCAAGATGGAAGTAAAATCATTGAGGTGCCAAACACAGCGTCTGTGAAGGTACTGGACATGCTACATCCCTTCAGCCATGGGGAAACTGTAAATATCACAGCATCACCGAAAAAAAAATAAAGTTATAGATTAATTGAATTCATTAATGTATCCTGTTATCTTTCATGTTTGCTTTGTAGGGCGCCTACAGTAAGGGCCACTATACATCCCCACATTTGTTGGTTTTACAGTTGTTTTTTAAACAAATTAATATTAGTTAAATGGGGTCGAATTGATCCCAAGGATAAAAGGTGTAAATTTGAAGGTAACAGGAGGGTTAAGCGGGATTGGTAGGTGAACTTCATCAACCTAGGACAGAACCATGCTACAACCAGCTGTGGCTCCTGAGGCTGGTGTCAATCTTCTCAACTCTAAATGTCAGCAAGTTCACTGTATGATCTAAACCTGATTTCCCTTCATATACATTTTGCTTCATTTTCACTGGTTTGAGTTTCAGTGACGACCTTTCAACTGCCTTTAACTACAACATGCTATTGACAGATTTGCAGTTACTGTTTTGGCTTGGGGGTAAAAACCTGCCTGGGGTGCTGTGGGAGGAGGAAAGTAAGTAACCATCACAGGTTTTGATGTGAGTTTACGCACAGGTTTGCTCATATGTAAGTTTATTACTGTATGTATTTTCAGGTAAGTTGCAATTATTGCTGTGGGAGTGGTCGATCGGCTTTTGACCAGTCAATATGCATGATGTGCATTGGATTTTGTACAAGCCTTCCAGGCTTCGTTCCCTCCTTGCACTGTTTTTAAAATTGTGCTAAATAAATAAATCAAATCAAATAAATCAAATCAAATCTGGGAAGACTAGGTAAGTTTTGTTTTTCTTATTTAAATCACATTTTGAACAGACCACACAATGGATGTATATTTTTTTCCTACCAGGTGCTGGTCGTGCAGAGGGGCGGGTACTATCACATGTTGTTACTGTGCAGGCAGAACAAAGATCATAGTCGCTATGAACCTCGTTGTGAAGTGGTCAGTGAAAATTTTTTGGCTATGTTTCCCTTTCTTTACCTTCTGTAGTCAGTTTCGGCTGCTAACATTCCACCATGAATGTAAGTAACGCATGAAGAGCAAAGTTCAAAAGGTGCTGTGCATATAAACTCAACTTGTTTCATATGTTTGCACCTCTGCAGGGTGAACAACATAGAAACCCACACAGTTGAACAAGCCAGTGGTTTAAAGATGGCCAAACTGGGCAAAGTGCCAGGGATGGAGGTGTTTAAAGAAACTAACAACATGGTAACGGCCACAACTCTGGACAAAGGACAAATAATTATCTGACAGTGAGAAAGAGTCACATCATGAGATGTTATGCATGCAGGTTTATCCAGCGACATCGTTCCGTGACCTTGCCATTGTCCTGGCTTCAAACAGGCTCCTCAGAAAGCACCGAGAGAAGTATTCGCAAGGTTCACGCATTTTACAGCAGGTATATTTTCTTTCAGTCTGATATTCTTGTGTGCAATGACTTCATCTCATTGATCAGCCTTCCTTTTTCTCTCTGTTCAGCGTCAAACCATCGAGCTACTTCCCATTAGCAAGGTGACCTACGAATGGAGGAAGGAGTCACATGTGTTTTTTGTGTATGGGGTAGAGCTGAAAGTCAGTGCTGAGGATTACCCTGCTGCCTGCTGCTACTGCCGCTGCTGCTGCTGCACAGTGATGTGACTCATCCTGACCACCATTTATGCTTTTTGAAAAATTTAATCAGAGAGAACTGCAGAAAAGGTTTCAACCTACAACCAGTGTCATACGCTTCATGATGTGCAAACGTGATATTTTTTCTATTCCTGTATAAATGACCTATTATAATCTACATTTAATTGTTTATCTGTGGACAATATTGCATGAGATAGGTGACATCAGTCCTCTTAAATCAGTGTCTTATCCAAACCGTAGTTCATGTCAAACGTTATAAACGTGTTGGCTGATGAGTTCCCAATTATGATTTGAATTTTTAATCCATCCATCACTCTGTTTTTTTCAAAAACTGTAAAACTTGTTAAACCTATCTTTGCTCAATTGACACCAAACTTGCTACAGAGCATCTTCAGACTGTCCTACACAAAGGATCCACACAGATTTTTGATGTATCGGAAACTGAGCCTACAGTGCATCAAAATGTTTGACTGTGAATGGTATTGTAAATTTATACTTGCAAATTCTTGCTAAAAACATTTTCAATTTTCATTTCTTTAAAAAATGACACAATTTTGGAGTCATGGTAGATTATGTCTATAATATGATATGTGAGGCCACACAACAGGTGCTATTTTGAGCCAATTAGCTCAGAGAGATAGATGTTGCTTTGTGAGTTCAAGCCCCAGCTAGGGCAGTGAATGCATAAATGGCATTTTTAAACATTGGTTTTTCACTTATAGAGCCAATAAATCATTCTTAAAACCAAATTACCAACATTTCCATGCTGTCTAGATGCTACTGTATTTGTGTATTTTCAGATTTTTGTCTTAATAACTGATTTTTTTGACAGCAATTTGAAATCTGCCTATACATGCTAACAGCTGCTGTCTTGCACATGGGTGACTGACCGGCTTAGTCAATTTGTGAAGCTATTTGTGACATTTCCACTTGCTAATTAGCTCAGTGAGATAGAGGATGGTTGTTGGTGTTGAAGATTGTGCGTTCAAGCCTCATCTTGTGCAACATTTCCATATAAGATATCTACCCATACATTTCACAAAGGTCCCATATGCCACATGTCCTCAACAGGAAAACACAATACAATAGTCCTGATGGCGGCGCTACAGCAAGCCTCTAAATTTCGAAACTTTGAAAATTCATAACAAATCAACGTGCTTCAGCTTTGGAATTTCACTTTTAAATTGTCTAATTTTGCCTAAAATTGCCTGGATCCGACCATTGCTGCAAAAGAAAGTAACAGAAACAGACAGAAAGGAGAACACAGACATTTTTTTCCCCCTTAAGCGGCACTGTGGTTAACTGGCGGCGGAAATGACTTTACTTATATACCACATATGCGCACACATACACACACACAAACACACAGGATGTTCATTTGGTCAGGAAATAGTAAATTTCACAGAGTGTTGTTGTGTGTAGCACACAGTTTGGAAAGCATAGGTGAAGTTGGTGAAAATGGATCCTCTGTTGCGAGAAAGGTGAGTGTGTTACTTGTTGGAAGTAGTTATTCGTACCATTCACAGTCCCTTGATATTCTTTGATTTCAGACTTTGTGGGATGGAAGTGTTGTCCTTTTTTGAATGTCATGTTTTTACAGAATGTTAATGTTTTTGGAGATTATAATGGTGATTCTTGAGTCGGTGTTGAGTAAGGCTGCTCGCAGTGGCAGAGGCATCTGATTGGCGTGACAAATTCTAGGATCATGAAAAGTAAGAAAAGAGTCATTGAGAGAAAAAAAAGAGAATGCTAAGATATTTGGAATGAAAATTATTAACATGAAATAATATCATGAAACTCTAACTATGAGAATAAAAGAGATATTTCAAAGCAATAACCTATATTAATTCATAATTTTACAGAATCCATCTTATTTATACTTTGTGAGATGTCAAACCTAACATGATCATTCATGCCCAGCATGTGTCTAACCTCAACATAGGGAAGTAGCTACTGGCTATGAGGAAATCCCCAAGTGCAAGACTAATCGCCATTAAAACTCTTTTATCCCTGTGGCGATAGCCCTCATGAATTCCTCTTAACGCTCCCACTGTATGAGTATTTATTTATAGCGCAACACGTATTATTTTGTAGTGTGTTGCTTATTTTTCTGTATGTGCGTGTTGTGAAAGTGTAGACCACTGTTGCACAGACAATTGCCCCCTTGGGGATAATAAAGACTGATTGAATTGAATAACAGAGGGTGAAGGTACAGTGAACAGCTGCCAAGACTGACGTGTTTAATAGTTAATTATGACTCCACTGAACAGAAAAGAGTGATGTCACATGACGTTCATGTCTTCACCTGTTAAAGATGGGCTCTGTCACCCTCCTGCGTTGTCCAACCAATCACATCCAGTCTAGAAATATAGGGCTCCTAATATATTTAAATCAGTGCAAGTTGTGCATGTTCTTATCCCTTTCACTGAATCAGAGGTCATTTTATTATGGTAATTAAATGTAGGTTATTATGAAAAACCAACAAAAGAAATGGTCACATGGATTAAGAATAGTGAAGAAGCCGTTATGCATCATTAAGTCTCAATGAGAAATGAATTAGTTAATTAAAATTACTATAGGAGAGGGGGGGAAAGGAGATAACTAAAACCAGTGGGTAAAATTTGATGAGGGCAATCACAGTAAGATGTCACTTATTGATCAGGACCCATTAAGTGTCTTAAACATGTTGACAGACTTCCAGTGTTCTCTGCTGTGTCAAAAGTTGATACAAGTCAAGCAGACACAACATTATCTGCATACAGTGCATCCCTAAAAGGCAACAACAATTTTTATTTTTTTAATACCAATTCATACAATGCATCATCTCAAGGCACTTTACATGGTAAGGCCAAGATGTGATACTATCAGAGAGAACCCCAACATTCATCACCCTAATTGGAAAATATAAACCTAAAAATGACATTCTGTATGTGCATGGTCATTTCTTAGGAAATGTGTTACTGTTGTTTTACAGCATCCAACCTCTCAGCAAAGAAAATGCTCAACAAGCCTTCATCAAGTACGCATCAGAGAAATGTTGCTACAGCAAGAGGCCAGCAGAGGAGGGAGTGATCACTAACATGGAGGACTTTAGTACATACAGGGTAAGAGGGAGGGTTTACATGCATCTGCAACTGACTCACTTGTGAACCGATCTCATTTTCCCATTTATAGTCAATCTAAGAAATATATGCTGTCCATTATGAAACTGGTGGCACTACAGTTATAGAGGATGTGGTCCTTAAATGCAGCTCACACCACCTCTATCGAATATGAGCGATCTTTAATGTGTCCTGAAGGGTTCTTTGGTTATTTGACACTTGTTACTTGTGTTTTTCTAATGTTCAAGAAACTTAAGGTAGAAAATATGAGACATGTTGTTAAATTGGTAAATTAACTTGAAATGACAATTTAAGTTAATTAAATGCACTGGCCCATCTTGCCTCTAACAGTATCGCCTGGAGACATTTACAGAGACACGAACTACAGAGTGGAGTGAAAGGCCGTACTTTGGTAAAGCTCTTTTCTCAAACACACAGACGAGAAAAACACTCACTATTTCAGATTCTCAGATGTATTTGTCTTAAACAACAATGCATTTAATGTTTCTCCACGTACTGTATGTTTCTGTCAGGTGAGGTCATCGAAACTGGCGGACAACCTCCAAGGCCATGGGAGATTCCAATTGATGGCCCGCCCTTTTTCCACTATGGAAGTAAAATCATTGAGGTGCCAAACACAGCGTCTGTGAAGGTACTGGACATGCTACATCCCTTCAGCCACGGGGAAACTGTTAATATCACAGCATCATCGGCAAACACTTATACTTTTTTCTGGAATCATTTCTTCAGGACACTCAAACACTAGCATGTACAGGAATTAACAACCACTGCTAACTACCATCAGAGTATAAGATTTGCTGTTATCAACACACAGTGCTCCCAAAAAATTGAAGGAACCAGAGTATAGCATCAAGTTAATTCAACGTCTGGGATATTGATCTGGTCAGTTAAGTAGCAGAGGGGGTTGTTAATCAGCTTCAGCTGCTTTGAAATTACAGTAACAATATATGCACTAGAGGGGCAACAATGAGACAACCCCCAAAATAGGAATGGTTTTACAGGTGGAGGCTACTTACATTTGTTCCCTCATAATCTTTTCTGACTGATTTTTAACTAGTTAGGCATTTGGCTACTGTCAATGTCACTACTGGTAACATGGTGTGGTATGTGGACCCTCCGGTCAGCCAAATATACCAACGAAAGTAGACCAGGTTGGAGTTGGCAAGCTTTCAGCGCACCCTCGGCGCAGCCTTTTGGCACAAAATTATCACTGCGCCAAATTAAATCGGTCAACACCTCCTCCTACTGCGCCACCACACCCATGCGCACGGTGTCGCGCCATTAGCACTGTGCGGGCTGCACCACCCTGCACCTCGCTTGTACGAAATTCGAGCCCAGTACGTCAACATGGGCGAAGGAGACAGCCATGCCAGAGGGCCAAACATTTTCCAGGAGGAAACTGATGTTTTGGTCTGGGAGGTCCAAGCTCACAGTGGCCGAATATATGGTAACGCAAACAAACATCCACGGACTGAAGCAAAAATAGTCTTTGAGGAGGCTACTAATATTGTTAATCAGGTTTGCCCTGATAAACTGAGAACCGTTACCCAGTGAAAAACATATAAAGACACTCACATTTAGTACCTCGTGTAACAAAGATGAATGTAGACCAGGTTGGAGTTGGTAAGGTTTCGACACACCTTCGGCGCAGCCTTTTGACACGAAAATGTCACTGCGCCAAGCTGAATCTGTCGACACCTCCCCCTGCTGCGCCACCACAGCCATTTTGCCACACTTCAGTCTACTAAGTTGCCAATTTGACTGCGCGCGGTGTTGCCCTGGACGAAATTAGCATGAATTAGCATTAGGGTTCGCCACCCTGCGCCTAGCTTATTAGAGCCCTAAATGTCAGCGAGTTCACTGATCTAAACCACTAACAAACTGATTTCCCTTTACATACATTTTGCTTCATTTTCACTCTGTACATTTTGTGTTTCTGTTGTTTGAGTGACGACCTTTCAGCGGCCTTTATCTACAACATGTTATTGACAGGATTGCAGTAACTGCCGTGGCAAGGGGGTAAAAACATGCATGATGTGCGGTGGGGAGCGGACAGTAAGTAACCACCACAGGTTTTGATGAAGTGAGTTTACACACAGGCTGCCATGCTCATCTTGTGTATCCTGTATTTTCAGATAACGTGCCTTAGTTGCAGTGGGCAGGGTCAAATGGCTTATAACGAGTCAATTTGCTACATGTGCAACGGATGTGGGAAGATAATGCAAGTTTTGTTTTTCCTCTTTTTTAATCACATTTGGAACATATCACACAATGCTGACATTTTTTAATACAATGACATGGGTGTATTTTTGTTCTGCCAGTTGCTCAATGTGCAGAGGTGTGGGTAAAACCATATGTTCTAACTGTGCGGGCAGAGGAAAGGTCGTAGTTGCTATCAACCTCGTTGTAAAGTGGTCAGTGAAACTTTTTTGGCTATGTGTCCCTTTCTTTACCTTATAAGTTAATTTTGGCTGCTAACATTCCATCATGAATGTAACGCATGTTTCAAACTCATCTTGTTCCATATGTTTGCACGTCTGCAGGGTGAACAACATAGAAGCCCACACAGTTGAACAAGCCAGTGGTTTAAAGATGGCCAAACTGGACAAAGTGCCAGGGATGGCGGTGTTTAAAGAAACTAACAACATGGTAAAGGTCAAAACTCTGGACAAAGGACAAATAATTATCTGACAGTGAGAAAGAGTCACATCATGAGATGTTGTGTGATGCAAGTTTATCCAGCGATATCGTTCCCTAACCTTGCCATTATCCGGGCTTCAAACAGGCTCCTCAGAAAGCACAGAGGGAAGTATTCGCAAGGTTCACGCATTTTACAGCAGGTATATTTTCTTTCAGTCTGATATTCTTGTGTGGAATGACTTCATCTCATTGATCAGCCTTCCTTTTTCTCTCTGTTCAGCGTCAAACCATCGAGCTACTTCCCATTAGCAAGGTGACCTACGAATGGAGGGGGGAGTCACATGTGTTTTTTGTGTATGGGGTAGAGCTGAAAGTCAGTGCTGAGGATTACCCTGCTGCCTGCTGCTGCTGCCGCTGCTGCTGCACAGTGATGTGACTCATCCTGACCACCTTTTTCTGCAGAAAACTGCAGGAAAGGTTTCAACCTACAACCAGCGTCATACGCTAAATGATGTGCAAATGTGATTTTTTTTTCTGTTCATGTATCTACATTAAATTACATATTATAATCTACATTTAATTGTTTATCTGTGGACAATATTGCATGAGATAGGTGACATCAGTGCACTTAAATCAGTGTCTTATCCAAACCATAGTTCATGTCAAAGGTTATAAACGTGTTGGCTGATGAGTTCCCAATTATGATTAGAATAGAGAGTTAAGATAAGAGTCAGATTACCTGCAGTGATAAATATACTTGTTACTTAGGATGTTTGCATGAACATAAATATCTTAATAAACCTCTTTTATTTCTCCTTCTTTTGTTTTAATGTTCAAAGAAAAAGGACATCCGATGATATTGTATTTTAATTGGGCCTAATAGCATTCACTGGCTTGTGCTAACATTGATTAAAAATAAAATTTAAAGAGAAAAAATATGATTTCCAATGTGTGTTTTTTTTTTCGTTTTCAGAATTCAAATGCATATTTTTAAAAATCCCCCCTCGTTTCCCTCCCAGCATAAAAGGCAGCATGATGGATTATTACGCAACATACCTAATTATTTTCTTATGTGAACTGACTGTATAATAATCAGAACAATCAGCTGCAGCAGTGACTAAATGTCTGCAGGCGTCACTGAGTGCGAAGCTGTTTCCCAACGCGTTCGGCCGTCAGAGGAAGAGGAGCCGCAGACAGACAGACTCCGTGGAGGATGTGGAAAACTTCAGGAAGGATTCTTCAACGGAAGCGACGCGAGAGAGATTAAAACCTGCAGTATCGCTTTATTATTTATTTATTAATGAACATTACACATAATGTAATATGTGAAATCGAAAATAAGCCCCAGCAGCTTGAAACTTTTAACTTTCTCCATTCCTCCCTAAATAGCAACTCTTCAAAATTTCTATCATGATCTGTAAAATTTGAATGTGCACATAAAAAAATCATCTTTAAAAAGGGTTTTCACATTAATCTAATATTTTCTTTAATCAGTCAGGACATATTTTATGTCACCGAGATATTATTTCCACACATGAGGAGTTAAATTAATTTTCAAAGCCTTTACTGAAAAATAATAAATCCTGTATTCATGTTCGTTTATTGGTTCAATTTGAAAATAAAAACTGCTACAACCTGCGAAATCATACGCATCATCTTAACGTTTTAATACAAGTCCGGATCAGCGCAAGATTATTGGACTGTTTGAAAAAAAATAAATGAATAAATAAAATTCTATTAGCAATAACGACATTGTAAAATGATAAGTTATACTGTTCCTATTTTGTTTTATTTTATTTTATTTCAGTGACCATCAATCTTTTATTCCTTCATAAAAGGACTCCCTCGAGTTTCCCTGAGCTGTGATATGTGAGGTTATTGTTGTGTTGGTTCCTGCTCGTGTTTCTTATCGTACTGCAGCTTTTACAGAGAACTCATTCACAGTTATCTCATCATAAAAAAGCCCACAGCAAACTTTCTCCCTCCATCACATTTTATTGCAGTGTTTGTTTTGATCTGTCACCTGCGATTCAATTAAACAGACGAGTTTAACACTTCAATTTACATAAACACTGTTTTTTTTTTGTTTTTTTTTGTCGAGTTTGGTTTTCCTATTAGATTTCCTTTACCGTGTTCAATAAGCCATCACCGAGAAGAGCAGGTCCGTAACATCTGTCCTATAAACATCTGTTGAATGAAGTGTTGTAAAAAATTAAATCTTGGTTGAATAATCGTAATATGAATGCATTTATAAATTATCACATCAGTAAAATATCCATAACGCACACAACATTAATATTACACCCAACACACTCATCTGCGGCCTGCACGTATCATAAATGTTAAAAATGTGTTGATCCTTTGCAATACAACACATTACATTTAAATTCGTCTTACGGCAGCATAAAGGTGAATACAGGTGCTTCTTGTGCAGCATTCGGACCATCTCCTCCCCTCTCGGACACCCAGAGGGGCCCTCCTTCCCTCCCTCCCTCCCAACACCGCCCTCCTTCCCTTTCTCCCCACCTAGGCCTACCTCGGAGCAGAGGACTGCGTCACGTGTTTTTCTCCCATACAAATTTTCCAGTAGGGGAGCGAGTAGGAGCACACCCATATCAGCAATTATCAGCGACAGTAACTATCTCCACAGATATACGGACAGGAAGAGAGACGCTGCAGTCGTCCTGGAGCACGAAAAACTATCTTTGGTTTCCACTTGTTGCCGAACTTTGCGCGCAACTTTTTACGCATAAACGCAAAACAGGTAGAGTGTTTGCAGAAGCTTCGCGCGGTGCTCCCTGGTCCGTCTCTGTCTGCCGTGGAGTGCGCTCCTCCGCTGAGGCTTTGGACGGCTGAAGGACCGGACTGCTTTATCACCCGAGCGTCCTTATCTGGTGAGATAATAACACTGAGAGCCCTTGGAAAGAAACGCTGTCCCTCCTGCGCAGCGAGTGCTATTATCAAGCTTTTATGTGATTTGAGTTACTATTGATAGAAAATATGTGCGCGCGAGATGCGGGAGGGGAGCTCGCTATCTGTTGTGTTGTTTGATTTGGTTTCCGTTATGGTTATGATTTAATGAGGCGGCGCGCGGAGCGGCAGGATATCTGGGGTCGCTGATAGTCGCCTCTATCTGAGCGGACAGATATCAGAGATCGTTAATGTCATTTTAATCAATTTCATGTCAGTCACAATGATACAGGTGAAATATGACGGATGGTGATGCTCAACCTTTTTTTCCTCTGTCTTGACTCTTTCCAAGAGCGTGAATGGACAGCATTGATTTAAAACAGGGAATTATGAATATTAGAATAAAAACCATGCTGCTTATGATGCACAGAATGGCTCTATTATTTCTCCTCATGTTCATTAAAATTCTCTCAATGTATTTCTTACAGGACAGGAATCTCCAACAGAGATTTATTAAAGGCTCTGTTAAAAAAAAAAAAAAAAGCTCAGGAAAAATCCTCACGAGAAGTTGGAAGAATCTTTACACGCGGACATCGTCAGATCCACTGGACCAACAACATCAGTCCCCGACATCATCCATATTTTTTTTCCATATTCCTAACAGGACGTTAAAGCCGTGAAAATGTATCAAAGTCTGGCCTTGTCCTCCAACCAGTCCCCTTACGCGCATGACACCGGGAATTACATCCACCCCTCGGCCAGCTCTCCGGTCTACGTCCCCACCACCAGAGTCCCGGCCATGCTGCCCACCCTGTCCTACCTGCAGACCTGCGACTCGCCCCACCAGTCCCACGGCCTCGGTGGGCACCACGGCTGGCCGCAGACTGGCACTGACGGCTCCTCCTTCACCCCCAGCTCCCCTCACCCGCACCACGGTTTCTCCTACTCGCACAGCCCGCCGGTCAGCAGCAACACCGGCCGGGACGCGACCTATCAGAGCCCCCTGGTCCTCGGTAACGGGGCCCGGGCCGATCAGTACGGAGGCACCTTGGTGCGCTCGGTAGGAGGCTCCTACTCCAGTCCTTACGCTTACGTGAGCCCGGACATGGCGACGTCCTCCTGGACGCCAGGACCCTTCGAAAGCGGAGTGATCAGCCTGCAGGGCCGGCAGGGCGGGCTGTGCGGGAGACGCTCCAGTCTGGGTGAGTACAGGCCTCTAAACTGATCAACTTCTATGAAGTAGTAAAAAAGTACTAAATCATCATTATCATTTATTTTAAAAAATGAAATGAAAAAACATATAATGTATTGTATTGTATCACAGACATATCATCATTCTATTAAACATATCACCAAAAGAAAAACATTTAAAAATCAGTTTTAAAATCAGACTATGACTGTCATTATTATCTGTGTTTTCATATTAATTATATACAATTATTTCACTCAGTCATACTGATTTGTCTTAATCTATTACAAGCATATAACAGTAATTTAAAAAAAAAAACGTAAAATATCAACAAATAGTCATAGCCTATAAATTCAATCAAACGTTAAGGTTATCGTGTGAGTTTGTTTTTGTTACTGCGGGAAACCAAAAAAATGGAATGGAAAATATCTGTTATAATGTCCTGATTGAGATTTCGGTCGTCAGGGCTAATGGCCAGGTTATAATACACTGCGGTTGTTTATTAGTAGCCTATAGCTGATAGAGGCCTGTCACTGTGGAGGAAGAGAATCCTCCAGCAGCTATTAGAGTTTGACAATACACATCCAAAACAAAAACCAAAAGAAACAATCAATTACTAAATGTTAATTTAATCCCCCAGTAACAGTCCAGCTCTGTGATGACAGGCCTCAATCCACACATGAGCCATCGACGCGACCATCAGCGCAGTTATCACCTCGGTCCAGCGCTCGGGGCCTGTAACCTTTACACCGCGTTTGAAGTTGATGATGAGAAGTGAATGGAAAGAGAGAGAGACACACAGAGAGAGGAGGAGGTTTTTATAAAGATTTTTTTTCCAGGAGCTTGTGTTTGATGACCTGCTCTTTAACACCTCTCAGTCGGGACACACCAATTTAATTATTTTGACCCTCTTGTCTTGGTTTGACACTGTTTTAATATGGACTGTATTATATCATGGCTTAATGGTGTTTTAATGGATGCACCGTTTATGTTTAGATCATATGTGATATTTATTCCCATACACACATGACATGTATGATAATTCATTGTAATTATTTAACATTTCTATAAGGTAGAATATTCACTTCGACTTATTGTTTCAAGCTGCAGGTTTTCACCTGATGTGACCTGTGTCTTCCTCTTCTTCTGGAAAAATAAGAACAGTCACAAATTGAAAGAAAATAAAGTAGCTTCAGCTTTATCGTGACCTGGTCTCTCGCCCCCATACACCCCCTCCCTCAATCCCCCTGTCTCTCTAAACTGAAGGATTAGGAATTTGGGCAATTGATGGAAGGAGTCCGTCGTGTGTCAGAGCTGTGATGGATGTGGATGTGGTGGTGGTGGGTGGACGGGGTGGGGGACCCTAGGATCTTTCAGGCTGATAACAGCACCGTCCTCCCCCAGCACCCCCCCCCCCCCCCCCCCCCCCCCTCCCTCATCTCTCTAAACAGATCCCTCCATCTGTCTGTCTCCCTATTGATTCATTCGGCGGTTTGATCTCTCTTCATCACGCTGGACGGAGGAGGAGGTTTAAATTCCTCCGCTGGCGATTTATCAGGCATTGGCCCGTAACCAACGCATCCCCCACACCCCTTCCTCCCCCCTCCTCCTCCCACTACGAGTTGTTAAAGTTCAGAAAAAAGGACACAATCAGGACAGAAGAAAACTATTCAAATAATATTTACAGTATAGTATTAAGGTTAAGGTTGTGCGGGCAACCCTCTCTTTTTCTTTTTTTTCTACGTTACTTTTTATTGCCCTGCACCTCAATAGCCTACAGCATGATGTGCGTATAAAAACGTCCTTTTTCCAGTATAGTATTAAGGCCATACGTGATTGTCTGAAAAACTGTAAAACTGCAGCTGAATGCCACGTCAACAGTAGGCTAAACAGACAAGAAATAAATAATAAATTATAAGAGACATGAGATATTCTTTATAAAGCCTGAATTCATATATATGCATGTTTCCTTTCTCTGCTGTCCAGACCTGATGGACGACATGGCCCAGGAGGGCAGAGAGTGCGTCAACTGCGGCTCCGTGTCCACGCCGCTGTGGCGCAGGGACGGCACCGGACACTACCTGTGCAACGCCTGCGGCCTCTACCACAAGATGAACGGCATCAACAGGCCGCTCATCAAACCACAGAAACGACTGGTAAGACAGAGAGACGACTGACTGTACATACCTGCTTGTACTATTTATATTTAGGCTACAAGTTAAAGTTTTATATTCATTTTGCAGGTCATGCTTTTCACATGTGATTTGAACAATCCAAATGCTTTACAATGAATTATAATCACTGGAACTCTAAATGTTGCAATTTTTTAAATTATGAATATCCTAATAATATATTAACAAGAAGTCCTTCTACAAAAGATGTACATTTATGTTTTCTAATATTTAACTAAAGTAACATTTTAAAGACAGGATATACTTGTTATGTATTTTTTTTCTTTTACACACAGTGGAGTTCTCTCTCACTTAAAGCATTCAAATAGTGAAGGCACTTATCAGAATTGATGACATCTTTAGGGGTGATATCAAAACACAGCAAAATAAGTTGTTTTAAAAAAATACGTAAATCATAAAAAAAATATCTAAGAAATGTCCACCTTTAACATCACTATATAGTTGGAAAATAAAAAGGTAAAAGGATCTGATTAATTGCAAAGGTGAACTAAAATTAGTCAACATTGGTGAAATGTGATTCCATTTACTCATGGGTTTAAGTTAGATGTGTTTCAATTTTGTATTACTTTTTACTTTATTCAACTATATATCTCTTAAGAAAAACTAGACTGTTTGAAATAGCAGCACTATTGCAGATTAAGATTTTGAACTTAAATGTAATATAATACACGGTACATTGAGCCCATGTACAACGGCTTTGCGAGTGTTTTCTGATTTATTAATCAATAGTAATGTAAGGTCAGTGAGATGGGAAAAAATGTGACTCATAGCAAAAGATATCTCCAAATATTTTTGGTATAAAGGTGATAGATTGCTGTGAATTCACAAAACCCGCCATCAGTTGGAAAGTTGGAAAGGTCTATTTCACAGCCAACAGAAAAGCAAATATGTTATTATCAACATGAATAATGACTCTGTTCTATTCAAGTGTCCCAGTAACACAACAATGTGACAATAAACCAGTAGCAGCACCCTGAAACTGAATCAGATGAATGGAATCCAACCAACCTTTATTCTATTATTTACAACAGAGCTTTTTGTACCGCCACAGGTCAAATGTCTTTTGTGATAAAGGCCTTTTAGTTTTATATTAATCAACTGAATTATTAATGGGCCAAATGTCAGACATTTAATTACCCAATAAGCGCCACTTTGATTAGCTGGAGCTTTAAAATGCATGCATGAGAATGAATTAGCAAGGATAACCACTAATGTTCTTGAGTACATTTTAATGATTATAGCTACCTTTGATTTAAAAAGAAAATAAATTAATTACTAAAGTAAAAATCTATTTTTTTTCTATTTTTTCTATCTTCATTATTGGAAGTATCAAAGTTCTCAGTTCTCTGACAAATGTGGTGTATTCAGAAACCGAACCTTGAAATGAGCCATCAAGACATATGCAACTTTGTGATGTCACAACTATAGAGTCACTGCTCTCAAGCATACCCACCTGGACACAACCAACCTTACAGGATTTAGTTGCTCTGAGTGTTTCACCTGAAATCTGCTATATTTTTCTTTGATCACACTTAAAACAGTGAGCCAATCAGAAGAGAAGCTCAGAGCTTCTTCTGTTCTGATTGGCTCACTGACCTGTCCTTACCAGAGCTGCAGAGTTTCAGTTCAGTTCAGTTACAGTTTCTTGTTCTTCAAGAATAATCACTTATCACAAAATCACAAATATCATTTCTCAACACATCAATTAAAAAAACTGAAAAGTGTAAAATATGGGACCTGTGATTAATAATGCAAACTCCTTGACAGATGGTAACGGCCTGTGGTCAGAGGGCATTTTAGTGAGTGGAAAACAGCTCTGCGGTGGTGTGGTGAGATGTGTGGGATGTCAAGGCTTCACAGCTGTAAATTTCTCAGGAACGTGCCTCACCAGAGCAGCTGGTTGAGAGTTGCCCCTCCGCTCTCCTTCCACCGCTGTGCTGTTTTCTCTGTTTTTATTTGTCCTGCAGTGACCTTGCCCTTGGATGAGCCGTTTTTAGACCAGGCTAGTCTCCAGAGCAACGTGACTCTCTGCTCCTGCTCGGTTCTTTCTCTCCACACTTGTTGTGTGAAAACCGACCAACAGTCTCACTATGGTGTCATACATTTTTTTATTAAGTCTCAAAAGCTGGTGCAGATTAAGAGTTATTAGGATTTTGTGCGTGGGTATTTTGAGGGATAATTCATCATTGTCGCAGTAAAACCACAGACTTGACATCCTGTAATTCATGCTGAAACTAACGGGAACATTTCAACTCAAGTTTCTCAAACTATAGTTCAAGGATACGGATGATGTTCACTGCCGGCCTATTTTCAGATGTGAAGAGACTCAACCGTTTTTAATCAAAGTGTCTTTTCCCTTTCTACACCTGTAGCAGACCACGCCCCGCCGAGCCGGCCTGTGCTGCACTAACTGCCACACCAGCACCACCACACTGTGGAGGCGCAACGCAGAGGGAGAGCCTGTCTGTAATGCCTGTGGCCTCTACATGAAGCTACACGGGGTAGGTCACACAGCAGGGTCTCGTACGGGGATTTTGAATCTTGTGGTGCTCTTTCTTCTCCTGTGCGTCAAACAGCTCCTCTGGAAAAACCTCCACCGCCAGTGGAGGGAACAGTTGGTTATTTGCGCAGCGTATAAAGCCCCCTCCAAGGGCATTGTGGTCACTGTTATCAGAGCTGCAGGGTGGGAGGGGCACTTGTGTGAGGGTCGTCATGACAATAGACCCATTTAAGGCGGGATTGTTTCACCTTTGCTGTTTTGTGTAAAAGCTACCAACATGATGAGGGGTATTGTTGTTGCAGCATTAAGCTGGAGGCCGAGAGCAGGTCAGTCGCGTAAAAGAGAGAGTCTACATGTTGAGACAGGACGCAGATGCTGATGTGTTGGTTGCAGTAGCAATTCAATGCTGGGGCCTTATGCAAAAAAAAAAAAACTGGCAGGGCCCCTTACAATCAGCAGTCATTAAATGATTATGTAATAAGTAGGGCTGACAATCAAGGATAAATGTCCATAGCTAATCACAATTAATCACAAATTTATTACAATTACAATTTATTGTTTTTAGTAATAGTGTCATTAAAAAGAATTAATATTATCCTGTTTTTGACTTATGAAGATTTTTACAAAATCCATACATTTTACTTATTTTAAATAGTATAATAATGTTATAAAAGGTGTAGTAGAATTTTCAAAATCTAAAAATACTATTATAGCATTTTCAATTGCCATGATTTATAATGTATGGCTAAATATGCATTATAATGAATAACAAAAAACAAATTCTACATTTTATCTTTTAATTTAATAGTGATAGCATTAAACATAATAAAGAAAAATTGCCATTGTGTCAATGTCAATACATTTTCACTGCATATTGTCATTTGGTTGTTAAAGAGGGAGGGAGCTGCATTTTGATTCCCTGCCATGTGAGACTGTCAGGCCTCAGGGGTCCTGTAACAGCCCCAGTCCGTTGCCTGCCCTCCCTTTCACAAGCTGCGCCTCTGGTGACACATACACACCTCTGATGCCTGAATGTTGAAATCACATACCAGCATTGTGATGGCGATTTTGGTTCAGTGTAAACAAGAAGAGGCAGTGAAATGGTGGGGGTCTTCTTATAGCAGGATTTCTGTATGAAAGGGGCCTGTGTTGTATCAGCGATTAGAGGTTCACTCAACTGATGTGTGTTGTTGTGTGCTGTCCTCCCCACAGGTGCCGCGACCTCTGGCCATGAAGAAAGAGAGCATTCAAACCAGGAAACGCAAGCCCAAGATGCCAAAGAATAAAACCCCCACAGGTAGGCCCAACAGATGGAGAGCGATTATTTTAACAATCTAGTTAGGACCGAAAATGTTCATGAATCTGAATCAGCACGGATGATATCAGTCTAATAAATCATTTGGCCGCTCTGTTGATTCTAGGAGGATCCGCCACCTCTGACACCAGCTCGCCGACCTCCCTCTCAGTCTCAGAACACGCCTCCACCATTAAAAGTGAACCCAACATGGCCCCCTCACCCTACGCCGGACAGACGGTCACATCGGCCACTCAGGTAACCCTCCTCTCCCACACACAGAAAGCAGGCCTATTAGCCCAGTTGCTAATGGGACAGTAAGTTGGTAGCATCAGCTAAAAGCGGATGGTTGCTAAAGTCCATAAAAGCGGATGGTGCAACAGCTCACACTATTTTTGGCTGTCTATTCTCCCTCTGATGTCAGCGGCATCAATACAGCTTAGCTATTGGTGAACAACGTGAATCTACGTGTCAAAGTTCACCAGAGTTAAACTCAGAACTTTGTATTGATTTATTTCACCCTGATCATTTTGACACCATTGGAATGAATTGATTTTGGGCCTAATAAATCTTTCTGTGACTAACAGCTTTGATGACATCATCTGAGCCACAGGAGACGTGATGTTTTTGTTTTCACTCACACCAATGAATCATTCGACTTTTATGTGCAGAACGGGGATTTTGCATGAACTGAAACATCTCTCTCTCTCTCTCCTCCCTGCAGACGGCCTCTCAGCTAGACAGCGCAGGATCGGGACATGTGGACATTAAATACGAGGATTATCCTTTTACCCCGACCTCCATGGCTCCACAGAACTCCTGGTGCGCTCTGTCTCAAGCCTGAGACGCTTCAAAACCAGCAGGACTGCCGCACGGACAGCACGCAGCTCACTTTTGTCTTCAGCTCGGAGGTCGTCTCTTCTCTCGTCCTGTGAGAAACTCCTGTCCTATCGGCGTTAAATCGGCGGGGCTCGTGCAGTTTATCTGACGGCTGCGTTGTGTTCACACTCAACCTAAGTGAGGACTTCTAATCTGCTGGCTGTACCGGGCCCCCGCTGTGACAGACAGGCTCAAAGCAGCTCACCTGGACTATACTTTAACTTAACAAGGACACAGGGTACCTGAACAGTAGTTTTACAAAGGGATGGGTGTGTGTTATCCCCTGCACACCCACCCAGACCTGACCCCAGCTCCCCTGGACTTCCTCAACAAAAAACTACCTAAAAGACATCTCTATTTTTAGAGAAACACTACAAATATATCAATGCAAAGACAATCAAGTGGAATGTAAAAACACAGTATCTCCTTTATATAGCGGATAAGCAATTTTTCTTTGTGATGTTTTCTTTCTTTTATTTGTGGTTTTCAAGAACGTGACAACAACACTTTCAACATTTTTAGCGTCATCGCAGAATGAAACCTGTAAAATGGGCATAAAATACCTTTTTTTATTGCTGTTGAACACGTCTCATTACCAACATGTAGATGATTAACTTTTATAGACACATTATTTATGTTGAGATAAGGACAGTTAAAAGTCATGGCGGACACTAAAACCAGCCGGTTATAACCCACTCGCTCGCTGTTGTGGATCGGCTGCCGGGCCGCGTGGCCCCTGAGCTACAACACTAAGATTGTATGCGTGATTTGTTTGTACAAGATACGACGGATGTAAACTTACATCTCGTGAGACTTGTTTTTTAAAAAAAGAAAGAAAAGAAAATCAGGACCGGTTGTTTTGATTCTGACATCATGGCGACATATCAGAAAGTTTATCAATTTCAACATTTACCATTAATGAAAGTGCAATGACTCCATATTTTTGAAGTCAAAATACAGAAATTACTCTAAATATATTAATCTAATTTTATTGTCTGGATTTTGCCGATATGTAAGGGAATTTTATTGTTATACTGTTCTGAGGAACTCTGCTCTCTCTGTTCTTGATGCTCTTTGGAATCTGTTCAGGTTAATAAAGTGATTCACATTTCATGTAATTGATTAATGAAAATTTGTTTGATTTTGAGAAGACTCTCGCAAACAGCTCCAGTCAACATGATGATGACAAGATGCAGTTGCAATCATTTATAATTTTATTTTTAGCTGGTTCTGCCCATTTCAATCCATTTGAATTCTTCATTACATCTTTTCATCTATGAGGCAAGGCAAGGCAATTTTATTTGTATAGCCCGTTTTTACAAACAGTTTGTCTCAAAGGGCTTTACACGACATCATAACAACATCCTCTGCCCTTAGACCCTTAGAGTAGAGTAATAATTATCATACCACGATTTCCTACGATACCTGAACTGTCTATCGCCCACTATTGACCAGGTGTGAGTGGATTTAGAAAAAATCTTTAAATAGCTATACTGTTGTTACAAACCTTTGTAGAACACAAACAAATACATTAATGCCAATTAATCTCTGTCAAACAAAATACATACAAATGATATGAGTGCATTTAAAATATATATGAATAACACTTTCTACACTGTCCTTATATCACTTGATATTAAATGTAACACAGATTGCTGACATTTTGGTAACAGCCAATTTTACACTAGTAATAAGAAACCATTTATTATTTGCTGCTTTACAACATAAGTTGCCAGATGTTGCACAGTGTAACTTGCTGTACAGCCAAACTATTTTAGAGCAGTGAAAAATAATGAATTTCCAAGAAAACTGTCATAATTTATAAATTATCAGATTGGTGCATCTGCTGTCCTTTTGGAACAGCATGAGTATCAGTATCTCTACCAATAGCTGTAAACTAGTCTCTGCACCCAATAACGTTCACACACTCTGCACTCGCAATAACAACATGTGTTGACAAGTGACTCACATACATTTCAATTTACTGCTGGAAACAAGTCATAACTTGACTAATGGATTGAACAAAAAGTTTCAGCAATTTTACCTGTTGTGTGATTTATAAAATTCATAGCTCATCATTTATGATTTACCAGAATATTTTTATTTTCTGATTCAGATCCCTGCACCTCTGTGTCCATGTGTGTGTGTGTGTGTGTGTGTGTGTGTGTGTGTGTGTGTGTGTGTGTGTGTGTGTGTGTGTGTGTGTGTGTGTGTGTGTGTGTGTGTTTGTGTGTACAAGAAGGGTGTGTGCCCCTGCCGGTTGCTCAAGCAGACAGCGTCGACCAAAGGTTGTGTTCCAACGCCGCTTTATGGCGGCCGTGTCGAGTTGGCCGCACCATGGAGGAAAATACAGGCCTGTCAGCAACAGGGCTGCTGCTTTACTGCCGCCATGGCGACATCCAGGCACCGCTGCACCAACAGCACTGCCCAGCTTTATGACTGTTGGCCAAGATGTTGCCGTCTTATCTGTTGCTGGGAGAGGCCCGCTGCAGCGAGACGTCAAGATGCAGACACATGAGTTTTTAGTTCGGCAGGAGGGAAGCTCAGATGTGATCACAGCAGAGCACAACCACAATACAGTGTGATACAAACTCCCCAAATGTGTCACATCTAAGCCCAAAGTGGTGACATCATTAAGGTAGGCTGTGATATTGGGTTTAACAAAGGTAAATTAACCCTTTTTTCCAAGCTACAGGTATGAAGATTCTCACCAGTTGTAACCTCAGAGTTAACACTGTCACCCCGGCCCATTCCCCCTAAACAAACAAACAAACACACACACACAGACCCACCAGCCCCAGCTCTTTTCTTTCAGCTCCTCCACTCACAAACAGTTCTCACAGCTACATTTACACTCAATTGTCTGTGAATTGAGTGGCTTCATTGCAGTCGTGTTGCAGTAAAACCTCTGAGGTGTGAAGGGGTGGAGGTGCTGCTGTTATCTCAACATCAACCTGCCCCTGTCCTGGCTCTGTTTTAGAAAGAGTTGGAATTATGAATGACTTAGAAAGACCTCAACTTCATTTTCCCCCGAATATTTCAGGATAATTGACAAACTAGCTAGATTCCGCAAATGGAGTTCAAAGTAACCGTCAATAGCTCTGCATTATATTCTCAATCAAATTTTATAGTATTTGTCTTCATAATATTTTGAATGGAAGAATGTTAATTCCATTAGTGCAATACTGATCAAATGAAAGTACAGACTACACTGTGCTTGGTGATTAATGCTAATTAGAAAATATTGTTAATGCATACTTGCTAACAAGCTAACATGGTGAGCATATTACACTGGTAAAGCACCAGCATGTTGCATTGACACCGCTGAGCATTAGTGGAGGAGCAGCAGAGCTGTCAGCTCCCACCGAACTGTATAAAATAACGTAAACATAATTTTGCAGTTAACATCTTCCCTATTCAGTATATAGCCCTAATTTTAAAGGGATACTTCACCCAAAATTGATAAGTCACCAATTTTCTACTCACTGCCATGCCAAGGACGGGTTTCGGAGAACTTTCGGATTTATCAAAACGCTTTTGGAGTTCCAAAAGTTAAAGTAAACGGAAGAAGATCTCACAGTAAATCTTCTCGCACAGCCGCTGGGAGCTAATACTACAACAAGGCTAAAAACTGAGATTTTTTTTTTTTTTTTTCGGAACAACTTTTTCATGTTGTGGCTGCAGGACACTTGGGTCAGTACGGAAGAGAAGTATGGAGGCATTTGGATGTTTCATAGTGTGTGTTTTGGATGATTCAAAAGTGAGCTCTATCCGCCGCCATTATATGGAAATCCGTTTGCCAGCTGGACCCCCCCTGGAACTCCAAAAGCATTTTGATGACTCCGAATGTTCTCCAAACCCTTCCTTGGCATGACAGAAGTAGAAAATTGGCGAATTGTTGATTTTGGGTGAAGTATCCCTTTAACTACTTAGGAAATGGACTATTGGACTATATTTCAGTAAGTAAGTAGGCTACCTACATCATGTGTTCAGGTAAACAGGCCCACAGGCTTCAGACTGTGTTAAATAAGAGTATTAGTCAACTGTCAACACTGTCATTTCTGTAAAGATTAATATATGTTCACCTCTTCCCTCTGCAGTATATTTTCTCTGCCCACCTTTGCACTTCCATCCATGCTCATGTAATTTACTATTGTTAGGTTAAGTAGACTAATACATTCATTTAAATGACAGCCAGGGCTGGCAAAGAAACCTTGGGTTTGATTTAGACCTGGATTCATCAAGGCTGGGGTCAGATCAGTGTCAAGGCCGTGACGAGTGCTGCATCTGTGGAGTTTGGTGTGACGGAGGTCCTCGGTGTTCGAGAGAGGTTTCCCTTTTTCCTGAGTGTGAGTGTGTGAGAGAAAGAGAAAGAGAAAGATTCAGCTCCTGAGGGTCTAGAATTTCCCCTTCCTTCATGTTCTCTGCAGCGTTGGCTCTTCCTGTATGGCTAAATGCAGTGTGTGTATGGTGTGATAAAGAGAGAGAGTGTGTAGTGTTACAGCTCAATTTTAGGACAGACTTAAGGGAAAGGGCCACGGTCCAGCAATAATATCAGGCAGTGATAGTGAGAAATGGATTTTTCCTTCTTTGTGTACAGCTGCAGACAGTCTTTCCCAGAGCTCTGCTCCATTCAATTACTGTCTGAAACCAAACAGGATATTCTCCTCTGTACCGCACTGGTCCTTTAGGGTTACTGCCTCTAAGTGTGTGTGTGTGTGTGTGTGTGTGTGTGTGTGTGTGTGTGTGTGTGTGTGTGTGTGTGTGTGTGTGTGTGTGTGTGTGTGTGTGTGTGATGTTGGAGAGTAGCTCACACATTTATTCAACTAATTTGCAGCCTTTAAATCAAAACTTCCGCCAGCTGTCTGCTCAGTGATTCACCCTGAGGTCCTATTCTTCACTCTGTGTGTGTGTGTGTGTGTGTGTGTGTTTGCACTTAGATATGCTGTATATTTGCAGGATTATTTTTGCCAAAGCCTGATGCTGTCCTTGCGGGATGTGCTGTTTCTCACAGCTCTAATCACGTTGTGTGTGTGTGTGTGTGTGTGTGTGTGTGTGTGTGTGTGTGTGTGTGTGTGTGTGTGTGTGTGTGTGTGTGTGTGTGTGTGTGTGTGTGTGTGTGTGTGTGTGTGTTTGTGTGTGTGTGTGTGTGTGTGTGTGTGTGTGTGTGTGTGCGTGTGTGTGCGTGTATGCGTGTGTGTTGTGTCTCTGAGCTTCACTCCACTGTTTCTTTAGGACAACAAATAGAAGACTCAAATGCTCCCAAGAGACCTGTCAATCAAACCCAGAGCTCTGAAAACCACACAAACCCTGGTAATCCTGTGATAAAATATATAAAATGGAATAAAATACATGAAACCACATAATAGATCAGTGAAAATGTAAAAACTAACACAAATTCAAATTTTTTTGCACTTTGTGATTGATAACACTGTTTTGCTAAGCTAGTCAGTCAGATCGCACCTCATCATATGAGTACTGCAATATGTAATTTTCCAGGGGATCATGGGAGTTGTTGTTTTTAACACCACTGCACTCAGCTCAGCTTCTCCCAGATTTCTAGGGTTGTTCAGAGGGGGTTTTAACCAGGGCCAAATCATCCATAGAGATCTCCTCCCTCTAGAACAGAGGCCTGGTGATCCAATCTGCTTCAGACTAAATCTGGTTTAAAAAAAATTGCATTAAAATGCAGCTTTTAAATGAAAACCCAATAGCATGGACATTGTCCAAGGAATCCCCATGATAGTTTCTACTTGAAGAAATGTCATTGGTACTTTTTTGAATTAAATAAAACCATGTAAAATTTTAAGAAAACAAGCTTTAAGGTTAGTTTATTTGAAAAGCACCTTTCAGAAATGGGATCATACAGAGTGCTTCACATAAACATAAAAAAGACACTACTGTCTTACTATGCCATGATTTTACTTACATGTCGTAACAGCTCCAACTGAGGTTATGGTGATAGTGGTAATGTGATGGTGGCAGTGGACTGTGAGGGGGCTGGTTGTATGTCACTATGTGATTAGTTTCACCCCAGGAACCCCATTCTGTGCTGATTTAGTGCTCTGCTCACTGATGAGAGGCACATCTGTTTCTAGTATAACCAACACTAATGTTCAGCATACATGAATCCATTAATTTTGGCAAAATGGTAAGTTATTACAGCGAGCTATGACTGTGTGTTTCAATGGGATACTTCCATCTCTATTAATAACTCTATGATTGTATAAGGTTGAGTAAAAATGACTGTTGTGTCAATGGGCAACACATCGTCACCTGTGTAAAGGTCACTGAATGAGCAGGGCAAAGGTCGTGATACAATGAGCTCCATAGGCTCCATAAAACAAAGTGTGTCTCACCTGGGAGAGGCGGATAGACAGAAAACACACACACTCATGTGCACACACACATTGGCAACCTCAATCCACAGGCGTCAAACACCAAAAGGTGCCAAGTACTAAAACAATAACAGCATAAAATAAAATACAAAAAACAACCTCTTCAAAAAGCTCATGGAGTGTGGAGCTGATGTAGAGAAATTACATTATGTTATATTATGATGAATGGAGATATTCATAATGTTTTACATGTGTATGATGTGAAGCAGAGGCTGTCAGGTCCTGCAGCTCTGCAGCGCTGACCTCTGCCTTTAAGGTCACGGAGGTGTCTGCTTTTTCACCATTGTTCTGCTCTGCTCTGAGGTGAGATGAGCATTGTTTCCTGCATGCTCCTCATTCCTCACCTCTCTGTGTCTCCCTCCCACACATTAACCTGCAGCACTTCACTGAGTACAATACAGTCAGTTTTCTCCAGTGAGTGGCATTTTTGTGTGTGTACATAATGAACCTCTGCTGGTTACCTCAGGATCTTCAGGATGGAAAAGAGAATAACTATGAAATTGTTAAATCCTGTCTCATAGTGTAACAGATTACTGCTTGGTGTGTTGGTGTCTGCTAAGCATCCACACACAGATCTGTTACGCAAACCCAGTATAGTCCTGGATCATGTCATCATGCTTGTTACACTGGCATGATGCCGTCTCCATGTGTTTTTATAAAGTGTATGTGAAAGTAGATCTCTTGACAACTGTCAGTACATTTACATGACAGTTTGAAAAAAAACAAATTATGGCCTTAATCCGTCTATAACTACACAACTAAAGTGCATGTAAATGCGTAAATCAGACTGAGACTGGACATCTCCAGATCTGCTGAAACACCCAGATAATGCAATTGGAAACGGATTTCCTTCTGTATGTATATGCCTTAAACTGACTGAAACTGGAAAATGCATGTGCACATAACTCACAACAGCACAAAGTTTAGCATAGAAGCTAAAAAAAAGTGCCTGGGCTGATGCATTCAGCACTGATTCAGTGCATTTTACACAGTGCAACCAGCAAGAAGATGTGTTTTATAAAAATAAAAAAAGGAAGCCCGAACCTGGCTCGGACTGGACCAGCACATCGTCTGGTCGGGAACTCTAGTTGAGAACTCGGTAACACTAAGGCTTCATAACAACATCATATCATTTTATAATGGTTTATAAGGTCAAATATTATAATAGAGTTATAATGCTCTTTAATGTGTTATGCTTATTGTTATAAAGCCTTATGATAATTTATGAATGTTTATAATGATAGTTATACACGTTTATAAGTCAATTATAACACATTATAACTATATTTAAAATGCATTATCGATGTGGGCATTGTCAGCGAGTTACTAACAATTAGAACGTATTATAATATTTACTTAATTTAATTTACTCAATGACAGAAAAGTCAACCGGAGAAAGGCTGCTCTGCTGTCGCCATCTTGTCAGTGCCTGATTCTGCCCAACTCTCAGCCAATCCAAAAACAGGCAAAGAGGTAGAAACAGACGTTCACCCAACTGTCACTCAAAGCAAGTACGCCCCTTAATTTTTTACAGGGGTTTTACAGCCTCCAGAAATGTCATGGAGGCATCAAAAAAAATCATATCTTTGTAAAATTGGTCATTTCAACATGAGAGTCTAAACACCCAAAAGTGGATGTGAGGACAAGTCTCTCGAAAGATGGGGTAAACATAGACCAGAACAAGAGACTGTTCTGTAAAACTGGATCAGCATCTACAATCGTTCACATGAGCCACTGAATGCAAACACACAAAGGCTACTATACTAAACATATAGTCTGGCACAACCTATAGAGTTCAAAGGCCCAACCCAGACAAGCCAATACTAGAGCGACAGGTTATTTAAGGGGCACAGTGAACCCACTTCAGCTTAAACATGCTTCATTCACACTTTTATCTTGAGTCAACAACACTCACCCGGCTCAACAGTAACACTACCTAGACCCAGCAGCAGAGAGCTCACACACTGGTAAATGTTTCATCACACGTCTGATCCGATGACCTTGCCGCTTGAATATTTGTGTGCAGGGAGAAGAAAAGACTCAGACATGCACATGTATTTATTTTCTCTGTGCACAGACCATGAATCACACAATCTGCTGATATTATTAGCTCTTAACCCAGACTCGGTCTATTCACAGACTTATTATTCCATTTTTAGGCCGAAAAAACACACATAAGACAACAACAGGAGAGACCGAGCGGGGCCCAAAATAAGACAGAAAACAACGGGGTGATGGATTGGTCGGAGACACCCGAGAACGATGACTTCCGTGACCGTGAGTTTGATTGTTTCCTTGAGAGAAAAAAAAAGGTTACAGGAAGGGATGGGAGGGGGCACAATCTACCCTTGAGAGGGGAAATCAATAGAGAAACCTTCCTCCATTTGTGCCATGTACATGCGGCACATTCACGCTCTTCTACTGTATATTGTTATCCACATGAATGATCATGTAGTTACTCTGGTCTACACTCGGTCCCACACAGCTGATTTATCATCCCTCAGAAACATCTGCCTCACACCTCAGCCCATAGCTCCGCAGCACCCCATAGCACAAACCAGCCCCTAACAGTAATAATAAAAGCATTTGGCACCAGCATCCATCGCCAGCTTAAGACTGTGTGTACACTATATACACCGAGGTAATATTTATTGTCTGCTGGCACTGGCTGCTCTGAAGGATTCAGATTTAAAGTGCCTGTGCGCTAGATTCATTTTCTACACTTTGATTCCCGGTCCAGATCTCAGAGGTGAACGGGGATTTTCTGTATAAAACTGACATGAGTGGTATTTTCTTTCTCTTCTCTTTCTCTCTTTATTAACACAGTGGTTTAATGTTGTTGAAAGCAGCTGAGCTGAACTGAGCCGCAGCTCATTGGTCTAAAGATAGCTTGCACGCAACAGGAATTAGCGAGAAACCTGGTAAAAAAAAAAAAAAAAAGGCACTGTTAAAAAAAAAAAAATTAAACACTTCTCAACATGTGCATGCATATACTGTAAGTGTCAATGTGACAAACTTCAAAGAAACTTAAAGTTAGATATTTCAATATGCCTTCTTCAGTTTTGTTGCTAAATTAGTCCAAGTTTCATTCCAATCTTGAATTTTTCCCATCTGTTTTCTTTCTATAACTCAGGTCTGTACACCACTTCCTGTTTTGAGATACTAAGCAAACTGAAGTCAGGATGTGGTTTACACCTCAGTCAGTGCCCATTCACATGTAGCAAAAAATGTAACCACTTTGGCAGATGAAATTTCTCTCTATAAAGTAACATGTTTTACAAAAGAGCCTTGCCACCATCATGGATTTGTTTAAACTGTTTTAGTTTTCATCAGAGAGAAGACCATGTTTCTTCCTAACCCTTTATCCCATAAACCCCTCAACACTGTCTCCTAACCCGCTCTATCAGAGAGATGTGAGATACACCGGAGGTTTTTGAAATTACATAATGAAGATGAAAGAGAAGTTTAAAACACACACTGCATGCTGGAAATGATATTGCTATTATACCACGGAGCTGTAATATCATATAAATGTATATGATATTACAAAACAGTGTGAAAAAGGTAAAAAAAAATTATAATAAAATATTCCCAAAAAAAAACCTCCATGGAAAACACCTTTCTCTATTTCCTGTTAGTTTCTCTCTGTGTCTGTGTGCCGCCAGACCCATCTCAAAGTAAAAGCCCAACTCGAATAACGCACAGCTCGTGGTAAAATTCCAAAACTAACAGGAAATAGAGAAAGGAGTTTTCCACAGAGGTTTTTTAATACCCAATTTCCATACAAATACGTCAAATTAAATCGGATAACGGATAATGGAAAATGGATAACGATTCGTTTTCCGTTTTTCATTTTGTATCATCAAAGAAAAAACAGGTTTCGGTTTCGGTTTATTTTCTCTTTTGATTTGATTTGAGAACCATCAGCTTCACAGTGAGTTCCAGCTCAGTGTTTCACCCATCACTGTCCTGATTCACCTTCACTACTCTCAGTGTTGTTTTCAGCGGCAAAAATAAGCCATAGACCTTGTACAAAGAGAGACGTGTCCTTCATTGGTTTCTGAAGAGTGGCTTTGAAGCTGGGCTGCTCCGCTGTCGCCATCTTGGCAGTGGGTGATTCTGCTGAACTCACACTTGTTTCAAAAATGGGCAAAGAGGTGGAGCATGTGTGCAGCTGAGACTTCAGTGCAAGAGACTTTGTGGTGAGAGTACATTACCCATCTGTCACAGGCGTTGTATATTAGTTCACCTTCTGTACAGAGGGTGGGTTCAGCCACAGAGACTGATTTAGTTTCTGACATTTTAAAGCAGATATCAGCTTCACGGCCGTTTCGGCTAATGCTGCGTTCAAGGCAGGCTTTTGAAACCGTAAGTTACAGCTTCAAGTCACAACTACGACTTGGTAGCGTTCCAGGTAACCCGTAGCTCGTGTTTTTACCATCCTGTTGTCTGTGAAAGTTCCCTATAACGGCCACTCGTAACTTCCGACCCGTGAACTCGTACCAGATCGAACTGGTATGACTTCACAGGAAGGAAAAACACAAAGTACGAGTTTCTTTGAACGCACCATGAGTTAGCAGCCCCCGCCCTTGTCAGGCATCAATTGGTCCTCGTGCTACGTCACCACATTCACGCGCATCCCTTGGCTGCACACACAGCCCTTCATGCCGTTCTCTCTCCTCATTGGATAACACTTGTATCCCACAAGGAAAATTTTCTCCTCGGGTTACAGCAGAGCAGAGTGACGGAGAGACTCGTGTTTAGGCTGAAATACTTCATGTAAGTGATTGCTGACGGAAAATAGGACTATTTAGGACTTATATTAACAAAAACATTCCACTGATATCTGCTTTAACGTGGGAGTTTATGGGGACGGACTGACTTTTAGAGCCTCAAGTGGTCATTTGAGGAACTACAGTTTGCAGCCCTACCTGTTCGTAACTTGATGAACATAGTTAACAGAACTGAGTTTCCTGAATGTTTTTTTTCTTTCTTTTCTTGTTTTAATCATATCAAGGACAAACAATTTGTCGATCTTAGAGTTTAGGTTTGTGTTTCACAGTGTGTGCTGTATATAGTATGTCCATCTATGCAAACCAGTGAGTAAATGCTGTAGCTTACTGTAGGAGGCATTAGTCAAATAGCACACGCACACACACACTGTCCAAGGGTACATGGATGCAAAGTGATGTAAAGACAGATGGATTTGTTAGCAGGCGCCCAAATGGACATCCATCACATGATTTCATGTCTCCCCTGTCCAAGAATTAAATTCTGTGTGTGTGTGTGTTTCAGACTTAATACAAGGATGAGTGCTATCTGTATTTTACACGTGGGAGTGCAGCATGGTAGAAAGAGGTCACTCCCTGCTTGTGCGTGTGTGAATGTATAATGGAGGGTGTGTGTGTGTGTGTGTGTGTGTGTGTGTGTGTGTGTGTGTGTGTGTGTGTGTGTGTGTGTGTGTGTGTGTGTGTGTGTGTGTGTGTGTGTGTGTGTGTGTGTGTGTGTGTGTGTGTGTGTGCCTAGCTGTCTCTCCATCCGTCATTGGCCCAGGGTGGAGAGGAGACTACTCGGAGCCCAGAAAGCAGGGGTCAAGTCCAGGCTTACTCAACCCCCACAGGCCCTCCCTCCCCCCTCCCTTCTCTCTCCTCTCTCCATCATGCTCAGATGAGCGAGAAGGTCTGAGGGAAAGAGGGGAGGCAGGAGGGGGGGGGCTGGTTTAGTTTACGGAGTGGGGAAGGGAGGAGGAGGTGTGGAATGGAATGGGTGAAGACAAAAGTTGATGAGAGGAGGAGGAGATCTATGAACAGAGAGGGAGCAATAAAAAGGGAGTGAGGGGGAAGATTGAGAAATGGAAGGTTTGAGGATTATTCTTGGTGAAAGGAGCAGATATATGGTGAGAGGCAGAGAGGGAGAGAGAACTGATGAGGAGTCTTGAAAAAAGCATCAGAGACATCTTTTATTGAACCAGGTAGCAACGGTGATAATGGAAATGTTGTCAACTCTTCTGGGAATCCAAAGTAATATTCAAAAAGACTTCTAAACTGAATATAAAGTGAGCACAGAGAGTTGCATAATGTGAAGTGATTGTGGGATTTGATGGGACAGAGGATCTTTCAAAACACTTTTTAGTGGGAAGCCACAAGAAGCCTCCCGGAGGGGAGAGGATGAGAGGAGAGAATGATGGTAGAGCTAAGAAGTCATTATTGTCCTTTCAACACAGATCTGTGTTTTGTCAAAGTGAATGGTATCTTGTTAGGTTTTTTTCTTTTCTTTTTTTTTAATTTGCAAAAAAAAAAAAAATCCGATTATTTCCTTCTGGACCCAGAATAAATATCAGAGGTATTTTCTTTAACCCTGTGCTTTCTCTCTATGTGCAGCACAGGGATAATGGATCATATTTAAAGTCACATGGTTATAAAAAGTTTTGTCAGAGTCTTGGATACATCAGAGTATGATTCATTAATGTAGATTGATACATCAGTTTAATATTTAAATTATAGGTCTGGTGTTATTGTAGATTTTTCTTATTACCAACAAATCCACACACAGTCTCTGCTGCTCTTTTGTTTCTACTGAAGATATAAATCTTAAAAATAAAAATAAATAAAAAAAAGGTCAAAACACAGGGTCAACTTTAGGGTTTTTGAAAAGGGCAACAAACAATGCATTTTTCTGCAGTGGATTATCACATTTGGAACTCTTGTAGGCAGCAGCAGGATGGTGTGTGTGACACTGACTAAATACACCACAGTGTGTGTTCATGGTAATGCAGAACAACTCACTCACTGATGTCTTTTTAGTAATTCCTGTTCACTAATAGAGCTCTATGGCTCAGAAGAATAAGACATAATGGTGCAGATACAGTAACTGTGAGCAGGATACACTGAATGCTGATTTTGTGTTGAAGGTATTTACTGACGAAGAAGAAAACATAATCAGACTTATTCATTCACTACATTAGAATTTCATCAGAGTGCAGTGATGTCACACTGTGGCAGGAAATACATAAGAAAATGTTCCTAGCAGAGCTGAGTTAGCTGTTTTGTGCTCTCACCCTCAAACAATGAAAATTAATAATTATTTTGCAAAGGTGAATCATTCAGTGCTAATCTATCTATTACTGTATATCGGGCAGTGTATACATACATGTATGTGCAGAAATGTGCTATTTCTATTGGATGCAACTATGTCAAGTTACAGCTCATTTAAAAGCTTATGTGACCGATGTTATTCAGTTAAGAAATATTGGGTGACGGATGCAGTTTTGTTGAATTATTTCCATAAAGTATTTACAGTTAATATATAATGTAAAATAATTACGTCTTTTCTATAGAACAGACATCAACATAAGTAGCCCAGATTTTACCCCCTACACTGGGTTCACACAACTACAGTAGTATATGTTGAGGTATCTAGACTGGTCATTTTATTAGATGCTTATTCATCTCCTTTCTTTTCTCACCCTACACAAGGCTGATCTCTTAGTGTGCAATGATAAAACAAGAACAAGAGACAAGAGCGGACAGAAGGAGTTTGTCCAAACATCCTCTCCAAAACATGAAAGGAATATTTTGGAAAATGTTCAACTAAAAAAATGTTTGGGAGTAAAATGTGAGGAATGGAGGAATAAATGGGGCAAAGGACAGAAAAACTGGTAAATAAAAAAGTTAAATGTGTGTGCGCATGTGTGTGTGTGTGTGTGTGTGTGTGAGAGAGAGAGAGAGAGAGAGAGAGAGAGAGAGAGAGAGAGAGAGAGAGAGAGAGAGAGAGAGAGAGAGAGAGAGGTGCAGAGTGATGTGTGCCAGGTACAGCCCTCCAGAGTGGGCGTCATCGCTGTTCTCAGAGCACCACCTCGGAGTCGATGTCAGGGTGGCGTCAGCGATGGCCGGCACAGAGGCTCCAAGGATCTGCTGGTATTTTTAACACATACACACACACACATACACACACTCTGGGATCCAGTCACACACACACACACACACACATTATCACCTCCTGTTTGGCCTGCAGGTCACTGACTCATCAGAGATGGACTCGTGCCTGATCTCTGTCAGGCAGACCAACACAGAGGCTCCAGACACTTCAATGATTTAAATCTACAACACTTTAAACTGGATTTTAATTCATAATATTGTGAAACAAGCTACTAAATTTTCTCCCACATAAACAGTGTAAGCAAAACTTGTCATGTAGAATTTTTTAAGCAGTACACCTTATCTAATTTTGTAATAAAACTTCACCCTCAGTGTCAGATGTTACGTGTCTTGAACCAGTGTTGTGCAGATATGCAAGAAAAAAAAATTGTAAAGATTAAAGGTTAAGAGACATGAAAACATCTTAGCAATCAAAGCCTCCCGTTGTTGACAATATGCCAGAAGTGAACCTCAACACGGCTCATAACATCGTCACTTGATTCACAATAAAACTATGTTCTTTTAATTCTGACAGTAGTACAGCAGTATCAGCTGGTAAATGTGTGAGCATGTAAAGGTTCATCTAAGAAAACGCTTGTTATGTGAATCATGTGAATTTAAAATGACAAAGTGAAGGCTGTGTCTGAGAGCATGTTCAGGATTTCATTGTATAGTTAAGAAAATAATAATAATTTTGTCTAAACCTAAAACACGACTGTAAATCTTAAAGGAAAAGGTCATCCTCACTACCTTCCTCACAGAGTGTTTATTGTGTGTCTAAGCAACGCAGTCAACTCTCCAAAAAATGAATAAAGGAACAAATAAATTCAGAGACAAGTGATATAACAAAGCCAAGAAATTTTTACAAAGGCTCCACCGGTCCAATATCCATCTGCTTATCCATGCAGGGTGCACCGGGAGCTTCCCAGCAGACACTGGGCGAGGGCAGGATACACCCTGGACAGGTCACCAGTCTATCACAACCGACAACCTCACATTCACACCTATGGGCCGAGTCCAGTATCTTGCTGCCCTCTCTGTCTAACTAAGTGAAGTAGATGTTTTCTCTCCACAGTCCTTTTTTATTCATGACTTCACTGGTTAAGCTGCTAGTAAAAATAAATCTTATCTGACAACCGCAGTGTCAAGAAATTACGTTTTCACCCCAAATTTAGCTTGAACCAACAGTTGCATTTTGCAACGCTGATGCAGACTGCTGGGATGGTCAGAGTGCAATATACTTAGGTCACGCTTGGCGAGCTGTGGAGAGGGAGACTTTTGCATCCTGAGGTCTGTGCTTAGTGAGGTTAATGCTGACCAGACACTGGACGACTCTGAAAAGACTGAAGTCTGACACATCAAAAGAACATGAGTCAGTTTTCAGTTCCTCTGTAGAAGGCCGGTGGGCCATCACTTTGATCCAGACCAGAAATAAATGATGCATTTTATCTATATCAGCATTTCTGGCCCAAACACCTTCAACAAATGATTGCAAATAGTCAGCAGTATCGTCACATAAGACACAGGAAAGGTAGAAAATGGAATTAGTTGCAATGATAAATAAGCAAACCAAACTTAATTTCAGACCCCCTCCACTGACAATCAAGTTTTTCATCTTCTCAGTAAGGAAGTAAGCATAGGTGTGTTTCCAGCCTCCTTTTTCTATTCATTTATTATTTTATTTTTTCTCTGGTCATAGCAGAGGATACAGAGTTTAAAATTACAGCTGTCAAAGCGTAATAAAGTGCTAATGCAAATTATTTTTAATGCCACTATTTATCGACACGTGATTAACACGATCTGTCCTATTGGCCTTTGACTTGACCCATCAGCTGCAGTCACAAACTGTCTCTAATAGCAGTTTCCACTCAGATCGTGTCATTATGCTGTTATTATTGATCATATTTTTCTCTTCCTGTGAGGGCTTCTGGACAATATTTGTCTTTTAAGTTATGATTAGTTACATTTGCATAAAGCTACATATTTTTCCATTATCAAATACTTGAAAAGTATCCCTTTAATTTACATTTTGAATGAATAAATGTGTGATTAAAGGTGTTAGCTACAAGTTGAATTCCTCCCAGCCAGTAAGTGTCGCACTAACACTCGCCCGCTCTCACTCCAACCTTCAATTGTAGCTACTGGTTGCCAGGTACGGACTGGAAACACATTTGAATCATTTCACACTAACTCACCTGCCGACGAACCCGACAAACTCGCAGCATCACGCCAGCACCGGAAACGCTTCAGTACCGGCTGACCGTTAGTTAGCATTAGCATTAGCACGATGCCATTTCTCCACAGAGCTATCAGGATCTGGCCACTGAGCTCCGCCTCACGTGACATCAATGTACTAATGATGTTGGCGCAGAGGTCATTTCATGCCAACATTGCCAAAGTAACCAGGTGTAAATATTTATATATTTTGGACCCGTCAATTTTTAAAACAATTATTTTATTTATTTTTTTTTAAACAGTAAAATTAGCCTAATACTTTTATTCTGCACCCCTCTAGATGTTCTGTGGATGTATTATTCTTGAAAAATGTATCGTGTTGATGAAAAAGTTGTAGCTAAAACCTTTGGACACTCATTTAATTAACCATGATTAAATACTCTAATCGGTTCTATTACTATTTAAAACTGTTGTGGGGAAGAACATTAAAATCAGGCAGATTATGTGAGTTTGCACAGGTGTGTTCTGTAGAGGGATTTGACAGCAGAAAGAGAATTAGCATTATGAATGTCTCATGGGAGGGAGGTTTTATGACTAGAGGCTTTAAGGCCCGTGGTAGCCAAGTGAAGACGGTTTCGTAAGACTGGTGGAGGATGGATTGCCATGACTCTTACCGAGCTGCAATCACTGTAGTTTTTGTTTCCATCGAGCGCAGCCCTAAGTCCAGGTCTGCTGCAGAATACACAGGGCCGTGGTATTACCTTGTGTACATTCTCTGCTCCGTCCTCCACTTTGAAGATACATCAGTGGAGTTAAGCTTCGTGCTGAGCTGCCAGCGGCCCCGACAGGCGCAGCGTTTGATCTTCTGATGAAGCTCCAGTTGGTGAAGTCATCCCTGCTGCCGCCGCCCCTGCACCTAAGCACTGCACTAAATAATGATCATTATAGCCATCGTAAAAAAGCACTGCATGTGGAGTTCTCTCTCATCCCTCTGCATTATCTCTCCCTTCAACCCCCCTGTTCTCTTTTCTTTTCTTTCTTTCCGTCTGCCCCCCTCTCGTTTTTTTCTCTGTGTCATTTCACCGGTTTCATCTCCTGAGTTGCTCTCACGCTGCACACGCCTCTGTTTCTCTGTCTGTATTTGCTCGTCTTCTGATCTGCATTTTTCCCCACTTTGGACCAAAGTGAGCCTCCCTTTTGTCTTTTTTTTTTTTTAAGTTCATCCCCTGGTCTCTCCTTCTCCGTTCCTTTTCCCTTCATCTGTTTCACTCTCTCTGTCTCTCTCCCCCGCCTGTTGCCGGCTCCCTCGTTTCCTCCGTCTCTCCCTTTTCGCTTTAGCTTCTTGGTCTCTGCCTTCATCTGTCTTTCTGGCTCATCTGTTTCTGTCTGAGCTTCTGAATGTGCACTCTGGATAACCCGCCGAGCAGCCTCCCCTCTGTTTCCTGCACTGAGATGCACCCTATTTATTTCATTGATTTTCGCGGGGGAAAGAATGCGCAGGCCAAAGACTGACTGGCTGCGGAGGGTTTAGCCAAGTCGAGCCCTTGGGTTACGCAGGGAGGGAGAGGGAGACAGTTTGAATTTGGACTGAAGCTACACAGTGACTGCTCAGAGCTGCTACAACATTTGCATGTTGTCAATGTTTTTGTAGTTGAAGTCATTGTCTGAGAAGCAAAAAGATAATGGAACAGATCCACCTTCTCCTTTGTGACGCGTTTTTAACCATGATTTATTTGATTAGTTGGAGAGTATTTTATGCTGGATTCCGTGTCTTTTCTTTGTGCCTCTGCTCCTTTTCTCAGCACGCTAATGCTCCATTTGGGATCAAGAGTTCAGAGAAATCCTTTAGTGGGTCTTCAGTCTCACATTTAAAAAAAAAAAAAATGTAATGGTCGGGGGTCGAGAGGTGGGGGTGGGGGTGGGGGTGGTGGGTGTGTGAGAACCTGAAAAATGACCATGACCAGTGACAATTTATCGTTGGCCATGACGTTTGTAGAGGAAGAGCGTTCAGGCCTTTACAAACCAAGTTCACAATGAGAGAAAGTGTCTACCATTGGAAAAATAAAGAATAATTTGTGCGTGTAATTTTTGTCAACACCTTATTTCCAACAAGGGCACATCAACTTCACCATGTTCAATGCATTTTGATCAACTCTATCAAATGTGTTGTTCTTGGGTACAATTAAGATTTCAGAATCTCTCTTCAGGGATTTTCATTCTGCAACTAAGGCTACATTCATACTGCTCTATATTTTCAATTCAAAAATGTTTAAAAACAGAAAATGATCCAAGTCCAGACAGTGAAACCAGTCCCGGCTGACGAGACCCAATCAGGTAGCGATCAGCGGGCCTTGATGCCCCCCCTCGTGGCCCAATTGTTGAAAAACATGTGCGTGCCCGCTTCAGTGGTGAGTGCTGTATGTGCCCTTTTTTCTGTTTTCGCCCCTGCCCTTCAAAAAGTCTGTGCACGCCCCTGGTTGTGACAGTAGTGCACTGTCCCAGCAGCCTCTTGGACGCATGTGTGTATATTGTTTTTTCTCTCTTGATTTCTAATCGGCTCGCATATAAATGAATGTTATATGAAAACAAGAACTAGTGAGGAAAAAAAAACAGATGTGCTGAAACCACTGTAATAATTCCTGTAACAGTGGTTGGCCATGGAAGTCCAGGTCAGACCCACGTGTCAGTCACAGGCTATATGTTCAGAGAAACGTGTGGGGACGGAAATAAATATTATATTGTTGACGTACGACACGCGTTGCCAGGAAAGATCCAATCAGTCTGTTTAGACGGCAGATATCGGATTTGTATCTGATTTATTTCCACATATGATAGGGGCCTGAATCCGATCTGACAATATCCGATTCCATGCGTATTTGTCCCGTTTACACGTTCATGTTTCAGATCCGATTTGTGCCATTTGAGAGGGAAAATTCGGAATTGGGCCACTTGAACCATGCAGTGTAAAGACAGCCACTAGTGTCATCGTTTCCATAGGTCTAATTTTTCACCTAGAGTTGTCGAACTGAACAGGATTAGCAGTGTTTCAATTTTCAGGACTGTGTGTGGACAGACAGACATAGCAAAAGAGATGGGATTCAAAACAAAAACGTAGTTGTGTGGACGTAGTGTCAATGCTTTTAACATAAAATACAGAATATGGTGTAATTCAGCTTGTAGAGAAATCAGTCTTGTAGTGAAGACAGTGTTCAGTACAGTGAAGAAGCTCAATTGTCTCCTGCTCTCCAGTGACACTTGTAGTGAATCTTCTCAAAACACAGTAGTTACACAGTCAAGTGTTCGCTATACCATAATATCCCTAAGCTGAATAAATCATGTGTGACCAGTACAGCACAGCCACGCAGTTATCAGCACATTCAATGTAAACCTCACAGAGGATGATGATGAGCTGCTCAGTGGTGAAGACGTGGCAAAGATCAGAAATGAACTCAAAGCAACCAACATGAGTTTCACTTTGTTACTCACTCCTCCTCCTCCTCCTCCTCCTCCTCCTCCTCCTCCTGCTTCGTCTTCCATCTCTTCTTTTGGTGAATCTTTTTTATACCAGGAAACCAATGCAGACAGTGCACACATGGACACATACACACACAGGTTTTGAAGCCAGTCATCGTCTCAGCTGACATAGAAACAAAGGCTGATTGCTGCATTCTTCTCATACATCAGCTAAACGTACAGATAACCGTCTTTACAGCAGCAAAGAGAGGAGGCTCGTACAAAAAGAAGGAATAAATAGTTGCAGCCAGCTCGGCCAGAACGGGAGACGGCGGGGCAATCAGAGGAACAGGCCTAATTATGTCAAACGGCGTCTTACATTCTTCAAATGGATGACGTGGCTGAAAAAGCTTTGACTTCACATATGAGAAGGAAAACAAGAGGAAGACACATCAGGTCAGGTTTCTAACTCTAATGGTGAATACGGGCACTTCAGCTCAGCACATATTCATTTCCAACTTGGGACCATTTGAGTTTGTCATGTTTTTCTGTTTTAATGACACTGCCCCACAGACCTGGTTATTATTGGATGTAGAGAAGATACTTAATTTGTCTCTCATGTAGCATCAGCTCTGATGATGGAAACAGATTCTCAAGTACCTGATGTGACTAAATAACTAAGGTGTGTATCACATGGGGCTGAAAGGTCATTTTTGCTTCTGTTTTTTTTCTTTTTTACATATAAAAATATATACAAAAAATCACAATGATATTTTGTTGCTGGGTTTGGACCAAACCAACTTCTTCCATCATATTAGAGAATTTTATCTCTCTCCGTAGCACCATGATCCTCCACTTAAGGTCTGTTTTGGCACTTTATTAAAGGGATAGTTCACCCAAAATTTAAATTTCACTCATTATCTACTCACCCTCATGTCGACTAAGGGCTGGGACTCTTTCAGAGTCCTCCGTGGCTTCTCTGAGTTACAGGGGGTCTCGGCGTAGCAGTGCATGTCCATATAACGGTTGCAACTGTCTTCGTAACAAAAAGACACACCAAAAGACATCCAAATACCTCCATGCTGCTCGTATGTAATGTCCGTCTTGTATTGAAGCCCCGAAATGCATAATTGCCCCGAAAAAAATTAAGTAAGTCTATATTTCAAGCTTGTTTTGTAGCGGAAGCTCCTCTTCCCGGTTCATCAAATTTGGACGAACCAGGGTCTGACCTCTTCCCAGTTCGTCCAAATTTGACGGACCAGGAAGAGGAGCTTCGAGAAGCTTCCGCTACAAAACAAGCTTGAAATATAGACTTATTTAATTTTTTTCGGGACAATTTCGCATTTCGGGGCTTCAATACAAGACGGACATTACATACGAGCAGCATGGAGGTATTTGGATGTTTTTTGGTGTGTCTTTTTGTTATGAAGACATTGCAACCGTTATATGGACATGCAATGCTACGCCGAGACCCCCTGTAACTCAGAGAAGGCACGGAGGACTCTGAAACTTCTCCCAGCCCTTAGTCGACATGAGGGTGAGTAGATAATGAGTGAAATTTCAATTCTGGGTGAACTATCCCTTTAAGGAATTGTAGCTCCTGCAATTTGGATATTGCACTTGGCCATTTTGGGATATCAACAATATATATATATTTTTTGATGAACTGTGCAGTTCTACCCAGTGAGTCCCTGGGTCGATTCTCAGTTGTCTAGACCATGTGCCTCAAGTTGTTCCCCTATACTCTCTCCATAGATCCCCTGCCTGTAATACAGACTTAAAATAGCAACAAAAAACTTGGGCACCCCTGGTGATTGTGGTGAAGAGTTGTTTAAGGGGTTGACCTTTTGAGCTGAGCCAATCATTCACATCATTTCCATGCTCATCAAGTCTTTCAGTGACCCTTCATTTCCTTTCTCATTAATCATGTCGCTCAACTCAGGCCCCTCTTTTATTCTCCTTTCGTCAAACCAGTAAGATGGAAAGTTTTAATTCATTTAATTCTCAATTGTTTTATAGTGAAGAAAAAACACAGGGAAATTGTTTTCCTGAGTGAGTGTGAGTGTGAGTGTGACTGTAGTTGAGCTCATACTGATACAGTACGTGATGACTGGTTGGTATTAATGTAAATAACTGGATGAAGTATGACCAGAACGTGTGCAAGGCTGGGTGGAGGGAACAGTGTGTGTAAGTGTGTGTGTATGCGCATGCTGGGATTCCTCACGCCTGTCTCATTGTCCTGGGCCCTGTAAGACAAAGGGTTAAGTAAATGTTTGGGGAAGATAAGGCCACTCACCCTGACAGGCAGCAGGCCCCACTGCCCAGGGGGACGCAGCCCCAAATACATCACACACACACACACACACACACACACACACACACACACACACACACACACACACACACATACACATACACTCATCTGTCTTTCCTTCTCTGTATCTTTAATAGACACACCTTTATATTTCACTGCTGGATTTACCTTTTTCTCTTCACCCAATGAATCACCCGCTGAGTGTTTGATGTCTGACGTGTAGCGCTGTGCGAGCCAGCAGCTCCAGGTTTGAACTTGGTGAAAGTGTTTGGTGGGTAGGAGCCAGTTAGTTTCCTTCTTAAGCAGCTTGTCTTGGCAAACACAGCGTGCTCATTCCTGCTTTTCATGTCCCACTGTGAGGGTTTTAGTGGTCGGAGCTCAGCTTTACATCACAGCTCTGTGATAAGGTCTACGAGGGGTTGTGGGTTTACAGTGTAGTGGAGGATCATGAATTCTTGAACTTTGATGTCGTGAACCAGTTTAGCCTTAGTCTGGCTCAGGATTGTCCCGAGCTGACACTATAAATAACAAATAACAAAGCTGCTGTATCTCCTCTGTGTCTGCCTTCTGTGTTCTTCAGATGAAGACAACAGGGACTTGATGAGTCCAGATGCCATCTGCCCTTTGAATGATAATGTTGATGTTGTAGGCAGTTTATACTATATGTAGATCATATTACATCACTATTGATAAGAAAAGAAGCCGATCAAGGAGAGAAAGAATGACTTTCAATCAAAGAGACATGTATGATTACACGTATCTTGGCCACTCTGCAGGAGCTTAACTTTTTATTAAATAACCTTCATTTTCTGTATTGCTTTACTTTGCAAATGTCCATGCCTATGTCTAATACAGGTGGCCACTTTGACGATTTTAACTGCTTGATGATTTTAACTGCTGTAAAGTGTACTTGAGTGGCGTGAAAGGCGCTTTCTAAATAAAATGTATTATTACTATTTATTATATTACTTAATGCCTGCACTGTAAGGAAGACCAAATGTTCTCATTTGTGTGCAAAATGCAGTATTGTGACTAAAGCAGGCTACCACCCTATGGCCTCTGACCCCCCAAAAAATTGAACTAAGATAAGAAACACCTTTTTTCTTCTTCTTCTTCTTCTTCTTCTTCTTCTTCTTCTTCTTCTTCTTCTTCTTCTTCTTCTTCTTCTTCTTCTTCTTCTTTTTTAACCAAGAATTGGATGTTGAGGGAGCCTTGAAATGACCAAACATCAAAATCACTGAGTTGAAACAAATAACAGATCAGTTAACATTTATTAATTACATCTAGCTATTAATTTGAAGATGTGGATGTTAGATGTTGAAAATATAAAAGGTTTGCTGTGATTGCTTAGATCAGTGTTTTTCAACCTTGGGGTCGCCTGGAATTCAAATGGGGTCGCTTGAAATGTCTAGTCATTGAAAAAAAAAATTACTGATAAAAATATATTTAACTGATTATTATTCTTTTTAAGCCGGTGCATATTCTCATTTGCCCAGGTCATAGTATTTCAAAGGAGGTTAAATCGAAAGCAACTGGACTTAGTTATTTGTCTAGGAAGGAAGCTAGACAAATAACTAAGTCCAGTTGCTTTCGATTTAACCTCCTTTGAAATTATTCTTTTTAAAATTATGAAAAAACACCACAGGCAATCTTAAACAACTTACTGTACTATATACTTTCACTTTCTCGAATATAAATCGAGTTAAAATAAAATGAAGCATATAAAAATATCTGAGCTGGCGGCCCAGGGTCACCAGAAATTTGTGATGTCAAAATGGGGTCACGGGTCAAAAAAGGTTGGGAACCACTGGCTTAGATACAGGTTTGTGACTCACTACTGAATACCAGAGGATTCAAGGTTCAGATGTTCTCAAGACTGTGGTCACAGAATGTGAAATTTGTGCAACAAACCCCAAAAATTATGAGACTTTGAGTTGAAACTCTGAAATACCACGTAAGAGTTTTGACTTACCATTATATTTTAATATTTTTCAGGTCTTTTCTATTCTCAGAGGAAATGTGCTGCCAGAGAATTGGAAACCTAAACTATGAAATCACCGCCTGCATGTATGAGGCGCAAGGCCTCCGAGTGATGGACTGTCCATTTATAATTGTCACACTGTGCTTGGCTTTTAGTGGCTGTCGCGGTGATGTACAGGACTTGTGCAACCAAGGAGGGCATTTTGGTATACAGAGAGATGTTTTACATTTGTAACAAATTAGCCGTTCGGATAAACAGTTAATTTAAGCCCTGCTGCAAAAATGTGGAGCCGTCAAACAGTTTACAAATCCCCATTCTTCCACTGTGCCCATATGAGTGAGAGAACAGAAGCTGAGGGGAGAAAATCCCTGTAGGCACAGTCAACAATGAAAAATGAGTTGTTTGTCAGTTTGATAAATTTCTTAACAGAATCTGAAAATAATTTTTAAGGTTTGATCATGCTAATTGCTGGAGTTATCAATACATTTAGCAAGTTATTGATCACAAAATAAACATTTAGTTATCATGTATACCATCATGTATAGCCTAGGTTTAGGCTTTGTTAGTCTAGTCCAACCATTTAATGTGGCTAGTGACACTTATTAATAGTTATTATGACAGGAGGGAAGGAGGAAGTCATGTCATGTTATTATAGAGTGGCAGGTGATTTCTTACTGCTGGTGGAGATTGTGGTTTGGCGACAGCATCAGCCAATTGCCTTTGTATTACAAAAAGGTTCCATCTGCCCAGTGGCTTTGGGGGAAAATGTGTCACTGTGGAAATGTGACAAGATGGGTCGAGGCAGCATGCAAACATTAGTGGACAGAAAGCTGTAACAAAAACAAAATACATTGGTGTTTCCCATGGAGACATGAAATGAAGATGAATGTCCCCAAAGGTTTTTAACCACAACATATTTAGCCTTCCTCTTGTTTTTAGGTTTTTAATGCATAAAAGTACCACATAAATTTGTTTATTGCATCAAGGCTTTTTGACTTTGTCAGGAACCTGTATTTAAACAAAATAAAACAAACAAACAAAAAAAAATCACAAAATTCAAAAATGCTCTGGTTAAAATTATGACATTTGTGTTGTTAGGGTCGGTTTTGACCCTGTTATAACGATAAGGTAAAATAAGGTAAGTAAAGTAAGACTTTGGTCCGAACCGAACTGAGTTGTTCGTTTAAACTTTCGACCCTAACCCAACGCCTCTGATCATGTGGTTCGAGCTGGGCCGGCCCGGCCTGTTGAGAACTCCGACTGACCCAAGGGAGGAGCCAGACCAGATTACATGGCCGGTGAAAACGCATATATTTGGAATGCTGCTCTAGATCCAGCTCTTTCCTTCTATTCCTACTTTAAACAGTAAGAACAGAATGATTTGAGAGTATTTTCCATCTTTGCTGAGCACAATATTCGTTAAAAATTAAACAAAAGCCTGTCCCATATAGACGCCTGTTTCAAATATAAGCTGGTTCAGTTCGGCAGTTGAAGCAAACAAAAGCCTGGACTTCTATTTGAGAATTTATGGTACATAGAAAGAAGCTGTTAACTGTTTAGTGTTGGTATTTTTTCCCTCCAGGTATCTTGTTAGCCTTTAGCGAGTCCCCACACGTGCTTCACTAACTTGCTCTACAAGTAGTTGCTACATCACAGTCTTGATACTGGGTATTTCACAAGCATGTGTGAATTGGTTTCAACTTACTTACTGGAACCTGATAAAGGTCTTTCTGAAAATGAAGTGTGCCAAACATGTGAGCTCAGATAACTCATCAAACTGCTGCAGAAGCACCCTCACTTGTCCAACCCAATTACACAAGGCATCTGCATCAATCAACACCCGCTCCCTCAGACCAGCTCATCACATCACAGATGATCTTTCTTCCCAGAATATGAGCTCATGAGGGTTTCCCCCACCCCCCACCCCCATCACAATAACACAGCCAGCCCTCTAGTTACAATGGAGGGCAGCAGAAGCAGACAGCTGTATTAAACAATGCCACCCACTCTCTGCGAAACCCATATGAGCTCGCTCATTAGTGACCACTGATAACTGGAGATTGGGAGTTTGTTGGGGTAATAATAACCTGAAAGGGCCTCTCCTCCTCCTCTTTCTCCTCCTCTGCCTTTTACTTTGCTCTCTCTCCCTCTTTCTGTCTGTCTTTCCCTCTCTCTCTCCCTCCCTGCTGGGCTTTATCAGTGGTCCTGGTCAATGTCCTACTGTCATGTCTTGATGTGATTTATGTCACTGGCTGTGAAGTTGACTTATCTCCCTCCTCTCCCAATTTTCTCCCCACCACTCCGCCTACCACCGTCCCCCAGCGCCTCCACCACCCTACTGAGGTTTGGCTTTCTCTGTCTCAGCCAGCCTGGCTCCTCCAGCAGGGACAGGGAGAAAAGGTTTGGGTGGGGAAGTGTGAGACATTAGAGGTAAATTCCTTTTCGAGACATCCACCTGTCCTGTAGAAATAATATAGGCATTTTACCACCCCTCGGTTTTAGCTCTCTGTATGCATGTACAGAGGAAGACTCTGAAATGATGAAGCTTTGAAAAGAAATGTATGTTTTTGTGAAAATTTGAGTTCAAACAGCAAAGTTAAAGCAGAAGTAAGCGATCCGGTCGTTTTGGCTAACTTCTAGTCAGCTGATGGAGTTAGCAGTCCCTGACCTCGTCCCTACGTCACCACATTCACGCGTATCCCTTGGCTGCACACACAGAGAGGACCGCCCCTTTATGCCGTTCTCTCTCCTCATTGGATAAAGGTTGTAGGATACAAGGAAAGTTTTCTCCTCGGCTTACAGCAGAGCAGAGTGACTGACAGACCCGTGTTTCGGACCAAACACTCTAACACAAACATTCCACTTACTTCTGCGTGCATGAAAACTACACAATTACCCACACTACTACTGTAAAGCTCCGTACTGTATGTTCACACACAAATAGACATACATAAACGTCACATCGGAGGTGTCTGCCCATTGCTGCAATACATCAACATCCCCACCATATTGGGCCATGCAAGACTACCATGTAAACAAATAGTAATAAAAATATAGTCCCACCGAACACAGCTGTGAACAACTGGATTTCCTTCAACACACAGTGGATCACCAAAGCAACTTGAAATGATTAAAGCAGAAGTAAGCAGAATGTTTGTGTTAATATAAGTCTTAAATAGTTATATCTTCCAACAGCAATCACGAATGTGGCAAGGTGAAGAGGGCCCGGGCGGGGATTGAACCCACACCTCCCGGGTAAGAGTCACGCGCGCTTGCCAGTCACCCAAAGGGACATCCCTTTGGCCAAGTAGCCAGGGCACATGATCAATTGGAGGCATAGTGACAGGACCACCACTGTCACATCTCTCCCCCTCTTTTTCACAAGCACGTCCTCGTGCTTCCGCGCAGGCTGCCACACATTAGGAATCCATGGACCCACCCCTAGTGCTACATGGATCCTGTCAACAACGCCAGAATGTGGCAAGGTGAAGAGGGCCCGGGCGGGGATTGAACCCACACCTCCCGGGTAAGAGTCACGCGCGCTTGCCAGTCACCCAAAGGGACATCCCTTTGGCCAAGTAGCCAGGGCACATGATCAATTGGAGGCATAGTGACAGGACCACCACTGTCACACTTACATAGAGTGTTTGGTCTGAAACACGGGTCTGTCAGTCACTCTGCTCTGCTGTAAGCCGAGGAGAAAACTTTCCTTGTATCCTACAACCTTTATCCAATGAGGAGAGAGAACGGCATAAAGGGGCGGTCCTCTCTGTCTGTGCAGCCAAGGGATGCGCGTGAATGTGGTGACGTAGGGACGAGGGCGGGGACTGCTAACTCCAAAACGACCGGATCGCTTACTTCTGCTTTAAGTAAGAGAAGATAGCTGTCAGATCACAGGATAAAGAGCCAGGATACAATGTAATGTGGGCTCCTGTAGAAGGCTGAGGTGTCTTCAGTATTGTTGTTGCTGTATCTTGCTTGTAGCAACTAAACTAAACGAAATTTACGTGGATTGTAAAAGCTGCTACTGTTATCACAAATAGCCTCAGATAGATTTTGGAAATGCACAATTTACATGTGAAGGCAGCTCAGCAAAGCAGCTGATCCTTTTTTTTTTCTCTGGCATCTTCTTCTTGATGATTCTGTCACCAAAGAGGGTTCAGAGGTTAAGAGACAGGCCAGGGACTGAGTGTATTTAAGGTGATCAAAGGAGCTGAGACATCAGCCACTGTCCCCGCTTCAAATGTCAACTTGACAAGCGAATTGGTGATGAACAGTTGGGAACATATTGTGAGCATCAACCTCGGACTTATCACAGTCCCATGCATGAACATTTGTTCATGCGGAGTAGAAAAGTCCTTTGTACAGACATTGTTTCCACTTATGGACACACTCTGTTGCGTTAGTTGAGCAGCCCCACCGATCTAAAAACAGCTTGCACCAACAATTAAAGGTAATGAACCTACTCCTAACACTATAGGGATTATGGCAATAGGCGAATTTGCCAAAATGTTGAAATATCTCTTTAACACCTTGGATTAGAGATATATACTTAGCTGTATTATATCCAGCATGGGAATGGTCAATTGTACCATTACCAATGTGTACTAATATATGAGGTAATGTTTACATACTGTATATATACACTGAATAGCTATTAAAGATAGAATCAAAAAATAATGTTTCAGTGTTTTCCGAGTGTGTGTGTGTGTGTGTGTCCCCTCATCTGTCCACATTTCCCATCCTCCTGCCTCTCCTTCTTCTGTCCTTTGATGTGCTTTTAAAGTGGCCCGTGCTCTCTCTGCTTTCCCTCCGACTTGACAATTGTTTATTAGTTTTGAAATGGTCTTAGAGGATCTTATGTGCCTCTCAATGACATACTTAAAGAGGGAATAACTGGCTTTGAAACAAAGAGACAGTCAAACGATAAGAAGTGGAGGAGAGGTAAAAGAAAGATGAAGGAGTAGCACTGTAGAGGACTGTTTATGACTTTTATCTGGGTTATTATGGCGAGGGTTGCTGGTTAGGCATCCCTGGCTGAACGGGAGGCACGAGGGAGTGAAGAGAAGGCAGCGTTAAGAGTGTGAAAGAGAGAAGGAGCAATAACCATCAGAGGAGGAAAAGAACGACATACAAGGAGTGAGAGAGATGCTGGACCACCCAGGTGTCCTGCTCCTCACCGCTGGTAGATGGATGGTTTCTGGTTGGTCCACGGCCAGCTTCAGGTTTGATCCTCTAACTAAGCACCATGACTCTGCATATCAACCTGGATCAGAGGGTTAACATGTACATTGTGTCCATATGATGGTATCAACTCCCATCATGCAGAGAAATGCAGTGAAAACAAGATGTAACATCACTGGGAGAACTTCATCTAATTTTACACAAAGAGAAAAACAGGCCTCAAGATCTGGTTTGGTGTGAAAATAAAATAAATTTTGCAGTTTTATTTTTTCTTTCCCTTCCTGCTTGCTCCATCGTTCAAAGTTGAGTTGATGCTAATTGCTCAGAGGAAACAAATCTCCATCAGGTCTGGAGCATGTAACCTCTTACTTCTCCCCTGAACATCCTTCTTCCTTGACTTTCTCCTGTCAACCCCTCTCTGAACTCTATCCCTCACTTTCCCCTCTGCTTTATATACCTCTTCCCTCCTCTTTTGCCTATACCGCCCTTCTCTTCCTTTTGTTCCCCCTCTTCACCCTCTCTCCGGTCCAGCCTCGCCCCATCCCTTTTCCCTTCTCTGCCATCCTTCCACAGGTCCCTCCACTGATCATTTTTCAGCCTCGGCGGCAGCTGTCCCTTATCGGCCCTCGAAGAGGCTAAGAAAACAGCGCGATGTGGGATCCTTATAGGACGAGATTGTGTAATTGCCTAATTGCTTTTTTTCTCCCATCAAGGAGTTCTGCTTTCTGTCAGGCAGGCAGGAGCCCATAAACATCGGCCAGCTATTCCCAGCATCTCCCTCAATGTCACTGTTTTGTGCGCTTTGATTGGTTTAACTCATAGCCAGGGCCTATCGCTCATTGGCTCCTCCCAGGATGAATGGCCCCGCTGACAGCCAATGGGGCCACAGCAGGGTAAGAAGGGTGAGCGAGAGAGTAAACAGCATTTTTCTGGAGTCAGGGACATGCATGGGGTTTCTTTGTTGGGAATTCCAAGTTATGTTTCCAGTTGTTGGTTCCCAGGAGACCACAAGGAGTTCGTAATAGACCTAAACAATAGAATATTTAAACCACTAATGGTGACAACAGCGAGATCTCAGCATCTGAGGCTGGTTCACTCATGCACAAGAGTTATATGTTTTAGTGCTTTTTAAGTAATAATTACTCCTTGAACTTTGCAGAAGACAGGGAGATTGGAAGTTGTAGGGTGTTACATGAAGGCCGTGGCCTAGAAACAGGGCATAAATCAGGGCAAAGTCTCTGCTTCTCTCTGTCTCCCTCCTCCAACACTCCCTCTCCTCGAGCACACTCACTCCATCCGAGGCCAAGCCATCCGTCTGCCGGGGCGCAGAGGGCTGAGTGAGAGAGGAGCTCCTCGCCGTATCAAGAGGAAGAAAAATTTGAGAGAAGAATGCCTAATACCGGCCATCTCAAAACCATCATTTACACCACCCCCCACACTATCACACACACACACACCCCACACCCTCTCTCAGTTTGTCTCCAGTCCATACGTCTGGTTGGAAAGCCCCATGTGATAGATACTGTCTGTCTCTCTCAGACCCTCTGTCCTCTGTCCATCTCTATTAGGCTGAATGAAGATAGATGTGGATGTAGTAAATGTTCACACGGCCATCACTTATAAGTCAATCCACCGGTGGCAGCGGAGCACAGGACTAAAAATGGAGTCAGGTTGTGACGAAGAGGAGAGAATGAAAAACAGAAATAGATCGAGGGAGAGAGAAACACAGGACCGCTGTGCTTTTATCAGCGGAGCCACACACTAATCCAGGGGAGGAAGCCTGGCGTCCTGTCACGGAGGCGTACAGGAAACAGGCTGGTACAGACAGGAAGCAACACGGCTCACACTGAACCCCCACAAAAAAATCCTTGCTTATTGTAAACTACTGGTACACAAACAAACAAATCAACTAAAAGACAGGCTTGCGTGTGTGTGTGTAAATGTCTGCCTGACTGTGTGTGTGTGTGTGCACAGCACAAAGGTAACAGGTCTGATGCCTGGGCGCTAAAGTGTGATAACAGTAGAAGTGCAGAGGTAAATCTTTTTCTCAGGTCAGAGGTCAGAGTGAAGACAAGAGCGTTTCAACAGTTTTAGTCCAGAAAGCTTCAATTCACTTCATAGATCTACTAAATATGTGTCATGAGTGTGTACGTTTGTGTACATCTCTAGCTGTCATGTGTATTTACTTTACTGACTGCAAGGCAGCTACTACCATGCACTTAATTCCATGACAAATTTGCCCTATGGGACAATAAAGTATATTCAATTTGAAATATAGTGACACCATTAAGAAATTATATTCAATATCATCGGTTTGACAGTTCCTGGGCATGTTGAGGGGCCTGAACAAGTCCTAGTCTGGGGCCGTTGACTTGCTGTTTTGGTAGGAAACGGATCCAGGGCGAGAGAGACAGACCTTTCCGTCAAAATAAAAGCACCGAGCTAATAAAATGCGGTAAAACTCTTTAATTTAAGGAATATAATTTACAAGAAAGTCCCCGAGCCATTAAGTTAACATTTTGCTTTTATTGTATTACAAGTTAATGTTTATTTTATAAGTTTTATGTTGATGAACACTTTTATTTTGGTGAATTTGGTGATTTCGGTATCCGCTACAGACAGGAACCAGAATGCAGACGAAATTCGAAGGTAACGGACACCAGGCTCTTCGCTTGTCTGAAGAGCCTGGTGATGCGAGGCTAGAGCAAGTCCAGACGAGGTTGTTGTGCCACAGTGACACAGACTAATCAATGCATTCTGTGTATGGGCAGAAACACAGGACCCAACTGCAGACACAACCACAGGTGAGCAGGTAGACAGTCATTTATTGGGAAAAGGCAAAAAACATAGAGGTTTTTTTTAGCAGTCCAAACTGAAATTTCCAACAATTTGTCAAAGGATACAAATCCTTGACATCAGAAAAAGGGACAAAAATGGGTCTCCAATCCAAAGTGGAAAAAAAATCAGGAAAAAAAAAAGAAAAATTCCAAAAGATGAGAAAACTCAAGGACTCACAACAATCAGATTGTGAAGGAGGAGCACACTGGAAGGTAAGCAGCTGAAACCAGACAGAGACAAACAAATACAGGAGGGAAAACACAAACAAGGGCCCATCTGATACGGGTGTAGGAGTAGCCTATCCACTAAAGTTTTTCACCATTTCTGCACTTCGTCCACATGAAAACAGCAATTTTGGAGCCCTAAATCTCAAAATGCCACCCCATCGTTTTCGTGTAGACAACCAAAATGATGATGTCATAGCCCCACCATGCTAACCTATAATCTGAGTCACACCGCTAGAGATAACGTAACGACAACAACAGCGAGGGGGGTCCCTCGGATATTGCGCAAGAAACAGGTCCATTAAATGGGCTTATTTGGGGTGACGCAATTCTTGAGTTTCAGTTTATTTACAGCGAGCAAGCGTTCCACATCTTCTTTGTTTTTACAGAAAACCTTTTTAAAAAATGAACACGAAATAGTTTGATTTGGGAAAGCTCCGTTTCCATGTGGACAAGGCCTCAAAAGACAGGGGTTGATTAGCCTACCAAACAACACACAGGTGTGAGAGACACTGACGAAGCTGGACACTACTGGGCAGAAAGAAGACATAAGTGATTTCCAACTCTTAACTGAAGCAAACTACAGGAAAACTCTGCCTAACAAGGACGTGACAGAACTAATGTGCCATCCAAGCTGCAAGCTAGCTCATTAGCATGCAATGATCCTTAAATAGATCTTCAATGTTATTGATTACACAGTAGTTTCCCAGGTGAAATAGTGAGAGGAAGAAAGGTGAGTTTCCATTGGAGCTTCTTTCCTTTGTTACTAACTAATAATACTAAACTCTAGTAATGTATTAACATTTATATCATTTTAGGTTAGTTTAACTGTTAGACTAACCTCTGCAATAGGTGACAGCAGAAGGAAACCACACTGGAACATGAATCTATCCATATATTTAAGAAATATCTGTAGCCAACTGGACTACTGACACATTGGTTCCTTGAATATGGAGAAGGAAACAAGAGACGTGCAGATGACAGAGGGCAAGCGCTTGGACAGTATGTCACAGTAAGGACACGATATGCCTTAAACTCACAAGTGTGTGACTGTGTGTGTGTGTGTGTGTGTGTGTGTGTGTACACTGCACAGAGGGCACACAAGGAGTTGGGATGTCCTCAAACTCCTGGGTTCTTTCCTGTGTTGATACTGTACACACTGTCTCTAATTTGATAGCTACACTTGATAAAGACAGAAATCAACCACCCACCAACCCACACACACACACACACACACACACACACACACACACACACACACACACCTTAATGCTAAACAGCATGTCAATAATTGTGGTATACTATATCCTCACCTTGAAAATATGCCTACACACACATACATCTGTGTACACACTTGCCAAACACAAACTCCTTCATTCCTCTTTTTCTCTTTATTCGTCTGTCTTATTATCACACACTGTCCCTCTCTCCGCAGCCTGCTCTGTCTCTATTCTCTTCTGTCCCGCTGGGGTTTGAAATATTTATCCTACCTCTCTGCTTGTTTGACGTCCCAGGTTTATTCATCGCTCTGGGTGGCCCCGATCACACTGCAGCTCCCGATGTTCTCTGGCTCAGCTATAGAGAGGTCACCACATTATTCTCAGTCACACTAATATGTACACCTACATCAGTGCTTTTTACAGTTCAGCGAGCAAATACAAGGGGATTGAAATTGTTTGGGACATTTGTATTTTGTCCATAAATGAAGTGCACTTACATGGTCAGTGTGGTGGATGTTCCCTGTTCCTCGAATAGAGGACAAAGAGGTGCAGTGGCTGCAGAATGTAAAGGACTGATTTCAAATACACACGCACACACACACACAGTGAATCAGGGCTGGTTCTGTAGTAATGCAAATATTTTAGTTTAATATTTTGCACCCTCAGTTGAAATTTGAATAATAAATGTATTGTCATATAAGTTTGAGTTTATGGGCTCTTGCAAGTTGAAATGGACATTGAAATATACTGGTATCATAAATGAGTGTACAGATTTAACAGAGTTATGAATTTTCTAAGACAAGTAGTTGTACAGTAGTTGAGTTATATAATAATTTAATATACTCAAAGAGCTCCTGATGATTTTATGGTCAAGTCTCAATAACCAATTTCCTGTTGTACTGTTGTACCTGTCCCTTTCAGCCAATTGGCCAGAAAGTCTCACCTTCATATAGTATGTGACAATTTTATTCTAATTATCATCTATTGCTGATGTGGTTTATCAGCAACAATGTCATATGGGTGAAAAAGGTCTGTGGACGAGGTGAAGAGAAGGAGAGTGAATATTAGATTTATACAGCTAAATCAGTGATAATGATGCTTTCTGTTTGTGGGTTAAAGACTTTAGGAGATACATGTCAATATTTCTTGCTGCTATTGGCCTTTTACCTATTTTCATACCACATTATGCACCTTTACTGTTCATTTTGTAATGTTTTTTGTTGTTCTTGCACAGCTAATTTTCTTTCATATAAAAATGTCAGTCAGGCATTATGTGCAGTCATGTATTTGTACTAGAACTAATGTCAATATTACAGGGTTGTTTGCAATTAATGTGTAGCTACAGTTTGCCTTCTGGGGCAGAATTGACTACTATCTCGGATCACACCCTTAGAGAAAAAACACATAAACTGTGAAAAATCACATGTGAAAAATTTTGTTATTTTCACATGGGAAACATGTGGTTTTGGCCCAATTTTATGTGAATCACATGTGAATTCCCATGTGGACATCCCACATGTTTTACACAAGTGCTCTACATGGTAACACATGTGAGCACATGTGCAAAATTAAAAAAAAAAAAAAAAAAAAAAGGTTTATTACAGTAAGGCACAAAATGTGAGGAAATTAAAGTTTTTTTTTTATTTCTGCACCTGTTCACAGTTTTGTTCTACTGTGAAAGTTTCTATTACTGTGTTCAAAGGTAAAATATTGCACCTTTGTTTCTTAGAGTGTACCAAAGTATGTGTGCGTGCCTGTGTGTGTGTGTGCGTGCGTGTGTCTCCTGGGCTACCCTAGTGCATGTATTTAAACACTGGCATGAGTCCAGCACATATACACACAGTGCTGATGCTCCACCCTCTTCTCAAAGTCTCCCACGCCCATGTCATGTCTGAGTCCACTGACCGATGTTTGGTGACACGTGCAAATCAAAACCACCGACTCAGACACATGCACCATGTACGTACGGGCACACACAGGGAACTATGAGGGTGGTGGTGGTGGTGGTGGTGGTGGAGCGATGTCAGCCCTGTAAGAATTTCCATGTGCGTGCACACACACACATTTATATACACACACACAACCTTATCAGGAGATCAACAGGAGGACTGGCTGACTGGTTGGCAGAGTTACTCTTCGCACCCTTGTTTGATGAGGTCATTCACTCCAGTCAGAGATGGAGCTCACTCATGTTGGTCATTTATATTCAAGGATCATGTATTTAGCTCATTTCTGGGCTCTGGTGTTGACTGTGTTCAAACAGCTACTGCACATTTGACTGTTATAGACTCATAAACATGTCTCTACTTTACAATATGTGTCTCTGTGTTTTTTCTAACATGTGTGTACAATATTCTATGGAAGTGATAATAAATCTGATTCAGTTTCAGAAATACACAGCGTATGGACAGTCAATGTAATAAGTCTCTTGAGCGCCACCATTGAATCATGGAAGTTACTTCACAGCCACTCCTTCAAAAGCCACCTGCGCTGACACTGAGCTGTGTGTCTAATAGCACCAGTGCATGTGTTTTCTCCTCTGAACCTGAGCACCACACTTGCCCACCACAGCTTCAGAGTCAAAGACTTCCAGAGCGCACCTGTCAAAGCCGCTGGGCTGTCTTAAGCAGGACAGATTTACGCCGTCAGCCATTTAAAGCTATTATGACGCCTCCCTCGCAGAGATGCAATCGGCCAGTCAGATTCATAGGCGGCCATTAATTTGCAAAGTGTCTGCTCTCGCGCTGCTCGGCCATGCTCTCCTCCCCCTAGTGCCTGACATGGAGAGAACTGCATAAACATTTATGCAGCACTATTTTTTAAAGCCCTCTGCAGTGCCTTGTAAATCTGCCCACCGCTTTGATGTCTTATCTGCTCTGTGCGTGCGTGTGTGTGTGTGTGTCTGCAGGACACATTGCATGAATATCTCTTATACCTATAATTAAGCTGATGACTTTAAATCCTTTAAAGTAGCAGGAACAGAATTTTGACAAAGAAATGTTACATGTTTCCTGTCCTGTGAAACCCTGAGGAATTTGATATTTTTAAACATTTTTAAACAGACTACTGTAAAGAATGCCCTCTTCCCTTGTGAGCTGATAAAATTATTTTACTTCTCAAACTAAATGGCAACTACACAAGGGCAACATCTAGCATTTACCACAGTTGTAATATCATGTCTTACTGCTCTGTGGAAGTTAACTAAAAATACAAAAATGTATCTTGAAATTAAAATCATTATAGAACCCATACATAGTTTCCCCCCTGCATACCAGCACTGGCTTCCTCCAGTTTCCTCCCACAGTCCAAAGACATAAGGGTTAGGATGTTTGGCAGCTCTATTATTGTCCCTAGGTGTGAGTATCTCTATATATTCGTCATGTGATAGACTGGCAACCTTGGTGTACCCAACCTTTGCCATAATAACCAAAAGTAGTTCATCTCTGTGTGTTCTTTAAAGTATTTTTTTAAATCACAAATATGGTAACACTAATCAGAAAAACAAAACCAAGCTTTAATAGTTGAGCATATTTCCAGCACAGACTTTGTAGGAGATATATGCGCAGAATAAAAAAACAAAGCGGTGAAGAAATGGATGTTAAACCACAATTAGATAGTTTATATGTTAAAGGGATAGTTCAACATTTTGGCAAATTGGCCCATTGCCATAATCCGGGTTACAAGACGGAGTTGTTTTCAAGGCAAATGCAGAGTCTGCTTGCTGAAAAACTGCCACCGATGGGAACATGCATCAGCGGTTTTACATGAATTTACCTAGAAAACAACTCTACCTCGTAACATTCCGTTATTATCTCATAACGTGGTGAATGTGCAGGTCACAACTTGTCCACCAGAGCGTTTTGGAGTTGTTGGATTGTGTATTTGATTAGTTTGATGAGAGAAACCAAGAAATCCCATGAGCCTCCGTAGCGTAGCTCTGAGCAGCTCGCGGCTCTGCTCCGCCGTTCTAAAAATAGCTTGCACCGACAATTAAAGGTAACAAACCTACTCCTAAAACTATAGGGATTATGGCAATGGGCCAATTTGCCAAAATGTTGAACTATCCCTTTAAACAAAACATCCAGTGTTCACAAGAGCAGATGCATTTTTCTCACAATCATTTACATTTTCTGTAACTTGAGACAGAGATCGTTCTGTCAATTTGAGTGGACAGGATGAATTGTGTTTGTCTTGCACCTTGATAACACACCAGATCATGGTGTGTTCCACCTTGGACCATTGTCAATAGGTGCACAAGCCCTGCCATGCTCCAGCCCAGTCATCCAGCCATGTCCCCCGAAGTCGCTTTAGTCTTTCCACCTGCATCCATAACATTGACTACTACCACTGTTTACGCACTGTTTAATATACTGCAGACCTTCTTACAAGGGAATCAACATTATTCACTTCATCTTTGAGCGGTCACAGTGTTTTGGATAAGCTTAACTGTGATTTACTTTTTGGTCCACAGAGTTAGAACAAGCCAGAGGCCCAGAGTCAATACATTAGGTGAATTTTTTTACCAAGACACATTCTCCTGCCCTGGGAGTGTTTGATCTGAAAAAAACACCAATAAGTCAAACTTCGCTCTTACAGTTCTCCTCCGCTTGGTTGAAACGATTCAATAAATTGAAAGTACTGAAACTAAACACAGCATCCAAACGTTTCCTTAATATTCCCAGCGAGACAGAGACAATGGCTTTCTGATTAGCGCCCCTCAGGTCTACTGCCTTCTCAACAGATTTGTTAAATGCTGTTTATGTAACGGAGGGAGAGAGAGTCCCGTGATTTACAAGCCTGTGAGTGTTTTAGTGATGGCTGGTGCAGGTCAAGGTAATGATCATAAATAAGAGTTGCAGCAGGAGAGGAGAAGGAGGTGGAGGAGGGTGGGAGAAGAAGGAACAAGTGAGAGAGGGTGGATGAACATCATAACAAGTCTGAGGATGGGTTCAAATTCCTGCGGCTCACGGGTGTCGTAACTTACGGCCCCCTGTGTTGACCCAGAGGAAGAGCTGTGAAAGTTTTTGTTGGGTCTAATGGCAATTTGGCATCGGAAACATCTGCAAACACTCACACAGCACCAGCTCTAAGTGACATTGTGACTGAATCTGAAGCACTTGTTCTCTGCAGCTGCTCATGCATTCAGCATCAAAGAAAAGGTAACACACACACACAGGTGGTTACTTGACTGAATATTAACACATCACTGAAGGAAAACAAGCTAATGCAGTAACAATATAGGCTACACACTATTAAGCATTAGTTAAGCATTAAATACTGAATTCATCATTTATAACATGAATACTCATATAAACACAGTTAAAAATGTTTTACTCATTGATAAGCACTAACTGTATTAAACTACATACTAATGAGTATTCATGCGTTATAAATGAAGAATTTAGTATTTATTAATGCTTAACTGGTGCTTCTATCTATCTACCTACGAAACCACCTTTACAGCTTTGATGTGTTGATACTTGAGCTATTTAAACTGTTTCTAACTCTAACTCAAGGGCTTTTGAAAAGGTAGGAGCTAAATCAGATGAATTTTGGGGTGGTGATGTTGAAGACATTTGACCATGCTTTAGTCAGTTAATTTTAACTCTCTTCTCTATCATGTATTTACTTCTGCTGAACTCAGCATGCTCATTTTCCGACCCACTGTAGCCTCTGATCTCTCCATAGCTGCTTAGAGGGCGTATTCTCTTCTCTTGTCTCTTGTAACTCAATTTTCTTACAAAAAAAAGGACCCCAAACTATAGGCCTGCTTCATTCATTAGCATTTAAAAATATCCATAAGCTAGAGACACAACCTGACCCAGCAAGAAAAACATATGGTACATAAAGATAGCAGAGCGTGGAGAAGTTCAGTTGAGGGCCTTAATACCAAAGCAAAGACCTGAAATATATCATAAATGAATTATTCAAAGTCAAATTCAAAACATTAATGTTATATGAAGCGATTCACTCATTTTGAGAATTGAATTGTTTTTCAAATGATATTACAACATGCATGTGAAGCCACAGAAAGTTCCTGTTGATCCCTTTGATTTGATATGCTAATGCAAATTGATTTGTTTTTTTAATTAAGTAAATCTCAGATTTTTAGTTTAGCAGCAATAAGTAAGAGTTTAAAATGGACAGATTAGTGATAAGTGATGGATTCACCACAGGTGGCTGATCCAGTTCAATCTTGCTTATGGCATTATAGATATTGAAATGATCTTTATGCGAAGTTTCTCATTGAATTCCTTGAGCCAGACAGGCAAACACACTCTCACACCCACATTCACACACTCTGTGTCTGTGTTGTTGTACCCAAAAGCCCTTGAGACAGACTCACCCTGTAAAATACACACATATTCTGATAGGATTGTCTTGTTGCAGCTTTCTGTTTGTTCATGTTACTCATGTTCGGCTTGGATTGGCCGTGTGGGACCGAGGACCAGCTGAACTGAGCTGCACTTCTACTCCATATCAGTTTATAACTGCACAGCCTAAAACTGGATGGAAGAGAAATATTTCACTCTCCACTTCGCTTGGAGGTTGAAGTGTGCACACGATGTGACACAATCAACCTCCCAGTGTCCATAATAATTTGCGGGAAATAAACACTCACACCAGCTTTTGTTATAATTCTATCATATTGACAATTCAAGGAGAGGAGAAAACCTGGACACCGATAAATTGCCGGCTTGACCTTTCACCCTTGGGTCACTCTACACACACTCCCTGCTCAGCTTTGCAAACCACCCAAATAGCCACACCTGTCTGAATGTGACTTCCTGTTTCAGTGGGGAGTCATTCATCAGGACACCTGTCCAGGTGGAGTGAGGGGAACTTTCAGATGAAAGGCCTCAAAAACTACTCTAGTCCCTCAGCAGCTACGCCGATCGTCTCTCTTCTTCAAGGTTCAACTGCGCCCTCTTGTGGAAAAATATGAACATTACACTCATGTATATCAATTCAAGTCAACTTTATTTAAAGGAATCAGTGGAAGACGAGAAAAAGGTCAAAAGGTGCCACTGTTGTAATATAAACCAGAACTAGACATTTGAGACTAGATAATTTCAGAAACCAACTGTCATTACATCAGACATGAATGTTTTATTGATGTTTGGTCCCAGGTGCTCTCAGAAAACAGGACTGTCATTTCTTCAGAGACGTCAGCAGGTGGCATGCGGACCTTCTCCTTTCATGCCCCCTTCCACCTTTTCACTTATTTGTCAATCATTTGATTTGTATTTTTTTAAAAGGTTGCCTTCACTGGACAAGACAATGGAGATCTGTCAGGAAATGGGGAGAGAGAATGGGGGTAACACGCAATGGCACACAATCTTCCTGTTTGGGAGTCAAACCTGCAATTTCCTGCAAGGGCCAGAGCCCATATTGGATTATGCTCTCCAACAACTCTCCCACCAAAGTACCCCTGGATTTGATTTGATTTGCCATTTGTCATGCCTAAACTGAGACAATGGCCCACTGTAGTTGTTTTTTATGTCTTTGTGGTCCTTTTACTACTCTTTGTAGGTTTGTTTAATCTCTTTGAGGCATTTTTTAAATTCCTTTCTTGTTTTACATGACTTAATGGTACATTTCTGTCCATTTCTGTCGTTGTTTTCCATCTCGATGTGGTCATTTGTCTTCTCTTTGTGGTTGACTTGCCCATAAATTTGTCTCATTGTGATTATTTTCAATCCCTTTCCTTTTGTTTTTTTGTCACTTCACATTTGTCATGAATTCCACACTTGTTTTGCATATCTATGTGGTCGTTAGGCATCTCTTCGTCATCAATTAGTCGCTCTTTGTCGTCATTTTATGTCTGTTTGTGGTGACTTCATAAATCTGTAGTTGTACTGTATGTATGTCTGTTGGTTGCTTGTTGGTCGTACGTATTGTCTTTATGGTCATTTTGCATCTCTGTGTGGATGTTTTACATCTCTATAGGAACACGGACAGAGGCACCTGTCTAAAAAATGCTTAATCATGGTGTGAATTGAATTGAAAAAGGTGGGGTGTTTGAAAAAATAATGTTCGAGTCCATAGCAACGTGACATGATTCAGGATTCAAAAACGTAAGAATCTGGTTCAGGGATCAGGAAAGTCATGGTTCTCAAATTCCTCTCGTGCTGATGAAACAATCCAGCCTGCCAGCACATTTAGATGGTTCACAGCTGGATTTGTGCTAATTTAAATGTTAGTGAACACACATGACAAAAACATGTAACCATACTGTATGTCCCCTGCTTTACTTCAGGTATAAGTACCTGTACGAGAGCAGGAGGTGGCAGCCTAATAGGTGATTCAACACCAAGATGCTGCCTGACCTCGCTCAGGCCGGTCATGAGGAATCTGGTTCAGGAATCAGGAAACGGCGTTTTTTCACATCGAACACTTATCATACCTCGTTTTAGACAAAGCGTGCACTATTGCTATTGTGTGTTGTTCTGTGAATTTACATAGCAGTATCCCAGTCATAAGATCCACCACACCCTGTCCTTCTTTTATGGCTCATTTCAGATGCATGACAGCCGACATCTATGTGCTGTATGTACAGTGTTCAATGTATGACCTCTTTGTTGAGAATTATAACAATGGACACTTACAGTAGCTAAAATACTCCACCTGAGTGGGTGGTGTAAAGTCTGGGAGTCTTCTACACTGTATTTTACACCCTCATGCTCTGCTTGTAATGAAAAGCCCATATAAAATGTGTTGTTCTTCAACTAAAATGAAAATGTGACATGATTCAAATGCTCGACAGCAGACGCCTGTACGGGACATGTCTTTTCTCCAGTCGGGTTCGTCTCTCTATCGCCTCAGGGCTTTATGGGGCCGGTTTAGCCGGTTATGTGGGATTTCAGCAGAACAGGAATATCAAGGGAGAACTTGCCCAGGCCTCGATGTTTGTGTTGCTCAAGGGGACAACCGCCCCAACCGGTTTTCTGGGGTGGAGAGATGAGAGGAGGGAGGGTGTGGGGCGTTCTCCCTCAACTCTTTCTCCTCTTTCTCATTCTCTCTCTCTCTCTCCCTCTGTCTGTGTATCACTCAGCCCATCTCTGAAGTGTGAGTGGCGAACGCCGGCACTGAGCGTCTGGGACAGATCTTCAGCCGCGTGAGGTGAGTTATATACCACAGATTAAGCTCTGACTTATTAACCTGAGGGCCAGGATAGATTGTCTGACAGGTGGGCAGAGTGAGCACAGGTATGTGTGGCTGGGAGTGAGGGCCAGGCCTGAGCTGACACACAGGAAACAGTCACGGCCTTTGCGCGGTCGTTTTAGTGCATGTGTGTGTGTGTGTGTGTGTGGGAATGGACTTGTGTGGCAGGTTTGGGGTCACGTATCATATTTTGCTCACATCATGTGTACCTATGCCTATATTTTCTATACAGCAAATGTATATAAATAAACTTTAAGATGGGAATAATACCATACATGTAATCAAACAGACCTAACACACAATAGAGCAACTCATTTGCATATTCTCAGGGTTTATTTTGATAACATTAGACTGGATAGGTGTGTGTGTGTGTGTGTCTGTAGGGAGGTGAAGTGCAGCAGACAGGTTTTCATATTAAAATAGCGCAGTAACCATCTTCACAACACATTGTTCCCGTCATGGTCACAGTTAAACAAGTGACCAGATCGTTTACTCAGCATCACTTGTCGTCAATGATGGTCACAGACCCACCATAAGAATAGCTTCCTTTTTCAGAGCCTTTTTTTAACGTGTGTTAATGAGGATTGAAAACGAAAACTTCCTCTTATCCACTCAAGTTTGGTTTCAAACAACAAGCCCGTCTCTGTTTGTGAAGGGCTTACATTCGAGCTGCAGCGAATGACTTGAGGTATGCTGCCAATGTGTTATCTCCACTGCCTGTATCTATAGGTGTGTGGCATCCAAGACCACATTTTTCAAATAATGTCATATAATGTCTCTGTGAAGAGTGTGATGCAGGGGGGGGGAAGAGTTTGAGGGTGAGTATATTGGAAATATGGTGAAACCAGGTAGAAATAATGCAGTGTGTGTGTACGTGTGTGCGCATGTGTGTGTGTGTGTGTGTCTGTGTGAATAATGATCTGGAGATAGCAGAGCAGCCACATATAAAGGCAGACAGGTCTTTTCTTGCTCCGCTGAAGTGATCTGAACCACTCGTCTGACATATCCTGACATGTCGAGAGAATTATAACTCCACTGATCAAAATGCAAAATAGTTGTCAATGTGTTTGTGCGTTTAAGTGATGTGACGTGTGCGTGCGTGTGTGTGTGAGAGAGAGAGAGAGAGAGAGAGAGAGAGAGAGTGGGGAAAAGAGAGAGAGGGGGGGGTGACACATTACAGTAAACACATCAGTCGGCAGGACAACAATGGCACAATGTTTGCACAGACACTTTCAATTAACAAATGATTTAATTGTGTCACTTTGTAGTAAACAAAGAGACACATGTGATGCAAGCACACATGATTCACACATATGCACACACATGCACATATAGGAGCTGTTGCTTCACACACTTGAAAACACAGTCTTTACACACCTGGCGCAACCAGTCCAGCTGGTTTTCGATCGTCCTCAATATAACAACGAAATTTGCTCCCACATTTGAGCAGCAGGGGCAGCTTGGGAAAGTGCAGCACCAGCAAAGTGTGCTGCGCTGTGCCACTGTGTGTGTGTGTGTGTGCACAGATGCACGACAGACCTCAGGCTATAACGCCCATGAACTTAATAACTCTGACTGATTTACTATGTTTTTACTTCCATCAGTGGTTTGAAGTTTTATTGTTTTGCAAAAATGGTGGATTAAAGGAGTGCAATGTCACATCTATCGCCATCTTAAAGTAAAATGCAGTTCAGAAAAGTCTGCTACTATTTTATTCTGTCCATCAAAAATGTCAGATTGATCTGTATCTCTTTCTTCTACAGCCAGACTCCAGGTGAAAGGCCATGGAGTGCTTCAACGACCTGCTCTTTAAGCTGCGGGAGGTCCACGAGCGAGAGGTGGAGGGTAAGTGGAGAGCAGCAGCCGCTGAGGGAAATGTGTGAGCATGAGTTCCTTTTTCACTCTTCCAACCAACAAGATGTGTCTTTTATTTCCAGGTTGGCAGGTGAAAGTCCAAGAGCTGTCCAACAAGAAGGGCTGGTGAGTGGATCCTACACCTCTCCAGATTTATCTGGATGTTTAGACAAGATATTCAAGTTTTTCCGTACACATTAAAGTGCAGCCACTGAGAGAGCTCTGCTCAGGCCTGAAAGTCTTTGTGGACGAGGCTGGTCCTGCACCAGGCCAAATGTTTGTTCACGTCATGATGAGCAAGTTAGGAAGCTCATGTTGTAACAAGTCATTCAGCGTGGTGCTGAGTCACAAATCTTAGTTTTGTTTCTCGATAGAGCTGGTATTAAAAAACAACATGCAAAGGAACATGTAAAGTCAGAGGATCATTCTACATACAATGTATTAATGTTCATTACCTTTTTATTGAAGGTCACATAGGTAAGATGTGCATTGTGTCGCACATCAGTCAGATTTTTCACATTTCCCCGTGTTTTCGGCTTAGGCACAGTTAGTTAGAGCCTGGTTGCTTTCATACTGATGTTAATATTCAAATGTTCGAACAGGACTATTAATCAAACAGGTAAAAGGTTGCAGCCATGATAACTGCTCTGTGAGCTGTTTGCTTTGAGGTAATTTCTAATATTAGCATGTTAACAGTCTCATAATATTATGCCAAATGTTTGCTGGCATGGAGCATGAATAATAGACTAATAGAGTCATATGTTAGCATGCTTACATTTTGCTAATTCAGCTAGATTTTTTCATTGTATGATAATGGGACAAGTTAATATTTTAAAATTTAACAATCTACTCACATACAGCATATACGCATGTATAGATATATATCTAAAATAAGATAATATTCCTTCATAGTCTGACTTTGCCAATAACCAATGAGTCAGTCTGGTTTGGTAAATGTTGTATTTTCTCTAACAACAAGCAACAAAATGTAATTGCACACATTCCAACAGTAGATTATTGCAAGTACAGTAGGCCTAGAAAACTCAAACTGTTGCTGTGTTTAATTAGCAATGACAAAGTGCAGGACGTGACATTTCAGGTGTGGCTGCAAACAGCAACATTTTTTACATGCAAGAAATTCACACCATTCTTTTCATGATAACGTATGTTTATTTACAATTTGTTTTCTGGGTCTACTTTTACCACTGTAGCTTGTGGGTAGATTGCCTGCTTGTTTATGCATGCTGCTTCACTTGTCAGGAGAACTGAATAGGACGAAGATCATTGAAAAGAACATCAAACAAACACTTGCCACTGTAAAATTAACCTCAATGTAGGAATATACTTCTATTTTCGATTGTAAAAAGAAATGAAGGTGTGGGTTTGTGGTTACTTTCATAAAATCATTTTGTATGCATTTCACCACTTATATCTTGGCTCATCAAGTACTGCACTTGAAATGGAAAGGAAATAGGACACCTCTGAAGCAGCTTTCCTGACGTCCCGATGATTGTTCACTGCCTTGGAAATTCAACAGAGAAGTTGTATTATTCTGCGGAAAGACTGATTGGCATCATGTTTTCACAAACCTATTCTTGTGTGCATGTGTTTACGTGTGTGTGTGTGCATGGCTTACCATCAGTGATATAAAGCGAATGGAAGAACTGTTCGCCAGGAACCAGCAGATGAAAGAGCAACAGAAATTACTCACAGAGAACATCAAGACACTGGAGAACAGGTACTGGTGCAACGGTCTGATGTTGTATTGTATTACAGTGCTCTTGTTTACTGCAGAATACAGATTATTTGTTATATATTCCATCACAATGCAGTGTTATTTTTTAGTTTTTCTTGGACTGTCAAAAATGAGTTTAAATTTACAAAGCATGAACATTAAGTGCGTGTCAGTGTGTCTGAGTTGTGTTTGTGATGAGCGTTATTTTGCTGTCTGTGCAGGCTGAGAGCAGGTCTGTGTGACAGATGTACAGTGACTCAGGATGTGGCAAACAGAAGACAGCAGGAGTTTGAAGCCTCACAGCTACAGAGCCTCCAGCACATCTCTCTAATGGGTATTCTGTTCATGTCTCTCTAATCATCCACCCAACTATCCATTCGTCCATCCATTTGTCCATCACCCACCTCTTGTCTCTTGTGTCACATTCCCTGTAAAACTTTCATATTTTTAGTCACTTTTCCTATCCCCTATTTGTATTTCTAAGACATGGTATTTGTTTTGTTTTTTAACTTCCTTTGAATTCCCCTCTCCCTCGAAGGAATCTTTGTTGTGAGGTCCTCTAATCGTGTATTGTGGTGTGTGTGTTGTAGCTGGAGAAATGAACAACCTGAAGAAGGAAAACAAGAATCTTAAAGATGAAATCAGGAACTTAAGAGCAGCAATTGAGTGAGTATAAAGTCTTCAGTTACAAAGTTCTAGATGGAGGTAACTTCAATTTTACATTTTCATATCTTTAATTTCTTGTCTTTTATTATTTTTATTAGCATTATTTTTTAATGTTCTTCTCACTGTAATGTTCAAAGCAAATATGTGACCATATATGTGTGTGGTTTGGCAGAAGTCACAATGACCACTCCTCAAACAGCAGCAGTGTCACGGAAATCAAACCAAACAACTGCCCTGACATTTCAACCTGCCCTGGACCTGTGGCCCTCGTCTCTGCCACAACCAACAGGGCCAGCAGCCAGTCATCGGGCAGCGACGCAGTGAAGGCCGAGAAAGACCAAAGAAGTGCGGGTGAGGATGAGGAACAGCTGTGAGGAGGGCAACCTGGTGCTGGCTTGTTTGTTGATCGTGGTGGTGGTTCTACGTTTGAATTCATGCTCTCTGAATTCTTATCAAACAGAAACTGAACACAGACAGCTGAGAGGGGTTAGCAGGAGCCACTATGTAAGTTTCCACATCACCTCACTCTCATAAGTGTTTAACTAGTTTCACATTTTGGAAAATAAGAAGATCAACATCTCATCTCATAACTGTGAAGGTTTTATTTAGGGTGGGCAACCGCCATTCTGACATCTCACCAATAGGCCTTGTCTAAATGGCAACACTTAATTTTCCATTAAATGTCCCATCATTCCGAAAATGGTCCGAATCACGGTATTTTCTTTTTCTTTTTTTTAACATCCTGCCTTTCTGACAATTCCTTTAATAGCATAGCCTATTTTTTCCCCAAAATATTTTACACTGGTTGGGCTTAGGCAATGATTAAAGGAATTGGTTAAGTTTAGTAAAAAGACCAGGTAGAGGCTAGACAGGCCAGATAGATGGAGAGAGTCCAGAAGTACTGTAGAGAGTCCAGATAAGTAGGAGGGAGTCACCTGTTGAGTAACGCACATTTCCTTATATTGAAAGCCTTGTCTGAATGGTGGGACGATGGCATGTCGGAATGGTGGGATGTCCAAATGGTGGGATGTCGGAATGACAGCATGTAACCCTAGCTTTGTGTGACAGTTGAGGGTCCTGTCACTATGCCTCCAATTGATCATGCGCCCTGGCTACTTGGCGAAGAGGATGTCCCTTTGGCCAAGTGGTTAGCGCGCATGACTGTTCCCTAGGAGTCTGGGGTTTGAAGCCCGCCTGGCCCCTCTTCACCTTGCCATGTTTGCATAGTTGGGAAAGGCAGGGTTCAGTCATTAACATGTTGTATCTCATTTTTGTTTAATCCTGAACAAAGACAGAAAAAGCTAAGGGTTTCCCATGTTTCTGTTCCTTAAACTAAGCTAAGCTAACTGCTTTGGCTGTAGCTTCATAATTTGGGGTACACAACTCGATTATCAAGATGTCAAACTATTAAGTTTTATTTCGTATACCCACAAGTGTAGTCATTTATTTAACTTTCTCCTCTGTTCTCTCAGGAGACCTACAAGTCTCTACCACCGTCGACTCTCACATTACCTTCCTGGAGGACAGAACATGGTGTAACACGAGAGAGGAGGTGAGACAGACCAAACCATATGTAAATAATAAGTGTTCATATTCAAAACACAAAAGCAAGTCATTAAAGTTTATTTTGGACATACCAAGACAGATAGCCATTATTCATGGACAGTTACAAAATCAGTGTCACTTGAAAAACCTGTCAAAGATCAGAGGACTATCTCACTTATCACTGGGTTCATCTTTAGTAGGCTGTACTGCATTAATGTGTTTTTACATGTCAACTACCACTGGTTTGTTAATCACAGGGACAAAATACATTTCTGATTTGCTTCTTCATTCTGACACATCCAGACCTTTCAGACAGTCTGGGACAGGTCTACTTAGTCATTGGTGTGTGTAATCTAAACCTAGAGAGCAGAAGACATATGTTCTTTTGTCTATTGCTTAACACTATGGTCTAGTGACTTCGGTGGAGACTTTAACCTCTCCCTGTCTGACCTCTGTTTGGCTCATTTAGAGGTCAGAGTATTGAGCGGCTCGAGCAACGATCCTCCATGCCCCATCAAGCCATCCTTCTTAAGAATTCCTCCTCCTCGGCCAGTGGAGAAGTGAACCCCAGCAGACATGTGCTCCACACCCCAGTTCCCTGTCGTCCTCAACCATTCAAGAACAGCCTTCCTGCCTGGCCCATGCCTGAATCCTCCGACTGGGTTTCTGTAGCTGCTGCAGGCACCGGACAGCTAATGCAACCTTCCTCCAAACTGAATCTGCCACGCTTCCCCAACTTGGTCCCAATTAACCAACATGCCAACCCTAGGAAGCAGGTTTTTGGGCCTACCTGGTCAAAACCCAGCAACCCTCAGCTCCCGGTAAAAGAACAAACTGTGGTGTTCAGGCTGCGGAGTCTGCCAGAGCATGTGGACAGTCAGATTAAGCCCCAGGACAAAAAGGAAATTCAGATGCCTAAGCCTGAGAGGGTCGCTGGAGAAGGTCCCAGGGAGATATACGATGGGCCTCTGGACCTATCGGATCGAGGAAAGTCCAAATCCAGCGAAACACTAAGAAATGACTCACCCTCAGCTTTACAAGGTGGAGAAAGAGTTCAGAGGAGCCCTGACAAGGATGTGAATACAAATACCTACGGACGCATTCTGGTATCATCACCTTCACCTGTTATGCTCTCATCTTCATCCTCCTCTACGCCATCGGTCAACCAACAAGAGGAAGAGCCCACGAACGATCATAACCACAAGGTAAATTTACAGCATCTGGCAATAACAGTAAAAGACAAAGACATGAAGGAGAAGGAGACAGTCAGAGTTTACAGAATGATTTCTCATCGCAGCAGGTAACTGAAGATCAGGAGCAGAAAGAGGAGGTGAATGGAAAGGCAGACCAAAATAATAAAAAGAAGGTGCCCGTCCTCACCATATCGTTACGACCAGGTATAAACCTTAGATTCACATGTGTGTTGGCATTCATATATTTACTGGTCACAGGTGAATAATACTCAGTTGTGTTTCTGTGACAGTAGTAGTGCTGGAGACGCTGAATTCTGCTCTGCAAAAGCAAGAAGCCTTATCGTCAAATGGCAAGGTAAGTTCATATACAGAGGAGACTGTGTTAACATTATGTGTTTCAGCATTTTAAAAGGTTGATTTTTATTGCGAATCCTTGTTTCCATGTTTCCTGTGCTCCTTCACAGTCGTCTTCACTGGCAGTTGAGCCAGAGAGCGACTCAGACAACCAGGTAGAGGACAGCAGTGCGTCGGGCCAAGAAAGCAACCAGGGTAGCAAGAGGAAGAGGCTGGCTGTGGAGACAGAGACCGACCAAGACTCAGACGCAGACAGTAAGCACCAGTTCTCATTCCTCTGCTTTGCGTGTCTTCCTTCTCTTCTTCCTTTCACTCATTCCATTTTGGGTGCTGTCTGCAAAGCAAATCTCATTTCTGAAGCTTTGTGGTTTTTGTTTTCATGTGATCCACATTGATTTCACTTCTGGTTCTGCTCTGTCAAAATACAACAAAACACATCCAACAGCATCATTTAAAATGTTCTAGCTTGTTTGTTTAAGTGTAACAATCAAAGTGTAAAATGGGAAGTCAAAAGTCCTGTCCATAACTACTATAAATCACAACTGGGTTCCAGTCTGGACTTAAAGAGGGACTATAAAAGTCTACTGTATATACATCCAGTCACTTTTTCTCTTGCTAACCTTCCTCCTGGCCATGCGCATTTGTTTACAACGAAGCCGGCGTAAAATCAATACATGGAGCGGTGGATAACGTTAAATAACATATAAGATGTTAGGACGTCCGTGTGTAACGGATGTGCACTCACTCCACCCATAAAGCACGTGCTAACCAACTTGCCAAGCGGTTGTCAACCTCTTGGCGAAGAGGTTAGCATCGTCGCCTCTGGTGCGGGGGGTCGTAGGATCGAACCCCACCTAGGGCAGGCCGTGAGAAACACAACGCAGAGGGCCAGATATGACATCGGCTACACGTGTATATCTGTGTAGTCTTAACTGTCATAAACCAAAGATTATGGGTTACAGAACGTGTTTGTGTCGTGGTGTGCAGAGACAAGAGCTGGGACACCGGGGCAGTGGTGAAGTACTACACTGATGTTGGGTTTTCAGCCATGAGAGGCCAGGGGAAGGCAGAGAGTCTCGGTTCTCACTCGTAACAAGTCACAAGTCATGTAGTTAACTATCACAATTACTCCAGAGCTTTTTAATTAAGGTAAAAAATGTAGCAAAGCTACGGGGAAAATCCTGCGTAGTTCCTCTTTAACAGGTGCCTACTTCCTCCTTGGTGCTGTCACATAAAGAAATCATTTGAAATAATTCCCTTCTCTTTCTCACAGACATCCAGCATGAAAGGAAAATCAAGATCACGGTGAAAAAAGAGGAGACGAGCCCCTAAAGGGGATGCTGCCACCTTGACCTTCAGTAACTGACGTTTTTGGCCACTGGGGGGCAGAACTGAGAGACAGCGCAGACGTATCAGCTTATAAAGGTGATACAGCTAACAAATTAGCAACCAGTGGAAAATGTGCACATCCAGTGGATATGGAGGAACCTTAGCCTTAACTGGGAGTCACGTGTCTGGCCACCTGATGAATGTAAGTTCAATAATGACTCTTGACCCTTTAGCCCAACCACTGAGGGAAATATGTTGCTCTTCAGCTTAAAAATGCCACACACACCAGTAGGCTATGCTGCCTGCTGGTAGTTAACAATGACTGTCTAGTGTACAGTGGTGATACACACTAAAGTTGTTGGCCATGAAATCAAAACAGCCCTGAAACGTCAGGGCAATTTGTTTCATCATCTGGAGTAGTAGTCATTTGATTTGATCCTTTGTTCAGATAATATTTTTGAGTATAGCGGATTTAGTATTAAAAGTATCCGAGCAGCTTTGAAGTTTCCTCTTGGCATTGATAAACATCTGGGTTTTTCCCTGCATTTGCTCCAGTGAGCTCTGTAACAAGATCCACCTTCCTCACCAGGAGTGAGTGAATATAAAAGACGAAGGGCGGTAAACAAGTTAAAACATGATTGAGACAATAATTACTTCTTATAAGTTGGCAGTCATTGTACTTCTATTAGTTTCTCACTCATTCCTCTTTTTGACACTGAAAAGCAATAGCAGAGCGCCCTCTACCGGATGCCAGAGGGAACTCTCCTAGAGAGATGAATTCTCTACTTACAGTATACTACTGCAACATAACAACTACAGGAGTCAGTGGAAACTTCCAGTGGTGGTTTTGTTTGTCTGCCGAGGTCAAATAATAATACAATGACATGGAATAAATGTTAGTTTTTATTTATGCTGAAATTCCAGACATGGCACCTTTATGGTGTAGTTGCTAAACTTAGAGCCATAAACATGTCACATCATCTATTATGTCCTGTAAATATTATATATTACGAAAACAAACTCTGTTTCCATGAGTCAAAGTAAATCCAAATGAACTAGATTTGAAATGTTTGACAGAGAAAGTCATCCATCTTAAGAAAACACTTCTCCACTTGATTACCCAGGTAAAGCCTTGAACCTAAGCTCATGTGTAATGATGAATGTGAACGTGCATGTTCTCATATTCAGCTTGGTGAAGAACTAATACACAGCTGATGCTGAGAAATTGCACCTCTTGCAACACATTGCCAGCCCACTTTTCACAACACCCAGCCGACTCGACTACAGCAGACTGACGACAAGTGCAATAATCAAGCGATTACTTATGTAAATAGACGGGTTTAACTGATCACCATCATGGCTGGCAGTTCAATACAACCATCACTGAAGTGACTCCTCTGTAGTAAACAGCACCATCATCCTCATCACTGAAAAGTGTCAATGTGACAATAATGTTTAATCTTGGATGTCAGTGTTAAGGTGTCCTGAAACCCTCATAAATACTCATCAAACACAATTCACACCCTAATCTAGTATTTATAGTTTTTTCACTTTCCTGGCATTGCTATCACTGCCGGGCTATTTTTGCCACTGAGTACCCCACCCCCCCTTCCCCTCAGCCTGTCTCTAAGTGACCCACAAAGAGAAAAAAAAAAGGAGAAAAAAACATGTTCCTCTTCCTCTTTTTCATTTTCAGAATGCACATATTTTGCAAGTATTAACTTTCCACTCACAGCTGCGGCAGCTTGTGTTAAGCTGGGTGGATAGAGGAGATAAAAATAAGAGTGAGTTGAATAACCTATACTGGTGTGGTGGAGCACTGTGAGGTCAATGTGTCCGGTTTGTGATATAATTTCCCATATTTTTAATGGAGACACCAAATCAACAGGCAGAATCGGCCAATATTTACTTTAAATTGTTATTTTCCCCCTCTTTTGTGTGCACTTTTTTACAACCCCTGTGTGTAACAACCCTAACAAGTGCAGTCCATAATGCAGTTATATTGATTTCTACTGTTTCTATCATGTCTCTCTAATGCCATTAGAGTCCATTAAGTACACAATTGGTCAATGGTCAGTGGACTAAATAGCCTCCCTCTGCCATTTGCATCTCTCTCTTAATTATTATTATGTATTGACTGTGATACTATAAGTGTACTGTTTGGGCTTTTACAGTTTGCTCTTCTCTCAAGCTCAATACTGTTGTACTGTTGTGTCTTAACAGATGCATTGTTTTCTAGAATTAAACCGTTTTTGTGTGAATGCACTAGTCCTGATACTGAAATAAATGTTCGCTCTTGAATGTTGCTTCTGGCGTTGTGGTTAAGCATTAGACATACAGTACAGTATTTACCAACAGCTCTGATGGTCACGGAAACAGATGAAACGTATCTTCTTCTTTTCTTTTCTTTTTTGGAAAGGACATTATGCAGAATTTGTGGTGTGATGGTGGAGGGTGTAGAAACAAGGGGAAACCATTTAAAGTGTATAATGTAATAGTGTGAAGTGACGAGTTTACTGTAACAGGAAATCAGCTCCATAGCCAGTGTCCTGTGAAACCATCCTATTTCCAGATTACATGGAAAAGACATTTAAAGGCTAAATGATCCTGTGATGTCAAAAAAAAAATGTTTGCAGTGCAGCAGAGCATTGATCGGCTCTGTTGAAGATACTGTAGATCTGGTTGCTTTATTGTCACTTCCCCACCCACAGGAAGTGAAAGATGGAAATTTAAACTATTTCAGTGTTAACTACATTCTTTCTTTCTTTTCCTCTTTTACATAAGAACTCATTTTAAACAGTTTGTACCAGTACAGACTAAAAATACAGATGGTTTCAAATAAGTTCCACCAAAACCCAGACAATTATAATAATGATGATGATAGTAAGAAACTTGTCTGTATAGCACCTTTCAAAATGCTGAACAATGCACTATAGGAAACAATGTAGCCTACATGAAAATATGTTAACATGTTCACGTTAAAAACACAAAAAGATGTGGAAAGAAAATTATGATTATTATAATTACTGTTGTTATTATCGTTTTACGAAGAAGAAGAAAATAATTAATGGTTTACCAAAAAAACACTAGTCACCATTACCAAGCTGATCAGAGATAAAGGTTGGTTGCACGGTCAGGGTTGAGGGTTATGAGGCTAAGTTTGTAAACAACACTTGAAGTATAATTTTCTTACAAATATTAAAGCAGAAGTAAGCGATCCGGTCGTTTTGGCTAATGCTGCGTTCCAGGCAGGCTTTTGAAACCGTAAATTACAGCTTCAAGTCACGACTTACGACTTTGTAGCGTTCCAGGCAACCCACTCGTGTTTTTCCAACCTGTTTTACCTGTGAAAGTCACTATAACGGCCACTCGTAACTTCTGACCTGTGAACTCGTACCAGATCGAACTGGTACCACTTCACAGGTCGGAAAAACAGGAGTTACGAGTTACCTTGAACGCACCATAACAGTCCTCGTCCCTACGTCACCACATTCACGCGCATCCCTTGGCTGCACACACAGCCCTGCATGCCGTTCTCTCTCCTCATTGGATAAAACTTGTAGGATACGAGAAAAGTTTTCTCCTCGGCTCAGAGCAGAGCAGAGGGACTGAGAGACCCGTGTTTCGGTCCAAACACTCTATGTAAGTGACTGCTGTCGGAAGATCTAACTTATATTAACACAAAAATATTGCTTACTTCTGCTTTAATTCTATCACAACACTTGGGGCAAGTATCTTGCTGATTAAACTGTGTAGTCAATACATATGTATGTATGTAAGTCAATACAAGTCAACAAGCAAGATCCTTCTATCCAGAAATGAGACAAGGTCAAGTCTCAAGTCCTGAGTCAAAAGTAAAAGGTCCCAAATCAAGACAGGGTGAAGAACAAAGTCTTTCAAAGTGGAATCACAACAGTCTTTATTAAGTCTCAAGTTAAATTAAAAGTCTTCACATTTATGACGCAGGACTACATTATGCACCTCTTCTCCAAACTGCTCTATCGTCCATTGGTTTGAAAAGAAAAAAAAACAGAAATGGAAAATCTACTGTTTCTGATGTTGCAAATAATTCACACAAAGAGGAACTAATACAAGATCAAGACATTTATAGTTTAAAAATAGTTCCATGGAAGAAAAAAAAAACTTCATGCAACATGTTTATGGACGGGACTGAGCTGCTGCTCCATCCGCAAATATTTAATCAGTTGCCTCTCTCCATGTTGTTTGTCAAAAGAATCACAAACAGCTGTGAGAGTGTGATGAATACACCTGTCAGTGGATTTGTATGACGTCCACAAGTGTGTTGCAGTTCCCTTGTAATGTTTAAACTGTGTGTGGGTCCACAGCCTGGTTAATAAAGAACACATTACCCCCTAGGTTTGAATATTGAGAGCCACAAACTGAGGCTGTCCTTGTGCCTGCATATACTCCCCCCTCCCACCTCCACCACTACACCCCTAACTCCACCGGGCACCGTCAGGTCATCTGCAGCTGTCAACAGCTGCTAAACACAAATTCTCTCTCTTTATTCCTCCTGCTATGATTTTTTTTAAATCTTGTATTATCCTTCACCAGTGTTTCAACTCTGACATTCTACCTTTCTCTGTTTCCTCCCCCCCTTCATCTCCTTCATTTCACTGTTATCCTCACCCCCACACACCCCCTTCTCCCTCCATCCCTCCCTCCCTCCCTCATCCACCACCACCATGGCCGGGGTTTCAGAGGGAACTTGGTTTCTAATCCCGACTGTTGATTAAGGATTATGGCTGAAGAGCTGTGTTATTGCTGGGATTCTGATGAACCGCCCACGCCCCCCCTCCACAGCCATCCCTCCTCCCCTCCCTTCAGCCTCCCTGCCTCCACCCAGAGGATGCACCGAGCTTGATAGCTGTCAAACCATCATTTGAATACATGTTAGATCTGTCCCGCACACCATGCAAATGAGTCCCACTCATCTGTCCACCCACCCGTCCTGGCCATCCATCCATTTCTCCAATCTTCCCTATATTATCCCTCCCTTCTTCCTCCGGCAGAGACGTAAAAGAGGCGTCGCCGGTACACTTTTGGATTAAGGAAGAACGATCCACAATAATTAAACACAACTGTGGACACGCTGGTAAATACAGTCTTTCTATCTAATTAAAACGAATAGATAATATGTTTTAAAAGCCAGTTGGACCATCAACATCTTCGAGCCCTGGGCAGCTGGCTGGGGGGAGGGGGGAGGGAGCGAGTGAAACTAAGAGCGCGATTGGTGCGCGTCTTGTTCCTCTTTTCAGATGCGCACAGCTCAAACTTCCTCCTACCGCTCCACTGCGCTGCGCTCCGCCGCCCCTGCCACATCTTCAACTGCCTCGACCCCGAAGAGAGACGTGCCGGGGGATGGAAGCTATAAAGAAATGAGGAATAATCCCGCAACAGTCAAACGAATCTAGAGGATCACAAACAAACAAACACACACACACACACACACAACCAGAGGAGTTCAAGAGTCCGAGTGATTGGTTTGGTTGAAGCGAGGTAAGTGTCCTGTTTTTGTCTGGGTTTGCCGGTGTGTCCAGAGAGAGAGAGAGAGGAAGAGAGAGGGTGTGTGTGTGTGGGGGGGGGGGGGGGCAAACTGTCTGAAAGATGAATGTAGGAATAAATTAGAAGAAAGAAAGAAAAACACGGACTATGGAGGATGTTAGTGTAATTTATAGAAGAGAAAACTCGGGTTTTGGTGAACTTGAACACTTTGAGGATGCTCGTTTTTCCAAAAAGAGGAACTTCAAGTCTTTGAGTTTGAAACAACCACCGCCTACTGTCGCCGCCGAGTTGGCTACACCAACACTGAGTGTGAAAGTGGTCGATGCTCAGATGAACAAAAATTACATCTCAGTGCTGTGACTGTCACACATGAAGTTTGAGGAGTGACAAAGTGTGAAGTGTTTGCTATCTCGATCTAGGGCTTCTCTATGTGTGTGTGTGTGTGTGTGTGTGTGTGTGTGTGTGTGTGTGTGTGAATTATTTTTAGACTGCCCCAAACCAGAAACTAGTTTAGTTTCACTCACCATTAACAGTCAGTGTAGAGTTTAGCAGGTGTATGAATGTGCTGTATGAAGGCGTTTGTGTGTGTGTGTGTGCCTCTTTGCTGTAAGAGAAGTGCTTTTTACATTAAAGCTTTACATGAGTGTGAAATGTGCACTGCAGAAATGCCAATATTACATAACACCTGGGGGGTTGAAATCCCCAGCTACTGTAGCATCGATTTCCCCAGATGTTGTCAACGCAGCAGAGAAGGTGCATTGCAACCACAGATTTACCAAAGACGCAACATCCACGGTTGGTTGCCGGAGTGTTTCTTCAGCAAAATTTGAATATTTGACTCAAAATACCCTTCCCCTTAGCGTGATACAGAGAATAGCCATTAATGGATTCATCGTTCGCTCAATAAAATGTCAGGAAATATTGACAAAACTGCCCGTCACGAATTCTGAAGGCCGAAGGTGACATTTTCAAATGTCACCTTCGGCCCGAGAAGAGGAGCAAAGGATTTTGGGGGCATTTTTTCTTTCTATGGGTGGATGATGTAATGATAAATCAGTTGGCTCTATCAGAATAGTTGCTGAGCAATTTCCCTTCGATTAACTGCATATACGTCACACAACCCACATTTAAACCCACTTTCCTGAGGTCATCTGTGACATTCCTGCACACACAACACATAGTAAATACACTGATTTGCTTTGACTGTATAAATGTTCTCTTAGTAAAAAATATGAAAGGATTATCTGTTGAGTTTTAGCTTTTACACTCTCAATCCATGGTGCCAACAGCAGAAACAATCAGGCACGCAGACGGAGCTCCATGATGTATAATGCAACTGTGTCACTCAGAGAAAGGAAGACGTGTCTGAGACGGTCCTCCGTGTCCTCCTGTTGATAAGTAACTTAGTAATAATGCAAGTGAAGTTTCTTTCCTTCTTTCTTTTCTGTCTAACCTCCTGTCGGCTGCATGCCAGACTAGCAGGTGATGTTGTTATGGCCTGAGGCGGTCCAAAGAACAGGTACACACTCAGCTTGGCGGCACCGCAAAATTTACATCTGAAGTAGAAAAAAAATCATCACTCAGTCATAACAGAACACACATTAATTATTCCTGTCTTCTGTCCGTTGAGAGACAATCGGTCCCTCTGTGACACTTTGGGTTACTGTCTAATGGGAGTTGTTGTTTTGTTTTTTTTTCTACGTAAATGAGGCCACGGTGTAGTGGAGAAGAACTGGAATCAGCTTTGTACCTGCTTACTAATGCAAATGAACGGAAACTGCAACTTTCACGGGATAAAGAAGTGATGTGAAAGTCTATAAAGTAAAAGTGCATATTTTGACGTCATTTATGTTTTAAATCAGCAGAGCATCACTGCACAACTGTTACCCACACGCCCTGAAAGCCTGCGCTGAATGTCATCTTCTGTCTTAGTAGATTTATGACCACACACGGCCGATTGCAGATTTGCATGTTATTATACATTTGATAACACTGAATTGAGCCTTGATGTGATGCTAACCTCAGTATGACACATGAGGCACATATTTTGGAGTGGTGAAGGTGGACTCAAAATTTTGAGCTGAACTCTGAACAGCAAGTCATTCAACCGAAGCTCTTTTATAGCACGTATGTCTATCAGGAAGTGGTCAGTAAGTCCACCTGAAAACTTTCCACAACTGTACACGGTGACACTTCCCCTCAAAATTATTTATTAATCGAGATGAATTACTTATGGAGGCCAAAGGGTTAATTGTGTGCTCACAGTTATTAAAATAGAGACCAAGGCGGCGATAGCGCTGCTCTTTCTGGAAGGTGCGATGAGTGTGTCGTGTCTTTAAATGGGGTTGACTAACTGCCGTCCTGTTTTGGACATTAGCTGACTGTGCTCTTTAATAGCACAATGCTTAGTTCAATGTGTGACTGTGTAACTTCTCAAAGAAGATACAGCCGGTTCTTCCTCTTTGAAATGAAAAGTTTTCATAAGTAACCAAGTAGCTTCTGGCTCATCTCAAAATGTTCTCTTTTTTTTGCCTCTTTTTCTACTTGTGCTACTGTCAGATTGTATTTTTGTATGTCACAGCACAGCTAAGCGCTAAGACCGTCATCTCATAACTGTCACTTATGTTCTCTGCTTATGTGTTAGATGAGAATCAAAATGTTATAGCTCATATTAGGCTATCTCAGGAAATCTTGTCACCACTATGAGGTTGCTAGGCAATTATCAATCAAACGCATGACACAATGTGTCAGTAAAGAGCTTCAGAGGTGCAGGCTATGTTACATTTAGTCAGTTTGGCGGTTCCCAGTCCTTTTGCTAGGCTAGCTGGCCGTAACATTTAGCATAGGCTACTGACAGGAAAGTAGTGTTGACCTGTTTCTTGTCTATTTCTTTGCAAGAAAGTGAAGCACTTACCAAAATGCAGCAGTATTGTTTTAAAGATCACATGTTTTACACTTTCCTGTGTTTTATTTGAAGTGTTTATCTAGAAGATATTCATAGGAAACCAAACTATCTCAGTGTAGTTTTACGTTTTTCGCCTGTGTCTCTGAACCTTTGATATTTTCAGTGTAATATAGGCTATTTAAAATCTAAACAGACTTTATTTTTTTGTTTTTTTAAGACCTGGAGATCTCACTGTGTATGACATTGGACCTTTAAGTGTGCCACAGTTTGAATTATGGCCTATTGAAGCTTATGTTGTTGTTTGACCTGATCAATGATCTGAACGCAGTGTAGATCGTTATTGACAGATAAATATTCCTGTGTGCAACTGAAATCCTGATGATTATTTTCAAGGGACTTCAATTACGTTGCATAATTCACCTGTTGATGGACCTGTTGATTTTTTTCTTCTTAGGATCAGTGTAGCTGATTGTAATTATATAGATTTAGGATTTCCTCCATTAGATCTTTCGTCTTTCTTTTCAGACATTGTTGTGAAATGAACAGATACTTGATTCCACACAGACAACATGAAGCCTGGTTGTCAAAAGGTCTATTTTTAAGCCTGATGTGGTCTGGACAGGAACACACACGTCAAAGAGGGGAGGAGAACAAATATGAGAGAAACAGAAGCACAGAAATGAAACTGCTTGCATAGTCAAAGCATAAGCAATTTCTCAGAGATTTATCTTTCAAATCCTCAACACAGGGCAGAACCTGCTGAGGTTGGCATAGAAATATTTTTTCACCAACTCCAATGCATTTTCTAATCAAGTAGCCTAATGGAGTTTCCCTTTGAAACTTGAACTAACTGTGGATAAAAAAACTTAAACCCTATTGTGTTTGAGAATGACACTATTCATTCTCACTCACTGTCTCAGTTAAAGAGCAGCTTCATTCTGCAGTGATGTTTCGGGTATGAAGCACCAGAGAAACCAATGTGTGAAGCTAACAGTCTAACACATGTCTGTGCAGTGACTATGTTTCCACGTTGGTCTGTGCTGTATATGCTGTAGAAAGCTGTAGGTGTGAGGGTGATTGTGTTTGAGGCTTACTATACTTCAACCTGCAGTTGACAAGGGATGAAAGGACAGGTGCGGTACGCATCACTCTTATCGAGTCTGAGCCTGTGTGTGTGGGTGTGTGGGAACCGGTGAGGACTCAGCATTGAATGGTCACCACCACACCACCGTCTGCAGAGCAGCAAACTGCTTTATGACGTGCAAGGTCCTTAAATTGGTTGCTGAGGAAGTAGCTCGCTCTCGTCTCAGCTTTTGAGACCAATGCGGCCAAGTGTTTTCAGACTTTTAATCCCCGCTGTGTGTCAGTTTGCTTTCTTCCTGATAGTTACAGAGAATATGAACCTGGAGCCAGCAGGCAATTATCATAGCATGAAGTGTGGAAGCAAGGGGGAAGCAGCAAGCCCGGTTCTGTCTTTCTGGGAGTGGCTATTTCCTGGAGTATTTCCAAAATCAGATAAGTTAATCCGTGAGCTTTAGAGGTGTTGGAAGGTAAATTTGGTTTTTAACCTTTGAACACAGCCCGACCAAGCTTGACACCAACAAATCGTCAAATATTTCCCAGTTTGGATTTTCCCTCTTGCACCCATGAGCAGGTGAATTCCATGTTACATCCTACCAAGAGAGGAGGCGTTATCCTGTGAATCATCCTCTCCAGGCCATTGGAGTGGAGATAACACTGTCCTTAAAAAAGGTCAGCATCCACAATCATGTAGCATGATCAATACTGGCTGTGTGAGCTCTATACTGATATCAATTTATCAGCAAATTACATTTACAGATTGAAAGATGCTATTAAATATATATTTTGGGTGATAACCAAAGTTTTTCATGTCAGTATAGTGCAGGTCTAAAGTATTCCAACATACCATCTTTATATTTTAAACTTTCAGGCATAAGTGACGCTGCCACTAAACAGCTGTTCAAAATTCGTATTGTCATATGTTGATGTACAAAATGTACAACACTATATTAGTAATCGCAAGTTCTTATTTGCATGATATTTTAAGTCTTTGAAACCAAGTTTAGCCTGTGGTTAAAGTCAGAATGAGTTAAATTTGAGAATTTCCAAATCTGGCTCAGTTGAAGCATCAAAACTAAAAAAAAAAAAAAACCACAGTAACGCCCCACGCCAGAACCATTTCACTAACATTCACTGTGATGACACAGAATTAATCTATAGTCTCATACATTCAACTCTTACCAGCTAAGATATAATTTTTGATTATTATCCTGTTAAATGATACAAAAATGAGATGTGTCAGGCCTAGTAGGTCCTAGTATCAACACCTACTAATACCTTATTCTGCAGCTTTAAAAAGCATTTGTGCAGCCCCACCTTTTTCCTGCTCACTAACAGCTGATTTGGATTTTTAATTTGCCTTTGACAAATAACGTTTATGCACTGACTGAGACAAGTCAATGACAGCTGCGATTTACATGATGTGTTACTGCCAGCTTCATATTAAAATTGTAACCCTATACAGTAGGCCTACATCTGTTCATTCCATGAAAGCGGAATTGTTCTGAAGAGCTTAAAATAGAAATCAGAACTGTCCAGAGAAACCTGGCCTTCCTTTGATTGACGAAGAGGAACAAGGGTCAGGGCAGAGAGAAAAAGGAAGCAAATAACATCAGCAACACTGGTTTTGACCTCAAGAGTGCTGGAACTTCCTGTGTCTAGACGCTCAAATGAGACATTTTCCATTGCTTATACCGCTGCATGATAAAGGGCCCACAGTGTGAAAATTGGTTTCAGTTTAGTTTTTCACAATCTCTGGTGAAATAAAATCTATGATAATATACCTTGTTTATTGGAGGCTGTGACGGTGTAAACAAACTTGTGTTGGTAACTCAAAACACACAGTATAACCTTTGAATGGAACTGTACTGATATATTATGATCCACATTTAGGATCTTTGCAGTGCTGCAGCCAAGTTTACTGAGTCTTCCAGCAAATCGAATCACATCTCAGCCAGTTAGGCGTTTGCTTATGAACTTTTTGTCTTCTTTTTGCTTACCCGGAGGTAGATCAGTGCCATCTTGTGCACAGAGAAAACAGGGGGGCAGGACTTCTGCCCATGTGTGGCTGGTAGAGGTCCACAGAAAGAACAGGGGGGATCCAAATGGATAGAAATATGTTCAAGTTGAATAGAACAACATAGGATAGCATGGGACCTACCGAATGAACTATTTATTATGGAATATCAAGAGCAGAAACACTTAACGTTCTGTCAGTGTGTGCGTTTCCTGTTGTTTGTGATGTGACGTCTGCGGAGTATATTGGTGGTAGCTCTGGTCATTCTGTGGTGATGTGCATGCGCCTTTTAAATTTATAGCAGCAAGTCATGTGGTATTGTAACAGGGTGTTCTATTTAATGCTCATCATCAACCATTACTTCCTTGGTTCAGTGCCATAAGTTGCTTCTTTGCACTGAAGAGAGATCAGTTTTCAAACTTTCCTCTGTCCTCTGCACCTATGTGAGTCAACGCCTCATAAAACACAACTTCTATCTGCACTCACAGTTCCCTCTTTGTTCTCACTCTGTTAGACCTTGTTCCACATAACTGCATGCACATTTACATGCAGCTACAAAACGATACAAAGAGAAAACAAAGTATAACCATCTAGTAACCTAGATGGTACTAGTTTTTCAGCAGTTGTGTGTTGCTGACATCTGTAAAAATCTAAATCTAATCTATAAAGAATAAATACAAAGCACCCAGCACTGCAAAGATCATCAATCTAATTAAGATCTGTGGCATTTTTGCCAGCAGAAAAGAGATGATGTCTGAGTTCTGAGTTTTAAAGTGTCACAATCTGCAATGCCAGACACAGGGGGCAACCACGTCATCATGTCCTCTACATGTTCTAAATAACCATGGGATTAATCCAGACACAATGTCACAACAATACAGGGTGTAACATGAAAGACTGATGATGTAACCGACTTCTTTATTCCATCCCTCAAGTGGGTGTATGAACACAGTTACTTGTGTAAACAGCAATATAAGATATGACAAAGGCCCAACAATTAGCAAATATAATAAAATACAGGGAAATCTATTATACACCATGATAAACGATACTAGCTACTAGATACTAGATACTTAAAGGTACCAAGTTTTCCTACAGTATATTAAACATGATATTGGTACTTTAATTTAATTTAAAGCAGAAGTAAGCGGAATATTTGTGTTAATATAAGTCTTAAATAGTTATATCTTCTGACAGCAATCACTTACATGGAGTGTTTGGACCGAAACACGGGTCTGTCAGTCACTCTGCTCTGCTCTGAGCCGAGGAGAAAACTTTTCTCGTATCCTACAATTTTTATCCAATGAGGAGAGAGAACGGCATGCAGGGCTGTGTGTGCAGCCAAGGGATGCGCGTGAATGTGGTGACGTAGGGACGAGGACTGTTATGGTGCGTTCAAGGCAACCCGTAACTCCTGTTTTTCCGACCTGTGAAGTCGTACCAGTTCGATCTGGTACGAGTTCACGGGTCGGAAGTTACGAGTGGCCGTTATAGTGACTTTCACAGGTAAAACAGGTCGGAAAAACACGAGTGGGTTGCCTGAAACGCTACAAAGTCATAAGTCGTGACTTGAAGCTGTAATTTACGGTTTCAAAAGCCTGCCTGGAACGCAGCATTAGCCAAAACGACCGGATCGCTTACTTCTGCTTTAAGTAGCTGAAAATAGCAACCCCATAGTTTTGCATTGCAATACATGCCAAACATTGTGAGATTAATGATTAACTTTTTTTTTCTCTGTAAAAAAAGAAACAATTGATGTGGCAGGAACAATACTGTTTTGTTCCTTGTCAATACCTGCCACCATATTACCCACAATGCAACTTAACTTTAAGCTTGTTTTCCTCATAGCAGCTAATGTAGCCTTGAGCTTGTTTGAGTCATTCCCATCATGTATTATGGTTATGATATAAATATGAGAACTTTAATACAGTCCAGTCCTTTCATCTGGTAACACATCGTCTAATGAAAATCAATGATAATTTCAAGTAATAGCAACAGTACCATGAAATCACTAGTTTTATATTCACTCCCAGTTGTGCTGCACAATACTTTATGACCTTTATGTTATTCAAAGGTCATTTGATAGTTTATAACCTGTTCACTGCCTTGGCCTTGATCTTGTGTTTATGTTCACTATTAAATGCATGTGACCTCCAGTGCATCCCAATATTCCCTGAATAATTTCATCACTATAACGTTTTGACAAATCAGTCTGAATCTTACCTGTAACATCATCATCTTGCTGTTTGTTGTTCTCATGCAGAAGGCACCATGGGCTGTGTGGGCTCAAAGAAGGAACAGGAGCCTCTCAGCAAAGGGACGGGGAATGACGAGCATCAGAACCGCGCACAGACAGCCCATTATGTCAAAGACCCCACCACAGGAAGCTCTGGAAACAAAGCAGTAAGCAGTTCATGAGAGATAAAAATGTTGAAAAGTAACTTGTTGGTGCTCATCATATGGTAAAAAAAAGAAATTCAAATCGTATTATAATCACAGATTATGAAGTGACACTTTTCTTTGTGGCCATTTGTCGCTCTCCCTGACTTCCCTGTCTTTGTCACTGCAGCTATCAGAATAAAGGCGAAAAATAACTTACTTAAAAATTAGCCTAAAAATATCACTGTACAAACTAAAGACTGTTTTTTTTCAGTGGTTCTCAAAGTTTCAACTGTAAAAATGTGTTGTAACTATAACAGGCTGATTCACGTAGTGAATTTCCGTAACTGAACATGGTTTTAGATATAAACGCATTTGTGCATATTTTTTGCATTAAAAACCACACACTTACAGTACACCTGCAGAAGTGCCCCAATAGAATGAGGAAGGTTGATACACTCAAATATAGAAACAGCGAAAGTGTGACAAGGTACAAAAGAGAAAACAGTTCCGCTGGTTAAGGTGATACAGTAGGAGCCAGTTTTCCTGTGCTTTTCAAAGGGGAGAGATGTGCACTGTAAAACACTCTGGACACATTCCTGTGGCTAGTTGTGAGTTTGCATACTGGTCAGACTTTGATCTGTGACATGTACAAAGTAGCAGTACTGCTGCCTGTTAAGTGCGGTTCCTCTGGCTACTGCTTCCTGTGTGCTGACTGTAACACCTCTTTCACCCTCAATGAAGAAAGAGGAAGTGACAGAAGCAGAACAAGAGCGTTCAGGCAGGGGACACACCATCAGAAGTATTAGGCAACACCTAAGATGTGTGTTATCTCACAGATCTGAAGTCAGGCGTTCTGTCTGTCCACTGTATACACAGCTCAACTTATTGTATCTTGACTTTGACTTACATTGCACTTTGTTCAAAATAATAATTTTCCGATGCAGAGAAAACAGAAGTAAAAATCTAAACAACACGTAACTGCCAATAATTAAAGATAATATAAGCCATTGCTTCCTGTGTTGTTTTTACTGTAAGTGTGTGTTTTCTATGCAGCTGCGCCAGCTGTATTAATTTTAGCAAACAATGTGCTTTGCAGAAATTGAAATACTATTAATTGATTAATATATAATATTGATTTACTTGACTTAAGAAAATAATATTTCTGACAGTCGTCTTGAATGTGTAGAATTTAAAGGTCCCATACTGTATTGTCCATGTGTTTGATAATAAATCAGGTCTAGGTTCTTTATTAATACTGTCAAAGTATTAGTCCACAGAGAACACAGCCTGTATTCAGGCATAACTAAGCCTTATAACGAGCTGTCAGGACTTCTCTAACGTTGTGATGTCACAACAAAACAGTCACTGCTCTCAGTCATGCCGCCAAGCTCAGCCCACCTGCACCCTCCATCCAACCTTTTGGATTTACCTGAAATCTGTTGTATTTTTTAATTCAACCACCCAGAAAGCTCGAACCCAATGAGAACCAACGCTCAGAGCATCCTCTCTTCTGATTGGCTCATGACCCATTGTTGCTAGAGGCCCAGAGAGAAGCCTGAGAGAGGAGATATAAAACCACATTGTGATGGTTTTTGGTTCTTAAAAACACAAATATGTGAGAGTAAAATGTGGGACTTTTAGGACAATTGTGTACTTTGCTCACAATTTATTCACAGCTGTATTAAAAAATAATAAAAATGGATACAGATAGCCTACTCTATATCTTCTCTACCTTTGACCAACATGTGTCTCTGTCTATCTCTCTACAGACCAAAATGCCATCGAATGCAAACGCATCGGAGGGTGAGTCGCAATCTTTTCTTTTACATACTACTATACTTCAACTCACATCAAACATCAAACTTAAGTCAGGTTTATTGCGAACCTCCCATCTAGTTCTATCATTGGAACCATGAGCACGTGAACAGTTTGATGTAGGTCAGTGTTGGTTAGACGCTGTCTGAAGCTCAACTCAACATGTGGCGAAGAGAGGAAGGAGAGTCAGTGTGTGGGTATAGAGCGATAGCCCCCGCTCACACAGGCCTGCAGTGTACAGAAGCCCTACTGCTATTATTATCAAGCTTACGCGGAAGTCAGTTACATAGTCAAGCTACAGAAAACCCAGTGTTAGTAACAAACAGAGATGGCAGTTCATACTTGTGTATGAAAAAAACAATATCCACAGATCGTGTACACCCTCTCACATATCATGACTTAACTTCATGAGAAACTTACTTTTTAAATGTTGACATCTCTCAAGCCAATCATTCATTTCACATGCAGGAAGTAAACAGCTTTCACAAGTTAACACAAAGCATACACATTTAACAAGGTGCAAGGACAACATCTACTGTATATAAACAAGAGGTCGTCTGCTTTTCTTGTTGCAGGAGATTCTATTGCCATGGCACTGTACGACTATGAGGCCATTCATGATGGAGACCTCGGCTTCAAGAAGGGCGATAAGATCAGAATCTTAGAGGAGTAAGTAGACTATTATTTATTCTTTGTTGCTTCAGTTGTACGTGACAGAAGACCATTTGGTTTCTGGACTTGTGAAATATGTTGTTTATCATGTTTCTGCTGACAAATATTCACATTTCTGTTTCTCTGCAGATCAGGGGAGTGGTGGAGAGCTATGTTAATCAGCACCGGTCAGGAAGGGTTTATCCCCAGTAATTATGTGGCCAAAGATACTCTGGAGGCAGAGGAGTAAGTGAAAAAAAACACACCGACAACAAACAATAATTATCAACATAAAGCTTATTCATCCACATAAAAAAAAATCTGATTAGAAATGTGAAATGATTGATCACCGTTTGTCTTGAGAGGCTGTCAATTGAAATCATAGTATTATTGTTACTCTGCACACACAATAGCAGCATTGTGTTGTGTTGTGTGTTGGCACTTCATATAGTCATTCACAAACTGAAAATGCACAAGGAAACAAAACAGGCAGTATGCTATGGAAAATAAAGGCATAAGCGGGGAGAGACGTTAAGAGGTTTCAGTACTAACCAATCTGTTTCCTGTTGTTGAGGTGGTTCTTCAAGGGTGTGAGCAGAAAAGATGCCGAGAGGCAGCTGCTGGCCCCTGGGAACAAAATGGGATCCTTCATGATCCGAGACAGTGAGACCACCAAGGGTGAGTGAAACACATAGACAGAGCATTTGTCCTTAGGTGGAGCCATCTGAGTTGTCATATAGAGGAATTAGTGCTACATACAGTACATTGGTTATCAGACTAATAACTTTAATGACTGGTGATGTTCTCACAGTTTTATGTATATTGTAATGGGAGTGGTCTGTAGTGACAAAGAGAATTGCAACTTTACTAAGAGCTTTTTAGCATCTGTTTTTGGTTTTAGGGAACTCTCACCATCAGCAGCAGCATTGTTTCCAGACAACCCATAAGAAATTGACGGAGACCAAACTAGAGCAACAGAAGGGAGTGTTTACTATAATACAGTTTGCTAACATGTCAGCTGTATATATGTAATATGACAATGTTGTCTTTACAGCTTGTTTCAGATGCCCCTCAGAGGCCTAAAAATATTTATTTTTTTTAATCAACAAATTCTTATTATATATGTTGTACACAGGAATCCTCCAATGAATAGATGTGATCAGTATAAAGCACCATTTTGACACATTATATTAATGTACCAGAAATGGAGAGAGCCTGTGTATGGAATTGTGACTTTACATTGTTATTACAGAAGGCCTGAACTGCATAAGATGTAGTGTTTTTCAGAGCTTAGCCCACGATGGAGACTGAAACTCAGAGTATTTGAGTTTGATCTGTCTTTAGTGTGTCCCATAATATTTATGAAGTGCAACATTAAATCACCAGAGTGCCCCTTTATTGCCCCATGCTGGTCTACAGGCCAGAAAAAACATCTGTTGGAAATAGTGGACACCTTTATGTTGCTCACATAAAAACATTAAAATGCTGACTCATCTAAAAATACAACAGTGTCAGTGACATCAGGATTGCAGAAGTCCCTGATGGGTCACTAACTGAGTAACTGTTCTTTCTATTTCACCACAGGCAGCTACTCTCTGTCCGTCAGGGACAGCGATGCCCATTCCGCAGACACCGTTAAACATTATAAGATCCGAACGCTGGACAATGGAGGATTCTACATCTCTCCTCGCATCACCTTCACTACCCTGCAGGAGCTGGTCGGCCATTACAAAAGTAAGTTCAGATTTCACACAGGCCTTTGTCCCCTGAATCATCTTAGCTCCTCACAGCTTTTGGGTTATTTTGCCTATCTTCACCAAAATATTAAAAATAATAAGGAGCAAACCAAAGTCATCCAAAAGTCCATTTAAGAGGCTAGTTTTCTCCCCTTAAATTGTTTAATAGTCCTAGAAAAGAGTCAATTCTATCTGTGCTCCACCATTAAACATGATGCCTGATGCACAGCACACTCTGCTGGTCATCCTCTAATAAACATTATCAGAGTCAGGAAGTGGTGTGTGATTAGCAGTAGCATCAGTTCTAAACTTACATTGACATGAATTGTGTTTGAATGAATGTTATTTTTATGTAAAAATAAGAAAATGATTATTCATGTATATTTATAACAATGCGTAAAAATGATTAGGTTAAATCATTCAAACATATTTTGACCACTAGAAATTACCTAAGCTCGTTTTTTCTACGAGTATCCCAGTCTGAATAGATTTGTAGCTTTTCATCTTACTGTACATTAAAAAAAAAATTTAAATAAGAAAAACCCAGATTGTATTTCTACCCAAAAAAAGAGATGTGTTAGTAATGTTACACAGTTTGCTAACACACAACATGGGTGTCTTGGGTTTAGAGAACATGAGGGAATTCAAAATGATCTGGGAAAAGGCCTGTGCATATTCTCATTTGTCCAGGTCATAGTATCTCAATGAAGCCTCTTGGATGAGAGGTGAAACGTCTTCCTAGGCAAATAACCAAGTCCAGTTGCTTTCGATTTAAATTCCTTTGAGATGATCTGGGAAAAGGTTTACCTCTTGCTAAAAAAGAAAAAGAAAGATTAGGTGACTCATGTGGCCACAATGATTATTACAAAATCAAACATTTAGACAAAGCCTAATAAAAATGAGGCTTCTGGCTAATGTCATCACTTTTTTCTTGTTTGCTCCAGAGCAGGGAGATGGCCTCTGCCAAAGCCTTACCAACCCGTGCCTGAGCCCCAAACCTGAGAAGCCCTGGGAGAAGGACGCCTGGGAAATCCCCCGATCATCCCTCAAACTGGAAAGGAGGCTCGGTGCTGGCCAGTTTGGAGAAGTCTGGATGGGTGAGATAGAACTGAATCATCTTTATATCCCATTTTTGATGGAGAAATAAGCGAGCAATTCATCATCTAACACTTAACTATTGTTCTGTTTTAAGCTACGTACAATAAGCACACCAAGGTAGCGGTGAAGACCATGAAGCCTGGCAGCATGTCTGTTGAAGCCTTCATGATGGAGGCCAACCTGATGAAGACGCTGCAGCACGACAAACTGGTCCGACTCAATGCTGTAGTCTCCAAGGAGGAGCCAATCTACATCATCACAGAATACATGGAGAAGGGTATAAAAACACATAAATTATAACTTTTGCATGTATTATAGTAATAATTAATTATAGTAATAGTTTAAGTGAACTGGAGGGTGGTGTAAATGATGATGTCGTGGGGTAGATAAGTTCTTGGGCTGAACTAAATGGACAATCTGTTAAAGATATCTGTAGATAATTTTGGTGGTGGGGGTTTCTCACCAGGGCACAGTTATTTTGTGACTGAAATGCGTGCTACTGCTCACTGATGTGTTTGTGTTTGCTCTTACAGGTAGTTTATTAGACTTCTTGAAGAGTGATGAAGGCAACCGTGTCCAGCTCCCCAAGCTGATTGACTTCTCAGCTCAGGTGAGACTCACCATCAGTCCGTCACTCCACACAGTCAGCCTGCCAAACCAGGTTGTTTGGCCCCTTTAAAGGGATATTTCAACATTTTGGCAAATTCGCCTATTGCCATAATCACTATAGTCATAGCAGTAGGTTCATTACCTTTAACTGTCAAGCAACATGTGCTTTGAGATCGGCGGGGGAGAAACTAGGGATTATGGCAATAGGCGAATTTGCCAACATGTTGAAATATCCCTATAAGATGTATGTACACTGTATACAGCATAATGTGTCTCAAGTGAATTTAATTATTTTGTGTCTGAAAATGTATATTTATATATGTATATATAAAAGGATATGCTTGCACCAACAATACTCCAAGGTGAAATGATGCTGAAACACTGGTAGATCACGTCCAGCCACTGTGATCCAACTGGTAGATGCCTAGCGCCTGCACCACTCCTGGAAAAGTGACAACACATGATAGATGCAGTTATAGACACACCCATGTGTGGCCACTCTCAGTGTGTGTATTAGACCTGCAAAATATAGTAGGGTCCAAGGATGAAGGAGGTCCAAACAGACTTAATTAATTCACAGAAAAAAGAAAGGTGGGATACAGTGGTCAAAGAGGTCAATGGAAATAGGTAGTTAGGCTGCAGGTTATTTTGTCTTCAGAGCTTTGGTTCCAACTCAGGAGTGGAATCATTCAGAGGACGCAGTTTGCGAAGCTGTAGTTTTTGTAGTCGTTGTATACCTCTAAGGTCGAACCAAATTTAGAGAGTCTAGCCTTCGCTTCGTACCACCATCCTCGTCTGCCCTGACCTCCTGTTGCCTAGCAATCAAGACAACAGAAACAACAAAAAACATCAGGCTTTCTGTCCGTGTGATTCACTGCCATATTATTGACATTACCTGCGCACAATGAATTGTGGGATAGGCCGGACGGCGAAGGGTACACCTGCTGGAGCCTTTGTTGTCCAGCCAGGGGGGAAAAAAGCATTTGAAGGAGCCTTCGAAATGGGAACGCCTGCTTGTGCCATTGTGACGCAATTTGTCCTTAAATGCAACCTGAAAAGGATGTGGTCGCTGATCTAGGAAACAGCTATGATGTCCACCATGTTCACTGCAATTAAAACTCTAACATTTGCTCAACCAAAGTATTGGGAAAATTGAATGTTTGACGTGACGATGGCTCTAAATGACAAGTCAGAGCATTACCAAAGACATTGACGTTACATACAGTGTGTGGGTGGTTTGGTGTGCATGGAGTTACACTGACAACAACATAACAGTTAATCTCCAAACGTCAATGAGTGAGTGAATTAATGAAGGATTTAACACCCTGTTGCATCATGTCCCATACAACAGAGAGAGAAGGGAAGAGGAAGAGGGCTAGATTTGCCTATTTTGATTCAATCCTACCATGACTGATTTGGTCATGTTCAATTATTCATCAGATAGTCAGAGATATTGGTCTTATCTAGCGCTAACACAAAGGAGCTAAAGGGAGAGAGTACACGTGTGAATAAGTCCTCACCTCACGCATGTTATAGTAAATGCCTGTTGTTGTTGGCAACAGGTATTTGCTATAACATATACATCGTAGCAGCTTAGAGACAGTCTGCACGATATGTCTGAAAGCATTGAGCTGTTTGTTTTCAACGAGGAAATGCTGACAATGCTGTCTCTTTGACTTATCTGTCTCTAGATTGCAGAGGGCATGGCCTACATCGAGCAGAGGAACTACATCCACAGAGACCTGAGAGCTGCCAACATCCTCGTCAACAAGGCTTTGGTCTGCAAAATCGCTGACTTCGGCCTCGCTCGTATCATCGAAGATAACGAGTACACGGCCAGGGAAGGTACGACACTGTCACATGTTGTTCAGCCAGGTGAAGCGGCTACACAGCAGCGGAAGTGATTGAGAAACTGGGGAACTGCTGAAATGGGAGCAGTCACAGTTTCATCAGTTGGGGGGGGGGGGGGGGGGGGATTACTTTGTGTCAGACAGAGGTTGGATTTCAACACAAAAATAGTGAGTGAAGATGAGAGGGTGTTGCTGGGCGGCTGGCTGAATGAGCAGAGGATGGAAGTGTTTGAGAGCATGTGGTAGCAACAGGAAACTTCTCAGCAATGTCTCAATAACAAAGTCAACACTAGTTCAAATTTTGCAATTTTTTCCCCATTAACCAGGAGCCAAATTCCCCATCAAATGGACAGCCCCTGAGGCCATCAACTACGGCTCTTTCACCATCAAATCTGACGTCTGGTCCTTTGGCATCTTGCTGACTGAGATAATCAGCTATGGACGCACACCATACCCAGGTGAGTGAATCATCTAATTTCAGCTTTGATACATCGTTTGCATATACTGACACTTGATTTTTGTTTTGTTTTGTGCCTAAATTTTGTGGTCACATACAAGTCCATGTTGGACTGGGATACCAGCTCTGGATTTTGATTTTGTCAAGACAAAAGTGAAACACAAGGAGGCCTTTGTGGCTGTGTGGCTATGGATGAGCCATTTGTGGTTTTCTTACGGGACAATGAGGAGTTTTGGAAAGCAAAGTGTTTTCACATTACATTTCCCATGAGCCTCCACGCGCACGGTGAAATTCTTGGACCGGCGCAAGACGGACGGCTTGCCAAGAATGTTTTCATCAAGAATGAAAGTCAGAGGTTCGAAGACGATCAGATACTGTCGTAGTTCCAACAATAAACGGCGATTCGGTGACGTTATTCCTATAACCCGCCGGGCAGCGTCCGCGAAACCAAAAGTAGGAAACGCTGGTCGGCTCGCCCAGCATTTCCACCACTAATAATAATAACAAAATAACGATAGAGACAAAACGATATATTTATCGAAAATGGACCCATTAACAAGTGTGGGTAACATAGATTCATCCAGATTAAGGTGAGACTTTTTTTTATAACCAAATACAAACTCCTCGTTGTCCCTTTAATATCACCTTAGTATTCAAAGGTCAAGTCTTTTTTTTTTATTTGAGCTTTTTCTCAGGTTTATAGTCTTAAATGCCAGGTGGAGTTGAAACAAACAGCTATGCTAACAGCTCTACAAAGCTGTAACAAGACAGACAGAGGCCTAAATGCAGACATAAGCATCAGGGCCGGCTCTACGCAGGGGCAAGAGGGGGCAGCGCCCCTCAAATAAATGTCTTGCCCCCTCAAATCCAAATTTTAGAAGTTGAGAAAGCACATTTTAATATACTCAAAAAATGTGTATATTACAAGTTGACAAAATTATCTGCAGTAGCACAAAAATCCACCTACTGACTACCTTTCAGTTTTGTAAATCTTGACCATAGTAGACCACATCCTCTTCTCAGAGTACACCAGAATGCTTCACTCACATTTTAAAATCACAAAAAAATCAATAAAGTTACTATAAGCACAAAGAAAAAAAGTGCTGGAGCATGATGTGTTCACATGATGCCCCCTTCACATTTCTGACTGCCCCCTCATATATGCCTGCCTAGAACCGGCCCTGATAAGCATGATAATATGCTCACAGTGTTGAAGCTAACACGCCATTACCAGGCAACATTGGCTAATTAGCACTGAACACAAAGCAGAGCAGGATTAGTCAGTTTAACAACCTAGTCCATTCAACATTAGTTTAGATATTTAAGTTTGGTCACAACCACTGAACCAACTGTCATTGCCATCCTCATAGCCAAACAGGTTGCATTCCAGCCAAAGTTGCCTAAAGACAACCTGTGTTATGCACCACAGAGCTTGTGGCTCTGCTGCTACTCTTAACACAACCACATACTTTTGATTTCAGGGATGACCAACCCAGAGGTGATTCGTTCCTTGGAGAAGGGGTACCGAATGCAGCGCCTGGAAAGCTGTCCCACCGAACTCTTTGAAATCATGCTGGAGTGTTGGAAGAACAAGCCTGAGGACCGTCCCACCTTTGAGTACCTGCAGAGCGTCCTGGAGGATTTCTACACAGCCACAGAGAGCCAGTACCAGCAGCAGCCCTGAGACTGAACGTCCACAAACATGTTTTCTGTTACAATACTGTTCCATTCATACTGTAGCGAGTCCATTTTCTATACAGCAGTGCAGTTCAGAGAGTGCTGTGAACTTCACTGCTATGGTCTCTCTTTCTCTTTTACTGTACACACGATATACTAACAAGGGACTGTACAAAAATTACTTGAGAATGATGAAATTGTCTGTTTTTTAATGAAGCTAGGCCATACTTAACATTTTAAATATCTCCATTAGGCCCCTCTCCAAGCAAAATATAAATACAATTCATACATCAAATATTATTATTGGTATTATTGATTTTATGACAGCACAATCCTACCTCATTTTAAGGTTGGTTGCACAGCACAATATATATTGTAAGATGATGTTCAGAAGGTTTGGTCTCTGGGATTAAAGCTGCACCATCTTCACAAAACTGACCATTAATCATTTGAAAGTTTTGTAAATCGTAGTTGTGATTGGTGCATGATTTGTACAGACAGATGTGTCCATTTGTTACAATGCAGTTTCAAATACAAAAAGTGATCCACAAAACAATGCTTCACTTAATTTATTTCTACTTTTGTTGCATTGATTTTGTTTTATTTCACATTGCACACATAAAATAGTGTGGATCACTGTATTGCAAGATGTGATGCACATCATTATGCACAGACAACATGTGGCCTGACATTTAGTACACATCTCTATCCAGATGTATGTGCTGGTAACAGGTGTAGATGAATTACTGAGCTTTGCAAATGAGGGGTTGGTTGCAGGACTCTGCACATGTATACATGTATAAGTGAAAATAGCAAATGTGCTTGGAGAGGCCAGTGCACAGGCAAGGAAAGCATAACTGAGATGCAGTACTTTTGAAGGCAAAGCTGAAATAAAACAGACCGTGGGGAAAAAGCAGTCTATGCTGTATAAAAGTTTAACTACTTATTCCTGAAGAAGAAGAAGAAAACATTTCTGCTCTCACCAGCCTTAAAATTTTTGTACAGTCCCTAACTTTTCAATATCTTTGTAGATATCTCTATAACTTTTACAGTATGTAGAAGGCAATTCTGCCCTTTACAAACCTTTGTAAAAGCATGAAAATCTCAAAAACAAAATATAATTTTACACAATACAAATATGAACCTGAAGGGAAGGGAGGAAGAACGTATGTTCACTGTGAAGTATCTGCCATGTTCAGCTCTGATAATACTGTGTTGATATTAATGTTTAAGCAAGCAGCAAAGCTGTTAGATGTACAGTGTTTCACATTGTAAAGAGAAGGTGGGTGAAATTACAAGATAGAGGGCTGATTAGGCTTAAATGCTCAAATCCTATTTATATTCGACTGATATTTTTTCCATTATGCTGTAGGTTTTTTCTGCATTACTCCTTTAAAGTGCCTTTTACAGTGGTTGTTTTTTCAGACCAAACATTTATATAGTCCTTGTGCTTTGTATATACACTGATATGCACATAAAATAGGTTTTTAGTAATAGGGTCTTTAATGTGGAGCCACATTAACTAATAATGCTTGTTGATTCTTTTCACCCATTCAATGTTCATGCTTATGTATGACATGAATAATGACTCCAAATCCACTTTTTTTCAGACTTTGTCTTTTTTTTCGGAGGGTTTTTGCTTTGGGACGGGGGTGTTCCCCATATTGTCGACTGCAATGTGTCAAGGTTATGTGCAGTCCCAGGGTTGTTGTCCATTTTCAACTAATTAACTAATCTTTTCTGCAGATGTGGTCACTCCATTATTATTGGATGGCAATTCATTTGACACATGTACAGTAGTTAGATGACAATAAAATAGGATTAATGTGTAATATCAATGCGACAACAAATTTTACAATTTAACAGATTTTTTTTTTTTTTTTTACAAAATAACAGAAACTGATTTCATGACATAGTGAATTTTAAGTTCAAAAACAGTTTTTGGTTTACTGTGAATGTAATAAGACTTCAACAGGTTGTACCTGAATCAGTTAGGGTGGCGGAAGCTGGTATCTTAAGAGATTGTGGAAATCACAGTCTCGCAATATTTACATTCTTAATTCATATATTTCACATCTTTTTGCCTTTTTTTCTGTGTCTAAATAAAATAATTTATTTGTGCAAATAGTCCTGCTCTGACCATCGTTGTTACTTGAATGTATGTTCTCTAAAAGCGACGGCTTTTTCTATCCTCCTTTTCCTTTTTTCTTTCAGTGAATGATTTTATTTTTGATTATCTATTTAAAAAGTTTGAGCAACAATACTAGAGAGACTTTTGCTATGGCACATTATTGAATCAATGGCCAGCATTGTATATTCATAAGGTGTGTTTTTCCTTATCAATATAAAAACCTTTGCATATTTTGCTTGGTTCATTGTAACTGTGATGGGAATTTTTTAAATAAATTGTTTTACAAACAACAGTTGATCATTTGTTCAGCACTATGCTAGTTAGATTAATCTGCATTTTATGTATAGGAGGCTGTGGTTAAATAGAGGATAGGGTGTAAGCTGAATGCCATCCTGGGTGATCCCAAACACCCTCTACACAAGACTCTCACAGGTCAGAGGAGCAGCTGCAACAGGCTCATCACCCTGGTCTGCAGAACAGAAAGATTCAGGAAATCCTTCATTCCTGCTGCAATCAAAATGCACAATGCCTTTTGTTAGGTTATAGGCTACATGTTCACTTTTTTTAAATATAATTTCCTATATAAATTATATCATATGTATTCTGCTGGTTGATCTGAATTCTCCTCCTAGGGAGTAGGTAAAGCATTTTCTACTCTATTCTATTTCAATGTGTGTGTAATAAAAGTAGAGGGAAATTCTAACCAGTTAAATAAAAATGTTAAGACAGACTAGTCTACTACAAAAGAAAACAGGTAGGCTAAAGAAATTATAGTTCTTAATAGTTGTTGTTGTATAGCCTATTTCTAACATGTAAAACAAAATAAGGCACAATTTCATAAACAAGTTGAAAAACAAAATTTGGAAACAAAAACACTAAAACATAATCATACCCTAGGCTACTTGAAAAGGAGTGAGATGAAGCTTATTAAATCCCACCCCTTTTCCACAAATCATAAAATCAATCAATCACTTGTCCCACTTCCTTTATTGCCCTTCATTCCATTGTTAAGAAATGGAGGGGGGGAAAAAAGAAGGTGAATTAAAAAAAAGTAGGCTATTTGTTTAGTTTTTTGTGTGAACATCATCTTCCCTGTAGCCTACCTCTCAAGAAGAGTTATGTTTTTGTACTTTATTTTGAAATGTTCCATGTTTGGACATTGCTTTTATTAATTCTTTAGGCTGTTCCATAGTTTCACACCACATATAATTAATTACAGTAGGCCTAGTTATATCAGTTCAGGAGAGGTGACAAATAGGCTACCTGCTGTTCAGTAGGCTACTATTTTTATGGGTTAGGCTACTCAAACGAAAAGAACCGAAACTCAGCAGCTTCCGCAACGTCACTTATGACACGTATTCAAAATGGCGGCCGCGGCTATGGTGAGTGGAAAAGCGAACTCTTTCTGAAAAATACACATAATTGACACCGTCCTCCCGCCTGACCCCCCGACACAGTGTTATAGTTGTTGCAGAGTATTGGGTCTACTGTCGTCTGGGGATGGCGTTCAAATGGCAACTGTGTGCGGATTCACTGGAGTTAGCTGCTGTTTTAATGTGGAGGATGCTAACTGCTTGCTGTAGTTAGCTAAGTTAGCTAACGTCAACGAGCTCGGCTGTCAGTGTAACGTTAGCTGTGCCCCAGAGGATGCATTTGTGTATTTTATCCGTAATATCACACAACGCTGACGGAGTTTAAATGAACACGTACGTGGTTTTCGGGCTGTCACTTGCCGCACAGTTAAGAGAAACCAACGAGCTGAACTTTGGCTCAACGTTAGCTGGTAGCGGCTGTGTCCGGGCAGCGTCCGTGTGATGGTGCTGCCGGTTTAGCAAGTTTAAAGTATTGAAATGTATTGTCCACGGCACCGGTTCAGCCACAAAACACAACCCCAACTCAATCTGAGACGGTCTCTGATATGCAGCTGTGCTGGTACTTTGTTATAACATACTGTAAACGTCTTGTAGGTGTTAATCAGTGTTTGCTAACTTCCTACAGTGCTACATCATAACTCACAGTGCTTTTTAATTAACATGTGCTCCCCTCGGACTTCTTCCCTTTGTGCATGTTGTATTTCAGTGTGACATTGTCATAATTAAACTGTTTTAACATGGAAAAATAGAAAATGATTTAGAAAACATGTCTTTAATTGGCTAAATTATAGTACGTTCAAACAGGAAACCTCCCCAGTCCCCACTCCCCCTTTACCTTAGCACAAGTATCTTAGTATCGACCCAGCACATTGATTCTAGATCATTGATTCCATACTTGTAAAGCGGTTTAATCTGGCTTTATGTTGCATGATGTCATTTGTGTGAAGAGTAGCATTTCTGTCACAACGTTGTGTGCATGTAGTCCAGCTGATATCATGCACTAAGTTTGACATTGCAAGTATTCAGACATCAAACACCAAAGGTTAGGCCACTGCTTTGCACGGATGCTGTGTGTGAAGGGGTAAAAGAGAGCTGCAACTGGAGGGCTTTACATGCCAAACCATTTTTCTCCTGCGATGGCTATTTGTCTGGCCTTGAAGTCATCTAGTATCCAAATTATCATCCCCCAAGCTGCCTACAGCTGGTTTCTTCTGGGCACGTTGTGGAGTCTGTTTCTCTAACGCCTTCTGGCAAACACGAGCATAGATGTCATGTGAAGTTACGCTCTTTTAGCACTCTGCCATGAAGCTGCCATCGCTGAATCACCAAGGCGACAGTTGTATACTTAGTGTCCTCTCTCTCGCCTTGGGAAACGGGTTGCTGTGTCCACAGGCCATGACCTGTATGAATCTTAACAGCTTTGTCTTCACAGGAACCAGCTGTCAGCTATAGTCTTCTCTTTTCATCTAAGAAATAAAACCATACTCTTGTATATTCAGACAGTGCCATAAAAATATCCATCAGCTTCTTCCCAGGACTTGTCAAGTTTTTTTAAAGACTTAAAAGTACAATAGAATAAATTCTACTGGGTTACTGTAGGATTGACTTTGCTGGGTGTAAAAGACAGCCGTGTTTATGTTTCTGGATAAACTTGGAGAGTCACGGAGATGTTAGTTTTGGCTCAGGGAATGCGGGCATCGCATGCATTTTCATGTTACATTGTCTTCTACATAAACAGAAACAACACTTTTTCAAGTGAAATGTAACATGTTTCTGTGTATGCGGGTGTCTCATGATTAGAAAGCAGTTTGAGGTATTCGGCATGAAGGCATTTGTTGAAAGAGATAAGACACAGACTGTTAGTGTCAAGTAACTGTCCTTCTTCTCTTTGCCTTTTAAAATGGAGTGTGTGTTTGTAACACAGCCCCAGTGTTTGTATTATTTTGTTCTTTTTATGGCATGAGGGAACTTTTGTTGCGCATGCACTGACATTACTTTTTACTTGTCAGATGATGTTATGTTACCTATTAAAGACGTATCGTGTAGCTTTTGTGTCTTTGTGTGTATATGTGTGTGGTTGAAACATGCGGTGGTGTCGTTGCTACAGGAGACGTGGTGGGCCTTGCTGCTGTTGACCTGTCTGCCCATGGTCCGGCCCTTTTATGTTCCCGGAGTTGCTCCCCGGGACTTCCGTGAGGGGGAGGTAGTAGATATTAAGGTAAGTCTAACATACAATACATAAAGAGATTCAGAGAAACATTATGATATGGCTGTTCATCAGTGAATGTTATCGAAACAAACCAAAACAAAGGGTTAAATATATCAGAGATGGTTTGATCCAAACTCCTGACAGCTTATGTGGGAAAGCGCCTTAGAGGCTTACATCGTGTTATTGCCTTTGCCGGAAATGGCTAAGTTCTGCTCCTACTTTCCACACTGTGATTGGGAAGGTACCAGTATAAGTTGTTTATTAGAAAAATCCCACAACCCAAGTCCAACCAAAAAGTCATTCATATGTTGTCATTGTGAATATAGTTATGCCCAGTCAGCCAGTCAGTCAGACCGACCATTTGTTTTCCAGGCAGTGAAGCTGACCAGCTCCCGCACTCAGCTCCCTTATGAATACTACTCCCTCCCTTTCTGTAAGCCAGACTCTGTTTTCTACAAGGGAGAGAACCTGGGTAAGTGTTGTCCCCACAGACACATGGATCACCTTATTTGCCCCGCACCTATTTAGCTTTAATCATAAACATCAAAGTGTTTTTGTATATGTTTAAATACAGTAAATGACTTTTCTCTTTTTTAGGTGAGGTGTTGCGTGGGGACCGTATTGTGAATACCCTTTACGGTGTCCAGATGAACAAAGACAAGAAATGTGAGATGATGTGCAGCAAGAAAAAGCTCAACATAGAGGAGAGCAAGCTGGTGGCGGAGCGAATCCAGGAGGAGTATTATGTTCACCTGTGAGCGTCTGTTCACTTATGTGGAAATCTGTTCTCAGTTTCACCTATTGATATGTGCACGCAGCCTTTGTTTATTTTAAAATGATACTTTTTTTTTAATGACGACAAACTTCATAAGTTAAGTTATTATGTAAAACGTAAAAGGAACAAATGCAGCCAATAACATAAGTGGGGGATTCTCTCTAGGCCTTATATTAGTGGTTATCTGGAGTTTCTATATGCATGTTGTAAAAACCAAAACTAAGCAAACACCTCTCTATGTCTTTCAGTATTGCAGACAACCTGCCAGTTGCCACCAGGTTAGAGTTTTACCCCAACAGAGATGCAGGAGGCGAGGACGAGCAGCAGAAGAAGGACGTGTCGAAGGATGTCCAGTTTGAACACGGCTACAGACTTGGCTTCGTCGACAACAACAAGGTGGATATTACTTTTAAAGGGGTTGTTTTTCATATTGGATTGGATTTGATTGGATTGATGAATATGACTGAACCATAAACTTTAATTGTTGCATATTTGATATTGTTTTAATTTATCTGGATATTTTTTAGAGAAACATGTTGATGCCATGTTTTCAGGGGCTTAAAGTAAACAAATGTATTGAAAACTCTGGGGACTTTGAGATATTTCATTCACTGGTGATCAAATCATGAAAATGAAAGAAATGTCAGATGTCTTGGGTGATGTTTTCTCCCTTGAAATGAATTGTGACATTCTTTTGCTTGTCATTTTAACAATCTGTGCTCAGTGTCAAACTAAAAGTCAAATTGTACGGACTCAGTCCTGAAACATGTTGAAAATGTTGACTCTCTGTCACCAGCAGCAGGAAGCATCAGGAGTTTTTGTTTGTTTGAGGGTACTAATGTTCGCCTTGATCTTTCTCTTTTCTCCCTCACAGTTCTATCTGCACAACCACCTGTCCTTCATCCTGTACTTCCACAGGGAGAAGCTGGAAGAGGGAGAAATCCACGACTACAGGGTGGTGCGATTTGAGGTTGTACCCCAAAGTGTAAAAGTAGACGGTAGGTGTCAACATACTTAAGCAGTTTGTGTAAACGTTAGTTATAAAAAAATTATCTGCGTAGCAGGAAGACACACGAGCTATGTGTCATAACTGAGTCCTTGGGGCATTCACTATCAATCTATTTATTCTCAGACCTGAAGGCTGTAGAAAGTGCCAAGACTTGCACGTTGCCTGAGGCCAGTGGCTCCGCCCCCCAGGAGATTGACGCGAACAAGGAGAACGAGGTCCTCTTCACCTACTCTGTCGAGTGGAAGGTCAGTAACAGAATTCTCAGTTATATCAACTCCCCTGCTTTGAAACTTGTGTGTGTGCATGTGTTTTTATTGATTTTTCTCTGGTGCTCTTTGATTTCAATTATCCTTTTTGTTCATTTCGAATCAAGTCTACTAGAGCACTACAAAGTCAAAATAATAGAAAAAAGTGAGTTTACCAGGAAACCAAGTCAAGTTCAGCTAGAAAAGTGTGAAGGAACGACATCTGAGCCCCCTGTCCCCTCTGTCTGTCTGTGCAGGAGAGTGAGGTGAAGTGGGCGTCTCGATGGGACACGTACCTGACCATGAGCGACGTCCAGATCCACTGGTTCTCCATCGTCAACTCCGTGGTAGTCGTCTTCTTCCTGTCTGGTATGTCCAGTTGTTCACAAATTTCTGTTTAGTTCAACTGTCATCATGCCCAAAGGCAATAAGCCACTCTAAGTCATAAGGCCCATAGGCTTGTGAATCTGATGAAGTCTATTAAATATGTGTCGTGTCATATATTCAAAAGATATATCAGGATGTGAACTGTTGAGATTTCAGCCTTCGTATTTGACTGAAACCTGTGTTTTCTCTCTTTAGGAATTCTGAGTATGATCATTATCAGGACATTGAGGAAGGACATTGCTAACTACAACAGAGAGGATGACATTGTAAGAAAATAAAGACAGTTGCATTGTGTCAGACAGAAAGAACATTAATCATGTGTGTGACAGGATGTATAGATGGGATGTCAATACAGTCCAGGCACTTGACCATGTGTTTCCTCTCCCTAACCAGGAGGACACCATGGAGGAGTCGGGATGGAAGAACGTCCACGGTGACGTGTTCAGGCCGCCTCAGTATCCCATGATCCTCAGCTCACTGCTGGGCTCAGGGATCCAGCTCTTCTGCATGATCCTCATCGTCATCTGTGAGTGTGTTTTCTCTTCTATCATCAGTTCTGTAATGTCAGCTAACATCTCTGCTCAATCCACAAGTTTTCTTTTTCCCCTACATCTTATTTCACGTTGAGTTTAAATTAGGTCAGAGGGTTGTCGTTGTGGCGCCACGGCTGTCAACAGCTACGTTAGCTTAACGTAGCTGTAACTGCTTCCATGCTGTTAACAGGGTTCCTACTCAAGTATGGAAAAGTATGGAATTGGATTTTATACATTTCAAGGTCTGGAAAAGTATGGAAAATGGAAACTGTTGTATGGAAATATATTTATCTTAAGTGAATAAGTTATTTGGGTTAATTATCTTGTATGCACTATTGTACTTAGCTACAATCTCCTGGGAATTATTTAGTGACATAATGGCATACAAATTCAGAATAATGAAAATTTATAAATAAAATTAATTGCACCATTTATTTACATGATACACATCTAATTACTCAAATGTCACAATTTATTTGAATTTTTTTACCAGTTAGTCTGGAAATTAGGGTCTGGAATATTCACTGTGGAGTTGAGCTTAGTGAGATAATTCACTCAACCTCTCCTCTGTGTCTTTGTTTCTCACTCACTCACTCTGATGCACAAACACACTAACAATTGCCTGATTGGCTTAGAACAAGGCACACCTGTTTATTTGCATATAAAACAAGGAAGTGAGATGTGATCACCTGAAGCGAACTGACACCGTGATATCAGAGTGGTCTGGGTGTTTTGTGTCGTTCCAGTAAATGTGAGAAGTTTTCTCTAATCACTTTGATTTTAGTCAAAATGAATATAAAATAAAATATGTTATAAAAACATCTATATCACATCATTGTGAATTAACTTTAATGTTTCCTGTGTGTGTAGTTGTCGCCATGTTGGGTATGTTGTCTCCGTCCAGTAGAGGAGCCTTGATGACCACTTCTTGCTTCCTTTTCATGTTCATGGGGTAAGAACCTTGTTCATGTCTGAATTCCCCAAAAATCTAAAGATGCTTATTTTCATGTGTGTTAATTTTTTTTGAATCACTTGATGTGTTTCCTACAGTGTGTTTGGTGGCTACTTTGCTGGTAGACTGTACCGCACACTGAAGGGCCACAGGTGGAAGAAAGGAGCATTTTGCGTGAGTCAATAACATATTATAAATAATTTCACCACTCCTGAGTTTGTGTATTCACTCATTTTCTGCCCAAACCCACTGTTTGTTTTGCAAACACGGCTGTTCATTTTTTATGCATTTTAAAAATCGTGTTGCAGTAAACGACAAGGTTGAACTTGTTTTTGTTCCGTCTCCCCTCCAGACGGCAACTCTGTATCCTGCAGTGGTCTTTGGAATTTGCTTTGTCCTCAACTGTTTCATCTGGGGAGAGCACTCCTCTGGGGCGGTGAGTGTCCTGACTCTGAAACACACACCTAAACTGTATGACAGATTGGGAAATGAAAAGCTAGTAGGTTAATTACTTTGCTGTAATATTGTGATATTGATATAGGAGTTGTAATGCATCACTTGTGATTTGTCCGTCCGTCTCTTATTCATGGACAACACATCTGAAAAACCCCTTGACAGAAATTTGGCACAAACATTCAATAAAATTCAAGGATGTTCAGATGTGTGTAACTGCTTGGACAAATTTGGCTGCTCAAAAGTCATAGTGACCTGAGAAAACACTTTGGTAACACTTTATAATAAGTACACACTATTAAGCATTAGTTAAGCTTTAAATACTGAATTCATTTATAACACATGAATACTCATTAGTATGTAGTTTATAAACACAGTTAAAAATGTTTTACTCATCATTGATAAGCACTAACTGTATTTATAAACTACATGCTGCTAATGAGTATAGAATTCAGTATTTTTTAATGCTTAACTAATACTTAATTGTGTGTACTTATTATAAAGTGTTACCAACACTTTTTAACCATAACTTAAGACTTCATACAGAAATACTGACCACATTTCACAGAAACAGTTCATAATTTATTAGTGTTGCACCGATACCGATACTAGTATCGGTAGGGGGCCCGATACCGCACAAAAATGCTGGCATCGGTATCGGCGAGTACTAACAAATGACGCACCGATGCCATTTACTGATAACTAATATGAACGCAGCGCCTTGTGTCTTCTCTCACCCGACACTCACTGCTGTGTGATCACAAGAGTGTGTTGGTCAAGTCAGAGGAAAAATGTTTGGGGTGTTTTAATTGTTCCTAAATGTAAAAATGGGTTACATTGGACCCTCAACATTATTTAAAGGTTAAATAACGTGTTACTTAAACATTTTTACCCGGTAGGCAATAAAAAAGTTCTACTGGATTATAGTATTAGAAGAAAAAAAGCTCTTATATACAGTATATATTTTTTTTCAAACGGTGTGGTATCGGTACGGTATCGGTATCGGCCGATACTGCACAGCCAGGTATCGGAATCGGTATCGGGGGCCAAAAAATGGTATCGGTGCAACACTATAATTTATATAATTCTGGATAAACAGGGATTTCACAACCTCACACCCACAAGGTATTATCTCCTTACAAATAAAAAATAAATAAAAAATTCTTAAAACACACTCGCTAGTTGTTGCTACAGACTTCTGGTATGACTAATGGTTATTATTAGGCATTGCTGTGTAAATGATACTGAGTCATTTGATGGAGATTTCACAATATGTCTTTCCTTGTGTTGTTGCCATTCTGTGTTAGAAACTTGACTCAGATTAATATTTTTGAATGGCTTTAGCCTAAAATGAAACCAGGAAGTAAACACGCTGTTATTGAAACATTCACCTGTGACATGATGAAAAAGTAACAACAGTAGCACAAGCACAAAAAAGCAAGAAAACTAGTTTGACTTTGTCCTCTGCTCTCTTCTCTGACTCCACCCAGGTTCCCTTCACCACGATGCTGGCCCTGCTGTGTATGTGGTTTGGTATCTCCATGCCCTTAGTCTACCTGGGCTACTACTTTGGCTTCCGCAAACAGCCGTATGATAACCCAGTGCGCACCAACCAGATCCCTCGGCAGGTCCCAGAGCAGCGCTGGTACATGAACAAGTTTGTAGGGTGAGTGTTGAAGCTCTCGACCAATAGCCTGTGACCAGTTACCAGGACTGTTGTTGAACTTGAGGCGTGATCTCTCTGTGATTTAACAATTTATTTTCCTTCCACTAGAATCCTGATGGCTGGGATCCTGCCGTTCGGTGCCATGTTCATCGAGCTCTTCTTCATCTTCAGTGTGAGTACAGCTGCTCTGCTCTAATGTTGCCATCAGTTCAAAGATCATATTTACTCTGCAATATAAATACATACAAACTTACTTCAATATAAGTTGTGTTTTAACGGCTAAGACATAAACCTAAGTATGTGTGTGTCACCACCTACAGGCCATCTGGGAGAATCAGTTCTATTACCTCTTCGGCTTCCTGTTTCTGGTGTTTATCATCTTGGTGGTCTCCTGCTCTCAGATCAGCATCGTCATGGTTTATTTCCAGCTCTGTGCAGAGGTAAGCTCACTGAGGCTCAGCGGTGTTAACCAACAGTTTGCGTTACAAACATTAACCTGCCTGAACCTCACCTGCATCCTCCATAAACACACCCTTGCACTGTGTTGCGTCTGTCTCTCCTCACAATCAGGACTACCGGTGGTGGTGGAGGACTTTCCTGGTTTCAGGAGGCTCAGCGTTCTACGTCCTCATTTATGCTGTCTTCTACTTTGTCAACAAGGTAAAAGCCACTTTTGATTGTTCAGCAGCTTCAGACATCAGTGTCTTAATAGGACTTGGATGGTGAAGTAATTTGTTAATATTATGAGTATGTCATTAGTGCTTTTTTTTGGATAGGCCTACATTTAAATTGCTACTGTATTTAAGTATCAAAAATGATCTCAATTAGATTCACATCTCTTTTCTTATGTTCCTTCATGGGGCATCACCTCTGATAGGCAAAACCACCGCTAACCCACTGTGGACTCGGTAAAACGGTGATTATCAGTGAGCAGAAAAATGAGCCTAACAGGAGGAGTAATTCCACTTCAGCTCAACATCGAGGCTGAAAAAACAGAGGGAAAAATAAACAGAGAGCAGAGGAAACAGAGACAAGAATAAAGCTGTAACACACACAAGCATAGTAGAGCTCTTTGACAGCTCACTGAAGCTTGTAATGTTAAATTTTCTCAGGAAAAGGGCAGACAGAGGGAGCTAACAGTCAAAAAATATTGGGCTCCATTGTTTCAATTTTTGATTGTTCTTTAAATCCAGCTAGGTGTGTCACAATTTTACATAACTGCCCACATCACAATTATTTGAGCTGACCGCATTTATCTGGCATTCATGTTAAAATCGTTTCCATTCATCTGTATAAAAACAGCTGGATGAAACCAACAGAAATATCATATTTCCATCACAATTTCCTCATCGTCTTTTCACCATTTGAGGTTTGATTGGTGCTCCTATAAAGAGATCATCATGTTGTGTTCCCTTCTTCTGCCGTGGTTTAATGTTTTCAAGGCAAATGCAGAGACTACTTGCTGAAAAACAAGCATCAGCGGTTTTGCATGAATTTACCTTGAAAACAACTCCGTCTCGTAACATTCCGTTATTATCTCATAGCGTGGTGAATGTGCAGGTCACAACTTGTCCACGAGAGCGTTTTGGAGTTGTTGGATTGTGTATTTGATGAGTTTGATGAGGTAAACCAAGAAATCCCATTAGCCTCCGTAGCGTAGCTCTGAGCAGCTCACGGCTCTGCTCCGCCGTTCTAAAAATAGCTTGCACCGACAATCAAAGGTAACGAACCTACTCCTAAAACTATAGGGATTATGGCAATGGGCCAATTTGCCAAAATGTTGAACTATCCCTTTCCTATCCTCATAAGGTGTATGTGTATTATTAAACTATGTTTAGGCGTATACTGTTAGTGGCATGAAATTATCAGAAAAAGTCAATTAAATCGTTAATTGCAGTTATTTGTATGGCAATTAATCATCAACTAAAATGTCAGGATTGTGACAGCCCTAGATCCAGCTGTTTCAAATCCACCAACCGTGTTTCTCCCTCCCCAGCTGGACATCGTGGAGTTCATCCCCTCCCTCTTGTACTTCGGCTACACGACCCTGATGGTGCTGTCGTTCTGGCTGCTAACGGGCACAATCGGCTTCTACGCCGCCTACATGTTCATCAGGAAAATCTACGCTGCAGTCAAGATCGACTGATTGATCGACCATCGCTGCTGATTTTTGGGGGTGTTTTTTTTGTTCGTTTGTTTGTTTGTTTTTTCGTCACATTTTGTTTTTTTATATATATTTTTTATTCTTCATGTCCAACAAGCACTGACTTGTGTGTAGAGGGAACGAGAGGGGTGTTTTTACGGCGCAACAGCCCCACCCACTGGCTTCGTGGGGGAAGAACAGCAAGGTGGCAGAGCTAAACCAGCTGTTTCTCTCTCTTTCTCTCTCTCTCTCCCCCTCGCTTCTTTCCCCTCCTCTCTCTAGGACAGAGACTCAGAGGGAATTCCCCGCTGATGGGACAGTTAATGTCTTCTGCTGTTTCACCTTGCACACAACACAGTGGGCCAAAGCTTGTCAAACTATGGTTTCTGCACATGTTTGTTTTGTCTTCTCATTTTGTGTTACGAATCTAATTTATCCAAGTTTTTACTTTTTTGTCATCCCAGGATTCATCTCTGTCTAAATTTCTTCCAATCACCTCCTGGGAGGCGTTTGTTCATCTAATTTTCTTACATAAATCTGTCTTTAGTTTGTTTTCCATTGTCTCTGTTTTCAAATGTGACTTTGGTTTCTTGTCAGAGACTTTACAGATCAGGGAAGGATTGGAGCGTCGAACTGTGGTTATGGTGTTAACTTTGTCGTGTTGAACTGATACGGATGGAAATTATGATGGGAGGTTCTGCATTGTAACACAAGAAAGGATAAATTAAATGTTCTATTATTTTTTACTTCAGTTTCCATGTCCTGGTGTGACCATGTTAACCACAACTGTAATCAAAATATTAGCTTCTCCTTCCAAAACAATGGGTCTTTTATTAATGTCAAAATGTTGGTACATTTGTTCTACATGACACAGAACAGCTCTGAATGGGACTGTGAACCCGATGCCCTGAAGCAGTAGGACTGTTGAGTGAAGCCGCTGGAGAAAAGGAAACGCTACATTCAACACAGAAACGAGGACGAGGAGGAGGAGGAACCTTTTCGATTTGAAAGTCTGTGACACAAGTATGCGTTTGAAGCTTTTCCAGTGGTAACTTATATAAGAAGAAGTACACATGTACCATGCCGTCAGTGTAGCCTTAGCAGCGCTGGATGCCTGCTGACCTATGCAGTAATGGAAACAAGTGCAAAGTTGCTGTTTTTTTGAAGGTTATTTCAAAGGACCATTTCTGTTGTGAAATATCAACTAGTTCCTTGCGCAGTCTGAATCTGATGTATGATACAGTTTGTGTACAATGCGTTAAAAAAAAAAGAAGATTTTTTTTTTAAAGCCAGCAAGACCAGCTCTGTGTGTTTCTACCAGCAGTGGTAGACATCAGTCTTACAGTGCTCAAGCGTGAGGGGAAGAGCATTGAAATGTAAACCACAGTGTTTGTGTTGGTACAGGTGTACGGTCGATGCTTTTGTGTAGACTGATGCCTATGCCCTTGCATTACAACTCATGTAATTGTTTTTGTTTTGTTTTTTCCTGTTCATCTTTGTAGATGCAAAAATGAAGTTTCACTTTGAGGGTATTTTTTAGCTAAAAGACTCCAAAATGGGACTCGTGGAGCGACTCAAGCGAGGAACTTCCTTTTGAAAACCAATGTCTCACTGTAGCTAAATTCCACCACAGTCACTACGGTAGAGAAATATTTTGTGAAATGGCGCTAGTTCACTGTCTTGTCAAGAGTCAGATGAGATGACTGGTCTTTCTAAGCTTGTGTTTGATATGAAACTACCATCAGTAGTCAGTTAGCTTAGCCCTAAAGACTGGAAATGGATGAAAACAACTGACCGCAGCGTCCATGGGTCAAAATATCCACCTACTAGCACCTTTAAAACTCACTAATTATCACGGTATCTCATTTGATTAAGCTCACCATATACCACCATGTCTTGACTGATGTGTTTGGACTAGTTAGACAGATGTTAAGGCGCTACTAGTCACATTTTTTATGACACTGTGTATGGGGCTAGGCTAGCTCCTTCTCCTATTTTCAGTCTTTATGTCAAGCTATGTGCTAGCTCGATATTTAGCATTCAGTCATAAGAACTGTGTCCGTCTTCGTCTGGCCTTTGGCAAGAACACAAATAAGTGCATTTCTGAGAATGTCTTTAATCCTATTGAGATAATACAGGCAAATTCTACTGTGTCTCTGCTGCTACTGTAGGTAATGGTGGTTGTTACTGATTGAAGATTGAAAGACCTGAAAAATACACATTTATATCAAAAAATTGCAAAGCTCCTTAATAAAAACATATTTAAATGGAAGGGTGACCAAGATCAACAACATTTATTGGAGGTGTATTTATCGCAGTCGTTGTGGTTACCATGAAACTGATGCTAGTAAATAATTAAAGTGCTTCTCTCTTCTTCTTTTTTTTAACCAACGGTAGCAGAAGGCTTTTTTAAAATTTTTATTTGATGTGATTTGTCAGTGCATGGCTGGACAGGTGGGGAAGGGACAGGTGCCTCGATCAACCCTGATTCTCCAGGGGCAAAAAACAAATGAATGAACGACTTGCCCCCCTGTGCCCCCCCTCCCCCCACCCCTGCTATGGGACACGACTTGCTCAGCAGAGCATCAGAGGCAGCCTCAGTCCAAACGAGTGTACTCCTGTAGTAATCGTTACATCATTTCATTTATTTCCATTCCAACTCACTGCACCACCCTCTGCCCTCGGTATTATGTCGAAGAGTTACTGAGCTCTGACACTCGGCTGCTGTCTCACATAGAGACAGAGACACTCCTCTCCTGCTGTCGACGTGCACACGCCAGGGAGAGATTTTTTACAGATGGACTTTTAATTGGCCCGAGTCATGCATGTGTATGTATGATGGAGGGGTTTACAATGTAAATAAAAGAAAACAGCTTTGTATTTGTTGCGTTTCGCTGTTTGTGGCGCTCTCTATGATTCCCGTCATCGTTTTAGCCAGAAGCATGACGCTCATGATGACTTTCAAAGGAACTTGTTTCTGTTTTATTTTCCTCTCTTTGGTTTCTTTTACAGAATGTCCAATTACAAAAATGTACAATGACAAAACAATAAAGTGATGATAAGTTGAATATGAGAATCAACCTCCATTGTGGTTTCTGAAATACTCTTCAGGGTGCTTCAATTATTACACACATGCACGTCAGTCTCGGACCTAAATTTTGCTCATGCTACAGTATAAACAAGTCTATTTCATTATTTGACATATGCAGAGCTTTTTCTTCTTTTTTTAATGAGAGACAACATCTTAATTTGGTCCAACCTGAAATATCTCAACAACTATTGGATGAGCTGACATTGTTGAAATTTCAGAATGTACCTAAAATGCACTATACTAACTTAATTTGACTCTCTAAACTTTTGAATGCACATGTCCAACTGTTCAATGTTTCAGTTCACATAACATGCTGTTCTCTAACAAGGTGATTAACTATACACATCACAACAAGTGTCTGATCCATGAATCGACCACGAAATGTTCTGGTTCAATGACAGTTTGTATTGACTCAATATACCACTCTGCTCTCAGATTTATCAGCGAGTCCAGTTATTCCACCCATCACTGCACACTACAGTGTGTGCTCTCATGTGAATGCTGTTTTGATGTGTATGATTGTGTTTTATGCGACTGTTATTTGACTGCTGTTTGGATTTGATGTGTTCTCGAGGTCACTGGAGACGAGGGTTTACCCTCAGCGGCCCTCGAGATCTAAGGTTAAAGAAAGAGAGAAAAGAAACAGTTGTCTTCATCGTGCTGTTCACATTCTGACATCATGACGCATCACAAGACCACACCTAACAATCCATCAGCAGCACCTGGACATGTCTTTCAGATGATGGGATGTTGTCAGAGAGACAGAGAAGTGGACGTCCTTTGGTTACATGATAACTTATTGACAAAAAATTACCATTCCATAGTTCTACTTAAATGCCATGATACTTTCATGATATTATGTCACTGTGGCATGGTCTTTTTGCATTTTCCATATTAAGTAGATACTGTATTGTATATTGTATATCAAGCTAGCACATAAAAGGAGCGCCAAAAAATCTCGGCGTAAATTCATAGTTGAGTAAAGATGCTAGTTGAGCAGAAATCTCAAGATCTGCTGACTGACATTTCAGTTAAAGTGTCTGATGAAACTTCTCCAACTTTGTGGACATGCAGTACGACACTGAAGCGCTCCTCAAAATGAGATGTCCGTCTGCGTGTGTGTGTGTTGAGGTGTTAATTCCTGGTTTGTCCATCTGTGTTTCTGAAATGTTCAGCGTAAGAAAAGCCATGATCAGATTACAACGTCTGTGTTGTGGTGTTTCGGTCCTTTCAAATCCTTTTTTACGAGCACTCCAGGTTCCTCCTGAGAAAATTCTACTAAACCATAAGAGTTTCTATTCTTGAGTTATGGCACAGTTGGCATCCCATAAGTGTATATGTGAGAGTCAGCTCAGTTGATGTAAGTATAGGTTTTGCTCCATAGTACTATAATTAGGGTAGTCTTGACACTCAGCTATGCATGCAGGCTTACTGGTGCAGCTCTGAGACATAATCCAGACCCTGGTTCAACATGAGGGTTAGACACATTGTGGGACACAAGCCACTAGTCAGATAGGCCTGAGATATTCTGGGATGGCATTGTAAACTTTTTTTTTTTTTTTTTCAAATAATGACAATTGCAGAGATTTGGTCATTCAGACATACTGATGTATAGAATAGTAACCTACTCATTTTATCACTGGGTGTCATTCAGAGCACATTTATAATCATTCGTCCTGTCATGTGGTGACCGCTCATAAAGAGAGTATATCTGATCTCACGTCTGCTCAACAGTTAAACTCTAGAAGGAACAAACATTTCCTAAACTGAATAAGATGTATGAAGGAAAAACATCCCTCCTGTCCACTACTTCAGCTATCATTCCCCAATTACATCAATTTTGGATTAACTGGTTATTGCAATTTGAAGCAAATCACCAACACTTAATTTAACAGGGCTAAGATATTACAAAGTCAGGAGTGATTTGGTTTTTGGTGAAATATCTCAATGAGCGCTGTGAAATTTTGTAACAACATTTATGTTTGTCATTATCCTTTGATTCTTCATCTGATTAGCATGGCTGAAAAAGGGGCCATCCGTAAGTTTTGCCATTGCTACATAGCCAACGTAAGCATGTGCAGCTGAATTCAGCCATTGTTGCATTTACAAGAGGTTGAAATACTTTCTCTGAGCAGTTATATCTTCACCACTAACTGGATGCTAAAGTGACTCAGTATTGAAAAGTGACAAGATGCTCAGACCAGGGAGATAGAAAACAAGAGTTAACATTTTTGGTGGTTTCCACCTCTTGACGAGGAAGGGCAGGACGTTTGATGCCAAACTATATACTAGAAAGTAACCTACTGGTAATGCTAACTAAATGATTACCGTACGTAGGCTACTTCCTTAATCCCATAACCTGATCACATCAGCCTGCATCGGTGCTAATTTGCATTTTGAAAGAAAATAGTGAAATTTTGCAAATGTCAAGGCCAAAAAGTATATACCGGTACATTTGAAATTGAAATTTTGTTCTTTTTACCAGCAAAATCAAAAGCTATTACATTCTATATTGAAAAGTTTGTTTGTAAGATTTCTTGTAAAAGGGTGTAAATACATTTGTAAAATCCTTTAAAAAAAATTTTTTTTTAATCATAATCACAACTAAAAAGAGGACTTTCTGTGAACTGTATTTCATAAAACTACTGATTGTAACCATTGTGGCCGAATTCAATGGTGCAAATTAGGTTCAAAATGCCAAATTTGAGAGAGAAGTAGGGGAAAAAAATTGTCTGGAAAAATAAAACAAGTTAAATCATACCAGAAAACAATCCAACCACTCTCCAAAGTGTAACACTCCAAAATTACGGAAATACATTGGCCTTCCTACTATAAGACGGGAATTTACAATCTCTGAATGCTAAGTGTCAACTGCAGTTATATAAACAGATTGTTTGTAAATTCTATTGAAAATAGGCCATGTATGTTGTTTTAATAGTTTAAATGATGTTGGCTGAATGACTTTTGTTTCTAAACTGTTCTTTTATAGAGGAATTTGACATTTTTGAGGTCCTAAACATAAAAAGAAAAAGAACAAAAGAGGGTATGAAACCGCTGGTTTGTCTTTTAATCATTTCAACATAACACATGACAACTCAAAGATACACTGTACTGTACAATAAGTCAATAGTTCTGTTGTTGTGTTCATCATCTCTTTGGATCAACCAATATACAAATCTGTCACTTTTACATTGCAGCAACTGATTGCATGTGAGATATGTAACAAAAAAAAGCAAGACTTCTCATTTTCTTTCTTTCTCCCGAAGCACATCATTTATATAATTCTCCCTGTAGTTGATAAACTCCATGCTATATAAAATAGTGTAAGTGAATGCAAATATTCTATTTTCTTTCACCTTTTTTCACCTTTTTTATTCCAGAGGTGGCTGTAATAGCAAGTGATAAAAAATAAAGGGCTATGTCACTAAACGAGATACACAAAGAGGTTGGAATGCAAGACTTACATTAAGCTAGAAATATATAAAACTACATGTGGATGTTGCCTGCATCAGACAGTACCCAGTTTTTCTTTTACTAAAAGCAAAAAAAAAAAAAAGAGGGAGAAAGAGAGCATCAAATCAGTTTTTTCAGGCTTAAACTGATGAACAAATTCCCTTAAATTTTTTGTGTTCTGCACCTACTAGTAAAGAGGAAAAGGTGAGGATAAGTGCATCCCTAGTAGGTGCAGGTCGAGGTAATGGATCTACAGCCAAGTCGAGGAACAGAACAACATCACTGTCAGAGGTCAGAGAGGAGGATCCGTCTTACATCAAGTGTTAGGAGTCGCACTGATTCAGCTTTTCATCAAAGCTAGTTGAATTTCACAATATTGCCTTAACGAGTGATAATTTTGATTAGATATCTGATTTTTCTTTAATCACGATTACGTAAGCCAAACCTTTTTTTTTTTTTTCTTCTTTCCTGTAATGGGCTTCCATAATAAAGGGGTATGTGTTTTTCAGGTATGGATATACCCCAGTTTTCACATCTTCACATCATTTAAATATTCTTATTTTATTTATTTATTTTGGGCCTACTTGATGCATTTACGTTTCACCACATGAATTTAAAGCTGTGCCTGCTCACATCAGAATTATCCACACAGTGATCATAGCTGGAAATGGCTCTTGTTAGCAGAAACAACCAGTGACAACGGCTGTAATCTGCTCTAAGTGCTATATTTTAGTCACTCCTGGCTTCATTTTTGTTCGGTTACATCGTCTAAAAATGGTCTGGAGGTGGATCTTTGTTGCGACTACATCTCATTGGCAGGTTGTGGTCAGGTTGCACAGCGCAAAGTACCCCAGGACCCAGAGATGAAGTTGCCAAGATATTTCAAACTACAATCACCATATATTATGAAATCTGGATTGGACATGTTCCAAGCTCCAAAAAATATCAAGATATGATTGTGATTCTTGCAACAACATCTCTGGATTCTTGAGTTTTGGCCCATTGTGGCCTTGATACTCTGCTGACATTTGTTTCCCTTGTCTTTGAGGAACAGATATGTTGTTGCTGTTCCCTTCAAGCACTTGGCTGTAGAGTTTGATTAGATAAATTTATGAGAAAGAAGGCAAAGCTGGTTACCCAAAAACAAAAAAAAAAGTTTCAAAGGAGAAGGGGCAGAGGGCTCTTAAGGATATTAGTGAAAAGTCTATCAAAAATACTGTTATTCTTTTGGAGAAGAGAAATACACAAAGGTTGATAAAGTCTACACATCAAACTAATGGCACATACATGTACAGGATCAATACAAAATTAAAAACATGACATATAAGCTGAAATTTTAAAAGAAAAAATACTCTTTTTTTAAAGGTTGAAAGTGCTAGAATTCAGATTAGCTCACAGAAACCCAGGGAGGACAAACTTAATACACGCCAAAAGCTTTTTCTTAACTCTTTTTTTTCTCTTTAGGGCTAAATGAATATTTGTTACAAAAATATAAATGCTCAATTTGATTGCTACAAATCTGGCTTAAGCCAAGAGATTTTTCTTAAAAACTACTCTTTTAAGTTCATAATAAAAATCAAATTTGAATCATGTTTCTTGTTTCTTTTTTTTTAATATATCTTGTCAGAAAGGTGCCAAAAAGCTAATTTGTTTAGGATCAATGAAACTTTTGATCATTTTCCAAGAGTCATCATCAAAATAATGACCTTCCAGGGGGCAGACTAATACGTGTAAATTAACTTTCAAATTAGTTCAGAACTTAGAATAGAAAATCTACGATTTTAGCTATGAGGTTGTGATTAAACAGTCAGACTGTGGGGAAGCTTTTTCATCAACATCAGTGCTAGCTGATTCTGAATATTCAGCTGCTCCTGCCTTCCAAAGGGAGTATTCACCTGTCTTACACAGGGGCTAACAGCTGCTCATCATCGGGGATTCATACAGTATAAAATAAAATAAAATCGGATTACACTTGTAGCATTTTGTAACAAGCCATTGTGCAAAAATGTAGTTTCTTCTCCCCAGGTTTTGGTAAGAAAAATAAAACAAATAAAAATGAGGTGATGTGTTGTGTTGTTTTTCGAGGTCCTGTTTTATACAAACAGAAAATAATATATCATATGACAACAAACAAAACAAATATATGACTAAAAGCAATACCCCAAGTCGTGCAGTCAGTCATGTGTCCCCCTGTGCTTTGAATGTCAAAGCCTGGGAATTCAGCGACTGCGTTCTTCCAGATATCGCCATATTTTCAGACCCTTTTCCTTTGACTCTACAAAAGCAGCTGGGAGTACAGGTGGGGGTTTGGGGCCGGTGGGGGGTGGGGGGGTGATGAACACTTTGTCGGTTCGGTTTGTGCATGTTTTCAGCTCGCTGTCCATCTTGCAAAACAAACACAAAAAAAAAAAAGAAGAAATGTTCTAGTGGTCTACAGTTGTCGTCCATCAGCAACCGTAGCTAAAAGCAGCAATATGTATTTTATTTTTATTTTTTATGTGCTGTGTTTTTCCTGTTTTTTCTTTTCTTTTCTTTGTTCGATTTTTTTTTTTTTTTTTTTACACAACATTTTACGGTGGGTAAGGGCTCGCTCGTGACATGATAATCGCTAAAAACCCCAAGTTGAACAGGTCTTCTTGTACGACTGGAACGACATTTACGCACAAACTTATCGCAGATGTGCGATGCTCGAGCTCAGCCCCGTGTGGAGTTACGGATTTTTGCCAGGTTTGTTGGTCATGCCACAGACAACATTAGATAACGAGCACCTATTTCACTTTGAGGCTTAGGTTAACTTTGGGCTCAGGTTTTTATAGGCTGGTGGTGAATGGTTAGAAAGGCTCTACACTCCAAGGCATCCAAAATCACTGAGCTCGGAGTGAAACCGGCTAGCGAAGGGGTTACTGTACATACTCCATTGGATGAAGACTGTCATAAATTCATAAGCTATCCATGTCAGCATCCCCTATGACACAATCTATCTAGTTCAAATCCTACGTGATTATTAAGCCACTAAACAGCCTTCTATAGATATTTCCCATCCACAGTTCTGATTCCACTATACTAACTCAAGTACATGTAAGGTAAAGATTGGATATGACAGAGAAAGCTTAAGGGAAAAAGCTAATACTTCATCCATTTGTTTGATCAAAAAAAAAAAAAAAAAAAAATGCAAGATACACACAAATGTAAACCTGCCAGACATCAAAAACATCATCACTTAGTTTTAATACATCTACCTAAAATACACCTTACTGAGATAAAAGCAATTATAATATTCATTTTTGAGATATTTCGTACACTGCAATAACATTCTTTAACACATTTTTCCTCATCTGTCACTGTAATTCTTGTTTTTTTTTGTTATTTTTTTGTTTTGTTTTTTGCCATTCACATATGTCAGGGGTTCACCATTACCATAATGATGATGTGTCTGTATTATATTCCAAAAATAGAGCCTATGTTTTAGATATGTCGGGCAGCTGACGTAACAGCCGCGATACGTCAATATCATGGGCACTTTTAAAGGTAACTGTTAGCAAGGAAGAGGATGAGTCCCCCACAAGAGAAGCCAGGTGGATTCTGGGACTTGTGAGGAACTACAAGTGAGGAGAAAGTCTCTCTAGCTGCGTCCCAATTCAGGGGCGGTGCCCTTCGAAAGGCCGCGTCACAGCGGGGCAACTGGGCCGTTCCGTTTCAAAGGATCGGGATCAACTTATCCCAAGATCCAGTAACAAAAGCAAACAACAGGATGAATACCTACACTTCTTAGATGTAAGTATTGGTTTCAGCTAACAGCACAACTGTTACAACCACGGGCCGTAGGACTGAAAGTTATGTGTTGTCAAGGCTGCTAGGTGACAGAAGCTACACTTTGCGACGCAGTGGTAAGGACGAGAACAACTAATAACGCAAAGCGAAAATCCTGTGTGGCTCAGACGTTCTTGTTTCAGGCTGGGCCACGCCTTCGTAGACCAAATCCGCTGAAGGTCGCTGCCCTTGAATTGGGACGCCTCTTTCTCAGGCAGTAAAAACCTCTAGAAGTCACGAGGAAGGAGATTCCTACAGATGAAGTGCCTTCTGCTACAAAAAAGTGCTTCTCTTGAGGAAAAGTAAAATAAAAAAAAAGCCAGCATGTTAATACATAATTGTCAACCAACTCATACACTTTCACTTATGTTTCTTTTCTTTAAAAATATATGTGGCCATTGTGTGTGACTGGTCTTTGTGTTTGGCAGTAAACGGAGGTGACGTAGGCCTCTGTTTGTTTGTTTTTTTCATTAAGTGAGCCATTTTCATTAAAACTCTAGGAGCAAATCAGTTACACTTGAAAGAAAATAACTGGGACTTATATCTATTTTTGTTTTTCTTAATCAAAAGCACTTTTTTTTAAGGCAGGGTCGCTTTTGTGGCTCTAGCCTTGCTGTTAATGAGGAGGTATTTAGAGTTAAGGTTCATCTCTCTTTGTTCCTTCACTGATCTCTCGCCTCTCCAGACTACTCATAGCAGTTTAGGTTATTCGGTTGGGTGGTTCAAAACTCAAGATGAGACACGTTCTACCATGTTCTTACATTTGGAAAATAAAAATAAAGTAAAAACAAAATATCCACTTCAAACTATATTTTTTTCTGGGTCACAACAAGACAGACAATCTTCACTAAAAATTATATTTGATTTTTTTTCTTTTTTAAATTATTACATTAGAAAGTACGCAGTACCACGCCTTTTGGCCTACTGATCCTGCCCTCTATACTACTAAATAGGGGATGGAAGGGGGATAAAAGGGGAAGTAAATGGAAATTTAAAAAAAAGGGTTAATACATCATTATAACTATAGGATAGGAAAAAGCCCAAATAAAAGCTGCTTCAACTTCTTTTCTCACCTTTTCCTTTTAGCTCAAAGGGGTTTAATTTCCTTTTAAGGCTCAATCAAAAGCTTTTGTGCGCTTTCATTTAAGGCTTCTAAGTGTTTATTTATTTTAAATTCTCCAACTTTTTTTCTTTTTGATCAGGCTCTGTAAAGAACCACAGCCCGAAAAGTATCCATGCTGAGCTGAGGCTGGCTTGGAGGCCGTCTTGGCTGGGCTGGCCTGGGGCCCGGGGCCCGGGGCCGGCCCTCTCACTGGAAGGCCTGGTGGAAGCGAGGCAGTGTGGTGGTACTAAGGCTGGAGCTGAACACCGGGGGGAGGGGGTGCAGGGGTCCGAGGCCCAGACCCCCGCCGGAGCACTGCTGCTCCTGAGGTTGCGGTTGCAAAGAGGTAAGAGGTGCCGTGGCGACCGCAGCTGCTGCGGCGTGGGGCTCGGCAGCGTGCAGAGATGAGGAGGAAGAGGAGGAAGAGGAGGAGGTTGCGGATGAGGTGTAGCCCATCACCAGCCCTCCCGTGCTCATGGGGGCGCTGTAGGGGGGCAGGTTGAGGGGCAGGAAGCCCAGCAGGTGGGAGAAGTCCATGTTAGCAGCGCACAGAGACTCCGCGATCACCGCAGGGCTCTTGGACAGGAGGGGATCCCCGCAAAGCTCGTCCGTCAAGCCCGAGGTGGGCTCCAGTCCGTCCTTGGGGGGCGAGGCAGCAGCGTGGGGCTCTGCAGAGGGAAGCGGGCCTGGCAAGCCGCTCTGCAGATCCATGAGGAAGCTCTCCATCTCCACTTTCAAGGGCTTGTCCAGCAGGTATGAGGTAGATCCCAGCTGGTATTTGGGGGCTGGCTGGGGCTGGTGCTGCTGCTGGGGAGCCGGTGGCTGGTGGTGGGGGGGCAGTGGAGGGGAATGGTGGTGGTGGTGATGGTGGTGATGATGGTGGTGGTGGTGGGAGTGTGGGTGAAGAGGTCCAGGGGTTTCCATGTGACAGCCCATGCCCATAGCTGCAGACAAGGGACTGGGCATTAGGGACGGGTGCGGGTGACCCACCCCAGTATTGGACATGGCCTGGAGATGGTGGGGGTTGTACATGCCCATTGGAAAGGGGGCCCCACTGGGGAACGGTTTGCCCATCATAGGGTCTTTGTTGGGACCCATGCCGCACATCATGGGGCTGAGCTCCTCCTTCACAGAGCAAGGCGGGGATCCTGAGGCGAGAAGACCCAACATGTCCGGAGGCTCCGTCTTGATCTTCAGCAGCTCCTGGGAGTGGCTCTTCTTCACGTGGCGCGTCAGGTGGTCCTTCCTGCCGAAGCGCTGGGCGCAGTACTGGCACAGGAAGTCCTTTCGGCCCGTGTGGACCACCATGTGTCGTCTCACATCCTTCCGCGTGTAGAAACGTCGGTCACAGTGGTCGCACGGGTGCTTCTTCTCCTTGGTGCCGCCCGAAGACTTCCCGGAGTGGCTCTTGAGGTGCTCCAGGAGAATGGGTGTGCTCTCGTAGCTCTGCATGCACACTTTACAGGTGAGATCGCCGGCCGTGGCAGAGTGCATGGCCACATGACGCTTGTATCCCAGCTTGGTGTTGTAGTGCTTCCCACACTCTTCACACTTGAAGGCCTCCTTGTTTGGGTCATGGGTCTGCAGGTGGTTTTTTAGGTGATCTTTGCGGTGGAACATTTTCTCACAGAATGAGCACTGATGGGTCTTCTGTGGAGAGTGTGTGGCCATATGCCTGCAGGGAGAAAGAGAAGACGGAAAAAGACAGATTATGAATAGTACTGTAGGCGCGATTTAGGGGAGTGACATTCCCTGTGTTTTTGGCACGTTCGTTATTCAGTCTGCCAGAAGTGTGTATGCTAAAGTGAGGCATGAATTCCTTTGTGTCCATATACATAAATGAGTCACAGTGGTCAGGACCCAAAATGGATTTCGAAACCACTTCCTATGACTCACCAGATTCCAGACATCCTTGTATGTTGATGAGTTTACGACCTGCACTGATTGAATTTAGAGCCACTTAGAGCAAACTAGCTGGGAACACTTATATCTTTTCACAAGATAAATCTGATATGACAAATGTAAACAAGCTACACTGGCTAATTTGCACAGCGGGGAGCTACTGAACAACATTATCATTGTTCATTTGGAGCCGTGTTCTCGGACCCTTGTTAAGTGTAAGCCTGGAAAGGAAAAAGAAGATATATATCAAAGTTAAATATCTGATTTTAGGAGCCAAAAAACATCTGTCACTTTAAGGCTTCAGTAAGCCAATCAGAAGAAAAGAGACTCTCAGCGAGCTCGGGCCTGGGGTATTTCACTATGACATCACAAAGTTACAGAAGTGCTGCAGGCTCATTTTAAAGAACATTTCTGAATACAGGCTGTGTGCATTTATATGTGGACTGTAGGGCTGACCCAAAAAAATCGAGGCTTCGAAGCTTCGTTCGTTGCCATGGTAATCGATCGTGAAGTCCGTGATCGATTGTTTTTTTGTTTTTTTTCCTTTTTGACACCGGTTCTCATCGGCAATTGTTACATTAAAATGAGTAGGCTACTTGGCACCTGCCTGATTTTGTAGATATGCAGTGTTTGTTTGCCATTACTTTCATTATTTCCACTACAATCGCGAAGCTTCGATTATCAAAATATGATAATCAGCCCAAGTGGACTGGGAGTTTTGATACTTTCACAGTATTAATAAAGAACTCAGACCTGCTTTATATAAAAAAGACATGGACATCTACCTTCATACAGCATATGACCTTTAAAGACAGATTCAATCAGTTATTGCTTTCTTAAGATCCTTTCCTTTTCCTAAAATTCTTTCTAAAGTGGCTCATTGGAGAATCTGAGAAAGCTATATTAACCTTGCATCACAGCTTATGTAAAGGATGTGACAGTTATCACGTCTTTCTACCTGAAGAGCTTGTATTTGGAGCTGAAGGCCTTGGGGCAGTGTGGCTGTGAGCAGTGGAAGGGTTTCTCTCCTGTGTGACTCAAGGCGTGGACCCGCAGCTTCTCCTGAGAGGCGAAAAGAGCCCCGCACACCAAACACTCGTTCCCGCTCGCTCTCCCTACCTCCCCTCCTTCCTCCTCCCTCTCTCTCTCTCTCTCTTTCCCCCTCTCTCGCTCTCTCTCTCTCTCTGTCCGTGGCAGCGGGGCGGCGCTCCCAAACAGCTTGGCGGCAGTCCGTCGTCCCTCTTCCTCCGGCGTCAGTGCGGTAATACGGTGTGAGGCATCGGCGGCAGTAGCTGCCATGGCAGCCCTAGAGTGCCGCTGCCATGAAAATTCACTTGTGGCTCCCCTGCCTTGCAGGCTCAACGTGGGAAGTTGCAGGGTTTGGTTTATGGAGAAAGAAGGCAACTGAGGGGTTCACAGGAAGGGCCGATGATCCAGCACTGACATGGAAGTACGCCAAAATCTGTAGTGGTAGAAGGCACACACTTTAACACAGACTGTTTTAAAGTTTGTGGCCAACATATTGATCACACTGGTGCTCAACAGCCTCGTTTTTACCTGTTAAAATCCTACTAGAACTTCTTTTGTCTCTTCACTTTCCTTCTCCCTCTCCAACTCTCTCTCTCTCTCTCTCTGCTTCGGTCTCTCCTCTCCTTCTCTCTTATGGTCTCTCCTCCTCACCCAGTCCCAACAGCTATGGTTGGCGGTGAGTGGGAAATACTGCTCTGCATCTTTACTGTCCTGTAAGGAGAGAGCAAACACGACAAACACACTGTTAAAACGCAATTCCAGTCTCTTATTGAAAAAGCTCTGAGAAAATATATTAATGTTAAAGGGATAGTTCAACATGTTGTCAAATTGGCCCATTGCCAACATCCCTATAGTCAAAGCAGTAGGTTTGTTACGTTTATTTGTCGGTGCAAGCTATTTTTAGAACGGCTGAGCCAAGCTGCTCAGAGCTATGCGACAGAGGCTAATGGGATTTCTTGGTTTCCCTCAAAACTCATCACATACACAATCCAACAACTCCAAAACGCTCTCGTGGACAAGTTGTGACCTGCACATAGCGTAGCTCTGAGCAGCTTGACTCTCATGATGCTTGCACAACAACAACAAAAAAGTTCAACAGAGACATTTTGTTTTTGTCTTTATGTGCCCTTGAATCAATTCCCATGTTTTAATATTTGATATCACCTTTTTTCTATATTCTACTGCAAATCAGTCTATCTTTAAGAATGAATAAAGATACTTTGAACTCTAAATTCAAAGCAAAAAGTGAAACGTCTCCCTTCACAGAATGCAACAAGCTTGACTTGAATGGTAATGATCCATTTGCAAAGTTAACCTGAAAGGCCCGTTTCCTCTGAGCTCACTAGGGGGAGCTGAATGACAAGTCTGACGGACGACGTGACAGGAACTACAGGGGATTAGCAAAAAAACTGTTTTGTGAATGATGATTCTTTTAATCACAGTCGCCGCACAATACCTTTACTTGTACAACCAGACGTGAGGGCTGAACGTAATTACACAGGCTGATCTCTCATCATGTGTGTCTTCAGATGACAGTGCGGTGCACAAAGCCAGCTTTGTGTCTGTCTATGTGTGTGTGTACGTTGTGTACATGTATGTACTTGTTATGAAACTGGATAAGGCTCCTGTAATCCTTGGGAAAACACAGAAACACACACAACCCCCAGGGGAGAGAGAGAGAGAGAGAGAGAGGGGTGGGTGGGTGTGGGGTGACGGGGGTGGGCAGTTTGATGCCAAAAACTCGCACTTCCAAGAACCAGTTACACCCGTCAACCCCAACTGCACACATTTCAACAATAACAATAATGACAACAACTGTGAAAACTGTGACAAACGCAGGGAAAAGGAGACGCAACTTCACCACAAGAGTTGGTGGCTTGCAGTTGTTTATTTCAAATCAACCACCACAACCCATTTGAACTTGTGTTTCTGGGAGAGCGGCTGAACTCCCTCTGCATTCCCTTATTTACCCTCAGTGACCCCCGTGACCCCTGCAGGCTAACATACCAGCTAAGTCCAAGGTTGAGCGGACACAACACTGATCGCAATGTCAGCCGCACTCAGAGCATCGGTCACGTGAAATGAGCACCGTAAACACATGTGGGCATATGTGACAGAATGCACACACACACACGCACACACACACACGGACACACACGGACACACACGCACATACATACACTCACCAAATGTAATGGCATCCTTTCTGTGTGAGAGGTCAATGAGTTAAGAGAAACAGCAAACATGCCGGAATCTGCTCTGATTGTTTTTGCAGATGCTTCTAATTTTTACATGTTTGCGTAGAGGTACGGTAGGTGCACACACACACGCACACTAGGGGTGTGCCAAAAAATCGATTCACACAAGAATCACAATTCTCGTTTAATACGATTCAGAATCGATATACAATGTCCCAAAATCGATTTAAAAAAAAGAAAAAAATGAAACAAATCTGCTGGCTGTCGGCCTCCATTTCCTTAGAAATGAAAAGGCAGCATGTTTAACTGCACTATTTTTTTTTTTATAAAAGAGGCACTTTTAATTTTGTTCCTTAAGCAATATGTGATATTGCTTTTATGCAACAGTTTCAATAATTCCGTCTAAGCATGGATAAATGTTTAAAACTCAATAAATGTGAAAAAGACGCTTTAGTCATTCTGTCTTGCAAAGCAGACTGGAGTAGATTATGAGGATCCGTTGCACACCGACAGACTGAAGCAGAAATCATTATGAATCAAATCATTTTGAATCGGAAATTGATTTTGAATTGAATCGAAGCCCCAAAAATCTGAATCAAATCCAATCGTTAGATAGTAAAAGATTCCCACCCCTAACGCACACACGCAGGATCAACAGGTGAAAATGGCTAAAGTATGAGAGTTTGTGTGTGTGTGTGTGTGTGTGGTCATGTAATTTCTTCTCCGCTCTATCACATGTGCGCCTCCGAGCTCACGTACGTCTCGGTGTGTACATGTGCATGCGTGTGTCTTTGTTCTCATAATGTATGTGTATTTAGTGGTGGTTAAGAGGACCTGACAGCTGTAGCGTTGTGTGGTGGTCATCACCCAGCGGGGAGGGTACAGGGGGGTGACACCCGTCCCATTGACCACCCTCAGGGAGCCCGGCTCTATTGTACAGCCTACCCACATCGCACATTCCTGGCCTGAACCATGCCGTGTTGCCCCTGCCTCTCTCCTCCGCACACAACAGCACATACAACACACAGAGTTCTGGTCACGCCGAATGCAACATCATTTACACACACACACACACACACACACACCCCCGTCCACCCACCCCCCCAAGCCGGCATGCTCAAACACACACACAAAGGCACGCACACAGACAGGCAGATACAGTACAATGAAAAGAATCAACACAGTCAAGTTACAGAAATAAACCAAATGGAGGTTGAACACAAAGGAGACATGACAGACCATGTGGAGCGGCAACTTCACACAGGCCTGAACTGACCCATGTGACTCTTTCTGACCAATGCGACATCAGTATGTTTTCATCAGGGCTACACAGGGCTACAACGTACACAGATAACAGATAAAGTGCCGTATAGTTATTCTAAAAAAAGAAGTATATTAAAGATCCCATAACGTAGCCTACAAAGTGAGATTTTCGTGTCTTTTTTTTAATTATAAAACAGGTCTAAGTTGTATATTACCACTGTGAAAGTATCAAAGCTTCAGCCCACAGAGAACTGCACACAGCCTATATTCAGAAACTGAGCCTTAAAACGAGCCGTCAGGACTTCTGTAACTTTGTGATGTCACAACAAAGCAGTTGACACTCTCAGCCATACATGGACCCACCATCTAATCAAAGAGCATGTATTTAGTCAGGTGTAAGTGTTCACCTGACATCTATATGTAATCAATCACTCAGACTTCCAGCCAATCGGAGCTCAAATGCACACACAAATATATCTTCTTAAGCTTTTAAACACCTCAGATAAACACACAAAGGTGATGAATGTGGGACAGACACAACAGACAGACACTAAGACAGAGGCTAAACCAAAAAAACAAAACATTAAAAGTGTTCATCGATCCAGCCAGGAAGGTCTTGATATTCTATCAGCTACAACTTACACATCTCATCATTACATGTCTTTCCAGCATCTTTTTTGCATGTGTCACTGCAGTTCACTTCACACGCTACTGTGTCCCTTATTATGTATAAATGACCCCCCCCCCCCCCCCACACACACACACACACACACACACACAAACCCCTCAGTTCCCCCAACTGTTTGTACAGTTATTCCATCACCATCAGTCTGCAGCTACCATTAGTTGGAGTAGGAACTTCTCCAGATGTAAACACTGGTGTCACAGCAGCAAACAAGGGAACATGTAGATAATAATAGTAATAACAACAACAATAATGATATTTAGAATAATACTCGTTTAGATCATTTTCTTGTTTTTTGAATAGACCAAGGGGAGCCACTGTCTGTTGCTCTGTAACAAGCAGAAGCAGCAGAGGAAGAACAGCGATCAGATGACAGCGACGCACACTTGGAATTTCTGTGCCAATCAGGTGATACAGGACAATCAGTGCTTCCTGTTTCCTGAAAATGTTGCATTTATGTGTCAGGTTATGAGCCAGGTTTTGTCCTGTAAAAGCCGAGAGGATGCACAAGATTTTTTTTTTTAAACAAGAAGACAAACACATCATCAAAGTCATCACACATAATCCTGTTAGATCATAGACCTCTATTTGTTTAACTGTCCAACTCTAGGCATTAAACAAAGCCACAGTTTCCTCATTTTGAGATTTAACATATAAGACAGAAGCGAACAATGACAGATAGCTCCGTTCAGATTAGCTCAAAACTTCAATAAGAAAATGCACTAATGACACAAGTAAGAATGTCAGTGCTAGAGATCATGTAAACATACTAAATATTATCTAACGATTAACAGAGTTGTACACTTTAGTATATTTTTTTCAGTATTTTAGAAATAAAGAAATTACATTTTGTTCATCACAACTTAACTTAATCATTGCTTAAAAAAATACTTATAGTACTTTGGCTCCTTTTGTTGATTTGCTTGTTATTTTTATGGCTGTCTCTAGTCTTGGTATTATATTGTACAAGTTGTTTAATCTGCCGGTTGTCTAGATTAAAAAGCCAATTAATTCAATTATTTGATTCTGTATGTGGCCCAATACAACAATTCTGAAACATAAAACGAATTATTAACTTTTTTTTTTTTTAAAGCAAGTGCAGTACTTCAGCTTTTAAAAAGCAAAAATTGGACTTTTACCTGTACTGGAGTATCTACGGTGTGACTCAGGTAATGGAGTTGTGCACTTTGTTCAATTATGATCTGATTATGGGGAAAGTAATGTCAGTAGATGTGAAACAATTGTGATTAATTGATCGGTGGTCGGTCCGACGAGTTTAACATCTCAGCCTTTGACCTACAAAGTGAGAATAAACAACTTTGTCTGATGTGACAGATGTGATAATTCTGTCTGTTTAATAGTTTATCTGGAAATAAAGCAACTCTGGGAACTTTGGAGGTGTTTTCCGCTATTTTGAAGGATTAAGTTATCTAGAAATTGCTAATGAAAATAATAATGTAAATATGTAATGACCATCTTAACTACAAACACATCGTACAGGTAGTTAGGCTGCGGGTCGGAGCACACAGTGCGCCCTCATAACCGAGGTTTTCCGCCAGCACAAACAGCACAACTGCAGCCATTTCCAACCACTAATCACACTTCACCCTCACTGCAGTGATCACAAAGTACCAAACACTCTGCTGCAGGATGGAACTTCGCTCCAAAATGGCAGATGCCGCTATACGACACAAACAACTCCACAGCACATTCACATGGAACCTCTGCTTACTTCCCCTAATCAAAAACGTTGAAAGCAGAATTGAACCGCCACTTTCCAACCGCCCGGGTGTCTTTGGTTTCTGTCCTGGATGAAAGAGCTTCCACATTCCTTTCCTGAGAGGTCAGAGGTCAGCCTCTGCACTGCCTGCCTGCCCGCCCGCCACGGCTCCCGCATGCTGAGTGACTGGTATTAACCCCTTCACTGCCTCTGCCGCAGCCACACACACACACACACACACACACACACAGGAACATGTGAAAAGGGGTTGTTGTTTTTTTTTCGGGGTTTGTCAGATTCTCCGTTGGCGGCTGACGGCACGACGCTGCTGGGCCGAAAGCGGCTGCAGGTCGACTCTGCGCGACCGCATGGCAGCACGCTGAGGCTACAAAAGCTTCTTGACTTTAACTATATGAACAAACTAAATATAGACGGTGAGTTCATCGTCCGGAGCTTAGGTGACAACAGCCGCAGTCACGGGGGAGTGGGGTGAAGCAGTGTGGGGAGGCGCACAAACATGTCGCATAAACATTTGAACTAAACCATAAAAAGTGATTATTGATGACACGACACATGTGCAGTAGTGTAGTGTGTGAACAACAAACAACCTGGATCATTAATGTCAAAATCCTGATACATTTTTTAATGTAAACACATTTGTGGGTCCAGATTTTCCTGTAGTGCACATGTAACTACATGTTGGTATACAACATATGGCTATTATTTCTTGGTTTTATTAAATTATATCACTGTACTGAATCCTTTTTTTCATCAATGGTGTTCTTATAGTTGTAGACCCTTTTGGGGCTGCTTTCATGTGACATTTAAATTGTTCTTAAGAACTTATATTTTTGATTTTATACATTTTTTTCGGCTTAGTTTGGATTTATGTCTTGTATCTGTGATTCACTGTTATTGCAGCCTATCTTGAAACAGAGATTTACAATACAGGTTGAATCAAGGTTGATGATGAAACACATTGTCTGTATAAAAGCTGCTCAGATTTCCACCTTTTTTCAACCTCAAGGGCAAAAGAAGAGGCAAAACAAACGAGAGAAGGATAAAGGGAAGAGGGGGGAAAAGGGAGGGAAAAGAGGAGTCATTTTCAGTGGTGGAGTCTGGGGTCTCTGCACCAGTCAAGTGACTCCAGAGAGAGATGAGGGCGGCTGGGGGTGGGGGTGGGGGTGAGGAGGGGCAGGTCATGCTTTACTAAACACATTGACCAGAACTGGAAGCCGTGGCAGATGAAGGCAGCATGGCCGCCATCAACTGACTTCAGAGTCCAAAAACATCTCCAACTAATTTCATCAACTTCTTTGGTGTTTTCAGTCGGACTGAGGACATTACATCTTATACCAGGTCACTATGGCAACAAAGACAAAATATGACCTGGAGAGTACAAATAATAACATTAAATAAAAAACAATGAAACAAAAATAATGAATACATTTTCTAAAAAGGGCTGCAGCTGACATGTTTTCCTTATCGATGAATAATGAACATTAGTTATCCGCTAGAAAACGCTAAATCAAAATTTCCTCAAATGTTTGTTCGTATTTTTGATGGAAAACTAGTTAAATTAACTATGAATCATCTTTTTAAACAAAAACAAAATACACACAGAGCATTTACAGGAAAGTTAAAATAAGTTATTGTTTAAAACTACAAGTTTGATTGTTCAAATGAAAAATGTTGTTTCTCAAATGTGAGGATTTCATGCTTTTCTCTGTTTTCCTTCTTATTTCAAAATTATGGGTCTGGAAAACTCAGATGTGACTGCAGGAAAGACCAACCTGCAAATAAACAGGATTGTCCATTAAAGGAGCTTTTTAATTGGTTGCATGCTCTTATTATTAACTGTCAAATAGGGATGCAACTCTTTGTGGTAAATGATAAATCAAATACTAAAAGACTAAGGGAAAAAAAGGCCCTTTGCATTTCTTGTTTTGTTCAATCAACAGATCTAAACCCGATGCCAAATAAACTAATGGTGCTACATAGAAAAAAAGAGACGAAGGAAAGAAGAATATTAAGCGTTTTTAAACATCATTTTACGCCAAACAAACAACTAATCAATGAATTAGAACTGTTTGTACTAGTCTGTACGCATATAGTTTCAAAATCCTAGGTTCAATTATAGAACTTCATTTTATTAAAGCAGACTATCTTTACAAACTCAACGCAAATATGTCCAGGTGCAATAATCTGATCTTAGCAGTGTGCAGTGACACATTTTTAGGAGCTGGTAAACAGGAGCAACAGGGTGAAGGAACGAAGGCTCCATGTTTAAAGTGACAGGATGATTTCATTATCTTTAACGTAGGAAATGCAGCAGGCTGACAGACAGTTGTGCTCTGAGGGCCTGATTTACTAAGATCTCAGATAAGGGGCACTACATTTAGCATTTTAGTAAAAAAATTTGCATTTTGGTAAAACTTTGCGTGTCTGGTTAGCGCTGGCAAAACAGGTGATCTACTAAGAGTAAAGGGTAGTTTATGGTTTCGTGTCATGTTGATGGTGTACCTACGCCGTGGACATGGACCCCTACGCTGTACGTGCACCTCCAAAACATCCTAACTACGCGTCGCAGTGACACGAACCGCAAGGGCTGTGATTGGTCTGCTCAGAACATAATTTCCGGCAGTTGCTTTCTCCGGTCCTTCTTCCTGCCACATTGCCATTTTTAAAGTTTTTTTTTTGGAGCGGTACGAGCGTTTTTGGACAACAATGGACCAAGTAGAAGAGCGAATTATCAAAAAGGTCAGGAAGTACGACCATCTGTACAACTCGAAGCACTACAAAGACTGGCAAATGGCAAATAACTCCTGGCAAGAAATCTCCAAGAACACGGGGCTGGAGGTCGCTGAATGCAAGAACCACAAAAATACACAGCCACACCCCCCTATAGCGGCATGGCGGTGAATTGCAGAGCAATGCATTGAACTTCGAATGGTCAACGCTGTCGACATGATGCAATACTATAAACCTGCCTTTACCACTAAATGACAGCACGCACAAACCGCAGTATTTAAATTAGAGTTTTGCGCATGGTAATCGTTTCCACCATGGAGTATGTGGACTAGTAGCTGGATGGCCGCAAAGACAGAATGAAATTTGACCAGATGGATTAATAGAGAACTCAGGTGGGACACTCAGGCCACACTCGGATCTAAACGTAGGCAGCGGTGACGTCCCTCAGTCCTGATCCCAGAGCTGAGCAGGTACTGGAGAGGGAGGAGAGGAGAGCAGAGGAGCGCACTGGAGAAGAATCGTGCATAACAGCGCTTAAAGAACTTTTAACACACCTGAAAAACTGCTACAGTTTGCTAGAATGACCCAGACATGAGGAATAGAGATATAAGAACTTTTGCCCTGGCAGGTATTAAATCAATAACTGCAAACATTTGCGCAAAGCTGTGCCAGTTAAGACTTGCCTTTCAAACGTGCTAAATAAAGTCACAGAAACTTGGTAAATCACATTGTGTGCGCTAAATAAATCTATTTGCATCTACTCCAATCTAGGTGGCGGTAATGAGCCTCAAAGCTGCCACAACCGTCATAACAGACGAAGAAGAGAAGTGATGAGAGTGTGAAGTTAGAGGAGCTGCTGCTTCATTTATGTCCCTGTGTGGTTTCTCAGTGAAACATAACGGCGATGGCGATGGCGACGGCTCGCAACCATACACTGTAGCACGCATCAAACGCGTTAACACATATAAGACGGCATCACCGTGATATGTCAATCACTGGTGCGAGGAAGAAGACAAGTTGTGTGTAACTTATCCTGCTGCTTTTAAACCTCTTGACATGACAGGACCAAAAACATCACCAAAGCAACTGGCATGTAAATTAACTGTGTAAACTAACATTGATGTTAGTTTCTTGTTTTTTTTTGTGTTTTTTTTTTCATAATAGTTGCCAGTTGTCAAGTGCAAGTTTTTTTTACTTTAGAATGAATGAATGGTATTATAACACTTCTAATGCACTTGTTTTATTTTATATTCTATTTTTTTTCCTACTTTTATAACACAAGACAGATTTTAGTTTTACATTCAATTAGTGTCTGTTGTACCGAAACCGTACCGAACCGTGACCCCCGAACCGAGGTATGTACCGAACCGTGACTTTTGTGTACTGTTACACCCCTAGTCCTGGCTCAAACGCCCGTGTCTGCATGTTTATCAAGACAAACGTGCTAAATGGATTGCGCGTGTTATTTTGCCCGTTTGAGAGACGCAATCCTCGGTGCAGCAGGTTAGTAGATCAGCTTCAACATGTGTTTGTGCGTGCAGTCGAGTTTGCACATGTTTTTTACACACGCAAACCTTTAGTAAATCAGCCCCTGAGTCTGTAGTACCAACACAGCTCAAAGCCCTCCTCTATTTCAACAGTACCCTCTCTCTCTCTCTCATTCACTCCATCCTTCCTCCCTCCTCCTCCTCCTCCTCCCCCCAGGTTTCAGTTCCTCTCCTGCTTGTATTTTCTGACCCAGGGTGAAGCTCAATGCATAGAAAGGGGGGGTGGAGGAAGAGAGGAAGAGTCCACACCGCCACCGCCACCCTCCCCCTCCCCCCAGCCTGTCGAGCTCTGCCATGCCAAACCATCACCCATCCCGGCAGTTAGTCCCAGGCACATCGGGGCCGGGATGTGGCCAAAAACCCAGCACCGCTGCCCTGGTGTCCTGGCTAAAGATAGCCCAGGCTGTGGTCTGTCTGTGGGGGAAGAAGGCAGGGCTCATCTAACTGTCACCGAGGAACACCTTCACCACTGCACTGCCTATACTTCTCCTGACTCTGTCCTGCTGCGAACACCCTGAGAAGAATTTCCTCCACGTTTCCTTTAACGGCCACTGTTTTACAAATCTAAAATGTACATTTTCCAGCCGATTACGCAGGACCGCAATTCGACTTAACAACCACATACTCAAAAGGTTTGATCAAAACGCACACAGCACGATAAGAATTTCTGACATTTCCAGAAAGAGAAACAATGTTATGTTAAAATGGGACTGGAACCTCCAAACATCAGATATAAATATGAGACGAGATGATATGAGCAGAGCGACTCTCTCCCAAATGGCCCATATAACTCCACCTTTGTTCAGATTCCACCAAGATTTTCTCTGAGACACTTTAAGCAATATTTCTGAACCTTTTTCATCACAGGTCTATAAACATAAACACAGGTCTACATGTGCGAATTGTAAATGCACATAAAAACATGTTAAAATGACAATGCTTACATGTCAATTGTCAATAGGTAACATTTACCAGGTTCACTATCTGTAGCTTGTTAGCATGCTAACATCTGCCCATTGCTGAGCATTACACACAAAGTACAGCTGAGGCTGATGGGAATTCATTCTGCAAGTATTATTATTAATGAACAAATTACAATTCTCACCAGATGATGAGAGGTGACATTAAAGGGATAGTTCAATATTTTGGCAAATTGGCCTATTGCCATAATGCCTATAGTTTTAGGAGTAGGTTCATTACCTTTAATTGTCGGTGCAAGCTATTTTTAGAACGGCGGAGCAGAGCCGCGAGCTGCTCAGAGCTATGCTACGGAGGCTAATGGGATTTCTTGGTTTCCCTCATCAAACTCATCAAATACACAATCCAACAACTCCAAAACACTCTGGTGGACAAGTTGTGACCTGCACATTCACCACGCTATGAGATAATAACACAACGTTATGAGACAGAGTTGTTTTCAAGGTAAATTCATGTGAAACCACTGATGCGCGCTGCCTTCAGGGGCAGTTTTTCGGCAAGCAGTCTCTGCATTTGTACAAATTTTCATGGACACATCCCTGCATTTCCAAAAGCCAATAACAGAAAAAAAAGTCTTTATGGTAGAGTAAAAGCAGAGTCTGCATAATATTTTACTAATGACAGCCAATCGGCTCAGTCAAATCTTCTCCAAACACAGACAGGGTTTACAAGTGTTACATTGAATACGTCTCTCAATCCAGAGAGCAACTGGATGGAGGTCCAGGCTGAAGAATACACATCTTCAAATAATCCAACATTTATCAATCACAGGTTTACAAACTGAAAAATGACCTGATGTCACTTACATAAATGTTTGACTACTGCAATCATGTTTTGGGATTTAAAACCTTGGGCCTGGACATGACGTTATGTATAACAACGTCCACTGAGAACCTGACATGATGTCAAAAATGCATTTGACCGCAGAAAAAATAAAACCAGCCTCACCGAGTGAATTTCATGAAGAGAAGTCAAAAGAATCCAGAGTAACAGATGCTGATCTCTAACCAACAACATCATTCAAATACATTAAAATTAACCTATGACACAACAGCTCAACTAGAAAGAGAGACACATCCGCAATATGCTTAAGGGCCGTCTACAGACAAACAAAACCATCTACTGAGGTTCTACAATCACAGCCAATAAGCATCAGTCATCCATCTGCAGCACAACAGAGGAACACATTGATGGTGTAGCCAAAGGCATCCGCCATGGTATCACTAGTTAATCTTGTAAAACTGTCAACACACAAATGTTTGTTCTGTAAGACAAAAACACACAGTATGACGGTAAGAGATTAAGTAACACTACAAATACATTACAACAAGCATTACTTGTGTGTGTTATGTTATGTTATGTGTGTGTTGAGCTGCTGAGAAGGAAGCAGGGTCAGTCAGGTTGTTGGAGGTGACACTGAGTCCACTCTGCCTATTTGACACTGGGAAACTGGATGACTCTTGTTAGTGAGACTGCAGGCCACACACACACACACAAACATACACGTGTAAATAAGACCTAGCCTTTACTTTCCCACATGATCCACAGGCCTGCAAATCTCCACTCCAATCAAATGAAATATTTAATATATAAGAACATACACACATGTAACATTGCATAACCTTAACCACAGTCTGTTGTTATAGCCAGAATAAGTTTGCCAGCCCCAGTGTTACTCATTTGATGACTTAAAATCACAGGGTAACAGGTATCTAGCTAGACCCCTCTTCTTTATAGAATACACATGTACTTGCAGTGCTGTAGTAAAGCTGTTAAATTCACACGTTTTTCTATTTATGTAGCCTCACAACAGAAACAGAAACAGAAACAAACAGAACAATATGAAGTTGTGACCGATATGAGACCTTAGACTTCATGTTAACTTTCAAACCATTTCAAAGCTGCTGCTAAAATCCAGATTTTTTTTTAGTAACCACAATAAAATGACCAAACACACCAGTTAGAGACAAAGACTGCGCTGTGATTTCAGATATACTTCATTATTTCATCACTTAGAGTTAGAAGAGACAGAAAGTCTTTGTTGTTCACACAGAGAGAGAGAGGGCAGGACTGCTGGTTCTTCTGAGTCTCCAAGTCTCTAAATCCAGCAGCAGTTCAAAATCTAAAATGATAACACTTTCTTTACACCAGGATCAACGACGTGAGGTTCGGCCAACCAGTGGTGGAACTATGATCAGTCAGTCAGTCATAACAAGGCTGCTGTTGCTGTCCAACACAGATATTGAAGAATATTAGTCATAACTGCAGTTTTACGCATACAAAATTGGAAAAATTCAAAGTTCAGTTGATCAAAGATGAAACGCTGATTCAACAAATTGCCTCAGGGCCCATTAATTGCTGTTTAAATAAGCTCAGAACATGAGGTCAACTGGGACAGCCACCCAAACATACACACACCTTCATCTTCCCTTTGCTTCACAGGCTCTTTCACTCTTTTTATTCCTCTGCTTCTTCTTCCATCCATCACCCTGCTCCTCCCTTCCAGCGCTTCTGCTGCCTCTCTCATCTTCTCACCCCTTCTCCTTCTCCTTTTTCTTCTCTCGTCCCATGTGCCAGTTCAAACACTGAGAAATCAGCCTGTGCTCATTAGGAAGCCTCATCTTTCCCTCTTTTTCTCTGGCTGCTTCCCTTCCTCACTCTCCTACTGTGGTCGCCACAGACGGCACGCGTTTGGGAGGCACCTATCAAAATAAGCAGTCGAGTTTCAAGTCTTCCAGTGTGTATATATATGTGTGTGTGTGTGTGTGTGTGTAAACGCTGGCACACACTGTGGGACATCTCCCACAAACATGAACCACATCAAAGTGTCATGTCATGTTAGCATGGAGGCAAAATAGTTTCATCATCATCATCACCATGGCTGACTTTATTATCCTCAGTATCATCCTCGGCTCTGTCTTTCGTCTTCTCCCTTGTACCATCGGTTTGGGACAGACACATCTGGGGAACACACGTCCTTCCTTTAACGATGGTTGGGGTTTGGCGGAGACTAATTAGAAAATTTACTGGCTCCGCAAACAAAGATCAACAGGGCGTCTCTTTTTCTCCTGAGGCTAATTGTTGGGGGTGCTTGTTTTCAGATAAATCTCTAACCGACCGCTATCATCATCAACATGTTGAGGCTGTGGACACAAATTATACAGTGTGTGTATGTGTGTGTGTGTGCAAGTGTGTTACCACGCTAAATCTTGTATCATTATCTCATACGCTACACATCCAGTATATTCACTGGTTCTTCTGTGCGAGGGGCTTCAAAATTGAGATTGTTACAACGTGTTATAATGTGTTGATTTTAACATATAAAAACCAAATATGAAACTCAAAAGCCTTCAAGAACTTTATTCAAATAAAACTGTTGATAAGTAGGCAACAATCAGCTAAGCCTGTGTTTTTTTTATGTATCTGAAATTTTGATACATTAGATATATTTGCAATTTTAAACAACAAAAACCATATAATGTAATTTTCCATCCCCTCTCTCAGGCTTCTCTCTGGAGCGCTATAGTAACAACAGGTCAGTGAGCCAATCAGTAGAGAGGAGAATATACTCTGATTGTCTGTTTTCTGATTGACTAAATACAAGTATAGAGGACTTGAGGAAATTATACTAAATCCTGCAAGGTTGGATTGTGGGTCCAGGTGGGCGGGGCTTGGGGCAATGCTGGGAGCTGCTTTGTTGTGACATCACAACGTTACAGAAACCCTGATTGCTGGTTTTAATGCTCAGTTTCTGAATACAGACTGTGTGCATTTCTTTGTGGGCTGAGGATTTGATACTTTCACAGTATTAATATAGAGCCTAGACTTGTTTTATAATGAAAATAGGCATAGAAATCTCACTATATACAATATAGGATCTTTAATATTGATAAATAGTAGTACCTGAGTAAGGTCAGTAAGGACCCAGCTATTAATGAGTCTGTTTCAGCCCATTTGTAAAATGATCTTTTGAATGAATGTGCAGTAGCGGCTACAGCTGAACTATATAAGATATTGAGAATATCATGATTTCAGTGGCATTGGTAATGTTTTTTATTTCACCAATACTGCATTTTTCAGCCAGTGTTTCAGGCCACGTGTAATATGTTTTTTTACTCTATGCAAAGTTGTGAGATTCTTTACCTAAGTTTAAGAAGTGAAACCACCATGTAAAATACTCCTCTATTCAAAATGTAAAAAAGAAAAATACAGTGAAGTCTAACATTTGAAACGACACTTGTACAAATATGGTTCCATAGCCTTTTCATGTAGACAAAAATAACAGATGATATTTATGTTGTTTACATTGACACCAGTTTAAGCAAACGTTGTCCTCTTTATTGGTAAGCAGTAAAAAAAAAAAAAAAAAAAAGCCTGACCATTAGCACAGAATACACTGTTTGCTTGGGAAAGCTTTATCAAAATGTTGACACTAAACACATGGGCAGCATGACTGAGTATAAGGCATGTGCGTGCATGTGTGTGAAGGACTGTGTGTGTGTGTGTGTGTGTGTGTGTGTGTGTGTGTGTGTGTGTGTGTGTGTGTGTGTGTGTGTGTGTGTGTGTGTGTGTGTGTGTGTGTGTGTGTGTGTGTGTGTGTGTGTGTGTGTGTGCAGAGGTGATTCTGGGGAAAGCCCTTCTGGCAGGGAGTCCTGACCGTGACACGGAGCTCCACAGCAGCCGGAGATGTGGGCACGGTGCCAGTGGGCGTCACGCCAATCGCCCTCCCTCCCTCCTCTCTCTCTCCCTCACTCTCTCTCTCTCTTTCTCCCTCCGTCATATTTAAAGAGCAGAGGTTTTTTACGGACACTACAAACATGCACTGCTTTTCCACTTTCCCACCTACTGTAAAAACAGCACATATTTCAATACGCAGCACTGTGTGAAATCAGAAAAGCATTTTTTTTAACATCTAATCAATCCATTCACCAGAAAACAAAATTATATGTGGCATGAACAAACACTTTAACAATATTTAGATGGCACATCAGACATGATATTATCACCTTATTAAATTGATGGCCGAACATATTAGCAAACAGAGGCTTGTACATTGTCCAATATTCGCTCTGTTTTAGCTCTGTGTTTGGTCTCCTCCGGCTCCTGAGGGGAATATCTGGCTGTTGTTGCTGCTAAATGCTTTACTGTGCGTCCGTCTGCTGTCAATATTTAAAGGGATAGTTCAACATTTTGGAAAATTGGCCAATTGTCATAATCCCTATAGTCATAACAGTAGGGAAATCAAGAAATCCCATTAGCCTCCGTAGCGTAGCTCTGAGCAGCTCGTGGCTCTGCTCCGCCGTTTTAAAAACAGCTTGCACTGACAATTGAAGGTAACGAACCTACTTCTAAAACTATAGGGATTATGGCAATGGGCCAATTTGCCAAAATGTTGAACTATCCCTTTAAGTATCTACACAAGAGTCCATATGCATGACTCTCACCTGCTCTAACTTAGTTTTACCATCTTAGTTTTTTACCAACAGAGATGAGCAATTTTAGATTATGTGGATTGCTCCTGTGATTCTCCTGTTAAGGCTGCTGCCTTATCTCACTGTGAATAGGCTAAATATTTTATTTCTAAAGTAAAAAAAAAAAAAAAAAGTTTTTGTTTTTGTGAATCTAGTTTTCTGTTGCGCATATTATAAATATGTTTACAAAGTACATGTGACTGTTTTGCAGTGATTAGTGTGTAATTTGTTCTTGACCTCGGGAAAGTTTCCTCATGAGCAGAAATATTAGATTACATTATTTGTTATTTCCTACACTGAGACTAATGCAAATTCATTTAGGAAATGTTTTTTTTATGTATTTGACACACGTTTGAACACAGTCAATCAGTCATTTTATAGTATTCACTAGGTAATTGCTGAACATCTTTAACATTTTCTACAGTTGCTACACTCAAACAGAGATATTGTATACTGAGGTGAAGTACCATCATATTTAACAAACACTCCTATGCTCACACACACAGACAACAAACACACAGACTTGCACACACTGATGATTTTAGTAGCTGTGATTGAAACGCATGGAGCCTGTGGTCTGAGCCGCTCCATCCAGCCGCTGCATGGGACTCTGACACTTTTGTTTCCCTGGGCTGCCACTGGCTCTCTCTGATTCAGATGGGGTCAGCAACAAACAATCTCTAAGTTTGGCAACGTCAGCTCAGCTTAAAACAACAGGCATTGTTCAGCTGGCTTTTGTTTACAGAAATCTACAGGTTTCAATGGACCCTGCAGCTTTTCCCACTCTTTTGCTTTCCTTATCGTTCCCGTTCTGCTGCTAATTCTCCTCTGTTTGGCTTCTTATTTGCTGATTGCCACCCACCCGACCTCCACCCCCCCCCCCCCCCCCCCCCCCCTCTCCAAACCAACTCACACACATGTCTAAGCCCACTCCTCTTTCACCCACTCTGCATGTGTATTTTTAAAGGATGTGTTCAGGGTTATGGGAGGGAAAAGCAGAAAAGTAGTGTGTGTGTGAGGTGTTGCGGTTAGGGGTGGTGGGGGGGGTGGGGGTTTAAAGGTAGAGACTTGTAAAAATAACATTCTTGCATAAACAGGGCCTTGAAAAATGGGCAGTGGGCAGCTCGCATTCCTGGCATTTTTTTTTTTGAAACTTGATCACGTTCCGAAGGATCGGAGGCCGCAGGCACCTTCAGCAGATGACAGCCATGCGACAAGCAAGCAGGAGGGAAGGGGGAGAGAGAGGGGTGGAGAGAGAGAGAGAGACACACACACACACACAGGCGAGAGAGAGAGAGAGAGAGAGAGAGAGAGAGAGAGAGAGAGAGGGGGGAGAAGATAACAACAAAACAAGAATGAGATGAAAAGACATGAGAAAGATGCCGGAGTGAAGGAAAACAAGAGCAGATAACATAGATGTAGATGTTGAAAACAGCAGCTGCTGTGGGGGTGTTGCACTTCCAAACAGCAGCCTGACATTTTGTGAGACAGAAATCTGCTTTTTTTCTTTCTTTCTTTTTTTTTTTAAATTTACAGTAACTCATTACACTATCAACCCTAGATTCACACGACACATATCCACCCATATCCACCTTCATCTGCTGCTGCTCTGCAGACATGAGGAGTGAGTCTGCTCTCACAGAGGAGTGTTTGTGTTGAAACACAACAGCAGCTATTGGGTAACCGATCAGAGTCAGGCTGGGACACAGGGGCAGAGGAGGCTACAGCAGCACATACTGCAAACCGGTGAAGCAGCTCTCCAGGTGTCTGTCAGAGCTGCGACTAACTATCCACATGATGACTTGTTGCCGCCGTCGACACATATGTGAATTTTCTTTGTGATTTGTTGTTTTGTTTTTTTTCTCCGTAAAATGTCAGAAAGCGGCATTGGTGTAAATACACTGCAGAGCTCAAGATGCAGATTCAAATCTTGAATAGAGTTCATGAAAAACAAAAAGCAGCATGTTTGACATTTCTGCCTCCACTCACTTCGATGCGATTCACACATCAGACGCATCATTCTCACCGCTCTTACTGCAGTTCTCAGAACAGTTCATAACTCCTAACCACCTGCGCAAAAGCATCTGCTGCAGCAGCCAAAAACAAAGTCAGTCACTTCAACAATGTTAAACTTCAAGATTTTGTCAAGCCTTGCCCTGCACGGTTACAGGCCACAGAAGCTCTGACCTCATGTGACCTTATTATAAAAAGTGATCTTGAAGACCGTGGTCCACACAGCTGAGGTACCAGAGGAGCGCAGTCGGGTTAGAACTTATACATCAACTACAACTTTGCAACATCTAAGGGGTGATTAGGGTAAAAATCAGATATCACCATGAAACTTCCCAAGTTTATCACTTACATTAATTCAAATCAAATTGTATGTTTAAATATGTAAAAGAGGCAATATCTAATGAAATATGCGCTAATTTGCATACATTTCCAGAACTGAAATCTGAACAATGGATAAAGCCCCTTTCAAAATTCTTCTTGATTTATTTTGTTGACAGACGTTTTTACAGAGGGGATTTTGGATATCTCTTTTCATCACTCTGTAAATGAGAAAATACTGTCACCAGCCCTAAATCAAATTTCGCCCTGTTTTTAGGAATAAAATGTTGTATAAATCAGTCTTTGAATGATATATCAACAATCCCCTCTGTAAAAACCTTCAGAATATAGACAGAAATCAAACTGGAAGGTTTGGTGTCTGTAGGTGCTGCTGAAGTGGAGATTTCGCACCCAGAGTATGAGGAAAAACTCATTTTGAGAAAACGGCCTTTAAGGACTGTAAAATTCCATAGATTGTTAATGCTAATCGTACTTTTTTACGATTGGTTGTGGATACGGAGGACACAGCACAGTATGTCACAGGAGCATGCTCACTTTTGGTGAATTTAGGATAAATCTACGGACGAAAGAGACAAAATGAAGTAAAACAAAAACAAAATCTCAAAATTGATCAGTGCATGAAAAAGCAGTGTTTTTGTCTGTAATGTCTCACCCTAAGTTGGAGTTTAGAAAATGGTGTGTTGGTTTCTGGTGGTGGCTTATCAATTGTACACACTGAGACACTGTGGGGAGCAGCATTGTGCTGATGGAGTTGTATAGTGCAAACTGTAAAGACTAAAGCTGACAACGGTCCCTTCAGGGACTGATGAAGAACCTGAGCAGCTCCGTGGGTTCTTTAATCTCCACAATGAGCAAACACACAGCACCAGGAGTCAAGTCTGTCAAAGGCTGCATGTCAGAACCTGCAGCTCTGTGGACAAAGTGGCAAACGTCAGATTAGACAAAGATCGGCCTGAACCACAGAGAGGAGAAGATGAAGCTGAAGCTGTCAAACATGGTGGAGGAGCTGCTTTACACTCTGCACTCATGATGTCACCGTGATGTCAGCAGGAGGACAGCTACACATCACTACTACACACAACCACGACACATAAGTGCACATACTTCTACACACAACATGGTACTACACACAACTACACATGACTATACATATTATTGCAAACAGCTACATATACCAATACAAACAAATACGGATATAGTATATACACAACCACATATACTGAATTCACACAACTACACCTTCTGATATACACAACTACACACACTGACACACTAACACACATAAGTGAAGTCTAATCCAGAGCTGAATGTGGTTGTAAGTTGTTAAACATTTGACAGCACCATCGAACTGATTGGGGTTTACTTTAGAGGGAAAGAAAGAAAGAAAGAAAGAAAGAAAGAAAGAAAGAAAGAAAGAAAGAAAGAAAGAAAGAAAGAAAGAAAGAAAGAAAGAAAGAAAGAAAAGAAAGAAAGCTGACAGGGGGTCTGCGTAGCCCCTTTTCACAGCAGGAATGTTGCTCCTTTATTCCACCTCATGGTTGTGTATAAACGGTATGAACATGGAAGGAGGGGGTTGTTGTTGTTGTTGTTCTAACTTTAGACGGAGAGCTGAATCTCTCCGTACAGGACGGCGCTACTCGTCACCTCTGCCTCATGTCTGAACAACTTCATGACGGCTTTGATTCGTTAAGTGTAAACAAGTGAAGGCGGCGTAACGAGGGTCCTTTAGTGAGATCTCTGAGCGCACGGAGCTTTTCATTTACACTTTTTAACACGGCACTTTCCTTCTCCTTCATTTGAATGACTGGGATGCCAGAGGGTGGTCTTCCACCTCACTACCTCTCTAACACTTTTCGTGTGTGTGTGTGTGTGTGTGTGTGTGTGTGTGTGTGTGTGTGTGAGTGAGTGAGTGAGTGAGTGTGGGGGATGTAAGGAGCTCTGAGAAGCTCTGTCTTTCTCTGAGAAAGGTTTAGGTTTCAGATGGGAGAGTAAAATAGTTAACAGATTGCCCAGCATCCGCACCATGGCTCTTTGGTGCACACGCCCATCCTCAGCCCCTCTGTGCCGGCTGCCACCTCTCACTGTCGGCCGCTCACTGCTACATCTAAATATCAGATCAAACTGATCAGATCGGCACAGGTATTGATTGGGTTCTTGGTAGCCATGCTGCCATCTAACTGAGGATGAAGGGAGATGAAGCAGCAGCCGTCACAGCCACACACACACAGGTGAAACACCTCAAACAGGCCTGGATAACTGAGACAGCAAAACATAATCTGAATCTCACTTTACTTTTCCTGCTAATCAATGTTTAATGAATCTTTATGTATTAAAGGGATAGTTCAACATTTTGACAAATTGGCCCATTGCCATAATCCCTATAGTTTTAGGAGTAGGTTCGTTACCTTTAATTGTCGGTGCAAGCTATTTTTAGAACGGCGGAGCAGAGCCGTGAGCTGCTCAGAGCTACGCTACGGAGGTTAATGGGATTTCTTGGTTTCCCTCATCAAGCTCATCAAATATACACAATACAAACGTTACAAGATGGAGTTGTTTTTGAGGTAAATTCATGCAAAACCGCTGATGCGCGTTCCTGTCGGGGGCAGTTTTTCAGCAAGCAGTCTCTGATTTGCCTCAAAAACAACTCTGTCTCGTAACGTTCCATTATTATCTCATAGCGTGGTGAATGTGCAGGTCACAACTTGTCCACCAGAGCGTTTTGGAGTTATTGGATTGTGTATTTGATAAGTTTGATGAGGGAAACCAAGAAATCCCATTAGCCTCTAGTGTAGCTCAAAATAGCTAAAAATAGCTTGCACCGACAATTAAAGGTAACGAACCTATACTGCTAAAACTATAGGGATTATGGCAATGGGCCAATCTGCCAAAATGTTGAACTATCCCTTTAATGTCTAAATTTGCAACATCAGGACTTAACTATCTAATGTAAAGTTTACATAACTTCATTACAGTGGTGGGTTTCCCTGTCAAGGGGTCCTGAGACATGATTAAGGGGTCATATGACTGACTAAGGGATATGAAAGAAAAACCATACAGTCGCCTACATGTCTCTTTATGTTACTAAACCTTTTACAAGTCATGGTCAGAGGCTGAAAAGAAGTGAATGAGCCCAGTCGAAGCTCATGTGACCTGCATAAGAAGCAGCTGCATAGGATGTGACAGTGAGCAGCATGTGTCACTCTCTGGGAAGTGATGCAGCAAAAACATTTAACATATTAATTTATTTAATTAACAGAACACAGAGCGCTTCAGTAAAATAACTTTGTAATGCATCTTTTACTTTGTGTGTCTGTCCTCCTTTGGCAATGTTTACACCTGCTTTTCACACAGATACGCTTTCCCTCTCAGTCTGAAGTGCTGATGTATTACAGCAGACATCACTCGGCCACGGTTTGGTGAAAGCCTTACAGCCTTAGAACAGTTAGTTCCGACTCAAGTAATTTGATTGGACAAGAGACATTCCATGAGTGCTGATATACAGTATAACAGCACTGGGACTTCCGCTGTTCAGCTGGACAGAAGCTACGTCAGAGCCACGCTCCACATACAGGAGCTGCTTCATCTACAGTTATAAACGGACAAGAGAATTAAAACCCGGACCTGACGTGGTCCGTCTAATTGGCGATAATTCTCAGCCTAAACCTGGCTGGAAAAAAAAAAAAAAGCAACTACGTTTTAACTGCGATATGCTTTGATATTAGCATTAGCTGTTGTTAGCCAAGAAGCTCTATACTTAGCTTCAAATGTGTTTGTATTGATTACATAATAAACATGATAAACACATTTAATACGGTATCGATAACGTCCCACTGCTCCGATACTAATCAAGGCTCTGGCTCAGAACCAGCACTGGAACCAGCTCGGTGGAAAAGCTTGTAGCTAGTAGCAAGCTAGGAAATGTTTATGTATTATAAAGTTCTTATTGGCATTTTTCCTTCTTATAGTCTAATTGTGCCGCTGCAACATAAAAACTACTTGGAGAATGGTCTAAAACTTGATTCACTTTTATTCTTAGGACACCTCAAATCTTTAATGATATCACACTTTACTTCCAGATGTTCCTGTCGAAGCTGATGCGTCCAACTTTTCTTTAATATTTTAAATTATTAATTATTGTGAATGTTTTTATTTATTTGTCATGTTGCGTGGCTTTTATTTCTGTTCTATTTCTTTAGGCTTTTTTTTTTTTTTATTCCATAGTGTTTTTGTTTCCTGACACTTTTATGTGCTGTCATTTCTGATGTCTTGAATAAGAGAACTGAATTAATCAGATGCAGCAGATACAGTAGCTGCTCTTCTTCCCTGTTGTTGCACGTAGGAAGAGAAACAAACGCAACAAGAACTGATGAACTTTGCATGACTCCAGTGATCAGCAGTGTCACCTTCCTTCTAAATGACTGGCACAAAGCCTCTCTGTGCCAACACATTTTGACAGCTCACTGACTAAAGCATCCCTAGTCCCTAGAAGAGTAAATATCCTCTTATGTTTTCTTCTCTAATTTTTGTCATGTTTTTGTTTTTCTTTGCAAAATCCTCACTTCCTTTGGCCCAAAAACAAACTTAGAAAAAAAGAAACACAACAACTCGTGTTCACAGACTGGCCATTAGTCGTAACCGGGGTCTGTGAGAGGATATTTCCTTTTTTTTTTTTAAACAGGTCACATGATGAAAAGTCAAAGAGAAACTTGAAATTTGATTAGGATTTCTGGGCATTCCCTTCACTTGTGGAACTTCACTAAACTTCATTTTCTTACAGTTTCCCTCTTTGTCACACTAGTGTCCTATAGGAGCAGTGGATGGACTTACAGAGCACTGTGACTTAACACACACACACACACACACACACTCACACATACACAACTGCTACTGAAAGTCACTTGCTGGCAAAATGAGACCATCCAACCAAACCGGCAGAGAGAAGAGGAGGCCAATGATGTGACCGGATTGGAGCGGAGGGGGTAGGGGTAGAGGTGGGGGGTGGAGGGGGGGGCAAGAGAGAGGAGGAGAGCGGGGAGGAGGGAGGACGAACAGGGAGGGCAGGGGAGGAGATGGGGCAAGGGGGGGAGGGAGCAGCAGAGAGCGAGGCAGCGTCACGTGACCGAGTCCAGCAGAGAGTGTTATAATAGGCCCCCTCTCGGAGTAGAGAGGCAGAGGCTGGATGTGAACCAAAATCCCTCTACCACACACAGGCTGGCCATTGTTGGCTATTCACTGGACTCCATCTCGGGGCACTTTATCATTCAATTAGGACAGCTTTCACACCGCACACCACAGAAAAGAGGCCTTCAATCAAACTGAAAACTTCACACTGGCCCTGGAGGGGACGCAGAAAGGGGACTCGCAGTTGTCACCCCACTTTCATTTTTCCTACTTGTTGTTGTTGTTCACCAAGACTTTGAGCGGAAAAGAGAGAGAGAGGAGAGGAGAGAGAAAGAGGGGGAGAGAATAGATGGAGAGATGTGAGGAGAGAGAAGGAGGAGGAGGAGGAGGAGGAGGAGGAGGAGGAGGAGGAGGAGGAGGAGGAGGAGGAGGAGGAGGAGGAGGAGGAGGAAATCCCTCTTGAGTACCGTTACATGTTTGGTAGCATGTGTGTGTTTATGAAGCTGGTGGAATGCATATGAGTGGGTGAGGGGTTAAATTTGGTAAGTGGTCGTCGGGAAGGGTGGGGGGGGAGTAGTAAGAAAAGAGAGAGAGAAAAAGAGAGAGAGGAAGAGGGGGAAAATTCAAAGCTGAGAGGAGAATGACACGGAGGAGTACACTCGAAGGAAATAATGAGAGGGAGAAGTACGCTTGAGAAAGGAGGAGGGAGACGGGGAAATGCGCCGCGATGGGGAGAAGAGAGGCAGCACGGCAACTGATCAAAACACGGAGGGGCTAAGGAGGGGAGGAGGAGGAGGAGGAGGAGGAGGAGGAGGAGGAGGAGGAGGAGGAGGAGGAGGAGGAGGACGCAAAGGCTGATCAACAAGTTTAGAGGAGGAGGAGGAGGAGGAGGAGAAGAAGCCGACAGGTGAAGAAGAACGAGAGAAAGACGAGCACAGCGGCATAGGAGACTGAAGTGATGCACATAAAGCTGTACTGGGATCAGATGAGAAAATGAGTCACTGAGGATCTGTAATTAGTACATTAACAATGAATAACTCATTACGGTGCACTGTAATGTATAAAGCATTCATTAACATCTGGAACTCCTAAGTTTCTGCTTCTTTCTTGCATTATTATATTTTATATTATATATTTATGTAGTAATTGTCCTGATTATATAAAGTATAATAATTCTGAATATACTATATTTACATTAAAATCTTAGAGACCACAAAACAAATCACTCCTTGTGGACAAGAAAGTCATAAAACGGAGATGAAAGCTGTTTGTTTTGTGTGTGTGTGTGTGTGTGTGTGTGTGTCTGTGTGCTTTTATTTTCTTCTGTTTTGTTTGGCATCCTGCCTTTATTTTGACAGTCGTCAGTGGGAAGCGGCACCGACAGGAAACACAGGCAGAGAGACATGGACTGGCACTGAGTGGTGGATGCTGTGTGCAGTCATGTGGTCCAGGCCTGAACCACAACACATATTTACACTTTAACACCTGCCTGTCAATAATCAGTACATGTGAATTACACGTAATAAAGGGGGCAGTTGTTCTTTATGTGTTGTTTGTGCCCAGTTATATCATCAATTCATTCACTAAAAATGATCTTGTAATTGGCCTGCACTTTCCAGAGATACCTGCATGTTAACAAACACACACTGGATCATACCTGCAGTGCACACACTACTGTTTTCATCAATTGTTAATTTCAGGTCAAACTTTCTGACTTGACTTATAGACCAAGGTTGATTAGAACAAAAGCAGCTGGAACTTCTCCTGTTCTATCTAAAAATAACTGATTACAATCATTATATATATGGAAGTAAAGGAGTCAATCAGAACTGAGTGAGTTTACATTAAAGGGACAACGAGACACACTACATTTATGAGCCTCTGTGCGCACCGTAGAATTCTTCGACCGGCGCAAGACGGACTCATGTTTTCATTCATCAAGAATTAAAGTCAGAGGTTCAAAGAGGTTCGGTTACCGTCGTAGTCCCGACCATAAACGGCAATATGGCAGCGTTATTCTCATGAGCGTCCGCGAAACCGAAAGTAAGGAAACGCTGGTCCCAGCATTTCCACCATTAATTAAAATAACAAAATAACGATAGAGACAAAACGATATATTTATCGAAAATGGAGCCATTAACAAGTGTGGGTAGCGGAGATTCATCCACATTAACGTGAGACTTTTTTATAACCAAATAGAAACTCCTCGTTGTCCCTTTAATAGATGTAATATGTATGATATACAGTACATTTGGTATATTTTACAACTGGATTTTTAGTTGACAGAATAATAACTGTATGTGAAAACTGGTCAACAATGTAAATGATAATAACTCATGACCAACCCTATAACTCCTTGTACAAAAACTTGAGCACATGGCTCATAGCGCACTTTTTGGGGCACAGCAGGCTCAAGTTTGAAATACAACATGGCTTCAGGGTCACTGGCTGAAAGGACTGAACTCTGTTAACAACACAGAAACACCTGCATTCAGCTGCTAAACACCAAAGTCATGTTTGTTGTTGCAAGTAACGGTGACACACGTGTGTTGTAATGAGCTGGTGTCTGGATTGGTTGCAGAGTCTCTTAAGAGTTGTATACACTTGTCTGAACAAACAACAAATCATTTACAAGGACAAATGAAACCAAAATGTCCCGTAATGATTATAGCTGGATATAAAACATGTGATCAGTCATAACATAGGATCGACCAATATTATTAATTAAACTACCAAATAAGTTATAAAATCAGCTCCACTTTGACTGATGTTGGTCCGATCGTTCCTTCAAAGTGAAGCTGGTTATGTGGGCGACACCAGCGCAAACACTGAGCCTCAACCTGAGCAGCTCAAATCCAAAATGTCACATTCATTGGCTGGACACATTTTAGTTTCATGTAAGAGACAAATAAAGTAAAATGCAAACACTAAAGTACTTAAGATAATTTAAGCGAAGTTAACACAGCCAAATATCAATTAAAAACCAATATATTGCTTAAAATGATTTAGAATTACACAGAAATATACAAGCGTTAAAGGTCCCATCTTGAATAAAGTGAGATTCCATTATAAATCAGCCCTAGGTTTTATTTGAACAAAAAGTGAGACTATCAAAGCCTCAGGCCACAGAGAAATACACACTGCCTGTATTAAGACCCTGAGCCTGAAAACCAGCTGTCAGGACTTGTGTAACTTTGTGATGTCACAAAGCAGTCACCACTCTCAGTCATGTCCCAAGCCCTGTCCACCTGGACCTACCACACAACCAGTGCTTAACTGAAATTTACTATATTTCTATTCTACTCAGAAAACAGTGAGCCAATCAGAAGAGAGACTCAGAATAGATACTAACGACTCTTCTCTCTTCTGATTGGCTCACTGATCTGTTGTTACCAGAGCTCCAGAGGAAAACTAAACTGAGACTGTTATTTTAGTGATTAAAACCACAATTATACAGTATATTATTATGGATCAATGTTTCAAATAAATTATTATATTATATTACTATATAACTATTATATTATTATAATGGTAAAAGTTGGAAATCATTCAGATGTAGATTAGTCATCATATCATCCATCTACATATTTGATTTGACGTAGGTTTTAAACCAAACGCCTTTCCTGATGCAACCTGGGATCAGGGGCTGACCAATCAAATCATCAACCTGCTCTACGCAACTGAACTTATGAATAATCTATAATCAAATTAAATCTAACAGACACAGGACTTTAAAATGACCTGATCTATATATAGCTAAATTCAGAAACTTCCATGGTTTCCATTACAGACAATCTGTCGGTTCATGCTACACTGTGTAGCCGGACTGTAACAAGAAACCAACCATGCATACAGTAATGGCTGACATGAATATTTAACAGTCTCTGAGTATTTGCATGTACAGACCTAAGTGCATCAGTGTCAATCACGCTCTCCTGTACATTTAAAATTGAAGCCACAAAAACCTCTCAGGCCACCGACGATGCAACCGTCTTCCCACCACTCCTCACATTACTTCCGCTACTTTCTACTTCAAGGCAAAGGTGGCAGCCAATCAATCAATCAGCCGATCACTCAATAAATATACTGATCAACTCGTTTATCAAGATTCGAGCTCAAATATCAAGAGAAATGATCATTTTCACTGCAGCTTTTCCGTCTGGAGCTTTGGAGGATTTTCTTTTGTCCACCGAGGGAGTCTGAGGTTTTGCTTGGCATTATTTAGAGAGAAGGGGATTGTTGAGCAGGGCGGGGTGGTGGAGGGAGGCGTTATTAAAAATCACTTCAGAGGAAGTAAGAGGGGATGTGATGTGTCATCAGACAGTGTGGCTACATTCTGCTTTCTCCCGTTTTTTTTCTCCCAGACCCCTGATCTCCTCCCTCCTTATTATGAATCAGGAGCAGCACAATCATCTGTCACTATACTACTGTAGCTGTGTGTGTGTGTGTGACTGTGTCAGAGAGTGTGTGAGTCAGGAGTTAACGCTCTCCCTCTCTCTCTCTCTCTCTCTCTCTCTCTCTCTCTCTATCCACATGGATCAGGTTTCGGGCCATTCGCTGACTCACAAATCGGCATCTCTAGACTGTGCTGCTGAACAGACCGGGTCCATATTCCAGATATTACTGTGCCGGTAAACCACACACACACACACACACACACACACACACACACATACATAACTCTGCGCTGAGTCACGTGCTTCATGAATCTCAACAGCATTTTGACATGCATCCGTCCTCTCCCTGCATGTACATACTAGACCGGCTAGTGGTGGTGCATTCCTCGGCTGCAGCACTTGATACCAGTGCACCGCAGTACTTCCACTTTGGCTCCAGTCACATCTTAACATGCGGACAGACAAATACTGGGCATGCTGCTGACCGCGAATACATTTGTATTTTCAGACTTACACTCCACAAAAACCTAAAAACTAAATCTGGACACAGCGCGGTGGTCACAGGGGACGGACTGGAAGGACTCTGGTTAAAGCAACAGGTAAACCCGATGGTTGAGGTCCATAAATGCACCTCTGTCAGAGCTGGGACACATGTTCTTGATTTCTCTAACATTAGAAATAAAGTCCAGCGTTGTCATTTGAGCTTCAAATGTCGCTAAGACTCATACGTAGCAGAAAAATCTGTCACTCATGCTGTTTCTGATGAGGATTATTAGTGATTGATGATTATTTCTCATCCATAGGAGTTATTTTTTTTAATTATTACATGCCCAAAATGTCAAAAATAATTATTTTATATGGTGTTCTGTTGTCATATTATAGTTTAAACCTGTGAACATATTTAAAGTATTCAATTAACACTGTAAAAAATAATCTGTAAAACCTTAACTATTAACTATTTTCTAGTTCAGCCCTAAACATAAAAAAAATTATATTAGATATAAATAATTAGATATTTCAGCTACAAACAGCCTTTTGGAACTGAAATGATTAATCAATCAGTCGATCATCAGAAAATAAATTGGAAACTATTTTGATGATCATTTGTTATTATCCAATTAAAATGCTAAATATTCTGCAACAGGTTGTTGAGTGGATTTCTTCTATTTTAATGACAGTTAACAAAATATCTGAACAAAAACAGAAATGTCTGCCTGTTCTCTGACATGTTAAAGGCCCAAACACTGAAACATTTATCAGGAAAAGAATCTGCAGATTAAACCATAACGAAAATAATTGTTGGAGCCTTACAGTGGCTCTGACCATGAGCCACTGAATTAGTTAATAAATACATAATCAATTAAATGAATATCCACAACATTAAAAGAGAAATACACATGAACTGGAACAATTTACAGAAATCAACCTATCAACAATTTCAATAATTAATTGAATGTTGAATTCATTTCTCAAGCAAGCTAAATATTTTTGCTGATTCCAGTCAATGTGATTGATTAATAGATTGATTACCTATAATCTATAAACCTTAGGTTCTGGACTGTTAATCAGACAAATAAGCAATCTGAATGTCACAGTAGAAAGATATTAGTTTTTCAGTATTTTTTCAATACTTTCTAACAATTCAAAGACCAAAATATGATTTAGGATAGTTATTTAAATAATTGAAAAACATCAACAGATTAAATGATGATTCAAATCATCTATCAAAGAATCAAAGCACTGACACCACAGCACTCTAAAGCATAAAAAGGGACTCGAAATGACACAAAACAACAGTGAAAAGATAAAGGTGAATTTATCAGAGCAGGTTTCTGGCCTCATAACTTCAGCAGCAGCAGCAGCAGCTCTAGGCAACACATCATTCTGACATAGAGCATCCAACCTTCACACAACTGTTACAAACACAGCAAATTATATATGAATAAAAATAAATAAATACATTTAGCATAAAATGTTGTTCAAAACTGATCAGAAACCCCTTCAACACTGGGCTACATCTGTAACAACCAAGAGGATTTCAGCTTGTGTTTTTTCCAAGTCTTGAATCCAGCAGGATGACAGGCCGGCAGAGCAGCGGGTCAGGTTTCATTTGGTGGGTCTGCAGATACCTGATCGCTGGTCCAGTGCCACTCCACTATGTCTTAAACAGCTCAGACAAATTTAACATGTCAAACAGTTCAGAGTCACTTCAAACTGATTTTCAACTCAACTCAAAGTGTTTCTGACCTGAATCAGAGATTCCTGTGGACAAGAGGAGACAGTGCAGATATCCCACTTTTTGTTTTGTTTTTTTACCTATTACTATAACAAACAGTTTTAATGTTCACTCGTGACCTGTGAAACAGTTCATTCAGTCGTGATTCTGCAGCTTTTGATCCAATCAAATGGTGTTTGACCACAGGACAACAGATCAGGTTTGCCCACTTGTCACAGAAATCAAATGTTCACTAACCCCTCTCCCCAAAAGTGAAACGTCCAGTCATAATTTAGCGACCATAACGAGGCATGGCACTTTCTATTTAGCCTTTATAAAGCATTAAGTATTAACAGCGAGTGAACAAATCCACATTGTAAGATCATTTCCAGGATGATCCCAAGAAAGTGACCTGATAATAACAACAGACACACGCTCACCTGTCATTCATCTACCTCAAACATTATTAGAAACATACTAGTAGTCTATATGAAGAACTGATAGCCTGCAACTGACTCATCACTCTCCTTGCTGGTTGTTCCGACACATTCAGGATCACTGACAGAAGATTTGCATGTAAAAGACTCATAATCATGATGCAGCTCTGTGTTAGCACTGTGTCTTATATTATTCTCTTTTAACTCTGGATTCACTTGTACCTCGTGACACCTGGGTAGGCAGGAAGCACAACACACTTCAAGTTTCTCTACTTCACAAAGAAGACAGCAACACAGTATTCTAACATCAGAGTTAGGCCTTGTGCTTTTTGCGGCTCATATCTGCCTTTAAAATTAACTCCCAGTTGTTGACCTGTTGTGTGTTTACCTCCTTACTAAGTCGGACTAACTATTTAACTACTGACTGTAGCAACCATTATACTTGCATTTAAATCTAAATCATTTTGTGGGTCTCTCTTCCCCTCAGGAGAAGCACATCTTTGTATTTCCCTCTGTGCTGGATGCTGCTATAACACAGTTTAGCTAAGTTCTGTGCTGATTACATTAGATCTGAGTAACTTTGACTAAACCTGTGCCACTGTTCTGTTCAATATCCTCATCCTACAACCATTTTCCTTTCTTTGTAACATTAAAAGTGAAAATCAAAGTGAAAGTGAAAAGCACAGTTGTTTTGTCATAGGTTATTTCCATGTTTTCTTCATGGATCAGGCTGTTTGACTTGGACATGTTGCTTTACCCTCAGTCTTTTAGTCATGTAGCCATCTAGTTAATTCATTTAAGATATTTTTTGTAAAGTTCTAGATTAACACAATTTAGCTTTAAGAATTTAAAAGTCACCGGACGACTGCAGTTCCAACTAGCTCATGTTAGCTTATTTTGCTAGCGAGCTACCGCTGATAATAATCAGTGAGTCACAACCGTCTTAGAGAAGATTTGAATTTCACCACTCACCGTTATTTTATTTATAATGTTTTTTCCGATCAACACAGACCATAACTCTTGCTCAGAATTTTTTTTTTTTTTAAACATTCAACATCTACAAATTCAGGGCAACAGGGAAAACTGTAAGGTAATCAAACATCCACATGTTTTGCAGTGAGACTTTTTGTGTTGTGTGTCACAGTGGAGCACCGGCTGAGGTGCACACACACCACATGTCTTCAACACATGTAATAAAATCCACCAAATGACCTCTGTGACATGACATTGCTTCCGCCTGCACCCTGTCCCCTGGCCTCGCCAAACTCCACCTTAAAACTGCTGTTAAATAATCTCAAAGTTCGCAAATGTATTTGGCTCTTTTTTTTTTTACTTGCAAGTCAAGTCTGTTTCCAGCTTGTGTTTATTTCCAGCCGCCCCTCTTGGACTCAATCTGCAGCAGATCATCTTTGAAACCAACAGACTGTCCTCTATTCGCAAGTCAGTCAGTGCCTAAGGTTAAGTACAAGTCTATCAGTGTCTGAGAGACAGCTCCCTAAACCAACGCTGTGTTTACTGCAGAGAGAGAAAAGCCTATTAATAAATCTGTAGCAGACAGCCTGGCGGAAGTGGCCTGGGGGCTGTAAACTCAGTCTGGGAGAGAACGATGGACGAAGGGCAAAACAGAGAGGGGATGGATGAATAGAGCGAGTGCGCGAGAGAGAAAAAGAAAAGACGGGACGGCAAGAAATGAAGATACATGGAAATGGAGAAAGGAGGGAGGAGGGAAGGGAAAAGAGGGAGAGGAAAGAGGGTGTGTGTGTATGTGTGTGTGTTGTGTGGTGTAAACCATGGGTGCTGGTTGATGGATGGATCTAGGTTCTGAAAAGCCACAGCTGCCCCGCTCTTCCTAGAAAAAGATCCACAAGGAAAAGTGGCAGTATGTGGTTCAAGCATCTAGCATCCTCTTACTATTTCTGACCAGCATACTGCAGGACCCGTCAGAATGTGCGCGGGTCCAAAAAGCCTCAGCCAGAGCGCGGGTAAATGCGAGAATGTGGGTCTGTATTATTAACGAATAATAAAAATGAAAATGTGAGGGTTCGTTTTGACTTTAATTAGCCTTGTAAATATCTGCGTGTGTGTGTGTGTGCGCATGGTGCTGCGCTACACACTCGTATGTCTGTTTTCAATCAGTCTATTACACAGCAAAGCATCATTCTTCTCTCTGTCACGGTTGCCAACTGAATGTAGTAAATGTATAGAGTGCCGTATATTTACAATAAAGGAGGTTCAGATGTTTTCGTGAACACTGCACATTTTATCTCAAATTAAAGAAATAATTTAAAAAAAAAACGTTGATGTAAATGAGAGACATGAGAAATGTTTATTATTAGAAGTTTATCTCATGAATCAGAACAAGGACTGACTTTCATCTAACTAAAAGCTGTTTTGCCTCTATAAGTAACAATTCGGCAAATTCCCTCCATACTCCATATATACGATGCGCTGATGAAGACCATGACTTGCAGTACGAAAAGCTCCACCTGTAAGTGGACCTTGAGTTTAGTCAAACCTCACCTTCAATGCTCATGAATGAGCTTTCACACTCAGTCATAAACTCAGCGACTCATTCGGTAACTAAACTATGGCTGCCCCCAAAACAGGCGACCAGAACGTAGCTAGTTGATGAGAAGAGTCTCAGTCGGCCATGTTTTGATTGGTCGGTTGGTCACGGGGGGAAGAAAATCAAACTCCACAGGAAGTGGCGAGACTCAGTTACTCAGTCACAGACATTCATCATTTACACGCTCAGTCCCTGTGGTTATGAGACAGAGATGTAACCAGGCGTCTTGGGTTCAACTGACTGGGCATATTTAGTAATGAAAAAATAAACAGGACTTAGAGACACAGGGCTGTGAACGCAGCAACAACTGGCAGTTCTGAAGGGACACATTACCTGAAATATCGAACAACTTGTAAACACAGGACAGTGTGTTACAGTTAGTTAAAGCGTCTATGTGTCAGGCAGGAAATCTAAAGTGTGGGAGCATTATGAGAAAAAGGGACATTCCCTTTAACTTCTCATTCATCTACCTCCAACATGGTTGATGCGCAACATGCACACAGTCTAACGTTAGCCATTTAGCTAACATTCTCCCTGCTGCTTGTTCCAACACCTTAGGAATCACCACAGCTTTGACCGCCATGCTTGTAAAATGTATAGGAACGGCTAAATGATTGAGTTTTGCATTTCCCTGTTGCGCAATGTTAGCAATGCCATTTTTGAACACTCTGCCTCAGCCCTGATCTCACACCGTTTCCTGAAAACAACAACATATATTTAGCATATTAAACCTAAATCATAAGTGTGTGACGACTAGTTGATAGCAGCTTAAGCTGACAACAACCAGTCAACCAGGACTTTCTTCAGGACCACATTAGTTAGCATTTAGCCTGCATGGTAGCAGACCATAGGCCTACCTGACCACCGCAACAAATCTCAATGTTGGTACGATGATAAAACATGGTGTAACAAACACTATAAGATGAATTAATAAACCAGCAGATGGATTACACAGAAATGTCAAATCAATTTCAACTTTTGGTTTGTCCATATTGGGACAGAGTTCAATCTAAACAAAGTAGGCTATCCTCCAAAAGCACTGTAGGCTAACCGACTGTAATGTCAGTTACATGACAACATCTAGGCCTATATGAGGTTTGCTGACGTTAGCCTAACATATATGAGTCACCGTCAGCAACTGTTCAGATCATGTAAGTCAGTGGTGACAGATTCCCTGTGTGAACTGAACTGACGTGTTTTTCAGATATTCCTGTTTTAATATCTCACTCAGGCAAAGTTTTTTGCCTTACATACAAGTTGCAGATCTGTAGCTTTAAGTATAACATGGATTTATTTCACCTATATTCAATACCTTAGGTTCAGCGCCGATATCAAAACAAAAAACTGATATTTCCTTTGAGATTTTGTTGATATTCACCTTTTTTAACACATTCTTAAATATCAAACAAGCAGCTATGCAACAACTTGCCATAATGAAATAAACCCTAAAACTGCAATATTAACAATAGTAAATCCCTACAAAATATGAAATAAAGTTGAAACAGGAGATAGACAATGAACCTGACTGTGCATTCAGACGCATCACTTCTTAGGTGATGCTCATTTTCAATGAATGTGAGATGCTGAAATTTCTTCCAGCTGTTGCTATAATCCTGACTCCCACTCTTCTACAGTAGCCTACAGTATCTCCTGCATCTCTCCTCCCATCCATCAATCCATCCTCCTCCTCTCAGTGACCTGAATGACCGGCAGCCACTGTGTGTGAAACCTCACATATCGCAAATAAATAAATAAATAAATCCTTCCCCTCGCTCTTGTCCCATGACACTGGACACACACATACATGTAAACACTCCAGTGTCCATGTGAGTACACAAAGAGTTCAAATACACAAACTGCAACCCTTCCGCATATGCACACGCACGTAAAGCTCACAATTTCAGCATCACCCCCCCCCCCCCCCCCCCCCCCTTTTTTTTTCATTCAGGTTCTCAGGCTCTCGGCTTGCCCGTTTTTCTTTTTCTTTCTTTCTTTCTTTTTTCCTCCTGCCGTCTTGAGAAAATAACAAATAGTACAATCTTCTTGCAGCCCTTTAGTGAACAACATCCATTCTAGCATGAACCCAATGTCCCTTGTTCCCTCACTCATCTCCTCCGCACCCCCACCCACCCCACTCCATCCCTGCCTCTAGAAGGTGAAGAAGTACAAAGAAAGGGATCAGAGCTTTTCCGATTCTTCCCTGGTTATTAACTACCATTTGTCCCCTCAGAGGGGCTGTCCCTCCCATTAACCCAACTGATGCTCTTTTCTCATGGAAATCAGCCTGCTGTTGCTGCCGCCGCCACCGTCTCTGCTGCCACTACTACCACCACCACCGCTGCCGCTGCCCGCAGAGGTGCAAGGAATTGTGGGGGATTTTCAGTGGAGAAGACCTCCCTCCAGCTCAAAAACAACTCTCTCTCTCTCTCCCTATACTCTCTTTCTAGCCTCGAAAACACACATGCACGCACACACACACACACACACACACACACACACACACACACACACACACACACACACACACATACACATCCACCGTCTCAGGAACAGGCATGTGTGCGAGCTCTCACAGGCAGACACATTCACTCAATCACAAAGGCAAACATGAAACGTGCTGCCTCCAACCACAGGGGCATGGAAGTAATGTAAGGAAATGCATGGAAGTTAATGAGAAGAAGCTGGCGCAAGGACGCTGGCGAAAAAAAATATTCTGGAGAGCAGAGCAGCTAAGAATGCTCAAGCACCAGAATAACACGAATCATCAGGACTTTATGACTTAGAGAAAAAAAAAAGGGGGGGGATACTAAAAGTGGGAGGGACTCTTTCTGATTTTTTTTACTATGTAGCATAAACAAGTTTGTGAGCTAAATCCCGACTCCTTTAATTTTTCCTCACTGATATTTTATTTTCAGAAATCCCTCCTCTGATCTTTAAAAAACTATCGGTGCCACTTCCAACCGACTTGCGTCACATCTGTTGCTGCGTCTGAAAACAGGTGCACTGCAATAACAAGTGAGAAAACTCTCTGGAAGAAATCAAATCTTCTGAGGCCTAAAGCCGCAAACTGCGTCGCCAACAGCGCTGTTGTAGCGAGCGGGTGGCAAACATCAACACATGGGTCTCGACTTGCACTTCGACTGGCAGCAACAAAGGCATTGTCTCGTGACAAACTCACTTCCATTTCCTTATTATGTAGCTGGAGGCCTGGATGGAGCGCGCTCGTATGAGAAAATGCTGCGGCAGAAAATGTGCAGGGGTGAAAACTCCCACTTCAAGTGGACTTACACATCTGCAGCCTGATCACTGATCTTTTGCAGGTATTGGGGAATGTTTAAGGTTATTTAGACCTGTCAGTACTCAGATATGTCATTAGTTAGTTCTTCATTAGCTTTTATGATTATTAACCTCCTTCTCTACACAAATATCTGTTTAATTACAGAACATCTTACCCAATATCTCATATAATGACCTCATATGTATGAGCTGCTGGACACAACAATTTCCCTACGGAGATAAATCAAATAGAGTATCTATCTATCTATCTATCTATCTATCTATCTATCTATCTATCTATCTATCTATCTATCTATCTATCTGAGAAATAACAGTAATGCTAATGATAAATTCACTATTACAGAAAGGTATGGAACCTATAAAACTCTTACAGCTAGTTAGAGCTGAAACAGTTGATTTGATTGATCGATGAGGTAATCAACAAAGAAATAAACCAGCTGATGTATCTTTGGGAATAAAAAGTCATTTAAAAAAAAAGAGCCAGTGGACAGAAATGTCAACTTGTCAGTTTTGAGAACTTGTTTGACACTGTGGGTTTGTGTGTTTTGGATTGGACCAAAACGAATGATCTGAAGTTGTCAACTTTGGTTCAAAGACCACGAGACGAGGATTAACGCAGAGGAGAACTGATAGTAAGGTAAAAGTGAGCTCCTCCAGCCTTGGTGAACTCTCTGTTTTAGCGATGGATGTAAACTCCTACAGAGCACAGGATGTCAGTCTAGTAGCTTATAGGTCACAGCCGCTGTAATAAAAACATCTAAATATCACAAGCTGCTGTTGTGAGAGAGCAGCCTCCACGTTCGACAGGAAAACAAAGCACAGCCACCCTGTAGTAAATTAGTACTCGGTGTGTCGTTACTGCAGTTTTTTTTTTTTTTTTTTTTTTACAGTAATGAACTTTCTGTTGGGAGCACAGAGGAGCAGTGTCGGGGTGAACAGCTCCTCTGCTGCACGGTGTTAGTTAGTCAGCCCCACTGTTTTTGTTTTCGCTCCTTCTCCACAAACCTGATTGAGAACAAATGTGTGAAGAGTGGAAAACCTTCAGCCAAGTCAGCTATCAATAACAAGTGCATAAACTGAACCCCCACATTCTGACCCCAACCACCACCACCACCACCACTACCCCTCCTCCTCCTCCTCTCCTCCTCCTTCTTCTCCTTCTTCTGTTGGTGGGGGTCTTGGTTGTTATTTGCCCGCTTCCAAAGAAAAGGACACACACACACACACTTTCTCTCTCTTTCTCTTACACACACACACACACACACACACACACACACACACACTCTATCCCTCTTTTATGCAGACACACAACATCCGATCAGCGACAAACATGACATAAGCCTTGTAGATAACTCAGTGAAGAGGCCAAACAACACACATGGAGCCAACAGCGACGGCTTCACGGTCGCCTGGATATCAAACCCCTTCCCCTCCTGCCTCCCCCCCCTCCCCATTCCCCCCATTCCCCCCGGAAAAAAAACTCATCATTTCAATAAGGAAACCGTGTGTGATGCACAAACAGAAAACAGCCTCCACATTACAGCAACTTTCACCGGAGTTTTCTCCTCCCGCAAACAAACACACACCGTGGGACGACCCCTCTGCTCCCCCCACCCCTCTTCTCCCTTTCTCCCCCTCCTCTACTCTCTCCTCTTGCAGCTTCATGCCACACTTGATAAATATTTCGGAAATTGCTGAAAACTCACCGCATCGGCCGAAAACTTGCAAAGAACATCAAACGTCAACAGCGCTGGGCCGCTGGACGGAGTGCGCCGCGTTTCGCAGCCTCACTCATCCGCGTTTGCAACATATTTACCGCAGAAAAACAGCCTCGAGGATCCGAGGAGGGCGATCGCGTAATTAAAAATTAAATACCCGGGTCGCTCCACGCTGCCGCAGAAAATGGGCAAAAAAAAAAAGAAGAAAAAAAAACGAACGCAAAAAAAAAAAGTCCCGATCGCGCGACGGTAACGACACATTCACAACAATTCAAGTGTCGCGCACATCGATCTGTCAGTGAGCGCGAGCCGAGAGTTGCTGTAAAGTTGGTTAAAAGTTGTTTAAAGGACACACATGCACACATCAGGACGTGCAGCCACATTATGAGCTCTTGCAGGAGAGAGAGAGAGAGAGAAAAAAAAACGAGCAGTTAACCCACCTAAAAGTTTCCAGCACCGCATTAGTCAATTTCACATGGAGCCCCGGTAACCTTCCATCCCGGACTGGACCAGAAACTCGCCGTGGGAGAACCCACGCCGTCGCTCCCCGCTGCTTTCTCCGCTCGATCTGTCCTTTTATTATTTTTTCCGATTTTTTTCAATATTTTTTTCTATATTCGGGGCCTGAGAGTGTGTCTGGCTCTCCTCAGGCTGCAGCGGAGTTATGGGGCGGTAAGCATTGTGGGAGTGTGACGTCAGGCCACTTTCACAAACTTTTTTTTTTTTTTTTTTTTTTTTTTTTTCAAGCAGGGACAGCAGCCTACTGGTTTTTCAGCAGCCTGCACCCAGTTCTCCCAGTCCCCCAGCAGCAGATTCTGCTCATACACCTGCAGCTATTTTGAACTCATCGATTAACATTTTTCGGCCATTTAAAAAGAAATTGTAAAAACAAATATGATAAATTTGCCTCTAACGGAGCCAAAGCTTGATACATGACAGAGGATATTAACTCACAATATATTAGTCTACATTATAATACGGTAGGCTATATGTAACCTGCAGTTGTGTTTAATATTTTTAATGTTATTAATGATTTTTTTTGGGGTTTATTTCAGAAGTTTAATGTAAGAAAAATATAAAAAAAAATACGTAATAATGATAAAATTGGATCATATTTATTTGTTTGGTTTGTCACCTTATAAAACCGAATAGGAAATGAGAGATAATTAATTCATATCGCCCATTCCGGCAATATGAAGCAATTAACAGGCTATGTAGGGGGAAAAAAATATTGAAGTGTTTTAACTACTTTTACTTCACTCCTTTTTAATCCAACAATGGAAAAAAAAAAAAAACACCAGTAATGAATCACGTCATCTTTACACACTTACATCCCTCATCACTATCATTAGCTAAATATTCAGATTTCTCATTTATTTAAGATTATTTAAGACATGTTTCCATTAATCATAAAGTTATTTTCATGGAAGCAAAATGAACAAAAAATATGATAAACTTCTTTAAAATAATAATCAGACAACATAATGATTGAATCGTGACTTCTGTAATTTCATGCCATTCATTTATATATTTATTTCTTAGTGTCAACACACGGGAATAAAACGAGTCGGACTTTGAATCCATCAGCAGGAAAGTGGATGGGCGACGCCGGTCCCCACGTGTAAAAGGTGGTGGTGGTGGTGGTCCTTTTACTCCCACCTTGTTTTTGGTTTTTTTCCTCCCCGTGGGGGGTGGAAGAATTACTTCCAGGGCACATCAACTCGTTTCCTCATCACCCTAACCACCCCTCTCCCCTCCCCTCCCCTCCTCACCCCCCAGCACCTCTTCCCAGCCCCTACACAGGCTCCCAACAGCCCCACCAAGCCCGCAGGGTGAATGTGTTTGTGCAGAGTGAGTATGGGGGGTGGGGGAGCAAGAGTCTTCAATAATGCTGCCTTCAAGTGCAACCCGTCGGCTCATATTTAACATTTTAAAAAAAAATTAAAAAATAAACTTTTTTTTTGTCTGTGTATTTATCCGCACATGGTGGAGATAACACTTTAATAAACACTCATAAAAAATACATATCTTTATAGTGAAAATAATATAAAATTAATTACCCATGGCTACATGATTAGGCTATATGATGGCTACTTTTTGTTAGTTGTGTCAGTGCTGATGATTTGATAAAGTTTAAACAAAAAAAACAGTAGGCTATTACCCTGTATGAGCTTCTGCTTATCCACAAAATAATCAAAACTGTACAACTTTACTTAAAGGCCCATGTATTCATAATTTGTATTTGGTAATTAATCGCGCTCTCATAGTGGCCACATTTCCGACTGAACTTGAATGCACCAAAAGCCTTTTGGCGTGTTCAATACAGAGGAGCGGGGTAGAAAATGCCTGTTGTTCAGAGGAGGGAGGGGGGGCGGAGGGTATGCGTGTGTGTTGGAGGGGGGGCTGCCTACAGAGCCACAGCAGGCCTACCTGTAGCTGCAACATGATGTGGAGATGTTTTCCCCTCAGAGGAGCTGCAGCTGCAGAGGAGGATGGACGTTGTGTGGACATGATGAGGCTGCAGCTTCAGTCCGCAGCTCCAGACTGGACTCCTCTGATCCTCCAGAGGTCGGAGCTGTGAATGAATTATGTGAATTAGTTAATGTGAGGAGGAGCGGCTGTCATCCTGCTGCTGACACCCTGCAAGAGCTGCAGCTCTGGGGAATTAAAGGTGCATGAAATCAAAATCACAGCAGATCCATGTTGGGACACAGATACAATTTCATTCATTTCTTTTTTTTAAAGCATCCTGAGTGAAAAATTATATATACATATTCACACACACATACATATATAAAACATTTAACATTGTACATTTAACAAAAGCTCTAAGCAGGTTTTTCTTTCTCAAATACATAGATCTTTAAAAGAAGTGAAACCTCAGTATGAAATCACAGATTTGCAAATAGTATAGTGAATCTTAAAGGCACATTCTTAAGGTTTATCATTTATCATTAAAACAATTAAAGATTAAATAACATTTTGAAAAAAATAACATATCAAAACTTCAAACTAAATTATGAAGTGGAAATATTAAAATAATGCAGCACATTTAAATCAATTACATCCAGATATGAGACTTAATATAAATTACATGAACAAACTCAAATGTGATGAATTTGATGCAACTCTTTCAGCTTTAGGCTGACGGTTATTCTTTATTGTACAGTTTATTATAACTGTAAGTTATCTTCCCTGTTAATTAAAGAATCTATTTTTATTTAACATATTTAAACTCCTGTGGCTCTGACATAGAGGTGAGCAAATTAACAGGTTGAAAGTGTCACACAGTGTTTTATAAAAAACAAAAACAATGAGAGCTGGAATTAATTGAGAAATGCAGTGGATAACTTTTCACAGTAACCTGGACACATGGTGGAGGAGGTGACTCACATAGGATGAATTTTATGAAATAACTGCAAATAAAAGAGGATCCACCTGTGTTAAGTCAGTTAGAGGCTTTGGTCTGCAGCCCGGGTTGTTACAGTGTCAATGATGCTTTAACGCCACGTAAAGAATGCAGGAGCAAAGTTTTACAGGGAGATCCTCAGTCTGATGCAGCTGCAGCAGCTCCTCGTGTTAAAGATGAGACGTGGACCACGGAACAGACGAGCGAGGAAGCAGGGGATGTTGAAGATGGATGAGGTGATGCCATTTCCCAGCACGAAGAGGGAGAGACTTCCTTCATTATGCCACTGTTTGTTTATTTGGATGGGAGTGTGGTTGCTGCGACCACAGTCAGGTTGATTGCAGTCTGCATGGTGGTCTGTTATTTCGAGGCTGTGGAGTGATTTTTAACTGTCTTATGAAACGCCACGTCGTGCCGCGGCTCGGACTGACTCTGATTTACCCCCCTCCTATACCCCATACCCCCCCCACCCCGATACCCCCCTCCCTCCTCTGCCTGCCTTTCTCCAGACCGTCTCTCACGTGCCATAAAAACCCGCCTGGCGACCACTCCCCTGCATGTCTCTGGCTACCACACACCTAATCAGTCCTGATTAGATGCACTGTAAGGGGGACGAGGACGCCAGGCTTTTCAGAAGTTATGATGACAGGACAGAAGAAAAAGCAAATGGGCTCCCTTAAATAAAGCCTTCATCAGCGCATTGAGCAGAAACATCTGTGTGTGTTTATGCCTGCTGGGTATAACAGTAGTCACATCTCCCGACTTATTCCTCTGGTGTCATCCCAAATTTACCTCCCTATCCCCTTAACGCCCTCCGCAGCTCTTCTCCGAACACCGCCAGCCTCATAATCACATCACACACACCCGAACCTCCGTATACACACACACATGCAATTATTAAATTCTGGCAAGCGCTCTCGGCCCCATCCACACAAAACCTACAAGAGATCCAAAATCAGCATCAGCGAAACACAATGGCAATTAGTAAGAGGGACAATTTGTTCACATCTGGAGTGGATTTCCTTGCCACCAGAAATACCCAGCAATCCTTTCTTTCAGGCTCTGGCGTGGTGGGAAATGACTATGTGTGTCTTTTTATGTGTTTTGTTTAAAACAGATGGGCGGTTTACATTAGTGGAGATGGGCGATAAACAGCTTAGAAAGGATGGAGAGGGGGGGGGGTCTGGAGAGGAGAGGAGAGAGACACACACATACACACACAGCACTGAGGCGTGTGTTGTGGACATGACATTATTTTCTCACTCAGTTTTTTTTGGCTGTCGGCTTTTCCTTAATTACAGCAGTGTAAAAATAGGTCTTTAGGTCTAAAGTGTATTTTAATGAGGCTGGTTGAGGCTAAATTCATTCTGTTCGGTTCACAGGCTGAGAGGGGGTGAGGATATATTTTTGGGTTATTATTGACAAACTGTTACACAACAGCCTGTAATACCTGTTCAAAGATGACGGTGCTGCACTCAGAGATAGCACGGCGATCACATCCTGTGTGCGTTACGTAACCGGTTGAGCATCTGCTGCGTGATAACTTCGGGCACATGCAGCGAAAGAGGTGGGGAAGTCTATCTCAGCTGGGTCCAGCTCCTCTGCCACGAGGTGGGGGGGTATCGGGTCGCAGGCGGCCCGCAGCGCTGGCCTGCAGCAGGTTGATAAGGTGGATGGGGTGGAGTGTCCTGTCCACATCCACTGTCCACGTCACCAAGGCCAAAGGAGATCTGAGCTGAGAGAGACCTAAAAATAATGATGAAGGGTTCGGGTTCATTTTCTTAACATGAAACAAAAAAAATTGGTTATTTATACAGTATAGTCACTAAGGCAGGATCCTGTAGAAATACACATCTGTCAGCAGAGTTTTGGCAAACTTTCTTAATGAGTTTTCATCTCAATAAATCTTTAGAAACAAAAATGAGTTGCTTTTTTGTTTGTTTGCTGTGTGTTTATTCATGTTAAGGCTGAAAGTGGATCCTGACAAATAAAAGCTGAAGTAGAGGAGTTTTTCTAGCCAAAATATGTTTAAGTTTATTCACACACATGATCTGAGCTGAGAGGTCAGGCCAAACACAAAAGAGGCTCCTTTTTTTTCCCCCAACAAACTTTTGTTCATTTGATACAGTTACGCTAAATCTAATTAAACCTTTACAGCCCAAGTTTCTTAACTTGCATTCATTTTTTTTTAGTTTTCGAAAGCAGCAGTATTAGTAATAGTTTTGTATTGTTTTAGCTGGTTTTCACAACAACTCATGTCAGTTTAACTTCATGTTACATTTTGTTTAATCACATCACTAAGGCCCACTGCCGACAGGTGGGGACTAAACATTAAAACAGCTATTTTGTAAACATAGTTTTGTTAGTTTTGTATAGGCCTAGTTTTTTTCTGGAAACTTCCGAATTTAACTAAAACCAAATGTTCATAATAAGGTTTTTACATTTGTTTTGTCTTTTATGTTATTGACAGTTTTTATGAATCATGAAAGCATGTTTTGAAAAAGAGGGACATGAAAGTGAGAAATAAAAACATTTATTTTTAATTTCCCATTTCCGTTTGTCAGTGGTTCTGCCAGTTTTCTCGGTATGACTAAATTTAAATAAATGTTTAAGGCTGAAAAGTTGTGTCTTAGTTTTGTGTCAAATTCAATTTCCAACCAGGTCACTGTCAAAGTTAGAGCTGAGTAGAAATTTTAAAAATGAAACAAACATTTTGTTAATAGATTGTTTCTTTTCTGTTCTTTTTTTAACTTCAATAAATGATCCCTGCCCAAACTAGTTTTGTGGCCTTTTAGTTGCAGCTTCTTGGTTTAATATAAAGGCTACATCAGGAAGGAACTGTGCTGTCAGACAGAGGATCCTTGCTGAAAAGAAAAGTGAAACTGAAAACAAACACGCATTTTGTCAACAGAGTTTTGCTGCTTTTAAACGAAGCCCAAATGAATTTAGATGCTTTGTAAAACAATTTTTTGGTAGATTTAATTTGTATGCACACCACAAAAACACACCAGTAACGCTGGGGATTGCAACTGTGAAGAAAACTCAAACTAAAAAAGAAAGTTTTTGTCAACTCACGGACAGTTTTGCATCTGTGTTAGCAGATTTAAATCGACATAAATCTTTGGAGACAAAACGAATTATGTTGCTTTAATGTTGGATTTTTCTTTATTCACTTACTAGATCATAAAGATGAGAGACAAATAAAAAAATAAAAAAGAAGGCATTTTAGTTTATTTTTTAAACTTCTAGATCCAAATAGGCTACATTTTCCATGTCCAATAACAGATGTAATCTTCAGCAAGTCACTGCAGAGACAAACTAAAACAAAGAACAGGTATTTTGTTAACAGAGTTTTGGCTAGCTTTTTGGAAAAACTCAAATGCAAATAAATAACTTAACAAGCAGAGTTAATTTTGTTGTTTGTTTTTTTTATTCACTTTTTGTTAGATGGAAATATCCAAATCACACAAACAACTCCTGGGAAACCTTAAAGTGAATTTCTTTTCTTAACAGAGTTTGGTTAGTTTTGGGATGTTTTTTAATAAATTGTCTACAACTTTTCATTGTTTGTTTGTTTTTTTTCAACTTAAGATTTGTGTTGTGATGTCTTTTTGGTAGAAAAGCTGTAGATTGAGAAGATTTAACATTAACCAAGATGTTTATGTATTTGGTTTTTGCCTGCTAAAAAATTGGGAAATCACACCACACTTGCTACAGTCACAGCCTCCAGCTGAACTGAAAGCCAGGTTGTCAGTAACAACGCAGAAAGGTCAACAGGAGGTGGGTTGTTTGAGGCTGACTACCTCATTTCCCTCCTCTAAAAAGGCCACTGGCAGAGAGCTGTAGGCCTGTTGCACTGAGTAAGAGACAGGCGGAAAAGTTAAGACATAGACAGGGGGGGGGTGGGGGGTGTCATGCATCTTTACATGTTTGTATGAAATGCAACGTGAAGCGTTACATTTCAGAGGAACTTATAGATTCAAATGGGGAATTGAAATTGCGAGAACACAGGGCAGTGAGTCAGAGATACATAAAAAAAAAACAAGATGTGCAACCACAGTCTGTATGTTAACGGCCATACACAATGATTTATGAATACCAGGTCAGACTCGGTAGATATCTGATAAAAACATTTAATAAGAGTGAGGTGTGCTGCTGTTGTTGGTGTTGTGATGAATGTCAGTTATTCACCTGAGGGAAGTCTCTCTCTCTCTCTCTCTCTCTCTCTCTCTCTCTCTTTCGCTCTCTCTCTCATGCTCTGGCTGTGAGTTGTGGTTCTTTGCATTGTTATCATTGCTGTCATCTCTAACAATGAAAAACAGTGTGTGTTCAAGGGATGGGGGAGGAGCAGACACAGAGAACGACACAGGAAAAGAGGGAAAGAACAGCCAGCTGTCGAGCATCAGAGAAAAGAAAAACGAGAGTGATCACAAAGAGAGAATACGTTGGACTGGGTTGGCTGAGCTGGAGGATGAGGAGGGATTAAGTATCTTTCAAAGCAAAGGCCCGACCAGAAAACTTTTCTAAACTCTTCATTGTAAAGAATTTGGAAAAGAAAAAAAAGAAGACGTGTATTTTTGGGTTGGTGTTAGGCTACATGAATGAAATGTCTTTATGGTGTTTGTTAGATACTAATAACCTGTTACCATGATTGATTTGCACACATGCAGTTATCTCGTGCATACAGATCATATCAGCGGTGTCACTTCAGCCTCTCAACAGCAGATAATGAACCCTTTAATGCAACATATTTAAGCAATTATCAGCAGATTCAGTCAAACAGGGCAGGCTGGCAGAGACTCTGCACATTTCAACAAAAGTAACAAAAGGTTTGAGACCGCACCCAGGCCACATGTTGCCATGCCTACCCAGCACACTGGCTTTGGGCATGTTGAGCGCACATGTGAACATCTTATGCAGAAACTATAATGACAGAGCTCTGGAAACGCCGAGAGTCTTTATCATTGGATGTAGCACTGATTGGCTCCATCTGATTTCCAGCAGGGAATCCGAGGCAAAGTGGGACACTCTGATTTTTTTTCTCTTTGCAATGTGAACTTTGTGTGACCGCTTTGGTTGTCAGTCAGATAATGCAATTCCTAAACTTTAAATATGTCGGCACCATGTGCTGGTGGCGACTGTTATTTGTTTTTTTAAAGTTGCTACGTTCAATACTTTTGTGTTAGTTTATTTTGAAATGGTGATCCATCCAAGATATTTGTGGTTTTAAGAACCAAAAACCATCTTAATGTATTTTTACATCTCCTCTCTTTGGCTCCTCCCCTTTGCTCCATTGACAACAGCCAAGCAAGCCAATCAGAAGAGAGGAGGATAAACATCTCTCTTCTGATTGGTTGACTGTGTTCTGAGTGAACTAAAGAATATACAGCAGATTTTAGGTAAAACACTAAGAGAAATCAAATCCTGCCAGGTAGGATGGTGGGTCCTGATGGGCGGGGCTTAGGGCATGGCATGTGACTGTGATGTCACAATGATACAACAGTCCTGACGGCTCATTTTAAGGCTCAGTTCTCTTCAGGACTTCATCTGTGGCCCTCTAACAGTATGAATATAGAACTTTTACCTTTTACAGGGATGCAAACGGGTCAGGACCAAAAAAGAGAGGAATTTCCCGGGGGGGGGGGTGCTCACCATTAACAAATAGGCTAAGTACATTACAATATCACGGAAAGGCAATTTCCAGTAGTTCAACCCCAACCAAGTATCGAGTGCATATAGATAGACAGTTTTCAGAAGGCCAACATTTCTATATTAAAAATGCTTAAAAAAAAAAAAAAAAACTTTGCATATTTCCATTTTGGAGATACTGATTTTTAGGTCTTCACTGAATGTTAGTCATAATTATTACTATTAAAATAAACTGAATAAATAAAGACATGGGATGTGTCATTCAGTGTGTAATGGACATATAGGCCTATATAATGTGTTAGTTTCACTTTAATTGAACACATTCTACATCGCGGAGGCGACGTCTTTCCACTCAGGGCTTCCTTCACCTCTGAAACGGGGCAGAGCTCCGTGGGAACATCTGCCTGACACAGCAACGTAGGGAACCGTGCATGTCCGCGGCGCACAGCTCCACATGCACGGGGGGAAAAACGGCGTCGCCGTCGCACTGACTGCACACGGATACGCGCCGCTTTAATGAGCGCGCATGTCGCGCGTCTACATTGGAGGTCGGCTGTTACCAGTATAATCAGAGACAACCATGAATGAGTTCGCCTCAGTTTCACGTGATTGTCACTGTCAGCCTGTTAGAAAAACATTTTACTGACCCCAGCTGAGACGCTGAGACCCCCCCCCCCTCCTCCCTAAAAAAAAAACTCTTCGGATCTGAACGATTCACACAAGTCACCTAATTGGTCATGAAAAAAGCGAGTTTCGCTTTTCGGCGCGCTGTTTGCATCCATGCTTTTATATAATCAAAAAGGACAAGCATATCTTACTTTTTTTTTTTTTTACAACATGGGACCTTTAAAGTCTCTGAGTTAGCTCAACATTTCAAGTGAATGCTGCTCCTGTAACCTGAGCTTCAGCTATGTTTGGGTGGCACTGGCACATTTTTTTCTACACTTTGAGCTGTCAAGTCCAGTGAATGAGTATTAAAGTAGACACATGGCTTTCAATGCTTTAATTAAATGCTTTCAGATGTCTCAGTTGTAAGGAATGCTAATAAGACGAAAAGTAAAGTGTTGTTTTTCTTCTGTCTGGTAGCAGAAAATAGATTAACACTTTATGTCAGTAAAAACTGACGTGTGCTCTCAGATCCTCATTCTGCAAGAGTTGTGTCGAGTTTTCAACAGTTCAGGTCTCGGTTTGGAGTCAAGCTTTTCACACTTCATCCACCCTCATGAAAAATCACAAAAATACTCACATACTGTTACGATTGTATAAGATTTTTTGTAGTAATTAGTATTTTTCATTGTTTTTATTAGTTTTATTCTAGCAGGTTCAGGATTTAGCTGCAATGTTTCCTTGGCATCCCTAACTGTAAAAATATTAGTCATATTTTGAGTTATTTACAGCAGAGTAACTGAAAGTTTAGACATCCTTAAAATTGATTTTTTTTTTCTGGGTATTTGAAACTTCCTGTATTATGCTTTAAAGAGAGAGAAAAATGTGTTATCACAAATTTCAGCACAAAAAAAATGAATTTAGTTAAATTCAAAATCAGTCTTGCAAAATCAGCCTGCTCTGTTTCTATTGATTAATTCCAGTTTCTCAGATTTGTCAGTGATTGATTGAGGTGCAGTGTTGCATCCATTACAGAGACTGAAAAACAATTGATTGGGGGGTGGCAGCACAGTCAGTAAAATCAGACTGAGCCACGCCTACAGCAGGTGATCAATTTCATAACTTCTTATATGTTTGCTTCATGTTTACCTAGACTATATAGTAGCCCACACTCACGCGTACCTTGCTCTCAGAAACAAGTAACAACAGCAACAGATGAGAAACAACTAGAAAAGCATGTCCCCACCAAATGCCTCACATAACTCCACTCTACTTAGACTAGGCTGTGCGTTTCTGTCTGGTGAGAGACCAATACTGTTAATAGCCTACTGAGAGTAAAATATGGGCAAAGCACCCCCGATGCAGCAGGTGGATGTACACGCGGGTGTGTGAATGCTTTCACAAACCTGAAGAAGACGACGGCGCAGCACAAGGGCGTGGATTGGACTGCGCGCAGACGCAACTCACAGGCGGCCATATTGCGTCGGTCCACTCCGTCTGACTCTGGCCGCAGTAGATGGGTGATCCAGTCATCTGCAATAAAAAAAACATTTATAACTCTGTGAAATTTTGTCCGTAGATACCGTAGCTGTTAGGCCTACTTTAGCTACGGTATTTGCATAACGTTAAGCTACTTTAGTGTTTCGTTCATAGAAAAAGAGGCTACCTAATTAAAATTATTTTTTTTAAGTATGCGGCATCATAACTTAATTTCTGACGTTCATAATAAACCATACCGTTTGCAAATCGGTCAAAAACTGAATGATTAGAACATGCATAGGTGCTCTGAGGCAGCGACGGACCGACGCAAGATGGCGGCCGTGCGGTGACGTCGTGTATGATGATTTTGTCATTGGGTAGCAGCTGACGAGAAGCCGGTGCATGCCGGGATATGAAATGAAGCACAATGGCGGTTAAGCAACAAGCAGTTCATGCTCTCACACTGACTACTATACTTTCATCACTGCTATTCCAAAGCTATCGGACTTTCGCCGAGGAACTGAAGTGGGATGAGAAAGGCTACGTGCTGTACTGCCCGTGCATGGGTAACTCTCCTCCTGTGGCTCCTGACGTAGATCTGTAGCAGCAGAGTTAGCGACCCCAAAACTTCACTCATTCATAAGTTCAAAATGTACACTTAGCAAGTGCCCTAAATATGAACCCATACCTGTGTTAAACTCTGTCGGGAGTCAGTTTCCAGCTCGAAATACTGTTAAGGTTAAAATGAAATCAACGGCGGGAACATTTAACAACAAAGCTAGTGGAGACGCTACAGTAGCTAGCTAGCAGCTAACTTGGCTAATCTTAGTACAAACTTTAACAGGTGGAAAAACAACGGTTGTTAATATACTAGGACAGCTATTCAACTAACTATCTATAATGCATTGCATAACAAACCGTGATAACCCACGTTTCCTTTCAGTTCTTGAAGTTTCCTCTTGTCATTAAGACTGTAACAGCGGGAAGTGAGACCTTTAAACTCAGGTGGTCTATCCTGTCGTTCAGGTCGCTTTGGGAACCAGGCAGACCACTTCCTGGGATCTCTGGCCTTTGCAAAGATGTTGAACCGAACACTGGCAGTCCCTCCCTGGATAGTGTACCGCCACCACACACCCCCCTACACCAATGTAAGTACAGCTGGTGAGGTATGAGCCATTGTCACACAACTCTGTTTGTAATGTGAGAGGACATAGATGGATAGGTGCAAACTTTGATTAATCTCATGGGGAAATAACAAAAACAAAGTGGACGGGTCAATAAATAATCAATAAACTTAATATTCAAATATGAAATAGAAAGTGTGGATGTAGACAAGAAATGGTGCAGTCTGTACTACATTGCATGATTCATTGGTGCTGTGTATCTATAGTGCACCAGATAGTATTTGAGAGATTGTGCTACAGATGAATTAATGTTATTATGAAATATATAAACATAGGTGGTCAGAGAAGTCTCTGGACATTGTTATTCATACAAACAGTCCAGATGTCAGAAATAACTTCCTCTAACTTCCGTTTTAACTACTGGAATAATTGAAGTTATCAGCAATAATAACACTATAGTGAGCCTGCATGCACAGTACAATATAGAACGTCTCTGACAGTACCAAGACCCTGGTGAACCTAAACTGAGTGAAGCAACTGGCAATGTGCGAGTGTAGCTGATACTAGTAGTTTGTTTTGGGGTTTTTTAAAACTTTTTATTAAGAGGTAGACTGTTACAATAACAACATTTACAATATCATGCCCATTTACTTTAAACTCCAAGTGGACAGTGCTGTCCTGAGGATAATCCCATTCCTATCCATTCTTCTCAGGTCCATGTTCCCTATAGTGAGTTCTTCCAGTTAGAGGCCTTATCCGCCTACCACCGAGTTGTCAGTTTGGAGGACTTCATGGAGAAGCTGGCCCCCAAATACTGGCCTTTAGGGCAGAGGAATGCCTACTGCTTTGAGAGTGCTGCACAGCGTAGTGCAGACAAGAAAAGCTGCCCTATGAAGGTAAGAGTCCAGGGAGGAGATTAGTCGTTGATGACTGCTGCCAGCTAGTAAGTTATCATCTGATGATACTGTTTCATATTGTTTGTGATTTTCTCACTGGAGAGATTTGAAACAGTAAGTGAAGGTGAAAGTAAAGAAGGAGAGAGTGAGAGTAATTTCACTTCTTTTCAGTTGCAGTCACCATCATTTGATGGCGTCCATGAGGGGGAAATGCTGCCCTCTGGAGGCCGATACACCACCACTTATGAAGCTAGTGATACTCTTTCATTGCACTGACATGGACCATTGGGTCCAATTCATTTTCAGGACGGGAACCCATTTGGTCCATTCTGGGAGTACGTCGGGGTGGAATTTGACAAGTCAGTATTGTTCGGTGGGATTTCTTTTAGTGCCTACCACCAACCTCAGTGGATGAAAAAGTGAGTACATGTTTAGGACTATTATTAAAGCTGACATAAAACATTTAAAATACCACATCTCAATATGGAAAAGCCTCAAACATGTCTTGCCAGTTTCCATTTTCTATGAAGTTTGAATTAAAGTTGTGTAAAGGCAGATTCTCTCCCTGCTTCCTGTGCTGGAACAGGTTCCCCCCCTCGGAGCATCCTGTCCTGGCGCTGCCTGGAGCTCCTGCCCAGTTCCCAGTGGTAGAAGAGCATGTGGGTCTGCAGCGATATGTAGTGTGGTCAGACAGCATGGTGAAAGATGGAGAGGAGCACATTACCAACTTGCTGACCAGGCCATATGTTGGCATTCACCTGAGGATAGGTATCGACTGGGTAAGCTGAGTTTCCCGACATATGAGCTTGGGTTTAAGGCATGTATTTTGAATTGTCTCACTCACATACCACACCTGTTCACAGCTATGGTGACTTATTTTTGTGTTGAGCAACTTTTAGAAAGTTATAATCTCTTTGTCATAGCAAGTGCCAGGATTTGGATATATCTGCAATACTTGTCACTAGGATAGTAATAGATTTGTTGTTTATTTTTAGTCTTTGAATGGGATTTATTGACATTGATAACCTGATTTTTATTCTTTAAAATTGGTTCTTACCACGTCAGAACTTAGTCACATCTAAACGTTTCTCTTCATCTACCTTTGACAGCAAAATGCATGCAAGATGCTGAAGGACGGCGATACAGGGCCTCACTTCATGGCCTCTCCTCAGTGTGTCGGCTACAACCGCCAGACAGCCCTACCTCTCACCATGACCATGTGCCTTCCTGACCTGGCAGAGATTCGCAGGGCTCTGAAGCTGTGGGTGAAGAAGACCTCCGCCCGCTCTATCTTCATTGCCACCGACTCTGAATCCCACAGCAGGGACATTGAAAAGCTCTTCAAAGGCAAGGTGGGTGTATAAAGCCTCTCTTGAATGTGTCATAAGCAACTCCATTGCAAATTGGACTCGTGTTTCTTTTACTTTTTACATCATCTTTTGCATATTCTCGTTTGGTGTATTCGTTTTGCCCATCTGGCTCTTAATTTGTGCTTTTTTTATTCTCGCCTGTACAGGTGAAAGTGGTAAATCTCCAGCCAGACTCGGCCCAGGTCGACCTATACATTTTAGGCCAGGCTGACCACTTCATCGGCAACTGCGTCTCCTCCTTTTCCGCCTTCGTAAAGAGGGAGCGGGACGTGCGTGGCCTTCCGTCCTCCTTCTTTGGCATGGACAAGCCTGGAAAATCAAATCAGAGAGAGGAACTCTGAGTACCAAGTGTCATGTGGTTGCCTTCTGGATGCTAATGCTGGATGACTGCTGTAAGGGGGCTAGAACCCATGAGAAAAGCAGAGAATATTTACATTTTTGGGGGTGGTTCTTAATAGGTAAAGCAAAGTAAGACATGAAGGCAGAGACCCGGGGGTTTTAAAAACAGGATGTAGCCTGCGGTTCGTATTAAAGTTTGTGAAATGTTTTGACATGCTGCTGCTACCAAAAAACTATTTTGTGTCTGTTCCCTGCTCGAGAATTCAGTATTTGTATGTTCCTTCTCAAGATTTGGCTTCTACCTGCTGTTGTTCACTACAGTAAAGCCAGCTTTCCTCTCCATCAGGGAAACACACGGTTTCCCCAACGTTTCCTTTAGCTACAGCTGTATTCTTTTGCTGCAATCATGTTTTGCAATCCCATTCCCGACATGCTAACAGGACCTCTGATGACCTCAGTGAACCCTGGGAAAGACTGATTGCAGCGTCAGCAGTCATCCCTCTCTCTTTTGCCCTCTTCCTCTTCTCTTTTTTACCACCTTCCCGTCCCCTCCATCTCTTTGCAGCTCACTCTTTCCTTTCCGCTCTGCCCTCCATTCCAAGGAGAGCACAGTAACTGATCCTCCTGTACATACTAATTATAGGGAGGGAAAAGGGAGACAAGTCTTTCCACCTCTCACTTTACCAGGACCAAAAAACTGATGAAATGTCTGAATGCTGCTTGAACATGGTTGTTGAATGGGAACAAATGTTTTGAGGTTTATTTGCACTGGTTGAATTGATTAAATGGAACTGGGGATGTGTCGCAAGGTATTCATGTGAAGGAGACGATGTCGAGGTCACATTTTCTACAGTAATTTTCACCAATAAAGTATGCACAGTAGTTTTCAAAGAACCCACAGTCTCAGTCTGTTCCCCCCTCTTTTACTGGAAGCTTAGCTGTGAGTACAGTTGAATCAGCTGATATACTAAGCTATGTTGGAAAAGCTTGGTTGCCAGATATGTCAGAATACTTGAAAATCGATTCTTCTAGACGCATGGGTGAAGGCTTGAAAACACAGTTAAATTAAGTTCATGTCGTATATTTATAACCTTATCGTACTTACTGCTTTGTTTCTTAAACATAATATCTGTACGCCTTATCGTGTGTTCACATTTGCTCATTTGGGGGATGTAGTGAGACAACCTGGCAACCTTCAACACGGGTTCGTTGCGGGGATGAGCAGTTGCTAATGGCTGACTGGGAGTTATGGATTAGCTAGCGTTCGCCACTTGTAAATGTTGAACTACATTTTCTGCGTGTGTGGGCGGTGAGCTGTGTTTGTGTTGCCTTCGTTCCGTGAGTCCAATGTGCTTTTTGTTTTGTTTGTTTTGCGTGGCGACCCGTGGAATTCACGTACATGTCAGCTCTGTGCCAGCTTTAGCCAGGTAATGCTAACCGGACTTGTAGCTAAGGTTACCAGTGTGTTTGGCTATCGCTAGGCCGGTGTCGCGCTCCTCCTCTCGGGGTGCGTTTTGTATCGCCCAGCGTTGATTAGCTCGATCCGCTACTTTGCCGAATCATCACTTTTGAGCAGGTACGGTCAGATGTGAGGGGGTTTACCGACCTGTTTTGACTGACAGAGTGCTCCCCACGGCTGTCACTTTACTACCTGATAATCCTGATGTATCGACCGGTCTTATAATGTGCCGGTGAACGGGCTAAATTTAGTTAGCTAAATTGGGGTAGAGGCACCGGTGTTGTTACCTAACCATCAGAGCAGGGTTGCAAATGATGCTGCTCGCCGCTGACAAGTACGTGGAGATAAATTATTTCGACCCGACTAAATTTAACCTCATCAGGTCTAATGCATTTTGAGGTTTGTAATTGGAGATGTCTTTTAGGAAACGCTGAACTGCAGCACAGGTGTTCCCATCAGGATACATTTGTCATTGCATAAGTCTATAGCTGTGTGTTATTGAGCTGTACAAGTGTTAAATGTATTGTCCAGGTCTCCATTTGCAGGATGGTATTGATCACTGAATTACTTCTCCAGCAGGTTCTGATGTGGGCTTCTCTGCTGGTGGACTCTCCCTGACACTGCACTTGGAAGGCAGAGGATAAATAGTGCCAAGCAGTGTGGGCCGGCAGCTGCTCCTCACCATGTCCAAGAGCAAGAGCTCTGAGTCGGTCAAGGTGGTGGTGCGTTGTCGCCCCATGAACGAAAAAGAACGGGCTGCCAAGTTTGAAAGGATGGTCTCTGTCGACGTGAAACTGGGCCAAATTATGGTCAGGAACCCCAGGGAAGCTTCGGCCAGCGAGCTCCCCAAAGTCTTCACTTTTGATTCGGTGTACGACTGGAACTCCAAACAGATAGATCTGTACGATGAAACCTTCAGGCCGCTGGTGGATTCGGTCCTTCTCGGTTTCAACGGGACCATATTTGCCTATGGGCAGACGGGCACAGGGAAGACGTACACAATGGAGGGAGTGAGAAACGATCCGGAGAGGAGAGGGGTCATACCCAACTCGTTCGAACACATTTTCACACACATTTCACGCTCCCAGAATCAGCAGTACCTGGTGAGGGCGTCGTATCTTGAAATTTACCAAGAGGAGATCAGAGACTTGCTGTCCAAGGACCAATCACGTCGTCTTGAGCTCAGGGAAAGGCGCGACACCGGCGTGTACGTCAAAGACCTTTCGTCGTTTGTCACCAAGAGCGTGCGGGAGATCGAGCAGGTCATGAACTTTGGCAACCAGAACCGTTCGGTGGGTTCCACTAACATGAACGAGCACAGCTCCCGATCTCACGCCATATTCGTCATCACTGTGGAGTGCAGCGAGATGGGTGTGGATGAGGAGAACCATATCAGAGTCGGCAAACTGAACCTCGTGGATTTAGCGGGCAGCGAAAGGCAGGCCAAGACTGGTGCTCAGGGGGAGAGGCTCAAAGAAGCCACAAAAATCAATCTGTCGCTTTCTGCTTTGGGGAATGTCATATCAGCTCTGGTGGATGGTCGGAGCAGCCACATCCCATACAGAGATTCAAAGCTCACCCGTCTGCTGCAGGACTCTCTGGGGGGCAACGCCCGCACCGTCATGGTCGCCAACATCGGCCCAGCGTCCTACAACGTGGAGGAGACCTTGACGACGCTGCGCTACTCTAACAGGGCAAAGAACATCAAGAACAAACCGCGCATCAACGAGGACCCGAAGGACGCCCTGCTCAGGGAGTTTCAGGAGGAGATAGCGAGGCTGAAGGAACAGCTGCAGAAGCGCTCCGGGAAGAAAAAAAAGAGGAGGCAGAGGAAGAGAGCTGGAGAAGGGAGCGACGGCGAGGACCTGGAAGACGGAGAAACGGAGGACGACGAGGAAGATGGAGAAGACAAAGGGGATTACTGGCGGGAGCAGCAGGAGAAGCTGGAGAGAGAGAGGAGAGCAATCATGGAGGATCACAGTCTGGTGGCCGACGACAAAGTGCGGCTGCTTAAAGAGAAGGAGAAGAAAATGGTGGACTTGAGGAGAGAGCAGGAGGCCGGAGAGATGCTTTCAGCTAAAGTTAAGGTAGGCAACCCTGTTTTGGTAACACGCATATGGTATCTGCGACCGTCCGAACTCCACGACTCTGACTGTTAGATTCAACTAAATGATTCGTCATCCCTAAAATGTGCACACAACTCAGAGGATTGTCCGACTCATGTGATTTGACATGTGTTTTCATCCTGTTTTTCCCTCTTCTTCTCCCAGGAAATGGAGAGTAAGCTTTTGGTCGGGGGGAAAAACATAGTGGACCACACCAACGAGCAACAGAGAATGCTGGAGCTGAGGAGGCAGGAAATAGCCGAGCAGGTAAACCAAACCTCAGAAAAACTGACACGTCTCTCAGTTACACAAATTGAGGGTCAGACGTCAACAAAAATGTCATTTCATCAGGTTCAACCAGTTGAAGTTTCAGAGTCTTCAGATGTGTTTGACTTTAGTGGCATTTTGATTGAAAGTGATTGTGGTTTTGTCTATTTTGCTGTTTAGGTCAATTAAGTTACATTTTATCAGTGGAGTGATAACAAACACTACACACTGTACAGAGTCAAGACATTACAATATTATGGAGAGAAACCCATTAGTCTCCATGTTTACTATCCCTAATTTGATTGTCTGTGAGATTACACTACATGACAGTCACCCCTTTCCATCAGTGACCTCTGTGCAGCCTGATCTCACACACACACACAGCACTGTGGTTTGCGCGTGGTCACGTCTGTCTGTGTGACTGTCCCCAGAAACGGCGTGAGCGAGAGATGCAGCAGCAGATGGAGTGTCGTGACGAGGAGACCCTGGAGCTGAAGGAGACCTACACCTCCCTGCAGCAGGAGGTCGACATCAAAACCAAGAAGCTGAAAAAGGTAGCAGCCCCAAACCTAACTGGTCTGCTGCTTGCAGCTATCCACAGTTGACATATCTATTCAGGTCGGCTGCGGCTGTTTAATTTTGGAAGTCCGATGTTCTCTTCTCGTAAGAATTTATGTACCTGGTAATAGAAAGCCTTTTTAAGTAAGTAGGTCAGATACTATTTTAGACCAGGTAAGAATATGCCACTGGCTCCGTTGGTGGATGTGTTTATTCCTTTTATTCATCATGACAGTCAAGGTGTGAAAGCCCAACTTGGAAGGCTTTTCATCCCAGTAACCCTGGTTTCCTCTCTCCCCCTCTGTCCTCCAGCTCTTTGCCAAGCTGCAGGCAGTAAAGGCAGAAATCCAAGACCTCCAGGAGGCCCACATCAAGGAGCGCCAGGAGCTGGAACAGACCCAGAATGAGCTCACCAGAGACCTCAAACTCAAGTATGGAGTTTAGGGGAAAGAAGGGGTGGGGTGGGGTGGGGTGGTGGGTAAATAAATAAATGTTGTTGTGATACTGTGTGAAATTTTTGTTAACTACATACCTGTAAACACATCTGTCCTTGTTGAGGAGGGAACAAACACAATACTGTAACATCTCCAAACTGACATAATGATGCTTAATTATTTGATCGGAGGGAGAAAACCATTTTCAAGTAGCCAGACCTCATTTATTGTATGTATTATATAATTTGGTTGTTGCTATATTTTCCCTTCTGTCTAACTGTCTGTTTGTCTTTCAGGCATCTGATCATTGAGAACTTCATTCCCTTAGAGGAGAAGAACAAAATAGTCAACAGAGCTTTCTTGGATGAGGAGGACGAGTACTGGAAAATGAAACCCATCACGCGCATAGAGGAGTAAGTGCCGCAATATTCAGAGCATAGCATACTTCCTTCTTAGCAAAGTGCTTCACAATAAACATAGTTCAGTGTGAAACCTGAAGTGTGTGTATATAGCTCACAATAATATAATCACAGTAGATAATAATAAGCATATAAATGCTAGATAGGGACTGTTGGTTTTTGGTTTTAAGGAAAATGGGTAACATAGGGACAGCTGTTTGTGTATGGACATATGAACCCATAGTTCAAAATTTCAACAGTTTTGTTGCAGCTACATTACATTTTGAGGCCAGAAGAAAGCTTTTAACTTGAGTGCCAGGTTTTTAGAACAATAATCTCAGTGTCTGTGCGGACACATGATGCTCTATCCACTGTCTCACTCTGTGTCTGCTGCAGCGAGCACCAGATGATGACCAGGCCTCTGTCTGCGGTCGGCTACAGGAGGCCTCTGTCCCAACACGCTCGCAGGGCCATGATCATGAAGCACGACATGAGATACAAAGTAAGCCGCACTTTCTCTTCACCTTTTTGTGTTGTATCTTGTATTTACATGTGAACACCAGGGAGTTAGTGCTCTGAGCACCAAACACCAGACTTCCTGTTTCACAAAGCTTCGAGCTTAAAGGAACTGACAATTACGAAACCAAAAGCTGCAGTTTAGGAGATTTATGTAGTTGATTTAATCCTGTGTAAGATTGTGAAGATGTGCCTCGATTGATTTGTTTGTCTCACATGAGTGTCCCTCTGTCCGGCCCCTCCAGGCTGAAAACATCCTGATACTCGACATGGACATGCCAGCACGGACCACTAAAGAGTATCAAGAGCCAGTTATCGCCCCAAAGGTGGCGGCAGCTCTGGAGGACGCTCTTCGGGATGAGGACGAGATCCAGGTGGACGCCTCAGGCTTTCACAGCAGTTTTGGTCCGACCCCACCAACCAGCGCCAGTGGCAGTCTCAAGAAACCAAAGTCTGGGTAAAGCCCCCTGTCACCTGTAGATCATTTTGAAATGGCTAATCCTGCATTTAGGCAAACAAACCACATAATGTTAAAGGGATAGTTCAATAGTTTGACACACATATACTACACATAATCCCTATAGTCATGGAGTAGGTTCATTACCTTTAATTATCGGCAGTGATGGGTAATTAAAAAAGTGTTTCCCCCGTTACAACGCTGTTACCGTTACTGACAATAAGATGCGCCGTTACTCAGTGTTACTTGACTCAAGAAGTACCATCAGAAAATAATACACCTGTTTAGAGAGGAACTACTGTATGTAAGTCTGGTGGCTTTTCCTCTGTGTTGCTAACCCTCCACCTGGCCATGTGCATTTGTTTACAACGAAGCCGGCGAAAAATCAATACATGGAGCAGTGGATGACGTAACTGTCATAAACAAAAGATTGCGTGTTACGCAGCGCATTTGTGTCGCAGTGCACAGAGACAAACACTACACTACTACACTGATGTTGCAAGGTTGGCTTTCAGCCATGAGACGCCCGGTGGAAGGCAGAGAGCCTTGGTTCTCACTCGTAACAAATCACAAGTCATGTAGTTAACTATCACAATTACTCTGGAGCTTTTTAATTAATAAAAAAAAAAATTAAAAACGTAGCATAGCCACGGGAAAAATCCTGCTTAGTTCCTCTACACATTATTTTCAGTTCATCAACTGGTCGGAAAAAAGCCGCTTATCACTCCACCTCTTCCACGCGCTGCTGATCCAAACAGCTGATAGGCGGAGTGATACAGCACACTCCAAAACGCTCTGGTGGACAAGTTGTGACCTGCACATTCACCACGCTATGAAATAATAATGTAACATTACAAGACAGAGTTGTTTTCGAGGCAAATGGAGCCGGGACTACATTCCAGACATGCCTGCTGGTGGACTGATTTCAAAAGCGCAAGTAGTTCCGAGTATTTGTTTCATGTGTCGTAATGTTACATGATTATACATGATTATCTCATAGCGTGGTGAATGTGCAGGTCACACTTTGTCCACGAGAGCATTTTGAAGTTGTTGGATTGTGTATTTGATGAGTTTGATGAGGGACAGGGGACCTGTACCGTTCACCTCCATTGTGTTAGCTGAGCAGCTCGTGTCTCTGCCCCGCGGATCTAAAAACAACATGCACTGATAATTGAAGGTAATGAACCTACTATAGGAATTATGCCAATAGGCGAATTTGCCATAATGTTGAACTATCCCTTTAATTGAGCTCAGAAAGTGTACATTTATGACCTGTGAAATGTGTGTTTAACCCTCTGTCATTTCTATCTGTCCCTCAGTCGACCAAGAACAGGAAAGAAATCGAGCACTCCAACGTCTCCGTTCAGCCCCTCCAGTCCAGGATCTCCTCTTTATCCACAATCCCGCGGCCTGGTGCCGAAGTGACAGCCCCAGCCTCCAGTCCCACCACCACCAACCTCTCTTGTGCACCTTTTCCACTTTGGGACCCAACTTTGAGAGAATGGGTTTGCTTTTGTCAAAGTTGTTTTGTTTTTTTTGTCCAAACTACAGAAATGATAGAGAAACTTTTATACTAATGCTGCTTTGTAGGTTTTAACTGTAACCACACCACTAATAACTGTTGTCACGAGCTTTTCATTCGGAGATTTAAGGCCCCCTCATCCTGACACCAGGCGCAGCAGCCACGCATGAAGCCTCACGTCACTCTGCTCTGCTATTCTCTGACCCTGTATTTGGCAGAATGCCAGTCAATGTCTTATATTCACATCACAATGTTCTTAATGTACAGGGGGTAAAACAAGAAAGGTGGGCTCAGAGCCCCCACCTTAATGGACCACAGCATCTTCAATGCACTAATTCTTCATATCTTCCAGATGTGTGTTGTCTGTTGGGTGTTGTCGTCCTCTCTCTTACTATATAACTGTGGGTGTAGTGGGGGTATGGTTGGGTAGACCCGCTGTACTTCTCGCTAACAGACTGTGTGTCAGTGTGTTGTATGTCTGGACACATATCTGTTTATGTGTCTTATTGTCTATTAACGTATGTTGAATTTTTCAGTTAATGTCAAACTGCGCTGTCTTCTTTCACGGTTGGACTTTTGATAACGTTGGCGCGAAGCTGTAACCTCCTGTGCATGGTTGTTTGTGTCTTAAAGGTGCATTTTGGGAAATATACTTAGTTTCAGAGAGGTAGCTGACATCAGTACCACTCATCTTTACACTAAACATGAAGCTAGAGGTGATACTGGTTTCCTGGTGACGTCATTGTGCCGGTTAGGCTCCTCCACGAAGCCTTTATGCTAAGCTAAGCCAATCACCTGCTGACACAGTAAGGAAACACAAAAAAAAGGGTATTTCCCAAAATGTCAAAGTATTCCTTTAACTGTGTATGATTGTAAATGTACAGGCCAGATGGTAAAGCACACGACAGACTGGCCTACACGTTGCTGTAATCAGTAGATGCTGTTCTTCCTGGGGCACATGAGGCGGAGGTGGGGAACGACGAGAGAGAGCTCAACACATTGACGCGCTATGGAACACCTGCCATGGAAACGCTCCAGGCCGAACGGCACAGCAGGCGGCCACCAGACGTCCTCCTGGCAGGAGATCAATTACTTTGCACACCCTGGGTCACTTCAAAGTTACTGTCCTCTGATTCTGTGCCTCAGATTCATCAGGGTTCCAAGGTGCCTTAACCTGTGCCCTTAATCTCTGCGCCCTCATTTGGAAGTGTGCTCACGTCACACTGCTCTGGGATGCTTCTAAAGCATCGTCTACTACACATTCATCCCAGCATCAGGGAATCATTTCTAGCATGCTCCTGCCGTTCCTGTCAAAGCAGGGTGCACTCATTGAATTGAATGGTGAGGCCACAGGAAGGAAAGGCAACATGTTAGATTCTGTTTTTTTTGTTTTTTGTTTTTTTTACCCCTGTCTATTTCTTATTCTTTACCTCATCTACTTTTCGTTCTGAGCGGAAAACAACTGATCGGTTTAACAGGACACTTTAACCCCAGGGAGTGTGGAGCTCCTCACAGACCTCGGTCGATACACTACGGACCCCGACGGATCTTGAACAAACTAAACCATTCCATGTGAACGCCTGCGGATGAATAATATGCAGTTTTTAACCTCCATGGTTCAGCCGGCCTCTCTGCTGCTCTCTGTTCCCCACGCTCTAACTGTGAGGGGAGGGTGGGGTGGGGGTGCTGTCAACTCGCTGCTACTGTGTAGGGTTTTTACAGCCCACTGTGACTTTTCCACGGGCCCGGGTCAAAGGGCAAATTTAAATCCTCACTTGATACTTGATATGTCGTCATCGTCAGTCGTTATAAGTGCTTACACCTAAAGGCGCTCTGTTGCTGTTTGGCCCGGGCCTGTAATATGATGTAGTTAGATATGTAACGGTGAATATAGACTTGTTGATAGGCAATCTTCAGTCACTTTTTGTGTAAAAAAAAAAAAAAAAAGATAATTACAACATGGGTTTCCATATTGAAAAAAATCTAACTTATAATCTTTCATTTTTTTTATACAGATGTAGATATAATTTTTTATTCAGTTTTTTCTTTAAAATAGATTCTTGTTTTATTTTTTGAGCTTTGTAATTTAACGTTGAGATTTTATTTTTTTTGCGTGCTACACGTACTTTGTGTCCTTTTTGTATTCAGCAAGGTACAGGCTTTTTTCTCTCTCTCTCTGTCGGTCAGTCGATGTCACAGATGAGTCGCCTGTTGGTTCACATCACTGTTGAGTATTTTACACATTAGCTGTTGAGTTATCTACATAAACACAGAACATTAATCGTTTAGAGTAAGGCCTGATTGTTGTATCTTAACACTGCAATGCTGTATACCTGCCGCATGATCTTAGCACGCTCAAGTAAACACGTTTGTGAGTATTCATCAGTCATAGGACTTTGGTAAGCAAAATGTGAATGTCTTAATTTAATTGAATAGCTTTGCATCTGCATCCCACAGCTACATCACTGGATCCAAACTCCTTATCTTAAGACTTTGTGACCAACTTCTATGTGCTGGTATTGTTTTGATAGCCAAATGACGATTATGCTGGTGCACTTCTGTCTGTGGCTGGCTGAGTCTTTTTAGTTTCTTTTGATTATTAAAGACAATTCATGATATGAACGATAACAAAGATGCTGGCAAGTCCCGTCTCTTTCCTGGTATGTAAGAATGATGTGGCACATTTAACCCTTAGTTTTAGGCAGAAAACTCCCAGGGTCAGTGCCTTTGACTCTTGGTCTCAAGCTATAGGAGCTCAGGATGTTCCCCGAGGCCTCTGGGTAATGGGTGATGGCCAATTCGTGCTCAGGCTCAAGCAGCTACGTCCCGAGGAAGATATCCTCTCCATACCCATCCCCCAGAGGAGAGGGCTTATTAGTTTTGAGTGCTCATTGATTACGCTTCATATGATATCCCAGTGAGAGAGTTAACTGGACTGGAAGATGCAAGAAGAGCTTTAAAGGTCCCATGTCTTATTCTACTGCTGGTGTTTCATCCGAAGTGTTGACTGAAAGATATTAGTCGTGGTTTTAGGAACTTGGTGTACTGAATCTTTCATCTGATTGGTCGAGAGTTATCTGAGTGTACTATAAAAATATAGTTAATTTCAGGTTAACAGAGAAACGAAACCCTTCAAGAATGGATGATGGTTCAGGTGAGCCAGGCTTGGGACATGGCGAAGAGTGGTGACTGCTTTGTTGTGACATCACAAAGTTACAGAAGTGGTAATGGCTTGTTGTAAGGCTCAGTTTTGTAATTGACTGAGGCCACAGTATTAATATAGAACCTAGACCTGCTTTGCATTGAAAAAAGACGCAAGTCTTACTTATTACATTGTGGGACCTTTAAAAAGCATCTTAAATGTTGATTGTCATTCATCAGCCATACCGCTCAGGTTTATCAGGTCACATCAGGTGACATCACTTGATACAGTTTGGGGCCTTTAAATCCGCAGAGGCCTTAAGGGTTAAAAGTATTCTCCTGAAATGATTTCATTACTACCTGACATTTCTTTTATATAATGGACTTTATTAACAGCATCAATAATACAGCTCAAGTTTAAAAACAAGTCATTCTCACCAAAACTTCATGTTAAGTGCAAAAAAAGATGAAAAAAAAACCCATGATCATTTACATTCAGCAAAGAATCACAACTGCACAACAACCAAACGTGAATGGTACCCATGTTGAATAAAGGAATGACCTACACAGGACTCGAAGGCAGATCCAGCAGCAGTGGAAATAGTAGAACAGTAGTGAAGCCAGACGTTACACTGCAGGAAATCGGAGACGGACCTGAGGCTGCTGGTCTGATCAGGTCCTGCTTTTTGGACTCGGTCCTCCCATTCGGTGTTGGATATATAACCGATATGCTGCCAATATCTGCGTAGTCACGATTTATCTAATCAACCGTGTTCACTGATTCAGCGTGCTTCTGCATCGCCTTGTGCAAAGATCACACACATTCTCCTGATACAAACTTTCAAAAGGGAGAAATCTAAGGCTTTACATGATGAAAACTGATACATAAACAACCACAAGCGTCATTTCAGTGGTAGTGGAGCTGTTTTAGAAACAATAAAGCAAATCTGTAGGCTTCTGAATTGTCTGTCGATCTGCTGCTTCCTCGAGAATTTAGTCCATGCAACTTAAGTTTGGCACAGAGGGGAGCAGGAGGGAGTTTGGTACAAAAGCAAAAAAATAGAAAAAGAAGACGAGGATGAAGAAGAACGCCCCATCAAACCGGAAACTACAAGAGAAAAATCTATTCCGAGATACTCCACTTACTTATCAAAGTATCTTCATGTTTTTTGTGATTCACAGAACAAAACATACAACACTTTTCATATGTACACACCACTTCAAGTCTCAGAAAATTCAAAATAAAGTCAAGATATTACAAGAAAAAAAGGTGAGAGAAAACCTCCACACTATCAAATCATCAAAAAAAACAGTTATTGTGTCTTAATCATGCTGGTTTATTTATGTAAGTTGGAATATTAGTAAGTATGAAATAGTTTACGGTCGCTCTCTGTTGGAGCAGAGAACACGATGGGATGTAGAGAGAAACAGTGAAGCAGCTTCACCTCCGAGACGTCGACTTTTACAAATGAAACGTATGCATAGAAAAAGGGAAAAACTCAACCTTCTGCGAAACAACGGCCTCGGGAAAGCAGATAATTAAAGTGTATAATTATCTAATAGACTGAGGGCTCGGGGCAGAGCTCCTCCTTTTCATTTGGAAAATCAGTGGAAAGAATCACGACCGCCGCGCCACCTCGCTCACTACCTGCAGCTACGATATCATGAAATCATCACATAGGAAAACAAAAACTCCTCCTCACGTCACTGAACGTTTGAATTCACACACTCTGAGCCGACTCTGCGTCTTCCGCTCCCTTCGTCTGGGTGATATCAGCTGCCTTCACCTCGCGCGGACAAAGCATCTCCTCACGGTGGAACACATGCTCTCTAACCTGTGGCCCCCCCCCCCCCCCCCCCGCTGTAAACAGAGGACGGAGCTGGTGGAGCCCCGTTTCTCCTGGTCTCTATTTGTTGCTACAGTGTTTGAACTATGTGGTTGATGTCTGGTCCGCTAAATATGGACACCGCAGGGCCATTTAAGCTGCTCGTTAGGCAAATGTTCGATTAGTAAGTTAGATCCGCGGAGCACATTAATAACCAGTTAGGTTTTTTTTTTTATCGATTTCTACTTCTCTGCACCTCGAAGGAGACACAGAGTTTACATCAGTGGCTGTTTGGTTGTTTTGAAACATTGGTGTGAACTGCCCCCCTCCTCCTCCTCCTACTCCTCCTCCCTCACTCCCTCCTTCCTCTGAACTGAGCTGACTTCACAGTGTCAGAAACAAATCAAGTAAAGAACGATGTGGAGGCAGAGCAGAGGCAGGGAGAAGGAAACAGAGAGGAAGATGGAGAGAGGTGAGAGAGAGAGAGAAAGAGACCAATGGTGGAGCTGGGTGGGGGATGGGGGTGGGGGGTTGGGAGTCAGGGGCATGTAGTCCTGCCTTGTGCAGGTGGAGGTGGGGGTTGTAGCGGAGGCTTCAGCTCCTGCTCCGTCAGGCTCATTTCTCCCTGTAGAACAGCAGGTACATCTTGAGGGGCTCGGGCAGCGGCAGGCCCAGTATCCTCTCTCTGAGGATGTTGACGGCCGGCTGGGGTCGCAGCAGCTCCCCGGTCTCCTTCTCCTCCTCCTCCTCCTGCTCCTCCTCTTCGTCCTCTTCCTCGACGGTCTCCTCCTCCTCCACCACTCCGCCTCCTCCTCCTCCTCCTCCTCTCACCGACCGCCTGCTCCCCCTCATCTGCCGCCTCACCTCCCGGTCCCCGGCCCCTTCCTCCTCGTCCACCACTCTGCCTCCCTGGTTGTTGTTGCTGTCCAGAGAGGCCGAGCCGATGCCGCTGCTGGCCACCACCTGGTGGGTGGCCAGGACCAGGGCGTTGCAGTGGCGGCGGTGGACGCGCCGGCGTTTGAAGCGGGGGCCGTACTTGTGGAGCCCGGCCACCGCCAGACCTCGGCCCACGCTGAAGGAAGACCCTCGGCCGCGCGACTGGCTGTCTCCTCCGTCTGTGGTCACTCTGAGGGTGTGGCGGATGCAGATACGAGCCAGTTCCTGTAACGTCCGGACCTCATACTTGGCTGCAAAATTGAAAAAAAACACACACACACACACAAAAACAGAGTTGTAAATACATAGACATTAAAAACAACACATATTAAAGGGATAGTTCAACATTTTGCCATAATCCCTATAGTCATAAGGGTAGGTGAACACAATGGAGGTGAATGGTACAGATCTCCTGTCCCTCAAACTCATCAAATACACAATCCAACAACTCCAAAACGCACGCATGGACAAGTTGTGACCTGCACATTCACCACACTATAGAATAATAATGTTACATTATGAGACAGAATTATTTTCGAGGCAAATGCATAGCTGGGACTACAACATAACAATTATTTCATAGCGTGGTGAATGTGCAGGTCACAACTTGTCCATGAGAGCGTTTCAGAGTTGTTGGATTGTGTATTAGATGAGTTTGATGAGGGACAGGGGACCTGTACCGTTAACCTCCATTGTGTTGCGCTGAGCAGCTAGCGTCTCTGCCCCGCTGATTTCAAAACAACATGCACCGATAATTAAAGGTAATGAACCTACTCCTATGACTATAGGGATTACAGCAATAGGCGAATTTGCCAAAATGTTGAACTATTCCTTTAATATTCATGTTCAGATGGAGGTTTGAATCTGAATTGAGCTTGACATCAGACTCACGTAGTGGAACAGTCTTGGGTTTTCCGTTGGTGCTGTGTTTGGGCAGCACCAGAGGAGCAAAAGACACAGAGATGATCTTCTTGGTCTCCCAGCTGTTCATCCCCGTGCGGGTGATCTTGGTCAACTAAAGAAAATGCGTAATTTATATTATCAGCGTGTGTACAGTGCCCAGTGTTATGTCAATTAATAGCACAGGAGCTGCTTTGAGATATTCAGCAGTAGAAAAGCTTTTTCTGACCATGACAAGAGGATGTCTCTCTAAGCAGGAGCCTGATGGGTGGAGTTCGGCTGTCAGAGAGTTGCAGCTCATCTGCTGTCAGACAGTTTTGTTGTGTTTGTCTTTAGATTAATTTCTGTTTCAGTTATGTACAATTAAAATATTTTAAATCATAACTCTTGCATGGTCTTTCCGTTCTTGTCCAGCCTTGAGCTTTGCTTCAGAAATATCCGAAATCATGGGAAGCAAGTCAGCTTCCCATAAAGTTGCTGATTTTTCCACAAAATACAATACTTATTTAACATGGACTATGAAAGCTAATAATAATGAGCTGATGAGCTACAAACAACCACAAAGCCAATAAAAACACAGCTACAAGAGGAGTAGATCTTACACACACCTTTACTGTCCCATATATGAAAGTTTTCCGGTCTAGGGATGTCACGATTACTTGTTTTCACAATCGCGGTGTTAAACACCACAATTAATTTATCGTAAAGATTCCTAAATACCGTCACTTTCCAAAAAAGATTATGTCAGAACCATATCGACAGATGTGCACCCAAGTAAAGGTAAATGCACAGATACTGGTCCATAAACGTAACACTCAATTGGTAGGAATTTGAATGTTAGCGTGTCATTTGTAATTTAAAAAAAAAACGATTAAAATAAACTTAAACATTTGTTGTGCATGACAAATTATGACTTGGATATTTCATATTTATATATTTTGAATGTATTTGATCTTACACATTCATAGTGTTGGGAAATTAATTGCATAATAATCGTAATACCGTGATTATTTCTGACAGTAATCGTACCAAGAAAATCTGTAATTGTGACATCACTACTGGTGTCTTATATGAAGGTGTGAATTCATAAGATGTATGTGATTTTACTGAGCCCTGGAAACAAAAGGTCTGTGAGCCAATCAGAAGAGAGAAGACTCTGAATCTCAGACCCACGCAGGTTACAGGTACGAGGACAACAGGCAAACTGTGATAAATATATATTGAAAACACCAACCTTTTCCTCGAGAGGCATCACCAAGATGCCCCCCACCTTGAGCAGGTTCTTCATGTAATCCTCATGCTCCTTCTGCACCCCGGCCCCACAGTAAACCCTGTCGTACTGGCGGCTCTCTGGAGGAATCTCCAGGCAGTTGCCCACAACGAAGGACGGCTCACAGAACTCAAACCTGAGCAGGAAACACAGGGGTTGACACGCCGTGCCCACAAGGAAGCAACAGAAAAACATGAGACGTCTGGAGACCTACTTGTCGAAGCTGTCGCTGGTTTTGATGAAGGAGTCGAGCTTCTGGTAGGCGTACTCGATCACGTCGGCATGCAGCTCTATGCCGTGATTCACCCCGAATGGTCCTGTTCCACACAACATGACGCACAGTGACATGGACATAGAGTGAGATCAGAGCATCATTATGCTCTTCGTCTCTCAACAGATGTGAAAGGGTAGGCACAGAAAGCAGAGTTAAGAAAAAGAGTTACTGCGTTTAAGGGCCCAGCTCTGGGAACAGCTCTGCATCCCTGTCAGTTAACTTAATGCTCAAAGGAAACATGACTTGGTAAGTTTTTTCCTTTCATTTATCTTATTTAGCACTATGTATTACTGACAAGCATAACCAAGGCTATCAATAGCTCTGAATGCTCTAAATTGTCTGATCCATCGCAATCATTCTCCCCCCAGGTTATAAATTCCTCTCTTGTAGTTTGGCCTTGGTGTCTCACACTCTCTCTGTGTTTCCACAGATCTCTCCAGAGCTCCATCCCTCTGCAGTCTGCACCAACATCGCCTCCTTTCTCCCGCTGTTAAAATTGGCCTGCACTCCCTTCTGACAAACCAGTCTGCCATCCAGTACTCCCTTTAAGATGGCCTGTTCCCCCTGCCCTGCTGTTCCTGTATACGGCCCAGCCTGCCCACCAGAAGCCGCCTTCATCAGATCTTGTTAACTGACCAATCCCATTCCCATGTTTTTCCATATTCCATGTTGTAATCTGTTTTCTTGTCCGACAACATCTATTACATGTCGTCTGCCCATCCTAACCCTGAGGTTTCTTTCCGCTTTTTTCCCTGTTAAGGGTTTTCTTAGGAGTTTTTCATCAGTCGATGTGATGGTCAGAGGTCAGAGGATGTTGTTATGATGCTGTGTAAAGCCCTTTGAGACAAACTGTTTGTAAAAATGGGCTATACAAACTTGAGGCCATAATTTTCTTTCAAAGCTTGGCGAGCCTGTATGCTTACGGAATTTAGGTAGAGCTCTGCAAATGATGCAAGGACCCTTCCTCCCCCTCATGTCAAAGTGGGTGTCAGTGTTTACGAATGTGACGAGGGATGAGGCGGAGCTACCCTTCAGGTTGTCATAAGAGGGGAAAACATCACAAGTGTGAATTACAGTGATTATTTATTCACGTGCAGTAACGAACCTGGACTGAAGCAAGATGGACTCACACCGACTAGTGATTTAAGATTGAATTTAAAATGTTGATTAGCTGAGCATACCGACCAGTATGGATGCACTTATCTCAGTAAATAACCATGGGGCGTGTATTCAGCCAACGTACCCAGTATAAGGCCGACCATGGTGCTGAGGTAGCCAGTCCCACTGCCGAGGTTGAGGAAGGAGAGGCCGGGGTGGAGGTCCAGAGCCTCCATCACCTCTGAGTAGATGCACGGCGCAGACAGGTGGATGTTTCCATGCCGCCAAGCCAAGTCCTAACAAGACAGATAGTATTTAAGCATCTTTCAATTTAAACTTGCTACGGCTTTGTTCCTTAAAACCGAGTACATGAACTGATGGGTCAATGACGTGAAGCAAACCAGTGTCAAGTGGTGTGATTGTTTAGGTTTTTTTATCATAAGAATTGGACTATATACAGGAAAATAAAGCTGGACTCAAATGTGGAATAAATGTTATTCACTTTTGCAATGCAACACTGTTTTTCTTGACACATTTTACTTAAAGCAGATATCAGTGGAATGTTTTTGTTAATATAAGTCCTAAATAGTCCTATTTTCCGTCAGCAATCACTTACATGAAGTATTTCAGCCTAAACACGAGTCTCTCCGTCACTCTGCTCTGCTGTAACCCGAGGAGAAAATTTTCCTTGTGGGATACAAGTGTTATCCAATGAGGAGAGAGAACGGCATGAAGGGCTGTGTGTGCAGCCAAGGATGCGCGTGAATGTGGTGACGTAGCACGAGGACCAATTGATGCCTGACAAGGGCGGGGGCTGCTAACTCATGGTGCGTTCAAAGAAACTCGTACTTTGTGTTTTTCCTTCCTGTGAAGTCATACCAGTTCGATCTGGTACGAGTTCACGGGTCGGAAGTTACGAGTGGCCGTTATAGGGAACTTTCACAGACAACAGGATGGTAAAAACACGAGCTACGGGTTACCTGGAACGCTACCAAGTCGTAGTTGTGACTTGAAGCTGTAACTTACGGTTTCAAAAGCCTGCCTTGAACGCAGCATTAGCCGAAACGGCCGTGAAGCTGATATCTGCTTTAATTTGTCACATTATTTAGAAAAAAGAGGTCATTTTAGGGTATGTCCTGCTCATTGTTGTCAAAATGCATTAAAATTTAAGTAAAGAAATACAGCAAAAAAAAAAAATCTGTTTTCAGAAGAAAGTATATTCTTTATAAGAACAGTAAAATCTACTGTAGGTGGATAAAATATTTAATACTTATCATTCTTTTGTGGTTTCACCATTTGACATTTTCCAGGGCAGTAAATGTCGTTTCAAATGGCATAAAACCAACATGAATACAAAATGTACATTTTAACAAATCTGATTCATGCTTTACAACAATTTTTAAAGATATTTCGAAAGTGCTCATCTTGCCTACCCTTACTTGTCACTAACCAGTGTTTTACCAGTCTGGACCCAGTTGTATGCTGCTCACCTTGTAGGCGTTATCCCGGTATTCATCCAGGTAATAATCAGCCCGGTCGATGGCTCGAAAAGCTCGCTCCACTAGGTCAGAGCGGATGTAGTAAGCCTCCTTCAGGTTGTCAATCAGGTCATCATTGTCCTCACCGGCACTCACAGCTCCACCCATCCTGACTGAAGCAGACACAAACCATCCACAGGTTAAACGTATGTTTGTGTATTTCTGTGCCTTTGTGAGATGGAAGAGAATCTCACACATTTTAATTAATGCTGCTAGATTTCAGGGTTAAGAGGTACAAGACTTAAGAATGAAGGTCTGAAAAAAGTTGAATCCTCATGTCAGTATTGCAACTGCCAAGAAAAAGATTTGAAACAATTCATCAATTTACCAGTAAGTCAAAAAAAAAACATCCTCTGAAAAGCAGATGCTGCTGTTATGTAGACAGTTTTCACTGTTGTCAGAGTATCCTATCATACAAACAAAAAATGTTGCCATGTTATATTTTTGTTCAATCATCCATTTAATTAACTAGACATTGGTTGTGCTGTCTCAAGTTTCAAGGCTTTAGTTCCTCTAGAAAACATTCATTTTTTGACTCTACAAAGCATTCAATGTCGCCTTGGGCAGAGAAATTGTAATTGTATTTTTTACGTCAAGACAAAAGCAGTGAATCAGTTCTTTGAAAAAGTGATCAACCAACATCTCTATTATATTATATGTAACTCCTTCAACTGTCAAATTCCTGCTGAACTATAGTAATAACTTCCTTTGTGAACACCTCAGATGAACCTGGACAGTCCGAGCCTGTGAATCTGACAGCACCGGTCAGTGGTTTGCTGATTCAAAATATACCCAGCGATGTTGTTGTGTAGCTACACACATGAAAACAAACTGAGTGAAGGTTTTTGGCAGCAGAGTGCAGCTGTAGGTGTGAACTCTGCCGTGGCTGAGCTTCAGAGCCGTGCCGAAAACAACACCAGGGGACACAAAAGCCAGAGGACAGAGATCACAGGGAAGCACTGCCCTGCCAAATGCTGTCCGGGAGCCATGGGGGCCATTAAAGAACAAAGAGGTGTGTTGCATTGCATGTCAATACCCGCTGGACCTCCTGCTTGTGATGGCACCTACGTGAGCTGAAGAGGAATTTGACAGGTAGGTAGTGGGATCAAATGATTCCCCTAGTTTCACCCTCCAAGTGGGGAGGAAGATCAGTGACCTGGGGATGGCGCTGTGAGCCACTCTGTCGCACACTAAGTGGTTTAGTAGGCTAGTAGGGTACACACTTCCTGCAAAAACACAGCACCGTTTCAGCTTCAAGGTTCATCTGCTGATTCACGGAGTAAACCCACAAGGGTGCTCCTGTTTTTTTGTTTTTTATCCACACGGTTTCCTAAGCACCAGTGACTCTAACTCGTTAACTCGGTTCACCGCAGCCTGCGTGCTGGCTGGCTGGCTGGCTGGCTGCGGTCGTTGTTTGCGCCACTCAGGTGCTCCACTTTTCTCCCGAGTGAACACACAAACACCGCAACCGACACTCGTGAAACCGACCGACGCTTCACGTAAACACGAGAGACAAATACATTACACCGTTAATACGCTGTCCCGCGGCGGCAAGGTCAACACGAGCAGAAATAAAACCCGCATTGGTCGTCTTCGCCTGGGGGAGGAGAAGAATTGATACAACAACAATAACAACAAACCAAAAAGCCTTAGCAGCTGCGCACCGAGCCCGGGCGGAGCCGCCATTGCTGTACCTGCTGTAGACGACGACGGGGTTTCTCTCCGTTTTATCGGGGCTTTTCCCTCGCGCTCCGCCGTTTGTTGTTACGGGGCTCCAGTCAAGAGACACAACTGCTGGATGTAAACATTCGGCCAGCTGACGCGCTGACGTCAGACGTAATGCACGCAAAATAACGGCCGGAGGAGGATGGCCTACATTCGGCAGCTGTGGAGCGGGGTCGGTCCACATGTGGCCCTGAACGAACACGTAGGGAGAGAGCGACGTGCTCAGTGTTTGACTGAAGCTTCACCAACAACACCACGTTACTGACGTCTGGAGTCAGGTTATGGAGTTATCTGGGCCACGTGACCTCACCGAGTCAGCTCAGCCTCTGCTCTAAGTAGCTTAAGAAACTAACTGGACCTTTAAACGGTCTTTATGTAATAATGTAATTGAATAAGCTTGTGTGTGTTGCACCGGTGGGTCTTTAGACAGTTGGCTCCGGAGCGCAGTGCACATAAAAACCTAAAACGCTGCAACAACTTGATCAATTGAGACGGTGAACACTGCAACTCACAACACAACAGAAGTTGTGTTTTTCCCCTCTGGTTTATAACACTGACACAGGAAACAGGGGAACACAAACACACAGTCACAAATTCAGCCCATCTACAGTATTTTACTTTCCCAACAAAAAATAATAGCAGGTAATGACGATTTGAAAAAACATGACAAAAAACTGACTGACCTAGCCAAAGACCTAATAGGCCTAGTTAACCCTATAATTAGGCCAAACTAACTAAATTCATTTTCAAGCACCACCAGCAGCAGGTAGATAGTCTGAAGCAATGTGCCCCACCATCTGTCAATTTTTTGTGTCCCTCCCTGTGAACACTTGTGTTGTGAGTTTTTGCAGTGCTTTGTCAAATTGATGGAGTTTGTGTCTTAGTGTTTTTGAAGTTGCTGTTGGACCACTGAGTATCTGTTATTGTTGTTATAGTTTTTATTTTATTTTTATTTTTACTGTTGTTGGTTTCTGTTGTTTTCTTGTTTGCTATGGATTTTGAATTTATATTATTGTTTTTCACTTGTAACTATAATGTTTAATTTAATGGGTTTTATGCACAGCTCCACTACTTCCTGAAATAAGCCAGCTCCTTTATTTCCTGTCTTACATTATTGGACCAACTGATTAATCCAGGTGTGCCTGTCCATTGTTGTGAGGTCAGACACACCTGGGTTAATCAGTTGGTCCAATAATGTAAGACAGGAAATAAAGGAGCTGTCTTATTTCAGGAAGTAGTGGAGCTGTGCATAAAGCCCATTGTGGGACTCTCAATGAATAAATCACACATTAAACACCAGAGAGGCATCTGATTGGTCCAGTTTTTACTCTAAAGCAGGCGCAGGAGCCCAGACACACAGCCAGGCTCATAAAGAACTGTCCTCAGAGACAAGAAGAACAGTCCCACAGCAGATGGTCTTGTTCTCACAGAGCCCTGTGGATCTGGGGTCACATGAAGAGACAAAAGACACTAAAGAAGAACAGTGTTAGGTTCTCCAAGATGTTTAGAACTTACCTGCCAAGTAGACAAAGATGTCACAGTACACTGATCAGTTTGTATGTTTATTTAACTTTATATAATGTTAATTAATGAGTGGAAGTTATATGAATTATTAACTATAATAAATAATCAGATTTGAATATTTTGTCAGGTAATTAAAGCAGAAGTAAGCGGAATATTTGTGTTAAAATAAGTCCTAAATAGTTCTATCTTCCGACGGCAATCACTTATATAGAGTGTTTGGTCCGAAACACGGGTCTGTCAGTCACTCTGCTCTACTGTAAGCTGAGGAGAAAACTTCTTGTATACTTCCTTGTATCCTACAAGCTTTATCCAATGAGGAGAGAGAACGGCATGAAGGGCTGTGTGTGCAGCCAAGGGATGCGCGTGAATGTGGTGACGTAGGGACGAGGACCAATAGATCCATGACGAGGGCGGGGGCTGCTAACTCCATCGGCGGACAAGAAGATAGCCAAAACGACCGGATCGCTTACTTCTGCTTTAAGTTTTAGTGTTTGGGGCTTTTTTATATACAGTCTATGGTTTGGGGCCTTTATCTGAACTGGTCACGATTCGTAGACATACTGTATGTGACTGGTGACAAAGGGGTCACAAGAGATATGGCCCTGCTTAGCAGGGCTGGATTTACCTGCAGAGACACCATGTGGGGGCAGGGCTGAGCTTCCTTGTGAACACCTGGCATTGGTTTACTGTGCACTTCACTCACCAAAACACATGGATATAGGGATATGTTACATTAAAGAGCAAAATTAAATCAAAGGTCTAAAAAAAAAAAGGTAGAAAAGTATATTTTGACATGTGGCCTCAGGGTGAAGATGACAGTGTCTCTTTTGAGGCAAGGAGTAAACACACCTCTCATTAAAAGCATGGAAACAATGGTAGTACATTGTATTTGTAAGAATGTTATAAAACTCAGTTTGTTCTCATCAACTCGTCATTTATCCTGCAAAGTCTTCCCTTGTTGGGACAGTCAGATGTATAACTGTGTCAGTTTGACAGTTTGACAGAGGACTAAATGTTATTTCTCATTGAACCCGCTATTACAGAAAACTGAGAAAAGTCAAAAGTCACAACAAATATCACTGATTACGGCTGCAGACTATTCAGAAATGAAGGGGGAGTAAAAATGACACAGTGAACTCATGCAAAAATAGGAACAAATGAAAAACAGCATGTAAATCCCAAAGGACACCTGCCTGCTGGGTCACAGGGGTCACAACCACACAAACATGTATGTTCACCACATGGTCCACCAGATGTCAGTGCAGCTCAGCCTAACAACTACATGTAACTATGTATTAACAAAACAGTGGAGTCCCCCATTTTGTTCAGCAGTCATGAGAGCAGTGTGTGTGTGATCAGACTGCCCAGCCATGCATACGGTGTGTCAGTGCATATCATATAACCTATACCTCACTTATTCACAGGCCCTGGTGTTACACCAGTGCTCATTAATAATTTCTCCCTCTTTCACACACACGTTTGTCTGGCTGTACTTGTGGGGACATTGTATAAAATAATGCATTCCCTAGTCTCTTGCCTTAACCTTACCCATCACGATTAATTCTAACCCCAATGTAAACCTAATCTTACCCCTACGCTAAAACCTATAAATAGGCAAAGTGGGGACTATAAAAAAAAATATCCCCACTTTACAAAAATGGGCATAATTGTTAATACACAAACACACACACACACATACACAGGCAGATACATGAGAGTCGATCTTGTCTAGGATTCTTTATTTGTGTTTTTCATAGAGAACATTTAAAATGGTTCATACCCCCACAATAACTGACATCACTTCTCTGGTTTATAACACTGACACAGGAACAGGGGAACATGTACACAAGTACACAAACACACAGTCACAAATTCAGCCCATCTACAGTGTTTTACTTTCCCAACAAAAAAAAATTATAATTGTGATAAAAAAAACAAACCCATAACAAAACAAAAAAACAAAACAAAAACATGAGACCCCGAGGACACACAGCCAAGGCCTGTCCCACTTTACAAAATGGTGCAGTAGCAAAGGAACAGCCACATCTACAAAAGTAACAAAAATTACCTTACAATCTATCCTTGTGGAAGTGCTTGTAATTTTGGAAGTTTTGTACTTTCTTAAAAGGATATCAATATCAATGCCTAGAAAATCACCAGTAAAAATAGCTCATCTCTGTAAAAATGTGCTAGCAGGACAACCCTTGGCTGTGGATTTTTTTTTTCTTTGTCACAAACTATTCTTTTTTTTTTCTTCTTTTTTATTTTAAAACCATTTTTAACTTGTCTTCAATACAACAACAATAACACTGTTTCTTCTTAATACAAATATGTACAGAGACTTCCACTTGTTTCAAAATAATGCCCTGCACACTGATGCATTATCTAGGGGTGATGGTGATGGTGTTCTTCAGATTCCTTCACAGAAACAGTCCATGCAGTTTGGCACCTGAATCGACAGAGCGAGATCACAGTTTTTTCTGTAGCCTAACAGAAGCTTGTTGTTTTTGTATCTCTGTCAAAAAGAAATGGCCTCTACCTGCATGTAAAAGACACATTTATTTCATTTCCCTATACATAATAATACCCCTCCCCTATACATAATAACCCCCCCGTTCCCACAAAAAAAAAAAAAAAGGATTGGCTAAGAGATCTAGATCCAGACCAAATGTTTTCAGCAGTATTTGAACCAGGTTTGCCAAGTGTAAACATACCGTATCTTGAAATGAGTGGAGTGAGAAAGGCACACATGATAAGACCACACAGCTCATAACTACAGCAGGGAGAAGAAGGAGGAGAGATGGTGGTGGTGGTGGTGGGGGGGTGGGGGTTGTGGGAGGGGAGGGGGGCTTTTGGTTTTGTTCAGCTTGATGAAAAGTGCCACTCAACTTGACATTTCTTTCTGGCGAGTTTGACGCGCGCCCCGCTTTCTGCTCCTCACATCTGAACCTAAAGTGAAAGCCATAGATGCAGAGGTGTGCCTCCCCCTGCCCCTCTTTAAATGCACAGCTGGATTTTGGTCTGGACTTGTTTCCCTGAAAAGTGTCATCATGTTAAATTCTTTTTTTTTTTTTTCATTCCAGGTGCTTCAGGGAAACTGGGCCCTGCTTCTTTCTTTCTGTCTCTCTCCCTCTCTCTCTCTCTCTCTTTTTTTTTTTTTTTTTAATTTTCTTTGCTATTTAGAATAATAAAGCTCCTCAATCCATCACTCGGTACTTTTATGTAAATAAGAAAACATACAGTGTGTGGGCGCAGAACCAACCGTAGGCTGCATTTGCTTTCTCAGCTGACATTTTTTTTCTCTTTTTTTTGTGAAAACGCTATGCTTTCATGGCCTCAGTGTTATTCATTTACATACCTCAGTAGACAATTTCATCAAGCAGTTTAAAAGGGGTCATGCCATATCAAATAACTTAGGAGAATATTCAGTCTTAACACTCTCTGGTAGGATTCTCGTGCATTTCAAGAGAGGAAGGATACGCTACTTTGTTAACCAAATGCGTCAAAACTATCTTTCCTGAGGAAAGGTTACACAAGACATGAAGAAGGGGGGTGTTGGGATGGGGGGGTGGGGGGGGGGGGGGGGGTCGGGGTTGGATGGAAGGTTTAAAAGTCCTAAAAAGCTTTGACATTCTTTTTGAGTGATAGACACATATTTATGCAACAAACAACCTCCTCCCGAAAAACAAGGGAGGGGGGAAGAGGAGGAGGGGGGGGGGAGATTGTGTAGCCTGGCAAATCAATTTCCCACTCCCACACACTCATCTCATTTCACACGTGGCCTTGATCCAGCCGCTGCTATCGCCTCTAGCCTCAGCTGACTGGCTGACCTATGGCATTGTTCTGTTCTGCTTTAGCAGCTCTCCCCCGGTCACCTGAGAACCAAACTCTGCTTCCTGTCAGTCTCTTTTGGTTTTTGTTTGGAAAAAAAGAAAAGAAAGTACCACTTCCTTTTTTCTTTTTTTAAATACATTTTTTTTGAACCCCCTGAATCATCAAAGACATGTCTCTATCTGACATAACATACAGGTTGTTTCTCTATATGAACAGCAACAAACAGGTGTGACAATGCTTTGTAATGCGCCCCCTCCGGCTGGTGGGGGGGTGAGTACTTGCTATTGCCTGTGATCTACTGGGGTTCTCCCAAAGTCAAGACTCAAATGCTGGCATTTTCAACAGTTAGAAAGTGCACAAAAGGAGTTTTTCATTCTACATTGGCTAAAAGCACATTTACAACATGCCTTTGACATCAGCGTTACACAAGGGTATCATACTGTACACCACAGTAGCTGCGACGGGTCACTCAAAGGCAGGTTACTCTACAGTCTCCTACTTGCTTGTTTTAACATCAGAGAGAATGGGCTCATGGCGAGCAGGCCTTAACCATTAACAATACAATAACTGCACAATGTGGTCAAACACTATGTGCAGAACATTATTCAGAGGCATCGTCATCTTTTTTTTTTTAATATACATGAACTCACATGACACTTAGGAACAAAGAGCCAACCATCTAAAGTTTCAAATTTGACAGTCATTTCTCAGATTCAGTAGTACAACATACAGTAGATGTTTCTGACACTTCTGGATCAAGGACAGACGAATATAGGAAAGGAAAAACAAAGGAAACCTATGAAAACACTTCCAAAGTATTGTACTGTTTCATCAACAACGCCTACTTTGCCTTCAGCTTGACTGAATGGTTATGTTTAAAGCCACAGTTGAGCAGGTCTTAGTGATATTAAATAAGGTGTAACTGCCTCCCATTGATAACGCCCCTCGCATCTCTTCTAGACAGCTAGTGATCCTCCGATAAGGTAAAGAGAGAAGAAGAGCAAGTCAACAATTACACTGGAAAAATATATGTATGTTTATATTCATATATATAGCATCTTTAAAATCTATTTATACAGAATGTATATATAGTGTACTTATGGCCATCTTGGCAGAGAAATAAAGGCATCTGAAACAATCACCACTCTCTTGATGCCGTGGTCTTCCCGGGACCAGACATTGTTACATTGCAGAAATGCGAAGAATCAGGAAAGAAAGTGAGTTCTCTTCTTTTTTTTTTTTTCTTTTTGTCTCAGTGGCACTTTGTGCATCAAAAAATTAAAATCTAGAGTAAGGCTACAAGGGTGTGTATGTTTATCTGATAGAAGTTTGTCAAAGGAGGCCATCCTAAAGTATCCTCTAGGGTTGGATATGTTGCTCTGTGTGTGTGTGTATGTGTGTGTGTGTGTTTTAGACTCATACATCCAGCCTAAAACACTGCTGGAAGAGAGCTCTATATATGTACCATTGTTCTGATGAAAATAATAAATAATAAAACAAAGCATTACTTAAGCATCTCTGGTACATCACAGAGGTTTTGGGTGAGCCAGTGGTGGCCGCTACAAAGCGCTTGGGAGAGGTAACATTTCTGAACTCTATGTTTTTTTTTTGTTGTTTTCGATTTTGTTCTTTTTGTCGTTTTTTTTTAACATTTCTTGGTTTTCATTCACCTGACAAAAGCAAACACACAGAGACCAGATAGCGACAGAACAGTGATTGCTTTTGTTGGGGTATTTTTTGTCTTTACAATCAGCTGCTGGTATGTCTAGGTATAAGCCTAAGTAATCAAACAGTATTTGTATTGAGTTTGCTTCTTTATTTAAATATTAGCAGTGGATCTTTAAGACTACTCGGACTCAACCGTCACATCATCACGCACATAAATAACAAAATAAATATACAGCCATATCAGTCAATTTCTTTCATTTTAAATAAATAATAAATACATACTTTCATTTTTTTCTCAGCAGTGAGTTTCAGAACGTAGCAGTAACAGAAGGAACATAAACGAAACAAAAAGGGAGAAAAAACAAGAACAACCCAAAAAAATAACTTTTGCTTTTGTAAAATTATCAAAAAATTGTATCAGTTATAAAACATCTGCACTTAAAAAGGTTTTTTTAAAAAGTACTCAAAACAAAATATGCCTTGTCACTCATCTATATAGATTCTTAAAATATTGACGTAAGACATCTGCAAATCGCTTTGACCATGATAATCAGTAAAGATGCATTTTTTTTGTGTTACAAAACCAAGTTAATAATAAATAGATTGCTTCAAATAAATAAACCTCAATAACATAAATGGCAATAAGTTACAATTTAAATGTTCAAATTTAAATAATTCATATATAACAATAATTATTGTACCACAAAACTATTAATTCAAATGAAGTGCAATTCCTATGTTGATAAATACTATTGATATGACTAACTGAATTTGAAATGTGTGCACACTATTACTATTATTTCAGTTTACAAAAAAAACCAAAAAACAGAACAATAAAGAAAAAGGATTCATCTGCTGCTTTTTAAAACATGATATCCGCTTCCTGGATCTGTCTCATGACCTTAACTTGAAGAAAAAGTATTTTCCCGCTAAACAGAGTCAACCTTGCGTCGTTGACGTCTTTGCCATAAAGCAAACACAGATTCAGTTTAGTGCATGCTTCATATTGCTGGGGTGTGTGTGTGTGTGTGTGTAATAGGACGGGGTGGGGTGGGGAGCGGGCAAACGCACGCACACACACACACTCGCCACAGTGAGGGCTTAACGTGGGACAAGAACTGAGAGTCTTCGTGTTTGGCTCGTCCGTGTCCTTCTCTTCCAAGTCGCCAAAGCTCCTGTGAGCGAGCACGTTTTTAGTCGAAAGTGTTGGAAAAAAATAAAAAATAAAATAAAAAAACGATCAAACCGCGCAACAGCGAAACACCTCCAAAACCAGTTAAGGACACAAAAGAGACAACAGGTAAACATACAGCATATTAACCCCTCCCCCCCCCCAACTCCAGATACAGTTTCTGGAAACATTTATTCTTCTTTTCCATCCATCCTGACTGAAGGATCCGTTTCCTCCTCCTCGTCCCAGCAGCAGCATGGTGTGGATTTTGGTCCGCGTCACTTTTCTTCTCACAGAGTGCTCCCTGGGTTGATTTTTTTTTTTTTAAGTTGCCGTTTATTTAAATAACCTGAATTCCCTTTTTGTTTTTGAATCATATTTCAATATATTGTAGAGTATTTCAACATCTCTTTCATCACTCCGTCCCTCTGACTTCACCTCCTTCACACTCCTGCGCTTCAGGACAGGTTTCGTTTTCTCCGTGTGTATGTGTGTGTGTGTGTGTGTGTGTGTATGTATGTGTGTGTGCGTGTACGTATATGTGTGTACGTGCGCGTGGAGCCTCAGACTTTGATGCCCTTCACAGCTTTGTTGATGCTCTCCAGCAGAGCCTTGTTCTCGGGGCTCTGGAAGCAGTCCTTGTTGGTGTACATGTCGGTCAGGGTGCTCACGTAGCTGTCGAAGTTCTGCTCGGTGATTGGCTCCTGCTGTGGTGCAAACGACAACCAATCGCAACTGAGAAGAGCAGGGAAACAAACGCCTACACGCGAGATTCACCTCAAAAACAAATACATTAAAGAAGCTGTGCGTGTGTGTGTCAAAGCGGGTCCGGTGTCTGTCTGTGTTGTGTGTGTGTGTGTGTGTGTGTTAGAGCAACTCACCATGTGTGGTAGGCGGATGTTGGCCAGGCTGCGGATCAAGGCGCGGCTGAGACCAGACAGCTCCATGAAGAGAGCCTCGTTCTGCTCCTCGATCATCTTGTTCTCGTGCTCGATGCTCTTCAGGTTCTTCTCCATGGAGGAGATCTACAACACACAGCCACATGGTTTCTACCAGCGCTACAACTTTAGGCATAAAGATTTCATCTCTAACTACAAATTAAAGTTTGAAGACAGTTCTGGTTCAGCTTCCATGAAAAGAAAAGAATCAATTATGAATGTTTTCTACAAATGTTTCCTTCATGTAAAGTGAAGTTGACAACTTGTTCCTACAGACACACTGCTACATGTTTTAAACACGTTTCTTTTGCTGTGGTTGAGATTTTTGGAGATGCTGCAGGTCCTGCTTTAATTTGAAAACATGTAGGGTAAGACTTGGACATCCCTGTCCAGTCCCTGATTGGGTCTTATCAGTGATAACTACCAATGGTGAACACATACACACATAAATTACAAGCATTACTGATACTTATCCTTATGAGAAACTTGCCATTTCAAAGTTATTTTGCCTTTTGTATCTTTAAATTCAGAATGTTTTAAAGCTTTGTCTTCATAATACCGTATATGAACCTCCCTTCACAGTGACTTAAAGTCTCATTTTACATCGGCTTTTACTACACAAGTGGAGACACTCACCTGAGTCTGCAGGTTGACCATGTCAGCTTCCATTTCATTGTTGGACTCGTTGAGGTCGTTAATCTCTTTGTTGAGTTGCTTGATGTCCTCGTCATTGTCCAAAACTAAAGGAGAAGTCGTAACAGTTAAAATAAGAAAACAAAACAAAACAACAGCATCTGGTCTGGTTGTGATTCTTATACATATTGACTTGTTCATCTCACCATCACTGGCTCTGAACTTGGTGCTCAGGTAGTCCTCTGAGGGGAACTTGGCCTTCTTCTTGGCAAACAAGGCTCTGGGGCATCCTGAAAGGCTGCAGACATTGAGGGGGAGGGGGTGTCACTGCATTGATTACGCTGAGGCCTTTGACATTACATCTGATTACATGTAGGATCAGTGTGAGCAGCTGCAGCTCTGATGCTCCATGTTTGTCAACTCAGGAGGCGTTCAGGCACAGTCGGACTGAAGATGCTTTCTATGTTTATACAAGGGGGTACTAAACTTTTCAATGGCAAGGCCCCCTGTATAGCATTAGCTTCTGGTAAGGGACCTCTTTTCAGTACTTCCTGACAATATCTAAAGCAAATCTAATGCAAAAGTGCAGTAGCATGCTACATGCTAGCAAGCAAGTTATTTGAGACACTGATCAGCTCGTTGGAGCCACAGGCCACCAGGCCAACACTAGTTTATAACATTAAATTATGTTTGACTGAAGGCAGATGAGAATGGTGGATAAGATGGCAATAAGATTTTAACATGATATGAAATATATCTTGTAAAAATGTACATAAAACACTTCCACTTTTTTATCTTAATTTTATTTTATTTTTTCTCTTTTTTCTTTTTGTTTAATTCTTCATGCCTGTTGAATGATACCTTTACCTATTAAGATCATGACCTTTATTTATTTACTCATTTAATCTCCTTAGATTGGTATGCACTGATGTTGTAGGGTGGGGGGATGGATATGGTTGGGGTGTATTTGTATATATGTTCGGTGAAAAATTTGTATTGTCTTTTTATATTACTGTCTTTCCGTATGTTGTTCTCAATAAAAAGAACATGTACATGAAACAAAAATAATTTCATGTTTTGCATCATATTTATATCATATTTTCTGAAGAGTGGTTTTAAAGTTCGGAGTGGGCTGCTCCACCTTTGTCACTCTAGCAGTGTCTGACTCCGCCCATTTTCTGACTCATCCTGACTCAGTCGGTGACTTACCTGCGGTGTGTGAGGAAGCTCCCGTTGGCGTGTCCGGAGCCGTCGCAGCCGGGGGTGGGGCAGGTCGGCCCCTCTGTCTTGAAGGCCTTCCAGTTGAAGGGCGTGCCGTTCAGGAGACCCTCTTTCTGTCTGCGGGCCGCCAGCGGACAGCCGTAGGCGCTGCGGTGCGTGGCGTACTTCCCACTGATGTGGCCCAGGCTGTCGCAGCCGGGCACGGGGCATCTGCAGGGAGCAGAGGAAAGGAGGGAAACAGAGGAAAAAGACGAGAGGGAGGAGAGTCGTGCAGCGGAAGAAGGAGAGAGGAAGTGTTGAAGCCAGGCAGTGAGGAAAGAAAGAGAGCGAGAAGGCACGAGGGTTAGACGAAGGAGAATCCAAAAATGTAAACTGTAGAGAAAGTTCAGAATATTATAGTAAAGATAAAAGTTATACACTTTCTCTACTGGGCCAAATTCATTTTCTCACATCTACGTTTGACATATTATTTATGCAAAAAAATAATATTACTAATGCAAAAGCTATTCAGATTTAGCACATAGTGTTAACAACAATTAACTGTTTTGTGTGCAAATGCAAAATGAAGCCCATGTACTGTATTTCTCATGTATTGTTCATGTCTTCTACGATACTCTACCATGAACTACATTTAGAGTCAGTATCTGCAATAAGTGTATTTTCCCATCAGTAAGGGCCTGATTGTTTGATTCAGTTATGGGGGCAGGTCACTACCTGTGCATATGATTCATAGTGACTTTCTTCTCTCTCTCTCTTTTTCCTTTTTTTTTTATTGCATTTTACGTTTTACCGTCAGTCTCACTAAAAGCAGACATTATGGCTTTCTGAGCGGTACGAACTTTAAAAGCTCGGAGTCCTCCTGGTTGTCCTTGGTAGGAGTTTTAATTCCACTTTTCTTGGCACGCGGGCACCCAGAGAGACTGAAAACAGAAAGTATGGAGTTGATAACATAGGGCTGAAAAAAGGTCTGGTGAAGTGATTGCTTGATAAAGGGAGAGAACATTATAAAAGGAAGAATAATTTCACCAAATTACAAACCAAATCAACTCAAAAACGCCTAGTATGGCCGAAAGTAGGATCATGGAAATGTGTGTGGAAATGTGTGAGTCCCTGTCTAAATCTACCATGAACTGTCACTAGGCCTCTCTGACTGACATGTGTGCATGTTTGTCTGTGTGTGCGTGTGTGTTTCTGGTGCGTGTGCACTGTGCATGTGTGTTTTCTGCTTGTTACCTTCTGTGGGAGGCGTAGTTTCCTGTGATGTGACCTGAGCCGTCACATCCCGGAGTGGGGCATCTGGGGAAAGAGAACAGTGCACGTTAAGCATTTAATAGGAAAAATAATCAGATATTTCATGGCGGAGTGTCTTGTTGACATGGCGATATGCAGATGAGAGCAATGGCCCGCTTCTTTATTCGGCTTATTTTTCATTCACTCTCCTGCAAGTTTGTTTCCAATCTTTTTAAAGGCTCTTCTGCAGTTTATTGTAACTGTCTACAGTGAGCCGTGAAAAAAGGGCCTCGTTTCTGGTATAAAGAGCTATATCTACTATGGAATTACGGTTCCATTTCACATTTACATGAACTGATTGAAGTGAGAGCGAGCATAGTCCGAGCCAGCTGCAGGAAAACACACCATGACAGATGCAGCGGCAGCAGCAGAGGCAGCAGCAAGCGACAAAAGATAAGTTAACGTCAGCAGAATGGAGCATTGTGGCGTTGGACGGTGTCAGTAGCAGTGCAGTGAAGTGGCAGTGAAAAGGCAGTGAAGGTGTAAGAGCAGACATACTTGAGTTCAGGGGTGTGGGCCGCCATGAGGGACCGAAGGCTCTTATCAGCGAGAGGACACCCAGACAGACTGAGAGAAAGAGAGGAAGAAGAAGAAGAAGAAGAAGAAGAAGAGGAGGAGCGGAGGAGAACGGGCCGAGAGAGAGAGAGAAGGATGAAAATCGGGGAGGGGGGCCGAGGAAAGCCAGTGTGAGCAGATTGAAAAGGAGAGAGGGAAAAAAAGGACATGAGTGAAGGGAAATCAAGAATGCAAGGCATACCAAGGTCATTTAGGAAGAAGAGGACAGACGGCAAGAAGTAAATTACTGATGCATATCAAAGTCAATGACCGTCTTTGCTTCCCGGGCTCACGCTACGTTATTGCCTCTGGCATGTCAGGATCAAAAAAAAATATTTGAATTAGTCGTGGTGGGACGCAGGTGGACCCGGGAGTCTCGGGCAGAGCTAACATTTCATATTAGAGTTTATACAGAGAGAGTGCATCACCCTGAATAAGTGGGCAGCGGTGTATACCTGCGATGGGAGGCGTAGTTTCCGGTGATGTGGCCGCTGCCGTCGCAGCCAGGTGTCGGGCATCTGGAGGTGGTGAGAGAGAGACACAGAGTTTGAGTTAGAAAGGTCAGAGGGTGTTAAGACATAATTGCCCAAATTCCCAGCAAAATCTATTAAGCCACTAATTAGCTACTGTTAAGTTAACATTAAACCTGATTAACTTCAGCAGTTGTTGTGGCTCTGTGGTCTTGTTACTTACGCGAGCAGCTCTTTCTTGGCGTCCTTGGGTTGGAACTTGACCTTGAAGCTCGGGGTTGTGACCTCTCCCGGGTACTTCCTGTCCTCCATATCCTGCATCATGTCACAGTCCTCCATGTCGGACGAGACAAACGACTGGCCGGTGTGCTCCATCTGGACAACGCAGAGAAATACATGTCCAAAAACATGAATCCACCAGTTTTCTTATCTAAATACTGTTCATGTGTCATGTGTCGCTGTGTTGTTGTCTGGGTTGTATTTACTTTTTTTTTTCTTTCGGGTGATGGCTCTCTCGCAACAGTTTGCAAATTTGTTTACAAGCATGGAAACTTTATAAAACCACAATGTGCACACGAGTCTCTGATCTGATCCCCTTTTCTTCTTTTGTAGACAAGTGATGTTTCCAAATGCAGAATGTCCTCATAAAAAATTTACATTCAAGGCCCTTTATATTTCTTTTGAAAAAGTTCAAAGGAGTACAAAATTAGCATATGCCAAAGCCCGGATGGTGCAATGCACCTGACACACCACCTCTGTTACACAGTGCAATGTTTTAACTGTACAGTAACTCTCACATTTCGGTGAAATAAATGAATAATAGAAAGAGGAAAGGGGGACAGGAAATAAGGCAAGGGTATTAGACAAAGACAAAGTGAGGTAAACAATTAAGAGTTTTTTTTTATTCAAAAAGCTCAAGGGGAATTAAGTGTGTTGTTATTTATGTTGCAATACTTCCTCTCTGGCTCGTATCACAGGAGACACTGCCTTCTTGGAGCTGCTACTTTTGCTCAGTATGGTTGTACTGACCTCGTCCATGTCCATGTCCTCCTCCCTTTGGCGGTTGGGTTTGGTGTAGTCCAGGGGTCCCTCCAGGTCCTCCTGCTTGTAGCCTGGCAGGTTGGGTGACGTCATCCCGCTACTTCCGCCGTGATGCAGCGAGGAAGAGGAGGAGGAGGAAGGGTCTGGGGAGCGGACTCCGGGACTGGTGGCGGAGAGACTGCCCTCCCGTTTACAAGGCTTCTTCATGCTCAGGTCCAGGGTGCCGTTCTCATCCACTTCGATGTCCATTTCCTGGAGAGAAAACGCAGGGAGTTTGTGACTGAAGCAACAACACCACAACTTCTCATACAACTAATCTCCTTGGGCTGAAAGAGAGTGCTCTATGTTAAGAAAGGCATTATGAAATTAATGAAAAACAAAAAATGTATATAAAATCTATTATAAAGGTTTATATTAGGATATCAGATTTTTCTTCATAATAAGGTCCTCACCCGAGTCCTGATAGGCTGACAGGCTATTGCTAATTAACCAGCTCATGCAGCTAAGGACAGGAAGTCAAAGATCATGAGAGTCTTATTTTCTTTTTAGATTTGTGTCACTTTCTAAAGAAGATCTGAAGTATCACTCTAAATGAACCAGCTTGCTGCTAACGCTGGGTAGCCAGCTAAACAAGTCTGCTTGCTAAACTTGTTAGCATTATGCTACGAGAGTCAGGTGAGGGTTGGCTGAGAGGTTGAAGAATTTAGACTTGTGCCAATCCAAACTAAAACTTACCATATTTAATATAATAACTTATTTTTATTTTTTGTTTTTATGTTTTTACTGTAGGATACACAATTATAATTGTAAATGTAGACTATTTATTTTTACATTACTGTAGGTCTCCAAACATATAGGCAAAAAAAGGAGGAAGATGGTACACAGACATACAACTAATAAATGCATGTGCATGTAATCAACTATTCTCACATATAAATAACTAATGCAGATTCCTCTGGTACACTTCTGAAGAACTCTGTACGCTGTAGCCTATATCATCACTGATGATGTTGACGATGGTGATGATGATGAGTGTGATTAATTTAATCACACTGCAACAGAAGCTCTTGAGCTTCTGTTGCAGTGCTATACATGTATTAACATAGCTACACTTTTCTTCTGAATAATAACTTCACTGCTGTACTCAGAGATGGATTTAGATTCAGATTAAACTAAAGTTTCGTTCGATGAAATGGCGGATTTCCTCCTGTTTCGACTCGCATACCTTCACCTGCCCTCAAGCTTGTTCTGAACCAAGAGCTACAGAGCAGTGTGAGGCACTGTTTCCGGTGTGCTACCATGTTTGAGTTCAGCACCACCTTCACAGCTTAAGCATGTTAGTAATGATATCTAATGTACTCCGGTAAAACTTTGCCAGCGGCACCAGCGCCACGGTTGATCTCTCCGCGTTCTGTGATAGTGCTGGCAGATGAACAGAAACAGAGGGGTGAGATGAGCCATGTTTTCAGCATTCATTTAAAATGGCACTCGTATGGGCTGGTCAAGGGCCAGAAAAATCAAAGGGTTAGAAGAGGAGGAGAGGAGACGGGAACAGTTCCCAGAAATGTCCCTGGTTGATGAGCTCAGTGTTCCAATGTTTCAATATTGGATTTCAACTGGCTCTGATTCTGATTCCAGATCAGTCCCCAGTTGCGCTGCACTGTAATACTGTGCTGCTAAGGCCTGCTCTTGGATCGGTGCCTTGCTGAACAACACCTTGCTCTGCTGTGCTGCCAGAGACATTAATCTTCACTTTTTATCTCCCTAAAACCATGTCAGGAAATCGAAAAATGATGAAGCAGTCACTTTCTCTCCTCTGTGAGGCAAAAAGGCTTTTAAAAATCACAATATGGGGGAAAGTGGTGCTCCAATTACACCTCCTGTGCACAGAGAGGGAAAAGAGGGAGTGAGTGAGAGATAGAGAGGTATAGACAGAGAAGCAGAGAGACACAGCGACACTTGCATGGGGAGGAAGAGTGGAAGATAAAAGAAAATAAGGAGAGATGTGAAAAGAAAATGAAAGAAAGAGTGGTGGGGGCGGAGGAAGAGAGTGAGAGATCCGTCCGGCAGATAATGAAAAAGGGCTACCTGGTGGAAAAGTAATCCAGGGAACTGGCAGCTAGCCAAATTCAATAACAACATGAAAAGTGTGTGGGATGGAGGGATGAAAGGATGAAAGGAGGAAGGGAGAGGTGATGCAACTGCATCTCAACACCATCCTGTTGCTGTAAGCCAATGCCTCCTGATGATATATTCATGCAGAGTTGATGGGGAGAGGGAGAGAGAGAGAGAGAGAGAAGAGCAAAGACAAGAGGGGAGAGGAGAAGAGAGGAGAAAGGAGGAGAGGCACACCCACTGCTTTTCCCCTCTCATCTCACCAGCTGTGGCCTGCAATGTTTCAATCTGCACTACAATCAGCTAATAATCTCTTTCTCTGAGTGCTACGGAGAGAAGAGCAGAGCATCACTTTACCTTAATAAAATTGCAGATACATATGACTGATTCATATCATCCGCAAGCAGATTTTTTGGGTGGTGATGGATTTATTCCCTGCACTGTTAATCTTTAATTACAATCCTTCATAAAGCCGTATTAATATGACAAACATATACATATATATGTGGATTTGTGTGGCTGTTTTTACCTTGGTCGGGGGTTTGGTGCTGAGGTTCTCTGGTTTCTCCCAGCAACGTGTGGACAGGTTGAGGATGGCAGTGGCGGCCATGTGAGCAGCCTCGGCGTCGTGGGAGTAGTCATAGGCCAAGGTGGAGCTCTTTCCGTAACCGTGGAGACTGAGGCTGGGCGATGGTGACTTGGGGAACGAGGGCTTTGCTGCAGGAGGACAGAGAGGATACAGAGTGGAGAAACAGGATGAATTAATGCATGTTTCCTACATCTGTTTGCTATGTTCAATAGTTAATACTAAGATTTAAAAGAAAAGGTCTAGAAAATACTGAGGCAAAGAGGTGGAGGTGATATTTGGTGTAAAAGAGCTTCGCTGAACTCTGAAGGAATCATTTGACATTTTGGATAATATACTTATTTGCTTTCTTGCTTGGAGTTAGATGAGAGGAGCGTAGACAACACGCTCATGGCTATACGGTAAATATGAAACTACAGCCGGCAACTGATTAATTTAGCTCAGCATAAAGACTGGAAACGAGGGAAAACAACTGGCCCGACTCTGAACAGAGATAACAAAATCCGGCACCAGCACCTCTAAAGGTCAGTAATTAACAAGTCGCATCTTGCTTCATTTATTCTGGGAGAACTGCAACCAGGTAAGAAATAATCCAGTGTATGACCCGCTACAAACCCACAACTTGTTGTTCAAACAGATAAAATAACTGAGATGTTAACATGGGAGTTTTAGAGGTGCTGGTTGGTGAGTTTTGTTATCTTTTTTGTTATCGATTCCCTCTGTCTCCAGTCTTTGTGCTAAGCTAAGCTAACTGGCTAATCTTCTCATATGACTCCAAGCTAAACAGGAATACACCAAAGTGTTCCCAAAGGCTATTCTTCATTAAAACACCATCAATAGAGTATGCTGTAAGAATAAAATAAAAAAATATTCCTGATATAAAACGGATGAACCAGAAACCTCTCTTACTTTTGAAGGCTTTGGGTGAGGTTTCACTGGTGAGCATCTTTGGAGCAAGCATGCGATTCCCAAACACTTGAGCGTCGAAGCTTGCGTAATCAAAGGACACCTTGGAGTACTTCTCCAGCTCCTTGGCCAGGTTGGCGCGGGGAGTGGCAGGTCCCATGTTGGGCCTGTAGCTGCCGTACTGGGGCACCTCCAGCTGCTTCACGAAGCACATGGGCCTGCGGGGTGGGAGAGAGAAAGGGGCGACAGGGTGTCACAGCGAGGCCGGAGGTTAAGGACAAAAGGAGGAAGAAAAGAGGAGAATGAAACAGAACAGACAAGGAGAGACGGGGAAATAAAAGGATTGATGCAATAAAGAGTCACACAATCGAAAAGGGAAAAACAGAGAGGAGAAAAGGAGGATAAGAGAGAGAGAGAGAGAGGTAGAGTGACACAGAAAGAGTAAAGATAGGGGCAACGGTGTACTTAGCAGGAGTGCGGCAGGATTAAAAGCTCTCTTATCAGCAGAGGGCACATTTGCATGATGTACAGCATGGAATTTATGAGCTTTAAGCCCTCTCGTTTTCCTGGAGAGCCTGGGCTTTTGTCAGACCTGTTGGCGTAAATCCACTGATAGACCGGGGAGAGGCGGAAAGGTGGGGGGACAAGAGAGAAATAGAAAGAGGGGGGGGGGGGGGGGGGGGCAGGAGGCGGAGAGAAGAGTGGAGGAAAGACAGAGAAGGGAGTGGTGAAAGAGATAGGAAGGGAGGAGGGATTGGGGTGGGGAGTCACCTTCCTCACCCACCACCGCCACCGCCACTCCTTATCTCCGAGCCCTCCGCCCCCTTTGGCCAAGCACCCCCTCCCACCACCACCCCCACCTCAACCTCCTTTGCATCCGGTACCAGTGGAGCTCATATCACAGTCTCTGGTATCCAAACCATACGCTCATTAATAAGCTACATGACCCGGCCTGTAGCCACTGTGCTGTGGGGCGGCCTTCACACACTGGCACACTAATAATACATGTTCACAACAGAGCCGCTTGTAGAGGAGGATCTTTTTTTCCACAACAGTAGAAAAAAAGAAAGAAAAAAAAACTTTCTACCACTGATCACAGCAGATTTTTTATTAATTCAACGTGGAATCCATGAGACCGCGGACCGCATGAGGAATTCTTCTCTCCCATACATAACAGACAACCAAGTTAATTTTAATAACAATGTGAGAGGGAAAACAAAGCAGGCCTTATTGTGTTTTAATCCACGATGCTTTGTCTGACCACTGATGAGGTTTTCCTCAAGGAAAGCAATTATTTTTTTCTATCCCCCGCATTGCCCCTATAACTTGCATAATTAGCTTATCGGCTGCATTACTAATTAAAATACCAATGTCGAAGAGCACAGACTTAGCATAATACCAGCGTCTGGTTTTTGTTAATTATCATTCTTTTGGCTGTGATCACGATGCCTGGGCTGTTGGGGAGATGAATGGAGAGATGGAGAGATCTCAGTGTTTGAGGTGACAGTAATGATTAGACTGCCAGACTGAATGCTTCAAGACTTTGGCGTTATATTGAGCCATTCACGGGGGTCGGCACGGTGCCTTCGCGAGGGGGCCGCTGTAACCAAGGTCAGGATTGTCTGTGCCGTTTCTATGTGGCTCAGTGGTAAAGTAGCTAACCTTGAGGAGGACTCAGCTGTGTGTGGCTTGGACCGGAGGACACAGCTTTTATATAGGTGAAAGGTTCACCTGTGCCTATTAGTTGTTGTCATTCACCATTTTGATCTATGGAGTGCCACGGCTGACAAAAAGCACTAACCAGGAATCACAAGTCAAAAACATAACTATAATATATCATTTATTTATACTACCATTTACATAATTAAAATTAAGTGTTTTTATTTATTCATTTTATTCCCTATTTTCATCAAATATTTACAATCTTCAGCTTGTTTGTGTTTTGGGCGAAACAATGACAGGGTGGTTAGCAAGCTCAAGTAGGCTACAACTGAGTTAACTTAGCATTTAGGTACATTATCACTTGTTGTTGATGTTAATCATCCATATATAGTCTAATGTACTGCTCTACATTGTAATGTACAAAGTTTTTCAGCCGTAAAATATTACGTTAACCAAGATAGCTTAATGCAAATGAGATATTTTTAAATCATTTGTCATTATGAGCAAGGAGGCATTAAATATAATATAAAATATCATATAAAAATTTGAGTCCTCATCTGTTCATGCAGCATTAAGCTGGGTTGTTATGGGACTAACACATAAGGGAACACGGTCAATAAAGTAGTGGTTGTTAACAGCTATTTAGCATAGTGGGGATTTTATTTTAAGGGAAAAGGGATTGATTATAAAACTTTATTTCTATTACAACTCACTCTTATATTTACATTTTTGACTTATATGAATTTGTATTGACTTTTAACAGAATTGTAATACTGTACATGTCTAATGTCACCAGGTGGAAAAGTGAGAGTTTGGGTTTGAGCTTCCTGTAAGAACATGACGCTTATTCGTCACCCACCTTAACACTCTGTCGTTGGGACTTCCTTTCAGGTGCTCTACGCCTGGCTGAGAGAGTTGCGGCCTATCGTGGCCCTTGGACAGCTTCTCTGCGGCAGCGATGGGGCACCCAGAAAGACTGGGGGAGCAGAGGAGGAGAGAAAAGATAAATATTAAACGGAGAGCATGTTGCTGACCACGTAGATCTGCATCACGCTGATCTCGACTGACATCTTCACTGTCTTGCATACATGAATATCTGAGCTGGCAGACGCACAAAGGGAAATGTACACCCTGTATGACACTCAAGTGCAAGAAATACACACACTCAAACCCAAATACAGATCCACACAGGTTCTATATACAGTCATGTGTGAATACCTGCGGTGTGTGTTGCGGTTGCTGTTAACGTGGCCCTGACCGGTGCAGCCAGGAGTTGGACACTTCAGCACATTCTCATGCATGGCCAGAACTGAGAAGGAGACAAAATACACACACAGGAAACAACAATCAGAGAAAATACACTAAATTCAACAACTCAACATTCTTGTTTCATACATATATAATGTATAAACACAACGGCTGTGGATGTGGTGCTGAATCTTATATTTCTTTTTATTTAAAAAAAAAAAGAAAAAGCTAGCTCATCTCCAAAATTATACATATTTTCTTTGGACCCTTCCCTCCTCTTGACTGTATGACAGCATAATAAAATGTTGAATATTTCAGCTCATTTCTATTTTTGAACAAAGAGCTGCTAAATAAACGGTTATTACTGCCTAAGCAGACAGAGACTGTTTCCTCCACACAGCCATGTCAAACAACAACACAGTGTGAAATGTTAAAAACACAGCTATGGTAAAGGGTTAAAGTCCAGAGGAAACAGAAACAGAGGAGTATGCCGGATACACTTATGTTGTTGATACGCTTCTCTTTGTTTTTTGTTTGCAATAAATTTAAATGAGCATAGACGAGAGCAAATATAAAGAGCATCCCCTACTCACATGAAATTAGTCTACCCTGCCATTAGCGAAAAGAAAAAATACAATCATTTCTGACCTCCCCTGCTCCTCCTAATAGTTTTAGGACAGACTCTAAGTATAAATACCAGCAGGACTATGAAGTGAATCTTAATGAGAGAATAGCAGGGAACTGGACTACATCTAATGGACCTGTAGTCATGGCTACAGAAAGATGGTCTCTGATATATATGTAGCAAGCATCTGTACAATCACATGGAGCTACGGGGTCAAGCAGGAAAAACATACGACCACCGCAGATTCCTCTCCGCATATTTTTAACACAACCGGGGACCGAACCCAGTCATTTTGACTTTTCTGACCTGTAAATGTTTGAATGCATCCGCTTTCAGCAGAGAAGCTAGAGTCAGAGCTGTTAGTGCATGGCTGATCGGAGCATCTGATGCATAAGAGGCCAAAGTGACCTTGACTCGGTAAGACCGGATAACCCTTAAGAAACCCTGACTAAACTGGCATTACGGCACTTAAATGATGTGAGGCTCTGCAGCCAGGAGAGGTGGTGGGCTTCTGTCAATTTCAGAGTGCCCTTTGTTGTCATTTTTCTTATTTTCATCTTCTAAGCAGCTGGAAAAAAAGAAAAAGAAAAAAGAAACTCACTCTCCGGGGGAATCCTGTCCTTGTGCGGACAGCCTGACAGGCTGCGGTGGTGGGGGTAAAGGCCGGTCACGTGACCTGTCCCATCACACCCTGGAGTGGGACACTTGATCTCCCTCTTCTCTGGCCTGCTGCTCTCTGGATGAAGGAGGAGAGGACAGTAGCAGGAGAGGAGGATGAGGATGAGGATGAGGATGAGGAGAGGATGAGAGGAGAGGAGAGGAGAGGAGAGGAGAGGAGAGGAGAGGAGAGGAGAGGAGAGGAGAGGAGAGGAGAGGAGAGGAGAGGAGAGGAGGTACAAAGTGATGAGGGACAGAGAGAAGGAAGGAGAGATCAGAGGAGAGGGGAATGTGGGATGGAAAAGGAGGACAAAAGCAAGTGGTTAATGCCATCAGACAGTCTGCTTGGCTGAGCATGAAATCCAGACATATTTCAGACAACTGTACAAAGGCAACACCATCTGTATCTGCTCCTCATGTCTTATGTATCTCTGTAAATGCACAAGGTGTTTTATGCATCACTCTAAATGCGATTTGTGTGTTTCTGTAAATGCTTTCAAGGATGAAATACTATCAAATGTACGAAATGTTACAGCTTTTTCCGAAGTTAACCCAGACAAAAAAAAAAAAAAAAAAACGACCTACTTATCCCACATGGTTTCATCATTTCCACCCCAGCGCTACACTTGTCTGATATTTTTAGGGATCTCATTCAGATCTCGGACAAAACAACACCTGCAAACGCATCAGGAAGGAAGAGATCGCACCACTATAATTTACACATAATTAAAGGTACCTACTGCTCCCTACTGCTTATTGGAGGTAGGCCAGCCAGTATCAGTGGCACTGGAGAGAGGGAAAAGGAGCAAGAGGATGGTGTGATGCTCTATTGGCCTTCAAATTGAATGTTAACGAGACATGCATCTCCTAATTAGTGTTGAGCAGAACAGGAACGTCACCACAGGAGGGAGTTGAGGCCAAGGAGAGGGCAGCACTACCAGGCATGTAATCACACTACTGCTATACTGTGAGGAGCATGACAAGTGGGCAGTGTGCCAGCTGTGAAATACAAGGCCCAACACATGCAGCAGGTAAACAAACACTCCACGGCTGACGGTGGAACAACCTGCACTCCTCTGCTCTCCCTCCCTCCCTCTCTCTGTTTTTTTTTTTTCCTGTCACTCCAACTTGTTGTCATCTCTCTTGTGTTCCCTCTCTCCCTGTTGTCCCTCCTCGCTCTCCCTTCAAGCACTTCCTCTCTGCTCTTCATGGAAGTCTATTCAGCTGGAACCACTTCATCCCCTACAATGGAGGAGGGAGGATCTACGACGCGGAGCTCTGTGACTCATTGCTGTTTATTTGGTACGCCGTGTTTATTTGCACACTCCGGCATTAAGTTAAGCACATGACACTTTGTGCTGGTTTGATAATACATTTTCTGTACGTCCACCTACACGTGACCACATTTGCAGTCCAATCATTTCATACAATACGGGTGGTTTTGCATGTTTGGGGCCATTTTGGACCTTTAACAAAGTATTGACATGTTGTGGCTTTGAACAATCTGTGTTAGTGAGTTCACTTTGCCAGTGAAATTTCTGAATAAAGAATTCAACATTTTTTATATTGGCTTTCTCACCAGAAGTTTGCTCATAAGACAAAAACACCCTTTATAGTAACCAGCTTCATTTAGGAGCCACAGAGAAACACCTAGCTTGATGAGCACTTTTAAAGCTAACAAATCAACATATATATTATGCTTTTTTTTTCAAAGATTAAAAATGACTTGATATATTTGGACAGAGCCAGGCAACCTATCCAGTCCTAATGCCAAGCTAGGCTAAGTTAGGCTAAGCTAAACTAAACACAAACATGCAATAGTCCCCGCCTCTGTCAGTCAATTTAATGCAATATTTTTATTTTTGTGCATTATTATTGTTTTATTATTTCCTAGTGTCTTGATTGATTGAAATGCACTTTTATGGAGGGTTATTGTAATTCTCGTTGCACTTTGTACAATGACAAATAAATGCTGAATCTTGACACTAAGCTAAGATAATTGATTTATAGATATAAGACAGGTATCTCTCCTCACATCTTAGCCTTCGCTAAAAAGGGGAATGATCCTTTAATCTTCATGCTAAATGTGACTTTAAATACAGAAGACAGTTAGCTTAATTTATAAAGAAGAAAAAACTGCTAATTTCATTTACTCCATACTTTTAAAGCTAACAAATTAACAGTATCTGTCACAGTATCTCTTGAAAAGAGTGAAAATGACTAAATACCTCTGTACAAGGCCAGGCAAGCCAATTCCCCAACCCATCCTTATGACAACATAACTGTTGTGTTTATAACTGTTGTCTTCTGGTATTTCCACAACACAAAGTGAAATAATTCCACTATGAGAGGTTGTTGGAGTGTCCTTGAACTGACCACCAAGGTGACAACTCAGACTTTAGCAGCTCTACCCATGTGATAGTAACGTGGCTTTAAAAATAAAGTAGATTAATGTTGCCTACTTCGAGCAACGTCCACATCTGAGTAGGTGTTGGCTCAGCCTTCTGCTCTCTGCTTCCTCATTCTGTCTTACCTTTGCTGAAGTAGCTCTTGCGGATGATGTCCAGGTGCTTGGGCCTGTCGTCCATGGTGAAGTATCGCTGGTGGTGGATATCTGGGGCGCGGAGCAGCTCTCTGGGCCCGGCCGGCTTCACCTGCTCTGCCTTCAGGGCGATGGCTTGCTCCAGCAGGCCCAGATTCCCTCGGGTCATGTCGAACATCTCCGACTCGTCCGTCACCGTGGAGCGCTGCGACAGGCTGTCTTCGTCGTCGCGCTCGTCGTCCCCGTCCACATCGTCGAAGTCTTTGTCCTCCGACCTGTCCGATCGAACCTCGATGATGTCGGGAGAGGCCGAGGATGAGGCTTTGTGGATTTTATAGTTCTCGCCTCTGGGGATGGGGAAGTAGTCCTCCAGCGGACTGGCCCTGTGGGAGCTGTAGCTTAAAGGCGGGCTGGCCTTGTAGTTCTGAAGTGGGCTAGGTTTATGAGAGTCACATTTGTCAAGGGGACTTGCCCTGTGTGAGCTGTAGTCCTCCAGAGCCGCGGCCCTGTGGTCTTCAGTCTTGATGTGTGTTCCCTGAGCTGCTGCGGTGCTGGTGATAGTGCGGATGGCAGTTGGCACATCAGAAATGGGCAGAACGTGGTCCCTGTGGTCCTCTTCATCTCCCTCCTCGTCCTCCTCGTCCTCCTCTAGCGCTGCTGAAGTGTCCTGCCTCTGCTGTGCTGGCACTGCCATCGCTTCCTCCTCCCCTTCATCTTTGATTTGTTCGCGGTGGACGTCCGTGGTCAGGTACTGGTGGGTCTCCTGGCTCACGTAGTTGCTCCTGTCTTCGCACTCCTGTTGCTCATCCTCCAACTCCACTTCCTCCACTTCAGCTGCCTCCTTCTGCAGAGCAGATGACTCTTCTGATACTTGAACTCTGTGTGCCGCCTTCTCCTCTTCCTCTCCCCCCTCATTCACGTCCCCCTCCTGCTTGTCCTTTACTTCTTCACCCCATTCGGCTGCCACGCTGACACCCTCCTCAGTCTCCATAGCAACAGGCTGCTGAATGGCCACCGTCACATCATTGTTGTCGGAAACTCGGCCCAGGTGGAGGAGAGAGTCGCCCGCCTCCTCGGCGCACCGAGAGGGAGACCGGCACTCCTCGGGAGCAGGTGGCGCTGCTCGGAGCTCGGGCTCGATGATCACACACTCCTCCTCTGTGGAGACGAAGATGAAGAGGTCAGAGCGATGACACAGAAACAAGAGTGAGTCATGCAGTGAGCTAAAGCTGTTGTCAGCAATATCTTTATCATCACTGACTTTCAACCCGCCAACTCATTCACAGTGAACTCATAATGACATAAAAACACCTGTTGTGACAGGGTCGCCCGGAAAAGCAGCTTGTACGTGCAGGACGAGGCCAAATGCTCTTAGTGGCCATTAGGAGGCGTGGTTACTCACTTCCTGCAATATCACTCTAACTCTGTGGACTTCACATTGCCAATCACTGCCTATAGTACTGCACACTCCTCAACTGTTAGCTGTATATTAAATGGTGTGATTGAGGGATTTTTTTTGTGCACTAGGTGAAGCCTTTTCAAGCAGTGAAAAGGGTTAAATTAAGATTAAAGGGATAGTTCAACATTTTGGCAAATTGGCCCATTGCCATAATCCCTATAGTCATAGCAGTAGGTTCGTTACCTTTAATTGTCAGTGCAAGCTATTTTTAGAACGGAGGAGCAGAGCCGTGAGCTGCTCAGAGCTACACTACGGAGGCTAGTGGGATTTCTTGGTTTCCCTCATGAAACTCATCAAATACACAATCCAACAACTCCAAAACGCTCTGGTGGACAAGTTGTGACCTGCACATTCACCACACTATGAGATAATAACAGAACAATACAAGACAGAGTTGTTTTCGAAGTAAATTCATGCAAAACCGCTGATGCGCGTTCCCGTTGGGGGCAGTTTTTTGGCAAGCAGTCTCTGCATTTGCCTCGGAAACAACTCTGTCTCGTAACATTCCAATATTATCTCATAGTGTGGTGAATGAGAGGGAAACCAAGAAATCCCATTAGCCTCCGTAGCGTAGCCCTGAGCAGCTCACGGCTCTGCTCCGACATTCTAAAAATAGCTTGCACTGACAATTAAAGATAACAAACCTTGGCAATGGGCCAATTTGCCAAAATGTTGAACTATCCCTTTAATTTAAACAAGTTTGCATCTTTTATTTTAAAAGTTGGGAATTAACTGGTGGTGTAAGTCAGACTATTAATCACCTTCATCGGCTGCAAACTTGTTCTCCTCGTTCTGATATGTGTCTTCCTCTTCCGTCTTCTCCTCCTCTTCCTTCTGTTGACTCTGCGTTTCCACCTCCTGTCCATTTGTCAGTCCGTCCTGCGTCAGTTCTTCTGTCATCTCCTCCTTCTCCTCCTCTACAGCTGCCTCGCTCTCCTTCTCCTCCTCCTCCTCCTCCTTGGTGTCTCCTGCTTTTTCTCCATCCTTTTCTGCCTCGCCCTCAGCCTCACTGCTGGCGTCGCTTTCTGCGCCGCTGAAGCCCTCGTCCATGGCCAGTTTCAGGGGGTGGGACTTCCTCTTGGAGGCGGGCCGCTCCGATTCCTGCTCTTGGTCCTGCTCGGCCTCTGCTTCCTCTAGACGGCGCTTTCTGGCTACGGGACAACCCAGAACGCTGATGGGGAGAAGTAAATAAGAAGGAGCAGATTAATGAATACCAATCAGAGCTGTGATCAGAAATCACAAACACACAAACACGTCCAATGAAACCTCATGCACCAGATCACATCCATGAGCGAGTTTAAGCAGCATGACGGAGAGCGTGTGTTTGTGTTTAGACGTGGCGAAGAATGCCACTGCTCTTTCAGCAACGCGTGTGGCCTGAGGGTGGCGCAATGCTCGCTCGCTCAGACATCACAACCAATTTCAGCCAATTGACTGGAACGTTTAATGAACAACTTGTATGGAGAGGCGGGCAGGCAAGGCAGTGGAGGGTGAAATCCAATAAACTCCCTCTTACTCTCACCTGGGAGATGCCGAGGGAGATTGAGGGACGATCTATAAACAAAGTGCATCTGAAATTGCCTGCTGAACGAATACACATGTAAACAGATAGCTAATATCTGCCCCTCAATAAAAGCGGAGTCACAAACCAGTGAGCTGCCCCGAGTCCCACAGGGTCTCTGAGGGCAAGCGACACAGACGAGGAATGAAGGGAGGGAGGGCGCGAGGGAGGGAGAGGGAATGAAGCTGGAATAACAACCTGGAGAAATCACATTTCACTGTTGTCCACTGAAAACTTTATTTCTAAGGTTCAGGTTTAGAGTTAAGTGTAATCGCAAAAACACCTTCTCTGACCAGCATTCGAAATGATTAGCCTTTAGGGTCGGTCTGTGTCCTTGAAACTATATTCACAGGATATTTACATTATGGATAAGGATTCATATTGAGCAGTATTTCTTTATCTAATGTCCTGTTTATTTCAATAACCTAAAAGACTCCTATAAAGAGTAAGATCTACTGGAGGGTTTGCAAGGTCAGCAGAAAGTTATATCTAAATCGATATATGTCTATTTCTCTTATTTGGGAATTTTAGTCTATTAAAACAATAGAACGGAGTCCTGTTGAGCAGATTCCAACTGTTAACTCAACTTAGAAGTGGAGATTCTTGTCTTTTTAGGAGCCAAAAGCCAATAAGTTGATAAACCACTTCGCTGGTGCACCCATTTGTTATTCATCTATTTTGACGTTCTGAAGGATCTTTAACCTTTTTCATGAATAGTGCTCTACTCGACTCTGCAACGAGTCTTGACTCAAATTCAAATAATCTGTTATGTGCTACATCCTTAATAGCAATCATACCAGCGGTTTGCTTAGCAGAAAGACTGGCGGTACACAGGGTTATAAGTATTTATGAGGAAATCCAGTACAAAATCCCCCATAAGGCTACATTTCAGCACTTTATTAAACAAATTAGTTTAAATTATGATGTGAAGTTTAGAGATGCTGGTCGGTGGATGTTGTTACTTATGGACAGAACCGAAGACTCACATGCTAAACAGGCAGTCGGGTGTTGCTTCATAATTTAGTGTGTACAGCCATGAGAGCGGTATTAATCTCATGTAACTGATGTAAATAAATGGGTATAGAGCTACTATACTCTTAAAAGACTGTAGTGAAACATGGTGTTTTCCACCAAGCAGATGGTGTGAGAAGAGGACAGACAGACAGAGAGGAAGGACAGACAGAGGGTGGGTTTTTAATCTGCCCTACCTTCTGTGTCGTGAGTATCTCCCACTGATATGGCCGGAGCCATTGCATCCAGGGGTGGGGCAGCTGGATGAGATGGATGGAGGTTAGAGATATGTTTAAGACACGGTGCATTTTAGTCCCTATGCAGAGGCAATGATAACCACAGGCAATAAAAAAAGGGGGGGGTAAATTAAGATCAACAACAAAATAAAGCAAAGCAAAGACATGCAAACTGAGCACACATGTCACACAAAATGCACATGCACAAAGATATGTAACCCCCCCCTCGCCGCCGCCACCACCACCACGCATCTTTTGGGCAGACACACATAACGCATGAATGCAGGTGGCATCAAGCCGGGGAGAACATAATATTGTGTGTCGTTCATCAACCCTGGCCTATATCCTGTTACTATGAGCGATAAGGATCAGCCGAGACCTGCTGTAATTTCCCCTTCTCTGCTCTCCTCACCAGTCATCATCATCAGGTCTCGCTGGCTCCCTCTTTCTCTCCTCTCCCTCTCTCTCCCCCTCTGATTCAGGTTGCTATGACCCCTCAGGACGGCTCATTTCAATTCTCATTAACTTCCCCCAGCAATTGCCCTTTATTACTCCAATTATCCTAATTATTAATTTCGCTTATTAAAAAATGCTGCATTTGCATTTTAAATGAGATGCTCTCTGGCCTCCCTACTGTTTTTTTTTCTCTCTCCCTCTCTCTCTCCTCCTTAATCCAGAAAGCGAAAGATTTTTTTTCTTTCTTTTTTGAGTGCTGAGCTCAGATCAATGCTGAAAGGTGAAGTGTGACAAAATGAGAGAGGATGAAAAAAATAATTTCCAAGGAGGCAGAGGAGAGAGGACAATGGGGTTCACGGCCGGAGGGGCCCTGAATGCGCTCGTCCGACTGGGAAAGAAAAGGGGAGAAGGAAGAGGAAGAGGAGACCTGGGGAGGAGGGGGGGAGAAAAACTAAATAATCACCTTTCACCATCCTCTCTCCTCACTCTGTATCCTTCGATCGGACTGCAAAAAGATCATACACCCCCCCCCCTTTGATTGCATCTACTGTATGTGTTCATGGCAGGAAATAGCAAAAGGCTGCGAGGAATCAATAGCAGCCTGTTGGAGGCACTGACCACGAGTTGAGAAGTGCTGATGATAAGAAATAAAAAATAAAAATATACGGCATCATCTAAAGGAGCACTGATAGTGAGTGTACGAGTGCTCGGGGTGGGGGGGCGGTGGGGTGTTCAGCGGTGCACATAAAAGAACTTTATGAAAGGGGTTTGCACAAAGATGAAGGTGTTTCCTTACCTCAGCTCTTGTCCTACGAGCTCAATAGGAACTGAGAGAAACAGGGGAGAGAAAGAGGGGGGAGGAGAAGAAAGACACAGGCAGGGAGAGAACAAAGGTGAACGACTGCTCAGAAAGCTGTGCTGCTAAAAGAAACTCAGATCAATAAATCACAAATGCATATGAATCCCATGAGGCTTCCTCATAGCAGCTTACGCACCGCAGATTGCATGATCAGGAGAGGGGGAAAAAAACACCTACACACTCCAGGGTTCGCACACAAACACACACACACACGCATCTACATGCAAACATTGCGCACATACAAACACATGTTCGCGGAGGCAGAGCGCAAAACAAACAGTGCGAGTGCGAGCGCTGGCCTCCGCAAACATGCGGCGGCAGGAATAACACACATATACACAATGGAGAGACCATATGCACAGAGGAGAAAACCTAAATCAGCCAAATTGCATAGTGCTGTTCAGAAAAACTGACAATTATATGCAGACTCCAGCAATAAAACATGATTAATTGTTGCACTTTAGTTATCATAATTGGGAAAATGAAATTAAAAGGAAAACTGCCTTCATCAGTAGAAAACAGCACTTCTTTCAGGGACAACTTATAGTAATTGCCTTCAAAACATAAATCAAGCTCCACTCACAAACAACGCGCGCACACACACACACACACACACACAATGCTCTCGGCTGGCTATAGGCATCGATTGGGAGTTGAGCGATAGAATGAGTTTGGAGAAATATCCTATTTTCATTTGGAGCAAACGAGAAAACAATACGATCCTGGAGAATTCAGTTTGGGCTCCGATATCACATGCATTAATCACATGTCAGAAAGACCCCGGGTATCAAGATACACTAAGAGCACATGAATTACACACTAATACACACACACACACAGTTGATGTGTATGTGTGTGTGTGTGTGTGTGTGTGCTGCATCTCAGTTTCTCAGTCTTTCATCATGCAGTTGGAATGACTGGACGCCTTCCTGAACGCCCTGTGAACTGTAGCTCTGCTGTCTTGCTTCCAAACATCAAACACACACACACACACACACACACACACACTTGTACACATAAAAACACACGGACAAACATGTATCAAAAATATCTGTGCTGGGATTCAACCAGTGTGAGATCATCAAGACCCGCTGCCTTTTTCTCCGGATGTGTACGTATACGTACAGGTTTGGCTGCTAATAAATATTTAAAACATGTATTGTAACTAAAATCAATCAGTAACTGTATTGGAATGTCATCTTCGAAAAAAGTCTACATTAAAACTATAAAATTACTAATGGTCCTGGCGAAAACTGAAGTGAAGGTTGAAGAAAAAACCAAATGTCTCAATGTTGCATAATTTCTCTTCGGAAACTGGAGGTTATGCATAAAAAGCTGGATGTGAAGTGTCGACTGGTGGAAAAGAAATGTTGTAAAACTATTGACAAAAGAGAGAACTCATTGTGCTGTGCTGCATAATTGAATGAAACGGGGAGGAGGAGGAGGTCTGGATGTATTGACAACGATCTTTAAAAAGCCCTCGTGCACCTTCGAGACGGTCCCTAACTGGCAGCCTTCAAAATAAGAGCATGAGGTCAAAATAACACAAGAGCACAACAAATCTGATGCAAACTGATGAAATGTTATTCAGGATGAACTTTGCAGAAAGTCTGCGAGTGTTGAGCTGAAAACTATCTGCAGCTCCATGTGAGTAACTGGTGCAAGCGCTCACAGATACACAGAAAACAATGACTTTAATTAGTGAAAAAAAAAAAAGTCTGAAGGAGCGTCTGTTTCTATTATCATTCAGTGTGACATCCTGTGTTTGTTTACCTCCCCTACATGCTCACGCTCGCATGTGACGCGTCCCCTCCATACATACACACACATAGGACCTGCACAAACGCACACAAACATGCAGGATCGCTCATACACACATTATGGAGACACAAACTCCTGCGAGTGTGACTGTGGATTAAACTTCATGTGTGTGCGTGTGCAAGACATGACACTCACCTCTGATTCCCTTGGACCGAGTGCGAGTCCGCTTATCATCACCTTCTATACTCATCTGGGATGGAGAGAGGAGGGAAAAATGGAAAGCACAGGAGGAGGAGGAGGAGGAGGAGGAGAGAGAAACAGAAAAGACAGAGTGGGAGAGAAAAGGAGGATGTTCGTGAGGAGAGAGAGAGAGAGAGACCATCAGTGGTGATTTCTCTACAGTTAATCGTCCTTGACCTCCTCAGCTGAAATAACCCTCATCTGACTGTTCCCATTGAAACACAAGAAAAGGCAACACTGACACAAAGAGATGATCATATCTGTAATTCCCCGCCCCCCCTAAAAAAGACAGCCCCCCCCATCATCCCTCGCCCCCCCCTCGCCCACCGTTTGTCTGTCACCACAGAATAAAAACACCCGGCTGCTTCCGCCCTGCTAACTTCATCAGAATAAAGACAGGAATAAAAGGCGAATGTGGAAGCAGAGAGGGGGAAAACAAACCCTGTTGTTTGAGCTTCTTTCAAACGCCCTCCCCACTCTCACCCCGCGCACACCTCCTATCACTCTCCCTGTAATTTCCTGCACCTGAGTGGTACACATGATTGTACGCTGCGAACAGGCAAAAGGCAGTAGCCGCGCAGGGGCCACGGCCCCTGTAAGCAGAGGGGGCCGACAATCATAACTATGCTGAAAATAATAATAAAGCAAAAAAAAAAAAAAAAAAAATACACAGTCCGCTAAAAAGCCGCTATAATAACCCTTTTAAAGAAGAGCACACACGCGTGTGCGTGTGTTGTCATGCCCGCTGCTTACTCCTGGCTCGGCTTTTAAGCCACAAAGGAGCAGGTGTTAACCCTGCTGCCTCACACACACACATACACACATGTACACACACACACGCGCATATTGACCCTCGGCCACACCTCTTCAGCACTACCTCTCCGTGCTCAGTGCTGCTCTCGGTGCACTCTAAAACTATCAGATGCTTTTTAGACACAATGGAGCCATTAGCTTTGATTACTGGACTCTGGGTTGTTGGTTTTTTTTTTGTATTCCAGGTCTCCCCTCTGTCTCTCTTTCTGTCTCACACTTCCTCCCTCATGTACCACCCCTCCACTTCCCTCACTGCCCCAAAAACTACACCCTTTATCCCCATAGTTGCCGTCACCCCCCCACACACACACACTCTCTCCATGCACTGGCACTTAGCTGCTTTTGTTGCTTCTCTATAGTCAAGTTGGCACCGCCACAGTGGGATTCAAACATGGGGTCTCTGTTTCTCTTCTCCTTTTTTCCCCTCTCTCCCTCTCTATTTGGCAATGCCCCTTTCCTGCTAATAGACTACTTATGAAAAGAAGGAGGGAAAGAGGGATGAGAGGAAGATGAAGCACGCTGTTGTTGTTGTTGTTAAGAGCTTTTCTTTTTCTTTTTTCCTTTTTTTCCCTTCCCCTCCCCTCCTCGCCCCTAAGGAGGGTACGCTTCATTCATTAGAGTCTAGTGTTGGGCCGGAGGTACAGGTGCAAGGCGCGGGCCCCTCCCTTCCTGTGTGGGTCTCCACCGTCTTGGCCCCCGTCCTCTCTGTCTCCCACCACTCTGGGCCTCCGACTCTTTTGATCGGGAGCTGCTAATGTAGAAGTCGAGCAACAAGTAGCAGCTTTGTGCCCTGCCTGAAGGGAGCAGTTGACTCCTTCTGTGCTCCACTCACAGCACTGTGTGGGAAGAGGAGCGGATGAGTGCGCACTGAGAAGTTTTCTGTCTCTGTGTGCGTGTGTGTGTGTGTGCATGTGTGAGCGCACTCCGTTTTACACGGGTGCATTTAGTTCAAAGTCCATTTCCTTACACTTGGGAGTGTGCACTTGTTTCTATGCATGTGTAAAAGGAACAGCGGTGGAGTAAGTGCTGTAATTAAGTACAATTTTGAGCTGCCTGTGCTCTACTTGAGTGTTTTATGCCATACTTTGTACTTATTTCATACAACTCCATTACCTTTCAGAGGGAAATATTGTACTTTTTTTTCCCACCTCACTACATTTATTGGATAACAAAGCCTATCTCTACTTTAAGAGATACTATGCATATATAAAAAATTAAACTGCTCAACATACGAAAGCAGTTAAAATAGCTCCATTCCCATTAAAATGCTGCTCAGAAATTTAATCATAATAATCATCCAGAGTTTCTCTGCACAATAAGTAGGTCTTCTTGAGTACGCTGAAGAATTATTCCCATGTTGAGTCAGCTGTTCCATTTGAATGGTGCATATTGAGAATGTATGAAGGCACTCAGTTAACTAACACTGACGGTTAACAACTAATCTTATTTACAGTTCAATAACTTATGGTGCAAAAGATTGCATGGATGGATAAAACAGTTTGGTAATGGGTAAAAAGAAGTGCAAGAGTAAGATCAAATTAGTGGATAAATAAGTGCAATGATTAGCTAACATTAACAGATAAATAGCTGTCAAATGCGATGGTTAGAGAAAACTCACTAAAATGCAATGGATAGCTGAAGCAAACAACTAAACAGGTGGCGAGGCTAGCTGAAAAACATTTTATAAAATGTTGAAGCTTGAAGTAATAATATGTTTTCAATGGAGAGCTGTTTTTGCATTACTTTTTAAAGCTATTTTAGGCTATTGTAACAGTATGGCCCCGCAGCGTGACGGTGTTAGAAAAGAGTTAAGAGGGGATTTAAGTGGCCACAACACGAGTGGATGGGGTCTTTTCATCTGCATCCCCCTTTCTGTAAAAGCCCCATTTTCACTGTGACTGAGGAGGAAGGGTGTGTGTGTTTATGAATACATGTGTGTGAGAGAAATGTGCACGTGCATGTGAAGATTGCACATGTTCCCCCCCTTCATGAAAAACATCCCATACTAATCTGTTACTGCTCTGTTACTTTCTGGTCCTCCTTCCTTTTCGCCTTCCTTCCTTACATTGATAGTCATCAGATGAATCGAAACCTGGACTGAAAGGGGCCCCTATTGCTTTCATGTTTGTGTAACCATAGTTACGCACATTTAAATAGGTAAGCACATCTGAGTTCTCTTTTTCCTGTCCTTTTTCTCAATTCCAGCTCATTAAATTTTTATGAACACAAAGTCACAGCCAGTGAATCCAGATGCAGCCAGGCAGGCATTCACCTGATTTCCATTATCTCTTTCAAACGGCTCCCCCCTTTTCTTTTTAATGTATGCTCAAAAACTTGTCCTTTACCTTGTTGTCTTTTAATTAAACTCCTTGAACGGTGCAGGTAGGTGGGCCTACACATTACAGTCTCATGCAGAACAGAGAAAAGCAGTGAAAGAAAGCGGGAGAGAGAGGAAAATGAGAAAAGAAGGTACAGTGTGTGTGTGTGTGAGTGTGTGAGTGTGTGTGTGTCCTGGGGTTTAACTAGTGTGAAATGTGATGTGGAGCAGTAGCAGACGGAAAAAAAGAAAGAGAAGAAGAAGGAGGAGGAGGAAGAGGAGGAGGAAGACGCGGCTCATCCCTACAGGCTGTGTTGTACATTATCAATTATGTCCTTCTTTGTGTGCAGCGGTCGGAGCAGGAGGGCCTCGGCTCTGCTCTGCATTCTGACAGTTCTATGTAAATGGCTGGCTGGGGGCAATGACTTCAGAGAGAAGGTCACCCTTCGTCCCTTGGTGCACATAAATGACTCTTTTATTCATTTTCAGGTTTACAAGAGCAGATGAAGAAAGGAGGGGGTTAAGGTGGGGTGGAGACACTGGGAGGGTTTGGGGTGGGGGGGGTGCCGACCGAAGACTGACATCTCTAAATATTACCTGCGGACAGCAGCTGCCAATTAGAGGCACGCCGCACAGTTCCAACCTCGACAGGCCGACCACGCTGCGCAGCCTCCATGTTGGATCACCACACAGCGAGCCCCTCAGTTTCACTTTAATAATTCACACGAGGCAAAGCGGAGCAGCGAGGAGGAGGAGGAGGAGGAGGAGGAGGAGAGGTGGCTCTCACTTCATATGCAAAGAGACTCCGCGTCGACCCTGACGTGATTTTTGCGGGTTCTTAAAACAAAAAGTAAACATGGATTCCAGCTCTTCTCCCTCTCAGGCCGTCGTCTCATTCATCTCAGTTGGCCCACGAGTCTAACAGGATAATGAGGAGGTTGTGTGGCAGGTATGGTAAAGTGTCAGGGCCCAACAGACTGGAGCCGCTTCACATGATGTAGTGTTTGAAACCAGCGCCCTCTCTCTCCTCAGCTCCTTCAGCGGCAGAAATCAAACCAAATCAATAAAAGTCATCTCTTCAGATGAACCCGAGCCATCAGGGGGAAGCAAAACTACTTTTACTGGGCCCAGGGGAAAAACAGCCCCCCCCTCCCTCCTCCACTACCTCAACCTACCCCCACCCCCACCCCCACTCCACTCCCTTCGTCTCTCTTTCAATCTCCCCTCAATCCCTCCATCTCTTTGTTGAGTGTCACAATCTCCAAAATGAAAAAAAAAAAAAAAAAAAAAAGCAGCAGATGTGTGCAGAATGGAGAAATATCCTTGAAAAGGTGACAGTGTTGGTCAGAAGTTTTTAGGATCAAGTACAGGAAATAAAAGAGGGGAGCCGGGGTTTGGAGAGGCAGAGAGGGTTAAAAGAGAGAAGAGGAGAGGAGAGGAGTGAATTTCTGCTGCGCTGATAAGGAGGAATATCATGGACAAAAAAAAGTATGAGCAGCTCAAGGACATCCTTTTTGAGTTTCTTTTTTTTATTGTGTTTCAATAGGAAAAAAAAAAAGTCCTGTGAAGTGGAGTGAACTCAGCAGTGGGAAAACGCTGAGCTGTGCCATGCTGAGCTTAACTAAACTGAACTAAGCTGAGCGCGGCTGAAGCAAAGGATGGGCAGGGCCAAGCGGGAGATTTGATGTGCTGTTTGATTCATGTTTTTCTGTCCAGCTTGGCCATCAAACCCCCAACCCCTCCCCCCCTCCCCTTTCTCCCCCCAACACACACACACACACACACAGCTTGCCTCTTTTCTCCATCCTCCCCCTTCCTCTGCCTCCACCCTTTTTTTTTTTTTTTTCTACTTTCCCCGCTGAGTTAGGGATTGGGGAAATGCCCAGGAAGCAGAATCAGGTTGGAAGGGGTGTAGGGGTGTGGTGAGTGGTGAAGAGAGGTGGTGGGGGAGGATGGAGGGGAGGGGAGGGGAGGGGAGGGGAGGGGAGGGCCTTGTCACTCACCATGATTGGTCGACGGCTCTGCAGTCTCTGGGAGGCCTGACAGCGGCTGCTGGTCCTCTCGCCTCGTGTCCACCGCTGGTTCACCAGCTCGCCCCGAAACTCATTTTCTAGCAACCAGAGAGAGGAGAAACAAGGAGGTGAGTCAAAGAGAAAGGGGGGAGGAGGGGGTGAGAGTGAGGGTTTTTTGGGGGGGGGGAATAAAAAAAAAAAAAAAAAAAAAAAGAGGAGCGAAAAAAACTGTTGTCATATGAAATCATCAGCATCAGCACCAATGGACGGGGCAGTGGTTTGGATAAAGGAACGAAGGGGAGGGGGGGCTGGGGAGGGGGGGGCTACTTTGAAGGAAGGTCGGGGCACTCGAGCATACTGCAGACGCTCCTTTATTAACTAACAGTGTGTATGCCTCACACACACACATACACACACACACACACACACACACACACACATAGAGGCATGGTTAAGTGCCCCAGCTGGGGTCCCTGTCAGTCTGCTATTAGAATCAATCAAATTTGCACATTTTTATTGAGCTTTTCAGGTTGCATATATAAGCACAAGGGGGGGATGGGTGATGCAAAGGGAGACGGGGTGAAGAACGGTCAGTAAATAATGAATCATACATAAATCAAACCCCCTTTTTTTTCCTCCCCCTTTCTTTTCCATCAAGGTAATAGCGCCTCGCTTCATCTTCCCAGTTACCCAGAAAAAAAAGAAGAACAAGAAACAGATTCAAATCTGTTACAAATCCTTTTTCTTCCACTCTCTTCCTACTTTCTGAGATGCTGTTGGTGGAGTTGTTAAACACAAAACAGACTCGTGTGGTGGTCGTTTTTTTTTTCTTTTCTCGCTCCCCGTCAGTTTCAAGTTCAGGGAGAGTGCGGAGTATATTTCTATGAACGCCCAAGGCTGAACTTTTCAACTAGTGTAGCTTTAAGACACTTCAGCTGCTCCCTCTCTTGCTCTCATTTTGCTATGTGCGTTTTTTTTTTTTTTCTGTTGTTGTTGTTTTTTTTTTGTTTTTTTTGCACCACCAAGCTGGTACAGTGAAATGTGATTCTTTTTTCGGATATATATACGCACCTATAACCTTTAGCTTTCACCTTTCTATGGATTGTGCGAGGCAGCAGAACGCTGTGAAAGAGGAAGTGCCCTTGAGTTTATAGTGACTCCTCCTCCGTGCGGGGCTACTATCCATCTATCCAACGGACCAAGGTTTGGGTCAGCTCACTCTGAATCCTCGCTATTGAAAATGAAATATCAAGCCGCAATAATGTGGAAGAGTAATCTTTCACAATCCACAATTCAAAACCGAGGATATTCAAGGCAAAACGCTGTAATTATTTGAATTTTGACATAAAAACTAAATGAAAGCTCCAAATTTAAAGTGGCCGCCGAGATATAGCCGCTTTCAAACATCCTGCAACAACATAAAGCTGTTTTTCATTTTAAATCCCTGGCCTTTGAAGAGTGCAAGATGCATCTGTCCATCTTCTTTCCCTCCCGTCTATTATCTCTACCTTGTCAGTGAGTGGTTCTCTCCGTGCACGTACACTCCTGTCCTGTGCGTGAACCCACAGAGCGGAGCAGAGTGCACGCTAAAAGCAACGCCAACCTGAAAGCAAACAGTCGGAGGAGAGACAACAAAAGGCTGGCGTGTCCGTATGCGAGGGGTCCCGAAGCAGACCAGCCCCTACCCCTTCCATCCATCCATCCCTCCCAACGCCCCCTCCTCCATCAAACCCCCACTCCCTCCTCCTCCTCCTCCTCCTCCTCCTCCTCCTCCTCCACGCCCATCCCTACTTTGCCCATTACATGCAAACCTTGCCAAAGCCCAGCAAGCACTCTTTGCAAAATGCTTGTTTATCAACTTTCACCCCCCCCACCCCCCACCTCAGCAAAAAAGTGATTACAGCAGCAATACTGTTCGTCTGCATCTCTATCTCCGTCTCTCTGTCTCAGCTTTCTCGGTCCCTGTGCGCACAAGCACGCAAAACTCACTCATGTCTCTTTTTTTCCCCCCCAGTCTCTATATACAGTATGTTCCTGCGACTTTTCTTCCTTCTTTTAAAGTGAGGCGAAGTGAGCATCCATCCTGTATTGTCAGTTTGGGAGCCAAGGAGCTGAGAGCCCTTCCTAAATGCCAAATATATAACAGCGCTCTATTAGGACACGTTGCCTCGGGCCATGTGTCAGCGTCCCTGCTCACTTTGTTTAGTCCTGAGCTGCTGTTCCTGCTGCAGATACAGAGAAAACACATCTGGACAGTTTGAACCTGCCTGACGTGTTTGATAACCGGGGGTTAATAAAAATAAAAAAAATCAGGTAATTAATCAGAGAAAAGGTGGAATAATTGACCTTTGTGTACTTTCATCTGTTTGTTTCATTCTCACAACAAAAAAAAGAGAAAGAAATGAACATCTGCATCCTTCCACTGATGAAAAACAAAACTCGTTGAGCCTCGCCTGCTGTGGATATGTAGCTACTCTCTTATTCTTTGATCAGATGCTGCTCATTCCCACCTAAAAGACTCGCAGCTCGTTATTTTGCAGCGAAAATTGGAGGAGTACGAGACAATTAGCCGTTCACCGGGGAGGTTTGGCTAATCAGAAGCGAGGGGATGGAGTAGAGGGAGTGGGAGGGAGGAGAGGGGATTTAAAAAATAGTATTTTACTGCCAGGATTATGTTTTTTCTTTCTTTTTTTTATCAAAGTGTGAATCTTTGAGTGGCAAAGTTAAGTTTTTTTTTTTTCCTTCAATGAAAAACAAATCAACACATTTATCCTGCAAAGAAAAAGAAAAAAAACTCATCCCACCAGGAAACAAAGTTTAGGCTGAAGTAATACCATTACAGGCCTGCAGCTTACTGTACTGGGACAATGGAGCAAAGAGGCCTAAATCCATAGTTAGATTAAATACCAGGGTGAACTGTCTGTAACAGTATTAGTGTACGTACAGGGCCGCGGCCAGCTGTACACCCCTGGTCCTGTTAAGCAGGATTTAGAGACAACTTAGTGTGATTACAGCGAGCCGGCCCTGAAGAGACAGAGAAATCAAAAGTTGTGGAGCTGGACAGTCTTATATCACTCAATGGTTTCCTTCTTTGTTTCGCTGCACACAAATAAATATTTTTAAAAAAACGGAGTATCCAGATGTGAGAATTAGATTAGTGAAAAAAAAAAAAAAATATTCTGTCAAAAACCTTCATTTGAGGTTTAGAGTTTTCACGTCGCCCCTTCAAGGTCAAACACAACAGAGCACTGGGAGACAAGAGAGGCGAGCAGAAGAGTCATTAAGTGAGTGTGAGGCAGGTGCTGGCTGCTGTCGCTGATGGGATGGGGGTGTTGAGGGGAAGGGGAAGGCAGCGCCAACTCAAAGTGTAACCAGCATTTTGGAGGAGCCTCCCTGACCTCAGCATCTGAGGACCAACACACACACACACACACACACACATGTGCCACATCAGTAAAACTGCAGGGATGTTTGCACCTGAGAGCCAACTCAGTCTGCAGCTGCAGTTTGTTATTTTCAAAACACTTTCTGCATCTTATACTCTCCTTCTCTGTCCCTCTGCACATTTGCTTACTTTTTAATTAATTTTTTCTTCTTTTTTTATTTTGTAATGTACTTCCTCTCTAATGCAGGGCATGAAATTCATTATTTCCAGGCTTTCATTTTAAATGCCTCCTCTCCATTGAAAGCCTGGCCAACCCTGACCTTTGCTTGTATTGCTTAGATTTCTGATAGGCTTTGAATGACGAGGGTGCAATTTGGCCCCAGCTGCTCCTCCAACATGTTTATTGCGCTCCCTCCTCCGGCACCTGCTGTCCTCACCATGGGCTATTCAGCCCTTCATAAATAGGGAGGTTTCCTCCCTATCACTGTAACTAAGACCACAGAAAGAAAAAAAAGACACACAAAAGCAACTTCAGATGTAGCCTGTGCTACATGAAGCTCTATACTCTGCTGTTATAGCCTCTACTAACAGCATAAGGCACCGATAACCTAATTCTGTAATCCCCTGAAACTGGGCTACATTTCACAGGAAAAGTATACAGAAGAAAAACAATAGGTGTTTTATCATTTCTGCCTGTGATGAATTCAATGGAGCACTGTATTTAGTCAGAATGAAACTATACAACACACGTAAAGCTTTGCTTTCTCAGTAAAGGTTAGTCCTGTGTATTTCTGAGTGGTATAAACAGATGTCTGATCTTTACCTTTTAAAACTAGGTCAGAGAAACATTCTCATATACAGCATGAACAATATCACTGCCATCAAAACACGTCGCCCCTTGAAAGGAGACACACACTATCATCCTCATCATCATCATCATGCTGCCTGTAAAGGATGGAAGCTTTTCAAACACAGACACCGGTGGGGAGTAAAGTAAGTTCGGATGGATCCATAGCCTCTAACATGTGAACCAGCAGCTGAAGTTTCTCCTAAAGAGCAGCAGCAGAGAGGAGCGGTGTGTTCCACAGCTGCAGGATGGAGAGCAACTTAAAGAGCGGGTGACATAACACTGTGTATCATCATCCCTCATCTCTTTTCCTCCATCTTAGGACGCAGGTGCTTTGACAGACCGTGAGGCGCACACGCACGCACACATACACACACACACAGAGCACATTACGTGGCCATCTAAGCAAAAACAAGAAAGAGGGGGTGGGGGTACAGGGGGGGAAAAATACACAACGCACAGGCTCACATTCTGCACCGCACCACGGTGTCGGGGTGAATCCGACCAGATGAACACTTCAAAATCCGGTGAAATGTGCAGCCCGAGCCCCCTGCCTCCCCGGCGGCCGCTGTTTATTTCCAGCGCCGCTTCTGAGGACTTTTTTTTTTTTTTTTTTTTTTTTTTTTTCTTCGCACCACTAAAGGCGGCTGACATTTGAAGAGAGCATCTCTGTATTTTTTTTTTTTTTTTTTTTTTGCTGCAGAGGATCAAATGGCCAACCCCTCCCTCTCCCTCCCTCTCTCCCTCAAACACACACTCACTCCATCCGTCCATCCATCCATCCATCCATCCATCTGTCCGTGCATCCACGGGAGCCCTGCTCAACGCCCAGTGTAACATCGTAATAACACAATTCGGTACTGAACTCTAAGACACACACACACACACACTTGCACACACTCGCACACACACTTTACTGTCACAAATCCAGAAACAGGAACGACTCGTGTGAGCGTATACAGTGAACGCGCTCGTAGAGAAGGTGAAACTAGAGGACAGCGTGGAGAATATACACTTCAGCTATGACTCAGGTCGGAAAGAGCATTCAGAGGAATAGAAATACAGAGCGAGTGTGTATTTTCTCAGCACCCTCTGCAAACACACACACACGCTGATAAACTGCCCAACACAGGCAGAGTGACAGGGAAGTGGGTAAACGCGCATCACTGAGCTCGTGAGAGAGCGCCATAGTTGGTTTATTCCCACTTATTATAAAGGCATCGGTGTAAATATGAACATCTGAAAGCAAAAGCAGCATCCGCTCTAAAACTAGTGTCACAGAGGTTTCCATCACCGAGGATGGGTGTTGAAAATGTAAATAAATAGGGGAGAAAAAAAAGAAAAAGGTCAAAGTGTTGAGAGCTCGCGGGTGAGTTTAAGTTTTAAATTATAATCGGGGAGGAATAGGAAATTATGAAAAGATGGAAAAACTGCTCTAATCTCGGTCAAACATCGCGCTGTGTGATGCTGAGGATGCGGAGACGCACCAAAGTTAGGCACCAAAATAGCCTCGAATACGGAGATAAATAATAATATGTGCGGTTCACATTCAAAACATAACCAGCGATGGTTTCTCTTTACCTGGATTCAACAAATATTTCCTCTGAGCTTCGTCCTCGCCAGGTTGTAAAAAAAAAAAAAAAAAAAAGAGTTGCAGGTCGCTGTCAAGTAGTTTGCTTCAAAAACAAAATATATATCCCGAGTAAAAGGTTTTTTAAAAAACGATCTTCTATCCTGTTTACAAACGTCCAGATGTGATAAATAGAAGCGCGGAGGGGAAGGTGTCCAGCGGCCCGTCCTACACAGCGCGGCGGCGCACGGCTCCGTGTCGCGGCGTTAAGATGTTACTTGTTTGTAAGCAAAAAAACATGGCTTCATTTGCCTTTGTCAGCGAGAAAAAACGTAATATTGACTTACCTTTCCCTCATGAGCCATTGTATCCCCCCCTCCTCCTCCTCTCCACGCGCCCCCCCCTCCCCATCTCCCCCACATACACACACACACCCCCCGATCTCCTCCCTCCGCCCTTTGCCATGACATCACGGAAGCTGTAGTAAAACCTCCAGCATCAGATGGGCAGGGCTTGAGCCCCCCCTCCCCTCCCCTCCTCCTCCTCTTCCTCCACCTCCTCCTCCTTCTACTACACACTAACTCAATGGGCATATATACACATACACTCCCTCTCTGACTTTCTCTCTCTCTCTCCATCCCTCCTCCCCTCTCTCGCTTTCAAACACATACATCATCTGAGCCGAGAAAACTGACAACTTTAAACTACAAACTAGATTTCAGCAGCCTCTCCACAGGCAGCAGCAGCAGCAGCAGCACAAACCTTAATCCAAATATTAGAAGAAAAAAAAAAAAGAAATAAGTTCCCGCTGCTGTTTTCTCTCCTTTTCTCAAAAACATGGGGGTTACAGTCTTTACGCACAGTCTGGAGGAGACTGCTGCATCCCTGCGCCTCTGGGCTCCGCAGCCAACACAATATTACGCACCAGAATGAGCTCATATTTTATACATTTCACCGCGCTGACAAGTTCTTGATGTTCCGCAAATGCATTATGGAGGTTATAGCTGCTGTAATCCTTCACCCCCCCCCCACACACACACACACACCCACCCACCACCACCACCACCACCACCACCCCACACATCCTGGAAAGTGGTACCGTCCAATAATTCATTCAGGGGACATTTTTTTTCCTTCTCTCTCCCTCGGATTGGGAATTGATGTAGTAGTTGTATGCAGAGTTAGTATATGCACGCTGCTCTGACAGCATCTGATAATTCCTCCGTATAGGGAAGAGGGGGTTTTAACGACATATAGGCAGAGAGGCGAGTCTCTGAGGGAGCTTAACTAAAAATTATTTATGCTCTGGGGAGGGCAGGGGATGGATATCAATTTGAATTATCGCTGGAGTAAAGTAAAAAAAAAAAAAAAGGGGGGGGGGGGGGGGGGGGGGACAGTAACAGAGAAAATGTGTTGAACAAACATGAGGTTGAGGTTCGCAGGAGTTTTTAAGAAGAGTGATCGCTGTCAGTTACAGATCTGCTGATAGTTTTAAAGGATCATTGAGGCTGTCAGTGCGGCTCTGAAACAACAAACAGCCAGTCTTAATAGTGCAACTTGGAGTCACTCCCAAATGTTGCTCACACCGTGGTTTTTGCTTTGCTGTTTTGAAACCATTAGTGGAAATGACAACCATTCATTACAAGCCATTTGAGAATAGTCCCCACAAATGCCATCCTTTATCTGCTGTCTCCACGCCGCGTACGCAGGGAATATTCAAAAAGCCCAACCTTCAGCTTTCAGAAATTCTATTAAATTCTTATCTCTTTGCAGCAGGCTCTTTTTGTGCAATCCCATTGTTATGCATTGGAGCTGAAATCAATCACCGGCCGTGCACGCCGCATCAGTATGATTTCAGACCGTGGGCGCGGAAAGAGAGGAGACTCACACAACAACAGCACCGACAATCGAATAAACAAAAGAGGGAAAATATTAATATAAATATATATATTATATATTTACATATCCCGGGCCCTGATCCAGCAGAGGGGAGCGTGTGTGTAGTTAAAGGCCTGCAAGTCAGGTGTGAGCTGAGAAGCCAACAGTGGCAGCACGGTGGACGGATTAAAATAAAATAAAAAAGTGCATTCTTTTCTAATTCAGCCAAGCAGTAGTAGTCGTTTTGAACTTTTCCAGCAGTTTGAAGTCAGGACTACGGACAGCTCAGCTCCAAAGTGCAGCGGGAGTGTGCTGATGGGTGAGTTCAGGACCGTGGACAGCTCCGGCCTGCTGCCTCTCAGGCCCCTACAATAACTTACATAAGCTCATTGTTGAAGCAACAAAAGCTTTTGTCTGCGCGCTGCTCTGACTCTCTACCTCATTAAGTGTCACTTCGGACTGCATTTATTGGTATTAAACAAAACTAGTTTGATTTAATGTAAATATTTGTTTATATCCTTATTTATGTGAAAAACAACTTTACTTCAAGTATTTTCACTCTTACTGTGAAAGATGAGATTGTTTGAAACTAAAGTAAAGTAAAATAACCAAAACTAAACTGAAGTTATTGTAAGCTCATTGATCTTTTATGATTATATAAGAAAAAAAGAAAGAAAGAAAAAACTAAGTTGAACTTAAGTATCTGAATGAGCCTGCCTCATTATTTCAGGTCGTTTCACTTGAGTAAGTTTTTCTTTTATTTTGAAAGATAAAGCTCTAGTTACTAGTAGGATGGAAGAAGAAAAAAGTTTGTCTTCTGTTATATAAAGAGATAAAAGATAATAAAAGATAATAAAGTGTGTATTGTGTGGCACTGAACTAAAACCAAACACAACTTACTCCTGTGAACAAGTGGAGTATTAATAGTGGAATAAAGTGAGACATTTCCTTTTGAAGGCCAGCAGCTGTGGCTCATGTGGGAAAACTTTTCTCCACTGCTGTTACAAAGTGAGTGCAGATGCAGATGGTACAGGGGCCTGCTGCTCCTTAATGCTCACGTCACTCCAGACTATAGCGGTTGTATGGTGGCTATATTGTGGAGGCAGCCAGTATAAATATTACATGGGGCAGCAGCTGACTGAGCGCTTAGGTTGGGACCGGGGGAGGCCCCTATAGTCCCTCGACAGATGGAACAAGCCGACAGACTAACACAAGAAAAAAAGTTTTTAATAAGCCCGCAGCTTGGCATTGTCCCCACGGTACCGGGGCCACACGGTCCCCTAGGGGACCAACTGTCCTTTGTCTGGATAGTTTTTTGTGTTTTGTTAGATTTCTTTTAACACTTAAGTCTAAGTTAAGTTTTAGTTGTTAGCTGAGGAGAAGTTTATTTTATAAGAGTATTAGCCTACTCTAAAGTGTTTGTGTGTGATGAGTTTGCAGCTTGTTGTTGTGGTGAAGTTTTAAAGTTACAGCTGGTGTGTCTATAAGCCTCAGATAATCCTGCGCAGCGACGGATACAGTGTCTGTAGCAGGGCTTTTATTTTGAACAGAAGTAGAACTGCTCTAAACACAACTTTAAAAAACGTAAAATTAAAAAAAAAAAAAAAAAAAAAAAAGGTCTTATATTCATCTGTAAAGCGTCTAAATACTTAGTGGCGCAGATACTCGCTCTACGTTACTCTCTGTGTCGGTTTACACACTGACGCACATGCCGAAACACAAAGTTAGGTTTAAAAGTTGCCGTAGTTTTAGTCATAAACAAAGCCAGTGATACGAACCTAGGAAAGTGCGGCACAGCTTCATGTTTGCGGTCCTCCTCCTGTCTCTCTCAGTCTCTCTTCTGTCCCGTAGCGACCGCCGCCGAGTGCCGCAGCCAACTTTACTTGTGCCGAGACAAAGTTGCTCAAACTTTAGTTCAACTTCTGCGGCCCCGGGCAGAGGAGGGGAGGGGGCGGGGGCAAGCAGCTGACTGACACACCCAGGGAACCAATAGGAGGGAGGGTTGGTCAGCCCCCTTCCCTGCTGCCGGGAGCTGGACCCAATCCCAGCCCCCCTCCCTCCCTCCCAAGTCCCCCCACCCCAACCCAGTCTCAGCTTTCAACAACAATAGACTGAACAGCAACAAAGAGCATCTGCTGCGCCCGGCAACTTCTCACACTCACTAAGCTCCCCCGGCAATCTGATTTAAACCATACAAACACTTCACTCCGTCTCATCTGACTGCTTCATTCATGCTCTATTTTTAGAGCAGGGACACTTTACCTCAACCTCAGCAAACTCTGAAAAAAAAAAACATAAAATGTTGCATGAGTATAAGACAAAAATCCAAAATATGAATATCTAAACTGGAGTTTCAAAGAGAGGAGGCACAATAATACTATAAAAATGACTTAAGACCACATTAGCATATTATAGGCCATGTTTTAAGAGCTTTTATTCTCTTAACCCAATAGGCTATATCAAACTCCACAAGGAATCAAAAATGTACAATACAAATACAAACAGGTTTTTGAAACTAGAATTTTTTTAAAAACTGAAGAAAAATAATACAAAAATTATCCATATGAAACACTCAGTTTTAAGACCAAATGAGAACATTATATGTTTTAAGAGCTTTTAGTCACTTACATCAATATTCATGTCATAAATAAAACTCATAACCAAATAACCAAAATATAAACATAATATATATAAAATAAGAGTTTGAAAGAAAGAAAGCACCATAATAAGAATTAAATCTTTCCAGAAACAATTTAATGTTATCTTATTTATATAAAAGAAAGTTTTTATGGCTTTTATTCTCTTAAACCAATATTACTCTTTTCAGTTTTCCAAACTTCTGCTAAAGTTAAGAGCATCTCATCAGGTGCGTGGTGTAGGTCTGAGCCCCCCTCCTCCATCATGTGACTGCAGATATACCAGATGTACGGCTAATTTAGATAAGTTAGAGGAACATTTTCACTGGAACTCCGGGCCTATTCAGAGAGTCTGTGTCTGGAGCAGACAGACAGTTCCTCCCTCCCAATAGCAGATGGTCTGCCAGATAATGAGCTCTCCAATTGCTTGCTCCCATTACCCCCATCCCCATCTCTCCAAGATGTAATGGGGGGTAAAGCAACCCCAACACATTCTACTGCTTTTCTTCTTCATTTCATTTTATTTCACACACGTTTAATGACATGATTGTTTTTCATATTGTCTGTTCAACAGACACATTACCAGACAATTTTCCCTGTTCCCAGCAAGGTGTAGCCTATTGATGCCCATTTAAGTTTAATTTAACAAACACCTGACCAGTTACAGGCCGTAAAATTAAACTAAATAAAATAATCAAAATTTAAACTGGAAAAATACTCAAGTCTAAACTAAACTGGCTTATTACTCATGCACACTTTTATCCTGTAAGACTGAGTTACAGTTGACCCACTGACCCACTACAAGCGTGAGCTATTGTTACTAAAAAAAGCAGCTAAACTCAACTTCACTGATCCATTATAAGCTTAATATGTGACTAAAACAAGGCTTAACTCACTTTTATAATCCTGAAACGTTGCACACAACTTCAAACTGTGACACACAACTAAACTCTAATTCCTTGACCCTTTGTATGAATAAAGTGAACTTAACTAAAATGACTCTTCGTTTAAAGGTTGAACAACTATCAGCTACTAAACATCACAGTACAAATTAAACTCAACTCAACTCAAAGTATTTGAAAACCTGGATTACTGTGTCCAATTAAACTAAACCTAAGATCAGTCATTCCTCATTATATACACTGACATCATTGTTTCACTACTCTTAAACAAAAACTAAAATATAAGAAGAACAAAATGAATCAGACCAAAATTCACTTGGCTGCTGTTGACAAGTCTTGTCAATGAATAGAACTGGAGGACAGAAGTCAAAATCCACTCACCTAAATCTGAACTATCACATGCAAATCAAACAAAACTTTATTTTGCCCATATTGATGCCATTGACTTAACTAAATTAGAACTAAATGTCTTTTCCAACTGACTTAACTTAATTAACTCAGACTAAACTAAACTAAACCAAACTAAACTAAACTAAACTAAACTAAACTAAACCAAACTAAACTAAACTAAATCAAACCAAACTACATAAACTAGACTTTATACTAAACTAAACTAAACTAAAATAAACCAAACCAAACTATACTAAACTAAACTACATAAACTAGACTTTGGACTAAACTAAACTAAACTAAACTAAACTAGATTAAACTAAACTAAACTAGCCTGCATTAGTTTACGCTACCAGATGCCAGTGTGCACATGTCACATCTCTTTCTTGGCGACTGCCTCGTCGCTGCTTCTATGGCACAGACATGTGAAAGGGAAACGCACATATGTGATGAATTCACTGATTATCAAACTGGCTTTAGGAGTGTGGACAAAGAAGGTGTCGCTGTTGAGGAAAAGTGCTGGGTCTCCACTGATGCCATGGCAAGTTTTTTTTCCCCTTTTTTTTATCTGAGGATGCCAGACAGCCTCTTGTATTCTTCTTGAGCACGGTGCACTCATTAGCCTATTAACTTCACTGTGCACCCCCCACCCTTCTGTTCGCCTATCCAGATAGGCCCAAAAACACACTAACACATTCACACCCACACACATACGTACTGCACTTTCACAAGCATATGCAAACACACAGAAATGAATGCACGCACACACACATGCACGCACGCACGCACGCACGCACGCACACACACACACACACACACACACACACACACCACCCCCCCTCTCCTCTTATTCTCTGCTCTGTATAACAAGCAGCTGAACTCTGACATAGCCTCCAGCTGTCCTGGAGATGGTGGTGACAATAAAGTTTAAACAAACACACACACTCATACACACACATACACACTAGTGAAGAGCAGGAAACAGGACCTTGTTCAGAAAATGACCCGTGTGAGCTAATTAATGGAAATTTCACTCCATCTTCATCATCATCATTATTCAAAAGTACTTTTAAATGTTCCCTCCTACGCTTTCATTATCATTATTCAGCATCTCAGACAGCAACAACTTTGGACTGAGCTGGTGCAGAAACAGAAAGGGTCACCACTCCGCTGGAAGGGAAACGTTTCTGCCTCTAATACATTTTTCACATTCGTGTTTGAAGTAACAGAGAAAGTGGAAGTAGTGTACACAGTAGTGCGAGAGGGTGAGAGAGGAGCACAGTTTTTTTTTCCTCCTTTATTGTAACTTAGCTCAGTATGGACACACTCTCGCATGCACACACACACACACACACACACACACACACACACACACACACACACACACACACACACACACACACACACACACACACACACACCCTGGGTTCCTGCACAGATGGACATCAGAGTCCTGCTCCCGGTCTCATGATAACAATCAGGTTCATAATGCTATGGCTTTATTGCCCTGCCCCTCTCCACTCCCCCCCACCTCCCCTACATCCCCCCTCCCTCTCACTCACTTTCACACCCCCAACCTCGCTCTCTCTTTCTCTCTAACATCCATGCACCATGATCATACTCATATCTGTCAGCTTCCATTAGACACAGCAGAGCAGTGCCACCACCAGGACACAGGGATGGGATTTCTTTTTCCAAATATCTCCTCATAGTTCATTCAAACATCAATCCCCAATCCAACATGTTTGTTAAAAGGATCAATTCACACTGGTTCAAGCTGGTGAAGCAACACCCATACGTCCATATGGACCAATGCTGTGATCAGCCCATTCAACGATCTGATCAATCTAGTGGAAGTGAAGAGGGACTGGTCACCTCTTTGTTGAAAGCACAAAGTATAAGTGAAGTTAACTTGAAACTTCAGCCAAGTTATAGAATAGAATAGAATAGAATAGAATAGAATAGAATAGAATAGAATAGAATAGAATAGAAGAATAAAACTTTATTAATCCTTTACAGGAAATTATTGTGTCACAGCAGCTCCAATAGAATAGAATAAAAATACAGATACGATAATTAGGAGAATAAAATAACGGTCTTAGGCTAGCAGTAATATTAAGGATACATTAACAAAATCTTATGAATGGTGAGAAACAAAGAAAGAGAAACTGGGCTATAGTTTCTTTTTCTTTTCATGACTCATCAGTCTGTTAATATCTAGTCAACAATTATTTGCCAAAAGAAACTGCTCAAGATGATCTCTGCAAATGTTTGTCTGCTTACATTCACCCCCCCCCCCCCCCCCCCCCCCCAAAAAAAAAAGAAAAGATACCTCAAAGTTTTCTTTGGAATTTGTAAAAAAGTTATAACACAACCTCTCAGCAGCGCTACATCTTCTGATTGGACAACAGTGGGAAAAGACAAGCCATGGCTACATGTAGCTGGTTAGCATGCTAACACCAGTAGAGGAAACGTGATAGAAATAAAGGCAAAGCAAGACAGTTGTTATCCACCATTGCTGTCAGTTCTTGGTATTCTAGATACTGGATTTTTCTACACTGGGTTCATGCTGACATCAGCCACAGCAAAAGTTATACAAACGGCCCATTTAAACAAAGCTTTGTTTCAGTGCTGTCTCCAAACTCTCTGTGTTTTCTATAAAGTTAACAATTTATATTTCCCCAGCGGTGTTTCATCTTATTTTCCTTGTTTGGGTGGAAAAGACTGCAGTTTGGGGACTTGTCAACTTCAACTGTGTTTGCACTGAACTGTCTTCATGTGCAGTAGACAAACAAACTGATTCTTTGTTGTCATTAGAATACAATGAAACTGAGTTTGACAGCAATCCATTATGCGTATAGCTGCTCAAAATGATACATAAAGTAAAACATAACATGTATTGGTCCTAACAATAATAAATGAGTACGTACTGAAAGAGTGATTACATGGAAGGAAAGCAAACGAAGCAACTGACCATTGTTTAGAGACGGATTAGAAAACTTGTGAACTTCCCCTTTAACATAATCAGCTGTGAGTCTGCCTCTCGACATGATGAAGACACAGGCGGCCTCTGGCCCTCCATGACTGTCTTATTACACTTCTCCTTCCCCTCTTCTCCTTTGTGGGAGTTATGAATTTTTAACAGGCGTGTGCAAGGAAAAGGAAAAGGCCAAGAGACAGACAAAGTTTGGTCTGGGTGCCACTTTGGATGACCGTCATCTCCAGGGACCGACCCCCCCCCCACCCACCCACTACCCACACACCCACCCACTCTGCTGCTGCTTACCAACCCGATCCACAGCTTGGGCCTCCCCATGGGCAGGAAGTGGGGAGGGAGAGTGTGTGTGTGTGTGTGTGTGTGTGGGGGGGGGACACGTGGAATGGGGTCAGCTCTGCCAAAAGGCATCACATCGCTCCACTCCTCTGCACCGCCTGCTGCTGTGTCTGTCTGCTGTACCTCTCCGTCACTCTGCCCGTCAGTGGGGTGAGTCTGGAGTGGAGTGGAGTGGACCCCCCCCCCCCCCCCCCCCCCCCCACTCTTCATCCTCTCTTATAACTTTTCACAGAGCGCCACTCTCGTAACGCACACGCCGCCAGCCACGTTGTAAATAAGCCTTCTCCATCACTACACGCCCTACAGTCCAGACGAGCCTTGCGATGCTCACCCACTCCTCCTCCTCCTGTGTCCCACAGTGTGCCCCCACCCCTCGCCCCCCCCGCTGGGGTCGACCGCCTGACCCCCTGTCACCCTCCAAAGTCACTGAGTCAAATTCTTCGAGGCGTTTCCTTTCGCTGATTTCTTCACTCCCCTGCTTCTTCTCTCCACACTTGACAGTCCCAATCTTTTCCCTGCACACTATTCCCATCTCCTGTCTTCCCTCTTTTCTTTTTTCTCTCCACTCTCCACCTCTCTCTCTCTCTCTCTTAGCCCCCTCTCTCTCTATCTCTCTCTTCTCCTCTCTTTCTCCCTCCTGCGCTCACCCGGCAGCAGCAGGCTGGGCAAATATGTGCCCTGAGCAGCGGTAAATACAGGCAGCACTTCACAAACAAGGCCTGATTACAATGACAAAGGCTGCCACACTTTAGGGAGGAGCTTGGAGCAATTTGGAGGCTGCGGGGGCCATTGAGCGAGTGGCATACTTAATGGGCTTTGTGTGCCAGAAGAAAAGGGTCTGAGCTTCTGGGCCCAGCTGTCACTATGGAAAATATCAGACTGACACAGCACCCGACGCTCTTTGGCTTGCTCTCTTTTCTTCTTTCAACCCCCCCCCATCCCAAAACCTCACCCCTACACCCACCCACCCCCTGTCCCCCCCATCCAGCCTCCCTCTCCTCTCCTCTCCTCTCCCCTCTACTCTCTCCACTCTTTTTTTCCCTAGTTAGTGAGCACAAAAAAGTGAAAGCTGTTGGAGAGAAAGAAAGAAACTGAATGCGAACTCCCTCTCTTGATCTCTCATTCTCACACACACACACACACAAGGAGAAAAAAGCAAGCGTGCACCCGTGGTCACACACACACACACACACACACAAATATAATGCACAGTAGGCTGACTCTGCAGCAATTATTCAAACCCTAAACCCAGAGGGATAAATGACATTATTACATTTCACTACTTAATTACGTGTGTGGATAGTTACTAAGCGTTAGCCATCATGCATGCATAATGCAGTAAGATATAGTCACTTCGCTTCATAAAGCACCCTTTCATTACCAAATGTATGGCAGAAAAAAAACAAATTAACACATGTGCTCTGTGGAGGAAAAAAAAAAAAAAAGCAGGCACAGTAAGGGAGAAGAATAAACACACATTAAGTGCAAATATATGATTGTAAGGCATCGCATGGCAAAAAATAACTCCAACAACATTTAGTGGATTTCCAGCAGTGCCAAGCGACAGTTTATTTTCTGGAAATGATTTTTCTCCAGTGATAATGGGCTTGGCTCGAAAACAAAGACTAAGAGATCCTCTGAAGCAGCTCTCCGGTTACGCTTCCTCAATCCTTGTACGCAAAGCAAGCGCTCACACTCCAGATCCAACTGTATTACACCAGCTCTGTGACTTATGGCACTGTAACACTGAGCATAATACACACACCCACGCTCACGCACGGCAAAAAAAAAAAAAGAGCTTGCGCGCACACACACAGAGCAAAGCTGGAGCACTGGAGGCTGAACAGGCACAAACACATGCACACGGTCGCACGGCGCTGCATTATTGAAACACAGCACAAAGCCAGAGTTGGATGTTGTTTCACCTAATCTCTTTGATACCACTGTGGTGCTGCTAAGCTCCAGAAAATCAGCTTAGCAGATGTCCTAAAGTGTAGGTGGCTTGTTTCATGAGGCAAGAGAAGAAAACGCTACAAGAAGGAGAAGAAGAAGTGAAAAGAGGGAGGGTGGGGGCAGGGCCGCAGATTTGGAACGGGGCCCTGACGAGTTCAACTCAATCCCCTTTTTACTTCTGTCTGCCAGGCACAGTTGTTCCAGCAAACTGGCAGAAGTTTTTTTTTTTTTTCTCAATTCATCCATCACTCCATCTTTTTTTTTCTCTTTTTTTTTTCATTCCCTCCCCCAACCGCTTGCTTTTCAGAGTGCTTAGCCTACTCTACAGCATGTGTGTGACTTATTTTTTCCAGGCCAAAGAAGTTGTCGTACTTGTGATAATGGTGGCGATAATGACTGTAATGAGGTTTTTTTCTTTCACAAGGTTGCACATGCTGCTCTGCCTTCAAGCCCTAACCTGCACTCCGATGTCAGTTGATTACAGTCGCACACACACACACACAAACACACACACACACGTCGCATGCATTATCAGCGCAAGTGAGACATCTGTATGCAAATGTCATTATGTTGGTGGGAAGGTGGCTCAGAATGGGCCGGGCGTGAGTGATGTTATGACAGTGAAGGAGGGACTGAAAAAGGTCGGGCTCTGAAGGAGTGTGTGTGTCAAGAGCTGGAGCACATATGTATGGTATCCATAGTAACCAACTAACCCAACTCAAGATGGCTCCCTGATGCTGTCATCTTTTATCTGGTTCTCCAGCCTCGCGCATGCAGCGCACACTTATTTCACCCGCTCACATAGCTCATCTCCTCACATTGATAATGCAGCACAGAAAACACACACGCGTGGCCATGTTTCAGACAGATTAATAAAACATCAAATCCCTCATTGAGATAGTGCAGCTCCATGGCAAGATAAAAAAATGTTAATAATCTCACATGTTGCGCAGCGAGCTGCATCTACCGCCTCTCAAGTATCTCAAAAATGTAGTTCATCTGAATGACTGACTGCATGTGTGGCCATCTCCTCAGTTTTCTTATTTTTCTGAGTGACTGTGTGGTATGTAGCGAGCACTTCAGTGTCAAACCATCTCGTCCTAATGGCACCGCCTCAAATGTCCATGGTGATGAGAGGGAAAGAGGCGAGATGGAATGAGAAGTGATGGAGAGGGAGGAAAAAGCGAAAATGCTCCTGAGCCGTCATGACTCTAAAGACACACTGATGACAAACCAAACAACACACTATATTCTTTTTCAGCATTGCACATACACTTGACACACACACCTGTAAAACATTTTTACAAAACAGTTTAACAGCTTCCTCTTCTGTTGCATTTTACTGTGAACGTGAAAATTACAAAGTCAAAAAAAGGTCAAATTTGTGTTTTATATTTGAATCTTTGTGAAATAATTATAGTAATACAGCTTCAGAATTCATTTAAAGTAAATCATTTGCCTATGATGTAAAAAATAAAACTTTATCTCAATGTGAAAAAATGGAACAGAAAATAGACAACTGTTTCTGTTGATTTGACTGAGAGAAGCTTGGGAGTGTTTTTGGATAAGAGTTTGAGGACTTGTAATGGATCATGTAAGGCAGAATTAGGCTAACACTTGATATGCCACAGTCTCCAAGCCTCATGTCTTGGATTTGAAAAGAGCCACACTAACAAGAGGAAGTACTGGAAGACGACTGAAATCAGGGATTTCTGCAAAACGAGGTGAAGCTGAGATTGATGATAAGGAGGAGGAGGAGGAGGAGGAGGAGGAGGAGGAGGAGGAGGAGGAGGAGGAGGAGGAGGAGGAGGATTGATGATGACCAGGAGTTGCACATGCAGAGACACTTTGGAGACAAGAAGAGACTGAGAAAACAGAAACTGATTTGGTGTACAACCTTAAAACTGAACAAACAAAGAGCCTTCAACTGGGGTTGGGGGTCATGTGACAGGCAGCTGAATGTCCTGGAACATGAATGAATGACAGGCACTCGGAGAAGACCATTAAAACTAGGACTGCAACTCGTCATTATTTTCCTAACTGATTGATCTGCCAGCAGTTACGGACTGGCCATAGGGCAATAGGGGCAAACGCCACGACGGCCGTTTAATGATGGTTAACGGCTCTGAAAACAGGCAAAAACTCAATAATATGTAATAGGTGGTGTTATAAAGCTCCCATGGTAAAGCAGGTACCCATTTTGCAGAAGCCCCGAGTTCATTTCCAGTATAGAATGTTTTTGTCATCAATGCAATGAGTTTATGTGGTTGTGTAATGTGTGGCCTCTTTTTGGTGCCAGTCCGTCACTGTCTGCTGGTTATTCCCTTGTGGGTATAAGAAAAATCATTAAATTGTGTTTCATATGATATATTATCATACTATTATTTACTCTTATGCATGAAAATATTAAATTGGGATGGATTGGGTTGTGCTATTAAAATTTGGGACCCGCATAATATCCCAAATCAATTATCTCAACACGAGAGAGGTTATTATGACCCATAGTTACGTTTTGTTGTCATCTGACATCTCGCGGCCTTTGTTCTTATGACCGAAGTAAAGAAAAAAGTGTAGTGATGTAGAATAAAGAGCAACAAGGTCCACGTCTAGAGGAAGCTATAGGAGAGCAATGTTCGATTCCCAACTGAAAGTAGCAATGTATATGGTTTCAATAATCTTAGAACATTTGACAAAGTTAACCACGTTGTTGCTGCTGTAACCATAACAAAAAAGATAAGATCATCTCAATTTAAAGGGATACTTCACTCAAAATCGATAATTCACCAATATTCTACTCACCGTCATGCTAAGGAAGGGTTTGGAGAACTTTCATAGTTATCAAAACGCTTTTGGAGTTCCAGGGGAGGTCCAGTTGGCAACGGATTTTCATATAAAGGCGGCGGATAGAGTTCACTTTTGAATCATCCAAAACACACACTATGAAACATCCAAATACCTTTATACTGCTCGTCCGTACTGACCCAAGTGTCCCGTTTGTGCACATGCACAAGATTTGCTGCGAGATGTTCGTCACATGTTCGTCGTTGTAAACCATTGGATGTATGATGCAAACACAGGAGAACATCTTGCAGCAAATCTCGCGCATGCACACAAACATTAACAGAGCCACTGGGAGCTACTGCTACAATAAGGCTAAAAACAGAGGTCAAGGGGCACCGAGTGGCGCAGTAGGTTAAGGCGCCCCATGTGTTGAGGCTATAGTCCTTGGTCCCCGGTTCGAATCCCGCATCGGACGGCCCATTCCTGCATGTTATTCCTCCTCTCTCTGCCTCCCCATTTCCTGTCTCTCCCCCCCCCCGGTACTCCAAAAGCGTTTTGATAACTCCGAAAGTTCTCCAAACCCTAATTGGTGAATTATCGATTTTGGGTGACATATCCCTTTAAGGAAGCTTTTTCTTTTAACATCAATCATGATCTTTTCTGAAAGCCATTACTGTTTTCATAGTAACCATGGTGACAAAGGTATAGGTGAGCCACTCTCAGTCCATGTTTTTATTATTGTTACCATCACAACTGCGGTCCAGTACGCCTGCCGCCACAGGGTCAGTATTTCAGTTACCACTCCTAAGGTCGTATTAAAGGGTTGGGGGGGAAAGAAAAAAAAAACATGTGATGTTTCAGGTTGGAGGAGTTGTTTGGAGTCCAAGTCAGCTAACAAGCATCACTGCACTGACACAGTTACTTCATACAGACATCATTAGACAGCAAACATGGAAGTGGGAGAACTGCACTGGCAGTTTACACTCAACCAAGTCACTCTTAGCCGTTTTATCTCGTGTTGATAAAAGGATTAATTTCAATGCATCACGCTGAGAGGATGGATCTCCTGCCACCGTCTAATCTCAACATCACAACTGCACATGGGAACAGAGGGGGGAAGCACTGCTCTCACAAAAAGGAATCAAATCACGTTGGTATAAAGCCAAAAGGTTGTTTCAGATTAAAGTTCATGCTTAGAGAGTCTCCTTTTCCTCTTTTACTGCTATGGACACGGAGAGTTTGCAACAAGATCAACGTAATGAGTTATGTTTGTGCAATGAGCTGCACGAGTCACAAAGGTAATTGTTAGAAAATGTTGAATATCTGGAGAAGGACATCTACCATCAGAGTGCAGAATTAGCCGCTAACATCCAATGATCTGGTCAGAGGCCCGGATTTTAATAAGGCGCTGTTCAGACTCAGACAAAGAAATGAATGGCGATAAAACTAACACCTGTTCTAAGGTTAAACACCGAGCTCACACTCCTATTGTTTACGGGCGTTTAATGAAAAGTGCAAAGTTTTGTCAGGCTCCGTGATCAGTGTTTTACTGATGAGTCGAGCTGATGTGTTTCAGTGCGTGACTCGCTGACGGCTGATAGAGGTGCAGACTGATGACTTTAGATGGAAAAGTAATTGCATTGTTACGCTCGTAATATTGTGAAGGAAAAGAATCACAGGCAGGTGTTTTCATGATCCCCTGCAGCTGATAAATAACACCTATTAAATCCTGTATTGACACACTTTCTCAAGAGTTAAGCTTCACCTCTACACACACCTACTGTTGGATGTTTCTGCTCAAAGACATTTGCATATATCTAATATTCAGAATAAGAGCCTTTCTGCTCTTGAGTTGTTCAGTAGGTCAGGTTCGGTCTTTACACTGGTTCCCTGTTCAGTGTTCATTTTAAAATTATTCTACCGGTTTATATGACAGTACGTCATCTTACACCTGCTCGACTTTCCTAAGAGATATGATGTGTATGTTCTTCTGTCAAGAGTGATATGGTGTGTGTAACAAAAACGTAATGTCTATAGTTAAATCTTTATATTTACAAAGGCTAGAAATATTTGTTACCATATTCATACCATGAAGGCTGCAGCTCTCTTTGCAGTGGCGTGGGTTCGATTCCTGTCACTCTCTCTCTCCCTGCAGCTGTAATAAATGGAAACATTACTTTAAAAAAAATCATATGTTTTTTGTATGTTCTTATTAATTTCTCATCCATTTTTACATTCTGGTATAGAGGCCTCAGACTTTTCAACCCTACTGTATATATTATCACCATGGACAGGCTTTGGGATGGATATACTGTAAATTTACATAACATGTATCTATTATATATACTGTATAAGCATATTTGTACAGGTCAAACATATATGGCAAAATACCAAATGGTTTTCAGTTTTGATAGGTTTCATGTATGTTTGACTTTAATTTTTTATATGTGCATTTATTTCCTACATGTAAATTTAATTATGTGGCTACACATTTATTTGCTTATTGGTTGATTCATGATGATTCATGCTGCTGTCAGACGTTATGTGCACTGAGCTGAAAATGTTCATATTACACTACACTGCTCCACATAAATCCCCCTTTTATAGAGTATAGTGTTTTATAATTTCTTTTTTTTTTTTCATTTCATAGTCTTATGCTTCTTATTTTGTGCAGTGTATTTCACTCTTATTGTAAAATGTTTGGAGGAAGTGTTGAAATCTTTAAATATCAACTCAAAACTTAAAACTTACTTTTGATTTATGACGGTAAATGTTAATGTCTTTAGCTTTTGTATTGAATTTTATTTTTATTTTATTTTATCTCAATGTCAATTCTCTCATTTGATGTGAGCTTTTTGGGCCTATGAGAGGCACTAACCCGTATGAAAAGTGCTTTACAAATTAAGTTTGTTTGTTTGATTGATTGATTGATTGATTGATTGATTGATTGATTGATTGATTGATTGATTGATTGATTGATTGATTGATTGATTGATTGATTGATTGATTGATTGATTGATTGATTGATTGATTGAGTCTCATTAAATCATTGCTTTATATCAAGGTCAAAGGTCAAACCAGTCAAAGGTTTGGAGAGAAAGTGTGTAACTTGTGTAACTTTTTCTCCTGCCCGTTCCAATAAAGTTTTGTTGTTGCCGTCAGCACTGTATCATCACACACCTTACGGGTATAAAAGCTTTAATGAATTAAATGAATCTGTGTCGTGCCACTTTACAGCGAAGGATAATATGAAAAGAAGAGCGCTGGATATAGAAGGTTTAATGATGCCATGTTGACACACACACTCCTGGATTTAAGTGCCTGTGAAATGAGAACATAAGCACACACTCAGGAAGATGAGCAGAGTCGGACGACATCGGTTTGCGGGAGATAAAAGACACAAAAACCAGGAGCATGCGCGGATCCGCTCCGTCCCCGTCCCTCTGTCGGGGCTGATGGGTAATTGAGGCAGTCACAACACAGATCGGGACGCAGCGTCATGCTGTGCCCTGGGTCTGGCTCGCTGCCCCGGCCCTCTGGCAGCATGCTGCAACACACACTCACACACACAGAGAACAAAAAGACAAATGGTTGCTTCACACACACACACACACACACACACTCACACAAATAAAAACACATGCTCACTACGCCCACGCACACAGCGACACATGCACACTTCACAGACACACACTCCCACTTCACAAACGCCCATTACCAACATACACAAATGCTAACAAGCTGTCCTCTCACAAGTGTGTACAGTCACACAGGCACACAAAGACAGAAGCACGGGCGCACACACACACACACACACACACACACACACACACACACACACACACACACACACACACACACACACACTTGTAATGCTATCTTTGTGAGGACACTCATTGACATGTATTCCCTAGCCCCTTACCCTAACCTTAACCATCCAAAACAAATGCCTAACCTTAACCATTACTCTTAACCTAATTTAAACCTAATTATAACCTACAGTCTTAACCCTCAAACAGCCCTTGGAAAAAGTGAGGACCGGTCAAAATGTCCTCACTTCCCAAAAATGTCCTCACTCTGTTGGTTAAAAACTCTTTCCAGGTCCTCACAACGTATTAAGTACAAGAACACACACACACACACACGGATCACTTGAAGTCACACTTCCATCCTTTTTTCAATCACAGACTACAGCATGCCCCAGCAAGTCACTTCTCTCCCCTTGTTTCCTCTCCCTCCCTCTCCATTTTACCTCTCCCTTTCCTCCCACTTCCTCCCCTCCTGTCTCCTTCTCTCCTCTCATTTGTCAGACCTGAGGCAAACAGGCCTGGCCCTAGGCAACTCTGAAGCCTCCTCTGCTCCTCTTTATGCTGCTCCCTCCCTCCCTCTCTCCATCCCTCCATCCTGGCAATCCTCCAGTTTAAACAGAAGGCTGTGCTGGGGGAGAGAGTGGGATTCGGAGAGAGGGAGGGAGAGAGAGAGAGAGAGAGAGAGAGAGAGAGAGAGGGAGAGAGGCCAGTTGCTTGTGTGAGTGCTGCATGATTCATGTTGCCCTGTAATGAAGCTGGTCCAGTCTTTTAAGTGTTTGGTGTGTAATGGAGTTTCAGGGACAGGCCTATCATTTTCTCCTAATAGTGCTTTCTCCGCCGCACGCCATGACCCCTCTCTCCACGCCCCCGCCCCACGCACCCCTACTGTGGCAACTGCACATTACCAGGGCACACACACACTCACACACAGACACACTCACACACACGTAGCGATTACCGACAGCTGCGGGAGTTTCTGAACGGCAAAAGTGGCCAATTTTCTCTCCCTTCCATTTAAACAACAAACAGGGCGTCGTGTTAAAATGGGCGAGGGGAAGAGAGAAGGGAAATTGGGCTGATAAGGGTTATTGTGAATCAGGAAGAGAGTGGGTTAGCTGCTGGGAAGTAGCAGTGCGTGGCGAGCAGTGATTTTAATATTCTTGAGGAATACTTTGAGAGAGACAGCACTCACAACCGAGTGAGGCCGAGGAGACAGTGGCTCTCAGGCTGCACCGACGCACCGAATCAGAACCTGAAACATGAAACACGGGCGTTCACGTGCTCTCCCTCACCTCCAACCTAAAGAGTCTAAACACACATTTTGACTTTTCGTTTGGTTAAATCTTAATTTATTTTTCAAAGTTCAATTTGGGGTTTGAACTTCTATATTATAAAGTTGGAGAATAGGAGTAGAATAGGAGTATGTGTGTGTGTGTGTGTGTGTGTGTGTGTGCGTGGGCGTGGGTGTGGGTAGGGCCAGTTGTACCAGAGCAGATTGTGGAGTGTGTGTTCAGACCAGACCTGAGATTACTGAACAGATTGCACAGCTGGCAAGCAGCCCTCTCTCTCTCCACGCACACACATTAACAGACGCACACACACACACACACACAAATGCAAAGCCAGAAAAACAAATATTGACAAAGTATTGATCCTGGGTGTATTGGTCCATATTGACAAGGTACTAATGCCAGGAATATCATTCTGGTCCATGTGTTAAATCACAAGGGGTCAAACTCTCTAATTAACCGAGGTTTATTAGTAACAAAGCAAATTCCACGGTTCAAATCAAACCACAAACTTTAGACCGGTCGAGTCTGGTTAGAAGGACTCATGTTGCTCCAAGTGAAGCTAAAAACACATTCATCACGCAACTCCCCCACATGTAGAGCAAACTCTGAAGTGATCATATCATTAAGCAGGTGTTCGCTCACAGCAGGAGCAGCCAATCAGAGGCAGGGATTGACCCAGCACCTGCCCCATTGTTCAGTCTCTTAAAAACAAATGTACATGCACGTGCAAACATATTTTAAAGGGATAGCTAAATTTTGGCAAATTGGCCCATTGCCATAATCCCTATAGTTTTAGGAGTAGGTTCATTATCTTTAATTGTCCGTGCAAGCTAGTTTTAGATCGGCGGAGCAGAGCCGCCAGCTGCTCAGAGCTACGCTACGGAGGTTAATGGGATTTCTTTGTTTCCCTCATCAAACTCATCAAATACACAATCCAACAACTCCAAAACGCTCTCGTGGACAAGTTGTGACCTGCACATTCACCACGCTATGAGATAATAACGGAACGTTACCAGACGGAGTTGTTTTAGAGGTAAATTCATGCAAAACCACTGATGCGCGTTCCTGTCGTGGGCAGTTTTTTGGCAAGCAGTCTCTACATTTACCTCGAAAACAACTAGCGTAGCTCTGAGCAGCTCGCAGCTCTGCTCCGCCGTTCTAAAAATAGCTTGCACTGACAATTAAAGGTAACAAACCCACTCCTATAACTATAGGGATTATGGCAATGAACCAATTTGCCAAAATGTTGAACTATACCTTAACTTATCATACACAACACACCACTTGTGTGAAATCAACTGCAATGCATCTATTTATTATGACTGTATATAAGTGGGGATGAGTGACGAGGATTATCTGTAGAGATGTTTCCCAACTCAGGAGATGGGCCCATTAACCATGAAGGTAGAACTGAAATTGTATTTTTGCTGTGCGTCACCGGTTGTCTCCTTTGTTACAATTGCGTCACAAAGTGCGGCTCCCATCACCTAGCAACCTTGATGACACAACAACAATATTTATTCACGCAACGACTAGGTTTCAAGGCTCTCGCTTTTAACAGGTGTACCTTTGGCTGTTGAATTGACCTGAATCATAATACTTGAATTTCAACGTGGCTCTGTTTGCTTTTACTACCAGCACGCAATGAATTTTGGGATATGTCGGACCATGAAGGATCAACCCCTTCCTTTGTTGCTCGGGAAATTTTTCAGCTGCATTTGAAGGAGCTTTTGAAATGAGACAGCGTAGTCGCACAATGGTTTAAACAGCTGTATGTTTTGTGTTTTTACACTTGAAGCTGTGTCGGTGTTTTGCTGTCATATTGGGATAGGTTCTTCAACCTATTTTTTTCTGGGCAACAAAGGATCCAACTCAAGAAGGAGCCTTGGAAATGGGACAACCTAGTCACTGTGCTATCATACAACTGGTTGACAAATGCAGCCTGAAAGATGCAGCCCCTGAACTGGGACACAGCCTAGAAGTCTTAAAATCACATTTAGACTTTCTCCCACAGTGAAGAATCCAGAAATATTTTTTCTTTTTCAGCGGATTGACGACTGGACTCAAAATGTCTCCTGTAGTTAAGTCTTTTTGTAAATCGTCTGACCTCAGCAGATTAAAATCGCCACTACGCAGTACGCACCCACAGAAATTTGAGCAATTCTATGTGCAATACTCAATGATCTTGTCTAATAGTTATATTATTTATCCAATGCATTTGAATTTATATATATACTCTCACGGTTCCTTATAGTTTCTGTGTGTCCTGTTTTTGTAGTGCGTCTTTTGCCGTACAGTCTGTATGACAATAAATCTTGAATCTTGAACAAGGGGGAAAGTCAAATGTGGCTCCAGGTTACAGTTTATTAAAGAAAAAGTCGGACCTCTCAACCCGACAGGTGCCCAAATATGCACAGTGACATGCTTGCACATTCTTTGCCTTATCTTGTCAGTGTGAGTTAATGGTTACACCTCTGCACTGACGCCCTCTGTCCTTTGACTTCAGGAGAAGAAGAAAAAGAAGGAAAAAAAAGTTGGCTTCCACTTTTCCCGTCCATGGAACACCTGCCATTCCATGCCAGGCCGTCCCTGACATGTGTAGCGTGGCTTTGTTGCTGCCAGGATGCAGAGGCAGGACGGTCTTTGTGCGTCTGCTCTTTGTTTTCCCCCGAGGGGGAAAAGAGAGAGAGAGAGAGAGAGAGAGAGTGGGGACTTCTCTACGAGTTGAACAAATAAACAGCAGAGAGCAGGAGAGACAAAGCCAGGGAGGGAGCACCTGCCGGGGGCTTTGTGTCTCTTAACAAGGCACACTACTGTCTGTGAACGCACCCCCCCGCACACACACATACATACACACTCCCTCCACTCCTTCCAGCAGCACACTGTGTGGATCTGCAGATATGTAAACACACACACACACATGTTCAACACTTATACAGCGCACTATTGAAATAGACACTGGGCACAGGGAGGAGATATGAGCGCAGGAGAAAACTTTCAGGGGCCAACAGCTACAGCTGGAGTCACAGTGACACAAAGACACAAGTTTACACAAGACGGATGAAAGTTTGGAGGATCACTGCTCACTTTTCTTTGACTTTCATGTTAACTTCAGAGCACTGCAGAGTGGATTTCACACTTCTCCAACGGAACAGAGAAGAGGGGATACGTAAAGAACGGTGGCCCTGAGAGCTCAACGCACTGTAAACTTAAGACACCAGTGACATGTGTGTGTGTGTGTGTGTGGTGGGATTTGAACACACATATTAGCTGTTTTGCAAATATAAACGGTTTCGACGTTCGTGTCACTTATGCATGTAAACAATGACGGAAAAACTGTTCAGTGCATCAAGCGTTAAAAAGATGCAGGGAAAATGGAGATGAAGAAAAAAAGCTTTTCCTTCTTCATGGTGTTGTGAGCTTCATTACGTTTATTGTTTTTTAGATGCAGCAGCAGACAACAAAAAGAGACACACTGGCTACACAAGTGTGTATGTGTGTGTTTCCACACATATGAAGGCTGTATAGTTTTATGGCTGAATGTGACAGTCAGTCGTAAAAGTGTGGCAGCACACACGTGAGACATATAAATGGAGATGGTTTCCTTCTCTGACATGTTCTTTATAGAGGCCCCTGAGGGCCAAGGCCACGCAAACCTGCAGAGGAGGAAGGTCTCTCTACATCTGATCTTACACACAAAGGTCCAAACAAACAAAGGAGCCAAAAGAATGAGAAATTTTGCTCAGAAGCAACAGAACAGAGGAGGAGAGTGGGTGAACAGTCAGTGAGCGCTTTATTAACAACACCTGTGCACCTCATTAGTCAAACAGCCAATCATGTGGCAGCAGTGCAGCAATTAAAAAAAAAAAAGACATATACTATATATACATATATAGACCTATATATTAGATTTCAGGTAAACACACAGAGAAAATAAATACTGCACAGTTGGGTAGTGGGACAAGGTGGGCGGGGCTTAGAGCTCTGTGACATCACAGAGTTACAGAAGTCCTGATGACACCTTTATAAGGTTCATTTTCTGAATAAAGGTTGTGTGTATTTCTCTCTGGACTGAGGCTTTGATACTTTCACAGGATTGATGTTTTGCAATGGAAAAAAAAAGACATGGACATCACAATTTATACAACATGGGACTTTGGACATGAACATTTTATGTTCAGGAAGAGATTCTTTTAAAAACATATTATCATCCAAAGCAGATCCTGTTGTTTATTGAGTCTCAATTTACTTTCACTGCATTTAACTGAATGGAAATATACATCAACTTTGTTTTATGTTGTCTTTTCAAACATATCATAAAATCACTCAGGGGATTAAGTGGCACAGTAGGTTGAGCAGGCGTCACATGTGTAGAGGCTACAGTCCTCACTGCAGGCAGCCCCTGTTCGAATCTCGCATCTGGCGGCCCTCTCCTGGATGCCATCCCCCCTCCCTCTGCCTCTCCATTTCCTGTCTCTCTCTACTTCAAAGGCACAAAAGCCAAAAAATATACTAGTAATCAGGAGATATAAACTTTGTTTAATTTGCAGTTGTGGTTCAGCTAATGATGTCACAACTTCTGGCTGGTGGTTGTCATGGTGACACAAGACGCGTTCCAGCACAGTAGTTTTTTAAAGGCTCAGCAGTTTTAAACACACATGATAAAACAACAGCCTCACCTGTCTCACCTTACAGCTATCTGTAATTTTGAATATGATGAAAAAAATACAGTAAATATATAGATTATTAGTGATTATTAGTTTATCTTGAGATAATAGTTATAAAAGTCTGCAATAATCCTCTTATATAGATGTAAATTTGTCTATGTGAGTGTGTGTATGTGTATGTGTGTGTATAATAGAATATATATTATCATAGCAATAATGTATACTTTCATTTGCATATTGTGATGCATTTTAGTCACAGTCCACATGCAGTGTAACCCTCTCAGCTCGAGTCAGATCAAGAATCCAATACCACAAAACTTCCTGTATCTGGGGCCAGCGGTCCCCCCCCCCCACAAAACCAGTCAGCTGATAATCCCCCTCTAGATCCAGCCCCCCGCACTGAAAACCTGCACCGCCTCGTAACTCTTTGGCCCTTTAAGGCCTCCATTTCTGCGGGGGCTGCAAACTTGCGACTTGTGTATGAATTCTTTACAGAAGAAGCCGGGCCAGAAGCCACCGATTAATAATGCAATTTTCTATCTAAATTCTTATTTATGTGAAGCAAAAAGTTCCCCTGAGAATCTTGTATTATTCATAAGCACCGAGAAAGAGGAGGAGGAAACAAATCATTTAGCACAATGTGTGTTTCTGTTTGTGTAAAATGTGTTTGAACCATCCGGTACAGTAACACCGTGTGTGTCCCCTATTGCACAGCACAGCCTTTAAATATGTGCATTTGTGTGTGTCTGTGAGAATGGCTTCTTTGCCTCATGTTTGAATAGTTTATGTTTGTGATATCTGTGTGCCTTTGTGAGATTGAAGGGGAATTTGCATCTGTTTATGTGCGAACGCATGTATGTTTGTGCATTCCAGTGATTATCTGAGAGGGGAGGTATGTGTGAGCATGAATGTTAATACGTGCGTTTGTGAGTGACAAGCAGTTGGGTAATGGAATCAGGATGTATGTGCGCGTAAGTGTGTGATTGCGTCTAAGTGCTTGTGTGCTTGTGGGTGATTTGTGCGTGCGCACTCGTGTGTTTGTGCAAGTGTATACATGGCTATACGTTGCGTGCTAATATGAACATGCAGAGCCACTTGGTATTCCGCGCGGCTCGTCTCTTGTCTGTCAAGTACGCGCGCGGGGATCGCAACTGGAGAGATTGAAAGTTTGAGGAGCTGAAAGGCCTGAATGCAAATGAGACAAATATACTTGTTTTCTCCTCCTAAACCCCCCACAGTTTCTCCCTTCATTGTCAACCCAACCATCATCTTTTCTTTTTTTCCTTCTGCCCTCTTTCTTTCCCTTCAACCCTATTTTCCTCCCGAGCAGGTTTCCAAACTGGAACCTCGCTGCAAAACTGAACATGTGCGCTGAAGAAAAAAAAGTAAGAAGGGGGGGGGCAACAATGGAGAGAAAAAGTAGAAAGCAGATTTTTCTCAGCCGTCAATAAAAAACCAGTTGTGCAGCTTCTCTCTCCCTAGGAGTTGAATAAAAACGCTCATCAAAATCTAAAAGCATCTGCGGGGTGAGAGGATGATTTCCATCTGTGATCTAGTATTAATGGAAGTGTTAATAGGGGTGGCGGCTGCATGTGGAAAGAACTGACAGAGAAACAGCCAGCAGCACTGGATCCTCCTCCTGAACTATCTACACCACTCGCAAGATAAACAACCTCACAGAATGCAGATATGGATCAAGGCAAACGCACAAATGCCCACAACACTTACAACATGCATGTGCACAAAGAGTTTTAGTGCATGTATATGTATGACGCACATACACACATGTATATAGCGTGTGCACGTCGATGCAAAACACACATCAGCGATGCCGCAATCACAAATAAATCAAGAACACACACGGAGGGTGAAGATGAAAAACACGCACACGGATTTAAATTTCATGGACACATACAAATTGCAGCTGCGGAGAGTCACTTATACATAATGTGCACACAAACACACACAAAGCATATATATAAACACAAACATACACCCCAGGGAGAGGCAAAAAAAACAAAACAATATCACAGCGCACTTGTGGCTTTCACACACAAAACAACACGGTAGGCTACATGCAGCACTGATGCACACAAACACAGATATGTGAGAGACTTATTGAGAAACTGCATCCTATAACAACACAAGAGATTGACATGTTTTCACAATCTTGTGTGTGCACGCATCCAAAGCAAACACGTGCAGATCAAACATATGATGCATGCCAATATTTATACAACCACACAGGGCACAACAGAGGACGGAGGAAAGGAAAGGAAAATAGCCTTGTGAGAAAAAATAAGTTTAAAGGGAAAATTAGGTGTGTTTGTGTGTAGGCATTACACACATTACACACTCTAAATGGCTGTATGAATCAGTCTGTGGCCTCCATCATCCAGGTAAGGATGGATGTGTTTTGTTTTTTTCACCGTATAGCAACATGTTTCAGTTTCACACACAACTTGAAGTGGTGCAGGAACACACACCTGTTCTGTGAGCAGGAAGTGTCTTCCTCTATCATCCTTCTGCTGTTATACAGTAGAAAAATACAATACATACTGTATGCACAATCTTCATAATGGTAAATATTCTATATTTTCAATTCTAGTGTAAGATGAGATATATTTTATACACATGTTTGACAGAAGAACATTTTAGTTTTAGTTAGTTAGCTGTTGTTTTTTTCCCCTTACATTACTTTCCACAGATTTAAGATCATTGGGAAAACTGAAGTATTGTGAATGCAGTATAGAGACAATGTTTATATAATACATTCTGATCGCTGATGTAATTTGGAACTACATTATTCTCCTTGCCTGTATAATTAGTGATGGTGGAGATTGGTGGAGTGATATGACGTAAGGCCATAAGGTGGACATTCACACCTGGAATACTCTTCCAGTGCAGCTCAGGGAGTATGACACTTATCTTTCTTTTAAAAGAAATGTAAAACTATGGTTGAGAGACGGTCAAGTATGTGACCATCTGTTCTGACACTGTAATGAAGGTATTTTATTGTATGCACTGTCATATATTGTATTGTATACTGTACTTTATAAGTAGGCATAGTACTGTTTGTGTTTGTTTATTTTTTTATGCATTTTTAATTATTGTAGTGCTCAAGTCACCTGCCCCAGAGACTACGGTTGAAAATTAGCCAACTTGGCTAAACCGGCATGTTTACAGAAATGTTTATTAATGTGCATTGTCTCATTCAAATTCAAATTCAAAATACAAATAGAGCCATGCTGCAAAAACTCCCAACAAAAGTGTTTCTGGGGACACAAAAAGGTGACAGACCCAGCAGGCCACCGGAATACTGGAATTTCTTATTTATTTTTTACAGGAAACTAGTAACATCTTGCTGTCTCCACATGCAGCTGTTACAATGGTTAAAAATGTTAAAGTTAATAATAATGCATTAATGCAAATTCCTAACACAACTATTTTTGACACATGTTCTGTTATACTGTCCTTTGGTCAGACCTATTAGTTAAAGCAGAAGTGAGTGATCCGGTCGTTTTCGCTAATGCTGCGTTCCAGGCAGGCTTTTGAAATCGTAAATTACAGCTTCAAGTCACAACTTACGACTTTGTAGCGTTCCAGGCAACCCACTCGTGTTTTTCCGACCTGTTTTACCGGTGAAAGTCACTATAACAGCCACTCGTAACTTCCGACCGGTGAACTCGTACCAGATCGAACTGGTACCACTTCACGGTCGGAAAAATACGAGTTTCCTTGAACGCACCATAACAGTCCTCGTCGCTACGTCACCACATTCACGGCGTCCCTTGGCTGCACACACAGCCCTGCATGCCGTTCTCTCTCCTCATTGGATAAAAACTGTAGGATACGATAAATGTTTTCTCTTCGGCTCAGAGCAGAGCAGAGGGACTGAGAGACCCGTGTTTCAGTCCAAACACTCTATGTAAGTGATTGCTGTTGGAAGATATAACTATTTAAGACTTATATTAACACAAATATATCACTCACTTCTGCTTTAAATCTCCTCAAAATAGTTTGAGGAGCCTCCGTCGTCCTCCAAATCTAGCACTTATCAACTCCAGCACTTTAATTACCTACTCCAGCACTTTACTACCCAACTTCATGGTGTCTACTGAAAACCACAATTGTATTATGTTGTATTACTTTCTTTGTTTTCTTTTGTTTTTATTTTAAAAAAAGGGTACATGCCCCATGGTTTTAAAAATTGTACTTAATGGTATATTGTGTCTCCTTTAATTTGTTGCTTTTATTTCAGTATAGGGGGACTATCAATGGAAATTAGCCGTGTAGCTAGAGTTGAGTACATACACACTTGGAGTGTTGTTGATGTGCATTGTCCCTCTTAATCAAATAAAGGAAATTGAATTAAATCACTTGGCGCAAATAAATCATCTCTCAGTGAAAAGTTGAAGATCTGTGCTAACAGTTACCAAACAGGTCTGTTGACAAACCAAGGTTATTTGCACTTAAATGAGTTTCATTCAGCCAACACTTATCCATATATCCCTTTGAAGTACATTTGAATACGAAATGTGTGATTCATTTATGATTAATCACGCTAAACTATAGGACACGTTCGCTACAATCATTTCATCCATTGACAGCCAGTATTTCCATGTCTATTCAGAGTCAGCCTAGACCTAGATAACCATAGTGAGGCTTCAATGTCATTTAATGTTTCTACTATGATGTTAATATGACATCAGATCTATTTCTGCTGGAGCAGGCACAGAAACAAACAGACAAAAGGCCAAATCTCTGCATAACTGCAACATGAGAGAGGTGTATGTGTCCACTCTGATCCATTAGTTCAGGGTTTTTCTTAACATGGAGTTGTGTGAGATAGTCATATTGTTCCTATATAACCTGCAGCAGAGTCTAATCAGAAACCTATGTGTCAAATTCCCCAAAAAATAAAAATACAGTGCAGTGATTGAAACATATTCTCACTCTAAGGTTTACTGAAGTACAGTATGATTGTTTAATGAGTGACACTCCTGCTGTATTCTTGTTTGTAGAAAAATAAAACCAAAGGAAGCTGAAGTTGTAGTCGAAGTGAAGTCTGACAGGTGTGATAGGGGAGAGATGTCAGATCATTTTCCACCGAGTGTTTGCCTTTAAAAATCTCACTTCATATATAATTCATGCATTCAAAAACATCAGGCTTTGAGCAGTCAAGAAACGCTCGACACTAACCAGCACACTGCAGAGTAACCTGTTCGCTAGCTGCAGGCTGATCCACTTTCATTCACAGCCTCATCTCCATGTTTTGCATTTGTTGCTGGAGAGATCACAAGAATATCATCAGCGGTTTTTGCGTGTTGCAAAATGTCAGCCCAGCTGAAGCTTTTATATCTAATCACTGTGAAGTCAGAATTGAACGAAAAGAATTGACTGAATAAAGTGAGTGACAGGATGAAAGACAACGGAGGTGCGAGGGTGCTATGAGTTCACCGAAACTCGAAAGCGTACAACCCAGCGATTGAATGGGATGTATAGATTTGGGTTGATGCATCTCATACGCTCAGACTAAAAACATCAAATAAATTACATCCTCTCACAGTTGATGAAAAGCTTTCGATATGTGCTGTGGTCAAGCTCCAAACAAGGCTGAAAGTACCTGACAACAGTGCTGTGCAAAATGTGCCATCCACACAATGGTTGCCGGTGATGATGCCGTTAACTCAGGCCTGACTTGGCAAGGCGCTCCTTAGTTAAACCAAGATCAACAGCAGATGCATCATCGTGGCAGCAGAACATGGCACTGTGATATGACATCACACCCCCGCTAAGAGCATGGCACAAACACAACCGGTCCGCTGCCAAACAGAGGGAGAAACATTGCACGAACACAAACACAAAGTAATGAGTAATGAGTGTCCCTGGCGTCACGAGAGCGGGTCGAGAACAGATCTCAGGATTCAGGGTCTCTGTGTCGAGACGAGTCATTGTCTCAACAAATATTTAATTTCCTGATATTTAAATGTGGGCAAAACTGTGAGATTAAGTAGAAAGATAAATTAAGTTGCAGGGAAGAGCCAGACACTATCTCTAATTAATAAGTCCAAAACATCAACTTGATTTTAATCATTTTAATTTTCCTAGTTGTCTCTATTTCAGAATTAGTGGAAGAATTACTTAAAGACATAGTGATTTAGATATTCTGCTACTTCACAGGAAATTAGACTGAATATACAGGCTGAAAACATTAAAGGGGAACTCCACTGATTTTGCACTACAAAATGTGTTTCCAGGTGCTTGTGCTGCGGAAAAAATGTCTAGGCTTATAAGCCGACAATCTACAGTAAGACCATACTAGCCTATCTCTGTGTTTTTAAATGTCTCCTCCTGTCCCAAACACAGAAAACTGAGACTTTTGGAAAAGCTGCCATACCAGTGAAGTTTTATTCTGAAAACCCAGGGTTGTGTTGTAGATAGCCTGGATGGAGATATTTGGAAACTGTGATGTAAACACTCATGGTCGCCTGCTGACTGGGTCTTATCAGAGGCATTAGCAACATGAATAATGAATCACAGTTGTTATTGGCCTTGTTTTTTTTGCTAGTAGCTGTTGTTTAGCTTAATTCTGCAATGCGACAACTGTGCTTTTGTAGTATTTTGAGCTTCTAATCAAATTTGAGCTACTAATCAATTTTTTATTTGCTTACAATTCAACTAAAATACTTCCTGGGCAGAGATCATTTTATCATTTCAGAATGCTGTTTAGCTCAGTGGGTAAAGCAGGCGCCCCATATGCAGAGGCTACAGTTCACTTAATAATAATAATACATTTTATTTGTACTTGTGGTCTCTATCTTCTTCTATTTGCTATATTCCTTGGGTAGGTTGGTAATTTGTTTTTAAAATGTTAAGTAGCCCTCTGTTAACAATGTTACAATAATTTCAGGTAGGTCTACTGTATATAAATTTGTCACTGCCTGTTGTTGGGTTAAACTTGCCTTGATAAAGACAAAGTTTAGTTGAAACATCAGGGAGACAATAGAATCACTGACCCTCCTTTCAAGTTTTGGATGTTAACCATCATGCAAACTTTTTTTCTTTTTTTTTTTTTTAATTATATTTGAACATTTTCTGGAAGGCGTTCTACAGCATTCGGTAAGTAATCTGTAATTGTTTTTCCAGACATTTTGGATCAGACAGAAGAAAAAGAGTGGCATCATCAGCTCCAGTGGTGATGGGACAGAGAACAGAGTAGCACAGTGACATCATATTGGTTATGACGCAGCTTGACAAATGATTTCTGGGAAGATCTGCGGTATTAAGTGCTTCGCGGCAAAGATGTCACCACAGTAAAAAAAAAAAAAAAAAAAAGAAGAAGAAGAAGAAAAATACAAAAACAAATAAAAGTAATGACCACATCAGGACAAAGTGATCCTCTTACATGGTGAGTAAGCAGCACCCTGCTGGGAGTCTGATGGGGAGCGTGTATCTGTGGTGGCCTCCTTTATTTTAAAGGAAATGTGAAACGTGTATGAGCTTTCAGACTCACTCGTCCCTGCCACTGTCACATACTGTTGGATATACACTGGTGTGTGTTGATAATGCATCACAGCAGTATATCTACTACCTTAAAGCTTCTTTGTCGTCCTCCCCCCCCTTAGCCTCTTCTACTCACACCCACACTCCCCCATGTCCAGGCCCATTATCCCAGGCAGCTGGTTTTGGGGCCGGCTGGCTGGAGAGGAAGCTGAAAGTAGAGTCTAATTCACTTATTGATTTCTGTCCTGTGTTGCAGGATACTTCACAGCTTTAATCAGTGGGTTGTTTGGGGCTGAGGATGGGGTGAAAAATAGGGTATGGGGCCACCAGATGCAGTGTTCGCAGGTGGGTCAAAACGCGTTTGCATTGCTTTCTCTGAGCCCTGTGCTTTAAGTACTCACTTTTTGTGTTTCATACCACAGTGCTTCTAAGACTGAAATGGATCGCTATGTCAAGAGTTGGCGATTATTTGTGACAAAAGAGAAAACATTTTTTTAATGTTTTTCTTTTTCAGTAATAGCTTGCACTGGCATTTAACACAAAGAAAAGAATAAACAAAGGTTGTGGTAGAATGGATGCAATGTTGTAAAGCAAGTTAGCTAGTGTCAAATAAACATGGCTTAACCAAACTATTTGTAAAGTTTTGCTATTTCCATGTAGCCAACATAAGGATTATTGTTTACCACAGTTACTAAATTAGGAAAAATGTTGTGAATTCAGCACCAAATGATACTCCAATGGTAACCTTTGTTTCGCTTAGGCTACTTTGTTTTTAGCATGGCCTGCCTCGTCATTTTCCGATACCGAGTCACTAGCATCCAGGCTGCCATGAAGAAGTAGCGCTGCTCAGAAAGAGTATTATAACCTCATCATGTGCTGTAAATAGTGGCTGAAGCTTTTGGAAAAACTAAAGAAACAGCAGTCAATGCTAACGTTGGCTATATAATGATAGCAAAACTTACAAATGGCTAATTTAAACAGGAGGAAATAGTGCATTAGCAGGGGACTGTTTTCAACCACAGATTTATACACACCAGTGACTAATTACAGCAGCAGGATGGTGTTTGAGGGACTGAATCAAAATAAACTACTGTGTGTGTGCGTGTGTGTGTGTTCATGGTAATGAAGGAACATGTCAGTGTTCAATAGCAAGGCTCACTCATGTGTTTTAATAGTGTTTGGACAACAATGGCGTTCTATGGCACAGAGGGATAAGATACATCACTAATGATAAAAATAAAAACATATCACTAAATGTATTCACCTCAGGCCCAGGTTACAGTCCACTGATGTGGATAGTAGACTGAGACCAGTGTCAGAGATTACAAGTCAGTGCTGAATAATCTAAGCTATTTACTATTCACTCTGTGCAGGACTCGTGGTTCTATTAATCTTCAATTACAATGCTGAGAGGATGACAGAGAAAAAGAAGAGCAGGAAACAGAGAGGAACATGCTGTGCAGCTACTGGATGAGAGGCACAGCTGGGGAAATCACCTGGGAACATCAACACGACACTGCCGTATGATTTTTCACCATGTCACACTCCACATTCAAAGGCTATGTGATGTGCTCTCTAATCGCAGCGCGGAGATCAGAGAAGAGCCAAAACCTAGATCTCTATTTTTTTTTTTTTTTTCATATTTGATCCAACTTTACCTACAGGTTTCTGGCTGTATAATTATGCTTGGAAATGAACAGGTTGGGGTATTGGGTATGGTTATTAAGACCAGTGAAATTAAATCCACATTCATCAAAAGAAGAAAAACACACTCCCTGCTCACACAACCTCCCCGGCTTCTCTTCACTGATTTCAGTCTATTCCCACTTGGAAAGAGGTGTTTGGAAAATAAACACAAATATTTTTCCCTTAATGTGAAAGTAAAAAATCTAGAATTTGATGCAATTTGTCTAACACGCCGTTTAAATATTCAACACACAGGCCGACTGGTTCTAGATATTCTGCAGGAAAACAAATGTTCGTCAAGAGGTGAATAAAGTTTTTTACTGTAGTAAAAAGGAGCATCGATGGATATGTTATAACTTCAAGAACTTCAATAAAAAAAAAGAACGGCAAATGAGATTCTACACACAAAGAAGCATAACTGCCAAAACACAATTTGTCTAGACTGGGAACAAATGAGATTTCCTCCTACTTAGTAACATGATCTCAGATTAAGTGACCCCCCCCCCCCCCCCCCCCCCCCCACTCCCCACAACCACCCACCCACCCACCCCCCACACACACTGTGATGACTTTAATGATACTGTCTGTGTGGAGGCCTTAAATAAAGGTAGGTCGGCGTCACAGCAGGGTGAGGTCACGGCCTGGACACTCAGCGCTCACACACACACACACACCTCATGACCTCTGAACCCTGTGCTCTCCCCCCGAGTCCAACCTTTCAACAGTCACCAGATTATTGATCAAGCATGTAGTGAAAAGTCAGAGTATAGGAGGAGAATGGAAAAGAATCGATCAGAGCAGAATAGATGTTTGAGATGTTGGGAAGGCTATGGCTGTTTCAGTTTAAAGTATTCTTCCTATTTTTGCTGTAAATACTTTTCAAATATGTATTTTTGTTTATCAATCTATTCACAAGTTACTTCAAATCTGTTTCCAAACTGTATTTCAGTTCAATTCCCAGATTCATAATTTCAACACTAGGCAAATAATCTTCATCCCACTTTCTTTCTCTCAGTTCTCAATTAGATTTAGAGGTCCGCACTTTTGGAATTCATTACCAATCCACCTTAGAAACTGCACAAGCATAAATTAATTTACAGTAAGAAACAAGAAATTCACTTTCTATTGGCCCAATGCATAATCCACATATTTTCTTTACATCACCACACAATATTGCTTTTCTCTCTCTCTCTCTCTTTTCTAATTGTTTTATGTTGTTCTTCACATTACTGTAATTTAAGTTTATGTTGAATGTTTATCTTTAGGAGGACCACTTGACAAGCCCCCGGTTTTTCTTTTTTGGTTTCTCCTGCACATTTGCTATATCTACTGTATACTTTGTATGTTTTTTTTGTTGTTGTTCCACTTTTTAATATGCTGTTTTATATATCTTTCATGTGCTAATACAAAATACAAATACAAATACAAATTATTCTGTTTTGTGTGTCTGATGTTTTCTGTCACTCCCTTTAGGATAAAGAGAAGAGAAGAGAAGAGAAGAGAAGAGAAGAGAAGAGAAGAGAAGAGAAGAGAAGTTGTATGTTGCATCTGGACACATCATACTCACATGAAAACCGTGATGCAGATCCTCCCCAGCAACACAACAATGTCCTGTCCCCCATGCCCTCTCTCTCTCTCTCCTCTCTCCTCCCCTCCCCTTTCCTCTCACTTTTTTTTTTTGCATTGTAAACTATTTTGACTGCGGCTCAATCTTCACACCACTCCAACTGGCTCTCATTGATTTCCATGGTGTGTGAGATGGAGCAGCAGGGCCTGTGTGGGCCAATGAGAAGAAGGTGCGCATGTGAAAGACTCGTTATGGCAAAGATTATCTCCCCGTGACACGCAGACACACACCGGCCAACCGCAGATGGAGAGCATCTCCGCTTATAATGGCACCTGAATCCATGTTGTGTGGATGCACAGGCATTAAGACGTAAATGTACACCTGTGTGTCTCTGCACTAATTCCACTTCTCACAAGCTCCGCCCACCAACACACACACACACACATACATACATACACACACGCACTCAAACAAGTATGCAATCAGGGAAATGCAAATCTGATTGTGTGAATGCTAACAGCCATATGCAGGTGCGCAAATACCATCATATACTTGACAAACGGTGACTCGCGCTGGAGCACACACTCACCACATACACACACACACACACACACACACACACACACACACACACACACACACACACACACACACACACCAGTTACTAAACTAGGTTATAGCTTGCCCCGTGCATCTCAGTAAGAGTGTTATTTTATCGCCTCTTTTCATCCTCTCCCCTCCCATTCTGCTCGGTGACAGGGGGGATATGTGCACCCTACTTTGTTGCCATGGATACCACAAACACCCCACATAGAAAATTCTACACAGAATAATAAGTGGCCAATTGCGTCTGTTTGCTCTCCAACAAACCTCAGGATTAGAGGCATTTTCTTGTCAGAGGCATAAACTATTTTTATGTTTGCAGGGGGAGAAAAGAAAGAGGGGGAGGAAAAAGGAGAGGAAAAAGAGGGGAAAGGGTGTGTGTGTGTGTGTGTGTGGGGGGGGGGGGGTACAGATATGAAAAGAGCATACTAATGCTGTGGTGACAGGTTTCTCCCTGCTCTGTGAGATGAGAGAGCTCGAGAACAGAGGAGGAAGAAAAAAGGAGGAGAAAAAAGATGCTCTTAAAAAGAAACTCGGGTGCTCAGGGCACCCTTAACAAATGAAGGAGAACATGACAGAGAGAGGCAGAGAAGAAGAGGAAGAAGAAGATGAGGGGGGGGGGGGGGGGGGGGGGGCAGCAGATCATTTCAAGTCCAGTTAACTGGGAGCGCTGACATTTGTAACAGCCGAGCAGGCGAGGTGAAAAGCAGGTTGGCGTTCAGTAGGGCAAACTGGAGCTAAATGTTTTGAAAATCTCTCCAGGTTTTTTTTTTTTTTTGCTCTTTTTGCTTTTGCTTTTTGTGTCTCTTTTCAGATTAATTGACAAACACTCATCTGATGCCTCCTCCTAATTTCTTCCTCCTGCTCCGAGCCTCCGAGAACATAACCCCAGTGTGCAATGATGTCATTATGATACCATCTGTTTGCTGCAATGGCAGATGCAACGTCCACACACACGTTTGCACGCACACGCACACTCACACACGTGCACGAGATCGCCGCGGATCAGATAACACGTAGAGGGAGAGAGAACCTATGACATTTGCACAGTGCACCGTATATTCGCCGTACACGCGTCTTGATTCCTGCTGCATGTTTAATGTGGGCTTATGGTAACGGTGGAAAGGTGACTGTTGACACACTACAGGCAGCTTTGTATCTCAGATCCAAGTGGAGGATGAGTCCAGACTCCCGCTGTCTCTGTCTGTGCAGTCAGAGGACAGAGCAGCTTCCTTTGACTACACGCTGTAACTACCATACCATAATACCACGCCTGTCAAGGTCACAAGGGGAGATGCTTGATGCGGATGTCTGTCAATCCCATCCCCCATCCAGACAAGGACACTGCCTCCCCCCACCACTACAATTTTTACACCTTTATCATTTATTGTTGAGGCCAGCTTGGGCTTGATCCAATATACGACAGAGGAGAATGAAAACTAAAACCTGTCGGTGAAGAGTGGAGGACGTGGCCTCTGCTCAGTTTACAACACAACATGGTTACACACAAGGCTGTAGTGGCGGCCTTTGTGCTGTCTCTCTATGTCATGACACATAAAACACTTTCTTTACATCTTAGTATTACTCATACAGAGGTGGGTAAAGATATAGATCTTTTACTTCAATACAAATAATGACATTTTATTTGAAGTGTTGATATTAATAAGATATTATTTTTGTAAGTTTTACATCTCAGGGTCTCTATCTCTCTCTCTCTCTAGTAACAAAGGGTCAGTGAGCCAATCAGAAGAGAGGAGGCTCTGAATCCCTCTTCTTTTTTTTCCTTTTTTTTCAGTATATTTTTTGGGCTTTTTTGCCTTTACTTGATAGTACATAGTGAGATAGACAGGAAAGGGGGAGGCAGAGAGAGGGGGAATGACATGCAGGAAAGGTCTGCCCGACGCGGGATTTGAACCGGGGACGCCTGCGTTGAGGACTGTAGCCTCTACATGGGGCGGCCGCTTTAACCACTGCGCCAGATGTCCTTGTTATGACAACTTGACATAAAGACAACATAACCTGTCATAGCAGACCTAATTGCCAAACTTTAAAAATGATGTCAAGTTGTCATAACAAGGACATCTCAAACAATGTCAACTTGGATTAAAAGTGACATAATTTACCGAATGACACTTAACGAGCTGTCAGAAGTATTAATTTATGTTTATGACAGGTGTCATGTTATAGTTATGACAGTGTTATGTTAGTCTTATGAACATGTATTCAAGTAAAGTGTTACCAAAATGTTTTAGGCAAAAAATAAGTTTTATACTTGATTTGATCCTTGATTTAATCGATCCCTCCATCAACTGTTAATTATTATTCGATTTTTTTAAATTATTTTCCTTTTAAACTAAATTTGTTTTCTTGCCAAGAGAGATTTGTACCTCTCTTATGTCAGCACACCTTATATAGTATGAAGCTACCAGCAGCCTGCTAATTTAGCTTAGCATTGAGACTGGAAACAGTTCAAAAGCTTAATCGTCAGTACTAGTAACTTCCTGGAGTCTCTGTTAGTAGAAATAGTAGGTAACAGGTACACAATGTAGGTATTTTTCACTGGGAATCAGCTCTGAGTTAAGCCTTTATAATGGGACACCAACAATGGTGTAACTGCCTGTACACAAAACCTGGGGTACCACAAAGCAGACAAACAAAAGTTTATGTGCAGGTAACACATATGAGCTGGTCATACAGGCCAAACAGATGTGTTTGGTTGTTGGGGTTTTTCATTTAAATAAGGTTCATCATTACAGAGTCTAATAAGTGTGATTTAATGTGTATTATCTGTGTCAAACTAACCGTTTTGGCTCATGCATTAGATGTTGACTAACAGCAGGTACAAGTAAAGCCACATGGGCTGAGTGGCGTGCGGTGCATGCATGAGCAGGCAGAACCGACGTAGCAAATGAATTTGGAGGGGCGTAATGAGAGACGGCGCTGGGCTCCGGCCTGATTTCACAGCCACATCATTAGGGTGAGGCGGCCCCAGTCCCTGAATGAACACACACTCATACACACACCGCTCCGCGGCCTCAGGAAAGACGAACAAGGTCAGTCGCCATGCCGCAGTCTAATGAGAGGTGACAGGTGAGAAGAGACACTACAGACTTTACCCATTAAACTTAAATTTTTGGGGAGTGTTTGTGTGTTTCTGTGTGTGCCCACATCTGTTCCTGAATCATAACCAAATACAAACATAAGAGATACTATATGGACACACACATACACACACACACACAAAATGCCCTCCCTGTGACCTTCATGTACTTCCTGGCAGGCAGGTGTTAAGGCTGTAGGGGCTGAGTTGAGTGGCCAACAGGAGATGGTGCTGCGTTATTTATCAGCATGTCCAGGCATGATGAATGACTCTGTTCACTGCAGGTGACTGAGCACACACACTGTTGCAGCTCTTGCTATGTTTCCAGTACAGACTGTTAGTGGTAGTATACGCCATGTGTTGTGATTAGTCATACAATCAAGTCTAACTGTGTCTAATAGTCTTACATTATTAAATAGAAGGAATAATGATCTGTGGCGAACCATCACAAATGTTTGTTTTTGGACTTTCTATCCCTGCAGGCGTGTGGTCGTCCTGGTTTGACTGACAGCTGACAGGCTGACCACCATAAACAAACTGGCCTGACATTAGCAGGTCACACTTCCCTTGTACATGTTTGTTTTTGACTCAATCAACAAGCTGAGGTGCCGGCTGAGACGTTTGTCCATGTTTTTAAGTCAGATAAGAGGGAGCCTCCAGCGGGAGAGCCAAGGTAGGTCCTACTAGTAATGTCACATTACAAGATGCCTAAGAAGACATCTAAGGCCCCTACCAGCCTCTTCAAGGTGTCTAACAAGGTTCACTGTCAATACGAAATCAAAAGATACTAAAAACAAGACACAGGCCAAGTGTGAAGACAGACACATAGACGATCCTTGCATTCATAGAGATCATTATGTATTTTGATACATAAATGGTGGATTCAGCATTTCTCAATCAAGTTTTACAGTATATCAATCAACTCTCGATTAGTAATTAAGACATGTACTGGTTAGTAATGGTTAGTGAGTGTGTTAATAAATGTTTTACAACAGTTAAATATTTCTAACTGTTGAGGCTATAGAAGTCCTCACCGCAGGTGGCCCCGGTTCGAATCCCCCCTCGAGAGATGAAGTCTGCTAACCGCTAGCTTCTCTAGTTGTAGCAACTTTAGCAAAGACCGCACCATAACAAGCAGCGCAGTCTATTTCTCCACGCGCAAACCATGATCAAAAAGCCACTCATAGCCACAAATAATGCTCAGAACAGCACCAAACGTCACCAACAGTACAAACAGGGTCCCAGCACATAATACGAGGCATCAAACATCTGTTAGCTTTGCCTGGTTTCTATTGAAAAGAGACGAAAACAACTCACCCACTCTATGCAGCTACTTTCCGCATCCGGTATAGCGTCCAGGCACTGACAACACACGTCGGACTGTCCGACTGGCAGCACAAACATTCAGTTTCACCAGACACCAGACACACATGATTGACCACTCTAACCCCCAACATAGACTCCACCGGCAGATCTCCCTCTTTCACTTTTCTCCTCCATTTCCTTCAGCTCGTCTTCGGTAAACTCGGTCTCAAACTGATGGCGAAATTCATCGAAATGAAACCAGCAGTCGTTGTTCTCAAACTGCATCAACTCAGCCGTGTTGTTACTTCTGTTATGTCTGCTTCACTGTGTTAGAGACAGTCTCTTCAAATATCTAAAGTTAGAAATGCCCAATTCCGTTAATTTCCCTGTGAGCAGTCGATAATAACTTCTATAAACTGATAGGCAAGATACATGGGAACTTTGACTGCATTGCATGGAGTAATAATCACACATTTTCATCCTTGAGCTGCGGGACTCTACTTCACTCGGTAAAGAGAAAAGTGAAAGAGGGAGATCTGCCGGTGGAGTCTATGTGCTGGGCCTGGGGGGTCCGAGTGGTCATGTGAGGTCACTGCTGGCCACTGAAACTTAATGTTTGTGCTGCCAGTCGGACTCAGACGTGTTTTGTCAGTGCCTGGACGCAGAAAATTGCTGCATAACGTATAACTGGAGGAGAGTGGGGTGAGTTGTGTTTCGGTCTCTTTTCAATAGAAACTAGGCAAAGCTAACAGATGTTTGATGCCTCGTATTATGTGCTGGGACCGTTTGTACTGTTGATGACGTTTGGTGCTGTTGTGAGCATTATTTGTGGCTATGAGTGGCTTTTTGATCGCGGTTTGCGCGTGGAGAAATAGACTGCGCTGCTTGTTATGGTGCGGTCTTTGCTAAAGTTGCTACAACTAGAGAAGCTAGCGGTTAGCAGACTTCATCTCTTGAGGGGGGGTCTAATTCAGTGGACCATGGGTTAAATTTACGCTGGAATATCCCTTTAAAGGCGAAAAAGCCTTTATATAAATGCGGGAAGAATGCTTCATCAATGAAGAATTAAAGGGGAACTATAAAGTCCAGACGCTTTTCCACTGTTTTGCTAACCCTCCTCCTGGCCATGTGCATTTGTTTTCAACAAAGCCGGAGAGAAAGTAATCCATAGAGCAGTGAATTACATTATTTATCATATACGTGTTACAATGTGTATATTTGTGTAGTTTTATCTGTGATAAACAAGAGATTACGGGTTACGAGGCGTGCTTGTGTCATGGTGCCGCCAAAACGAGAGCTGGGGCGGCCGCACTAATCATGAAAAGTTTTCATTAAGGTAAAAATTTACAAGTTAACGTAACAATCTTGCATAGTTCCCCTTTAGGTAAATAATGTTTAATAGAGTCTAGTTAGTAGACGTAACTACATACTATTACTGTAAGTATAGAAGCAGTAGAAGCTTGATGAACCGCATGGGAACCCAGTGAGTGCGAAGATGATTTTGGAAGATAACATTAAAGATATCACTTTCTCCAGTTCATCCAGTTGTCTGACACTACCCACCCATTAAAGAGGAAAAACTGAGATTTTTCAAAGCCATCCCAAAGAAAGTCTGGTGTAGTATTTTACCTTTCTTGTCCCTAAAATGAGTCGCAACACATTTCTGGCAGACTGGGACGAGGTAAGAGGCCTCAGACACTCATGTTAATGAACCCAGGGAGAAAGGTAAGGGATCTTTTCTTTTCTTTTGCTTTTTTGGGGGGTTTGGCCTAACAAGTAAAAATGTCTAGGAGTGAACAGGACTTTGATGGTTTTAGAAGTTTATACAGTAGCTGATATCTGAGTGGTGCCCCCCCAATGTCAGCCGAGTTGGTTGATCTCATCTGGTTGATGATGGCGAGTCGTCATCTGACACTGGCGCTGATGCAGGAGCAGTGACAGCAACTCTGTCTCTGTCCAGATGGCCAACCTTAAAGACAGTCCTCCACAGCTGGCTCTGCACCGTAACTCTCTTGATGACTAGTAACGCAGGACACGCCTGACATTTCTGGTGACAGCCCGGAGCTTGAAGAAGACGCGGAGATGCTTGATAATCGCCACGGTGACACCATTAAGGCGACGTTTAGGGACCTCCCTCAGACGTACATATCTGGAGATGAAAGAGATGAGTGAAAACCCACACCATCGTTTCATCTCTGCAGCTAACTGTCATCGCTGAGCCGCCTTCTCCGCGGCCACTGACAACTGCGCTGGTAACAGTAGCATCACTGTCTTTCCCAAACACAACCCTGACTAACACTTGTGATTGTCATTGTGAGCCATCGCCTTTTCTCACTCTTGAGTGACTTCATCGTCTCCTTTACTCATATCTTTACTCACTTCAGATGTTTCCCTTCACCCACAAAGCATCATCCCAGAATAGACTTATTGTGGATGCGTGCTGCATGAGTCTCTCAAGAGCTGTTGTTATGTGGCATTCTCACTTTCAAAACTCTAAAAAGCACAATTGTGTCCTAGAATAATGATACAGCATGCAATGTCCTTGAGGCTCCTCCGACTGTGTGAGCTGAAATCCTATGCAAAAAAAAAAAAAAACCTCCCTTCATCATTCCTACCTTCCTCTTTTATAGGCAGTCTTGTAAAACAGCAATGCCGTAAAAAATAATCTTTAAAAAAAAAGAAGAAAATGAGAAATCGTATGGAGCCTTTTTAAAAAAGGAAAGAGCAAGGCAATAATATAACTCATTTTTTACCAGAGGTGCCCCTGAGTGACTTTCTTATCCTGTTAGTCACTGTTGTAACATCATGTTCCCTTACTAAATGAAATTAAATCAATCACAACATGATCATCGGTTGCCTTAGTGTTTTCAGCTGTCCACTTTTCTATTTCCAACTGAGACTCAAACTATATTAATAACTTATTAAATCGGATAATTACATTACGGGCATGCGTGCATTTATATATGTGAGCACATCATCTTCTCTCCGATGCATTTGCCCTGCAAATCAAGTTAATCACAGCATTGAAAGCAATAATGAGTGTGGCATGCTACTCAACAAACTAACAAACCCATTAGCTAGTCTGCCTGTCTCCAAATCCAAAACCTTACATTCATTAGACAGTAATTCAGAGCAGAAAATGAGATTGAGATCCTTGATGCTACAGAAAAACACATCCCTGCCCCCCCTTCACATTCCCCTCCCCACAAAAAAATAAAAGGAAAAACAAAGCTGCGATCGCCGAGACAAGATTGAAAAACAAATTTCTAATTTTGTCCATGAAGTGAAAGAGGAGATGTTACAGACGCACGGAGCACAATCGGTTTTCAATCCATTCCTCCACCCGTCCAATTTAACGCAGCTGCCAGGGCCTATAGTGCCAAGCGCTACTGTATGGGCTTATGTAACTCCAGGATACACGGGTGTGAAAAATGGTGTCATGAATCCATTTTGCAGGTTTCTACACTTTGCTTTGGGGATTTAGGGCCCGGCTCCACGGCGCCATGCATTATTACGATACAATTCATGCAGCTTCCTGTGACAAAGGAGGCCATCTTAGATCCACAACCGGTGTCAAGAGTCTCTATAAATCTGTCTCTCTGTAAATGTTGTGTCGTCCACGCTTGTCACGTGACGTGTGCTCTGATAGAACCTATTCCTCCTCTCCTTCTTCTTTGCCGTGGACGTGGACGAGCGGTGGGCGCTCCAGACGTCCGCGGAAATCAACAACCGCCATCTCATCTCACCACTCCATCACTGACTCCACGGACAATCCCCCTTCCACCCATCCACCCCCCCCCCACCCCCACCCTCCAATATCTCCTCTATCTCTCACTCTATCATTTTAACTGTCAATCCTTCTCTCCATCAACCCACCTCTCTCTATCTCTATCTCCATCAGTCTGTATCTCCATCAGTGAACCTTTCGAGCCATCTTGTCATGTAGCCGTTCATGTACCACATTTCTACATCTCCATGTGAACCCCACCCCACCCCCACCCACTCCCTCCTCTGCTCTTGCTCTGCTGTGGTCAGGCTGGGCAGTTACAGAAGCTGCATGGTCGAGATGGGAGGAATGGTGCAAAATCCCCAAATCTCTCAGGGTGCCATTTCACCAAACTGTAATAAGTGTAAATGGCTGTGGGTTATGGTAATTTTTCAATTAATCCGAATGAAATGCGGTGGGTACCGTCACAGGAGCTATGGGCCTTCTACAGCGAGGAGCTCACTGGACTTGTAAAGGAGAATGAATCAGATAGATAAATCAGATATAAATAACAGTAATGGTGATAATCATCAGCTTTAATTTCAGCGTAATCGGTATCATCCTCGCTGCCGTCAAATTATCTCCAGTCACTGGGTATTTTGATGGAAAGCTGAAATGTAATTTTAACATATTTAACCATTATCCCAGGAGCCACATACCTTTCTTTCAGTCGACCACTGTTGTCTTTTTAGAGTGAAGTGTAACTGAGCAGAGCTGCCGAAGCTCCAGTTCTCACCTCTACTGTTATGGAAGCAGAGAAATGCCAGAAATAAATTATAATCATTTCTCATAATTGAACCAAAACAACTGTCTTACAGTTCAGATTTTAATGATTTAATTGAACTCATTGCCATGAAATACATTCAGTGGTCTCCCTAGAAGTTAATAATGTTCAATTGTGTTATTATTTTTTACAATATGTTGATTACTGAGGCCATGAACATGATTTTGTACTGGCCTCATTGTCAGTGTCCCCCATGTATTGTCTGTATTTTGCATTTCTGTTCTCCAGAGAAAACTCTTGCACAGTGTCTTGCATCAGGTTTACTGGGGTTACAACGTTTAAGTGGAGAAGACCTTCATCTGGAGGAGCATCTTAAATAGATTTACTGTAGGGCCACATGGGCCAATCAGAACACACCCCGAGATGACATCACAGAAACACCTAACAATAAACAAAAAATCTTACCTATATGAGTAAGCTACATGAATAAACAATCATAAAAAAAAATCAGCCATAAACGCAAGAAAACTACTTTTAAGATAAGATCCTGAGAGATGGATGAGTAAGAAAAATAACATAGCACATACATAGAACAAAATCTCAACACCTGCAATATAAAGCAGACAGTGAACATATCATAAACCAAAGTCAAAGTCTGCAAAGTGAAGATCTAGAAATGTTTTCATGCTGCGTTTGCTTATGCGTTTCTCCTGACTCTCCCACAAACACACCAGCCAGGATTCTATTGTAGATTTGCATGAAACAGAAGGGGAGGGAATCCACAAAGTGTTTACAATCCCTATCTCTCTCTTTTCTGACCTTCTGTCCGACAGGCTGCACAGAGCTTGTGTCTGGACTGGGCTCAGTCTTCAGGAGCCTGGGTTTGTGATGTTTTAAACTATATAAATAAATAACTAAATACCACAATTAATGCATTCTTTAAAATCATTTTCTACAAATAAAATAAATAAATTGGAGCTGGAGGCAAATCCAGCTTACTCCCTGATCAAGACGTTCTGGATCAGACCTTGTGCCCTGCCCACCAGTTCTGCTTGTGCTTGTTTGACAGGTGAAATTAGAGCATATCAAGATGGTTAGAGGAGGAAACATCAGAGAAGACCAGCAACATGTTTGAGCACCAGACTCATGGTTGTTGAGAAATGTGAGGAGTTTGTTGTGACCAAAACCTGCAACTAAAAGATGTATCAGAGGAGGAAGTTAGGCCAGTTATTTGTTAGCTTGTGGCTGACACTAGAGAAGTTACTAATGCAAACTCTCACTCATTGACAAAACTTTAGACGAAACTGCCACTGATTCAGAGCAGAAATACTCAGTCATGACTGATTATTTCACTCATGATTCATATCAAAGAATCAAATTATGAACAAGGCTAACAACTTGAATTTCATCAGAGAGGGCCTTTAAGAAAGCCTTATACTGTTCATTACGGACTATCGGGATAGATTCAGTAGTATCTAATTTTTATAATTAGGTGGACAGTGATAGTTAGGCCTGTAGTGCTTATAAGAATCCTAATTACTGTGTGCTTCCTCCAGCGCGCTCTGTGGTCAGAAGAAGCTCCATCTTTATTGTACATTCACACTCTGCCATCACTCTGACATTCTGTTTGACATTCAGGTAGCATAGCAACATGACAACATGCCCCTACAGCCTAGTGTGAGAATATAGATGCTTTTTGAAAAGGTTGACAAGAGAGAGGGGAGGGGGGGTGGAAGAGATGAAGAAGAGAGGAGGAGGAGGAGGGGGTGGAGAGTGGAGTGAAGCCCTCCACAGATTTGCTTCTTCTCCTTTTCAACCCCACTCTTGAATCCCATTTGAAATTTAAAGCACCTTTTTTGTGTCTGAAAATACCTTTACACGCGCTGCCATAAATACTGCCCAGAGGTAGAAGGCTTCAGTTCCCCCCGCTGCCTTGCATGATTCAACAGGGATGAGCAACTATAATGTAAGACATACGTGCATGCATAGTGGATGTGTGCACACTCAGTACATAACAACTCACATAAATTATATAGAGGGAATTCCATTCACAGTCCATATATATAAATGAATAAATCAATCATACAGGCAAGTTTGTGTATTTACTGTACCGTATATCTGAATATATATATGTATATAACACTAATCGTGCACACTTGTATGCATTGTATTGATTCTGTATGCATAAGGAGAGAAATTTAAATGAACACTCGAAAAATGATTTCTGTTGTAAAATGTGGTGAAGACAGATTTAGAAAAAAAAGCACACATAAAACATGAAATACTGGTCAGAGGGGTTATGTAAATGCATTTTTTTTCCTCGACCACAGAATTCGATTCATAATTCATAAAGATTAAAGATGAATTTCATATGAGGCTGCGCTCCGTTCGATTGGCCCTTCTCCCTATTAGAAATGCTATAGCCCAAAGAGCTCTCCTTTCTCAATGATTAGAAGGAGACCAGATCCTGTCCCTCCTGACCAAATCAATACATCTCCTGATCTGATCCTGCCTTTTAGCCTCCAGTTGCTCAGAGGAAAGTCAGCTCAGGATGGAATATCACCAACTCCAATGCCACTCATCTTCACTGTTCATTTGTAAGGTTCGCTGAAAAGCCCCCCCACCCCCTGCCCCCCTCCACCGACAATTACAATTTCATATTCAGACGATAGAGGATGTTTTACATCAAGTATTCATCACCATTTTTATAATACACTATATCTCTATTTCTACATGATATCCTGTACTAAAATAGATTGTTATCATGTTGTTATTGGTTTCATAAAAGTGCGATCCTAAGCCACATTCGTATGTTAATTAGTTAATTAATTTTCCCTAATCTAAGTAAGAAATCCAAAATCCACTCATGTGATCTGCAGCAATTAGTTGCTTTTCAAATTAAAAGTCCCTTATTTTCCCTGTGTTTTAGTTTAAGTGTTGATTCATTGTTGTTTTAAAAACCAAAAACCATCTCAGTATATCTTTACATGTTCTTTCTCAGGCTTCTCCCTTGAGCTCTCTCCTAACAACAGTTTAGTGAGTCAAACAGAAGAGACGAGGCTCTGATTGGCTGACTGATTTGTAAGGCCTTGTCCACACGCTACGTTCTCAAAAAGTTTTTTGTAAACACAGCATCGTTTCCACAAACACACAAATCCACTTCCAGGCATATACGCATGTGGCGCTGTAACTCTGCTACACAAATCGACCAATAGAAGAGAAGAAGAAGAAGAAGAAGAAGAAGAAGAAGAAGAAGAAGAAGAAGAAGAAGAAGAAGAAGAAGAAGAAGAAGAAGAAGAAACAAACTCGATAGGTCGACTAAACACAAGAATTTTGACCTGGAGTCGTGCCAGTCCAAACATGTCCATCAATGCCGATTTAATGGACGCATGGTCCACGCGAAAACGCTGGGGCGGCATTTTGAGATTTACCCACTCTGGGACACTGTCTGTTTCCAAAAAATACAGCTACAGGGCTCCCAAAACGCTGTATCCATGTGGGCGAAACGCCAAAAACTCTTGCAGATATTCCTTAACCCATATTCATGGGCATGGCCCCTAATGCGATCAAATGAAAATACAGCAGATTTCATGTTAAACACCCAGAGAAAGCAAATCCTTAAGGTTGGATGGTGGTGCAGGTGGGCGGGGCTTGGAGTACAGGAGCAGTGACAAAGTTACAGAAGCCCCGACAGCTCATTTTAAGGCTCAGTTTCTGAATATAGTCTGTGTGCATTTCTCTGTGGACTGAGGCTTGGATGCTTTCATTGTATTTACAAAAAAGCCCAGACGTGATTTACAAAAAAAATCTCACTTCGCATAATATGTGTCCCTAAAGGTTTTGCATACAAAACACATCATGATCTTATGCGATACATAGTATAGTTATAAATTCTACTAACCAACAGTATATAGAGTGGTTATAATTAGCCCCACCTCCACCATCTACAGCAGCACCATGCTGCCTACACATCAGTGCATCAGTAATAATGCAGCACAGTCGACTCGCTGCCTGTGAAGACGACACATGTTGGCCATGGTTGCATCATGGCAAAAAGATCTGTGTGTTGTGTGGAAAACTATAAGATGAAAAATACATCATAAACAGTCAGTACTTTTTACTACAGTCCCTAACTAACATTAAACTGTTGCAGCGGGACATTGGTATTCAGTGTACAGCATGAAACCTGTCAGTGTCGACTCTCTGTTGAAACATACGTTTCTGAGGCGAGAGTTTTGAAGTGGGGGATGTTTGACTTCAATCTCAAGAGACAAATAAAATACAGAAACAGGATTCAGACTCTTCTTTCATCCTGACAGTTTTCTTTGGACGTTTGACTATGTTAACGTGGGCGATGATTAAGGTAAAGGTCATGATTACGATCAATCGAATGAAGCCACAACTAATGATTATTTCCTGTATTGTGAATTACTAGACTAAATTAGACTCCACAGTGATGTCATTTTTTTGTCCAAAACCCAAAGATATTCACTTTAATATTATGTGTTACACAGAAAAAAACAACCTTTAGCTTCAAAATGACTTTAAATCACACAGGAGAGGATACGGGACTGAATTTCTGCCTCCACACATGTTGTGAATTTTGTCATCATAAAGTGTAAATGAGGCTCTGGTGAGGACAGTGACATGGCCGCCAATTTGTTCCACTTCACTGTGCTCACTGTACACAAACTAGAAAACATGGATACTGAGGTTGAAGAAGAGGCTGCTTTCACCTCTACAGCTCAAAACAGAATACATCCATGTACAAGTAGATATCTGCAAGTGAGACCTTAAACCTACAGCACAAGTGTATCAATCTTGTTATATTTTGTTATTGTGAAGCCTCGGGTTGAAATGAAATTTAAAAAAAAATCTTATTTGGAGATGGAGAAACTTCCAGAGGGACGAGCAGTTCAATCTCATGTCAGGTTTTCCTCCAAATATGACATTTACAACTTGTTTCTCACAGTCTCTTTCTGCAAACTGATGAGACACATCTCCACACAGGAGCTGCAGCTCAGCCGGAGTGACCGTCAGGTTCTCGGTCACCCCACTGACCAAGACCCTTCTCCTCTGATTACTCGGTTTGTCAGCGGTTTGCTCTGGGAAATGTCCTGGTTTTGAGAATGATGGAGGTCACTGCGCTCAGGGAACCTTGAATACAGCAGGAATGTTTTTGTATCAACAGATGTGAACTCTGACACAATCCTGCCTCTGAGCTCTGCAGGCAGCTTCTTCCTCCTCATGCTTTTTGCTCTGATATTCATCGTTAGCTGTGAAATGTTACTGTATGACGTTTTATATCACGTCCAATCAGCTGGATTTACCTCAGGTGGACCTCAGTCAAGGTGTGGAAACTGGAGGAACCTAAGCTAAATTTAAAGAGACCCCGAGTAGTTTACTTTTGGTTATAAAAGAGTCTCATATTAATGTGGATGAATCTGCATTACCCACACTTGTTAATGTGTCCATTTTTGATAAATATATCATAGCCCTGCCCAGAGATTTACAATATGTTGTGAACAGACCCAAAGAAACGGCCTATTTTCGCGGCCTAAAAGATGTTTTATCTGAAAAAAAAAACACAGTTCCATTGTTCGCTGTAATATAATTTTTTCCAATTTTTTGCCGCGAAAATAGGCCGTTTCTTTGGGTCTGTTCACAATACTGTATGTTGTAAATCTCTGCAGGGCTATGGGCTGGCGTTGCTAACGGGAGGAGTGCAGAGAGTCTTCTACTGCAATTAAAGTACTTTGGGGCTATTTGTAGATCATACAACCCCACTTTCAAAAAATGCTACTATCCCTTTAATCAATGTGATTTTTCAGTTTTACCGTTTTAATTCAATTGTCAAAACATTCAAATGGTCTTGTTTTCACTGTCATTATGGGATGTTGATTATAGATTGGTCAGGGAGGAAATTATTTAAACAGTTTCACCACAAGGCTGCTTGAAAAAACAAAATTATGATAAATGGCAGGGGTCTGAATACTTACTGAACACACTGCACACTGACTGTAAACCCATCACTGGGTTTCCTGCCAAAGTTTAAGATGTAAAAAAAAAAAAAAAAAAAAAGCCACAAAAAAGTGCCTCATCTTCCCAGAAAGAAACAGCAGGCCACTCCAGACTTTATCACTGACTCCATGATGCAATTAGCCATCATGGTGGTGCAGCTGTGGTCCTGCTGATTGTATTAGAGAATCAGTGATGTCTTTCTGGACAAAACCCCAGAGATTGAGAGTGGGACACTCACAGAGCCCTAAAACACAATAAAGACAAGTGGCAGGGCCCACAACTCTCTGTGGGTCTGCTCTTGTTAGGGCTAGCCCTGAAAAACGAGAAGCAAAGTTTTTTTTTATGTTGTGTGGGTACTTTTTTTGTGTCTCTCTGTGTGTTTTCTTTTTTTTTCTTCTCTAGCTGTGGTTTTATGGCCCGTGGGTCGTTATCTCAGAAACACAGGGAGAAGCCGAGAGTCGACTTCAAACAATGCACATGCGCACGCACCGCCGCACGCGCAAAAAAAACTTCCAGAAGGACACAGGGGATCGCTGGGAGGAAGCCCCCCAGGGGTGAGGTGTGACTTTTGACATGGACAGCAACATATCATACCGACCCCCCCTCCCCAAACACACATAAAGCTCAAGCGTCACTCTCACCCTCCTCACCCACCCCTGGGGGACAGAGAAAGAGGCAGGCAGGGGAGATAAGCACTGACACCCCTGCCTTTACCCCCCGCCCCACCATCCACCATCTTTCTCCTCTTCATTCAATTCTGCACCCACCCACCCACCCACCCCTCCACTTCCCTGTATGTCTGCCCCTGTGTAGAGAGCCTCTGCCAAGTAGTGTGTTGTCTGATCAATCTGTGACGCACACACACACACACACACATACACACAGAGGTAAAAGCCATTATGGCCCCTGAAAGCCACTCCATCCAGGGACAACAGACCCCCCTCAGAGAGGCTGCGGCTAAAGTTTACAACAATAGGTTCAGAGTAATTAGGAAGGCACTTCCCTTCTGGAAGAAATACTGGGAAGAAAAGGAGGAGGGTGAGGGGTGAGCAGAGAGTACAGGACGGAGGGGGGGAGAGGAGGGGAGGGGGGAGGCAGATGTAAAAAGGAGCGACAAAGAGTGGCAGCAGAGTTGAGCTGCAAGATAGTCGAAGGAAGAATGAATCTGAAACAGAGAGAGGGAGAAGAGGCGACCCCCCCCCACCCCAACAAGCTATGCAGCTATAACCCTATCTATTCTCTGCAGAGGTTGTAAAGATGGAGGGACAATCAAGGTGGGGAGGGAATGAAAAGATGTCCGGAGGGCAGGGAGGGATCACTCTGCGGTCATGACATGCGAGAGGAAAGGTTTACTGCTGCGGAGCAGTTAGGCATTAGAATATTGGATCTGGTTGTGAGCTGTTGAGGCTCAACAATGGGCCTCATCCATCAATACTCGCTCACTAGTGAAGCTTTGAGAGACGCTGCTGAAACAAAAGGACCAATTTGACAGTGTCTTCAAATTTCACTCAAAACTGCAACGCGCTTAATTGAAAATTGTTGCTTCATTCAATCGCACTAGCGTTTTCTTTTCTTGTCTTTTTTTTTTTTTACTTTTTCTTTCTTTTCTTTTTTTTTTGCTTTTGCCAATTATCTTAAAATGCTCCTTTGACTGAGATGTGTTTTTAATGCACCTCCAGCCCAATTTGCTCTCAGTCGATGTGAGCAGTAGCCCGAGATCAGATCTAATTACAGAAGTCAACCTCAGTGCTATCAGCAGGATGAGGCTCAGATTAGGACCAGGCCATATGGCTTGTTGGGGCAACTGTGGCTTATACCCATAGCACTGTGGGGTGAAGTTAAAGACACACACACACACACATGCACACATACACACACACATACAGGATCTTTGGCTTACTTAAACCACATGAGGGGCTGTGATTTATCTCATGCCATCAGTCCAATATGTCCAAGCATTGATGCCACCAGGAAGCATTTTAACCTGACATACTTTTAAATTAGAGTTTATGTTAATCAAACATCAGACATGAGTCTTTTCAGTACGTTAAATATCAACAAGCTCTGTTATAAGGCTGCATCCACGCTTTCAATTTATCACAGCGCTTCAGAAATACATCTCAAATGAGTGTCTTGAATAATAGAAAACACAAATAGCACTAAAAGGCAGAATTTTGCATGTCTTTTTGATAATAAAGCTTCTATATTAATACAATGAAAGTATCAAGTCCACACAGAGAAATGCACACAGCCTGTATTCAGACCCTGGGCCTTAAAACCAACCATCACTTCTGTAACTTTGTGACGTCACATCAAACAGTTGCCACTCTCAGCCATGCTCCAAGAGCCACCCACACAATCCCACCATCCAACCTTGTAACATTTGGTTTCTTTGAGTGTTTACCTGAAATGTACTACATTTTCATTTGATCATTCAGAAAACAGTTAGCCAATCAGAAGAGACCATCATCCAACATGACTGTGTGTCTCTGAGAGTTTGCCTCAAATCAGCTATTTTTTATTCACTGATTTTAGAAAACAGCCCAGACTCTGTCTTCTGTTTGCTAACTCTGAACATATGAAACAGGCCTGTTGGTCCTGGCAGAAAACTGCTCTGGTCAAGTATAAAACTCATATTATCTCTCTCATACTCATCATCATCAGAGCCAACAAACTGAATCATACTTTTTTTTTTTTTTACCAAGGCCAGCTCAGGTTTGGTGGCTACCTCCTGTCTCTCTAGTGAGGGGCTTGGGGGGTTAACAGGTAGGTCTGCTGTTGTCGCAGTTAAACCTGGCCTCCAAATTTTCTGTCCATATTGCTGTTGCCATGTCCTCCTATCAATTCGATGTTAGTCTGCCTCTTTGCGGTAAAAAAAAAAAAAAAAAAGCGAGATAGAGAGAGAGAGAGAAAAAGCTTTGCTTCAACTATACTAGATGATGGTGATGGTTGATCTAAATTTTAGACATGTCAGAAATTCATCCAAACAGGAGCAGCTGATCACTGCATAGGAAAGGAAACAATAAAGCAGCAATTTGATTCAGAAACAGGCTGAAATCATTCAGTGGGTGTCCACCTTTAAAAGAGTTATGTGGATTCTCTCATAAGTAGAATTTGTGTTTACATTCTGTATGTCTCACAAAACACGTGTTCATCTAACACATCAACCAAATTCATTTCTTTCCTCATAAAACCTCTGCGAAAAACATTTATCCACATAAAGTCAACAGAATCCTTTGTTTGTTGATCAGCAGAACAACATGAAACCAGCATGTAGGCTACATCTTTGCACCTGCACACAATGCAAACAAATAGGAGACCCTCTGTGCTGCACAGAGTACCTTAAACATCTTGGCATCATGCTTGTGAACTGTTGGGCATTAATTAGAAAATTAATTAAGCCTTCAACCCCCAAAATAAGTTTTAGAAATCCATCACAAATCCATCACTGATGCAGAGAGAGAGAGAGAGAGAGAAGGAAACACACTTCTTCCTTCATGTCATTACTTTTTGCTCCAGGTGCAGAACGTCACACGAGCACTGCGTCTCCTTCAGTCTTGACATGTCTGAATGACAAAAAGCCAGAACTGTGACAGATGAGTGAACCGAGCAACGTTACATATTCTGTGTCTGAAAAGAGAGAGGGTCGAATCACTCAAGCGGCTGCTGACTGTGTTTACACCTGCACCGGCACAGAACGAGAGTTTGCTCATTTTGAAACCACAGTCCAACTGATTAATCATCTCCTTTGGCAAAAAGATATGGCAAGGCAGAAACATTGTTTTGCAGGAAAAGTTAGTGGCATAAATAATGAGTAAACCCTGGCTATGCCTGCTCAGCCCTGCAGTTGCAACGAGGCTAATTAGTCCTTAAGGGAGAAAAACACATTTTGAGAAGAAAATGAATGATCCTGCACTAATACAATGCTGTCATGGTTCTCAGAGAGGGGACCCAAGAGCACGACTCAGGAGGCAGATGTAAAAGTAAAGAGTCTTTACTTAGAGAAAAAAAAAACAAGGATACAAAAATCCAAGTGGGCAAACAAAGTACAAAGAGGTCGAGCTGAAAAAAATTCACTCGAAAAACAAACAAAATAAGACAAGGTCCAAAACATAGGCAGACTGGAAATAAGGTATAAAGACGACCTGACAGACAGCAAGTGGAAACTGACTGGTATATATTTATACTGTATGTTATATAGCAGGAGCTAATGAGGGGATGGGGAACAGGTGAGCAGTAGAATAACACATGAATGCACAAACCATGCAAGGAAGGAATACAATTAAAAAAAATGTATAGCGACATGACTGAACAGCTACAGACCGACACAACAGTAACTAATGCAGTGTAGTGGGAAAACAAAGGAATCCAGTCGTTTACAGTAAATGGCAAAGTCCACTTCATTTGCTAGATGTGTGTTATTGACGGGAAAAGAAAAACAGATGCAGAGAGACAAGATAGAGAATCCAGATCAATAATGGGAGAGGGGTCACTGAATGCAACGCACACACACACACACATACACACATAAATAATGTCAGGGAAGAGGAATACTAAATCATGCTGGTGACAGCTCATGCTGGCACGTAAGTGAAGACTGTCACACAAGCCTATACAAATTTAATGCATGCTACTACACTCTAGTGTAAGTGAATGCATCACTTCCAAACTGCAGTTCAGTGCACACAACAATAAGTGAATGCATCACCGTTCATACTGTTTGAAGTTCAGTAGGATGTTGCGTGTGGTGCTGGTTGAAGCTGTCAGGTGCAGTTCAGCAGCCCTGTGAGTTGTGGTACCTGCAGTATGCTTCTGTAGCTGGTTGTGTTTGTAGCACGTGTTATTAATTAAGTCTGATGAGTTGAGTACACTACTAGGCCCATTTTAGGACCAATTTGTTAAAACATGTGTGATGTTCATGGTACTGAAACAAAATAGTCTCCTGTTATTTTAGCAATTGTACCATTAGTTGAACACACAGTACTATCAGTCCACAATGAATCTAAGGATAAATTGGACTATGAAGGACAAGGAAACATCTAATGGGACAGCCTTGTTAGGGGTGGGAATACAAGTCACAATATGATATTATTGCTATTTTAAACATTTTGTGACATCATGAGTATTGGTATTGCAATACATACTGTAGCAATTTATTACCACCTGCAACTTACATTCTGTGAGGAAAACTTTGTTAAAGGGATTGTTCAACATTTTGACAAATTGGCGCATTGCCATAATCCCTATAGTTTTAGGAGTACAGTAGGTTCGTTACCTTTAATTGTTGGTGCAAGCTATTTTTAGAACAGTGGAGCAGAGCCGTGAGTTGCTCAGAGCTACGGAGGCTCATGGGATTTCTTGGTTTCCCTCATCAAATACACAATCCAACAACTCCAAAACGCTCTCGTGGACAAGTTGTGACCTGCACATTCACCACACTATGAGATAACAACAGAACGTTACGAGACAGAGTTGTTTTTGAAGAAAATTCATGCAAAACCACTGATGCGCGTTCCTGTCGGGGGCGGTTTTTACGGCAAGCAGTCTCTGCATTTACCTCGAAAACAACTCTGTTTCTTAATGTTCCGTTATTATCTCATAGCGTGGTGAATGTGCAGGTCACAACTTGTCCACGAGAGTGTCTTGGAGTTGTTGGATTGTGTATTTGATGAGTTTGATAAGGGAAACCAAGAAATCCCATGAGCCTCCGTAGCGTAGCTCTGAGCAGCTCACAGCTCTGCTCCGCTGTTGTAAAAATAGCTTGCACCGACAATTAAAGGTGATAAACCAACTGCTATGACTATGGACTATGACAATGGGCCAATTTGCCAAAATGTTGAACTATCTCTTTAATCATTTTGATTCATACAAAATGGGATTGTCAAGCACAGTCAAAAAAAAAGTACTCCAGTATTCTAGTACTAAAATCCTACATTCATATTTGCAATTTACATCACAAAAAATCAATACTTAGCCTCCATGTATCAATACAATATTAAAACTAAATGTTGCAATACTATGCTGTATCTATTTTCCCCTCATCCCATAGCCAGTGACACCATCAGTCTTCATGCAGCCTCTGAACAGGGACATGTTGGTAAAGCAGCTCTCAGTCACCAGTGAGAGGAGCCTCGAGGTCAACAGCACTTCAGTTCAGTTTGAAAACTCATCCATGTCCTGAACTTCTACTCACTAGAGCTCATGTGTGTGATTGGGTTTGTATGTGAGAGGACATGGCATCCAATTTTGAAAAAAAAAAAAAGCCGGTCTGGATGCACACACACACTGACACACACACAGAGACGTCTTGTCATGTAAACAAATGTTTGCAGCACAAAAGAAACTCTTTACAACAAGTCAGACCTGTTTAAATGCTTTTGTAGGTTTGACAGTCTGATCCGAGTTGGTTTATTTGGTTTATTGAGGCCTCATGCACAGTGCTCCCGCTCTAAGCCTTTTCCATATACGCAATAATGGGATTCATTGCTAGCCCCCCACCACCACCACCACCACCACCCCACCGCCGTGGTCCCCTCTATTTTTTTTTCTCCTGTTCCTGTCCTGCACGCCATCCATTTGAAAAGGAAGGCACTGCATTTAAATTACGCAGGCAGTTTACTGTAAGAGTCCACCAGGGAAATCGAAGAAGAGACAGAAAGAGAAAAGGTGGGGGTAGGGAGGGTGGGGAGGGTGGGGCGGGGGTATGGAGAGATGGGGACGGAGAAGGGAGTTATGGGAAATAGCAGAGGATGGAAGGCAAAGTATGCACACAGAGAGATGGGAAAGATAGAGACGGTAGGATGGTGGGAAGACAAGAGCGGTGGGGGGGTGAATGATTGAACGCATGAGTGTGAGTGAGTGAGTGAGTGAGTGAGTGAGTGAGTGAGTGAGTGAGTGAGTGAGTGAGTGAGTGAGTGAGTGAGTGAGATTGGGCAATAACAGCGAGAGTCAAGAAGGGCAAGGGGTCAAGGGAAGAATTCAAATTTGAATTAAGATGTGAGGAAGAGAGAGAGAGAGAGAGAGAGAGAGAGAGAGAGAGAGAGAGAGAGAGAGAGAGAGAGAGAGAGGTTAGTAAACAGGAAGTGTCCTTGATTTGTGTTTTGTTGTTGACTATGGTGAATCCATTTGCCAAGTCTCTCTCCTTCTCTCCTCTGTTGGCTCTCTCTCTCTATACTCTGTCTCTCTCTCCTTCTCTCTTCTGTCTGTTCTCTCTCCCTCTCTTTCTCTGTCTCTCTCTCCTTCTCTCTTCTGTCTGCTCTCTCCCTCTCTCTCTCCTGTGTGTGTCTGTTGACCACGCTGACCGCCGTCCTCTCCTCTTCTCCACTGATGGATGACAAACAAGCCCAGGCAATCCCAGAATGCTCTTTGTCATCCCCGCAGCGGAGGACTGGTGCGTTTAGCTATTTACATGCAAATAGAGTCTCACCCCCCTCTATCCCATGCACGCACACGCGCACACACGCACACACACACACACACACACACACACACACACACACACACACACACACCTTCTATCAGCCCTCTCTCCTCTCTTATTCATTTTGTCCTGCATTGTGTTCACTTTATTTCAGAGGTGTACTTACTGGAGTGTGTGTGTGTGTGTGTGTGTGTGTGTGTGTGTGTGTGTGTGTGTGTGTGTGTGTGTGTGTGTGTGTGTGTGTGTGTGTGTGTGTGTGTGTGTGTGTGTGTGTGTGTGTTGTGGAGAGAGTATTAAGGGGTTCCCTCTGACTGCAGCCACACATTATACTGCACATGCACAGTACACAGACACATACACACAACAAATGGTAATGTGTGTGTTATTATACTGAGTAGTTTCAGAAAGTATTCAGACCCCTGCACTCTCTGCACACTTGTGATGTGTTAAGGGTTTAGTTTTAAATGTATTAAACTTATTTTTATGGCGAGCCAATAACGGGTTCAGAATCCCAAAATTATCAAAAAGAAAAGCAGGAATATTCAGACCTTGTATTTTGTACTTTATAAAGGTTTTTTCATATGTGGTTCAACATACCATCGTACAGACAGCGTGATGCGTTATCAATAAACAAGCAGCCGCAGACAAAAACAGCAGCAACATAACAATATAGGCTGTGAATGTGAGGTCATAGAAACAGCCAACAGAGTGATGAATAAACAGCTAAATGTTTGTGATTCAAATCCTTGAAATTGTTTAGTAGATTTGCTTTATAGCATAAATGCAGACAAACAGAGCAAGCTGACGTCCTTGGGTATTTTCATGCACCATGAAACAGTGAGGCATGAAAGACGATACAGGAAGTCCAGAGACAGATAAATGAGTCAGAAGGTTCAGCTGTTTATGTTGAATACTCATCCTAATGCAGCTGCATGCAAGAGAGGAGTATTCATTAGTGTGTTTATTAACAACTCCATAACTATTATCCCTCTACTGAAGCATCTGTAACTTAATTAATGACTGAATATATTATATGTCACCAGATTGTTTCATATTCTATACGAATATTATATTTACAATTGCATTTCCTCTCTTCATTATTAAGTGGACTGTATTTTCTGATGAAGACCATGAGATGAAGCAAAAAGCTGCAAATGAGATAACACACAATTATTAAGTACGTTTCTCAGTCATTTATTGACTGTTAATGCACAAGTCATGGATGTTAAACAGGAGGCGACGCGTACTAGTTCATCATATTATATAGTATATATTTTAGTAAGGCTTTAGTAAAATAATAAAGTTTTTATTTAAGAAAAGACTAAGGCAGAAAGCTGCATTTGTGGAAATCATCAATGATTCACACACAGGTGTTAACTTCTATAGAATAGTCTCCAGTCTCAGCCTCATAACACACCCTCTCGGCCGCAGCAGGAAAGTGTGTGTGTGTGTGTGTGTAAATCCTCCTCTGGCATCTATCCCCTAACATCCTCTGCACTCAAGTTACTTATGGCTTCTCTCAGCTTGTATTCAGCGATAACGATGAAGAGTCTAACTTGTTACAGTGTCATAAAGAGGGGCTCATTTCTCACCGGGCCTCCATCACTGTAGCAAACGCAGTGTGGTTGCTATAGAAAAGCTTGTTTCTTGTTTCCATTAAATTCAACAGATAAATTATCAGTTTCTTCACTCAGTATATCTCCACCCCTACCTCCTGAACAGTTGGCAAAGATTGGGGCAGAGGAACATCGTCAAGACGGGAAAATTTGGGACCCTCAAGGAGTAATTATGTGGCTCTCAGAGGCCACATTTTGGCACAGATGTAAACCAAGCCATTACCTCTGGGCCTGAAAAGTGAACTCAATACAGTAATGCCTAAAACTGCCACAAGAGGTTAGCTCTAAAAGTGAGTCAATCCCATAGGCTGCCATGTTAAAATGTCCAACTTTTCTTCTGCATGGGCCACAATCACTGTTTAGTTGTTTTAGTTTCATGAGTACAGTAGTAGCCTAACATTTGAAGAGATGATCAGGTCAGTGTCTGATTGCTGCAGGCATTGTTCACTTCAAGAATTAACTAAATGTATAATTTGCTTATAAGTGGCAAAACTTTTGAAAGAGTTGTACTGAGCAGGTCCTCAGACCCACAGGATAGCATCAGTGAACCCACATACCCTCTGTGACCACTCTAAGCTAATGCTAATGCTGATGCTAATCACTTGTTAGTGTATGTTTGTGTTGGTAAACTCAATATCCTTCAATTGCCCTTGAAGGCCAAATAATGCATTTTGATTTGAACTGGACGGAAGATTTGCAATGCAACTAGAAAACTTCAGCAGGTCATAGTGTGGAAACAAGATGTAAAAACGTGGCCAAGAATTTGTTGTTGAGTTGCTAAAAAATAATCAGATGCAAATCTAGTTTTCCAGGCAAAGATATTTGCCTGCAGTGTCCTACATATTTTTAGTTGTTACACATAATACAAATGAGCAGAGCTACAACAATTAGTGTCAAGCACTCTGAGCCACAACTCCAGTATGATAAGTGCTTTAAAAGTTGTTGTTTTTTAAATGAAAAAAAAAGCTATTTTTAGTATTGTATATTATTTATTCATGATTCCTAATTATTGATTAATGGGTTATTTTTGTTTTTGTTTTTTCAATTAAACATTTAGTGCCATCAGAATTTACAGGACCTGAATCTTGGCCAAAAGTAACCTATTGTTTGCTTGATTGATTTTTTTTAAACAGCTTCAGCTGATTGATTATCAGTATTCATGTGGTTTAATTTATGATCGATTGTTTCATCTTAACAATTAGGCTACTAACCAAAGGAGAATCAGCATAGACAAGGCAAATAGACGGCAATGTGAATTTTGAGAAGCACACTTGTTTCCTCATGAGGAGTAAGATGAGTTGAATCTACCTGCTAATGAACGCTGTTTGACCCCTTTGCCACTGTCAGTCAAATAGCGATGTGTACAGTTTCTATAGGCTAGGACGCTAGGTTACATTTTGATGTGCCACTGCCTAGTCTTCTCTCTATAGTCTGAAATTGAAAGTACTACGGACGACTACAAAATGACAGAATTACACTGTAGTGGACTATGTGGTAGGAAGGTGGAGGTTGTTACTGAATAAGTTTTCAGTGTTTAAGCTAGCTAGAACAGACAAGAAGTCTGTCCCTCAAACTTAAAGGGATACTTCACCCAAAATCGATAATTCACCAATTGTCATGGAAGGGTTTGGAGAACTTTCAGAGTCATCAAAACGCTTCTGGAGTTCCGGGGGGGGGGGTCCAGCTGGCAACAGATTTTCATATAACGGTGGCGGATAGAGCTGACTTTTGAATCGTCCAAAACACACACTATGAAACGTCCGTACTGACCCGAGTGTCCTGAAGCCAACACATGAAAAAGTGTATTAGTGGCTCTGTTTATGTTTGTGCGCAAGCGTGAGATTTGCTGCAAGATGTTCTTCCGTGTTTACATCGTACATCCACAACGACAAACGAACATCTCGCCATTGTATGAAAATCCGATGCCAGCCGGACCCCCCCTGGAACTCCAAAAGCATTTTGATAACTCTGAAAGTTCTCCAAACCCTTCCTTGGCATGACGGTGAGTAGAAAATGGGTGAATTATCGATTTTGGGTGAAGTATCCCTTTAACAACCACACAGGTTTCTCAACCAGAGGAGTGTCTCATGAAATTGTGCACCTCTGGTTACCAAAATAAACATGCCACTGTACCAACAGCAGGGTACCGATAGTTGCCGTGGTGACTATAGGCTACTGTAAGACCAGTCATGGCTTGGTTAGGTCCATCCATCAATTGGCTAGCCAATCCCAGCAAACAGAGGGTGAGGGGTGGGGGACAACCAGACAGGTTACCAGTCTATCACACAGAAACAAACAACCGCACACCCACTCACAGGACAATCTCAGGTACGGTATGCATGTCTTCAGACTCGGATGGAAGCAGGACAACCTGGTGAGAACACACACAGGCACAGAGAGTTCATGTTAACTCCACCCAGACTGAACCCAGGCCTTGTGATTTAACCCAGGACCTTCTTGCTGAGATGCAACATTGAGTTTGACATGAGTTTCACATGGGAATCAAACAACCTATGTGTAATTTCCTACAGGAGAACAGTCTCTAACTCGTCTCATCTAATTCTTTATGACACAGCGTGCTGATAAGTCTATTTCCCAGCATGTCAAATCACTGCATTTAAATAGTTGAAAAAATGAACAGACGCAGATCCAAAGACAGGTAGGTGAGAGGTTATTCTTGACTTTGGACCTCTGCTGCTCCCTCCCTGTCTCCTCTCCTCCAGCACTCTGGTACAAACAGGCCATTATTCCAGACAGGCAGACATGATTTCTTCTCTATCTGTCTCTCCCTCCAATACAAACACGCAGCACACAGCCCCGCCGCTTCCTCTGCCTGTGAATGAAAGAGGAAGTGCAGAGGAGACTGAAGTGTAAAGAGTCCTCTGTCTCCTCCGTCTCTCTCAGACAGGAGTGACACCACAGCCGACAACAACAACAACAACAACGACAGTGACAAGCGGCGCTGCCGAATTATTCATGAGGGCTGAAGAACGCAACAGCAAAGAGCTCAGTGTCTGAAAAACTCACTCGCTCAGCAGCCTGTGTGTTTTCAAAGCGGCCCCGTTCATGAGTTACAACCCCAAACTTACTCCCTCCAAGAAGAGATTTCCCTCTCAATGGCGCCCACCTGGTCTGAGAAAGGAAGGCGCCAAACTAAAGGCTCAAGTATCAAAGTGCCTATTCTCTAACTTGCTTGAAAAGTTTGCAGTTTGTCACAAGTGGCGCTCTGTTGCGAGACGAGACAACTTTGTGTGACACCTGAGCGCGAACAAAGCGGCTGTTAAAGCGCACTGGTGCTGGTGGGAGATACGTTCCACATCCATAATGAGGAGATAAACAAACTTTGTCTCAAGTCACTTTCGACTCAGCGAGACTTTGCAAAAAGGAAACGGAAACGATACTTTTCCCCAGAAACAGCGTTTCTGAAAGACCAGACTGTGCTTTCGATGAAAAGCACCGATTATCACTCATCTTTAAAAGACAGCTGTGACTCCCTTATTGTAAAAGTGCGTTTAGATGCCTTGTTATTGCCCTCATTATGCTGCAGTGGTTTATTTGTTTTGCTGACTGGGCCTTAAAAAGCTACAGGCCTCAGCGGAGTCAGTAGGGGCAGGCTCCTCGTTGCTGACACCATAGGAAAATTAGTTTTGTTGTTTTGTTCTTTTTATTTCACAGCAAGTTAATGTTAAGAAAACTCATTTCAAATCCCCTTAACACACTTAACTGTAAGCTGTTTGATGAAAGTAGAAGCTTCACCCCAAAAATATCCGTCCATCCATTTTCTGCTGGTTATCCGTGTTTAGGTTTCAGTGGCAAAAGGTCTCACTAAGTCTTCCCCACATTGCTCTTTGTAGCAGCATCTTCCAGCTCCTTCGGGGGGATCCTTAGGTGTTCCCTAGGCAGATGAGATATATAATCTCTTCAGAGCATACTGGGTCTACCCCCCGGGCCTCCTACTGGAATACTTCCAATGTAAGGTGCCCAGGAGGCATCCTAATTGTGAGGCACGAACCGCCTCACCTGGCTGCTTTCGACGCAAAAGAGCAGCTACTCTCCTGGTCTGAGCTCCCTACGGATGTCCCAGCTCCTCACCCATATCTCTGAGGCTCTGAGGCCTGTCAGTCTCACACTCTGCCCTACCCTGAACAACACTCTGAGATGCTTGCACTCCTGCGTTCGTGGCAGAAACTCTATCCCAATCCCAAAGAGAGCAAATCCATCGTTTTTTTCTGGCAGAGAACCACAGATTCAGACTCGGAGGTGCTGACCCTTGTTCCAACAGCTTCACGCTCAGCTGCAGACCGCCCCACTGCTCACTGAGGGTCACGGTCCGATGAGGCCGAAGGAACCACAGCACACATTCATTCATTCTTTCAAGGCAAACTGAGCGTTATTAAAGGATAAGTTCACTTTTTTTTAATATTATATACCATTCACACACCATGTCAGATGTGATTTCAAACTCCCCCATGTCTTCAGAACAAGCAGGTGGGTTGTTGTGAAATTGTCTCAACACATTCGCCTCTCCCTCAGGATGAACTGTACTGACTTTGGTGATTCCATGACTTCACATTTAACACCATTAACAGGTCCCAGTTGAAAGTGTCAATTCACAAACAGCACTGAAAACATTCCCATTATCCTCAGCTGTACTTTCCACATGCTAACCCAGTATTAAAGTGCGTTCACACCGGGCCTTTTATTTTTTTTTCGCTGTTGCTCGTATCGCCCCTTTGTTAATGCTATATCACTCAGCTGCAATCGCTCGTCAGTTTGGCACAATTCAAAAGACTCGGACGACACAAGAACTTCACTGCCATGTCTCTCTGTATACACGGCACCACTGGGATTACGGCAGCCAATCAGCATTGAGTGGCAAGCAACTGACGACCAGCAAAATGATGTCGACATGGGATTTCTCATCTCGAGCGAGGAGCGAATTTTCACTCTATTGCTCGGAGTGGCAGCGATTTTTCGCCTGAGCAAATATTCGCTCAATTGTCCATTTGCATTGACTTAATATGTAAACTTGTCACCAGCGAAACCACCTTTAACATGCAAACACACTAAACTAAGAGTGATTAAACAAACTGTTGGTGTTACTTTTCACATCACTATCCATGTTGCATTCAAAGCTTGCATGTGGTCACACTGCAAAAACTCAAAATCTTACCAAGAATATTTGTCTTATTTCTAGTCAAAATGTCATTTCTAGTCTAAAAAAAAAATCTCATTATATGTAAAATCACATAAAAAGTAGTTTCTTTCAAACATATTTTTACTTGAAATGAGTAGAAAAATCTGAATGTTTTTCTTTCTTATTACAAGCACAAAAAACTTGCTTTCACTGGCAGATTTTTCTACTTATTTCAAGTAAAAAAATGTGTTTGAAACAAGTGAAATTATCTAAAAACAAGTAAATTTTTAGGTGATGAGTCTTATTTTAAAAGAAAAAGATTAGTTTTGACTAGAAATGAGACATTTTGACAAGAAATATGACAAATATTCTTGGAAAGATTTTGAGTTTTTGCAGTGCAGGACTGATAAGACCTGATCATGGTCACCATTTACCTGTCCAGACCACCACACAACAACAATACAACCCCAGAGTCTTCAAAAGTTTCCAAAGCGGGTCCACATGTCTCTTTTTGAGTGGAGTGGGCACCAGGAGTAAATGTTAGTTAAAGGCAAAGGGTGTTAATGTGGACTGTTTGGCTCTGATATTATTTTATACTTTAGACTGAAGGTTAGGTGATGAGTCTTATTTTAAAAGAAAGAGATTGGTTTTGACTAGAAATGAGACATTTTGACAAGAAATATGACAAATATTCTTGGAAAGATTTTGAGTTTTTGCAGTGAAGACCTGATCATGGTCACCATTTACCTGTCCAGACCACCACACAACAACAATACAACCCCAGAGTCTTCAAAAGTTTCCAAAGCGGGTCCAGATGTCTCTTTTTGTGGGGACCAGGAGTAAATGTGAGTTAAAGCCAAAGGGTGTTAATGTGGACTGTTTGGCTCTGATATTATTTTATACTAGACTGAAGGTCAGTGTGTTCACTCATGTTGTTATATTGCCGGCTTCACTTTGTGCTAACACAGACTAATGTTAGTTGAAGAAGATGGAGGCATTTAACTGAATACAAGGTAGTATTCTTTAAAGGAGAGACTTCATGGACGCAAGTATCAGGGAAAATATTTAATCAATAAAACCAACACAAGCAGAATAAATTCAGTAAGAGGCTGTGGAAGTTTATCTAAAGCTTTTCTTTCTGTATTTCTGTATTGATTGTGCACCTGTTCTCATAAACAGAAAACAGCAACAAGGTGTATCCATTCATATCACTGTGGCTCTGATGAAGGCCTGCATGAATCAACCGGCCGCGCCACTTCTCTAATCTCATCGTCTCAATGGCAAAACTCGCTCAAAGGTGGATCTGTGACAGTGGCAACAGGCAGCATTGATAACTGCTGGTCCCCCTGGACAGGATGGAGGGTCCCTGGTTCAGGGGCTTCATATCTCTGAGTCAAGGCCCTGCCACGGTGCACCCTGCTGGGGGCATGACTTCCCCGCAGCTCCCCGGAGGCCCCACGGCGTTGGATCTGATGAATGTGGGTCACAGGGAGCTCCCTCTGTATGTGCGCACATGTGAGTGTAAGTCTGTGTGTCTGCGTCTGTGTCTGTGCGTGTGTGTGTTTTTGAGACAGTCCACACCCAGACAGCCTTTGGGGTAATAATGAGGAATGGACCCATTTCTCAAAGCAGAGCAGTGGAGCGTAAAGAGGGCACATACAAACACATGAAACATGCACACACCCGACCACGGCACGTGCATGAAGCAGGCAGCCCCCTACAAACGCACACAGATGCTCATGTGTGCACGGTATAGAGGGCACACACACATACACACACACACACAAAAAAAAAGAAAGAATTAATTCTCAAATATCAAAACAGTTCACACTTTGGGAAAAGAAGCAGTTCCACTTCACAGATCGCGCATCAAACACAAAAAAAAAAAACACACATACACTCACAGCGGAGTGTATAGTGTATATTGTGTAACAGCAGCGGCGCCCCGTTCAGCTGCTTGCAGCGCACTTCTACAGTGTTTGCTGTTTCTCCCATCCCCGTGACTGAGCCATGAATACTGCATGGCTTTCCTGAAGCACAGGGTCCTGTGGAAGTAGCAGGAAAAGTGTACGGGTTCCTCTGCAGGTCACTGTGCCACAGTGTCTCCGCTCTAGATTTACTCCACATGAACCCGACTGTGAGTGCATACAGCGTCTGTGTGTGTGTATGTGTGTGTGTATGTGTGTGTGTATGTGTGTGGGAGAGAGAGAGAGTTTGTTTGGGTGGACCAGAATGAGAGAGATTGTGAAAGAGCGCTTATGTTTGTATGCAGGAAGGTGATGTTTGTGTGCATGAGTGTGTGAATGCGCATATTTATGTGTTAATGTGAGAATCTGAGAGTGTGTGTTTATGTATGTGTGTGTGTGTGTGTGTTGGGGGGGATGGAGGCACACACATGCATACAGAGTGTTTGTGTGTGCACATGAAGGTGAATGTGTATCAGTGCATCCATGACCTAATGGGTGTGTTTGTGGTTGTTTCATGAACCTGGGGATTCACTTGTGTGTGTGCGCGCATGCGTGTGTGTGTGTGTGTGTGTGTGTGTGTGTGTGTGTGTGTGTGTGTGTGTGTGTGTGTGTGTGTGTGTGTGTGTGTGTGTGTGTGTGTGTGTGTGTGTGTGTGTGTGTGTGTGTGTGTGTGTGTGTGTGCTGGAGATGAAATAATACTCTTTTTCTGGTAATGTCATATGTTTGCCTGCATGGACCAATGCTTAGACTGCATGGAGAATTTATTCAGTGTACCAGAAGAATCATGATGTCTCACCCTGGGCAGGGGTGGGGGAAGGGTGTGTGTGTGTGTGTGTGTGTGTGTGATAGAGACAAAGATGACCAAACACTAGCTACAGACAATATGTGCAGCACATTTCCCATTTCCTTGTTGTTAAGTGGGGCAGCAGCTCTTTTGGTGATAACAGCAGGGAATATAGACAATGGCGAAGGTGATTCAATAAACAACCCAGATGCTTCATTTTGAAACAGAAAACACACAGGCATATTCATGTACACACACATACACACACACAGCATAGGTGCACAATGAAAACCTCCTTTGCAGAACTTGACATATGGCACACACAATTTCCCTCTCAATTTCAGATCCAACTCCCACAGACGTCCTCGCACGTCGGCAAATTGCCACACCCCCCCTCCTCCTCCTCCTCCCCCTCCCCTCTCCCTCTGCTCCTCTTTCCTCATCTCCCCATCTCTTCATCCCTCCCTCCCAATTCACTCTTCTTTCTGAAAGTCATCTGCTCGCTAAGCAGTAAGCAACATCGCGGGCCGCTCGCAGAAATGAGAGTATACAAATGATTTGTGGCACAGGCGTCCCACTGGCGCCAGCCTAGATGGCTGTGCGGAGAGGAGGAAGGGGGGGGAGGCGGAGATGTGGGAGGGGGCGGGGGGGCGGGGGTCCAGGGTGGGGGGGATAATGTCACTTTCACCTTGTGTTTCTCTAGCAGGCCCATGATGATCATTTTTCCCCATTTTCATCGCAAATTTGTTTCAGGCAAGGGAAGAGAGGGAGTAAGAGAGCATGAGGGAGAGGTGGTGGGTGAGAGCGAGTCCCCTATGCTTTGTAAAGTGGAGGCAGAGAGAGAGAGAGAGAGGGAGAGGGAGAATGAGGGGGTAAACAGGAGAGAAAGGGGAGGAGGGTATATATAAGGGGGATGGAGCAAAGAGGAGAGAGGTGGGGGGCGCATCTGCACAGTGACCTTTTTCTGATCCAATCTCACTGATGAATCCTAATGAAGGATTTAATAAAATCACAGTTTACAATCTGTCTCTGCATCAAAGCGTGCAATCCAATTCAAAACACAGGGCCCATCTACATTTCCAATATTGTTGCAAACCCATCAACCCGACCAAGCCCTTCCCCGAAAATAAGTGCGCACATGTTTGTAGAGAGAGAGAGAGAGAGGGAGAGAGAGAGAGAAATATTGGCCAGGCTGGAGAGAGTGAGCGGCTGGCACATTTGTTCCAGCTGTAGCCTAATGTCACAACTCGTCATATTCATTTGGCCTTCTAATGAGGCTAAAGTCAACAAGGTGCAGCATACATGAGTGGAATTGCAGCACTAAATGAACAGAGAGAGGTAAGAGACACAGAGGACGTGATGCTGAGAGAGGGCAAGACACGGGAAATCATTTCAAACTTGATAATGTACAGGGCCCCACACACACACGCACGCAAACACACACACACACTTTTCATACACACCAGCATAAGATTGCGTTGACATTTCCCTGAAATCAAAAGGGCACACCTGTTACTCTGTCAGTACACTCAGTCTGCAGCGTAAACAAGACGGACGGGCAGATCAATGCAGCCGTTTAAATGTCTCTAAGTTGAGGCAGTGAAGTGAAGAGGAGAGAAGAGAAGAGAAGACCAACTGCTGTAACTCAGCTCAGAGAAGTGAAGAGACTGGACTCCAAACCAGACGCTCAGGAAATACTCTGCAACAGCGACATCTGCTGGTAAGAAGTTACAATGACAAGACTCTCACAGCCTCCAGCAGGGACCACAATGAACAGACTAACACAAAACTGGACAAAAGGTTTGATTTAGGTTTTGATTTAGACTTGATATGATTGATATAACATTAACTCTCAAGGTTTCACTTCCATTAACTTCCACTGATGCCTAGACTCTGCATGTTAACCGATCACCTGTGAAAGGGCTTCTTAACTTATGATACTTCAGTGATTTAACCTTTTAAATTTCCTATTCCCCTTCTGAAGCACTTAATTATCAACTGGACCTGTGGAGCTATTTTAACCTAAATGAAAACTGTGAAAATTAGTGGGTTTTCAAAAACATAATGAACTAACATGAAGGGCCACTTCACCAGATTTACACATGGAGGTTAGTTCAGGAACACTACTCAGTGACAGTGTGTTTCTACAAATCAGTTACAGTGAAGCGGAAAAAATTGGAGATCAAAATAGCAGATTTAGCTTGACACAGAAATTCATTGCAACTCAGTGGGTATTTTAATGCAGCATTATGGCATCTGTTGTTTCCATTTTGACCTTTACTGGAGCACAAAACACTAACACGTGTAGCTGAAGTGTAGAAATTATAAAGTGTGAAGGTAGGCTATATACCGGAAGGATAAGAGCAAGGCAAGAAAGTTTAAAATGGAAAGCTAACACTCTACTTTTAATTGTGTGTGTTTTAAAGTTTTCTAAATCCACCACAAAGTTGGTTGGCTGCAAACACACCATTATCTAACAAGCAACTACAGACAAGAGATGTAGGTACTGCACCTGTACTTGAACTTCATAGAATACAGCAGAACTTAGCGTATCATCATAACAGCTCTAATTTACCTTTCCGCATTTACAAATATGTTCTTCAAACACTTCCTGTTTCAGAAACCAGACCTGCACTCACTCTTTACTTCACTGCAGTGATACATTGCATGTTATTGATCCCTATAGTCAAATTATCAAACAGGAAGAGAGCACGTGTTCAACTACAGAGCAGACTCTTTGGAGGATAACTCAGCGGGGATAAGAGCAGCAGGATGTTTGCCCCGGCCACAGCCTCCCTGCTACATCTGCGCAGTGTGTTAATACATAACATAACTCCATCTGCATTGTATCTACAAAAAATGGGATCAAAGCCACAAAACCAATACCCCGTTAATGGATCAGTGGTATCTCTGAGGAATAGGTGCATTGATTGGATATGAGATCTAATGTCTGACTGCTGCCTGCATCTGAACAGCTGTAATTTCTCTCTGATTAGACTTCAGATTGCAATTACTTTCTGTATCGACAACACACGTTAATGAGACTGTTTGTGCCAGAATCCCAATCTACATGGACTGGGCTGTGAGCATGTACGGTTTAATACGGATGTTTAGGTGAGGGGGTGCGCACTGAGTATTTGCTAATTCTCCACCCATGTGTGTGTGTTTGTGTGTGTGTGTGTGAGAGAGTGTGTGTGCGTGTGTGTGTGTCTCCAGAAGGCCTGAGTTGATCAGAGTGTGGAGCGACAGCTGTGCTACAAATCAGAGCCCATTTACTGGTGACAGAGTCATTAAAGCCTGCTCATCTCATAAAACACAATGCACATGGTCAAATACCATTCACTCCATTCACGCTCATAACTCAGTCTACTGGGCACACACACACACACACATAGTTGCACTCATTAACACACACAGAGGCACATCCACACACTCACATTCACACATACAAACACACAATCGCTCACAAAGCTAAACCGAGTGTGTCAATTGGAATGAGTGGGGGACGGTTTCCTGTGTCTGTGTGTGTGTGTGTGTGTGGTGTGTGGATCTATAATAAGTAGGGTGATAATGACAGAGGTAAAGGATATTTGCTAAAAGCACAGCAGCAGTAAACACTGCCACACTTCGTCTATGAGTAGTTTTACGATAAGTGCACAACACAACATTCACACTGCAGTATCCTCTTTTTCTTCATCTTTGTCTTCTTCTTCTCACTCTCAGTGCAGCACACATAGCACACAAAACACAAAACACACAGGATTCATGCAAATCATTTGCAATCAGCAGAATTCAGATATGAACTCTTGTTTCGTTGCTTTCATACACAACCTTGACTTGTCCTGCCACTGCTAAGTCAGCAACCTCTCCACTTTATCACAGCCAGAGCTCATCAATATCACTGAAAATATCACAATGTCATAGAGATGTTAGAAAATATAATGTCATAATGTACCTTATGGCAATATCTCTGTCATTAAGTCAAACCAAGAAGCTAAAGTAGAATCCACTGATAATATTCACCCATAGCATGAAATGCTAAATATTCGTGAATAATTTAACACAGTGGGTTCAAAAAGTATTCCGACCATTTTACCTTTTATTGTGGTATTAATAAGATAAGGTGAAACATTGTTTTACAAACAAAAAAAGAGATCAAATCAAAAACTAAACCAAACTCCAAACTGTTGTCAGCCCCTTCATGTTTGCTTTAATTGTGCTTGTATCTAAATCTAAGTAGACTTCACCTGTGGCAAGAACTGAAAAGTCACACACCTGTGTATATATAAGGACTCACTATTCCTGCTGCATGTTGGAAGATAAACTACAAAGCCAAGTGAACTCTCTGTGGACCTTTGTGATGATTTTGTGGTGATCAGAACAAGGTATTAAACCATTAAACCATTACACAGCCTCGCTAGAGCTTCAGGACTCCTCGGCAGAGATGACGGAAGGATGACGTCCGTTAGTCAGGCTGGATGCAAGCCTCTTTGTGTACAAGACAATACAACAGCCGGCTGGAGTTTGTCAAACAGTATTTAAAGGACTCTGACAGCATGAGGGGAAAGATGCTCTGGTCTGATGAGATAAAAGTTCAACCCCTTTGGCCAGAGCTCCAAATACTGTATGTGATGAACAACAGTCACTGCTCATCACCTGGATAATAGCATCTCTACAGAGAATCATAGTGGTGGCAGCATCATGCTGTGGGGATGGGGGTTGGGCATGGAGACTGGTCTGAACGGAGGGAAAGATGAATGCAGCCAAATAAAGAAAATCTCATCCAGCGTGCACAAGACCCAAGACTGGCGTGATGGTTCACCTTTCAACTGACGGCGTGTTTTAAACCCAACAGAACATGTGAGACCTGAAGATGACAGTTCAGATCCTCTAACGGAGACACTGTAACCGGTGGGACGACTACAACATACTCTGTGAGGCTTAATGAGAGATTTCAGCTTTTGAGTTTCAAATAAATTAGCAAACAGTTACTTAAAATATGGTTTCACGTTGGCAGCGTGGAGCATTAAAAAAAAAAATCCAAGTTATCAAAGAATCGTCTCAAAGACCGAGCACCTATGTTGCTTTTTTAGTTTTTTCATGACTAACACTAACACAAGGAGAGGGTAGGTCAGCCTTCCCCGTCACAGATTTAAACACCACGTTACGAAATCCTATCAGAGGATTAATGTGCCATAAGCAGGCACCGGGGTGTAAAATGTCGCTAACCTCAATATGATCTGGGGTCAGCTGCTACACACTCAGAAGGTCATCAGCCATGTGTGAGCTTGCAGCAATGCCGGGATCATGTAGCATGCGTCAATATGAAAATGCAGCTGTGATTTATTTTTTTTAAATCTTGTGGTTACACCAACATCCAAAGCTGTGAACAATCTGTATTGAGTTGATTATTGATCAAATCAAGTTCAACTTTATGACATGAGACAACCAACACCGGCTATCATCTGACAGTATAGGCTATAACCAGACGCCTTGGCCAGGGTCTTTTCATCACAACCAAATTGTCTCACGGCTCATTTGAATCCAACACTGACTGGTCTGTATGTGTGCCAGCCAATCAATGTGTTGTTGTTTAGGTTGTTTGGTGGCTTTTCCTGACAGAACCTGTCAGTATGCTAACAGTTAGCTGCTATGCTGAAGAGACAGTTGGTCTTTTCTACAGATATCCATAAGACATCTGGCAATAAAAAATGATGTCTTTGTAAGTGCAAACTGCCATTGCCAGTAGCCTACCTTAAAAGATAATCAAGTGTTGTAGAGCCCAAATGGAGGACACTACTGTAGCCTATTAGCTGCTCCATCCACTTTTATACAATCCCTCTCTCTATCAAGTATCAACTACTTCACATGAAAGCAAGGTTGAAAGGCAGATATGAGAAAATAATAAGTCACAGTGTGAACTTACTGTTTGCAAGAGTTTGTTTTTTCCACCCTCATTAGCTCATGTTGAATTTAATTTTGTACAATCCTGCAAACATGATGAGCAGCTAGTTTGCAAGTACAGCAGGTCACCATGCTCTGTTGCTACGTCAGCAGACTTCTATGACCAAATGCATGACTTATATCTTTTCTTTGTTCGGGAATTGCAATATCCTGACCCACCGTGAGTCACCTTTTTTAACTATGATTCTGGTCCAATATGTCTACAGCATGTCTGCTAGATACAAACACAGCCTCGCTGTAAAAAAAAATTTAAAAATCAAGAAGTGAATTTTATCTGTGCTCTTTCTTTCAGTTTCATAATTGGTCTTTTTTCTGACCAATAAGATGATTTAACTGACAGTCTTCTGTCACTATAATAAACCTTATTAGCTACCCATGACAACAAACAGGGGAAAACAACAACATATCCCCACGTGCTAGATGACATGTGGGAATAATCCATGTACGTAGACTTATAGTTCCACAGAACAGCGATTAATAAAAGTCTGAAAGTCACAAGAAGGAGGAGTAACACACACACACACACACACACACATTGTCACAAGAGTCTTACCTTTCTCTGAGAATTCACAATCCTTCATGGCCTGGTCACAGTCCGAACATGTGAGAATAGCTGTCGATGACCTGGTGACCTTGTGATGAAGAACTTGACTGTACATCACCATGTGCCTGAAAAGGAAAATGACTTTGTTTTATTGTTTACAACAAAGTCATGTTTTTGGCAATTCAAATTACATTTCACTGTAAAATACATCATCATTCAAAATCATCAAAGTGGAAAATAAATAAATAAAATACCAATGCATTTCATCGTTTTTATTGCAAAATGCTAAAAACTTACCTCCTTTCCTCTTTTTGCTTTTCCAAATACTTTCAACTCTAATTCTCCAAATGTTCTCCTAACTTAGTAACTGTAAAGTAAGTGTAGAGCTGAAGGCAGCCACGATGACAGGACAACACAGTAAAAAAAAAAAAGTTCCTCTTTTCTTAAAGAATGCTGTCAGAGAGGTTTTGTTGCCACTGGAGCATCCAGGAAGAGAAGAAGTCACAATGCTCTCCATTCAGGGGTGAGAGAGAGCAAAACAAGGGGGTCACACAAACCAAAATATGGCTGGGGGCTTAAACTCCACTGAGCATGTGCCATGGAAAAGCACTCTACGCATTTATTTGGAAAAACATTTATCTTCAATGAGAATTCAGAACCATGAAAAATGACCTGACAACAACAAACAGCAGCAGAAATTTAGTTTATACTTGGAGGAGAAATTAAGTAAGTAGCCATGGTGGTCTGGCAGGAAAAAGTTCAAAGTAAATGAAGAGTGTCATTCAGCAAACTGTTACGCCTCAAGCAGTCCTACACACAGTTGTCCATTGTCCCGCCTTGTGACTCTATAAGTGTATCTCCTCTCAGCCTGCTCCTTTCACACCACTGTTTTCCACACCAGAAGCATCGCAGCGGCAAAAAAGTCACAAGAGTTGCTCGAGGCAAGATTCAAAAATCTCTTAAAAAAAAAAAAAAAAAAATCATAACAAGTGGATAATCCCAGAAAAATGCGTGAATGGAGCTGAGATCCACAACACACATTTGTTCCCAGACTGTAAAACCATCAGTGGTGGCACAGCAAAGGACCCAGACATACACTCTCACCTGGAATTTGTCGGTTGAAGTTCGTTGGATGCTGGAGGATGTGAGGACAGGTGGGGGAGCTGCAGTGATTTCCCTAAACAAACAGACATGGGAGAGCACCTGCAATTCAAATGACAGACCGGCACTGAAAAACAAAACTACAGCACATCTCCGAAAAAGCTGCATTTGCCTACATTTGAATAGAGCACAAGGACTTTAAAACGCTCAAGGAAAGCCACCCGGGTCAATGAGTCTGATACAATGATGATGAAAACAAAATAAAACGAGTATCAGTCAGTTTCATTTCAGCTGGCTACACATCTGTTCTGTCAGCTGTCTGTTGTCAATGCAGTAAAAAAAAACTCACTTTTCAAACATTTACAGTAAATAAGAGGTGGTGGAACTGGTTTCATTTTGAACAGGCTGTGGAACAGAGAATGTCTGCCCTCGTGTGGACAAAGCCTCAACATGCATGTGGGACAAAAGGAGAAGTATTACTCAGCATCAAACAAGATTCAAGCTTCAGAGAGCAGAGGAAGTCTTTTTGATTTGCGGTTTGTATGATTTGTAAAAATGAGTAGGCTTCTCCATTAGGAATTGGTCCGGTAAATATGGCAACAAGGGTTTTATACACTTTTAATTAGTGCACTTAATGGCACCTGCACTTTAGTTGAAGTTATGGCACTTTATCTGATTTGCACAAGATTTTTTGCACATTGCATTTTTGAATATTTTGTATGGATTATTTAACTTATTTATTGAATATTTTATCCATATCTATTGTGCTTTTTATACCATAGTTGTGTTGTCTTCTGGTAGGTGCTGTGGTGGCCACTCAGCTCCACCTGGAAGAGAGGGACTTTAGATTAGATGAGCAACCATGTGGTTTGAATTGATGGAACACTGGGTTAAGCAACTAAATATGAAACGATGTGTACTATGTTGTGGCATAAGTGTTTGTTTGTGCATTGAGCAAAGTTAATGCAAAAGTCAGTGTATAAAATACTCACCGGTCTCTGTCTTCTTCAGGGTGTACAGGCAAAGGCTTCCCCAGGGGACGGTGGCCTTTTCTTATAGGCTACTGTAGTTTCGGGGGCAATTCCATATGGGACAGGAGCATGGTGTGTTGGAGGAGGTGTATTATTATCACTGTAAATTAAATGGGGTTTAGATTTCCTCATTTTTTGTATAGGCTAGGCGAGGGAGATGGGTGCGTAGTTTGTGAATTTGTTCATAGAATTAAAAATGGGGTGCGTTAGGAAACTGTGAGCAGGTTATAAATCCCTGTTGATGGAATTTTCCTGTGCATCATTTTTGCTGTATCACCCAGTTATTCCAACAGGTTTATAGCAAGAAGTAATACATGTTTGTTACATTTACAATGAAATCCAATGGATCAACTTGATGAAAAATGACTCTACTGACTATAGCCTATTGGCTAAACTTTAGTTTACTATCACAGAAAAGAAAATGGTTGGAAACTGTGTAGGAGCCTTAGGCCCTTGTTGGTTCTTATCTTTTGGGTTTACATGTTTAATCAGGAGTTATATATTTTTCATTTCCTGTTTTGAACTATATTGGTTTATACTGAGCTTTTCAAGTTGTCTTAATCAAATAGCTTCATTGTTTGCTGCTTCAAGTAATAAAAACATAGAATTATACCATAGAGAAAAGTACATGTTTTGTAATTATTAGCTATCTTAATCAATTGATTGAATTGAGATATTAATAGTAGGCCTAGTAGCAGTGGCAATGTTCATAATATTGTCTGCATTTCAATTCTAGTCTGTAGCTTTGTAACCTTTAAATGTCCTAATTAATCACTTATCAAAAGTGTTGCCAATTAACTCTCCTGCAGCCTCTGGTGTAGTCATGGTTTCTGGGGGGGATGGGGGGATGAGGGCACTGTCATGTGCTAACAGGGGCCCGGGGCCCTCCAGATGACGGAAGGCCTCTTCAGCCATTTCACCGTGCTGCCTGGTGAAGACACACACACACACAAACAACATGCAGGCATCAACATGGCCGCACCAACACCTTTATCATCCAACAACAACAAACTCCCCCACGAGTAGCTATGAGTGTTCAATCCCCCCACCCCCACCCCCTGTGTGTGTGTGTGTGTGTGTGTGTGTGTGTGTGTGTGTGTGTGTGTGTGTGTGTGTGTGTGTGTGTGTGTGTGTGTGTGTGTGTGTGTGTGTGTGTGTGTCATCCTATTGGTCGGTCGCGCTGCACCTGTTCCAGCCGGAGCGCCTATCGCACGGATCGGCCGCTGTGCTCCAAGATGGCGGCTCCCAGTAACTCCGCTCAACACATCATCGCATCCGAAAGCTAAATATCTCTATCTCTCGACCGTGTGAAAACCCATGAGGGGGCAGAGCAGAGGGAGAAGAGCGGGCCCGAGCTGTCTCCGCTGAAACACGGAAACGGTTTCCCCCTCCTGCGGCCTGTTTATGCGGGGAGGAGCCGGTGCGACGGGGGCTGTGTTATCCGAGTATGGCCACCGAGAACAGGATCAATTTTTGGAGGAGAAACGCAAAGGTTCCCGGAAGGTGGGTTTTCGTTACTCTTAATTTCTTATCGAAACACGACGAGTTATGTTTCTTTACTAAGTTTCAGAACATTATCACCGACATTTATTGTTTGTTTGGCCTGAATCAACTCACAATCAAGTGTGCAGGAAAACTAGCTTGAAGCCGTGGACGTCACCGTGTCAACCAGCAGCGTAAACACCCACTAATAATAATAATAGTCGTCAGGTGATAGTTTAGCAGTCGAGTGTGTTATTATTACATTCATTCCTCCTGGGGGCTCACTGACATCTCCGCCGTCCTGTGCTGTGAGTGTGTGTCAGTCCGCCGGAGGCAGCTAGACCTCCATCTCTGAGCTCGCCACCGGGCGGAGGTGTCAGCTGTCACAGCCGTGCACCGGCGCCATATGCTGCCTCCGCCTGAGCCAGAGAGACGGAGAGAGAGGCAGCCTGCTGGCTCACTGCAGCAATCTCAGACCTGCTATTGTTGAAATCCAAGAGCGGAGTAGTCGAGTCATGCAAGGGCAGAAGTTTAGTGAAACACATCCTCTTTTTTTTGTGGCGGTTTTAATGATGACTAACATCTCATCCTTGAAAGCAGTTGGTTAAACCATAGCTCATCTTTGGTTCACAGGGGGAAACACTTATTGCAATGTGGAGATTAGCCTACATGTGTGATGAAAAAATTGAATTAAGTGGGAGAAAGCACATACAGTAGCTAATTGGACCTAAGTTAGTCAAAAGCCCAGGTCAGAGGCATTAGTGTATGACCTGGTTATGCATAATCAAATAATATTTTTTATGCTCTTCCAAAATATTTTAAAAAATGTATTTGTTTTTTTAATCCAGGCCAGAAATTATATACGTCCATGATCTGTGCACATTTTGAAACCTTGTTGAGTTGAGTTAAGTTGAGTTAAGTTGAATACTTTTATTTGTCAGTATCTCTTCTGAAATTTTTCTTGTGTCCAAGACACTTCTAATAACAAAAAACATTACAGAATATAACACAATATAACACCAAACAAACATCAAACAAAATATCACATCAGACAATAACAAAAACATTAGAAAAATATAACACAAGACAAACATCAGCATTGCAGTACAAAGAAATAAGATTTGTTTTAAATCAAATAATAATAGATATTCAAGAAGATTCAAGACAACCCAAACAAATACTAATCCCTTAAAGGGCAGTTCCATTTGGTGGCTCCCACACCACATGCTCGTAGCACAAAACACATAACAAAACAGGGAAACAAGGAAAGAAAAGATAAGTTTAGCAGCTGTGTGCAAAGTCTGCTAGTTACATGTAAGGAATATGAATACATAACTTCATTAAAAGTAGGAATTTGAATAAATATCACCATTAAAAGTACATCTCTATATCTCTGAATAAAAAAAAAATACATAAAAAGTACACAGTACCCAGTACACAACACAAATATTGCACTGTTGCCGTTAAACAATTCACATAGTTTTATTCAGCAGTCAGACAGCAGAGTGAGCAAAAGACCTGGACAGACGGTTGCCTCTATTAGCAGGCTGGGCACAACGACGGCCCGAAGGCAACAGTGAAAAATCATTTGCCAAAATGTGCCGAGATGTGTGCAAAATACTATGTGATTTCCTCACTAACTTGTTCCCATAGAAAACCTCACTCTCTCTGTTTAAGTCCAATAATCTTTGAGCAGGTTTTCACAACACTGTTAAGACTGTTTTTGTCCTTGAGTGACAGGTTGTTAAACCAACAGATAAAAGAATGATGAATGAGGTACATTACATTTTTGTTTTGGTTCACTTTGAACCGCCTTTTCTAGCAACTTATCTATCTGTGTTTGGATCGGGCCTCCTGAATCACAATTAGGTCACCGAAATGTCTTCCATTGTGATGGTAATGGCTGTTTTTTATTTTTTTTTATTAAGATGGTTATTAGGGTCTGTGATGATTACACAATCATTGTCAAACTCATTTTTTAACCATGTTTTGTCAGAGACATGTGAAGATACTAGCTCTGTGACTTGAATGTAAACATAATGAGAGAATCATCAGCTAGTCTAGTTTGTGCTCAACAGGCCTTAACGTTAATGGGCCGTAATTATCTCTGGTTATCTGCAGGTATTCACGTATTTCATTTCCTGTTTTGTACACATGAATCTCATCATAACACACACAAGTTGTTGCTACATAATGTGTTTGTGTCAGCTATGAGGACTGAGGGATCATCCTGCCCTGGCTCCATGCATGTGCCCAGCAGAGCGGGTGGAGCAGGTGGAGCGGGTGGGTGGGAGCCAGGGCAGTGTGTTTGGGTAATCTGAGAGGAGAGGATCTCTAAGGAGAGGGCGTTGCTGCCTTTGTCACACACATACACACACATACACACACACATACACACACACACAGTCACACTGATCTCTCTCAAACTACGATGGGTGGAAAGGCTGGAAACCCAAACACAAACATGTGTTTGAACAAGAAAGCGAGCAGCTACTCAGTCTTAGCTGCCTGTCCTTGAGCTGCTCCTGATAAAACAAGTCTGACGTTGGTAAACAAGAGACTTTGGCAGTGCCAGATCATCAGCAGGCTCAGTTCTCAGCCACTGGGCTCGCTCGTCAGTTTATTCATGCAAATGACATGAATTAGGTCGACGTCTTTCAGCCTCAGGTGTTAGAAGCCACAGTTTGACACAGAGTCCACATGGTGATACTTTTTGCTTGAATGAAATAAGTGAAATATCCGAGTCACTGATGACATTTTGGATAAACAGAGATAATAGATTAAGAGAATAGGCATTGGAAAATACTTGCATACAAGCATAATCCTCATCAAAAGGAAAAGTGTGAACATAAATCTCCCAGTAACTTACTCCAACTAACAGCTGCAAGTCTGAAAAATGAATGGATGATATATAAATATATTATTTATTCACAAGAAAGTAACTGATTTCTGCAATTCCAGCGCTGTGTAAAGGCAGCTCTATCATGACTGTTGAGCATGAAGCAACTGAATCCAATATTCATTAATTTCTTTTTTATGTGTAAAAGTTTGTATATAATGGAGAAGGCTGCGACGAGAGGAGATGAGTGTTTGTTGATAATTGTGGGTCTAGCGCAGATCCCACGCTGTGACTCTCTTCGCTGTGCTTTGTGTCGCCAGAGAGTTGGAAAGAAGCTGAGCATGAAGATTCTCACATCCGCTGAACATAATGCCCGGCACAGGGTGGTGGTGACGAACGTGGGGGCCGCGCAAGCTGTCCCCTAGTTCTGTTCAATACTCAAAAAAAGAAAAAAAAAAAGAAAACTAAAAACAGCACAGTCTAAATAAGACGGGGGTCGGTGGCTCTTTAACTGGAGGGAAGAACTGAGCTGTCATCTTGTTAGAGGCTGTGTGCGTGCTTGTCTCTGCTTCACCAAATGCTCCCTACGCTGTTTTCTAGCTGTGAGAAATCAATCACAAACACACAAAAATATGAACTCATATTGATCCCATATTGCAAATGTAAGTTTGCAGACAACCCTCTGCTTGTCCTTTGAATGGTTTGCTTTTGTTGTTGGAAGTTTAGTTCACACTATCAATCTCCTTTCCTTCTAATAACACTGGACACAATTTGTCATCTGTGGCGCAGCATAAGGACCTGTAACTTTGTGATGTCACAACAAAGTAGTCACCAGAATCAACCGTGTGTTTTTTTTGGTTGTTTGCCTGAAATCTGCTATAGGCTATTTTTTATTTGATCACTTAGATAGTCAGCGAATCAGAAGCACAGCTCAGCTCTCTTCTGATTGGCTTACGCCTGAGAGAGGAGACGTAAAACTACACTTATTATTTTAGTTTCTCAAAACCTCAAATATATCTTGGATCAGCACTTAAGTTAAAACACAGGAAGATGGGCCCTGTTAAAGGAAATCAACCACATTTACTGACAGAAGACACGCAAGGACAAGACATATGGCTGCCAAACCTTTTTCTGAACAATAATTAATAATTAAGTAGACTTTCTGAATAGTTGGTCTTTGACTGATACGACTGCCCTGGTCAAAGACTTGGAAGCTGCATGTGTTTGTCTGCACAGAGGTGACAGCATTTCACATCATCCTCTACAGCGTACAGCCAGTTTACGGAGCACAGCACCCGCCCCTCGACCCACGATTGCGACGCACGTGAGTGTGCTCAGCGTAGCTGGACTGCATGGCATCATGTCACCCACGTGGATGTATTTTTATTTGTGTCACTACTGTTTTCAGTCATTTGCTTTGAGGACTTGAACATGTGTGGCTTGCGTGCATGTACTGTACCAGTGTTGACATCTGCATAATGGAGCCTGTTTCAGAGAATTACTTTGTTTTATTGCTTTTTTTTTATTATTATTTTTTTCTTGTATTTGCTGTTTGGTGTTATTATTGTTTTGGTGATCTCATCTCCTAAAGTTTGTTGTCTTGTAGCTCCTAGTGCAGCCACGAGTGAGACTGTTGAACTCTTCTGACCTCTGGATCTGTCCTCCCGCAGGTATCCCAAAGACACAAAGCCCAAGTTCAACAATCTCAAGTCTAAAAAGGCCTCAAGCTTCCACGAGTTTGCCCGCAGCACCAACGACGCCTGGGACATCGACGATGAGGAAGACGAGGATTTCCTCGGGACCCCAGCCCCAGTTTCAGGCCTGCACACAACATCCACACAGAACCAGGTAGCTGCAAGTGTTAAAGGGATAGTTCAACATTTTGGCAAATTGGCCCATTGCCATAATCCCTATAGTTTTAGGAGTAGGTTCGTTACCTTTAATTGTCGGTGCAAGCTATTTTTAGGACGGCGGAGAAGAGCCGCGAGCTGCTCAGAGCTACGCTACGGAAGCTAATGGGAATTCTTGGTTTCCCTCATGAAACTCATCAAATACACAATCCAACAACTCCAAAACGCTCTCGTGGACAATTTGTGACCTGCACATTCACCACGCTATGAGATAATAACTGAACGTTACGAGACAGAGTTGTTTTTGAGGCAAATTCATGCAAAACCACTGATGTGCGTTCCTGTGCGTCCCCTCGAAAACAACTCCATCTTGTAACGTTCTGTTATTATCTCATAGCGTGGTGAATGTGTAGGTCACAACTTGTCCACCAGAGCGTTTTGGAGTTGTTGGATTGTGTGTTTGATGAGGGAAACCAAGAAATCCCATCAGCCTCTGTAGCGTAGCTCTGAGCAGCTCACGGCTCTGCTCCGCCGTTCTAAAAATAGCTTGCACCGACAATAGGTAACAATAGGTAACGAACCTACTGCTAAAACTATAGGGATTATGGCAATGGGCCAATTTGCCAAAATGTTGAACTATCCCTTTAAGTTGAATCCCTGAGCAACTACAGGTATTGATTTGGTCTGAAACAAAAGCAGACGTTCTGACGTGTTTCCTTTGCCGTCTCATCAGCAGCAGAACGAGGCGGGTGACACGGACGGCAGGACCTCGCACACGCCGGCCCACCCAGACAGTCCCAACCTCCAGGATGTTCAGGAGGACGACGCAGACTGTGAGCACGTCAACGGCAAGGTGGTCAAGTCCAACAGTGAGGCCCACCTGGACACGTCCTCAGGTACGGGTTAATGTGCTGCAGCATTAAGATCCACTGAGCAGCTTATCAGAGGATTCATAGTGAAGATAATGACGTCACACTGCTGACAGGACGGCTGGGATTATATCAGGCTCTTATCCCCATGTGCACTAAGGTGGTTTCATATGAATGATGAGTCTGATCAAACTACCAGTGAGTTTATTACAAGTGCTATGTATTAGAAGACTGAGTAAGGAGTGATTAAAGCACCCATGGATCACTCTTGAATAACACCATATGTCCTGAGCATCAGGCTTTTCATCAGTCCAGCCAACCTGCTGTGAATAGTCACCTGGACCTCTGCTCACAAGACTCCCACTGAGTCTGTGTAAGCAGGAGTGACTCATAAACAATAACACCTCTTAAATCACTACTTGATGTCTAGATGCCTTTAAATGTGCTGTTTTATTGTTTTATTTCCATCTGTTTTATTCTATACAGGAAGGACGACGTTTATTTAATTAGTTGTACAAAAAAACGAAAAAAGAGGAAAAAGGAAAAAAGGAATGGTCTGTGTTGGGTGTGAGTGTTGATTTTGAAGGATCATACCAAAATAAATTAAAGCGGTCCCTCAGCTCATCATAATGATGTTACTGTGGAATAGTTTATCATCCATGGTTATGCATCCATTTCTATATACTTCATCTGATCTGGTCCATTAGTTCTCTTTTTTAAACAGGAAACATCTCGGAGATAACAGGTGTTAAAGCAGAAGTAAGCAGAATGTTTGTGTTAATATAAGTCTTAAATAGTTATATCTTCCGACAGCAATCACTTATATAGAGTGTTTGGTCTGAAACACGGGTCTGTCAGTCACTCTGCTCTGCTGTAAGCCGAGGAGAAAACTTTCCTTGTATCCTACAACCTTTATCCAATGAGGAGAGAGAAGGGCATAAAGGGGCGGTCCTCTCTGTGTGTGCAGCCAAGGGATGCGCGTGAATGTGGTGACGTAGGGACGAGGGCGGGGACTGCTAACTCCATCTGCTGACAGGAAGTTAGCCAAAACGACCGGATCGCTTACTTCTGCTTTAAATACAGAAGTAACTGGGTCATCTGTATATCTCCTGTTAATATGATTGGACTTGCATCTTGGTTGCTGTTTTTTTTTACTGTTTTTTTTTATTACATACAAACACAAACTCAACAAACACTGAGATGTATATTATATACAGTTATATTTGCTTGAAGTTCTTTTCTTCTTTTTTTCTTGTTGACTAGATCTTTGTTAATATCAGTATTCTTGTACTTGTGCGTCATTTTTCCCATAGTCCAATCCTCATCTTCGTTCCATTAGCCCATTAGCCTAGCTTTCCGCGTTTGTACGAGTACTTTACAAGTGAGAAGAACAACAATACAAAGTATGTTGCATCTTTTTTGAGAAAAAAAAGTTTGTGACTCAAAGGTTTTTTTATCACTATATTAACAGATTGGCTTTTTTCTTTTGTTCGGCCCTTTTACAGTTCGCTCAACGCTGCAGAAGCAGCAGTCGCTCCCAGTTCGTCCCATCATCCCACTGGTGGCTCGCATCTCAGACCAGAACGCGTCAGGAGCGCCGCCCATGACGGTGCGGGAGAAGAGCCGGCTGGACAAGTTCAAGCAGCTGCTCGCCAGCCCAAACACTGATCTAGGTACAGCAGCACATTGACACACGTTGACAGTGTAGACCACACTGATGTGGGGTCTGTCTGAATGCATCAACCTGCATCAGTGAGTCACGTTAGAGTGAATAGGAGGTCTGCTTTCTGACGGTGTTACAGTGAGTTACTGTGTTGCTCTATGTCGTTACAGAGGAGCTCCGGAAGCACAGCTGGTCGGGAATTCCAAGAGAAGTCCGGCCGATCACATGGAGACTTCTTTCTGTGAGTCTCCCCTCCTTCTTCTTCCCTGTATCTTTTCCGTTTTACAAAGCTTTGTCCCAATTGGCCAGGGTACCGTAGATTTGGTTTTCTTAGTTTCTGTGCAGCCAGTTGTAGGCCTTCAAGAAAATGCGCACATGCTGTCAAAAAGCCGTGTCCTTCCAGGCAGCCTTATCTGGCTTTTCTCTTATCTCAAATGGTCAGCCTGTTCTGTTCCTCGGAAACCGTCCACGCAATCAGAAAGTAAAGTTTTTTTCCCTCCTCTGTGTTTTCTCTCCTGTCCCTGGTGTGTGACAGGGCTACCTGCCGGCCAACAAGGAGCGCAGAGAGCTGGTGCTGAGCAGGAAGCGAGAAGAATACTTTGGTTTCATAGAGCAGTATTACCACTCCAGAACAGACGAGCACTTTAAAGACACATACAGACAGGTAACAGAGCGGTTGACGTTATCAGGCCTTTTAGACTGCTGCTGCACATCCGTCAAACAACCACCTTATCATTTGCTTGGAGTGAAATCTCAATAATCCTTCCTGTTAGATCCACATCGACATTCCAAGAACCAACCCTCTGATCCCCCTGTTCCAGCAGCCGGTCGTACAAGAGGTAAGAGATTACGTTTACACACAGTGTGTGACTACATAATAACGCTTTATGGGTTCTGTTCCATGTGTAGACCAACTTTCAACCTAGCTCAAAATTCCCCACCCACGTTTGAAAATTATATTCTGTTCTTTTTTTCCTGTTAATGTCTTTTTCAAGTGTCTACTGAAATTTCAGGAACATTTTGAAGCATTCTAGATTTAATTGGAAAATAAATAATAATTGTAAAATAAAATCTTTTCCCACCATACTAATAATTTTATTCAGGTCTTTTCCTATGAATCGTCTGAGAGATATGTTTGTGTTTGAGTTTGTTTTGGTTCACCAGGAGCACGACCCTGGATCAGGAAGCCAGATTAGTGAGGGCATTGATGAACTAATTAGATTTTGGTGGTTCAAAGTCAAAGTCAATGACTCAATGGGTTTGATAGGTCAAAGGTCAACCTTACTGTAACATCATAAAAACTAATTTCCTACTGATATACACTTTCAAAGTCTTTAGTACACATTAATGAGTGTGGAGGTAAACAGGTGCTGGGCTGCAATTCTCATCAATCTGTCTCTAGTGCATTCTCCAGGTGGAGGTGCAACACTGAACACTCACTCATTGCAGCGCGTCGACAGTAATGAGACACTAATGAGGATAATGTTGTTGAAATCAGGAGAAAATGGTGTTGCACCGATTCAGTGATCTGTTCTCTGTTAGTCAGTTTGCCTGGCTATTCATTTTTTTGATGTTTGTTTTTCAGGCGTTTTTGCCTCTATCAGATGAGGACAGTGGAGATGTGACAGGAAACAGGAGGGAGCAGACAAACAGTTAAAGGGATAGTTCAACATTTTGGCAAATTGGCCCATTGCCATAATCCCTATAGTCTTTTAGGAGAAGGTTTGTTACCTTTAATTGTCTGTGCAAGCTTATTTTAGAACGGCGGAGCAGAGCCGCCAGCTGCTCAGAGCTACGCTACGGAGGCTAATGGGATTTCTTGGTTTCCCTCATCAAACTCATCAAATACACAATCCAACAACTCCAAAACACTCTGATGGACAAGTTGTGACCTGCACATTCACCACGCTATGAGATAATAACGGAACATTATGAGACAGAGTTGTTTTTGAGGTAAATGCAGAGACTGCTTGCCGAAAAACTGCGCACCAGCAGTTTTGCAGGAATTTACCTCTAAAACAACTCTGTCTCATAACATTCTGTTATTATCTCATAGCATGGTGAATGTGCAGGTCACAACTTGTCCACCAGAGCGTTTTGGAGTTGTTGGATTGTGTATTTGATGAGTTTGATGAGGGAAACCAAGAAATCCCGTTAGCCTCCGTAGCATAGCTCTGAGCAGCTCGCGGCTCTGCTCCGCCGTTCTAAAAACAGCTTGCACCGACAATTAAAGGCAATGAAACTATATGGCCCATGTGTTGAGGCTCTATCCTGTGTGTCATTCCCCCCTCTCTGCCTCCCATTTCCTGTCTCTCTCTCGACTGTCCTGTACATTAAAGGCAAAAAAGCCCCAAAAAATATACTAAAACTAAACTAAAAACCTATCCCTTTAACCATCAACAAAGGCTACAGGGGCCAGAGCCCATATGGGACTTGCTCTCTAAAATGAGCTCTCACTTCATTTTACATGCTGAAACTGTTGTAAAAGCTGAACAAAAGAAACTGTAATTCAAAACCACCGAAAGTGGAAGTTACAAATCATAATGGTCGCAGTGTTTTTGCCTTGTACTCTTGTGTTAAAGCTGCTCGTCTACCACTTTGTTGCTCCTCAGGTGTTTGAGCGGATCCTCTTTATCTGGGCCATCCGTCACCCGGCCAGCGGCTACGTCCAGGGAATCAACGATCTGGTCACGCCCTTCTTTGTCGTCTTCCTGTCTGAGTTTGTCAGTAAGTTGCCGGAGGGAGAATTCCTGCATGTACTCGCGTCAGCCGGGCGACGGTCTGTTTCATCTCACAGTGTCTGATAGAGTCATGTACAGATCTCGCCCCTCTATCTGCGTCCGTGTCATCACCAGTCAGCGTTGTGTGTTGTTGTTGCAGCGGAGGACGTGGAGAACTTTGACGTGGCGGCGCTGCCTCTGGAAACCCAGAGGAACATCGAGGCTGATAGCTTCTGGTGCATGAGCAAGCTGCTGGATGGAATACAGGTCTGCACGGACACAGACACCTCACTGAACATAAAACAATAAAAAAATGAGCCAGTTTACTGATTGTATGTTTTGTTTTTTTTCCTTTCAGGACAACTACACCTTTGCCCAGCCTGGGATCCAGAACAAGGTGAAGGCGTTGGAGGAGCTGGTCAGCAGGATAGATGGTAAGTTGGCTCTTTTTCCTGTCGCGTGCTCGGATGTCGTACATGCAGAAAGTGATGGAGGGTCATGACTGTGCCTTCCCTCCCTCCCTGTCTCCAGAGGACATTCACAATCATTTCAAGAGGTACGAGGTGGAGTACCTGCAGTTTGCCTTCCGGTGGATGAACAACCTGCTGATGAGGGAGCTGCCACTTCGTTGCACTATCCGTCTCTGGGACACCTACCAGGTAAACTGCCCAGTTCACACTCCGCGTTGCTGCGAATCTGCTCCCATCACACAGCATTTGATGCTGATGGTCGGTGTTGTGTTCTCCACAGGCTGAAGCAGAGGGTTTCTCCCACTTCCACCTCTACGTCTGCGCTGCTTTCCTCATTGAGTGGCGCAAAGAAATCCTCTCCATGATCGACTTTCAGGTACCACTGCAGCTTTGTCATCGTTCACACACACACACACACAGTGCTGACAGACAAGCGCAAGATGTAGATTTATTGTGTAAGAAAAGTGTGGAGCCACTTTTCTAAGCCACACTCCTGAATTGAAATACCATAGAATTTTTAGTGTTTAAAAAATTGTGCTTTAAAATGCATCTGACTGACTTGGTGTGGTGTGAAGTCCCATCTTTTAAACCACAGGGGATGATTTCAGGCTTTGTGTGACTGAATTTGATGTGGAAATTTGAATTTTCTATGTTTCTCATTTGGAACTTCCCTTCCTCAAAACACATGACTGAGAACAACCTGATAAGACAGCTGAGTCTTGTTTGCTTGAGTGCTCCGTTTACCACAAGTCTCGAATTTTTTGTGTCTGAATTTTTCACCAGTTCCACTTGAAAAGCCCCATTTTATTTTATTTTTTCCCTGACTTGAATTCAGAGTTGGGGAAAACACACTAACCCTTTATAAAGAAGGAGGCGTACACTGTGTTCATTCGCTTAGAACTAGTTTGACTAGTACACTTTGTTTTTCAGCAGTTGCTCGGTGTTCAGCACAACATGTGCACTGTAAATTTGTACACTTGATTTTATTGGCTCAGAATTAGATTTCACAAACAACCCCACACACATTGTGTATGTCTGAAATGCTGTTTAAACTCTAGCATCAACCGCAGCCTTTCAAAAAATAGCGCCCACCACGTCTTGAAATAAGTTTCTGTTGCTCCTCAGGGCCTCCTCATGCTACTGCAGAACGTTCCCACAATCCACTGGGGGAACGAGGAAGTGGGTCTCCTCCTGGCTGAGGCGTACAGACTGAAGTACATGTTTGCGGACGCACCGAGCCACTACAAGAGATAGAGCCGGGCGCTGCCCCATCACAGCAAACACAGGACTTCTTAAACTTCAGCAGACTGTGGACTGGATGGACTCCCACTGTCTGAAGACACTCTGGACAGAAAGTGTTGTCTCTGAGGCGACCTGGAAGAGACCGATGCGTTCAAATGCAGCTCCAGGAGACCCGCAGGGCGTTATCTCGGAGCCACTAAACTTATCCTGTGAAAACAATGTCCGCCGAGTATCACACACTGAAATTTGGGTTTTGGTGCATCTGTAGAGCTCAGCGAACATGAGACTATATATTTGCAGTGGACGCACTGCATCGCATCAGTGGACTGTTACAGTATGAACAAACCACGGCTATAGCATTTTGGTTCACCTGTACTGTTTTTGGTACCATGCATCATTGATTGTCTCTCAAGCGGAGTGTGCACTCAGAGGTACATGCTGTGATACAAAAAAAAAGGATGATGAATGTTTGTGAAATCATCCTCTTAGTGAAAGATGGTATCTACAGATTCTATTTTTTTGCAGATTTGTTTTAGTAGATGTTTTACAAGGGAAATAATATTCAGTGTAAACCAGGCAACTACAACATTTTGTCTTTGCAAATTGAATTAGTCTGACACTGGACTTTGCGACAGCTAACGTGTGAGTAGATGTATATTTTGGTTCAGGGTTACCAAATCTGCACTGCACAATCAACTCATCTAAGTCTTGAGTTTTGGCCTCAATCAGCGAGTTTAATCAGTTTCTAGCTCTGATATTTTGGTTTGTATGAAGGTAAAAAGGTAGCAGATAACACTCCAAGGCTCTTGGGTTGAGCTTATATATGTATATCAATGGAGGTAAGAATTCAACATTTTCCTGCAGACAAATTGAAGAACTTCTGGTTCATGTCCCAGTTAGTGTGTCGGCTGAAATAGCTCTAATTTTATGTTGGGACAGACGAATCGTAACTTTTTTAGTATATTTTAGACGATTAAAATAAAGTTTTAGTTCGAGCTTGTGGCACAAGATGAGATCAGTAACAACTGTGTTGATTTCACCAAAACTCAGTTTTTATGCATAACAGATGATAGTCTTATGATAGTCTGTGAAGTCTAATTAAAAACCTGTGCCCACTGTAAAAACCACATATAAAAAGTAGTGATGAAAATATTCAATCCCCTGAGTTTAGCTACTGTATATGTGATATAGTAATTGAAGTATTTTTTTAAATTGAGGAAGTGCCCCTGTCGAAGACGTTTGGTCACACCATCCTACCTGTGGACACAGTGCAGCTCTGAATACATGATGATGCCTTTGTTATGAGCATTTGTAATGTAAAACTCTTAAATGTAACACGGATCAACGCTTTGTCATTAACGCTTGTGTTTTTCTATTTGGTTCAGGTTTCAGGTTGGGGTGCTCTCGTGTCTCCTGTGTTTATTTGGAACTGCTTTTTTCTCTGTGCGTGTGCTACTATGACTCATCTACCTTCATTACCGGTGATAATTATGACACAATGTATGTTTGAACAGTAGCCTTTGGTATACTCAGCCATTCCCATCATTAGCTGTGTATTTAGGTTTTTTTGTTTTTTTTGCTTCAGTCATTTGCTTCATGTGGAAATCAGGATTTAACGTCACCGTGGACCAGAGTCCTGGCTGTTTTCCTGGTTATTGTCAACTTCAAGGATTTGATCTTTCAAGAAAAGTCTTAATTCATATCCAGGGATTATTCAATCCCTCTAAAAAATGTGGTGGTTTAACCATAGACTGAAGTCTGACTTACTTTATTTCACTATATTCAGTGAATTATGACTGAAGACACTGTGGTACTGGAATAGACCTTTTCCCATTTTCTTTCATTGTCAGTTTTTGCATTATTGAGCCACTTGTAATCTTGTTTTACTCACTTGAACGTGTCATGTTGTGAGTGTTAACGTTACAGTATACCTTCAGCCTTGAGGTAGGTTTGCTTCATTCAGGTGCAACTACTGATCGTCTCCCTACCATGACGGTGTTGTACACTCCACGCTGTGTTCATGTGAAGGTCACGTGTCCTCAGACATGATGTTGATAACTGAAGGTTGACAAAATGAAAATGTGTTTATTTGTTCCAAAAGTGTTTCTGCAGTGTTTTTTTTTTTTCATCGATAACATGCCAAATCTTTATCTGGCTAATACAATCTGTGCTTCAATAGTCAGTGCTGGCTTCAGCCTTTAAAGGAATAATTATTAAATTATTACAGTACCTGCTGTATATTAACTTTCTGTTTATATTAAACGATTGTTATACAAGTGCCAGAATGAGTTTTTGTTTTGATGTGCATGTACTGACTGTTTTTCCTGCTTTTATTTCAGGGGGAAAAAAATCATTAGAAAGAAAACAGTGCATCAGCAGCTCAATTAAAAAGCATAAAGGTAAATAAAAGGTAATAAAAAAAGATACTTATTATGGTAATGACAAAATCAAATACAAATAATAGCATAATGAATAAAGTGTGCTAGTCAGATGCAAAAATTAATACAATAAAAGTAAAAAAACAAAACATTATATTAGCCCAATTTCAATGTTATGTTTTTTGAAGGTGTTATTGTCTTTATATAGCTGCATTTCTTTGTTGAAAATGCAGAAGCTAAGTGTCATTTAAGCCAATTTACAGTTTTGCAAAAAACTTTGCAAATAATATAATGACATGACGATAAAATAATCTCAATTTGTCTTGACATTCAAGAAACCAAAAAATACATTTTCCCGTTCATTTTAAAGTTAAATTCACTCTTACACCAAGACACTTTATTCAATAAATCCACATAGCCTACAACCTCAACACCATCATTACTGAGTGGTCAAATGAGTTAAGTTTGTTTACATCAGCTCTTCTGTAGATAATAATTCTCCTGATAACAGGACAGATTATTCTAAACAGGAAATATGTTGCCATGGATGAAGTGAGTTGAGCTGTGAGCTTCAACTTGAGTCTCCTTTTATTTCCTTCAGCCCATGTTTGTTTACTTTTGGCGAATGAACTACACCAATACTGTCTTTGAAGCACTGGGCGTACAGACAACTGTGAAGAGCTCCTTATTTGTTCTTTGATTTATGGATGATTATTTGTAATGATGCTACCAGTCTCTGTGTTCAACTTTGAACCATTTCTCAGATTTTGACACACAAAAAATGTTTTTGTTACAAAATGCCAGTTTTGGATGTTGACACAAGGTCAAATTAGAATGCGTCTCAGAATTTTTTTTTTTTTTTTAACATCTCAAGGAACTGGTGCACATGAGAAAAAAAACCATACATAGGCTACATACATACATATATGTGTATAAAGAATATAAAATACATAAACAAAGATAATTCAACTAGAATAAACTAAAATAAACAAAGGCTAGGACTTCTTCTGTAAATCATATTTATCAATAGGCTAATACTAAACAGTTTATTTGCATTTTTATTTTTCATAAGATTGAGGGCTTTTATGAAATGAAGAAATTCGTTATGAAGCATGTAAAACCTAGGAGTCGATTTTTAGAAATTTGCACTTGTGTAGGCTATGTAAAATGTACCCAGGATGAGAATGATGTTGAAGTAATTTTCAAAATTGTCGGACTAGTCCGGATCGATCGATGTATGAAGCCAGTCATGAATATCAGTACACAAACCTGATGTAATTGGGTCTGAACATCCTCACAGAAGAACACACATTGATTAGTTTCACGTGTGTCTCAGAGTGATAAAGAGTGAAGATTTAAAGGGGGCGTGGCTGGTGACGTATCGGAAGTGACCCTGACAGCGATATGAAGTAAACCCAAACCCCCCTCCCCTTCCTCAACATCCCTACACTCAAACTTCGGTTTCACTTTTGCAGCCATGTCGTTTTGTTTCGTGCTCTCCGAGCTCAACACAAACACGACGCGCCGCCCGGGTTGTTGTCGCCTGTGTCCGGGGATGAAGTAGCCTCCACGCGCCTCTGTCCGCGCGCCGAGGTAAGAGCCGCTTTGAGCCTTTTAACCTGTTAGCGCAGCAGCTAGCCACGAGCTAACGCAGCTAGCCCCACACGGAGGCAGCCTGTGGTGGTGCGCAGCGGTGGGGAAGCTCACGTAGCCCCGGGCTGCTCACTGGAAACACCCCTCCTGGCTGCTTATTCGACTAAATATCTTACCGATAATCGATTAGACGTGTGTTAATGAAGAGCTACAAGCTAACGAGGCTTGTGTGGGCTCACTGCCGGTCAAACTTGAGCAGCACTTAAGTCACACAACAACAACAGCAGCAGCAGCAGCAGCAGCAGCAGCAGCAGCTTCGTAGCTTTCAAGTTAAATGTAACGAGCTGTCGGGTGTTTTAACTTGTTATTGTTGTTTCTAAAGGTAAATGATTTAAACCTGTGTCTCTGCTGAAGCAGGAGAGGAGCTGGGTGAAAGGAGGGGGAGGAGGAGGATGGATGGAGTCAGCTGGAGCACCACCAGGGCCCCGGAGTCGTTCAGCCGCAGCAGCAGGACGGCAGCGGACACCCTGTCCCGCCTGGCCAGCTTCATCGCACGGGCTGACACCAAGCAGCAAACGCGGAGCCAGAGGCAGAGAGACTCCTCCCACCTGCCCGCTGACGTTTGCCCAGAGTGTGGTAAGGTCTTCCCTTCTGCAGAAGATCTGTTGCATCACCAGGAGCTGAAACACTCATTACCCAAACCTCACCGCTGTCCCTCTTGTGGACAGGAGTTCTCCCTGAAGTCGTCCCTGCAGCTGCACCAGTGCGACCGCGATTTCTCCATGTGCGAGCTCTGCCGCGGGGAGTCCCGGCTGGGCTCGCCCTGCCCGGCGTGTGCGACCCGCGCCTTGGAGCCCAGCAGGCCGCAGGACAAGTCCCTCCACCGCCAGCCTCACCTCCCGGACAGCAGCCCGTACGCCTGCGCCCCGTGTGGGAGAGGCTTCAGCCAGAAGCAGGCCCTGCTGCACCATCAACAGGCCGGTTGCAGTGAACCACCGTCTCCGTCTGCAGATGCCAGCAGCCTTCCGGATGATTCTCCTCCGGTTTCTGAGGGAGACTCAGCCCGCTCTGATTGCTCGGAAACCCCAGGGCCCAGCAGCGGCGGCGGCTCCATCATTATGTGCCAATTCTGTCCGAGGACCTTCCGCACGGAGGCCGGACTGCAACGCCACGAGGAGACGAACCACAGTGAGGACTGGCTGATGGCTCCACAGGGACAGAAAACCAAAGCAGAATGTACTGGCGGCGAAGCGAGGAAAGGAGCGAGCAGCAGTACAAACGAAGAGCCAAATACGAGGCAAAACCCCAAAAAGAAGTTCCTGAGCTGTCGCTCTTGTGACATGGTTTTCCGCAGCACCGCCAAGCTCTATGTTCACAGAAAAGAGAAGCACAGCAGGGAGAAAAACATGGGGAGAGAGCCGAGGCCGGTCATCACCAAGCGCAGGAGACGAGACGCGTATCCGTGTCAGATCTGTGGCAAAGTCTTCTTCCATCATTTGTCCCTTCGGGCGCATTACAGACAGCACACGGCCTCGAGCCTCGCCACAATCAAAAACAAAAGCCAGACTGTAGGGAGCACCGCCAAAGACTGCAAGTCATCAGAAAATAGACCAAATAAATTAAAAACCAGCCTCGGAGATAAGACTGTGAGGGCCGGTACGGGGAGGTCCAGGGAGGGGGCCGGGGTAGAGCCCAGGGTCAGCCATGCAGGGAGGTGGAAGGAAGTGCCTGAACAGGAGGAGGAGGACGAGGAAGAAGATAAGGACGAGGACGAGGAGGAGGAAGAGGAGACAGAGTTCCCGTGCCCCTCCTGCGCAGAGGTTTTCTCTCTGCAGTCCCAGCTGAAGGAGCACATCGAGCTCCACCAGTCCTCGGTGAAGAGGCGGCAGTGCAGCGTGTGCACTCACGAGATGGACACGTGCAAGTGGCCCGGCTCCAAGAGGCAGCGGCTGTATCACTGTGTGCCCTGTCATCAGGGCTTCTCAGCACTGGACGCTTTCCTAGAACACTGTCAGGAGCACCTGCGAGTCCGGGTGGAGGAGGACAGCGCCACGGAGGGCTACACACAGCAGGCCCGCAAAGCCTGAGGCCCACTTTGAATGTCATCAGATTGCCTTTTTTTTGTCTTTGTTTTTTTCTTATTGTCTTGAAGGGGTCAGGGAGCAGACAGCAATGAAGTGTCTGGAGTTCTTGTTGATTCGCTAGTTCATCCACTGAGCATTCAGAACACCTTGTTTTCACATCTACACTGTCAGTTTAATTAGTTTAACGACTTAATTTATCCACAGATATATCAAGGGTTAAAGGAAATGGGTTGTTAAAAGACCATACCAGAGTTTTTGCATGTTTTTTTTTTGGCCCATTTACCATAAATCGCATTAACTTTACTGCCAACTATTCTACAAAGCAAATTATAGCTCCTTACAGTTTTGCTCTTAAGAGGGGCCAAGAGCCTCCAGGGATGCATAAAGGGGGTCCTGGTGCTCCCAGCAAAAAGGGGATTAATTTATTTTTACTATCATGCCATTCATAATGTCATAAATGACAAGAGTGTGTGCCTATGTGTATGTCATATGACTTCCAGAAGCAAAAATCCTATCTAATCCTTGACATAAAAGTTTGAGACCCACTGTTCTTAAAGGGCCACATAATTGATTTTTTTTTTGTATAGTCTGTAAATCATTTTGGTTGAGATCAATTAGAGACTATTCCAGAAATGTAACAATATCACTGCGTGTTAATATACCGGTATTTGAAAACTGGTCATTAGTGTGTTTAAGCGCTAATGGGATCGTCCACCCAGAAGCTAATGTGGACGTTACAAAAATGATTGTGAATACACTGTTTGGCGGACGGACTAAAGAATTCTGCAAGCGCTTTTATGCACCATGAATGAACAGTTTTCATAATAAAACATCAATTTAAGCCTTATTGACTAATCATGATGCTTACTGTGGTGCATTACCTCTGTCTAGGTGGTCTGCAAGTTGGTTTTCAGTGTGTATCAAATTATGCTGAAACCTGAAAAGTTGAAGGAGAACATGCAAAAACACCAGTATGCTTATTTAAATTGAGTCTTGCATATCCCTTCATGTTTAACTGTCACTGACAAGTCAATATTTGATATAGATCGGGGGGCCTTGTTTCCTTTTAGAGAGGGATTAAGAACATGTGGGAAACGATGCCATCTGCATAACCACGGTACGTTCCAGCCAAAGCACTGCCAGATCTTATTTGCTATAGTTTATTCTTACATCAGACAACTGGAGTGCTTCAGCTAAGTAACCTCATGTGTAAACTGCTGTATTTTGTTTGTCTTAGAGTTTTGGCAATAATTGGCCACGTGTTAGTGGAAACTCTGGTGTGTCACTGGCTGGATTGCCCCTGTTGTCTGCTGGACCTGGGTATTTGCACTGTATTTGTGGCACTGCTTACAGTACTGGATGGAAGTTCAGTGCTTTGGTCAAGACTTCAAAGTATTTGCTAAGTGCGTCACCAAGATTTTAAGGAGACATGTCAACATGGACTGACTTTTTTTTTTTTTTTTTTACATGCTGTTTGACATGTGGTAGCTGAAACATGGTTGTTATGGATAAATATACCCAATACAATGCCTTTCATCGTGGCCTGTCTTATAGCTGGCTGTAACTCGGGTGATATTACCTAGCTATGCAAATAGATAGACTGATGGTAGCCGCAGCCCTTCCGTGTGTTTCTGATGTGTGGTGAGTGTGCTTTGGTTGATGAACGAGGATTAATGTGAGCTTTTGTTTTGTTTTGTTCTTTTTGAATGATTTTCAGCTACTGTTTTGAAAGTGCAACTGTGAAAATATAGAACTTATAGAGTGAATAGGTTTTGAATCTTCCACTTTTTCAAGGTCTTTTGTAAATGAGTTTATGGCTCTTTATAGATAACATTATTAAAACTTCACAGTTCTCAAGGGATCTTTGTTGTGTTTTTTCAACAGATTTTATGGAGTTCTTGATGCTGATAAACTGGGCAGTCGGTAACTTCCTGAGCATGAAAATCTGTGGAAAGTGAACACAGAAAATGTATACACTTTTTTACATTACTTTGATTGCCCAATAATGACTGATCGTGATACTTGACAACAACATGAAGCCTTTTGTGTAGAGATATTTCCATATTCAAAAGACAGATGAAATCAGCAGGAAGTGGGTGTGATGCAAATTTCATTTTCAGACACTGCTAGCAGCTCTCATCAAATCTATTTTGCTCTGGATTTAAGAGGAAGTCTTTTAAAAATAGGAAAATAGCAGTAGTTTAGTGTTTTGTTGTTTGTTTTTCTAAAAATGTATGGATGGTCAGGTAAGAAAAAGAATAACTCTTCAAGCTCATCAGGTGGGTTATTCCATTCAGATTTATATTTATTTTATTCCTCCCTTCCTTTTACGTCCACTTTTTATGCTTAGATGTCAGAAATATGTCAACAAGAAATAAAAACAAGTTTATTATTTGCATCGACATAAATCCTGCCGGTCCCCACATCCTCCTGGCCTCACGGCGGCGCTGTGCAGGTTTGACCACAGACGTCAAGGAGGAAGTCTTGTCGCCGGTCTACTTCCGGTCTCCCGGTACACGCTTTCCTTCCGCGGGTTTGTGAAACGAAAATCGGACGTCTGCCTGTCGGTAACTGGAAATAAAGACACAATGAGCAAAGCGCATCCACCCGAGTTGAAGAAGTAAGTTGTTTTGATAAAACGTGCTCTTTAACCAGAACATACTTTGTATTTTTTTAGTGAAACACGCGCAGTGGGCCGCCTGCTTTGTTTGCAATGGAAACAAGCTAACGCTAGCTAGCCGCTCTGGTTGCCCTGTGTGTGTGTGTGTGTGGAGGCGCTCTCAGCTTAAGTTAATGTTATTTTTTTCTCTTTCAGGTTCATGGACAAGAAGCTTTCATGTGAGTCTGACCGGAGGCTGATACACAAACCATCTCATTTAAAGGAAACCAGAGCTTGATCTCGTTGGTTTGAAAGGGTTTCTAATGTGATGAAGGCTCATTGTGTAAAACATTATCCTTGTTTGCTGTGTTGTCTAAATCAACTGGTTCTGAAACTGCCTCCTAACATTTAACATAATGAATCAGCCCTTTAACTAACAGCTGTGTTCATTAATCTAATCTGTTTGGCCTTCATTAGTGAGAAAATAATGAAGAATCCCTGTTGTGATTCACCACAGACCAAGGAGATGTTGATTACAGACAGATTTATCCATCCATCAGCCCAGCACCCAGAGAGATTCAGTTTACAGTCACACTGATTCAGTAAATCCTCACATTTAGGAATAATGAACCAGGGAATGTTAAAAAAAGAAAAAAGAAAGGATGAACTATTAATGGACTTATTGGTGCAGCTCCAACAGTATAATAACGTTAATTCATACTAACAAAAGACACGATTGAGTCCTTTTGAAAACAGGCTGGATTGTAACTGCAGTGACTGAGCCTAACATGGAAGTTATGTCTTTCTCTACCTCCAGTAAAGTTGAATGGAGGCAGACACGTGCAGGGCATCCTGCGAGGGTTCGACCCATTCATGAACCTGGTGGTGGACGACTGTCTGGAGATGGGCCCGGGAGGACAACAGAACACCATCGGCATGGTGGTCAGTATCTGTCAAACTGTGTAAAATGTCTGGCTCACTAAGCTCCAGCACTACTTCATCTGTCTCCCATGAGCAAATATCAGTGAATAGAAACAGTCAGATAACAGCTTGTTGTCAGATTTGTATTTTCTTTGTGAGTCTGTGTCTGTACTCGTCAAGATAGTCCTGTTGTGTAACACTATTGCACGACTGCTGGTGTAGTCCCAACAACTTCAGCACTGCGAGGTGTCTGCTTTCTAGCCAATCCTGTCACTTTCACTCTCATTCTTATCAATAAATGAAGCTCTTTAACTGAATCTTTCTGAACCGCTACCTTCAGTATATGGATGTAGCTCTAGAAAATTACGAAGCACAGTGTGTCAGATATATTTAGGTAAATATAAACATTGAACTTAACTCTATTGGTTTCGGCAGAGAGCCAAAAAGGAGTTGGATCAGGGCCAGAAACTTGTGGCTTACTGATGCGTGTTTGGAAAACAATGAAGCTCTATGCTCAGAGGAATACAACTCTAGATATCAGGCTCCTTGGGGATATTTGTGTTAGCACCAGCCAGGCTGTGTTAATCATGTGGGACTTATCCTTTTTTCACAGCTTCAGTAGTTTGAGTTCTACTAGTGAACCTTTTTATTTGCCTTTTTCACAGCAGACATTTAACACTGCTGTGGGAAATCAAAGGTTTAGCTGTGAGCTACTTTTGAATCATTATACTAGTATGATATTGGCATTGCAGGGTTTTAAACACTGATGAAATGGCACAGATTGAACAGTTCTGTTGTGACTTGCATGAGAGTTTGTCAATGTTATGCAGAAGAAGTTTGTGTGAATGTCTGAACTCTGCTCTGCTTCCTCACAGGTCATCAGGGGAAACAGCATCATCATGTTGGAAGCCTTGGAGAGAGTATGAGAGATGGAGCGGAGGATCGACCCACACCTTTTTTTTTTTTTTTTTACATTTTGTTACCCCTTTTTAGTTTTTTTTTTTTTTTGAAAGAGGCAATGTCAGTTTGTGTCTTTGAATTACAATATTTCTATTTTCCATTGATGAGGGTGTTTGTTCCTTTTGATTGTTGATTTTGTGAATAAATCAGTCTTTCCTTTGTATTTTGTCTGTGGATTCAGTTCATCACAACTAAACTAAACACAACTCTGCCCACACCAGTACATCTTTCCCAGAATGAGGGTATAAATTAGCTCCATAAAATGCTTATTTATAAAAGAAAAATAGATATTTATATAATCTTTCCACCACTCTACAGGATATTGACTGAAGGTGTGCAGTAACATGCAGCTTACTATTGCCATGGTATCATGTCTAGAGACTTTCAGGGTCTTCAGATCAGTACATTCTACTCACAGTTAAATGCATCAACCTGTGACTTTATATACCATGCTATCTATATTTCAGTTTAATGCTCATACATGGTGCGGAGAGGGAGACAGTATGAGTTCAACTGAAGACAATGAAGCTGTTTGGTACTTCTATTACTCTTAGGACAAATAATTTATATATTTGAATGAATTTGTTTTGTTACATGATAAATGCCTAATTCTAAAGGAAGTATGTCAGCGTGAATATTTTCCTTGAAAAGTTGATTTCCATTAAAAGATGCATTTCTGGATTTTAGTATCAAAAACTGTGTGTTTTTACATCTCCTTTCAGGCTTTTCTCTTGAGCAGTGGTGACAGCAGGTTGGTGGACCTCTCCTCTGACTGTTTTCTGAGCAATCAAATAAAAATAAAAACAGAGTTGATTTCAGGTAAAACAACTCAAGAGAAACCAAACCTTGCCAGGTTGGCTGGTGGGTTCAGGTGAGCGGGGCTTGGAGCAGAGGTACCAACTTTGATATGACATCACAAAGTTACAGAAGTCTTGACGGCTTACAGAGTAAAAGCACAGTATTGATGTGGAACTTAGACATCCTTTTGTTTACAAAATAAAAATGATGAAATAAATATAAATTGTTAAATATAAAAAAAGAGGCTACCATTAAAATACTTAACTTTAAGTGGTGAAAAATATTAAAAACACAGAATTATTTAAAACTGAACATCATAACTTTAGACTGCGTTAGAGGCTCCGTGGTCATCTTTGATCAATAGAGGGCGCTGTCTCGAAAACGCACTTCCTGCGCAGGTGGGCTTTTATTTTGAAAGGTGATTGTCGTCATCGCAGACACGTTTCTCTTACGTCGCGTGTCGTAGCCGTCTGACGGTATGTGGAAAGTAGCAATGTCGGAGGAGGTTGGGAAGGCGCTACAGTCTGTGGTGGAGCGGGTGAACCAGGCGGCGGCACGGCGGCCCAAGGTAACTGCAGCCCGGGGAGGGTTAGGGTCAGGAGCCCCGCTGCCCTCCGCGCCGCTGTCCGGCTCCTGACAAAGTGGTGCTGCGGCTGCACGACTCGTTATGTAAGGCTGCCAAACACCTCAACCTTTGGAAGGGAGACAGTCGGTGGTAGTGTGGCAGCACTTTCATAACACACCACCATGCACTGCTCTGTCAGTGGCAGGCAGCGGGAACGTTACACGCGTGGGAGCCGGTGGATGGATGGATGTCTCCCAGCGGGTGTGCATGTGCTGGGAACTACTTTATCAAGCACCATGTTGATGATTAGCATCTGGCATGTTTATTAGGCTTCATGTACTCGACTCGACTCGAGCAGCCTCTCCTCACTCCATTGTGTGTGTGTGTGTGTGTAAGACGTCCATCAGTGGAGATGTCAGTGTTTACATAAAGCCTCAAGGTTGAGATCTAGGTCAGAGCACGTGCATCATCTTTTCCCAGCATCATCCAGATGTGGCCCCAGTGGTTGTTTGCTAAATCATAGGCAGAGATCAGGGCATGGTGCTCTGGAGCTTCATCACTACTTTGTAGGATCCAGATGAGGCTGACTCACTGTTGTGCAAGAGCCAAAGGGGGCCTGAGCTCTCTCTCACACACACACACACACACACTGAGCTCCTCGGCTGATGCTCACACTGATACAGATGTGAGAGATGAGCCTGCTCTTGTCCTTTCCTCAGACGCTGCCAGCTGTGCCGCCCCGCCTCGTCGCTGTCAGCAAGACAAAACCCCCAGAGATGGTGGTGGAGGCCTACAGACAAGGGCAGCGCAACTTTGGAGAAAATTACGTGAGCATGAACGCAGCACAAACAACAAAAAAGCTCTCAGAGGAGTGAGGATGTGTGAGGAAAATAAATGATCTGGTCTTTTATCTCCAAACAGGTCAATGAACTTGTGGATAAAGCTTCGGATCCTCTGGTGAGTGTGTGTAGAAGTTTAGAAGTTTTTTTTTTATATATGTCCCAACGCTGCTCTTTCATATATTTTTACACACACTCTCTCTCTTTCCCTCCTCATCCAGATTTTAGAATCATGTCCAGAGATCAAGTGGCACTTCATCGGCCACCTACAGAAGAATAACGTCAACAAACTTCTGGGTAAGCAGCCAGAGGTGTTGCAACAGGGCAGGCAGGGCCTATTGCCTATAGGGTCCTGAGCTGGAAGGGGGCCCCAGGGGCGGCTGGCATTGGTCCATATCGGTGACAACCTGATGTTGTCACTGGCTGTGTACATCGAATGTTGTGCATAGTCAACCCAGTATAAAAATGTAACCACCTAGCGACAGCAGAAAACATTGTCGTTTCTAATTATTCTGGTTGGATCTGAAAAAACAACAAGAAACGAATGATTTCGCAATGCAATTATTATGAAAATAAAATATATATTTCTCGCTAGAAATTTAATCAAAGGGCATTTTTATGCAGAAACTACCTTTTAAAATATAGATTTTTCCATTAAAAATTATAGAAATATTTGCAATGTTTTTTGTTCTCACGGCCAGAAACTTTAGAGTCACGTGACTTGGACGCAAAACAATACGAAAAAAAATAGTCAGGAAAAATGTAACCGTCATACGATTGAAGAGCCGTTATTGTAAACCCTCTATGTTTTTGCACTTTGGACCAACATAGCCATGGTACGTTTTATATGAGACTGAGTTGGCCTAGTATGCAGAATTGAATCATCAATAGTTTGGGATTTTTGGATTCATAACAGTTAATGTTTGTGGTCCCGGTTGGGGCTGGGGGCCCTCCAAGTTACCTCTTGCCCGGGGCCTCCAGAGTGTCTAGAAACGCCCCTGTAAGTGGCTCTCAGCTCTGAGACTGGAGCTCGGTGTCGGCGTGAGACCTCACACACTGAGTCTGTCTTCTTCTTGGTCTGTCTCGCTCCCAGGCGTGCCCAACCTGTTCCTGGTGGAGACGGTTGACTCGGTGAAACTGGCCGACAAGGTCAACAGCTCGTGGCAGCGTCTGAGGGGAGCCAGCACGCAGAGGCTAGAGGTCATGGTGCAGATCAACACCAGCGGAGAACAGAGTCAGTGTTTGGTCTCATTTCTCCCTTCTCATTTTACACACGCAGCACGCACGCACGCACACATAAGTAAGCTGATCACGATCGGTGTGTGTGTGTCTCATGTTTGCCACAGGTAAACACGGCCTGGCCCCCGAGGAGACGGTGGACACGGTGAAACACATCCTGTCCCGGTGCTCTGCCCTGCACTTCTTAGGACTCATGACCATCGGGCGCTACGGCTACAACCTCACCCTGGGGCCCAACCCTGACTTTCAGGTACGAAACACCCCTTTATCATCTCTAGCAAAACACTCACGCACACATCTGCTCAGGGAAGATCATAGCAGCTGAAACTAGGAGCTAGGAGCTAGTTTGTTTTTGCACCAAAAAAAAAGACTCAAAGCTTCTGGGCTTCAAAATGCATCAAGTACGTGGAGGGGGGGCTTTAAAGGGATAGTTCAACATTTTGGCAAATTGGCCCATTGCCATAATCCCTATAGTTTTAGGAGTAGGTTTGCTACCTTTAATTGTGGAGCAGAGCCGTGAGCTGCTCAGAGCTACGCTACGGAGGCTCATGGGATTTCTTGGTTTCCCTCATCAAACTCATCAAATACACAATCCAACAACTCCAAAACGCTCTCGTGGACAAGTTGTGACCTTCACATTCACCACACTATGAGATAATAAGGGAACGTTACGAGACAGAGTTGTTTTTGAGGTAAATTCATGCAAAACCGCTGACGTGCGTTCCCATCGGGGGCAGTTTTTCGGCAAGCAGTCTCTGCATTTGCCTCTAAAACAACCCTGTCTTGTAATACTCCTGTCTTGTAATGTTCCTTTATTATCTCATAGCGTGGTGAAACCAAGAAATTCCATTAGCCTCCGTAGCATAGCTCTGAGCAGCTGGCGGCTCTGCTCCACCGTTCTATAAATAGCTTGCACCGACAATTAAAGGTAACAAACCTTCTCCTAAAACTATAGAGATTATGACAATGGGCCAATTTGCCAAAATGTTGAACTATCCCTTTAAAGACGGGGGTCAATGCGCTGCAACGCCTCACAGATTTTTAAATAAAACAAATCTCCTTTGGTATAATTTCATGATATATTTACTTTGCCTGGACACATTTTTTCCCAGCCCCGTGTTGTTATGAAATCAGCCCTTTTCTCTGAAGGTTGCACTAAATGTAATCTGCAGGAGAGCTGGTGAATCAGTAATATCAAATATCGCAACATTTTCTGGCATATGCAGTATTTTTTTGATAACGGGAAATACAATTATTTATTTATCTTTTAGAGTTTTGCGCAGTTTGAAAAAATAAAAAAAGGAAAAACACTGTTTTGTGACACACCACTTGGAGCTGAGACATAAAACACAATAATAGGATGTAAAAACCTCCACAGTATCAGTATGGTCAGGTGTTCCCTCCTGTAGATGCTGCTGAGTCGCAGGCAGGAGGTGTGTGACAGTCTGAAGGTGCCTCCGGAGGAGGTGGAGCTCAGCATGGGGATGTCCACAGACTTCGAACATGCGGTGAGTATCGCTCCTCGTCGTCCATAAACCACTTGCAATGCACGCACAAACATTGAGGCAAATACCAAATTTAAAGTCCATCCAACTGAATGTACGTGAGGGTTTCTCCCCCCTCTTATTTGTGGCCTCATAAATCTCGCATAAAACATCAAAAAGGTACATGATTCAAAAACTAACATACAAGCGTTTCAAACAGGTGGGAACTATTTCCAATTTCCTTTTTCCAGTCCCGGATGAATCTACATTTTGTTTTTTAAGTAAATATCCGAAGCAGAAGGGCAGAGTGTGTGAATGTGTGCATGCATGTGTATGCAGGTCAAACTGGGTCAAAATAAACTGCATTGTGTGTTTGTGTTCCAGGTGACTCACTGATGTATTTTTCATAGTTTTTGGTGGCAATGGAGTTCTTTGGTATATAGATATAGTTAGAACTTAATACTTAGAACATCAATAATCTAACTTAATGGATCTTAACATAAATGTATATACTACTTACTTGAGCCTTCTAGCTGAACAGTTTGAATATTAGAGCTGAAATCAATACCTTGATGTTGATACCTGATCATAATGTTACTGTTTTCATCAAATCAACCCAAAATGAATCCAAAAAAAAAAAAGGTTAAAAACTTAATCAGTACATATCTTGGACAGAACTGCTGCATATTGGACTAGGTGTTTAGATATTGGTAGCTTGATGTCAACACCAATTCTTAATGATACTGTTTTCAAACAATTTGATCGAATCTGTTAAAAAATTAATTTGCTATTGATTAACAAGGTGTTTTCAATCATTAATGATACAGATTTAATAGATTTTGCATCGCGTTCTTTGTAATTTAATTTCACAATTCACAACCATGTCTTCAGGCGCTTCCACAGAGTGTCTCATGCTCTGTATTGCACAGCTCACATGCTGCTTAATGAAGCCATAGGTTGAAGATGGTTAATATTTGATGTTATCTACAGTATATCCAAGCTTACATGTGTGTTTTCCCATCTGTCAAAGATCGAGGTGGGAGCCACCAGCGTGCGAGTGGGCAGCATCATATTCGGAAACAGGGAGTATCCCAACAGTGCAGCAAACACTCCAAACCCCAGCCCGGCCCCCAGCCCAGAGAAAACAGCCAAGGTGGTGTCTGAGGAGGCCGCCAAGAAGATGCATCACCTCACTGTGTCTGAACACTAAGAAGAAGAAGAAGAAGCATCTCCTCCTCTGAAAAACCTTTAAGAAAATTAAACGAACAGATCAGTGAAGCAGAGTTAGGATTGCAAAGGTTCTTGCATCATTTTAAAGTTGTACTTGCCTACTTCTCTTCACTCTTTTTGTGTGCCCTTCTTGCTCTTTTAAGCACTAAAATGTGGCGTTCGCTACTGAAATAATTAAACCGTTTTTTAAAAAAGGTAATGTGTTACTAACCTGTAGTGCTCTGACTTCCTCTTTGTGGAAATCTCTCCTACAGCATTCACTGGATATACCGCAAAACATACAACCACTGAAAACACGACAACATGTGGAAAATGATTTCTCCTGAGTTAAGAGATAGTGAAGATTTGTTGTGCTGATGTGATATTTTCTATCTTTCCAACCCGACATGTTGCCGAAATGTGCTCAACTGTGTACAGTGTCCCGGGGGTCAGGAGCTCCAGACTACGATGTACCGTTTTTGTTGTACAGATGAAACAAAGACTTGATTTAATAAATCATTTATCCCTTTATAATGACACATAGTATTGTGCGTTTGATATTGTTTCGTACAGTGTGCCAAACGTGTCAAAACTTTACTATCGATATTAACACAGAGTAAAACCTGGAGAAAAATGTTCTTTTTTTTTTTTGTTCCTGTGTAACAGTGTTGTGTTCGTGTCATGGTGCATTGTTGGAGATGGGAGAGTCGTCCTATGCAAAGTGATGATCTTGTTTCAAACGTGTGTTTTCAACTAGATTCTTTTTACACTGCAGCTGTGGCGGTGTCGCAGTGTTCCTTCAAAGATGTCACAAGGTCAGTATGTTCTTGTCTCCATGGAAAAGTGCGATCAGTGATCAATGTCAGTGGTTTAAAAAAAAAAACAGCTCAATCAACTTGTGGTTTGACGTGGTTGCTGTCTGACCAAGGCATCCGGGCGTTTGTTCAGTTTGGAATCTGGCTCTGAGCGAAGCCTAAGCAATAAATTTTACTGTGGAAAATATCTGCAATTTACTGTGTGTTTCTTCTGGTTAAAGGTTAAAGGTCCCATAGTGTGTAAAGTGACACTACCGCATCTTCTTTGATTACAAGCCAGGCCTAGATTCTGTGTTAATGCTGTAAAAGTATCAAAGTCTTCAGTCCACAGAGAAATGCACACAGCTTGTGTTCAAACACTAAAATGAAAATGAGAACATCTGTAACTTTGTGATGTCACAACAAAACACAGCCATCTGGGAGAGGAGATTTACTACACTGAAACTACATAGGGATTCTTCTAAGTTCTTAAAACTATAAATATCGTATTATGGATAAACATAGATCAATTGTTGGACCTTTAAGGCAAAGATAAAAATATCAGAGACACAGTGTTTGGCCAAAGTTTCTTTATTAAGCTCATGGAGGTGACATCTGGACAGTAGGAACTGGAACACTTTAATCCGAGTGTTTCTTTAACCATTTAAAAAAAAATGTCCCAAACATATTGTATCAAGAACTGGACTATCTTTAAACATTTACAAGAAAAAAACAAAAAAACGCATTGCCCGGGATTGATAACTGCTCACACCATTTTTGGTCGATACCGAGACCACACGTCTCCACCCTGGCAGTTTCTGTGGGCGTGTCTGTTCCCGTCAATAAAGTCTGTCCGCCTGTGTTGTTAACCACTTTAAAAAGAATTTAGTTCCAAACATAGTGTATCAAAGTTTAGACTTAAGTCTTAAGTCTAGGACTTTGACTTAAGTCTAAACTTTGAATGTGAAAAATTCACTTAGTTTCCTACCAACGATATGACTTAATCCCCCCAGAAATTAATAGAATTTGTAAAAGTATTAAAACACTGACAATGACAGTAAATGTCGCTAAGACACAGGTTACGGCTGCTCAATAAATAAGTTCTGAAAAAGCAAAAACCTGGAGACAACTAAAAAAAAAAAGTGTAAAGACTCATTCAATCCATGTAAAAGGCATTAGAAAACAGGACAGTCAATACGCTTTAACTGTTATTTACAACAAACAGTGAGCTCCTGTTATTATTCACAGGTGAGTATCACAAACTGTATCTACAGACCAAGCTCTGGTATAATATACAGGGAACTGGACTCAAGCTAGAAACTATATACAGTCAGTAGAGGGGTGAATGTAACAGTTTAGTTTGACTCTTTTCACATTTCTAAGCACAAATAAATGGTTCACAAAAAAATGAATGTAGCTGTAATCAGATATTAAAGCATTTAAATGGTTTTTAATGTATTTGTGAAGCATCTGTAAAACTGATCTGTAATCATATGTTATTTATTATCATATTTATTACTGTTATATTATGGTTTTAACAAAAATAACTTCATCCTAACTCACAATGTGAGCTGATGAAGCCCTGATGAAGTTACTGTGTGTTATCATCAATATGATCACAGTGATGTCTTTGTGTAATTAAATATTAACTCCCTGTTTATTCACTAGTTGCAGGCGCTTTGTGGGATTTATAACTGTTCAAACACATTAAATAACATTTTAAATGTCCTCCTTGAAGCTTACAACTACATTATGAGGTTTTCGGAACCATTTATGTACTATTTATAAATGTTTTCCACAGGGTTTAAGTAAAGTGTAACAAAACGTACATGTGAGGAATAGAGACCTTGTACAATATTTGTGTGTGATCACTCTGTGAAGATAGAAACAGGTGTAACATTCTCATTGTATTGTTTGTGCTGCTGCAGTCATTCACTCCTGTACCACCTTAAAAACACAATCTCAGTTCACTAACGCCGTCGCTGCTTCTTTGTGCACAGAAAACAGGAAATGACATGTCCAGTGAAAACAATAGTGAGCACAACAGGAAAGGAATTTGCAAAGTGGGTGAACCATTGTGACGTTGCTAACGGAATAATAACAATATCTTAAAAACATTTACAATAAAAAAAACAAAAAAAACACATTGCTCGGGATTGATAACTGCTTCTTAAATCTGCTCGTACCATTTTTGGCTGATATTAAGACCACACGTCTGTCTCCCCCCCCCCGGCTGTTTCTGTGGGCGTGTCTGTTCCCGTCAATCAAGTCTGTCCGCTTGTGTTCATGTTGTTCCAGATGCTCAGACGGACGCTACACCAGCTTCTTGGCCTCAAAGAAGCTTTTCAGGTGCTTCATCTGCCAGATCCCAGTGACGATGAGGATGAGCGTCTGAGCGATGGACCACCAGAGGACGCGCTGGTTGGTGCTCTCGCTCGTCATGCGGAAGCGCTCCTCGCGGTACTGCCAGAAGACAACGCAGAGTGAAATCATGTAACCCCCACTAAACATAGCAGTGAACCTGTCATTTTAAAGGGATACTTCACCCAAAATCAATAATTCACCAATTTTGCCAAGGAAGGTTCAGAGAACTTTTGGAGTCATCAAAACGCTTTGGAGTTCCAGTGGGGGTCCGGCTAGCAACGGATTTTCATATAATGGTGGCGGATAGTGCTCACTTTTAATCGTCCAAAACACACACTATGTAGTATGGAGGTATTTGGATGTTTCATAGTGTGTGTTTTGGACGATTCAATGGTGAACTCTATCCGCTGTCATTATATGAAAATCTGTTGCCAGCCGGACCCCCCCTGAACTCCAAAAGCATTTTGATAATCCGAAAGTTCGCCAAACCCTTCCTTGGCATGACAGTGAGTAGAAAATAGGTGAATTACTCCTTTAACATGGACCATGTGTGTTTTTCACTGACCCTCTGGTAGTTCTGCTCCTTCTGGATCTGCTCCACCTGGTCCAGAAGCTGTCGGACTCGTAGCTGCAGCTCGGTCAATTTGTCTTTAGCTGCAATTTCAGGGTAGTTGTTGGTATGTTCCCCGACCTGAATGTCTAGATGCACTCTCTGTATCAGTGGAAAACAGACAGTGTGAACTTCTAACTGCTTACAGTGGTTAGGACTCCAGAAAAGAAGCCTGAGAGAGACTGAGGTAGTTTTTGGTTCATAAAAAAACCCCACAACTTTATCTTCTTGTGGATCATTACTTAAAATATTATGATCTTTACTAGGTGATCTTGCGCAGTTTGCTCTATTCATTTGCCGTGGTGCCACCAGTACAGTCACAACCATTTGTGTGAAAGGAAAATGACTGATCAACTTTAGTTAAAGGGATAGTTCACCCAAAATTTAAATTTCACTCATTATCTAACTCACCCTCATGTCAACTAAGAGCTGTGAGAATTTTCAGAGTCCTCCGTGCCTTCTCGGAGTTACGGGGGGGTCCGCGCAGCAGTATTTGTCCATATAATGGTTGTGAATGGTGCTCACTTTTCTTCGTCCAAAAAGACACACCAAAAAACATCCAAATACCTCCATACTACTCGTCTGTAATGTCCCTCTTGTATTGAAGCCCCGACATGAGAAATTTGCACTGTCACAGGAAGAGCAGTGAACTGAGACACTGGGAGCTTCTGCTACAAACAAGCTTAAAATATAGACTTATTTAATTTTTTCGGAACAATTTCTCATGTCGGGGCTTCAATACAAGAGGGACAATACAGACGAGCAATATGGAGGTATTTGGATGTTTTTTGGTGTGTCTTTTTGGACGAAGAAAAGTGAGCACCATTCACAACCATTATATGGACAAATACTGCTGCGTGGACCCCCCCGTAACTCAGAGAAGGCACAGATGACTCTGACAATTCTCCCAGCCCTTAGTCGACATGAGGTTGAGTAGATAATGAGTGAAATTTTAATTTTGGGTGAACTATCCTTTTAAAATGTTATGATCTTTACTAGGTGATCTTGCGCAGTTTGCTCTATTTATTTGCCGTGGTGCCACCAGTACAGTCACAACCATTTGTGTGAAAGGAAAATGACTGATCAACTTGAGTTAAAAATCAGAGCAGTGACTCTGTTCATACCAGTTTTCCGCCTGCAAACAGAGCCATCTTGGTGGAGTTGGAGTGCAGACAGATCTGATGCTCTCCAGGAGTGTGGGAGGTGAAGGTGAACCGTCCGTCTGAGCCGTACTGACGAGAGAGGATAATCTGAGAGAGTAGTGAGAGGAAAGTCTTTAGTTTCCATATCTATTCACGTAGGCGTTTATTTTTTTATGTTGCAACCAACGCCGTTCTTACTTTTGTATCCGGATCCTTGATCTCGACATGCATCCCAAGGCCGGGGGTGGCTGGGAGGAACGAATTGGTCTGTTTATCCCACAGCTGAGTCCGGTACTTTCCTGTCAAATACACAAAACTATTCAACAAACAGCTGCTTATTCACACAATCTGACAGACGCATAGTAACATTATCATTCATTTGGAGGCCTGGCCACCAGTGTGTGAAATTTACTGATCTATTAGCTCTGTTTTTGGTCTACACCATCTAATGAGGGAAATATTCGATGTGTCGCTCACTCACACAGTCCTTCTGTGAACAGTGGATTAAACCTGAACCTTTCTGAGAACAGCTGCCAGAGAGAGTGAATCTAAAGCTGTGAACCATAAAACCAAACAGTACCTCAGAAAAACTACTGAGCCTCTCATATAAATTATCTGTACAGCAGAATAAAGAATTAAGCAAACATTTAAAGCAGAAGTAAGCGATATATTTGTGTTAATATAAGTCTTAAATAGTTATATCTTTCAACAGCAGTCACTTACATAGAGTGTTTGGTCTGAAACACGGGTCTGTCAGTCACTCTGCTCTGCTCTGAGCCGAGGAGAAAACTTTTCTCGTATCCTACAGTTTTTATCCAATGAGGAGAGAGAACGGCATGCAGGGCTGTGTGTGCAGCCAAAGGATGCGCGTGAATGTGATGACGTAGGGACGAGGACCGTTATGGTGCGTTCAAGGCAACCCGTAACTCGTGTTTTTCCGACCTGTGAAGTCATACCAGTTCGATCTGGTATGAGTTCACGGGTCGGAAGTTACGAGTGGCCGTTATAGTGACTTTCACAGGTAAAACAGGTCGGAAAAACACGAGTGGGTTGCCTGGAACGCTACAAAGTCGTAAGTTGTGACTTGAAGCTGTAATTTACGGTTTCAAAAGCCTGCCTGGAACGCAGCATTAGCCAAAACGACCGGATCGCTTACTTCTGCTTTAATGAATGAATTTCCACCAACTGTTATCAATATCAATATCAGATATCCAATATCGGTCAGGCTAGGTATTCTAATGGCAGATAAGACACAGAAGTCTTGTTAAATCAAACGTTTTCATTAGCGTGCTCTTTCCCTAAAATGGAACAGTTTGTATGACACAAAATTACGCCCTCTTTCCATTTAGACACACATTCCTTCTCATCCATTGTTTCAATATATAACCACAGGATTCATGTTAAACTGGGTTGTGAAAGACGAACAGACTGTGGGCGGTGCAGATTGATGATTGATGATGATGGTGGTGGTGAGTTTCTGTTGGAAATTGTTCCACATCACAATATTGCTTTCGTAACACTATTGATCTTCAGTCTCAGGTGGAAAATATTCAGAATTTACTGAGAGCTTTGTGCCTGGAGCTGAGCAGCTGTCGCGAGGAAAACACGATGTCACTGCACTTGTTCTGATCATGAATTAACCACTGAATTTTGTATCTCGAAGCATCGACTATAATTATTAATATGAATGTAAAGCATGCAGGTGTTGAGACGTTCACAGCAGCTACAGACACATCAAGTGTTTTCTATTTTAAGACTTAAAAGCAGCCTGGACCGTGTGAACTCGATGCCTCACTGTGGTGGTTTCTGTCAGAGTCAGTGCAGCATCTCTCCTGCAGCCAGCTGTTAGCCTACGCTGCTAGTTAGCGGTGTGTAGCTAACGAGCCCGCGGCGTCTTACCGATAACCATGGTCTCGTCGGGAATTTCCTCAATGAAGCATTTTTTCTCCGTCTCTCCAATGTGGAAATAGAGAGCGTAGCCTGGATAAATCCAAGCGACTATGAGGAGCAGTCCAGCAGCCGGGGTAGACAGCATTGTGCAGCCTCCTTCACTTTGCGCACATCAGCACCGGAAGTTCTGCCGCTGCAGCGGGCTGACGTCACCGTCACTGCGGAAGGAGGAAGGGGATTTCCTGGGTCGTGGGATTTTTCCCCCTCAGTTTAGCCTTCCAGGCCGCACTCACTCAGGGACTATCCCCTCTCATACTAACAGAGAAAACTATTTCAGTTTGAATACGGTAATCAAGATAGATGCAGTTCGTGACAGCATTCATAGTTTTAGGGCAATGCCACGAGTTAACGCTACATCAATTCTGAGTGTGTATGTAGATGCAAAAGAAAACCAAGAGAGCATTCACAGAAAGAAGTCATTTCACTGCACTATTTCCCACAAAGCTGTTTCAGCTCATGAAAGTTTAGAATCAAAAATGCTATATTTGGTAACTGATCAATATCAGGATACTAAAGAAATTTTAAAAGTTATTTTTTTAGAACAAAGAGTAATGCATATGTGTTTCTTTATGCTTGAGCTCAGAAATTTGATGATAAAATCTCAAATATCAAGTCACAGAAAGTATTTTTCGGGGGGGGGGGCTACAAATCTCATCATAGCAGTAATCATAAACATAATCAAAACTATTGATGAAGACAGTTAAATGTAGCTCAAAGGCAAAGAAAAATACATCCAGGGGACATTGCCTTTTTTTTTTTTTTTTTTTTTTTAATTTCTAACAACTACTTCCTCTATTCAGCTTCACAATAAATTTCTCCTGAAATCAATCAAAGAGATTTCAAGCGTGGTTGGTTCTCTATAAAAGTGGGCTGTGTTTCAGCCTGAGAGGAAGTAGGCTACTTCCTGAGAGACAAAACTCGGGAGAGAAAAGTCACTGCATTTCCTGAGCTAACAACAGTCGCCTCGACACTGACAGAAAACCTCAACCCACTTTAAAATTACAAATAGCATTGGGTTAACGCTATGAAATTTAGACAAATAAGCTTCGGAGGGCATACAGTTCGTTGGTGTCGATAGGAGTTAATGTCACTTAACGTGTGCTGGATATTACTCAGCTGCTGCTTTGCTAAATTACCCTAGCAAGCTAATAAGCTAAATCGTTAAATAGCTTTCTAGCATCAACCAGCTCTGTGGCGTTGACTAAACAACACGAGCTGCGCTCAATAACAGGTTGTATGCGAGTGTCGGCCCGACACACAGTTAACCCGGACAACATAGCGGATAAAAGGAGCGGGTAAGAGCAGTTTCGTTCATGTGATGTCCTCGTCGTTAGCTCTGAAATTCATCTGTACTGTGTAGTGAGGAGGACAGTTGGAGTTGATCCTGTGACGTTTATGTAACGTTAGCTGAGGTGGTCATGTGTTTCTGGTCAAACGACAGTATTGAAGGCGACCAGCAGATGTTTGGTGTAGTTAATGTTAACAAACTAATGTGGGTAAAGCATGATAATGTGTCTCAGATGAGCTCAGTGCCTCATGGTAGTGGGGATGACGTAATGTTTTCTTCCCGCACACCGCTACCTGTGCACCAGGTTAACAACAGCACCAAGCTGAGCACTGACACAGGAAACCAGTGAGTCATCAGCCTGAGCCCATCAGTCCGCCAGGATGGACACAGGCCTCTAACAAAAGAGGGATCAGGATTATTTTTTCTGCCGAGGAATTGAACTGAAAGTAAAAAGTTCCTGTCCCGCCTACGGAGATGAGGCTGCACGTTAGCGGTGCAGTGATGCGTTGTAACAATACCAGTCAAATCATGTGTGTGTGTGTGTATGTGCGCGCGTGTCAATGTGGTTGTGGTTGTGTTTCTAAAAGGGATGGTGCAGCCCCAGCCTGACGGCCCAATGCAGTGGGACATGTCAGGAGAGGAGAGTGGAGGGGCCCTCCGGGTCCCACCAGAGCTGGCTGCCAACGAGGTGGTGACCAGGCTGCTGGGGGACAACCAGCAGCTGAGAGGTAGGAGCTGCTCTCATGCTGTAAGCACAGGTCTTAAACAGGGGGTCCGTGACCCCTAGAGGGTCCGCCGAGATGCTGCAGGAGGGGCAGTGCTTTATATCTTTTAGTTTCCACATTTATGTTTCAAATAAAAATGTCAATTTGAATAGCTTGTCTGCATGATTATCATGCAGTTGACAGACAGTGTTGATATTGGCATTGGTATCAATGAACAAGGTCTGTTTAAAAATGGCAGAGGGACAGCCCCCTACTCACTGTACCTTTTACACGTTTAGAAAAAACATGAATATATGAACCTGCGTATATTTGAATAGCTTAGTATTGAATTCACAATAACAAGCTATGTTTATACTGGGCCCAGTTTAATATACATTAATACACATTTTTCTAATATAGTAGGAGTCCCTGCTCCATCTGTCCGTCAGTTTGGGGGTCCTTGGCCTGAAAAACGTTGAAGACCCCTGCTGTAAAGAAATTTTTAAGTCAAATTAAAGCTCAGTGTGTATAGCAATGATTCATACAAAACCCAGACACTGTGTGTAGTCAAGCAATGTGTGAGCAATGCAATAGTAGAGGTTTTCATTGTTTATTAGCACCAGGCCAACCATCAGCAGGTACTGAGGCCAGTCTTGATTAAGGATGAGTCAATATGTGAAAGCTTTATCTTGCAATTAGGTAAGTAAGTAATATTTATTTGTATAGCACTTCTCACAGAAAGAACTCGCAAAGTGCTTTACAGGGTTAAAATACAGAACAATAAATACATACATTCAATGCCACAAAAATAATACAGCAGCAGCCCATGCAGGGCTGAATCACAGGAGACAGTCAGGGAATGCCTTTCTATACAGGTGCTTCTTAAAGCATTCTGTAACTTTTGTTTATGTGGCAACAAGTGGACCTTATGTACAGTTCATTTCAAAGTATAGAATAACAGTAGCACAAGTCAATGTATTAATTTAAATTTTCCATCAAATATGTACCTGAGGTTTGCAGACATGAGCATCCATATGGTATCGGTCATATCATACAAAGAGAGGTTGGACTAACACAAGAACCTTTCAATCAGTTCGTGGTAATTATCTGATGATGATGATGATGATGAAGGCAGAGATGTAGCGTAAGAGTAAAGAGGAGTTACACAGTCCATGAACACCCCACAGATTGACTCGGTAACACAATAATGTTAGTTACATTAGTTACTGTCTGTGCTCATAGACTGTATTGTGAAACACAACATGTGCATTGAGAGAACTGAACAACATGAATCCAGCCTTTAAGAGGAACAATGTTTTATTTAATCTTTCAGTATTGTGCATGTTGCCTCTTAAAGTCCTGGAAGTCATATAATAGATGCAGTACATAATTAGCCGAACTACTTCTTGTTCATCATCATAACATTGGTTTAATCTCTGTCCCCATTTGACCTGCTGTAGAACCTGTTTCCTTGTGTCATATCATTCTCCTCCATCTTTTACCTTCACCCCTGTGCGTCCTCCAGAGGCCTTGCGGCGGAGCAACCTGGCCTTGCGTCAGCGCTGTGAGGAGATGGAGGGATGGCAGCGAAGGACGAGGGAGGAAAGGGAATTTCTCAGCTCTCGTTTCCAGGAGGCCCGGGCCCTGGTGGAGAGGCTGGCCCAGGAGAACCACTCCTTACAGAGTCTGGTGAGCGGCCCGACCTCCTCGTCTAACCACTGCTGCAGCTCCAGCCAGACTGAAGACCTGCAGGGACGCCCGGCGAGGAACGGTCCACTGGAAGGACCACAGGTTAGAGATTCACACTTAACACTTGTTGTACGTATTTACACACTAGATTTGTCATTTCATGTCTTCCATTGCGATATATTTATCTTGTGTTGGTATGTGCATAGATTACTGTATATAATGTCATGATTTCACACAGTGGTAATTCTAGTTACAATAGTTCATAGTCCATTTGCTCAAATCCTATTGCCTCTGACATAGTCATTTTAATTTAGCCGTGTAGAGAGATGCAAAGGTTGCACATAAGACAAAACTTTCCTGTGGACAGGAATGAGTGTAAAGGCCAACATGTGGCTGCAAAATTCACCCATGAGCGGTGTGCGGTGGCCATTTGACTGAAATCAATATTTATTTTTGCTACATTTCATATCATGTCACTAATTTTCTTCTCACACATATGCAGTAAAGCTGCTTTTCTTGTTGGTAAATAATGAGATTTTTATAAAGAGAGAGCAAAAAATGGAGGATAAAAATTCAGGCGAGTAAAGCAAGCAGATGGTTTTCCTGCGACTACATCTTGTCTCCTTGATCCTCTTTTCTGTTGGCAAACAACAGAACCGTGAGTGACGTGCCCTGGTTTACTCTGCCGAGTCTCAGCCAGCTAAACCTTTCTTCTGTTCCCTCCGTGATCACGTAGTCTGAGTTGGTTTAAAGCCAAACTCACTACACAGTTGTTACTGAGAGCAATGGCACTGTCTGGTAGTACATTTAAAGCGAAAGCCAGTAACAACACATGGTCGTGTGCCGCCACGAGACGTCTGTTAGTACCATATTAAACTGAGTAAAGGAAGAGCCAGTCTATTGACAATAGTAGAATAATATAAGTTCTCTGGTAAAAGTGCATTTAAAGGCATTAGCTACAAGTTTAATTCCTCCCAGCCAGTAAGTGTCATACACACACTTGCCCGCTCTCGCTCCAACATTCAATTGTACTGGTTGCCAGGTAGCGGCTAGTAGCTAAAGCTAAGCTAACGCTAACTGTATTTAAAGCAGAAGTAAGCTGAATATTTGTGTTAATATAAGTCTTAAATAGTTGTATCTTCCGACAGCAATCACTTATATAGGGTGTTTGGTCTGAAACACGGGTCTGTCAGTCACTCTGCTCTGCTGTAAGCCGAGGAGAAAACTTTCCTTGTATCCTACAACCTTTATCCAATGAGGAGAGAGAACGGCATAAAGGGGCGGTCCTCTCTGTGTGTGCAGCCAAGGGATGCGCGTGAATGTGGTGACGTAGGGACGAGGGCGGGGACTGCTAACTCCATCTGCTGACAAGAAGTTAGCCAAAACGACCGGATCGCTTACTTCTGCTTTAACGAGCGGCAGCTCCGGTGTTGACAGCGGACTGGACACACATATAAATCATTTCACACTAACTCACCTGCAGATGAACCCGACAAACCCACAGCATCACGCCTGCACTGTAAACATTACAGTACCGACTGACCGTTAGTTAGTGTTAGCACGATGCCATTTTTTCCACAGAGCTATCAGGATCTGGCCCCCTGAGCTCCGCCTCACGTGACATCAACGTACTAATGCTGTTGGCGCAGAGATCACATTATGCCGACGTTGCCAACGTAACCAGATGTAAATATTTATATATTTTGGACCCATCAAAATTTATAAAACAAATATTTATATACTATAAAAAAATTCAGTAAAGTTAATTATTATTCTGCACCCCTCTAGACGTTCTGTGGATGTATTATTTTTGAAAAATTAATCCTTGATGAAAAAGTTGTAGCTATAACCTTTAATGTACCCACTAAACACCCATCTCACTGCCCACCTTCCGCAGAAACGCAGATACAGAGCGCTGAGGCGTCAGGGCCCGACTTTTTTTTTTGGATTGTTAAATGTGTACACTTTGGTCTCTGTGTTGTGTTATGTGTGTTGCCCCAGTGTTACCTTCTTGCTCTGTCCTCGTGGTCGGAATGTGTAAATAAGAAGAACTGTGAAAAAGAATTTCCCTTAAAGACAGCAAAGTCTAAAGTAAACTGGGTAAAACAAATCACAAAATGTGTAGAAACTCCAAACTGCATCTGCTGAAAAACAGATTTTCTTCTGCTTCTAATATATTGGATCCATGTATTTCTGTTGCCTCTTTCAGACTCTGGATCAGCGGGAGAAGAAGAGGGTTGAAGAGATGGATCGGCACACACAGACCACGCCACCTCGCAGCCTGGTAAGAGACGTCTGACGCTGCCTTTTGTTTGTTTGTTTGGACGTATGTGTTTACTGTACAACTAACGGGTCTGTCCGTGTCTAGGCCAGCGCAAGTGCGCATAGCTCCTTGGGTAGCCCCTTCCCCACTCCCCCCGTCTCCCTATCGGAGGCACTGGGGGCAGTGATGGGTAGGGAAAGCGGCCAGGTGAGACTGCTCACTTCATCCCGATCTCATCCGTGTGTCCCCCATCTTTATCTGTCTTCGTGTTCAGAGAGGGTCGGAAATCTGGACTTCACACCTGGAATAAATGCAACTAGAGCACAAAATGTAACACTAAGCTCTGTGCAGCATTTTCAAATGTTGTAATGATAAATTTAACACCAGCTGCATTATGGGAAACTGTGTTCCAAAATTGGGAGTTGTCCAGGTTTTATCCCCTGAGCAGGAACGCTGGATTGAATGGAGGTTGGGGCACCAGAAGTTTCTTTGCTTCTAACTTGATTAACACACAGAATCCAGCGCGGTTGACGCACACTGATTTATCTCTTTATAATCCCACTCTGCCTCTCTAAAGCCTTGTGTGTGTTACCTTCCATCTTGGTGTGTTTCTACCTGCCTTCCAGCCCAGGGTGAACTCGGTCTGTCCCTATCCACTTCCCTCCCTTCATCGGGTCTCCCTGCATCCATTTATCTCCGGGTTTCTCTCACTTTTCACATGTTTCTCCGCAGCCCGTGGAAGGTGCGAACGACTTCCTGCAGCTGCTGAAGAGCCACAAAGAAAAGCTGGAGGAGGGGATGAGGGATCTGAGGAGGAAAAACGAGGAGCTGGAGAGGGACAGAGAAGAGGGGGAGAAAGAGAGAGAGCGGATGCGCCGCTGCATCGACCAGCTCCGCGGCAAAGTAGCGCAGGCACAGGTGACACCATGATACAAACATGGAGAAAGTCTCTCCGAGGAACCACTACAGCAGTGATTTAAGATGGAAGATTTTTATTGTCAATTCAACCACATGTACCAGACATACAGATGAATCGAAAAAAGTAGTTTCTCACTGTCCTACAGTGACAGAATAAAATACAATACACAAGACAGGACATTACCTAACGCTAAAGTAGAATAAACAACTAAGTGCACAACAGATAAGACATTAACTGTTTCAATTGAGAACGATGTAGTTCTACAGATGACTTAAAGAGGAACTATGCATAATTTTTTTTTTACCTTTATTCTACAATTTTACCTTAATAAAACAGCTTTGGAGTAATTGTGATGGTCAAATAAATGACTTGTAACTTGTTAGAGAATGAGAACGGAAGCTCTCTGCCGTCCACCAAGCATCTGACCCGGAGTCCCAGCTCTTGTCTCTGCGGCACCGCGACACAAACGCGGCCCGTAACCCGTAATCTCTCGTTTATGACAGATATACACAAATATACACGTCGTAACATCGTAATATGGCATCTTTTTTTTTCTTTTTTTAAAGTATATTTTTTGGGGGGGGTTTTGCCTTTAATCGATAGCACAGTGGAGAGAGAGACAGGAAATGGGGAGGCAGAGAGGGGGAATGACATGCAGGAAAGGGCTGCCCAATGCGGGACTCGAACCGGGGCCACCTGCAGTGAGGACTGTAGCCTCAGCATGGGGCAGCAGCTCTACCAAGTGGGCTAAACGCCGCCCCCATGGAGTGCTTTCTTGCCGTCTTCATTGAAAACTAATGCACATGGCCGAGAGGAGGGTTAGCAAAACAGAGGAAAAGCGACCAGACTTGCATAGTTCCCCTGTAAGGAAATAAAAGCAACAACAGCACATCAGCAGCAGATCGGTCTGTTTCCGTTAGCTAAGTGTTAAATAATCCATTTTTAGAAAGACTGCACAAAGGTTAGAAGAGATTTGCAAGAGACAAACATCCCAAAAAAAAACAAAAGCAGTTATTTATAGACGTAAGAATCGGCTTTCTCTGTGATCTAAAACACTTGTGTGACTGTTTTCACAGGCGAGCAATGTCACGGAGGAGGTTGTTCAGCAACGCTCTGAAGCGCAGCACTCCTCTGACTGGTATGATGCAGTTTCCCTCATCTCACTCTACAGAATACTGAAACTGCCAGCACCGAACTACTCACACTCTGTGTTTAACTTGTCATCACAACCTCTCAGACTGATTAAACTAATCATACAATATATTTGCTGAAGACTTCTCTGTAACATGGGGATGCCTGCATGTACTTACATTTCTGTGTTTCCCCTGCTTAACTAAAGCCTGACTGCTGAGATGTCTTGTTCTTCTTCCTCCTCCTCCTCCTCCTCTCTCCTTCTTCTCTTCCTCTCTTCCAGCTCTAGCCTGGCTAAACTCACAGAGCAGCTTCAGGCCACACAGGGCAGGTGAGCCCGCAGCTCTGTGTGGCTTTGTCTCTCTCACACTGTCCATGTCTGATACCTACACTGTCTCCTTCTCTTACTTTTTAACTCATTTACCCAGTTTGTTTGTTATTTTGGGATTTGTCTAATTTTTTAGTTTACCTGTAAATATGACACACAAATATGCCATGTGTCTGTTATTCCACTGTCATACAGTTAAAACCAAGTTTTTCTCCAATCAACAAGACGAGTGTAGGAGTTGAACTGTCTTCAGAACTGCAGCTGCTGTCTCTACATGAGAGAGTTTTCCTTGAAATATTTAATGGATAAAGCCAAATGTACAGGAAATTATCTCCATTTAGATGTGTAACTTTGTTACACGGTTGAATGATTTGAAGAAATATTTCATACATTTCATATTTTCCCACTGCCACTTTCCATTTGTTATCCTCATTGTTTTGAACAAATATACAATATATATATATATATACAATATACATACTTTTCTACTGGTCATCATGACTGGAACCCTTTATTGTTTTTAGGGGATGATATACAGGTGAAATAATTCAGTTTTTCTTATTCTTATTTTTTTATTTTTTAAATATTTTTAAAGAAAAGTCAGTTTTGTTAGTTTTCTATGTTTAACCAGCTCTGCACTGTAGCTATTTAACCTAAAAGACACAGACCAAAGCTACAGTTGGCAGCTCTGAGCTGTAGATGTTTACTGTAACATTTGCATCTCAGACTATTTTTAGTTGACAGCCGTGAATTGTAACTGTGTAAGTTAACGTCAGAGACTGATGCATCTGTTGATAACACTTGATATTTAAGCCAACGTCAGCATCACAAACAAATTTTACAGTTGACAGCTCTGAACTGTAGCTGCACATTTGCATCTCAGACCAAAAGGGCTAAGCTGCTTCCCTAGTTAATCTTGGACATATCACTTCAGAATTTATGAAAATTACCAGTGATTTTATTTTGCTTAAAACTTTAAATAATTAAACCTGTAGTGTCCTCAAATTCCAGTTTTGATATCAAATGATAAACCATTCATTACTAATTGCATTCAGAAAATTCATTTTTTCCTCATCAATCTAAATTCATATCCCATTTGACTAAGCCAAGTTAGAATATGAGTAACTTCTGTAATTTAAATTTATTAAAAAGAAATTTAAATTAAAAAATGTGAAATACATTATGTATTTAATTATTTATCACAAGTGGACTGTTCTCAAAGTGTAGAAACATCACAAAGATGACAAAGAAAAATGGAAAGTCCTCAAGCCTTAGTGTCGCAACAAAGTGTGTGAATGCTTATGAATCAGTTTTTTTCTGCAGGTATCGGGAACTTGAGGAGAAGCTCGATTACCTGCAGAAGAGTTCGGCCCAGCGAGACAGAACTGAAGCTCTGCTCAAGCAGAAAGACAAAGACTGTGCTCAGGTATCAACTTTTAAAATCTGCAACCCCCCCCACCAAATGAATTTACAAAGTTACGGTACAGGTGGTTAGGGTAGGGTAACGGTAGTATGACGCCTTAAACTGTTTGTGTTTTTACAGCTGGCCAAAGACTGTGAGGCTCTGAAAGCTCAGGCAACTTCCCTGTTAGGAGAACTCAACGAGAGACAGAGCTGTCTGGAGAAAAGCGAGCATGAACGCAAGATTGTGGAGGAAAAGTATGTTGTCACACAGTAGATGTGTATGTTGTGATCATCTGTAGGCGTGCATGCGTGTGCTAACACGTACGCATCTTGTTCTGCTTGTGTCTAGGCTGTGCAGTAAGATGAAGTCCCTGCAGGCAGCGGAGCGGGAGCTGGAGCAGCAGAAGAAGCAGCATCATGTGGCCATGGACAAGCTGCTGCTGCAGACCCAGGGCCTAGAGCAGGCCCTGAAGACAGAGAGACACGTTGTCACGGAGGAGAAGTGGGTTCAGCACACACATACACAGATACAAACACATATACACAGGTAGCCTTTTACCGACTGGTTATTGAATTCCTCAGCCAACCCATCACCTGGTAAACTGAGTTAGAGTTAAGCCTGGTGCACACCATAGACTGTAAAAAGAATGGACGTAGCATCCGTGACGTCACCCATTGGTTTTGGGGAGTCGTTTTTGTCACTCAAATATGGCGGCCTGAACAGCTCCATGTTGGATTTACCGGCCGAGAACGCGCCCACTGGCCTCGAAGCAGCGGTCTCCGGACCGCTCCGGACCGCTCCGGACCTGTCACTCAACATTTTCGTGCCCTAATTGGTGAGAATTTGAACCTAATAATAGTAAAACGGTAGAGTTAAAAAAAATAATTCACCCCCCTCAGAGTGTGTGCGGGGGTAGAAACTATCGATTGAGATCAAAAAACGTTCTGACACCAGGCTTTGATCGTGTTTATTGAGGATGTAAAGTCGGCGATTTTAACATGGGGGTCTATAGAGAATGCTGCTTTCTGGCACCAGCCCCCAGAGGAAGCCGAGGGGATTGCAGTTTTTCGAACGTGGAAGTGGGCTTCACTTCTCAGACCGACAACTGCCCCCTTGGTGCACAGACTCTAGTGTGTCGTACTGTATGGCAAATCTCTATGTGCGTGGTGTGCTGTATTGGGAATATCGGAGCACACAACACACAATACGATTAATATGATTTTTTTTATCTTCACATGTGGGGTCTCTTACAGATAAATTTAGAAAATCTTTATGTATGTAGTGTGTACCAGGCTTTAGCTATAGCTCGGCAGTTTTTCTCTAAAGACAGATCAGAGAGGGTTTTAACAAAATATTGATAATAATCATAATTCAGTCTTTGCGTTAGCATAATGGTTTTACAAGCACAATTTCTGAGATTTGATGTTTTATTCTGAAAGGTAAAATTCTCTTCCTTTTTATCCTCAGAAAAAAACTGACACAGCTGCAACACGCCTACACGTGTCTCTTCAGGGACTACGACTCTAAACTGAAGAGTGAGGTAAGAACACACAGTAACAGCTGTTGCCCTCATTAGCATGAGCTTCCTCAGCTTATGGACACGTCTTAACACCGGGCGGTTGTCTTCCAGGGAGGAGATCTGTCCAGCCGGCTGGATGAGGCAGAGCGAGCGCTGGCCCTGAAGCAGGATCTGATCGATAAACTGAAGGAGGAGGTGGAGCAACAGAAAGGCTCGCTGGAGACGGTTCCTGTCCTCGCTGCACAGGTACGGTTACACACCTGGTCAACATCTGGAAACACAAGTGGCTCATGTGACAGGTTGAGGAAAGTTCCAAATCACTTTGTTTATTCACTCTGTGATCAGCCCAGGTGAGTTTTAAGTCATCGCACTAGTCTTAATATAAATATTGAAATCTCCTATATACAACCCCAATTCCAAAAAATTGTGACATTGTGTAAAATGTGAAAAAAACAATCATCTGCAAGTCTCACAAATCCATATTTTATTCACAATGGAATATAGTAAACATATCAAATGTTTAAACTAAGAAATTGTACAATTTTTTTTAACCAAAAAATAAGGTAAATTTGAATTTGACGGCAGGAACACATCTCAACAATGTTAGGACAGGGAATTTGGAATATGGGTTGTAGATTGAGATTAAATGCTGGAGTATCATTAGATCTCTGGAGTGGAACAGATACATGTTCAATGGAGGATAAAAAGCTGAGGTAAACCCTGGAGTAAAATAAATGATATGAATTAATTAATTAATTAATGTTTACTTGGATTTGGAGAATGAATACTGTCAATCCTCCCTCTCTCACTCCGTTTGCTCAGGCTGAGATCTACAAGGCAGATTTCCTAGCAGAGCGGGAAGCAAGAGAGAAGCTGAACCAAAAGAAGGAGGAGCTGCAAGATGAACTAAATAAGGCCCGGGTTGAGATCGACAGGTTCAAACAGGATGCTGCGACACGGTAAACAAAACAACAACAAAAAAGGTGGAAAAAAAACTGCATACCACATGCTCACTTCAGTGTTTCAGATATGATAACTATTTGTTCCCTGTATCTGAGTATGTGGAAGGTTTATGCAGAGGTCATACAGCTTCATCTGTCTTTTTTGAGGGAAATTCAAATGCCTGTTCACACAATTTTGCTGAATTGTGTCGACTGACATGTCACATCTCAAATTACAGCTGTATCTACGTATATCATTAAATGCTGATTCCTCCAGGCATTTATTAAAACTGTGATTAAGCATGAATGTTATCTGTGTTCACCTCTGTAGCGCACGTATGGAGCAAATGAAGATGAGGCACATGGAGGACTTTCCAGCCCGGGCCCCGCTTATTCCTCCTCCACAAAGTACAGCACAACCAACACACACAAAAGCACATATGCAAAATAACATCTACTTAGGAAATGCTACTCATTTAATTTGTTTGAAATAAAAGCTTTTATGAATTAAGTCAGTTCATTTATTTGCATATTTAATGATAAACTAATTAATACAATAATCAACCATGTCAAACCTTCCTTTCAAACTTTACCTAATGATTTATGTGATGATCAAGATGCTACATACAATAGACCGGTTGGATAGTTCATGACAAAAATTAAAAATGTAAATAAATGTAATACAGTATAGATTTTCCTCAGAAACTTAGTGGAGTAGAAGTATGAGGTGACATGAATTTGAAACGAATCAAAGTGTATGTACCTCAAGTACCCCTTAAAGGGATAGTTCAACATTTTTGGCAAATTGGTCCATTGCCATAATCCCTATAGTTTTAGGAGTAGGTTCGTTACTATTAATTGTCGGTGCAAGCTGTTTTTAGAACGGCGGAGCAGAGCCGCAAGCTGCTCAGAGCTATGCTACGGAGGCTAATGGAATTTCTTGGTTTCCCTCATAAAACTCATCAAATACACAATCCAACAACTCCAAAACGCTCTCGTGGACAAGTTGTGACCTGCACATTTAAGAATTTTGTTCTTAATTTGCTTGCCTGGTTAAATAAAGGTTAAAAAAAAAAAACATTTCACCACACTGTGAGATAATCAGCGGTTTTGCATGAATTTACGGCAGTGGGCTAATTTGCCAAAAATGTTGAACTATCCCTTTAAGTACCTCAAAATTGTACCTTAGTGGGGTACTGAAATATAATCAGTTTTTTTTCATCTTTTCTGTCTCCTTCGCCTTTAGGTGTGTTTCCAGGTCCAGCTTTCAACACAGTGCCCCCCGCCCCCTCATTCCGCAATCAGGGTTTGGTACCGGTTGGTGATCAAGGAGCAGCCGGAGCTGAGGAAGTGCCCGATTTATGTTGTCCCAAGTGCAAGTACCAGGCTCCAGATATGGACACACTGCAGATACATGTCATGGACTGTATACAGTAACATGAGCTTAGCTCAACACATGACACCAACACACACATGCAGACTTACACTTGGTATATTTACATTTTTGAAACTCAGTGAGTCTGCCGCCAGCTCCGGGGAAAGCCTGGGAAAAACATATTTGGTTGTTGCACCTTACTCCCTCATTCACACAAACAAAATACATTCTCCATTCTAGCTGAATGTGTTGGAATCAAGTGGCAATCAGATGACAGTATGAGTAAGTGAAAAACAAGAACAGTAGCAAGATAATCAGTACGGTATTTTCCTATAACTTCTCCAAGACCCTGTTTCTGCTGTAGCTTTTTTAACTCTGCAATCTGTCCACTTCTCGTCATCCTTTTTGTCTCTTAGCATCAGATTGTTTTACTTCCCCTCTTCCTGTGCCTTAGCTGGCACATTGATGCACCTCCATCAGTATTTGTAGATTCATCCCTTGTTTCTTGCCATAGTCCCACCCAACTCTAGTCTCTCTTCACTCCAGTGACATGCTGGTGACTTAGGAGGTGATTACATATCAGAGATCAGGCATGTATACTTTGACTGCATCATCCACGCTGAACACATCAGTAATCATTGGTCCTAAAGTGATGACATGTCAAAAAGGGGGGTTGCTCTTTAACTTAAAACACATGACAATGTGAATAATCTAGTGAGCTTTAAATAGTAAAGAATATTTAAATATGTTTTGGTCATAAATGTTGCTTGTCTACATTACCTCAAAACATGTATTATTATGTATTAGAGATGGATTTACTCTTGTTAAAAAAGTAGCCATTCTCTGTGTTCTGTGCCTGTGTACACCTTTGACTGCACCACTGCTTTCTTATCTCGGTTGATAGACCTGACCCCTACCCTCCCCCATGGCCCCGACTCTGTCTAATCTTTACCTGTGGCTCCTAGCTATTTATCGTTCTGAATGTAAGCACATTGAAGTTCGTTCACAGTTTGTGTGAATATCATACGTAATTAGAGATCATTCGGTGCAAAGAATATTGTTTTATGATGAAATAAATCAGTTACTCATTAGCCCTTTGTTTGTGCTCTGTCATGTGTTATTCATCGTCTTCATTTCGAAAGAATGGCGATACAAAATATATTTGATGTGATAATCCCAGAGCAGTGAAATTGGTTGATTATTATTATATTATATTGTAATGATTTTCTTCTCTTAATGACTTTATTACTGAAAACATTTTTCAATTTCATGTTATTATAAGTATTAAACTGTGAAAATAGACGACATTCAAAACTGGTATTGTCCTGTATGAACAATACATGCGATATAAATGAATGAAAATGTGACGCACATAACAGAGCGATATATCTATCGCTCTGGCACATAAGGACAATGAAATAGATACATAGCAATGACACACACGAGCGCATATTGTACGCTGTGCAAGCTGTCCTGTGCTGCGCGAGAGAGACGTCAGCAACAATTCTTTCAAAATAAGACATTTGCTCCTTTACGTCTGATGAATACGACTTTGCTAAGGGTTAAATTTCCCTTAATATGATATTAATAACCCGGAATGAATGTCCAATCAATTTTCATTGAAGTGTATAGCTGCGGTTTTGTGAATCTCTTGGACTGTGTTGTGTTTTACGCCTTTTACGCTGAAAGTTCCGACCGGAAGTCATTGCGGTTTTATTTCAGTTGCCTTGACAGCAGCCTCCTTACGCAGCGCTCGCCGGCCGCACGCTCCATTCATCCTTGCGTCTTATTTACCGGTGTGCGCGACTGGCGTCGTGTGTTTGAAGTGGTCTTCAGGCAGGCATGTCAGGCTCAACTCCCCCGCCTCCTTCGGTGGAGGCTGTGCGAACCGAGGGATGTTTTCCCCCCGGATACAAGCCTTTCAAACCCGAAGACCACGGCCTGGAGCGCGGGTTTCGTCTCACAGCATTTTCGGACCTGAAGGGATGAGGCTGCAAGGTCCCGCAGGAGGCTCTGCTCAAACTCCTGGCGGGACTGGAGACGGACCGGGCCGACGGGACAGGAAAGGCCGGAGACCAGGCAACGGAGTTCGGCCAACAGTTGCCCAGCCCCCGACTCGGTAAGGAATAAATTAGTTTGCAGAGCTGGCCGTCAAACAAGCCAGAGGTCCTGGTGGCTAGCCTTAGTTGGCTAGCGGAACTGTTGCTAACCATGCTAGCTCGTCTCTACTGACACTGCACCTCATTTGACAGTTGGGCAGGTACGAGACATTACAGTTAACTTGTTTCTGACAGTCACCACCTAACTAAACTCATGATATATCGACCGAGTCCACATACAAGTTGTAACGATACTACAACGTCGCTTTAAATAATAAGAAACTTAGGTTGTTACAGGAAGAGACCACAAGTTCCGTGAGTTGTTAAATAAGCAGAGTAGGAATGATTCAGCAGAAATAATTTTGATTGTTTCGGGGCAAAGGTCATCCTCGTGATTAAGCTTCTCTTTTTTTTCCTTTTTTTTCGTGTGGAAGAGTTTCGCAACTTAGTGTGGAAACTGTGCTCTTCGTTTGATCTGATCAGAGGTGCAGCAATCAGCCCTGTGTTGAAAGTTAGACATGAAGTAACACACTTGTTCGTGCAATAATGCAATCCCACATAACGGGTCTGTAGAAAACATTAACTACATGTAACAACAAAAGTTACACACAAACCACACACAGAAGTTACACAGTATTTAAAAAAAAAAGTGCGCAGTACATGTCTAGTTAACTGTAACCCATTGTCTAAAATTGCACACTTCCTTCCTTCCTCATCCTGATGTGTTTCCAGGTGTGGGGATGGACTGCTGTGTGATTCCCCTGAGACATGGAGGACTCTCACTGGTCCAGACCACAGACTTCTTCTACCCCCTGGTGGAGGATCCCTACATGATGGTAAGAGGCTGACAGGTGTTTCTGTCCACAAGCTCTCTCTCTCTCTGTCTCTCTCTCATAGGTGGGCACTCTGCCACTGTTGACTGGGAAACTATCCGAGAAGAAGTGAGGCATGTTCAAACCCAGAAATATTTGTGGAATTGCGATGAACTCATTGAGTTCAAAAAACACAGCAACGGGCAGCCACACACATGGTTACACTTCGGCGCTTGTGTAACCCAAAACAATCACTCCAAGTGCGTATATGCCAGTGACTGTGTCTCCGCCATTCCTAAGCCAGAGTCATTTGTCACTACTCAAGATGTGTATCTTTTATTAAGGTTATTTTTCTTCCAAATTATCATTTTTAAATTGCTTTAACATTTCATTCTCCCACAAGAGTGGGTGGTGCACTTTTTAGTTAATGGCTGCACATGTGCACACTGACGAAAGTCCAAAATCCACAAAACAAACATAACTTTCTTGTGTTGTTATTCCTTTGGTGAAAGCCAGAGCTGGAGGCTTGTTTTGGGGTCGTTCTTGCAAACATGATTTCTCAGTAATGCTTTAAATTTGTTTTTGTTACCACAGTTCCTTAAGATTTGGCACAAAAAAATTCACATGGACAAAATGTCAAGGACAAAACATTTCGAATGTCACAGTGACCTCACGATGTTCCTGAAAACCGCTCTGGCCATTATTCACCACAGTAACTCAGGAAGAGCTAGGGGAGTCGGCCATCCGCTGGGTGGTCGTCACCCCCTCGCTGCAGGTCCTTCCTCTCCTCCGCAGTGCAGCTGGAGGACCAGATTGTGCAGCAGGAGTTTCCAGAGGAGTTTGCCACATTTTTTAATGAACCATCTCAAGACAAAAACAGGAAAAGACAGAGTCATTCTGCCAAGAAACAAAATCTTAAAGCTGAATATTATCCAGGAGCTGATGCAGTAAAGTCAGGTTCCTGGTCTTTGTTGAAAATAATAATTGATTGATGACGATGATGAAAGTCTGAAAGTTGTTTGTCTTGTGTCCTCTTTGTGCCTGTGTCTCTCAGGGCAGGATAGCGTGTGCTAACGTGCTCAGTGACCTCTACGCCATGGGCATCACAGAGTGTGACAACATGCTGATGCTGCTGAGCGTCAGCCAGAAGATGAATGACAAGGTAGCGTTATGTGTGTTCACAAGTGGATGTACTGATGTACAGTATATGTATAGTCTGTATATCCTCTGCTAGTCTAACACGTCCATATGTACATGTGTCAAAGGTGGACCAAAGTCTCATATCCATTCATGTCGGTGTGTGTGTGTGTGTGTGTGACACAGGACCGCGAGCGGGTGATGCCGCTAATGATTTCAGGGTTTCGAGACGCAGCAGAGGAGGGCGGGACTTCGGTGACGGGCGGCCAGACTGTGATCAACCCCTGGATCATCGTAGGAGGGGTGGCGTCCGTGGTCTGCCAGCCTAACGAGTTCATCATGTGAGTTCGTTAAAAGTCCGTTGCCGTGGCGCTCTGTCAGCTGCTTTTTTTTTTTTTACACTGAGGATCAGATAATATTTAACAGAATGTAACTGACCTCCATGATGTCAGGACAACACATAGAAGCATTTATAGCGTCCCGGTGTGTTGACACAAAGCTCAGGTCCTCCTTCGGCTGCATGTTCACTTTTTGAAAAATGATTAAACCAAAAATAGATTTTTTGAAATTATTAACATGTCAATGTCGTGTTTGGGTTCTGCTACAAGACATTTCAGCAGCGAAGATGCTAATGCACACCACAACTGAGCATTTTAGATTTGAAAATGCAGTTTCAAAGAGTCTGAAAAAGTTGGATTCAGTTTCTCAGCACCCAGTCAGGTTTAATACGTCAGAATCCTCAGCAACCAATCCTGTAGATTTTTTTTGCATCTCATTTGTTGTTCACTGTGATGGTGACACTTCACATCTACTTATACAGCACCTTGAATGCGGGAGACCAGGGTTCGAATCTCAGTGCGAGCCTCATGTTTTGACATCGCCCCTCTGTCTCCTCTGCTCCCGCTGACGCTCACCGCCGTTACCGAGCAACACGGTGGCGGTGGGTGGGTGCAAGTCATGACACATTTGCGTACTCATGAATATTCATAGAACCTGGATTTCTTAATGAGGGAGAAATAGTAGACGTGTTTTTAGCCTCTTTGAGAGTTTTTTTAAACAACTTTTTTTGTGGGAAAACAATTTTAATCAAAAAATAGTCACAGCAGAGCATTTTTACAATTTTTAAAATGCCTCTTTAGGCGGACTTTAATAAATGGTGTGGGTTGATGTTTATATATAAATAATTGGGGCCCCAAGGATCCACCAGCTGGATCCACGTTGTCCAGGAAACAAAGGATGCTTTTCCCTGTCACATCTGAAGGGGCCTTTTAAATAGGACAGGCTTATCGCGCCGCTTTAACGCCATCGGTTTTCAAATGCAGCCTTTGAAGGATGAGGCAGCTGAATGGGGACGGAGCTACAAGCGCACTGAGCCATCGTTAGTGCCACCTGTGCTTTTCTGCCACGACAAGTTAAAGTATTGTGAAGCGGGAGGAGGGAGGTCGCTATTATATAAACTGTGCCATGAAGGATCTGTCCCCGTGTGATAAATGTTACCGTTTGTGAAATAGATCACCTGTTGATGGTTTTGTTAAATTAATGTCTCATTCTGGTCCTTTATGTAAAAACACTCATGTCTCCTCCTCAGATATGAGGGTTTGTATATGACAATAACTCTTTGGTTTTGATGTGTCTGGGATATCACACACCTGTTTTTCACATCGTCTGATATGTTACAAAGATAGAATGAATAATTAATCAGGTAACCAATCAACACATAATACCCCACAAAAATACCTAGGGGGCTAGGACGTTATCAGTAGCTGTTTTTTGTTGTTGTCGTTAGTTTTTTTTTTTAAATAAATTAACAAATTCAGTTTCCACATTAATACGCAGTTTTGAATAAACAAAATGCACAAGTAACATAAAGTCATAGAAACCAAAGCAAATTAAAGAGGAATAACCGTAACTGCAACACCCTCAGTTCTACCGTCCATCTCTTGTCTCCAGTGACACTTTGTACTAAAGGACAGATGCCAAAGAAAACGGGTTACAGGACTCTCCACTTTTTAAAAATGGGCTTGTATATAATTTGCTTGTAATTGAATTTCAGTTCACGTGGAAAAGCTGCACGTGACTGAGTATGGTGATATATTTTTGTCATATCTGTGTTTTTCCAGGCCGGATGGAGCCGTGCCAGGCGACGTCTTGGTTCTGACTAAACCTCTGGGGACGCAGGTGGCCGTGAACGCCCACCAGTGGCTCGACCAGGTCAGTCAGTCGACTCCGCTCACCTGAACATGAACGTTACATGACGTGTTGTCGTTCTACACTGACACTCCCCCACTGCCTTTCTCATCAGCCTGAAAGGTGGAACAAGATCAAGCTAGTCGTCTCCAAAGAGGAAGTTAAAGAGGCCTATCAGGAAGCCATGTTCTCCATGGCAACGCTAAACCGCACAGGTACACTTTGTCACTGATGTTTTTGACTTATTTCATTTACAGTCTCTTTTAAAACGCTTCACAGAAACGTTCTGCAATCTCAAAGTGAGTCTTTTCTTTTTTCTTCTTTTTTTAATCCGTAGCGGCCGGTCTGATGCACAAGTTCCAGGCCCACGCTGCAACTGACGTGACAGGTTTCGGACTGTTGGGACACGCCAACAACCTGGCAGAACAGCAACGGAACGAAGTGGCCTTTGTCATCCACAACCTACCAATCATAGCCAAGATGACTGCTATCAGTAAAGCCTGTGGAAACGTGTTCAACCTGGTTCAGGGCACGTCAGCAGAGACGTCTGGTATGAGCGCTGAGATGTAATTTGCTTGAATCAAGATTGATCAAACCATGTTGATATCAGCAGTTGAAGCCAATGTCATGATTTTAAAGATTAAATATTCAGTATAAAGCGAGATCCCTACGTAGTTTTTGACCCACCAGGCATGGGCGTGGTAGTGGGGGGAAAAGGGGACCTGACTACCCAGGGCCCGAGTAGGGGGAGGGCCCATGAAAATCCCCCCCCCCCCCCCCCCCCCCCCCCCCCCCAATTAATTGGTGTCATAATTTATTTCAAATATATTGATAACATCAACTGAGAGAATGAACTCTGTGTCAAAGTCCTCCCAACATATTAGACATTCTCGGGGCCCCCTCTTGGAGGCGTAAAATGGTTTAGTCCGCCCATAGACAGCGGCCAACAGCAAGTGTAACGTCAGTGAGCCCAGATTGAATGAGGCTAGCTTTCATCATGCCACCCAAAATACATAAATCGGGGTATAAAGAAAGAGCGGAACGAAAAAGAAAGAAGGCAGAATTAGGGGAAGCAACTGTTAAAGGGAAAGTTCAACATTTTGGCAAATTGGCCCAATGCCATAATCCCTATAGTTTTAGGAGTAGATTTGTTACCTTTAATTGACTGTGCAAGCTATTTTTAGAACGGCGGAGATATGATATGAGATAATAACGGAACGTTACGAGTTGTTTTCGAGGTAAATGCAAAGCCAGTATAGTGCCGAAAAGAGATTACTTGCCGAAAAACTGCCCCCGACGGAAACACGCTTTGGCGGCTTTGTATAAATTTAACTCAAAAACAACTCTGCGCTTCGGGCACTGGCATGGATAGGGGCCCACTGACATTATGAGTGTATAGGGCCTAGAATTTGGTGCTACGCCCCTGCCACCAGGACCCACCATTCAAACTTGTAGGATTTATTCAATTGGGAGAGATGCCCAGAGCCTCCTCTCTCTGTTGTTACTAGCCTGACAGATGAGATATAAAACCACAAATATATAATCTTATGCATCAACATTTGAAAATAAAACACCTGAAATGTTAAAAAAAAAAAAGGAAAAGAGAAAGAGAAAGAGAAAGAGAAAGGGACCTTTAATAATAACTCTCTTCCTCTCCTGCAGGGGGGCTGCTTGTTTGCCTGCCCAGAGAGCAGGCGGCCAAGTTCTGCTCGGAGATGAAGAGTCAGACCTCTGGAGCCGGCAGTCAGGGGTCGGCGGGCGGAGCCTGGATAATCGGAATCGTGGAGAAAGGCGACCGCCGCGCGCGCATCATCGACAAGCCCCGCATCATCGAGGTCCCGCCACGGACAAGCCAGGCAGCGAATCAGGAGAACAGCTCCACCAGCCCCAACCCCAGCCCCAATCTGTCATAGACACTGCCGCTCCTCTGACACTGGTCCAGGGTGTGTGAGTGTGTGAGTGTGTGTGTGTGTGTGTGCGTTTGTTTGCGTGCGTGCGTGCGTGCGTGTGCTGATGTTGCTGTCCATCTCATCCCCCTCTTCAGTCAGTCAAAATGCTGAGAGCACACCGACCAAAATCACTGTCATTGTTTTCCAGTGGGAGAGGAAATGGACGGCACACACTGTTATTTATCCATGTTTCGAAGGAGCTGCTGGAAAAGGCCTTTCACCATTTCACCATTTTGGAACGACTGTAAAAATTCAGGGTAGTACACTTAACTGACCCCACGCCCTTTATTTAGATCTGCACTTCTTCCCTTTCTTTTCCATTTATTTTTTTCATTTTACTTAAATTTATCTTAATGCAAAATAATATTCTTGTGAAAACATTCCATGTTAGTTTAGCCAAATTCAGCAAATAATGAAATTGTGTATAAGCGTGTGTGTGTGTGTGTGTGTGTGTGTGTGTGTTTGAGTATTTTATCATTTGACTGGGGTGCTTTGCTGTGATGAAGTTGGGCGAGATGGATGATGATGATGATGATGTCTCACGTTGGTGAATGTATCGTGTGAAAAAAGAAATAATTCATCGTGGCCCCCGGCACCTGACGCCTCCGCCCACACAGATCCAGAGGAAGGCTTGAGCAGCTTCCTCCGGAGCGGCCGGGTGGAGTCCAGAGTGTCCGTCTGTGTCAGCTGACGCCGTCCGGCACCGAGTCCCTCCCACCCTTCCTTTTTCATGAAGCTCCGCCTGGTAAACCCCGGTCAGCGGGGGCAGGTGGAGCGGATGTTCGCCTTTGGATTGGGGTCGGACTCGGAGTGCCGGAGGTCTGGAGCTGTGTTTGTAGGTTTCCTTTTCACATTCAATAAAAACCATCATCAACGCAGACTTCAGCAGTGTTTGGATGTTATGTTAACAACCCTCTGTGCATGTTAGAGCCTGTCAAGGAAAATATGTAGAACATTGCTATGGGACTATTTCCATCACCACCCAGGCATTTTTACAGAAGATATTATAAGTTGTCTCAGTGGGAAAGTTCTCATAACTAATGAGTCATCACCTCTTATTTATGTTTTAACTATTTCTTTTTTTCAGGCTACGTGATGGGTGATTACACTAGCAGAAAGAAAACATGTCAGAAATAATTTCGCAGTGAAAATAATTACATAAAAAAAACAATAAGATTTAAATCCATTGTTATCAGGTCATGGATTTCCCTATAAGTCAGCAGCACATAGTCTAACCAAGTTCAAAGCTGACCTGTAGAGCACCCCAGGTTTGATAAGTACCTACATTGACTGCAACAATTTGATTATTTTCTCTTTAGTAAATATATTTATTGTATAGAGGTGTTGACTTTGTCTTGCGGAGAGCAGAGCTTTTCTGCAAAGAGACTACAAAGATTGGTAATGTAGATAACACCAGAATTGGAAACTGCAGATCCTGATCAGTGTTGCCGATTAAACTGTTTTTCCTCTGCTGTTTGCCATGAAAAACATCTACAGTAAATAGTTTCTGTTTTCCTAAATGGGGTTTAAATATAGTCTAAGTAAGGCCTGCTAACCATTTCCCAGAGCAAGTTTAATGAAAATAGTAAAAGTAAGAGAATATATACACAGTATATCCAAACTGCGTATGTCACTGAGGTTGACAATGTGCCCAACACTGAGTAGCACCCTGGACAGTTCCGCAGTGCTCTGCTGCTTCAGGACAAGTTAGGATGTTAAAGGAGTACTTCACAAATTTTACACATTTTATTTACAATAATTTTATTATTGAGAAAAATATCACTCTGGTTGGAGTGTCTTTTGTTTTTGTTTTTCATTATGACCATTATTTTTGTAACTTTAATTACAAAACTTTCAAATCAGCAGCATTTCTGAAACAAACACATTTTATTTCTAATAGATTGTATTGTGTTTTTTTTTTTTTTTTTTTTTTACTTTTTAATTCTTATTCTCTTCTGTCTCAATGGGTCTGTGAAATGTACACATTGCAGTGGCCGGTGTGCGGTGCTTTACGTCCCAGACGAACAGCTGTAGTTCAGGGACTGGTCAAGCGCCCTGTCGCCAGCAGGGGGCGGCACCTGGCTAGACACAGACTAAATACAGAGGTAGAAGAAGAAAAGGCGGAAGTGTTTGTGTTTTGTTTTTGTTTTTTAATCTTTTTTGTTTGGAGTTAAGACACCACTTTCACGGGGTAAAACTACTCAATCATTATTTTATTTTTTTTGTAAACTTTTATTGGCGTAAAAATACTATCACTACAGGTTTAAAAACACTCCCTCAGTACACGAAGACAGCGTCACTTCCGGTAGTGACAGGAAAAACCCTATGGGAAAAACAGATGTGTGCCCGGCGTAAACAATCGAGTCATCCAGGGAGAGCGGACTGCAGATGAGATCTATTATAAAGTATTAAACGGTAATGTTGCCAACAAATCTATATGTTAAGAGAGGCGAGCTGTAGCGTGTGATCATTTTGATGTATGAGGTTGACACGTCTCTGTGTCAGTGAATCAAATTTCTGCAATGACTCTCGTGATAAGCCTGACTTACTCCTGCTCATTGTATTTATTAAAATAAAAGCCTGACTTATTATCTGTTCTGTAATAGTTCACGCAATAGCTTGAATTGTACTCCCCTGGTTTATGATGTCTGAGATCAAAACCTGACTTACTCTCCCTCTGGCCTAACATATTCTCCTCTAGTTTGTAATAATTCACATGAAAGCCTGACTTATCCTCCTATAATTTAATATTATCCCTTTCATAAGTGTCGTCCTTGTTTCAGTTAAACGTCAGCAGGCCCTGTAGTTGCTTTTTTTTTTTTTGCAAAAGGCTAATGTTTCCCATGGTGTGTAAAGTGATCAGTGTTGTGTGTGTTCTGTGCATCAGCTGTCTGCGGCCACCATGCCTTATCTGGGCAGTGAGGACACAGTGCGAGAGCTGAGGAGAGCTCTGTCCAACCCCAATGTCCAGTCTGACCCGCTGCGCTACAGGAACACCATCCTTAAAGTCATCAGGTAGGTGACAGACAGACACGCACCCACGCACCCAGCAAGCAGGAGTGACACTGCAACAAACCTGACACATTTTATTGTCATTGTTTCCTCTTTCTTTTCTTTTCCCTTTGCTCCTCTCTTTCCTCTGTCTCAGGGCCATGTCGCAGGGTGTGGACGTATCAGGCCTGTTCAGTGAAATGGTCAAAGCGTGTGCCACGGTGGATGTAGTCCAGAAGAAACTGGTCTACGTCTTCCTTTGTTCCTACGCCGCCTTAAACCCGGAGCTGTCTCTGCTGGTCATCAACACGCTGAGGAAAGACTGTCAGGACCCAAACCCCATGGTCCGCAGTCTGGCCCTGAGGAACATGACCAACCTTAGGTGAGGGTGCCACACACACACACACACACACACACACACACACACACACACACATCGACCTCAGTACAGATCAGCCTGTGATTGTGAATGAATGAATGAAAGTTTACACAGAGTAAAAGAAGGACATAAATACAACACAACAACGCAAAATAAAACAACGAAACTTAACAATGGAGTGGGAAGAAGCTGAAGCTTATTAAATCCCTATGTTAATTCCAATATATACTATAATAGGTTATAAAATAGTAACAATACTATGATAATAAATAAACATTTTTTATTTTATTTTATTATTTGTCAAAGACCAAATGTGTTACAAACAAAGGCAAAAAATAAGAAACAATTAAATTATGACAAAAATGAGTAGGAAAAAGAAGCAATCAACTGAATGATCATACAGTGAATATAAAAATACATACATGAATGAATAATGTAAAACAATAAAGATACATGCATAAATGAAAAACAGAGTAGGCTAAGACAATAAATAAACAACATAACTATAGATGCCTTATTATGTTTGATAGTACATAGTTTGGCTGACAACATACAGTATACTGTATATACAGTATATAACCACATACACATAGGGGTGTGACTGTGTACACGTGTAAACGTTTACACGGAATGAAACTGTAAACGTTTAGCAAAAAATCCCTAAACGATACACGCATTTTTTTTTTTTTTTACATAGCGTTTGGGGGGCTGGGTGAAAAATAGTCCCTCACACTGTCTTAATTTAGAGAAAACTATGATTTAATAAAAATGATGCTGTGACGCGCTTCCCTCCTTCAGACAAAATGTGCGTGAGTGCGTTTTTTTTTTCCTTTTTTTCTTGTCTTTTTTTTTTTTTTTTTTGCGAGCGAGTGTGATGGCGCCGCTATGGAAGCCCATTTCCGCCACTTGAGAAAAAAAATTATGAGATCCTAAGTCATAATTATGAGATAGCTAAGTCGAAATTATGAGATACTAAGTCGAAATTATGAGATACTAAGTCATAATTATGAGATAGCTAAGTCGAAATTATGAGATACTAAGTCGAAATTATGAGATACTAAGTCATAATTATGAGATAGCTAAGTCGAAATTATGAGATACTAACTCGAAATTATGAGATACTAAGTCGAAATTATGAGATAGCTAAGTCAAAATTATGAGATACTAAGTCGAAATTATGAGATACTAAGTCATAATTATGAGATACTAAGTCGAAATTATGAGATAGCTAAGTCAAAATTATGAGATACTAAGTCGAAATTATGAGATACTAAGTCATAATTATGAGATACTAAGTCGAAATTATGAGATACTAAGTCATAATTATGAGATACTAAGTCGAAATTATGAGATAGCTAAGTCGAAATTATGAGATACTAAGTCATAATTATGAGATACTAAGTCGAAATTATGAGATAGCTAAGTCATAATTATGAGATAGCTAAATCGAAATTATGAGATACTAAGTCAAAATATTGAGATAGGCCTACTTCTAATCAGGAAATGAAGCTACGCTAGTCTAGTCTAGCACTAAAATGGATCTCATCATTGAAGACTACTTCAGACGTGGGTTTACAAATCGTGAGATTTTAACCTTATTGGAAGAAGTACATGACATTAAGTTAAGCCTTCGGACGTTGGAGAGAAAGCTGCAGAGGAACCAGCTTTGGCGGAGACGAAATAAAACAGATGAAGCAGAGGTGGCCTCCTTCATATCCCAACAGCTGCAAACATCTGGCCAACAGCACGGATACCGATGGATGCACCAGAAATGTTGGATGGCCGGACTCATCACAGACAGGGAAACTGTGCGTCAATTAATGAGGCTACTGGACAGAAATGGGGTCGATCTCCGTGCGCACAACCGTTTGCGACGGCGCATTTATGTCAGTCGTGGTCCAAATTATGTTTGGCATGTGGACGGGTACGACAAGTTGAAGCCTTACGGCATATGTGTTAGTGGGTGCATAGATGGCTTCTCTCGGAAGATGATATGGCTCGAGGCGTTCAAAACCAACAGCGATCCCCGAATTATTGCGGGGTATTTTATTGATGCCGTGAGTGAAAACAGTGGATGCCCACACAGAGTCAGGATGGATCACGGGACTGAAAACACGCACCTTGCAGAGATGCAGAGGTTTCTCTGCAACAGAGAGGATGAGAATGGAGCGGAGTGTGTCACTTTTGGTCCAAGTACCGGTAATCAGAGAATCGAACGCTGGTGGTGCACCTTGAGAAGCGAATGCACCCAGTTCTGGATGGACCATTTTGATCAACTGAAAGCAGACGGACATTTTGCTGGCAGCTTCATTGACAAATCACTGATCCAGTTTTGCTTCCAAAATACCATACAGGTACAGTAGGCCTATACTAAAATCTATTGCTTGCCCTTGCTAATTTTTACACTGTTGGCTGGTTAACTAACAAGCAGCTGTAGGCCTATATATGAATTATTAAGGTTATTTGCTCTCTGTGTTATCTTTTTTGTGATGTGTTCTCTTGTAAGCTGCTTGAACTTCCCTTCAGGGAGGGATGGATACACGTCTTTCTATTAGCCTATATTCTATTCCCCAAAGGAAAATTTATTTGTCAGCTCTTTTTCACATGTTACGTACTGAATGATAGGCTAACACTGAAGATTCATGTGCACGATGATTATATTGCTGATCACTCACTGAAATCTCAAATCCTCTGAGTGTAAACTACTGTCACCATGACAACATCTAACACAATCAGGAGCGACGAAAAATAACAACAATAAAATAAAGTATACTGAAGCCAAGTTCGACCTGAAGTTGTAACACACACTGTATTTATTATTTACAGCAGTCTGAAAAGACAAACAGATAAACACATACACTTAGTTGTAGGCTAGCTCAAACGGAAACTACTAGGCTACAACTGTTGCGGCTGGACTTCCTCTCAGCTGACACTTGTTGCCACGACAACGGGGGCCCGCAGCAACCACCCGTTGTCTGTCTGTCTACACAAATAAATAAACTGATTAAAATGACCAGGGTGCCACACCTGCACCATACAATCTCCTATCACAAGGTAAATAACCAGAACTAAAGATCGAAGCTAACATGTCGATATCATTAGCGGCCGATGCTAGCTTAGCTGCCTCGTAGCCTACATCTTACCATTCTACACAAACAAAGTTAAATATAACTGAATACAACTGGGTTAAGCAGAACATACTGGGGCTTGTGTGTACATTGTGAGTTATCACCATGGTTATCACGTCGTTAAACCTTGAATGAGTGTAGCCTACTTCCTCTGAGGAGGTATCACAGCGACAGTCACCCACATCAACAAGCTGCTACTGCCATCTACTGGCGGAATGTAGAACCAATTCACCAGCTCGCACACAAGCATCCCAATCTTGCAAACTTGTAAAGTTACTGTAATAAATAAGTGTGTGTGTGTGTGTGTGTGTGTGTGTGTGTGTGTGTGTGTGTGTGTGTGTGTGTGTGTGTGTGTGTGTGTGTGTGTGTAAACAAAGGTTATTTAGCCTACACTTAAGCCTAATTAAGTGAAAAAAGTCACACAAAGTTAATTTGCGTCACTAAACATGAGATAACGGCATAAAGCACTGATTACTCTCTATGAAACATTTTATTCTATCTCTTGCAGGAGGAGCTTGATGCAGTTGTAACTGCCTGGAATAACCATCGGATAAGAAGAGCAAACAATCCTCGGGCTCCCAATGGTCGCCCTTCCATCATGCATGCGGTCCCCAGTCTTTATGGGGCACAGGATTTCCTGCGGCCAGTTGAGCCAATGAAGATTGAAATTTGTCAAGAGGACTGCAGCTTTAAGGACTATCCTTGTGATGAGGACATGTTCCACTTATGTATGGAACTGATTGCTGAGCACAACCTGGAGATGTCCGATGATGTGTTTGCAATTACTGACCTGTATATTAGACTTCGCCAATTGATTAATGATGGGCTGAGGGAGTAAAGTAGGCCTATGGGCCTTATGTGTCACTTAATACGTAAATGTATTTGTTTATTTCTTTGGTTATGTTTAGTTTTATCTGATAAAAGTGTATTACATCTTTTGTATAGTATAGCAGAACATTCTTCTAAATATTGTCAGTAAAATAACATCACCACACAGTGCAGGATAACAATTGTAATTGTGACAAATTCATCATCAAGAACATTTGAACAAAGACAGTTAAACATTTTTAACCATTTGCTGCTGATGGGAAAACCTGGTCATGGCAGCCAAAAATAAGACAACAACAGTAGAATAGCTGTTTTACATGAGCATTATCAAAGAAAAAGATCAAGAAGACCTTTCCTTGAGGCATGTATTTGCACAAAAACATGTTTTGGCCTTGAACTTAACTGTCATTAAAGACAGCCAAATTTTAACTCTTCATAAGTGACTTTACAAAAAAAAGGATTGTCAGGTGGCTCAAAAACAAAAATACAAAGATAAACACATTTTTGCAAAGACCTTGATAGATAAGATTCTCAAAGGTGCAAAGTAACATAAGTTATTATGTTTACCATTGTTGATCTTCACTACTGTGATGCTATTATGTCATGTTATTATGCTTAGCAAATGACCTGCTAACAACAAGAAACAATAGTAGAACAGCTATTTTATATGAGCATTATTAAAGATTTACACCAAGACCTTTTCTTGAGGCATGTGTTTGCACAAAAACATGTTTTGGCCTTGAACTTAACTGTCATTAAAGACAGCCAAATTTTAACTCTTCATAAGTGACTTTACAAAAAAAAGGATTGTCAGGTGGCTCAAAAACAAAAATACAAAGAAGATAAACACATTTTTGCAAAGACCTTGATAGATAAGATTCTCAAAGGTGCAAAGTAACATAAGTTATTATGTTTACCATTGTTGATCTTCACTACTGTGATGCTATTATGTCATGTTATTATGCTTAGCAAATGACCTGCTAACAACAATAAACAATAGTAGAACAGCTATTTTATATGAGCATTATTAAAGACCTTTTCTTGAGGCATGTGTTTGCACAAAAACATGTTTTGGCCTTGAACTTAACTGTCATTAAAGACAGCCAAATTTTAACTCTTCATAAGTGACTTTACAAAAAAAAGGATTGTCAGGTGGCTCAAAAACAAAAATACAAAGATAAACACATTTTTGCAAAGACCTTGATAGATAAGATTCTCAAAGGTGCAAAGTAACATAAGTTATTATGTTTACCATTGTTGATCTTCACTACTGTGATGCTATTATGTCATGTTATTATGCTTAGCAAATGACCTGCTAACAACAATAAACAATAGTAGAACAGCTATTTTATATGAGCATTATTAAAGACCTTTTCTTGAGGCATGTGTTTGCACAAAAACATGTTTTGGCCTTGAACTTAACTGTCAATAAAGATAGCCAAATGTAAGCCCAGGAGTGACTTAACAAAAAAAAGTACTGTCAGGTGGCTCCAAAAAATAATAATAATACAAAGACAAAGTAAAAACATTTTTGCATTGACCTTGATAGATGAGATTCTCAAAGGTGCAAAGTAACATAAGTCAAATTGATGTTTGCCACTGTTGATCTTCACTACTGTGATGCTATTATGTCATGTTATTTGCTTAGCAAATGACTGGCTAACAAGAAATGTATTGTCATTTTACTGTAAAGTTACCTGTTCAACAATTTCAACACTGTAATGTTTTACAGATGGACACATGGTCACTGATAACAGGAAATGAACATTTTATGTTTCATATACAAATACTGTCTTGACTGAGTTAGATTATGTCCATTACCCACACATTGGAGGACAACACCTTGTTCATTTCAGAGCTGAAGTCTGGGTTGTTATCATAATGGACTGACAGCTCCAGCACACAGCCACATGTATGGGCCACAGGTCTTCTTTGGAAACCTTGAATCTGATTGAACTCAACTATGATGTCCTTCCCTAAGAATAGATCTGAACCTGTGCAGAACCTGAGGAACAAACACAGATGCTGCATATCAGTGTTCCTTAAGTATGTAGTGAGGTACTTTTGAATGTCCTTCTGGTGGACATTCATTTCCTCTGGGAAGGTGAGGGACTTCAAAACCTTTCTCACAGTTGGTTGCAGTGTTTCATACACTTTGCTGATTTCCTGAAGGCTGTGTTTAGCCATGCTGAGTATTTTTGCCCATTGCTCGATCACATATGCAGGCTCTTGGATAAGCGTTTTGTGGGCAAGTTCTTGGAGGATTTCATTGGCATTGCTGGCTGTTGGTATCCTTCTGCAGCTGTTGTTATCAAGGATCTCAAGTAACTCTTCCTGATCAACAGTGTCAAAATCTGATTGCCAAGATTCAAATACTGTACGCTCAGATTCAGGCAAATATTTAAGGAAATTCTCCACCAAATCACTCTTCACATAACCCAAAGCAGCTTGCTCTAATAGGACAGGTGCAATCTTCACAGGAAGATATTTCTCTCTCTCCCATCCAAAAGCAATTATTCTGCCTACACTCTCCCACTGCTGCTCTCCAAAATCATGTCTCAGGAAAGGTACTTTCCATGTACTTCCCACTGTGCACTGGTCATAAAATTCAGTCCAGAATTCTGAGAGACAGTCTCTCACAACTCCACCATCATCATGTGCCTTCTCAGGATTTCCATCTGGCAGTACAAGCTGGATTTTAATGTCAGCCTCTGTAAGTCCATCATCACTGAAATGAGCAATGAGCTCTTGCAATACCTGCCCCCTGTGAACAACCAATATTTTCTTCACTCTCTCATTAGATGGCGCGGCTTGCAGCAATGTATCATCCAAATTCTGTGGTTCATTTTCAGAAAAGTCTCCAACAAAAACAATGTTGCTGCTCTCCAAAACATCCTCAATGTTGCCATCTGTTTCATACACTAACTGCAAACCTTCAGCAATTACATTACTTCCAACAAATAGCACATCAGGGCTGACTGTTTCAAGTGTATCTGATGGTTTGGAAGTTGCAACACTAACGAGTGTAGTAGAGGACTGAGCTCTCTCCTGCCCTTCCACAGATGGAGCCGAATCTGGGCTGGGTGGTCTGTCATTGTGTTCTTTTGTTTGTGTGGTCAGATAAAAACGAAGAAGAGGAAGTTTTGTCTCCTGGTACAACTTCCCAACTGTGGTCACCTCATCAAGTGGAACCTCTTGATAATTTGTGAGATCTAACTCAAAATCTGTTAAGGATCCCAGACTATTTCTCCCATTTGGAAAGAAGAGGCGAGCTGCTTCCTGTATCAATTCCCTTTTCTGAGCATCCTTTGAAACGTTGAGTTTTCTTGTTCCTCCTCCTCGTTTGGCTCTCACTTGCTTGAAAACCTCATTTTCATTATCATAATGCATCCATCCCATTTCAATTTTTCTTATTGTCTTTATCGCATTCTTTTTCTGACTTGGTTGGCCTTCGTGTGAGCTACTGTCTCCTTCACAAGATTTTCTTTTTGACAGTTTGTTTTTTAAGCGCTCATACAGTCTTGTTTTGCGAGTGTTGCAGGGGCTGTCATCCCTGCGCCTGCAAAATGCAAGTACTGCTAGGCGATCCCCATAGGATGGCAAATAATGCTTCAGTTCTTCATCCGTCATCAGCAGTATGGTGCTGGCATCAATCTAAAAATGGAAAATGCATTTGGTTAAAAAACAGTGATTTCCGATAGATGACCTTGTCATGGGGCTTTTGATAACATCTAGCCTAGTTATGTTGAGTTTCAGGAAACAACTATACAAGAAAGCTGTTAGTCAAGAAATGTCCATGAAAAGTATTCCCTTTTCGTGGAATAGGGTGCTTTTACAGTTAAGTAGCCCACCTTCTGTTGCTCCAGGGCTTCTACTGTTTCCTCAGAGACATTTCTCTCCCTCAGGAATTTACTTAGGTCATCCATCCTGTAAGTACAGTACAGGGAAGGTAACAGTATCGTTTAACAAAACCCACAATCTTTTGTTTATGACAGTTAACACTACACACACGTCGTAACATCGAATGTGTTATATAACGTTATCCACCGCTCCGTGGATGTATTTTTGTAAACAAATGCACATGGCCAGGCGGTGGGGTAACTTAGCAAAACAGAGGAAAAGCGACAAGACTTGCATAGTTTCCCTTTAGCATGAAGCTTTATTTAGCTTAACTTGGATGTCACCTTAATGGTTTGATCTCACATGCCAGCTTTTAAAATTAAAAACTAAATGATTCACTTTAAAAATGTTAGCAGTTACCTAAACATTAAAAGAAGGCGAGACATATTAGCATCTTAGCAATTGACATTAAGGGTCTAACTACTGTCGATAGTAACGTTACCTTCATTTGTGCATTGAAGTCCGCGTCTTAAGGTCCAAGTCACAAAGATGTTGCTCAGAACATAGCTAAAATGCCGTATTACAGCGCAAGCTATCAATAAAGTTATGCCTACTTAGCCTGTGATCAAACTTCTGAACGGAGAGATGACGAGTGGCTGCTTAGGGTTAGCACCATAGTTTAGCACTTAGCATTTCTGTTAGCACTGCAACGGCTACCGCCACCTACTGACAAAAAAGCATCAGGACATAAATCCCGAACAATATTGTATGATCCACTGATTTATTATCACTTAGGCCACTTACTTATTATGACAGGAGCCTTCAGCTGGACCTATTCAAACAAACCCCATACGTAACATAGCAAACTTGTTTTGATTTATCTCATAATTTTGACTTAGCTATCTCATAATTTCGACTTAGTATCTCATTATTTTGACTTAGCTATCTCATAATTATGACTTAGTATCTCATAATTTTGACTTAGCCATCTCATAATTTCGACTTAGTATCTCATAATTATGACTTAGTATCTCATAATTTCGACTTAGCTATCTCATAATTTCGACTTAGTATCTCATAATTTTGACTTAGCTATCTCATAATTTTGACTTAGCTATCTCATAATTTCGACTTAGTATCTCATAATTATGACTTAGTATCTCATAATTTTGACTTAGCTATCTCATAATTTCGACTTAGTATCTCATAATTATGACTTAGTATCTCATAATTTCGACTTAGTATCTCATAATTTTGACTTAGCTATCTCATAATTTCGACTTAGTATCTCATAATTTCGAGTTAGTATCTCATAATTTCGGCTTAGCTATTTCATAATTATGACTTAGCTATCTCATAATTATGACTTAGTATCTCATAATTTCGACTTAGTATCTCATAATTTCGACTTAGCTATCTCATAATTATGACTTAGTATCTCATAATTTCGACTTAGTATCTCATAATTTCGACTTAGCTATCTCATAATTATGACTTAGGATCTCATAATTTTTTTTCTCAAGTGGCGGAAATGGGCTTCCATACGCCGCCACCGAGTAAACCGTAAATGCCCATCCGAAATAAACGCCGGGTCAAACATTGCTTTTCTGGTTGCCAAAAAATATTCTATGCAAATAGCCTCCCTAAACACAAACAAATAACCTTAAACGGATTGAAAGGGGTGTCTAGAGACATTAAAGACGGCCGAGGACTGAGACGCCTCTGGGCTGGTTGCTCCTGCCCGGTCTATCCTCTCCTCTCATCCGCACTTCAGCACCTCTCCTGGGCTGCACCATGTCGGCTCGGCTCGGCTCGGCTCGCTCCTCGTTTTAAATGACTTACTCCTGTTAAAAGTAGCGTAAACAATTTACTGTTCTGATCACTCATATGCGTGTTTAGTTAGGCAATACGGTATTAGTTATAGGAAATAAAGGACGGTGGAGCGAGCCAAGCTGTAGCCGCGGACAGGTGCTGCAGTGTAGGAGAGGAGGGAGAGACTGGGCTCCGCGGGGCTCTTGCAACTTGCGGCGGATCAGGAAGGGTGGAGGTCAGCGAGACCGGGGGGTGGGTGGGGGGGGGGGGGTACGGTGGTCGACTCTGAACGCTCACCGGGCGGATCTCTCCAGTTACGGTACGGTGCGGTGCGTGTCGGGGGGGGAGGGGGGCGGGAAGAATCCGCCGTCGGGTCTCCTCCGCTCCGGTGTAACACCGGCAAAAATAAAAAATAAGGCTACAGCAACCTATAGCGGTCCTGAAGCGTGTACACGTGTACACGAAAAAAAATGCACAGTGTACACGTGTACATATTTTCGTACACGTTCACACCCATTTACGAGGATATGTATGTAGTATTATATATTTTTTAAAGTATTGTACTTCTTCCCACTCCTTTTTCGAACAGTGTGCGGTGTTTTGTTATGTCTTAGCTCTTTATTTTATTGTATTTGTTTAATTTCTCTTTTTCTTTATTTTGTATGTACAATAGTTACATACATTTTTTTTATACATGTTCGAAAATAAAATTCATTCATTCATTCATTCATTCATTCGTATATACACACACACATAATACACATACACACATTGTAGTCACAATGAGGCATAAAATAACAAAAAATTAGAAGCCATAATAGATTAAGACGTCAATAACAATAGCAGTACCCTTATCACTTAGTGTTTTTTTACAACCCAATTTCATCCTCTACCTTATAAAGACATGCTCTCTATGCTTTACTTTATTGTTTTAATTGACATTAATTAAATTGTTTGAATTTTTCACACATCCCATTACATATTTTTACTCAGCAGAATGAAATGCAAAATCTTTTCTTATTTGTGAGATTGTTGGGATGATCAGACCTGTGACTGTGTGTCTGTGTGTCCCAGGTTGCCCAGTCTGGTGGAGTATGTGGAGCAGCCTCTGACAGCCGGACTGAGGGACCGAGCAGCGTGTGTGCGACGAGTGGCCGTACTCGGCTGGGCCAAACTGCACAATCTCCAGACCAGCTCAGAGATAGGTACAGCATCTGTATGACTCCGCTGTCTGTCACAACCTCACCTGGTTGTGAGGTGCATGGATGGGGAGAGCGGGCCTGGAGCACTGAAGCCGCCCCGCAGCAGCATTCATGTCCTTAACCTCTTGCCCGTGACTCCTATAGATGCTGCGGTGGTGAACGAGCTGTACAGCCTGCTCAGGGACCCAGACCCCGTCGTCATGGTGAACTGTCTCCGAGCCCTGGAGGAGATCCTGAAGGATGAGGGGGGAGTCGCCATAAACAAACCCATCACGCATCACCTCCTCAACAGGTCAGTTTGGAGTCAAGTCATGATGTGAAGTGAAGGGAGTTTTAACATGTGGTTGATGCATGTTTTAAGGATAATGTTGTAGAGGGACTAAGTCAGTGTTTTTCAACCTTGGGGTTGGGACCCCACATGGGGTCGCCTGGAATTCAAATGGGGTCGCCTGAAATGTCTAGTAATTGATGAAAATAAAATAAAAAGACTGATAAAAATATATTTAACTAATTATTATTCTTTTTAAAATTATGATTTAAAACACCACAGACAATCTTCAATCAGACTTTATTTACAGAGCACTTTTCATACAAAAGACATGTAGCACAAAGTGCTTTACACCATAAAAGCAGACAAAACAAAGCAAAAATAAAACCCAAAGTCACGCAGCTACATACACGCTTGCACACACACACACACACACACACACACACACACACACACACCCGCACACACTCAGTTATAAAGCTTAAAAGAAGGCAACTGAAGCGCTATCTTACTCTACAATTTGCCGTGAGGAAACACCAGGGACTGGATAAAACCAAATAATTAAAAGAAATGATAAAAAATAACTAAAATTATACCATAAATATGCTAAGACTAAAAAGATTAAATGTAAAAATAAATACAAAATAAAATAAAATAAAAATCTTAAACAACTGTATTCTATACTTTCACTTTCTCGAATATAAATCGAGTTCAAATAAAATGCAACATATAAAATCTGAGCTGGTGCATCTTGACTGATGGGGGTCGCCAGAAATTTGTGATGTCAAAATGGGATCACGAGCCAAAAACTGTTGGATGGAAACCCCTGGACTAAGTGGTTGTTCACTGCTGCGCCACATGATGTCGTCCATGTTAATGATGGAGGCAGAAAAAAACGATTAACATATCAGATCAGTGCCATTCCTGCTCACAAGTCAATCTCAGTCCAGACTGCTCTCATCCGTGTTTCTCTGTTGGTGGAACAAGCCACTGAACGCAGAGGAGAACCACCGTTTCAATTAAACACACACAATTTGAATGCAGTCTGATCTGACTTGAAACACTATTGTTTTTCAGTTTACACAATGTAACAGAGAGAACATCCTGACACATGTTTATTTATTACTCTGGTAGCACTGTTTGGCTTATTGAATAGGCCTAATAATTATTTTTTCACTCTTCAGTTAATAATGGTTTTAATTCACCTAATTTAACACATACTATATATAAGTAATATTACAGTGTGTAATTCAGTCGTCCTTAATGTAAAATACATGTTGATACTATAACAAATCTAAAAAAGCGATTAGTATTGGTAGTGGATTGGCTGATTTCATCCATAACTGATTGATATTGGTATTGGCAGCAAATAAACTGTAGTCAGGACGTTACTAATAGGTTATACTTACACCAAGGTTTCCCTCTGCACTGATCTCCTTCACTTTGGATTGAAGCACCTGCCAAATGAGTGAATGAGATCTTTTTCTTTTTTTTTTTTACTTGTCCTTGTTTCTGTGCGTCTTAGTAAACGTGAACAAGAGCCTGAATCTGCAGAGGTTGTCTCTCTGTGTAAAACCCTCAACCACTCATCTCAACTTAATCAAATCAGAGCAGCCAAATTGCTTCCTGACAGATTCTCTTGTAGACAGAGCTGCCAGTGAAGCACCACAGGAGATTCTGTAAATTTCCAGGAAGTTGCTGTTTTCTTTTGGGATTTTATTCCTCCCAGGGGTAAACCATCAAGTCTCCCCTGTTCTCTAGTCTTTAATTCAAGATGAACAAAAAAACAAATACTTGCAGGAAAAACTGAACATGATGAACATTCACAAACTGCAGTTTAAAATACGTTGGAAATGCACAAATTTGTGTAAATTGGTAGCACTGCTGTGTCTGTGAGACAAATTTAACAACTAAAAACATGTATTTACCAGAAGTAGATGGGAATTGAACTTGAAAAGTGACAGAATTGGATTGATACCATCATTCAATACCAAATGTTGATACCTAAGGAGTAAATCAATATGTAATATAGCCTACTTGTTGTAGTGGCTGTTTATATCTGCGAATGTAAGAGACTGAGCTTAAAGATAAAAGTAAAATATGTAAGTTAATGTAAATGGTCATTTTCTTCTTTCATTAAATTGGTATAAACAAAGTTTATTGACAATACCCAGTCCCAAGCTACTTAACTCTGATCTCCTGACTGATTAATCTGAGCAGAAACTACAGTATAAAAAACTACAGCCGGACCGATACGATCTGGTTGGGGCTGATGCTGATACTACATTTCAGATTCCAGGCAGATATTCCCCATTTGCAACGATCCCTCCATCAGATATGGTTCAAACACTTGTGACAAATGTGTTGGAGACTCAACAGTTTACTGTTGAACAATAAATAACTTTAATTGCTCAAAATGGCCTCAGTGCAGCACTGCTGTAAACTCTTTGAAAATGTCACTTAAATAAATGAAAATAACAATTTAAAAAAAACAAAGATCAAAAGCTTCTTATTAATAATTAAACACTTTGTTTTCACAAGCCCCTGTCAGTCCGACTGTGTTATGTGGAGCAAACCTACAGAAATGAGAGAACCACAAGCTGAATGAATACAACACTTAACATTAGTTTTCTCGACAATCAATTAAACTGTTAACAGTTTACAGTTCACCTGCAAAGTTTGAACAGTTTGACATTAGTTCTTATAAGCCAAGTACAAAAATACCATATGTCTGAAAAGAGAAAGGCTCAAGCCAGATGATTAAATCAGCTGATTAATCGTTTAGGCCCTAGGAGTAAAATCTACATGTTGTGTTTCTATGAGGGTTTGTGTGCTGGACTATATCTTGGCTGTGAGCACCGAGCACTTCTTTAGCTAACTCACGTTGACTGTTTTTACGTGTGCAGCTTCATATTTAATGGACAGATACAGATAGGAGTGTGAAGTGTGAACAACAGTAATCAGTCGGTTGTGTGGGCGGTGGTCTGAGGCCTTTGTGTGTCTGTGGTCCCAGGCTGAAGGAGTGCGACATCTGGGGTCAGTGCGAGGTGCTGAGGACCCTCCAGCGCTACCGGCCTCAGTCAGAGGACGAGCTCTTCGACATCCTGTCCCTGCTGGACGCGTCCCTGGTCAGCCCCCACCCCCCCGTCGTGGCCGCCACCCTCAGCCTGTTCCTCAGCCTCAGCGCCGCGCTGCCCGCCGTCGGCCTGGCCGCCCTGGAGCGGGTGCGGGGACCCCTGCTGGCCACCTGTGGGAGCGCGTCCAGAGAGATGAGGTTCACCGCACTCTGCCACATACAGGTCAGTTTGAAACGGGGTCAAGTTTGGAGGCAGACGTCTACTCACACATCTATGTCACCTTTAATCTCTTATCTCTCCTTCATGTCAGCAAGTTGTTTTGAAAATCTGTATCTTTGTGATATGCATCTAGGATATGGAATCCAAAAAACAATGCGCTCACCCTCTAAAAATATAAATGGATGCTGGATCCTCAAACAAAAATCCATGTAGAAAATGTACAAACAGTACAGGACCGCACTGCAAATTCAAGTATTTTATTATAGATATGAAATACTGTATATGCATCCAATTGTATTTGAACTTTTGATTCAGTTTGACATTTTGTAAATATACATATTTGCTTTTTTACTGAGAGTTCAATGAGTAAATTGGTAGCAGTGTCATGTCCGTTAGATAAATTCAAAGCATAACTGCCCCTGAAACACAGCTTTACCATCAGACTTTTATTCTATAATGGTTTGATTTTATCTAATCAGCTCAGAGCAGTCTACGCAAAGCAACATGGTTCATAAAGCACATGGTATGAAAGTGTGTGTTCAAGAAGAATACAAGCAAATGCATAAGAAAAAGGAGAACCATGAATAGACAAATAAAATAACAATAAAGCTTTGTTATAAAAAGGGTTATAAATAATATAATATGTTGCAGCCAACACAAATAATTCATATCCAGGTACATAAAACCATAAGTAAACACGCACTAATGTATACATATACTGAGCATACACAGCATTAGGGCTAATGTGTATTGTTGGACAATATATTTTCACCATTAATAATAAATAAATGAGATAATTCTATGAGATGTTAGACATCAGCAACAAACGCTTGTACTGTAAATCCTCACAATGGGTAACAAGTACAAAGACGTTGTATAAACCTTGATGTGATTATTATGCTGTCATTCATTTGTTCATTCAAAGCAACATCAGGTAATATTTGGCAATTTTGCATGAAAAAGGCATTTTCCGGATAGATTATTTGGAAATTGAGAAATTGTGCCTTTTTTTCAAGTCCTTCACCTCTTTTTGTCCCTTTCCAGCTGCTGTTGCGTTCCCTCCCTGGCCTGATGGGGGCGCACTACAAGCGTTTCTTCTGTGGCTATGCTGAACCAGCCTACATCAAACAGAGGAAGATGCAGGTCGGTGCCTGTTTGACTCACTATCGACGTTTTTATTTGCTGTCACCTCCACCCTCCTTGTTTTATTACATGTGTTCCCATGTGTACCATTGAGTTGCTAATCTAATCTCAGGTACAGTTAAATTGCAACGAAAGAATCAGATGCCATAAACTTCTCTCTTTACCAGACAGCACATAAACACTGCTTTGTGTTTTACACTGTGCTGGATCCAAAAAAATAAATATCCCTTTATGAGCTTCATCCGTGTTATGAAATAACACTTTCCTGTGTGTTATGTATAATGATTAACAGGTGGATGCAGGGCAACTTGTATAACAGGAGTATTAGTGTCTCCACTGAGTGTGATTAAAGCACAGACGGTTTGAACTGCTTTTGGCTGATTGATCAGGGAACGTCCCTGCCCTCCTGAGCTAATGCATGTATTACCATGGTTACCAAATCATTTAAATAGAGATATAAAAGATCCCACCTGAGTTGTTTTTTTTTCATTATAAAGTAGGTCTAGGTTCTACACTGATACTGTGAGGGTAGTGACATGAATACAAGAAAAGTTTGTTTTCTTAAATGTAAAGAAACGATATGTAGAAATGAATGTTACCACACATAAAGTGGAATCACAACAGGCCTTTACTTTTCTCTTAAAAAGGCCCATGAAGTGTATGAAAGACGATCCTGATCCACACCAGAGACAACCAGTCTGCCTCTGTTTGACCCTCAGCTGCACAGCAGCACAGCATTAAATCACTGGAGTATCAACACTCCACCAACAGGACCGGCAGCAGCAGCAGCAGCAGCAGCAGCAGCATAGTGCTTAACAATATAATTGTGTTGTGCAGGTGCTGGTGGAGCTGGTGAATGACGAGAACGTAACGATGCTGCTGGACGAGCTGAGAGGTTACTGCACCGACGTCAACGCCGACACCGCGCACGCCGCCATCTCAGCCATCGGTAAACACGCTCACACCCATGCACGGGCCTTGTTGTGGGTGCTTCAAGCGGATACTGTGGTGGCCCTGACAGCTCAACTCACTGCAACTTAAGAGAACACATGCAAAATTATATGACAAACATTTTTGTCTTTGCATGCATTTGCTTTAGTTGCAGCGTGTTGAGCTCTCAGGGCCACCACACAGTTTAGACAGTCAGTGTGGGTACTATTTGATCCTTGCAGGCACCTGTACTACTTGACAGGGGAACCATTTGTAGCTGGTGCTTTATTAGCGTTACATTTAGGAGTTGTATTCCTAGTTTCCTCCATTGTAATCTCTGCAGTAAGCACTTTACTCTGGTCTTCACCTATAAAAGGTAAATCTAATGATTCCAGGACAGTATTCCCCTGCAGGGAAGTTGCATTTTGCTCCTTACATAGATCTCTGTAATAATTCTCAAAACAATTTTGTGGCGTAATGTTTTAGTTTTTATTTTAAGGGTCCCTATTTAAGTATATAATGCTCTCTGATTGTTAGCCTGGTCCTTGATCCATTCTCATTATATCTGTTTGACAAATTCAGTGTTTTTCCTTATTCTTATTCTTATTCGTAGATTTATTTATTTATTTCTCTTTTGATTGTATTTACCTGCTTTAATATATTCGGTTTCCCCATTTCAATATGTTGCATTTCCGAAGCCCGCAGATTTTCCCATGCACTACCTCCCGCCATGAGTTATTATCAGTATAATGCATGCAGGTGTTCAGACAAACATGTCCAGATAATGGCTTTATTCTTTCATCTCACAGTCTGAAGAAGTATCACATCAAACATTGATAGGAGGGTCAGTTTTTTATGGCTCCTACTCCGACTATTGATTTCCTCTTTATTTCCACTTATACTGTAAGAGTTTACATCTGACTTCATGTTTCTATGGCTCATTACCTAACTGGGGTAAGTACAAATGGTGTCTATCCATTCATTTCCTGTCAAACACCACTTCCCTGTAATGCAATGGTCAACATTGTGCGCACCACAGCTGTTGAACAGTAACTAGAGGATGATAAGAGAGACACCGTGCCCCCTTGGTTTAGTCACATTTTCAGTGGAGTCGTTCCTGTGTGTTTAGAAACACACAGGAAGGACCTGAACGTATCCTGCATTTAGAAAACGGAGGAAATTCAGTTATTAAAATCTAATTTCCTGCGTTTATAACCCCACCTCCTGACTTGGCTTCTCTGTCTTTGATCAGCCTCACTTACTGTATGTCCTGTGTTTTCATGTGTAGGTCGCATCGGACGGAGCTACAGTGACAAATGTCTGGAGATCCTCACTGGACTCCTCGGCCTCAAACAGGAGCACATCACCTCTGGTAAAACACATTTCCCCTCCGTATCCAACATATTTGATATTTATCAATATTTCGATTATACTGAATATCACGATATTGCCATTCTTCATAAAATTGCACATTGCTCTGCTGCTGAGTCCGACCCTCTTCTCACAGCTTTTCTCCCCCTGGCATGTGACAAATAAAACAGTGAACGGCTGTTTAGTGGCAGCAGTGGTTCGCTCTGAGTCATACAATGATATGATTGTGTTTTGGTCACGGTGATGCAGAAAGAAAGTACGTGTAGTAGAAAAAAGCTGTTTGGTTAGCAGCTTCCTCCCACAGTCCATACACATGCAAGTTACAAGTTGCAATGCAAGTTAACCAGTAATACTGGTAGGAATACATTTGGCAATAATGAGCGATAATAATGTGGTGATAGGAATAAGCAGAGGAATCAATACACAATACGCAATAATAACAGAAACATGAAATGTAACAATTGATATTATCATATCGTGATGCTTGTGATGAAATGTATTGAGATATTAGATTTATCAAGGTCAATATCCACCAGTTTCAATTCACTTCAGTTAGATTCAGACTGCTTTATTGATCCCAATTGTGCTGCAGCCATTGAGAATAAAAATAAAATTGAAAAAATTTAAATCACACAAGTCTACTGCCAACTGTCTCCATAACAACTCTGTTCTCTCCTCCCTCAGCCGTGGTGCAGACAATGCGTGACCTGGTGTGGGTGTGCCCTCAGTCCAGCGACACGGTGTGTTTGGCAATCGAAGGCTGTGAGGATTCTCTGCAGGACAGCCAGGTCAGACACACCCTGTCAGACACACTCACACACACAATGCATCTGTGTGTGCCAAGGGCTTAGTGTCATGTTGAACAGCCACTTAACAGGTTTACTGTTTATTTGTTTTTTCAAAAAATGCAGGCATTGTCTTGTGGGGTTGTTTCTTGGAACCAGTTTACATACTCGGTTTGATGACAGGTGCGGTCTCTACAGAACAAATAAAGAAAGTGATAGACAATAGTTAAAGGAAACTATTTAATATGGAATGTATTCTGACACACCCTAGGATATACAGGAAATAATACTGTAACTAGACTAACTTGGATTGCCATCTATGAGTATTTATTTGATATCTATTTATATTTATTAATTTATTATTTTTAATATTGTTTAGTTTTGAAGCAATACCAAAGATATGAAGCTAATTTTTCTGTGGTTTTAAAATGCAAACAAACAGCATTTAAAGTTCATGGTGCAACTAATTTGTCTGTTGCATATCCTGTTGGGTAGTTTAATCTGTGACTAGGCTCCATGTTTCAGTTCTTTGTTTATCCCAGTCTAAATACAACTATCAAATAGATCAAGTAGAAAGGATAATATTTGCCACTCAAATGTCAGGCCGTGGAGGTGTAAAGTGACAAAACTTAAATATTGCCCTCCCATGGAATGTATGGTGGTTTAAGAGCTTTCATTGATCTGTTGGTGCAGTCTGTCAGAACTTGATCGTGGGAATTTCAACCAGGAAACTCACTCAGGATTTCACAATCCAAGATGGCTGCTCTGAGTGTCAACAGTGACTAGAAGCTCTGCATTACTGACTGTTTATCAGCCACAGGACTGTGCAATGTCTACCTGTAGACATGTATGTTATGTTGCTTTCACTCGCCAGCTACTTAACCATGTAGAGTGTTGTTACCGGCAGGTGTAAGCTGACAATGCTAACAACAAAAAATGCTAACGTGTTACCGAGTAACTTTTTCTTGTAATCCCGCTATCTATTACTTTGTACAGAACATAATTCCTGCACATGATTAAATCACGGGCAGACCATGAGGGAATTTGACGTGGGGTCACAGGCACATGCATGAAAGGCTCTGCGTCACTTGCGGGTTCACCCTCTGTTTAATATCTAAACAATTTATTGCTGCAGCAGAACCTGAACTCATTCCATGTTTGTGTCTCCTGTATGTTCAGTTAGTCTGTAACTTTGTGTTTTGTTGCTGCCTACCCGGAATAGGTCTCTATTGTAAATGAGACCCCATGGGTGATGGGTCTCATGAGATTTTACCTGTTTAAATAAAGATTAATAAAATAAAATAAAATAAAATACCCACAGCACAGATATTACACTGTAGTGTAGTCATGTAAAATGTTAAAGGAGTCATAGTATGCCCCATTTCCATGAATTAAAATAGGTGTCTTAAAGACATGTCTGTGACATGCTTTGGTCAAAATACCCCAAGGATCGAACATCACAGATGTTCTTAATATATTATGAAAGTTCATTATGTCCGTATGAAATAATTAGTTTCCTTTTTTCTTTTCCAAGACAAGAAATTTCTCGTACCTTTTTGTTGACAGTTTCAGCGTTTTCTTCTGCCTAGCTATTTGGTTAGCTGCTTCCTTTCACAGTCCACACACATGCAAGTTACAAGATGCAATGCAAGTTAACCAGTAACTGGACTTGACATTAGATGTCTAATGAAAGGAGGAAGACATTTGGCAATAATGAGCAATAATAATGCCATGGTGCTTTCCTCAGAACTGTCACTGGTTCTGAGGAAGGCGGAAGAAAACGCAGAAACTGTCAACAAAAAGGTATGAGAAATTTCTTGTCTTGGAAAAGAAAAAAGGAAACTAATCACATGGTTTCAGTGTCTGTCCCTTTACATGCAAATGAGCCACTGCTCACCCCGCCCCTACCCCTACCACCCCTACTCACAGGTAGGTGGTAGGTGGTATTATGCAAATTTGAAAACTAACGACATCTTTGGATGACAACTGAGGGAACAGCTCATAAAACCTTCAAAATCAAAACGTGATATTTTTCCATAATATGTCCCCTTTAAAGAAAATCAGCATCAATAACAGCTTTGAAAGAAGCAAACACAATTTTTATTTCTATACTTCCATGTATTTTTTTTTATTATCAGGCAGGTTCTGCTTCTGTATTACAGTTTGTTTTTTTCCACCACTCTTAATGCAGTTCTCACTCACACACTTCATTCCCCCCCACACATTAGCATTTCTCCTTGTGATTGTACAAAGCACCATTGTGTCCAATCATACAGTAGTTCACCACAAACGACATCTCCTCATCATGTTGACTTATTTCTCAGCGTTGTCACAAGAGCTGTAGACAGAAGCCATTTGATTTGATTTTTTGTTTTTAAAATAAAACACAGGGAACTGTATGTAGATGAACAGTGTCTCATTTAAGAGTTATGCACAATATACTTTTTGCTGTATTGTAATGATCGAATCAGGGAAGCTTTTGAATTTATCCCCAATTACTAGAAGTCTAAGATCATCTTAATTTACAATACATCATAATTTTGTTTTGTATTCTTAATCTAGATATGCAAAGTAAATAGTTAGCCTACTAAATTCCTCACGTGAATGAGAGTAAAATGATGTATGTGAGCTGTAACAGGAAACCCTGCTTCTGTTTAAACATGAAAGTACTGCTTTGCATCTGGTTTTAATGAAAACTACTCAGTTGATATGTTTACATGTGAACACGCTCCCTCTCCCAGAGTTACTTCTCTTTTTCTGTTGTTTCTCTGCCCACCTGCACTTCCTTTATTTTTCCTTTCCCTTATATTTGAATTCCCAACCGCTGCTATGAAATGCTGCTGTGGCAAAAAAAACAAAAGGTCCTCCTGCATAATGACTCTGTGAGGGTTACACCAGTAAACCTTTGTTATTGGATCATTATCACAACTGAAGCTAAATGTTGTAGCTAATCTTTATCAGGAATTCCCCAGGTTTTTTAAGGTTATAATTCTTTATTTATTGGGATTACACTTGGTTGTACAAACCCATGCAAAATAATTACAGTGTAGCAAAAGTAACAATGCAACTCTTTTGTTTTCACTCTATTGAAATAAAAGATTGAGGATATTTTTCTGTAAACAGATTTATTTCTCTTTAATACCAGGATCAGACTACACAAATTTCCACACAATTTTGTCATGGCCCACAAATTTCCAGCGATGTGTAGTGTAACATAACTAGAGAACAGCCATTTTGCATTCAGGACGCTCCATGAAACCTCAATGAGAAGTCAAGCATGTTAGAATCTTTTTGCATTTCCCTGCCTAGTTTGACGGTGAAGATGGTGACGTCAGAGCAGCCCACTCACCTCAACACCTGCTGTATCATCAAGTGAAAACTATGGTTGATGTCGAAGAGGTTACATCTATATATACAGTGTGTGTTCTGGAGCACTTCTCCTTTCAATTGAAATGAACCACAGAGCTCACGACACACCTATGCAATAATCACATGATCATTTGTGAACAAAATGTGAAAGAAATGTAAAATCAAAAGCAAAAACAAAATATTTGGAGTATTGTAGTTCTTCAGTGTATATCTCAGCCTTTATTCTCTGGCTAGAAACTCAGCCAACCTGGCAACACTACCTGACATCACTGACACCACCCACGCTGGACTTCCTGCAGGTCAAATGTGCTGTCAGTTCCAGTGAAATTCACTTCCACTGTTGTCGTTTAGCAGGTTTCAGTTGACATTACAGTAAATGTTCGACTCATCTCAGGCATTGTGTGGTTTTTCTTTAGGGGGAGTTTGTTTTTTACCACCATGAGTGTGTCTTTGCCCTTATTGACATGTGGAGTAGAAAGTGAGGGTGTATATTGGTGCGTTCCAGTTGCACTCGGAAGTTAGAATTTCTGAGCTTTAAATTGTAATTTTAATCTGGAGCGCCCTCTAAAGTCAGATCTTTGACGCAGAAAGTTTGACGAATTCGACTAACCCGAAAAGAATTCAAGATGGCTGCTTCTCGTGTCAACAGTAGTGAACATTCTGCAGTTTTACTGTTTATTTTATTTCTCCTATAACATTTTTCTACACTGTATGTGTAAGAACCACCAAGAGCGTTGCACGTTACATGTTTCTGTTGTGAGTTTTCTACTGCTTTTTAAAAATTATTGCAAATAACATTTACAAGGATTAAAGCAGAAGTAAGCGATCCGGTCGTTTTGGCTAACTTACTGTCAGCCAATGGAGTTAGCAGTCCCCGCCCTCGTCCCTACGTCACCACATTCACGCGCATCCCTTGGCTGCACACACAGAGAGGACCACCCCTTTATGCCGTTCTCTCTCCTCATTGGATAAAGGTTGTAGGATACAAGGAAAGTTTTCTCCTCGGCTTACAGCAGAGCAGAGTGACTGACAGACCCGTGTTTCAGACCAAACAGTCTATATAAGTGATTGCTGTCGGAAGATATAACTATTTAAGACTTATATTAACACAAACATTCCGCTTACTTCTGCTTTAAATTGTTGCGTTTTCATTTTGTTATATTAGTCGTCTATTTTTCCGACTTCTGTCTGTTTTTCAACTGGAAAGCTCTCAACTCGGAGGTGACGTCATTCCCAGCTCTGACTTCTGACTTACACATATTCTTCTCACCCTCCATTAGGGCAGGCAGGCCTTGCTGTGGTTGCTTGGTGTGTATGGGGAGCGAGTCTCCAGCGCCCCCTACACTCTGGAGGTGTTCATTGATGGAGTGAGGAGCGAGGCCTCTCTGGGAGTGAAGATGGAGCTGCTGACGGCCACCATGAGGCTGTTCTTGTGCCGCCCTGCAGAAACGCAGGACATGCTGGGAAGACTGCTGCACTACTGCATCGGTGAGTGTGTGTGCGTGTGTGTGTGTGTGTGTGAGAGAGAGAGAGAGAGAGAGAGAGATGTACTTGTTAACATCCTTGTGTTTTCCAGAGGAGGAGACAGACATGTGCGTCCGGGACCAGGCCCTTCTCTACTACCGCCTGTTGCATTGTGGGATAGAAGAGACACGGAAGGTCCTACAGGGTCGGAGGTCGGACCCTTCCCTGGGCGTTCTCATCGGCCGCCCCGCCGAGCCCATCAGCCAGTGGGCTGGTAGCTTCAACACTCTGGAGCCGCTCGGGCGGGGCGCCATCGACACGGAGCCCACCAGCAGAGGAAGCCCCGAGCACGTGACCTTTGACCCCAAGCCGAGCACTGACCTCTCAGACACACTGAACAGCAGCCACGTCACCGCCGTCTATTCAGGTGAGTGAGGACGTTGATAGTGTTGCATCCTGCTGTATGAGACACTGTTAAAGGGATAGTTCAACATTTTTGGCAAATTCGCCTATTGCTGTAATCCCTATAGTCATAGCAGTAGGTTCATTACCTTTAATTATCGGTGCATGTTGTTTTGAGATCAGCGGGGCAGAGACGTGAGCTGCTCAGCGAACACAATGGAGGTGAATGGTACATTTTCCCCTGTCCCTAATCAAACTCATCAAATACACAATCCAACAACTCCAAAAGGCTCTCGTGGACAAGTTGTGACCTGCACATTCACCACACTATGAAATAATCATGTAACATTACGAGACAGAGTTGTTTTCGGGGCAATTGTGTAGCCGGAACTACATTCCAGACACGGCTGCTGGGCGGAGTGATTTCAAAAGTGCAAGTAGTTCCGAGTATTTGCTTCATGAGTCGTAATGTTACATAATTATACATGATTATTTCATAGCGTGGTGAATGTGCAGATGACAACTTGTCATGAGTGTTTTGGAGTTGTTGGATTGTGTATTTGATGAGTTTGATGAGGGACAGGGGACCTGTACCACTCACCTCTATTGTGTTCACTGATCAGCTCACGTCTCTGCCCCGCAGATCTCAAAACAACATGCACCGATAATTAAAGGTAATGAACCTACTGCTATGACTATAAGGATTATGGTGATAGGCGAATTTGGCAAAACGTTAAACTATCCCTTCAAGACTGTTTAGCCACCCAGCCAATCAGATTCTGATTATAGTCAGTGGGCGTGTTCTTTCACTTGACTGGCTCATCACTACGCCTTTGCTTGGGATGTTAAGTCTTACTAGCAGAACAGTTGTAGTCTGCTTGTTGTCATGGCCGACAGCCTGTGTTGAATTTGTAAGTCAGTCTGTGTTGAATTAAATTTGAAGAGCAGCTCAGGATTCATGAGTCATGAGTTAGTAAATAAAGATGGTGTGTGTAAAATGCTCATCATTTTTCAACTATGCACTTGGAAAATGGATTATTGTGCAAAAGGCTAGGTGTGTGTGGAGAAAATGAGCCACTCTGAAAAGTTCCTCTCTGCTCTCAGCCAGCTCCATCTTTCAAACACTTCTCCTATGCAGATCCTGGTTTTGTTTCTGCTTTTTTCCTGCCGTTTTTGAGAGTCATAGCGATATCTTTTTATTGTAGTAAAGTCAGATATGATCCACAACGCTTGTAGCTAGGGCTGGGTATCACTAGGTACCCCACGATACGATACTATCACGATATTTTACCCACGATAACGATAATATCACGGTACAGCGATTCTGCGATTATCGATATATTGCAAGAAATTTCATCCACGATACATCACGATATCTGTGTCACTTAAAATCCGAGTTGTATGTACATCAGACGATAGTGATAATTCATGGGACAAACTGAGTCAAAACAATGTAATTCAAATTATCCATGCCATTTTATACAAGTGCAAGTTACAACAACATATTTCAATTGGATTTAGGTCTGAAACATGATTTATTAATTGAAAAAAAAATTGAAAAAAAAATTTTTTTTTGAAATTTTTTTTTTTTTTTTGAAAAAAAAATATCGATATTTAAATATTGAATATCGATATCGTATCGCGGCATAAAGTATCGCGATATATTGCCATATCGATATTTTGGCCCACCCCTACTTGTAGCCTCAGCTCAGTGGTAACTGGGATACTGGATGCCCAAATGCCACTGACGCTAACCCTCACCCCATAAACATGATTTGCATGCTGCAAATAAAAAATTTAAATGTGAATATTCTGGCTGTGCTATTGTTGTCAGTTAGATTCAAATTAACATAATTCCTTCTTGTCTGGTGACATATTGGATGATACGTATAGCTCCTTTAAGTTTTAGTCAAGTATAAAGGTGGTTTTTACAGAGACCAGTCTGTGAACATTCATTTCTGTTTAAAGTTTGGCATTTTCACATGGAAGACTTTGGTGATTAACTCACTTTTGGAGTCGGCAGCGGACATGCTGCTGCTGGTTTTATTTTTCGGCCTCGGAAGGCGTTCTGCATTCTTTCTCATGCAGATGTTCATAGGCGATTTCTGCAGAAACTTGTGTACATCCGTCTTGCCAGGGTGTGTGAGTCAAAATATGGCCTGGGAGAGAGAGAGAGTCCGGACTGATGCCATCTGCGGTGTGCCAAACAAAAACCAGGGCAAAGTGCAACCGGGGCAGTCTTACTCACCCTGGCAGAAACCACACTGCAGCATTCTTGACAATAATTCTTCCACCGATAAGAGACACATTCAAAGAGCAGGATAATCATGTGTTTCCCTTCTGGACCCAGAGAGCTGAGCAACAGGACCCTCTTTGATCTGAGCAAAGCAGAGTTCCAGCAGCTGTATCCATGGCCACTAGCTGTAATATAACATTAGCTTGAGCGGGCGCGGCCTTTTGCCGTTGCTATGGCTATCTCTGAGGTAGGGCTGCAGCTCTGATTGTTCCTGATTGTGGCTAAAGGCTTTTGCTACGGCTGCGACTTTACCTAACAACCTCAACAGTCTGACTCAGCAGCCCAGATGGCGTCACCGGCCAAGACAAGTGTTGTTGACCCAGATGTGAACACCTGGTATTTATATTAGATTAGACATACACCTTTAATGTACACCTCAGGGGGGCAGGGATAGCTTCCCCAAATGCAACCTGCATCAACAGCCAGGGTTTGGGTTTGGCAGTGGCAGCAGCTAATCATAACAGGCTCTGTTGGTTATATAGACATTGATCCACCAGACATTGATCACACCACCAGGTAGACAAAACGTTCAGCTCCGAGTGATTTTTCCATTTTAAATCCACGCTCCCTGGATTTGAAAACCAATAATCTGCTCTGATTGTGTCATTACCTGCTTTATTCAAAGAAAGAAGGCATTTTGTATGCAAGTAAACACCTTTATAAGTGTATATTGCTGTTGGTTGTTTGATGAAATGATTGTTTGTGTTGTTGTTTAGGCATGCTGCTTGTTTTATCCACGGTGTTTTGTCCTTTGATGTCGTCATTGCTTGTTTTCTAGGCATATTGGTGAATGACACAGTCAGCTGTGTGTAGCAAATGGCAATACACTCATTTTATAATTGAAGCTGTAGAATCTAATAGGTCTGTCGTGCTATGAAGTCGACTTTTATGATGCCTTTAATGTTCCAGTTTCTGTAATGTTTGTCCCAATCATTCACTGGCTTCTTAGCAGGCTGATATTTTTAGTTTTCATAAATAGTGTTTTTGGCCTGCGCTTTCTCTGCGGCAGCAGAAGTCCTTACCTAATGTCAGCGCTGATGAGTATGTGACCAGAATGAAAAGAAGAGGCTTTGAGCTCCAGCCAAAACTGATAGCGGCCGGTGTGTTACTGTAAGCAGGAACATGGAGTATTTTTAAATGATGATATCATGTGTCAGTATGCAGCATGTACTGCTCTGGCTGGCACACAGTAACCCATAATGACAAAGCAAAACATGCTTTTAGATGCACTAAATAGGTATCCAGAGTCTTTGCTGTGACACTCCAGGCTGTGCTAAGGACCAGTCTGTTTAATTTGATTATCCTTGAGGCATGAGTTGTTTTCTCATGCAGCAGAAACCAGACAGTTGGAGATGATACAGTGGTACTTGGTTCAGTATAATCAGTAGGCTATCTAACGGTGGTTAGTGTGTCAGCAGTCCTCAGGTGGATATGTTTCCAGAGTGTCTTTTTAGCCACCTACCCGTCCCTGTAGGAGACAAACAGCTTGTCTGAGAAAAGAAGTGTTCACAGATTATTTGCCTGATTATTTTTGCCCCACTCGGTCAACTAAGAGAACATTTTTACAAGCCAGATGTCTTATGAACAATGTGACACTATAATGGCAATTTTTAGACAGAGAAATCAGCAGAACATTAACTCTGCTCATGATGCATCTGGTTAAGATCTGGTTTGCACAGAAAACAGATGTGGTTTTCCCACAACAGCATTTTATTTTTTTGGCTTTTTGGCTTTATTTGATAGCACGTAGTAGAGTTAGACAGGAAAGGGGGAGGCAGAGAGAGGGGGAATGACATGCAGGAAAGGGCTGCCCGACGCGGGGTTCGAACCGGGGCCACCTGTGGTGAGGACTGTAGCCTCTACATGGGGCGGCCGCTCTAACCACTGCGCCACGCACCGCCCCACAACAGCATTTTCTAAATTCGATTCTGGGCTAAAATAATAAGTATTTGTTTATTGCTGAATCCAACTGAAAAGAAGAGTTTGATAACATCCTCCACTGCAGGCATGATCTAAAACAGCTTAACAATGTGTAAAGATGTGAGCCCTCCTTGAAAAAAAACACACATTTTGGAGTTTTCTCTTGTAAATCTGCATCTGAAAAACTTGATCATTCTGAATTTTAACCCATAAAAGCTCATTTTTTAACCTATGACGACATAGCATGTGTAATTTTAGAGGACCCCAAAGAGCAGGTCTACAACTGAACCTTGATGGTCACACACATCTTCAGGCCACTTTAAATTGATTATACTAAGAAGACAGAGAAGGTTTTGGTTGTCCAACGCTTGGGTCCATTTCTGGGATTGCAGCACAAATCACAAATCTCCTCCTCTGGCACTCGTCCTAACTGCCTGTCCCCCCCCACCCCCCTCCCCCCTCCCCGCTTCCACTCCATCCTTATCCTCTGTCCTTCTTTTGCATCCTTCGCCTCTCTTCCTCCTCTTTCCTCCCTCCCTGCGTCCTCCCCTTCTTGCTCTCCTTGTCCTCCCGTGTCCTCTCCAGGCGGCTCAGACGGCGCCACTCGGTGTACAGACCCCTCCACTGATGTGCCGTCTTCTGGCGTCACGGCCCCCCTCACTTTGTCCCTCTCGCCGCCTCTCAGCCCCGAGGAGTTCGAACGCCTGTGGCTGCGGCGACAGGTCCTGCATGCTGAGCAAGGTAATTAAATGGAGAGAGGTTATAGTGTAAACAATCACTGCACATCTCAGAAATACTTTCAGGCTGAAAGCTTCCTCTTCTCGGGCCAGGAGGTGTGTTTGGCAGGAGCTAACGGGCCCTGCTGAAGAATCTGTAAAACAGAGAGAAATCTCCAAATCTCAACAACTGTACTTATGTAAGCACACAATTTAGGAACGTGTATTTTCTGTTACAGGGAAACATTGTACAATTCAGTCTATTACATTAATGAGCCAGATTTAGTTTTTTGCTAACAAAATATATTAATGGTTCATGAAATAGGGTTATTTATTAGAGGTTAAACTACCCATTAGGCTATAGAAATGCAGCCCCCTTAACATAAATATATAGGTAATAATGATCTTGTGATATAATATATAATCATATAACAGCTACACATGCGTGAATCACCTTTCTTATAACTCTAAGATTGTTTTTCTGATTATACTTAAATAGTATTTCCCATTCAGCACTGACTTGTCTTTTTACAGAGTGGCATTTTTGCTCAAGTGAAGGGTCAGGATACTTCATCCTACACTATAAATCTTAAAGCCCAGGTTAAATATTAGCCATAGGGGATGAATGTCAGGTGCGCCCTGTTTGTTTTGCTCCACCTCAACCACGAGTGTGTCAATCTTGAGTTAAAGAAAATCTTATTTACTTTCCAGACTGAAACCTCTTAGCACATACAGACTTGCTGTGGGAGATAATGTACATAAGTTAGATATTAGAATTGTAATAGGAAATCTTCATCTCACCAAGAGAATGGCAACAAATCTATTTAATAATTTTATACCAATTATGTGCAACGGGTGGACAACCATGTACAAATTGTTGCTTTTTCTGCCATTATAGATAATTTCAGGAGGTATCAATGACTTCCTGTTATTCCCTCAGGCAGCTCACCTAAGTAGTGACATGTCAATGGGATCTGCAATGTGAGAATATGTTAAGTGATTCTTCGACTTGTGTGGAAAATTGCTCTGTTTCCCAAAGAAAATATTACGAAAACAATTCATGGAAATCTATCAGGAAGCAGAAAAAAAACATTTCTCACTGTGGACTAAATGTTTGATTAGGTCAACTGTTATTTGTGTATTTAGGTTCAGTTGCTCTGAATTGTACTTGTAATATTTGTCTTAGAATCCATAATTGTAACTAGTTCATGACATCAATCCAGGTTAGTATGTAACAGTTATATGATACTGCTCATTTCTGATCCTATCATTTGTAACTGCTGTTCATGCCACAGAGCGATCTGTGGGTCACATGGCAGCGTTAGCTCCTGTTAGCTCGCACGAGCTTTCTGTGCCTCTTTCTCTTAAAAATAGCTTCAGAATCCAGTTCCTGTGCTTGTTTGTTTATTTCTTCATTCATTTTAAGTGGCAGCTGTATAGCCCACGTCTCAATGACTTTGACATTTTTGTTGCACAAGCTAACAGAAGCTAACTGGCTAGGCAGCTATTGCTACTGCTTAATAGTCAAATGGTAATTGGTAAATGAAAACATAATGAAATGAAGTGACATGAGCTTTGGAAGAGGGAACCTATGAATAAAAGTTTTGTCTTAGTAAAAATTTAGTTATTATCAAAATAAGAATATTGAAATTATATTTTAGAATAATTAAGTTAAGTTTTAAAGTCCCCCTCCCGCGACCCTTTTTGGTTATTTTAAAACATTCTCTGTGGTCTTTAAATTGTGATTATGAAGTTTTTAACCAAAATCACAAAACCTGTGCCATTTCCCAGGGCTCTCCTTCTGCATAGCACCAGCAGCTCATTAGCAATGCACCTCTGGAGGGTGGGCGGAGACTGCGCTGCCCCGCCCAGCAGAAATGCAATTTTGCACTTCCTTTTCTGCTGATATGTCCTCTAACACAAGAAAAATGCCACAGGAACATGTGAAAAGCACGAAAAACACGATTGTCATGGGAGGGGGTCTTTAAGAAATCATGGGTTGGGGGAGTTATTTTCCTGTTACACTTTGTTGTTATTTTCTTCAAAATTGTCCACAGTGTATTCATTATTATTAATTGTTTATTTTGTTCATATTCAACCCTTTGGGGCTCTACTCATATTGGAAATTGGGGTTAATGTGTCTCATCTTGTGCATAAGATAACACTTACTGTAGATAGTTCCCATATCCCCTGTTTTATGAAGTAACAAAACAATGAGTGTTGTTCTTGACTTTTGAAAGCCTTTAGTATTGACTTTTCTAATTGTTTTGTTGTTGCTAGGTGCTGAGGAGATTCAACAGGAGGAGGATTATATGTTCATGGAAGAACACATCCAGTGCCCCAGGATACCTCACTGTTCCCCGCAAAGCCTTCAGGCAGCGATGCAGCTGGTCAATATCCAGACACTGGCCTTCACGCCGCCACACACACTCCCCTGGAGAGTTTACTTGTACACACACACCCAGCACACACACTCTGCTGACACGCCCCACAGCACGCTCATACTGGGGGAGCTGTTGCACACTGGAGAAGCAAATCAAAACACAGGAGCAAAGAAAGGTGACGGAAAAGGGGCGGTGAAGGGCAAAGACGACGAGCAAATGAAAGAGGGAGAAGAGGCCCCAGCTGGAGCGCTGAACGGGAGAGATGGAGAGGAAGGAGGAGTAACAGTGACTCTTAAACAGCAGCCAAGAGATGAAAAAGCTCTGAAGGGATTTCTGTCCATCCTTACCACTGTATTGCACACACTATCTTCAGAGTGAGCTTAAATATACCCCACCCCCACCACCAACACCAACACCACACACGTCACTGCTCTTGCTTCACATCCTTTCAAAGATGCTCATTGACCACAATATGTAAAATAGTTCCCCGACACGGAAGCAAGCAGCGACAAAGATGCTATCACTCTGGAAAAAAAGCAAACATTAATTTTTAAGCTGTAGAGATAACAAAATGACAGGAAACCACACACACACACCGCAGACATAGATAGAAGGCATTAAGCTTAGGTGAGAGAAGTTGCATCAGCCTAAATATTCACGCAAGAGTGGAGTCTTTAAAAGGTGAGTTAACAAGAGTGGAGAGAAAATTTCGGCTGAAGGCCATTAATCTCTTCAGTTTTTTTTCCACAGTTGAACCTTAATAAGAAGATTAAAAAATATTTCAGGTTAGGTCGTGTTTGGCCTGGTGGGGGCGCTGTTGACGACGAATCTCACTACAGTGTGTCTCATTGCAGCAAAATCAACAGTCAGACACATTGTTGCTCATCTACAAACACATGTCATGATGAAAGTGGAGGAGGGGGTCCTTTAACTAACTTATTCGAAGTATGCAGAGGTGGATAACCGCCCCTGAAGCAACGAGCTACTGTGGATATTGTTTTATTTTTGATTCATGGTGATGACTGGCTGAAAGTAAATGCACACACCAGCTGACTTGAAATAATAAAACGTGCGGACTGTGGACTGCTTTCTTCTTCAGAGTTTGCCTGTGTGTGTGTGTGTGTGTGTTTTAATGAGACGGTTTGGCCCGAGAGAGCAGAGAGTGGGCTGGAGATGGCCCAACAGTGACGACACACCTGGGTGATATAAAAGCACGGCCACCTACGGTCCGCGGCTCACTCACGCCCTTACAGCGTGTTGCTGCTGTTGCTGCTGCTGCTGCTGCTCCGTGTGGGAAGGACCGGGGTGGGACGTCGACGCGGACACGGGGAGGATGTTGTAGCCACCTCTTCGCACTATCATCGGGAGAGTGTCCGTTTTGTTTTTCTTTTTTTCCGTTGACGTCTTCTTTTTCCGTGCCTTATAAGTACAAAGTAGAGGAGAGTAACCTGCTGTCAGTGACGGTCAGCCGCTGAGGCGAACCGGCGGGGGGAGGTTAGTACCCTGAACATTAGTTATTATTATTTTATCAGACTCATAACGGCTACTTTTTGTATTAACTTTATTCACACACGCACACATACAGAATGAAATAACTTCCACCTCTCTTATGTGGATATGCTACGACATTAATCGCTAACGGTACCTAAATCATGAATTTTCAAATGATGTTTCTCTGTAACAGTTAATAATATTAGCCTACATGTTAGGAGTTGACGTTTTATCTGTCGGAAAACCAGGCTCAAACAAACCCTCCAACTTGGCCGTCAACAGTTAGTCGCCTAACGTTACCAAACTATCTTAACGTCACATGTGTCTCAATAAAACTAACGTTACTGTAGCTGCTCCACCTTTTATATCTTATCCTACGAGAGTAAGTTACCTTCAGGCTACATTAACGGCGCTTGGACCGACACGTAGTTGGGCTATCTGTGAAGTTGATCCACGTCCAGGCACACCTGCCCTGTCAATCACATCTCCAGATTAACTCTGACTGATAGTTGCGCTGTTATGCGTTATGATGCCATAAACACGCTCATTAACTCTGTAAAAAGTGTGTTCATCGTAGAGGAAATGGACTGAACGCAGCTTCACGAGGAGACCTATAACTGGAGTCAGTCAGAGGCTGAGTGAAGGGACTTGTTGACAAAACAAACACGGTGAAATGCTAGGAAGCCCGTACAGCAGATGTAGTAGGCCTAGCCTATCTTTCTCTCATCTTAATGTCACTTGTGGACTAGCTATGAAATCCTTACTTGCCAGTGCAAATAATTCAATTGCACTATCTTGGCTAAAAAAAAAATAGGCTACATGTAGGCCTAAAATATTTTTTTTTAAATCAGTGTTAAAATCTCACTGTCTCTGGTTCCCCACCTGTTGTCAGGAGGCTGCACATGTATCTCCTCCCCTGCCTTTTTCTTCTCAAACCGACCAGACAAGGCTGCCGCCCACCATGAGCCTAGTCCTGTCAGGGGTATTTCCTGGTTCTTTTTTTTTTTTCTTTTTTTTTCAGCCTTAAAATCACATCCCTTGCCATAAAGAATCAGGCTTTTTTTTTAAACAAGAATAATCACAATATGATTTGTAATAAAAGTTGTCATCTGTTCAAATGAATGATATGTGCTGTTATTATTAATATTATTATTATTATTATATTATATATTAAGTTGGAATTTTAGCCTGTAAAACTTGCTAGACACATGGATTAGGTAACAGGAGTTACCAGACTGGATTGGGAAAGCATATAGCCTGAGGTTACAGGTCCAAGCAAGTTTTTGACACCTAGGTAGATTCAGTCAGTGAGACCACATGCAAGACAACACACGACAAGGACTCAGCAGGATGCAAGTTTTGGTATTTAAAACCTTTTTTTGTTTTTTGTTGTTGTTTTTGAGACAGGTGGTAGAATGCAATGTTGAAGAGTTCAGCATGTCACGGGGGATAATTCACTAGTGACTAGTGTAATCATTAAAATGTCCTTCACTTAACTTGTCTTGATGTTAAGTATGAGTTTGTAGATTCAAAGCAACACAGGGGGAAGCTTGTCTAATTAGTTCCCTCAACACACAGTCCATCTAAGCCGTCACTGTCTGAGCCCTATGAAACATTAATTAACTGTTGGCTGAATTATTTACTGTTGTGTTGACTAAGTTACACAGCAGTATAAAATGGATGGGATATCCACTGTGTGCATCTGTGTGTGTGTGTGTGTGTGCGTGTGCGTGTGTGTGGGTGGCTATCTGATAGGAAATGCGACTTTATTCAAGAAAGAAGAATGTGTTTTTGGCAGCGCTCCTTCTCGGCGCAGGATTGTACTTCATTATCCATTCGGACTCCCTCATTTCTGTGAGTACACCCCCCCCACCACCACCACCCCCCATCTACCGTCCATCAGATGTAATATTTGCACTGTCACTGCTTGTATAAAACAAAGTGCACATCAACTTCCAAGTAACTTGAATGTGAGGTTTCACTTGCACTTGCAGAGCATCTGTGGTTGCAGATTGATGGCTAAGCGACCTTCAGAGCCAAACATTTTATGCACACACACTCTGACAATACATGTGTGTGTGTGTTTTTTTTTGTTTTTGTTTTTGCAGGGCCTGACAAGGTCACATGAACAGATTCCAAAAGACTTATCCTGGCAAGCAGAGAGGCTGGTCAGTAAGGAGTCCTGGGTTGAGCACGGAAACTTCCTGCCTCTCAATGTGTCCTATCAGCTGCTTGCTGGAGCGCCGTCCACTCAACAGAGTAAGTGGTGCTGTCTGTTTGGTTCCATCAAGGTGAAAGCTGAATTAATGTGGTGATTAACTTTGTGTAAAAGTTGGGTTTTTTTTCGAGCTCTTGTCACAGAAGGCCGTCATGGTAACAGCTGCTAGTGGGGCAGAGTGTGTCACAGCGGTTACACAAGAAAACTTGGTATATAATGTTCATGCACTACTCCCACATTTGCATATTTTCACATGAGAAGTATAGCTGTCAACGCAGTAGTGTAATGTTCATGTGTCAAAAGAGAGTGTTATGTCACTTCATGGTAAATATTATAAAGATTACCATAGAATGGTCTTTAAATGTTTTCATCTCTATCACACCATTTGGTATGTTATGTTTACTGTCAGTTAAAGGGGAAAGATCCTAAAGTGTTTTCAGCCAGGGAGGTGAGAGGTGGAGACGTCCAGAAAGCAGCATGAGACAGGAGAGAGTTTTTCAGCTCAGGAAAGACTGGCAGCACAAAATCATGAGACGAGACAAGTCTGGAATTGAAGACGGATTAGCTACTGTAATGTAGTGTGATGATGAGAGATGGATGGGCGTGTGTGTGTGTGTGTGTGTGTAGACTGAAGACAGGCTGGCCCTCTGTTTCCTGTAATTAACATTTGCTCTGGAGTTGGATGTAAAGAGGAGATGATTTCAAAGAGTAAAAAAAAAATCTCAATCTAGTGGCCATGCGGTGTTAAATGACGCTTCTATGACTCCATGCTGCTAACAGTCAGAGCTGAAGGGATTATGTTCTGGGCTTTTCCATAAACATAACATATCCATCCAGCACATTCCCACGAGCATAACATCTCAGGAACATCTTGAGAGAATTTCTTCAAATTAGACACAAATGTCCACCTGGACTGAATGATAAACTCCTTAGAATTTACAAATTCATACACTTTTTTTTTTTTTTTTACCTCAAATGTCTGTAAAGATAAAAGGAGGCCCTGGGGTTTTATATCCAATTTGCCAACTTCATTTTAGTGCTGTTACTCAGGAAGGAAGTGTAAGTTATGATCATATTTCCTTCAAGTAGGAGGAGACAGCTGCGGTAGATTGTTGGTGGGACTGATACAGTAGCTGCAGTTAAACCCAGTGTGGTCGAGCCTTCTTTGTGTAACAGGCCATTGTGAACTACCTTTTTGTCAATTCTAAGACAAATCAAAGGACAAACTCGTGGAGGGAGAAGTTTGACTGAGATTGGACATATTATTGATCAGAATAGTGGAAGCGGTTAACAGGAATGACAGTTTAACCACAGGCCAGACTGAAACTGCCCGCCTGGCCAGTTGGACCGGTACTGTAACTGTAGTTTGGCCTAAAGCTGTACTTGGACTGAGCCCTAGTGAAAGATGCACACCTACACAAGTATCCTGGGCAACAAGTTTACCCTGATTCCTGTTGCAGTTGGATTTTAGCTTTGAGCAGTCAAATAAATACAAGAGGACATTCCAGTAATATGATAGGCTGCTGCCAGCTTAGGAGTCAAGGCACAGGCACTCTTTGAAGACAGGTCAGGGTGGAAAATGGTGTCATCTGTCAGGGCCCAGTACTTGTGTGATTGCACAACTGTTTAACGTGAGGACTTGCCGTCCATAAGAATGCTCATCCAAACTTTTGGCACAATGCATTGAGTGTTTAGAGAGTGGAAAAAACTATTTTTATTGATTTATTGATACCAGTTAGAGATTATATGGAGTTAATAAAACAACAACTCACTTATCACGTTCCTGTCTGACCATGTTTCAGGGTATTTATCTATTGGACTATCATCAGTAAAGAGGAAGAAGGGCAGCTATCTGATCTCCACCTTGCAGTCGATCTTCTCCCAGTCGTCAGCGGATGAGCGCTCGTCCATGGTGGTGGTCGCGCTGCTGGCAGATTTCGACGATAGCTGGAGAGTCACTACGGTGAGGGACATCAAAACTGCGTTCGCCTCAGAGCTGGAACAAGGCCAGCTGGTGGTCCTTCACGTTCCTCAGGATTTTTACCCTCCTCTTAAAGGTGCAGTACACGTGTAATCCCATACAAATTCTTTCACACCCTTGTCATGACTGTTTGTTGATGGTTTGACACTAATGCCGTTTCGGTGATACTCCCGCAGGTCTGAAGAGGAACTTCAATGACGCTCCAGATAGAGTGTCGTTCCGCTCCAAGCAGAACTTGGATTACGCATTCCTGATCCACTACAGCGCCGGTCTCGGTCAGTACTACCTCCAGCTCGAGGATGACGTCTCCTCTGCCAAAAACTTCCTCAGCTCTATCAAGAGGCACGTCAAGGAGCAAGAGGCGAAGAAGACCACTTGGGCAACGCTGGAGTTTTCAGCCCTCGGCTACATCGGGAAACTCTACAGGTCGGCCCACCTTCCCCTCCTGGCCCGCTTCCTCTACATCTTCTACCAGGAGATGCCCTGCGACTGGTTGATGTCTCACTTCCGAGAGCTGTTGACTCAGAAAGAACAAATCCTCTTCAAACCCTCTCTTTTTCAGCACATGGGGACTTTCTCTTCGTTCCAAGGGACCTACAACAAGCTGAAAGACAAGGACTTTGAGGAGGGGCTCTACACCAACCCTGCAGCTGAAGTTTACTCCGATATGTCGACCTACCAGAAAAACGTCCCCAAACTGGCGTGGGCTGCTGGGGAGGGATTCTTTTGGGGACGCTCGCCAGAGAAAGGCAATTACCTGAGGGTGGTCTTCAACGAGCCCACAGTGGTGACGGGGATATTAATAGAAACGGGGGCAGGAGGCAAAGACCTCCTGGAGTCAGCTCAGGTGGAGATGGGCCACGTGGTGGTTACCAACCAGAGAGGGGAGAAGAGTTGTCAGGAGTTCCAGTCAGTGGGGACGTTGGAGAACGGGAGGTTCGAAATGCAGGAGATAGACACGAAGCACGGCTCTGCCTCCTCCTGCCTCAGGATACAGGTCACCAACGGGCAGAAGGACTGGGTTATCATTCAGAAAATCAGGATTACCACAAAGCAAAATACACCTCCACACCAATCATAGGTGTGAATTCCTCTTCCTGCCAGGTTAATTATTTGCCCGCCAGACCTGATATGCAAACTGATCCTGTGACTTTTGTGCCTTGTTAAACAGTTTCATCAATGAAACAGTTCAGTGCTTTATGATACCATGTGAAGCTATTGTAAGAATGAAGAGGAATGTTTGACCAAGCTCTGTGATCTGTTTTTTAGACATAATGACGAGATATGCAATGATAAGTTATTATCTGCAATAATTAAAAAAAACAGTTCCATGTGTTTATATATATTTTATGTATTTATTTAAGAAAATACACAAATCAGAGTGACCTTAAGACACCAACACTAGAGGTGGCAGTTTGTATTGTCTATTGTTTCTGAATGCTGAGGTGTGGGAGAGGGAATAACTCTCATAATGTTGAGTCATGCGGACAGGGACGCTCTGTGTCGCAAGGCGAGCGTATCGTGGTTTTCATAGCTGACAGGGCTGAACTGTAACACACAGTCTCTCTAATGTGGACACGTAAAGTTTACCCAGAGTTGACCACCGTACCTGCACATGCTGACGGCCAGCTTCTTTCCACAGAGGACAGAATAAAAGTCTTTTGTGATGTTTACTGTCACTGCAACTCCTGTTGTAGCTCTGTTCAGCTCACAGAACAATAAGACAACATATAAAATAGTAACCACAACAGAGGAAGCGACTGCACAGAGAGAGGAGGTGGAAAACACAAATGCAGTGTCAAAGTTTAGGGGCTTTGGAGGTGGGGGCTCTCTCATTATGAGTCAAAGGGAGTCATTTTAACATTGAGTTCCCAGAAAAGTTGGTTGAAGTTGAAAATTCAGCTTTTAAATGAACATTTCTATAACAATGCACATTGTTGTCCATAAAGTTGAAATAATTTTGTTTTCAGACACATTCCTCTTTTCATTCCTAAAAAGGTTAATTGTGATTCAATTTTCACAGTGATGTGTTTGGAAGAGATTGATCAATAAAGTTTTGAGAAGATATACACTTTATCTATCAAGAATAAATCACATTCTCACAGTTATTTCATGAGAAGAGGTAAAAAAGAAAAAAAAATCCAACTTTATGGGCAACTATTGAAGTCCTAAAGGGTCATACATATGTACATTTTATTTCCGTTTTCCGTGATAACGAGATAATTAATTTAAGAGATGAAGAACGTGATAGGCCTAAGATTTCCATCATACGTGACATGTCATGCTCAACTCAACTTTATTTATAAAGCCCTTTAAAACAACCACAGCTGAAACAAAGTGCTGTACATAATGCAACATATGAAAATAAAACAATTAGCAGAAAAATAAATATAAAATAATAATTGTTTATTGCTTTTAAAACAATTTAAAAGCAATAAAACAATTTACAATTTAAATAAAAACAATAAATAAAACAGACCATAAAACACTACAACAGAGGTAGAGTCTCATGCTGAGTTGAAAGCCAAGGAATAAAAATGGGTTAAAGACGAGTTTTAAAAATGGACAGTGAGGAGGCCTGCCTAATGTGGAGGGGAAGCTCGTTCCACAGTTTTGGAGCGGCAACTGAAAAGGCTCTGTCCCCTCTGAGCTTCCGTTTGGACCTCGGTACCTCCAGGAGCGTAGGGGTGAAGAAGCTCAGAGAGGTAAGAAGGGCACAGTCCATTTAAAGATTTAAAAACAAATAAAATAATCTTAAAATGAACTCTAAAGTGCACAGGCAGCCAGTGGAGGGAGGCCAGGCTGGGGGTGATGTGCTCCCTCTTACGTACTCCAGTTAGCAGGCGTGCGGCCGCATTTTGCACCAACTGGAGACGTGCAAGGGAGGACTGGCTGACTCCAATATAATGCTGACTGACGTCTCCTTGAACACCAATGTAAGTAACGTTAAGCTTAGTTCTCTCACTAGCGAACCATCAAGTGAGCTGACAAACAGCTGTTGTAACATTAATGCACTCCTTGTGTGGCAAGGTGAAGAGGGCCCAGGCGAGGATTGAACCCACACCTCCCGGGTAAGAGTCACGCGCTTGCCAGTCACCCAAAGGGACATCCTCTTGGCCAAGTAGCCAGGGCACATGATCAATTGGAGGCATAGTGACAGGAACCTCAACTGTCACACTTGCACAAAACAAAAGACAAACAAACAGAGAACTAGGCTTAGAACGGGCTTCCATAGGCAACAGTGTGTATAGGCTACTGGTAAAAGATCTACTGAATGGACACTGTGAGGGTCATGTTATCTAACATTTAATCCATGCACCATTGTGGCTAAAGTATTTAAAAGGGGGTTGGGGAAACAACCATTTTTAGGTGTTATGAACACATTTATTTGTTGCAGCTCAGATAAGGTCCAGTGAAAGCAGCTTTTGGAGAGGAACTGTTCCAAATGTTCCCATCAGCCTGCATGCGGAGGAGGAGGTAAGTTTTAATCTTAACTCAGGAACATGCAAGACGAACCTTTTGCCACAAATTAGCAGAGCATATTTTTTCATGTTCTGTATCTGTACTGCACCGAAACTTGAGGCCCTCAGCCCAAGACTGGCCGTTAAATATTCACATCTCTCTGGTTTCTTATACTGTTGTCTGACAGCCACAACATTTTCTGTGTATCTTTAGGCCAAGAAACCCGGTGAACATGGGGCCAGAGGAAAACAAACATGTGGTCCTTGTATGGGCCACAGTCATTTTAAAATCTGGTAGCTAATGTTAGTTCAAGTCTACCATACCAAACCTGTGCCATTTATCTCTTTGTGATATCTGATAATTATGGACTGGTTTCTCTGCGTCACTCTGAGACAGGATATTCCTATTTTAGCTATAGTGCACAAGTGGAAGAAGGCAGTTCTAGTGACATGCTTTATGTGGGAGTTGAAGGATAACTCCTGGTCAAAAATGACTCCAAGGTTCTTCCAGATTGTAAGCGGAATTAGATATTATATTGTAGTTGAAAATGCCAGTAATTTTTCAAAATAAAAGCAAAATGCTTTGTTTTATGTTTATGTTGAGAATTAAATAATGTAATACAAACATAAAGGGAAAAAGGTCTATCAGTAGAAATGGTGGTATTTAATTGTTGTAGCTTTTTTTCATTATATCAAAATTAACTCTCTTTTTGGCATCTGTGTGGTTGAGTGTCAGTGTGTGTTGGAGATCAAAGTAGATCCATTACCTGTTTTAATATCGATTCAATCATAATTTATTCACTATTTTAAGTAGCCTAGTATTAAAGACATTTTTTCTTCTCTAATGACCTTATATTGACTTTTCATGATGTACAACATTGAAATAATTGCAGCCATGTTAAAATCAGTGGAAACTGCATTTATTGTTGTCATTATTTTCATCCAACAGACTGGTCTTTCTGTGTGTTTCTGAGTCTCTGCCTCAAGGACGACGGTGTTGCTTTTTCTGACACACTGCTCACTGGTCTCCTGTTGCCGGTGGTTTCTCTTCAGCCACGGAGCACTGGCCTGATGGACGATCTGCCCCGGTAGCCTGAGTAGCTTGATTGTCCTCTGCGGGCGGAGCGACTCCAGCTCCCTGCAGGTCCTGGTTTTGGCCGGCAGTTCTCTCAGCTCCAGTGTTGGGACGGCTCTGCGATGCTGGTCGGGCCTCAGCTGCAGATGGGGAGGCACAATCCTGAAGTATGTCTGCACTGGTCTGAAAGACAAGAGAACAGAGATCATGGCAAAATATGATGATGGGATCACATTAAGTTATTTCAATCAAATCACATCTTTTAAAAGAAAATGACAAATACATTTCTGAGACGGAGTTAGTAACACTTTGAACTTTGCTAATTTATCCTCCCTAACCTTAGATCATTTGTTTGGGTGGTCTTTCTCATCCATGGAGGGAAACTCCACATTATGGCAGACAGAGTTTCAACTCAGCTGACCCCACCTGAGAGGCCCACCACCTGAAGGCATCGCATATTTCTTGTGTGTTGTGTGAAAGTCAAGCCTGTAAACCCTTATTGTTCAGGAAAGCATTATCTTGTTTTGTGTGTATGAATCCTTTAACCCCCCCCCCCCACACCCCTTTGCCCACAGCCTCTCTGTTGAATAACGCTTGTTTTGATTTATTCTTCTCTCTCCCTAAAATTACATTTCATAAAATGCATTACTTTTTATATGAGTTTTGGGGGTAAGAAATTGCAGTTTGTCTTGTCTCAGCACATATGCATACAGTATATTATGTAGCTGTATTGTTGGGAAACATGCTGTAGCTATTTGTCCTGTAGCTAGTAACTTTACTCTGTCTTTGAGTAAGGATGATGAGTCCTTTCTCTGTGGGGTGTTTCACCTCAGAGGACACATCTGTCAGGTTTTACCTTGAAACAGTAAAAGCTTGACAAGAAAATCTGGGTCATCCTGAATATTATAGTTACTGTAATGTCTGACATGCTGTAAACAGCCACTGTAGGAAAACGGTATGATATTCTGAAAACATCTCACAAACTAGTAAAGCAAGGAACAAGAAACTAGTGCATATGAATCATGTGTGCATTTGTGTGTGTCTCTGTAAACAGACTAGGGGACAAACCTGCTCGCCAACATCCTGCAGCCTTTCGGAGTTTTTGCTGCAGCTGCGTGACTGAGATTTTTCAGTGCATTGTGGGTCAACACCCCAGGACTTCAGCCTTTTTAGACCCTCCGCTGAGCGGCCTGTAGGGTTGACGCGGTGGACCGGGATACGAGCCGGTAGATCCCAGGTCCCCTTAAAGTCTGGCCATGCACTGCCACTCTGTAGTATCACAGACACACACACAAGAGGGAGTGGATTTGTAAAGTTACATTTTTAATTAAAAGAAAAGCTGAAGGATGATATGCTCTAACCTGAGCTACTCCTGGCAGCAGATGTCCTCTATCGTTGGCAATGAAGGTGGTGTGACCCCTCTGTGCAGTGGGTCTCTGCATACACATGTACAGCCGCATGGAGCAAAGCACACAAACACAAATAATAACAAATAATGATAATAATTGAGATAAATTAAATGACCGGACTACCCTTGGTCACATGATCCACCTAGACGTGTGGTATTCGTGCACATTGTTAGTATGACCTGATGAAGTGAACATTCTGTGCGTGTGTGTGACTACTGCAACACACCTGTACTATAGCTGCCAGAGTGAGTTTGAGGCCTCTAGCACGGCAGATGTAAAATTCCCACCACACAATTATAATTTACCACAGAATGACTCCTTTGAGTCCAAAGGAAAAAACAGTCATTTCAGTTTTCATTTCTCATAAAGATGTTTGATGACGCTATTAAAATGAAAATAAAAAATGTTGGACACAATGCTCAGTTGTAAGATTAGGCTATTATGAATAATTTTACCTGATATTTCATTTATGAAATATATGTTCAAGTCACAATTAAAATGTAATTTTCCAACAATTTAAGAATAAAAACAGCACTTTGAATAAAACATTTTGCCTTAATTGACCTGCCACAGCTACACTGTGTTCAAAAGGCAGCATGAGAACTAGCAGCCCTACTTTATTGCATCTAGACCTACATTTCTTCAAGTTCTGAGTGCTTTAAATGGAAATGAAAATACAGGGGCACGTGCAGGGGGGGTGGCAGCCTGGAGCACTTGCCCCTTTGCCCCTTCATGCCCAAAGTGCCCTTTGAATTGTAGTTAGTTGGTGGTGTCATTGTTCATGTAGCCTAGACATTGAGCTGTGTGTAAGTCATGTATCACTTCGGTGTGAACTGTGTCAATTTCACATCAGGGGGATGTGGTTTACCTGCCGGATAGAAGCAAATCTGTGAGAACCGTTGTCTACGGAAACACCTGCCTTTTCTTATGGGAGTTGTACAGTAAGTTCTCGATATTTTTAACCAGAGGACAGGCTGTGTCTCAACCATAAATGAAACAAAGAAAAGACTTATGTCATCATGACAGCTGAAAATCTCAGGACATGTCTGCTCTGATTACTGAGCAGTGTAAAGCTCAAGCATGTATTCATATCTGAAAGTACAGCTATCAAGATGGGGCAGAAGTGGCGGAAGAAGAAAGTGTGGCCTGAAAGAGGCTCATGCGAAGCAGAGGAAGCAACCCTTTGAAAGGCTGGTCCAGGCCAAAATATTTTAAAACATTATTTTGACTTTGCTCACAAGACCAGTTTCACACACTCCAGCCATTCTTGCCATTACAATTATAGGAACATCAGTCAGTAGGCCTACTAAATGTACCTCAATGAGTTTATAGTAGGTGTGTGAATGATCAACAATATTATTGAAAATAGAGGGGCCCCAAATCAAATTTTGCTTAGGGCCCCATGGAGGCTTGGGCCGGCTCTGGGCTTCCATAATGTTTTGAAGCTACTAAGCAATGTGGACAGGCCTGCAGGTGTCTGACTCTGTAGCCTACCTCTTTGAAGCCCTTCGTCTCACACCAGTTCTGCAGCCTCTGCGACCTGAAGGCGCTGTCATACTGATGGATAGACAGACAGTGTAAACCAGGTTATGCGTGAATGCGTGAGCAAAACATAACAAATAAAATAAAATGAACTTAACGTTTTTCAACCTGGAAGCAAACTTTTATCTCACCTGATTTGCTGAATAGCCGGACGACATCTCTGCATCTGCCTAAAAGCGTCTGGGTCTGTTTTTGTTGACTCGTTGCATAGCAACACGACAAAACTGACTGTCCTAAATGGCAACTGAGTAGCGACCATACAAGGGGGGGGGGGGGGGGGGGGGGGGGGGGGCAACATAGATATATAATGGGGGGCAACCATATGGGGCAACACCTGAAGCTGATGAGTTGCTTTGTTGGCTGTGTCTGCTTAAAATTTGAATGTGTCTTTATCCTTTCTTTCTTTCTTTCTTTCTTTTTTTTTTTATCAATCATGTGTCATGGTGTTGTCCTCCACTTTACTTAAAAAAAAAAAAAAAAATCTAACCGGAACTTTTTTGATTTGATAGTGACTGCGGAGGAAAGCATATCATTTTAAGATCTGTCGTTTAAAATTACTTTTATTTTCTTACACTTTGCCTCTGTTAAAACGACATTTATTTTTTAAACATTTCACCGGAAAACCAACTGTTATTCTTCCGGTACCAAACGTCTTCAGCAGCCGTAGACGTCTGGGTTGCCAGATCCGCATTTTCCCCGCGGAATTGAAATACTTTTGTAGCGCTGCAACTGGTTGATTTTTTTTGTCTGCTACTTCGGCACACGTAAATAACATGAATAATATCTATGAAAAAAAAAATCAGAAAGTAAATAAGTCATTCGTGTAGACCAAAATGCTACCAAACTGACTCAAGATGACAGAATCACATCCCCTATACGTAGCCTACTGCTACGGTGTTAAGGGATACCTGCTTTTAATGCTGACACACTTAATATTCACGATGATATTTTGTAGGTATCACGATACGGTAGGTAATGACTGAAATGACTGCTTACTAGCAGCGTATGTGCCTGACCAGAGGCATATTTTTAAGTTGTGGCATTGGGCTGTGTATGTCACACAGATCTGGCAACCTTGAGGCATGTATGCTCACAGCGGAATGGACTGGTAGCTGGTAGTAGTAGGAAGGTGCAGAAAACACAACAGTTACACCACGTTTGTTTTCTAAAGTAGTTTATACTTAGTCCCCGTTTAACTACCAGGCTGATGGTGTTGTTTGCTCGCTGGTTGCCCTATTGTTGACTATCGAACCAGGGTTTCATTGTGCTATATACGACGTTTGATTCTCCCGTTGATGCTCGATGAGCTATGGAGGGAAATGGACGTGTGTGGCAGGCGGACAGGAGAGACTCCGGCCCGGACACAGAGTCCGAGTCTGGCCGGGACACCAAGACACACTTCCGCGTCTGTCGCTTCATCATGGAAACGGGTAATTCACAGGAGGCTGTGTCAACACGGTTCTTACATTCCTACTGGATGTTAGACTGATTCTCCTCAAAAGAAATGTGCTCAAAATGTCTTAGTTTTAATGTAATCTGGTGGGTAAATACACTTAAAATAGTCTTAAATATTCACATCTCCTCAATTGAAATACATTAACATTACAGTTCACACACCTGCTGAAAAATAACTTAAAGGGATAGTTCAACATTTTTGGCAAATTCGCCTATCACCATAATCCTTATAGTCATAGGAGTAGGTTCATTACCTTTAATTATCGGTGCATGTTGTTTTGAGATCCGCGGGGCAGAGACGTGAGCTGCTCAGCGAAAACAATGGACGTGAATGGTACAGGTCCCCTGTCCCTCATCAAACTCATCAAATAGCTACACAATCCAACAACTCCAAAACCCTCCATTGGACAAGTTGGGTTGTGACCTGCACATTCACCACACTTTTGGAGTTGTTGGATATGAGTTTTGGGACAAAACAACATGCACCGATATTTAAACGTAATGAACCTACCACTATGACTATAGGGAGTATGGAAAGCAAGTTATACCAGCTTTGGTCTTGTTGATTATTTACTAATGTGTACTCTGTTGAGAAGAAAATCTTTTACTTATCATAATTACTGAGTTTGACAGATTTGAGCCATAATGATACTAATCTTGGTCCAGAAGTCTGAAGTGACTGAATAGGATAATGGAGTGAAACCCGCAGTATATGAATATGTTGAGTGTACTCTCAGTTCAAGTGTTGGCACCTGCTCCCTCTGCTGTCTCAGGGGTGAAGCTGGGGATGCGCTCGGTGCCCGTGGCCACAGCCTGTGTGCTGTACCACCGTTTCTTTGAGCGTTGTAGCCTGCACGCGTATGAACCTTACCTGGTGGCCATGAGCTGTGTTTACCTGGCCGGCAAAGTGGAGGAGCAGCACATCAGGACCCGTGACATCATCAACGTCAGCCACAGGTAACATGCAGGATGCTGCCTGAAGCTCATAACTGCTGTGAGAGGTTGTGAGTGAGGGTCCTGTCAACTAATATGTTTGAAAATGAGAAAATATTGGATATGATTCAAAAGAGTGTGATGAATTTGTTAGTTATGCACTGGCAGTATTCAGATCTGGATGTTTGCTTCAGGTCATAATGTAAACTGAACCTACATCCCAGTCTCAGGTCATGTGCACTCTGGAGCACAATAAACGGTGAGGTCATCACCTGAACCACATCTGACTTTATAGGAAGATTATAAAAACCACTGCTGGGATTAAACATTGACATTATCCCACAAAAACTGATTTATAATAAACTTTTCCTGAGTTAAAATATTCTTGCTGTGTTGTTTAGGAATAAATATGAGCATGTTTTATTTGCATTATTATTATTCAAGTTCTGAAAAGACTTGATATTTTCTGTTATTTAGACTAGTTAAGTCATTTTCAGCCAATAAAAGCTCTAAATGACAATATCTTTATTTCAATTTTGGGAGAAATGTTGTCAGTAGTTGATAGAATAAAACAAAACATTTTTAATTAAATTTTACTCAAACACATACCTATAAATAGTAAAAACCAGTTAAACTGATCATATATATGTATAGTTTTATGTACTGTATGTCGTCCACTGTCTAAAACGGTATATTTACCTCACAAATAGTCAGAGTTAAATGCTGTGTTTACTGAAGTGGGTCAGCATCATGAGTGTTTTACTGCAGGATATGTTGTTTGAATGTCTTTCATTTTGTTTATCACAGTTTTTACGTCTTCACCTCAGATGCTCTCCACCTACTCCTCCCTCACCCTCTCCATCTCTCCTTCCGTTCCTCCCTCGCAGGTATTTCAACAGTGGCAGCGCTCCTCTAGAATGTGACAAGGAGTTCTGGGACCTGAGGGACAGCGTGGTGCAGTGTGAGCTCCTCATCCTCCGACAGCTCAACTTCCACGTCTGCTTCGAACACCCTCACAAGGTAAGGTGCGTTTGTGTGCACGTGCGCGCATCCCTGTCCCCGCTGTTTAGTGTTGAGCCTCCTTGTCGGCCTCTGTTACCGTCTGATGTTGTCATGCTTGTCCCGCTGTGTTTGTGTACAGCCGCTGTAAAAATCGATTGAAGTGGTGTTTTCAGATATTAACTGCAAGTGCTGCGTCACCTTCCCCCGGCTGATCTGATCTGATCTTTTTGCTTTTCTAATTTCACCCTTTTATTTGACCCTTGGGATTTACTGATCCAGAAACAGTGAGTCTCCTGTGATTGGCTGATCGCCCATGCACGCATTATTAACCTCCTGTCTAAACTTAAACTAAGACACTGAATCACAGTTTGACTTCCTCTGTCTCTCTCTCCTCAGTATTTACTCCACTACCTGTTGTCTGTGAAGTCGCTGGTGAACCGCCACGCCTGGTCTCGAACCCCCGTCGCTGAGACTTCTTGGGCGTTGCTTAGAGACTGTTACCATGGAGCCATGTGCATCCGCCACAGACCCCAACACGTCGCCATTGCGACGCTGTACCTGGCTTTGAACAGCTACGGCGTAGAGCTTCCTGTTGGGGAGAGAGAGTGGTGGCAGGTGTGTGTTCGTGTTTTTTTATTGTGTGTGTGTGTGTGTGTGTGTGTGTGTGGATGTGAGCTGGGAATTTAATGACTGGACTTTGAAATGCTATATAAAGTTACAGGTTTTGGTAAACGCATTGGCAGATAGACACAGGCTAACAGTAGCATTTATCTTAAATCATGCCTGTGGCTTATAATTAAAGGTGCCATATGTAAGAATGTGGCCAAAAACGGTTACTGCAGTCAAATTCAAAACAAAGCGATCTCGTTTTATCTCCCAGCCGTAGTGGCAGCTCAGTGGAAGCAGACTGAGGCTGAAACGCCACTGACGCCGCCGTGACTGGGAGAGAGGGCTAGGTGGCGCAACATGCCAACACGTAAATTCAAAACATAAACATGATTTGCAGTCTGCAAAAAAAGTTTTCCTGAGTCTCTGTGACATATTAGGAGGATTTTACGGCCAGTTGCTTTACATTTCTTACATATTGTACCTTTAATTTCATTTCATTATTCACCAACATTCACATTTTTAGAACTTGTTAGAGATGAAAGCAGATAATCAGTCATTTACAGAGCAGTGATGACAACACGAATCATTCAGCTCACTTCAGTTTGTTTATTTAGGTCTTTCTTATTGATAGTTATAGAAGCTACATGTAGAAAATAAAATATAAGGTTGAAGCTATGGCTCGTAACACCTTCCCTCTTTGTATGCTCGTGGAAATTTTGGTTCTGCCGGTGGAGAGTCAAAGAACAAGACTGGAGAGGTAGCATGCAACCAAGCTTATTCTCTATAGAGAAGGGAACAGTACTCAGTCAGAACTACACAGCAGATAGCAGTTCAGAGTAGTGCCCCCAGAACAGAGATTGCAGTCACTTCTTATACCCCACTTTATGACTCTGGTTACTTCATTACTACAAGCACTGGCTTCCCCAGGCCATAAAACAATTCAACAGATGTATTACTCAACAAATGTCTACCCCAGTTGTTGTTTTTCCTATAGGATCAGTTATTAAACAAGGTTGTACGTGGGTCATCCGAGTGTCCTTCCTCTGCCCCCTGTTTATTGTAGTCAGTACACAAATGTCTCCACTAATGGAGTTAACAGGATTGCTACAAAGTTTGACTACAACCTCTACAAAGACTACGTTGCTACTTATTACAAGGAGAATACCAATGTCAGCAAATTTTCCACCACATGTTAATCAATAATGTTCTCACCTCCAGTCAGTGTATAGTGAGAGGGAATTGAAGGAAGCAGAAGAAGACACTTATATTTAAAAAAAGATTGTAAATAATAAAATCAAATTTATATTAATTTGATTTTGACTGCAGTGAAAGTGCTACAGTAACTAGTTGGCCATGTCAAAACTGATGATGGAGAGAGAGAAGACGTGATGTGGTTTAGGTTTAAAGAGCTACAGGTTTGGACTTCTAACCCTAACGCCAGCTGCAGGGGTAAGAGTCCTGCCATACACAAGCCTTTCACTGCTATTCATTGACTAATAATCAAAGCCTCCTCTCCTCCTCTGGAATATGCTAAATACTAAATTACTGGCTGGCTTCAGCAAACAAAGTCCCGAGATGAAGTTACAGTATCAAGGCATTAAAGGGATGGTTCACCCAAAATTCAAATTGCACTCATTATCTACTCAATCAATCAATCAATTTGTTTAATTCGGGCATGTCAATTTAAATCATCATCATCACACTTCATCTTAGTTCAAATAATACAATACACATGGCCGAAAGGGAAAGCGGGAGAAGCAAAAGCTTATCTAGTCCCGCCCCCATTACCCACAGAATAAAAATATTTATCATAATCTTTTCTTTTTTTTTTTTTTTTTACATTTTGATACTCACCCTCATGTCGACTAAGGGCTGGGAGAAGTTTCAGAGTTATCCGTGGCTTCTCTGAGTTACAGGGGGTCTCGGCGTAGCAGTGCATGTCCATATAACGGTTGCAAATGGATACCAACTGTCTTCGTAACAAAAAGACACACCAAAAAACATCCAAATACCTCCATGCTGCTCGTATGTAATGTCCGTCTTGTATTGAAGCCCCGAAATGCGATTTGCGCCAACGTCAGTGCGATTACTGACGCTGGCGCAAATCTTGCGAGATTTGGACGGACCAGGAAGAAGAGCTTCGAGAAGCTTCCGCTACAAACAAGCTTGAAATATAGACTAAATAAAAAAAATTCGGAACAATTTCGCATTTTGGGGCTTCAATACAAGACGGACATTACATACGAGCAGCATGGAGGTATTTGGATGTTTTTTGGTGTGTCTTTTTGTTACGAAGAAAAGTGGTATCCATTTGGACATGCAGTGCTGCGCTGAGACCCCCTGTAACTCAGAGAAGCCACGGATAACTCTGAAACTTCTCCCAGCCCTTAGTCGACATGAGGGTGAGTATAATGAGTGCAATTTGAATTTTGGGTGAACTATCCCTTTAACTTCAATAATGTGGCGTTATTATAAGATGATGCATCAAGGAAGCACATAACATAAAAATGAGATTTTCTTTATTTTCCAAATGATAATTATAATATTTGAATATGAAAAATATTCGGATCCAAATCATTATCTGTGCCTTTCCAAATACATTTAAGATTCAGGCACATCATCAGTGACCTCTGTAAGAAGCCGCAGAGGTTTCCGTTTGTAAAGCAGCTGCTGTACAGCTGTAGTGGAGGGTGATTTGCCTCAGAATACAAACACCAGGAACACGCTTCATATTTTTCGATGATACTGGACAAGAAATAGTGCCAAGTTAGAGAAGCTAGTGGATCCAGCTTGCTCGTGTTGTTCGTATCTTGTTTTTGCTTCCCCCTAGTGGCCAAAAAAATAAATAAAAATAAAAAATCAAAGCAGGTTTTTAAATTTCCCAAAGGCCTTTTCCTTTATGCCCTTCTTCTGATAGAGTGCAACATTTAAATTTAGAGGAAGGTAAAGCATCTGCGTAATGCAAATAGAGTCATAAGGGAACTGTCACAGTCTGATGCACACAGACAGACAGCAGTTGTTGCCCTGCACAGATGTTCCCTTGCTTTTAGGGTCATGCCAGCAGCAGCAAACCGAGTGACGCCGTCCAGCTCCAGCCCGGCTTCAAAGCAGACGTGTCTCTCATGTAGGCGTTAGGTATTAATTGAAGGGTGGTGGCAATTATAGTTTTCCATTGTCAAGCAGTTTCACAAATGAGGTCTCTTTTGTTTGAGCTGTGATTTTATAAGTCACTCCATCCGCATGCAAATGGAAACAGGTCTGGATTTGTTCTGGTTTTCTGCTTCAGTTCTAAGGGCAATAAAATCTAGGTCATTTGAAATGGTGTGTGGACCTTTGATGTCCACTGTTTATTGAGGCCAGGTGTGTAGCTCAAATCTGTCTCTGTGTGTGTTTGTGTGTGTGCAGGTGCTGTGTGAGGATGTGACCAAAGCAGACATCAACGCTGTGATCTCGGACCTTCTTCAGCTCTACGACATGGAGGCCAAGTGTATCTAAGGGACTCAGCCGCAGACCTGCACAGAGGAGACACACGGGAGCCGTTCTGTCTGGGTGTGTTTGCTTGACTCTGTGTCATCGCGGCATGAATGTGCGTGCTGCGTTCGCTGCATGTAAGGGTTCAGGTGCGTTTGTCTGTTTGTGTGTGTGAGAGAGAGAGAGAAAGAGAGAGAAGTACACACTGTATTGCCCCAGTTAGTCTGTGAGCTGTGACAAAAACACACCTGCATTACTGACTACTGCCACCGGGGGGAGACGTTTCTTGCTTTGAGGTCTCTGCTCCTTCAGCCCTGCAGAATACTGATGTGCTGTGTGTGGACTCCATCATCATCACCATCATCATTAACACCCGGCTTCACAAAAACACCTCCGACACACACACAAAATAAAAAATGCCTTTATTTGAATATAAGCTCAATTTATTAAATAATTCACCAATATTTCCTACAAATGACTGAAAAAGCCGAGGAATATAATGACATCAATTTGATATCTGTCATTAAATGATATTTTCCTAAGGCATTTGTTAATTCAGAGAAAACTAGCCAATAATAAACCTGTAGTTGAGGTGAGGTTTTGAATGCCTAATCAGCAACCAGATAACTTCACACCGCATAAATCTACATATTAACAAGGACAGTTACTGTAGATTTGCTCTGCTAATAATACATGTCCTCAATTTATTAAGATACACATTGTAACTCATGTTGACATTGCATATTATTGCATAAAAAAAGCTTTATGCATTAATTGGCTCAATGGCTTCTTCATCACACACAGTTTGTAATTTTAAAATAACAGGGGACATTTGCTGTATGAGTGAGACAAATGCTTTAGATATTTGCTTTACATACGTATGTGTGGATTGTGTATTCAATTCAAGAAACTTCCCTTGTCCCTATGGGGCAATTTAAAAGGCAAATAGAGTAGATGTCAGAACACACACAAACGGTGTGAGACAATATGTGCACATTAAGAAAGACCAAATTCAAACAACAGTAAAGGTGCAAATAAAGTAAATAAATAACAAAGACACATTTAAATGCCACATAGTACACACTCGGATAAAAATGTCACTGCCCATCCTGTTCCAAGAATATGTTTGGTGATGTTAGTTCATATGTTTTTCTATATATTACTGTCTGTGAATCCCATGAAGTGATCAAGACCAACAGTGTATTGGCAGTATTGCAAGTCTGTTTGTGTATCAAAGGCAGTTGTATCATGTTCCTCTGAGCCACAGAGCATTGTTTTTTAAATCTATTAAAAATACATCAATGAGACACACTGTTGCTCTGGGCGACTCGTTCCTTCATCACCATGAACACACGCTGTAATTTGTTTTGACTCAATGCTACATCGTTCTGCCGCCCCGCATATTCACTACAGCACCAAATTGTGGATGAATGCGCTGCTGGAAATAGTCCCCTTAACAAAATGTACCATTTCCTCCTGTTTGACTGTAGATAAAATAACTTTCTAATCTTATTTGCTGCGATACATCTTTGCAGAGTTGATTGGTTGTTGATTAGTGGCCAGGTGGAATCTGGACCCACTCATCCTCAGTGGCTCTTAAGTTGTTGGATATTGGATATTGGCAGGAAGTTGATGTGCAGCCTGGCCAAACACGCAAGATCTGTGGAATAGTTTTGTGTGATAAAACAGCACATCATTAAAGTCTTAAAATCTTAAAGTGGCCTTGAACTGTTTCCAGATCAAAAAATACGTGATATACAGAGATGATATGCCATGTCTGTCAGCTGGGTGTATGATGGCAAAGGAGAAGTGCTCAATACACAGATGTAAACACATTTGTGGAGGAAAATCTCCAAGAAATAAAGTCTGTATACGCAGAAAAAAATTAATTCCTTGATTTCAACAAGATCCGACTGATGTGGAATTTTTGGTGCAGGTACTGATATTGACAGTAAAAAAATAGTTATTAATTAGCCGATATTCCTCGTGTTTACATAAACACACTTTTTTTTTGCAATGATACCTCAGATGTGGTTTAAACACTTGGAGGTACTACGTTTTACTGTTTTCTTCATAATAGCATCAGTGCAGCACTGCAACGCATATACCAATACTGACAAATCTGAGAAATACTCAAATCAGATGGCCCTAAATTGAACTAATGAAAAGTGGCAGTGAAAATAAAAATGCCTTTATATTTGTGTTTTTTAAAATTGAGATGTATTTAAAATAATAAAAAACTAAAACATCGTCACCTTTATATTTTCAGACTGAGCTTTGCTCGTGGATAAACTCACAATTAATCCATCTGTGAACACACCAGTGGGAAGCAGTGTGGCAGCCCAGAGCTGAAAGCCCAGGTAGCCCGGAGGTAGCCCCGGCTCGCTGCGTGGTGCGTTTGGCCTGAGTGGAGAGTTTGGGTGATGTGAGGACACATCGCCCTGATTTTTTATTTTTTTTCCTCCAAACAGCGAGAATGTTTTAGGGGAATGTAAAGAAACAATGTTGTGACAGTGGAAGCTGAATGAGTCATGAAAAGTCAGCCATCACTGCTGTTTATCATCACAACATGTTTGACTTGTCACGTCTGTGAACACTCTCTTTACTGTACAAAGCCTCTCAGACCTGGTATTTTTAGAAGGAGAGTGTTTTGGCGTTTTTATTTTATTTATTTATTTATTTTTTTGCATTTATCTTGTAAAATCAGGTCTGCCTATCTCAAATATGTGTGTGTTTCTGTGTGTGTGTGTCCAGGATAAAGGAGTCACAGTCACATGATCAACACTGACACATCTGAGTCTCTCTTTCTGTCTTTTCCTCTTTCCTCCTGCTTTCGTTCTGCCTCTCTTCACAGGACATGAGACATTGCGTGCATCCTAATAGCATCACATGTTATACAATATTCTTCCTGACACATTCTCTCCCTTCTCATCTGTCACTCTCCTCCAACTCCCAATGTTGTTTCCCCCCCCCCCCTCCCTCCCTTTTGTAGCTGCTGGGGAAGAATCTGGTTTGTCTCTTCATTTGCTCCATCCCTGTCACCATCTCTCCACCTTTTTTTTTTCTGCCCTCCGTCCTCTCTGTCCCCCTTTCTCACCCTCTCCCTAATTCCTCATCCTCCTTCCACTTCATTCCTCCTGCTGTTCCTCCTCTGTGTCTCCCTCTCTCTCCTCCTTCCTCTGTCTCCCTAATGTTATATTAATAATGGAGAGGCTGCGTGTTCAGCCAGACTCCATGAATTAACCATCAGACGGGAAGGAGTACTGAGGGAAGGAGTTGGAGGAGTGAGGAAGAAAAAAAGGGAGCATGACATGGATGGATGAGGGGTGGAGGGGATACAGGAGCGGGGAATGTAGGGGTGAGGAAGAGAAAAAAGGAGGTAAAGAGGGAAAATTGCAAGTGAGAGAGGAGCTTATCTTTATATCACACTTCAGTGCTCTCCAGCCTGTTGTGATCGCCTCTCCTCTGTACTCTGGGCTTCTGATCTGCTTACACATCACTTCAGCCTTCACTGTGGGCTTGAGGGGAAGTCAGAAGGTCACACACACACACACACACACGACCAGCTGTGCGTGTACGTTTCAGTGTACATGTGTGTTTGCATCGAAATGACAGTTTGGGATGTTAATATTGTGTTAGGCCCTGCAGTCTGAGAGCTGAGTGCCCTTGAACTGATAAAAGCTCTGTAGCCGTCAGCCTCAGACCTATTAGACATCAACCCAGCGCTCCTAAACACTCTAAATGCCTAATGCATAGACAATAGATTTAAGAGAGCAAGTGTGTGTGTGAGAGAGTGTGTATCAAGGGTGGAGCAAAAAGAGCAGTCTGCATGATGTAAACAGTAAGATGAAAAGATGGATGGGTCAGCAGACAGACGGCATCAAACCATCAGTCAAAAGTCTATCAAGACCTCTCTGGATGCAACCTTTCTGACCGGTAACATTAATGCAAAGCAACAGAGATTGACCGGTGGAGCTGACATTGGGAGTTTGAAAGATAGGCTACTTTGAAGGATACTTTCACTTTTGATAAAGTGAAAGTATATAAAAGTGTTAAAGCATTAAGTTCACGCATAAAACAGCCACAGCCCATATAAGGAAACTGAGCCTTAAAACAGGCCAGCAGGACTTCTGTAACTTTGTGATGTCATGACCCCAAACCCCAAGCCCCACCCACCCACCATGGACCCACCATGCAAACAAGCAGAATTTGATTTCTCAAAGTGTAAACCTGGAATTTGCTGTACTTTGAGTACAGTACAATGAGCAAATCAAAAGAGAGGCTTAGAGCCACCTCGTCTGATTGGTTACTACTGACCTGTTGGTACTGGAGCTCCTGAGAGAAGCCTGAGAGAGGAGACGTAAAACTATGGTGAGATGGTTTTTGGTTCTTAAAAGCACTATATGTTCCAATGGATGGAAGGAAGAGTGTAAAACATGGGGCCTTTCTCAGTATCAATACAGAACCTAAACCTCTCAAGGAAATGTAAATTGAACGCTGTATAATCAAATAAAATACATGTAAATCTTTGCTTTATACAATATGGGACCTATAAAGAATCAGAGTGATCACAGTTAATACAAATGCCTATTTCAAATGTGATGGCAATGCATCAAATAGTTGAGAGATGTTTTACTCAGAACCATAAATGTCAACCTCATGGTGTCAATAGAGGAAAAGTCGGGCTATCACCTAAGTCAAATAACATAGTTTGAAAGTGTCTCTCCAAAATTTCATGGTCATCCACCCAGTAGTTGTTGAGATGCCGTATTTCTGTCTGTATCAAAGAGCCATGCAGCTAGCCACATCAGAAAGCCAGTTTACATTAGGTTAGCGTTGGCTAATTCAAATCAGTTTAGGCTAAACAGGTTAAAACACTTGAATCCGACCACACCCAGCAGTGATGTCATGGTGCACTGACACTCTCTGGAAGACATCACTGCAGTGAGGTGAAGCAAAACAAGACTCTGATCCCAGCTGTAAAGTCACTCTGTAGTATGGACACTGCTGTGAAGGAGTCTGCTATCGTAACATGAGAGACTTATTGCACCAAAAATCAACCTCTGCCATCTTCACATCACCACAGTGCTACTGCTCTCCACCCTCAACGCTGCAGTGATGGCTGCTCCAGTGAGTTCAATAGCGATGTAATTAGGATGTTGGTAGCAGGACTGGTATCGTGAACAAAGTTTCACTTCTCACATTCAATATAGTGAAATCCACACTGCAGAAAATACCCCTAGAGAGTCTCGAGATGTAGTTTCCCTGATATTTCAAACTGACCCCATATAGTATGTGATGAAATCTGGGCTGGACATGCTCCGATCACAGCGTTGTAAGATGTGACATTAGAGAATATCCAGATATACTCCCGATTCAGATCCAAATCCTATATGTATAGGCTTTATCATGGCTAAGATGGAACTAACACAGTGTCTGTGCTGATGTCTAAGCGTATAGTTGTTATGCATTATATCCTCTATGTCCTACACACCATCACCTGGAAAAAAAAACCTCTTAACCTCAGGGGAAAACACTCAGTGCAGCTCTTTGGCTAAATATTTTATAGGCTACATACTGTATGTGTATTACATGAAAGAATGCAAATAACAAACCAAAGATACCACTGTCTATGAGATCTGTCTGAATCTATGAACATTCTGAAGCTCAATTGAACAAAACTATGTTTTTGATCAATAAAGTTCCTCCACTTTGTCTCCTTTCATATGCATTGAATTTCAAGAAGATATTTTAAAGGAGACATATTATGCCCCCTTTTCACGAATTAAAATAGTTCCCGTGTCTTAAAGACATGTCTGTGACATGCTTCGGTCAAAATATCAAACAAAGGATCAAACTTCACAGCTCTTTTCATCCACTTAAAACAACCCTGTTCAGAATAGCTGGTTTCAGTTCCTGTCCCTTTAAATGCAAATGAGCCACTGCTGACCCCGCCCCCTCTACTGGTAGGCTACCGGTACTCACAGGTAGGGGTGCTATTATGCAAATTCGAAAACTATTATTGTATGACAACTGAGGGAACAATTCGTAAAACCACATGGTTTTCAACCTGAGAGTCTTCAAATTACAGATTTTTTTGTCAATTCTCACATTTTGGGGCCTGGAAGCCAAGACAAACACCCAAATATAATATAAAGAGCCTTCAAAAAAGTGATATTTCAATAATATGTCTCCTTTAATGCTGTCCTTTAACAAGGCCAGTTTCTCTGCTAGTTGGAGTTTTATATCAGATTAGATCTGAGATTGCTGAGAATTAGATTTGGCATGCATGTTGGACTTGATCTGGTGGCAATGTTCATCATCTTTGAAAAGACTGATGGCCCTATTGATGGGGCAGAAAGCAACGGAAGGTTGTTAAGTGCAGGAACATGAGGTCTTATCGCCATCTAATTACACAGTGTCTCTTTGTCCCTTTTAGCCATGCTGGCAGCATGACAGTTGTTGGAGACATTAATAGTACCCAGAAAATGTAACCCTACTGACATTGGTGATCCCATGGAATTTCCACTGGCACCACCATGAGACTGAGGTGGACATTTTTGGCTCTCATGTAACTGAAGAGACTTTGGTGATCTCCTGACATTTTGTCTTGTGCCATCATCATGTCTAAATTTTCATACGACGAGGAACCTTCAAAACTAATGACAGTTGCAGTCTCAGCTGTTCATTGTGTTCCCGTCCTTTGAGGGTCTCTGTTGGATTCAGATCAGGAGACGGGAGGTCACTGAAGTTGGACTGAACTCACTGTCATATTGATTGATTTTGAATGGCTTTTTCTTTGAGACGTGTGGTGTCCTTCTGGAGGTAGCCAGTACAAGATGGCAACAATATAATATAACAAACAATGATTGGTATCAAGGGGCAAGAAAGCATTCCCCTTCACTAGCAGCTTGCACTGTTGACACAAGGCAGGTTGGGTTCAAGGTTTCATGCTGTTAACGCCCTATTCTGACCTTTCTATCTTCTGCATTAACAGAAATCCAGATCCATCACTTTATCCAGTGTCTTTGAGTCTGTATCCGCCTCAGGTTGTGGTTCTTGGCTGACAGGAGGTGGAACTTGATGTGATCTTCTACTGCTGTAGCAGCATCGACCTCAGGGTTGGACGTGTTGTTCATTACAAGATCTTTTTGAATTCACCACAGTTGTAAAGAATGGGTATCTGCTCTCATGACCTCTGACCTCCTCCATCAACACCGTGAGACCAGCAGTTTGGGAAATACTCTGACCAGCGCCAGCAACCACGCCACGGTCAAAGTCACTGAAATCACATGTTTTCCTCACTCTGGTGTTTGATGTCAACATGAGTTCAGGCTCTCGTCCAGTGTCTCTATAATGATGTGCATTTTACTGCAGCTATGTGATCGGCTGATTGGATAATTGATGAATGAGCAGCTGTACAGGTGTTTTTAATACACCTGGGTGTCCGGAGGGCCTCAAAGTCAGGATGATTATTTGACCAAATTTGTTAGCGTTAGCTTGGGTTGAAGGGCTTGGGTTAGCCCCAATGTTTCTTAATCTAATGTGATATTTGTACAGAACGACTTTTCCACTAATCAGACAAAACTCCTGTTCCTAGAAGATTTCATGTATTTTCAGTTTGGCTGAAGGGGAGAGGCCATTTTTGTGTATATTTGTGGAAATAATAAAACAGATTAATGCTCATCTACAAAGAAGGTATGTCTAATTTTTCTTTTTTTTGCGTGCGCCTCTGGGAGACGGTGTGGAACAGTTAAAGATAAGAGGGAAAGATAAAATCAGCAACAAAGCTTTTCATCAAGACATGTGTATGTGTGTGTGTGTGAGCGCGGCTGCATGGACGGACAAGTCTGTGGTCCATCTCCCTGCAGTGTGGAGGATATCTATTAATAAGTTCATCTGATTCATCTATAAATATATTTCTCCTCTTTCTCCTTACACTGGCTCGCTGCATAACAAGCTTTGACAGTAGCCAGTTGGGTATAGCCATGCGTGTGGAGGGCTGGTGTGTGTATACAGTATGTGTGTGTTGGTGGAGGAGGGGGGAGTGGGGTGCATTGGACGTTGGAGTCTTTGTTCTTTGGCACCGGGGTGTGCTAGCTTTTAGCACATTGGATGGTGCCTCGGGCCTCTGTTTTGTTTGATTGTACAGAGCAGAGGAGGACGGTTGTGCTGCTTCCAACCACATCACTCGACACTGGGCTCATTCCCCCCCCAGTCCCAGGAGCTGTGGGCCAGCCAAGTGCCTCCCACAGGGGGTAAGCCCAGTCCTCCAGCACTGTGTCCCAAGGTGTAAGCTAGTACATGCTGTGTTTTTGCACTTGTCAACCCAACAGTGAGTCCAGTAAGTTTTTTGCACATACACAGTGACTGTTTTCCTTCATGTTACAGTTATAAAACACATCTGCTCCTGTGCCCCACATGACCAACCTCACAACCAGACACTGAATGTTTAAAACAGCAAATGGAAAAGTTTTGGATGAGTGTTACATAACAAGAAGGGCATCTCTTCACACTACACCCTCTGACCCTGTGTATCTCAAATACCCCTTTTCCACAGAGATGGACATAGTCCTTGTTTTGGGTTGATGCTACAGCTGCTTTGTAAAACTTGCAAGAACTGTTACCGCTTTTCCATGGGCTAGAGAGCCACATAGATGTTGATGTCACTTCATACGTCTCAATTTTCCCAGCAACATTCACTCTTTCCATAAAGTATTGATTGTAAAGTGTTGGTTCAGAGTTGGAAAACTGGCACCAACACTCCACTGGGCTATAGGTCTAGAAACAAGAACTGCTCATGTCAGGGGCTGGGCGCGGGGTTTATCACATCCTTTAGGACCAACTATTAGCCATATTCACAGTGTTGCCGTCTTTGCTTACGTCGTCACTCGGGGTGGGAAGATTCAACGGCGTCACATAACGTTACACACTAAGAACAGTTGGGTTAATTTTAACCCAACTGCTGGTTCCAATACGGACAAACCCCTTTTTTGGGTTAATTTTAACCCAACAGGGGTTATTCTTTTTTTTACCCAACTTTTGGGTTGAATTATTCAACCCAAGAGTTAAATTCATAGCCTATAACCCTGAAAATAGGTTACACTCTAGAAAAATAACCCAAAAATGTAACCCAACACCAGTAACTCAGAAATTGGGTTGCAGAGATAACCCAACATTTTTTAGTGTGTACCGTTAATGTTAGCAGTTGCAGCTAATGCCGGCTAACTTGATTCAAATCAGTTTAACCCAAATGTCGTTTTACTTTGAAACATGGCCCGATGTCCCTTCGGACGTTAACAACCCATGCCTTCCTTAAATCTGTATCAACCGGTAAGCGATGAAAGGAAAGCAGTTTATCAGACTCCTGACATTTGTACGGCTTGTACGGTTTGTTTACCCACCCCGAGTGATGACGTAAGCAAAGATGGTCGATTGTGGCTGTCCTTCAGGGCCTCAAAGCCATATGAGATGCAAGAAAGGTAGGTGTTCTTATGAGAATGAAAAAAGAGATGTATCTGTTTCAAAAAAATAAAAGTTTACTAAAAGGAAATTCAATTACATGCATCACATCATTCTGTAGAAAAACTATGTGCTCCCTATGCAGCTCTCTTCTGAAAACCTAAGCTGTCGGTCACGTCATTTAAATACTAAAATTAAATTAAAGGAGCATTTTAAACATATAATGCATACCCTAAAAATACGAACTATGAAATTCAAAAACTTATGAAACTATTTAACTTAACTTTCATTCATCCATAAATTATGGCTCTTACATAAACTCAATGACTGCCATTTAAAAAACAAGTGGTAGTATTACAAGTGACACACAAGGAGACATACTGTGGACATGGAGATGAAGCAGCAGTGGTTGTTATTGGATGTCAATAATAAGTTTAAAGGAACTTTGACAACCACGCTGGGGTTCCAGGTTATACAGGACAAGATGACAACAGTGGGGTATGACTGAGATGTGAAGTAACATATTGACATGGCTCTGTTGTGTTGGATGTGATAGAAAACAAACTGGTTCTTAGAGGGGTTGCAACGTGAACCAGTTCTAGTTTCATCTCGGTGGAAATAAAAAGCTTCACATCAAGGCTCTTGAACTGACATAATTTAAACCATTGACCTCCAACTGTTAAGATTTTTTGCTTTAGATCATTACACAAAGTGTTGGAAACCCATGACAAAACTAGTCATGCATTCTCTCACTGTGTTACTTATGGATGGAAACAGAATAACAGAGCTGAAATTATTCCCTTTTTGAACCCTGAGGACTCCCGGGGCTCCCTGGACCCCACTTTGAAAACCGCTGCTCTAACCTTCAGTTTCGTTTAAGTAAGTATGAGCTCCATAAAGGTCAAATGATCTGATATCACACAGTCTAAAATATTAATACAAATTAATGTAGCATTTTTCCCCATTAATCATCTTGTGAATGTGACCCCTCAGATTTATGCAGTCACCGTTTGGAGGGGCCCTGACCGGCTGACCCCCAGGCTGGGAGCCACTGGACTAAGCTTTATAAAGTAATTAACCTGCTGCTTACACACTCATGTATCAGTATTAACAACACAACCATGCAATTTACAGTAATAAATCAGTCACAGGGGTCATTATTCTGCAGAGTCAGTGTTTGAACTTTTCTGTATACTGATAACGTTGACGAGGGACTTCTATGTGTTTTTACATTGAAGTAAGGACTGAGTTCTTCCACCATGTTAGGATGACTTATTTTAATAAGAGGTCTACTCTTTTGTTGTAGGCTACAATATGCAGTTGTTAGAATACTTTTTTATGTCCTTCATTCTGTATGTAAATTCCAATTTGGGTTGAATTGGACCAGTTTTTGATGGGCTGCAAGCCCCGCCCCCTTTAATCTTATTTACCCTCCACTGTTTCTGGACACTGTAGACTATAAAACTATATTTTCATCATATAGGCTAATGTAACCTAGCCTACATATTTTCTGTTCATCTCTTTTTAATGTCTGCTTCATTCTCTCAGGCTACACAGCACAGAGCTGCTCTCTCGGAGGACGTGTTGCAGTGCTTAGCCCACACAGCCCAATAGGGGTTTGACGTTAATGTGCAACTCACTTGAAAACCATAGGCTTCTCAGGGAAATGACAGTATAATTCATGCACAACTTAGTACCACAGTGGATTTTTGAAGATTATTTATAGCATAAGGTGGTTATGTTGGGAGATGTCTGATTTTCTTTTTTTCTTTTTTTTCTTTTTTTTTTTTTGGGGGGGGGGGGGGGTCTTTTTTAAATGTCAAATTAATAATACAGTTGGAAATAAGAAGAATATTTGATTATGATTTGAATCTTATTGTGAGGCCTGAGTTATAAAGAAATTAAAGCTTTGAATATATGGATATGTTTACAATCTTAATCTGATTTATCTGCACTTTACTCCATAAATGTTGGATTAAATTAGTGTAGAATGTACGCCTGCGGTGTGTGTGTGTGTGTGTGTGTGTGTGTGTGTGTGTGTGTGTGTGTGTGTGTGTGTGTGTGTGTGTGTGTGTGTGTGTGTGTGTGTGTCTGTCGTCATCACGCAGCCGAGTGGGTGGGGGGTGACGTGTGGAGCAGCCCTCCACCACCCCTCCCTCTCCTGACTCCTCTCGCGGATGCTGCGACCGAGCTCCTGTGCGCGCGGGCTCTCGCAGCGGCTCAACCCCTCCTCCTCCTCCTCCTCCTCCTCCAAAGATGTCGCATGAGCTTCTCCTCTCTCCGCGGCGTTTCTTTTCTTTTTTCTTTTCTTTTTCTTTCAGCGCCCTCAACAGTTAACCGAATTCGGACAAATCAGCAGCTCTCACCGGCCGCCAGCAGCTCCCCTCGTCCAGCTGCACAGACCGGCCCCCCTCCCCACAACGGAGGTGTTTAAACCCTCAACCCGGCGCATCCTCTCTCTCTCTCTCTCTCTCTCTCTCTCTCTCTCTCTCTCTCTCTCTCTCTCTCTCTCCTCAACCGCCGCAGAACTCCGCCGACCAACCGTCAGGTGACCGCGCGGAGCGGAATATTCATCAGCCCCGTCGTCGTCTTTCATCCCCTCACTCCTCTGGACCCCAGGCACCCGGAGCTGCCGCAGCCCCGGTCCCCGCTCCGTCCTCGCATCTGGTTTGGGACATTCTCCGCTTCACGCACACGCAGATTAACGGGGATTCTGTCTCCCCGCCCGCGCACTGATGCTGATGTCCTTGAGCTCGGCCTGCACGGTGAGTCGGTGAGTCCGTGCGTGCCCGCGTGCGTGACTGTTATTTACCCCGGGCGCTCGAGCGCCGTTTTTTTTTTTTTTTTTTTTCTTAAATTAGGGAAGATGTGTTGCCCACGCTGAGATTCATTAACAGAACGAGGGAAGGTTTTTTAAGGGACCTTTCAGATGTGTAGCGGGCCTGATGTGACATCTCTCCCACAGGCCTCCACTGTTCTAACAGCCGATACAGTAGGACATACAATAATACCCTGGCAAACAGCGTTATGACATTATGAGGGGAGTATGTGTGTATGCGTGTGCGCGCATGTACGCGTGAATGTGCTTGTGCGCGCGTGTGTAGAGCTAATGATACATATCCATCCATCCCTCCATCCATCCGTTCATCCATCCCTCCATGTCCTGTGTCAGTAGATGGAGGGGGCTGCAATCCTACATTTTCACCGAGCAGCGTGCGCCTATCCTCCGCTCGCCTCTTGGTTTTCCCGGGCCCCACTGTGCACCAGGCTATAGGCTATTGTGTATCAATTGCGTTGTTTGTCGCACCTGCAGCGCCGAGCTGCGGGGGTGTCGGTTTGATCCGGTAATGATCTCTGGCCGGACGGACCTTCACAACTCGCCCGGTGCAGGGTGGGTATGAGTTGGGCAGAGCGGGCCGGCGGTGGCCAGGCCGGTAACCTTGCGGAGGGACGTAGGGTAGGCAAGTGGCGCAACATAGGCTGCTCTCTCTCTCCCTCTCTCTCTCTCTCTCTCTGCATTTTTAGTAGGCCTACAGTGTAGTCCCTCAGCTTTAATCAGAACCTACTCCTGTTGCCATGTATGAGCTGAGGATGAGCAGAGGGATGAAGCTTAGGCACGTCTGAAGGTGACCAGGAAAGGTCGTTTTGTGTGGGAAACACTGTTGCACGGGGCCATTCCTGCACACAAGTGCACTGTCTTGCTGATAATTACCAGCTTGAATTAAACCGTGTGTAGATATTTGTGTGTGTGTGCATGGGGCACTGAGTGTGAGAGTGTGTGTGTTTGGACATGTGTGTGACTTGTAAGAGAGATAGACACATCACATCAGAGTGGACATCTCTTCTTCTTTCTTTCTTTCGTTATTTCTGTCTTTCCAAACACATGCTCTTCTCTTCTTTTTTCCCCTCTTGCTCCATCAAACTTTCACCATCATCACCCTCATCATCATCATCACCCTCATCATCATCATCATCATCATCATCATCGTCCAGTGGCTGTAATGAGCTCTACAGTGATGCAGATCTCTGTGCCCGGTTGGCGGTCCACCTTTAATGGCTCCAGCCACTGACTGTGTCGAATTCTAAGTGTGCTGTTCCCACTGGGCATTACAGGAGTGTGTGACTGGCACGGGGCCAGCGACGGCAGGCAGGCAGGCAGGCAGCAGCCCAGATACAAGGGCCCCCGCCAGAGGTGACCCTTCAGTTGCCTGTCAGAAAGTAGGACTGCAGCTGCACAGGTGGACTGCAGGCTGGCCATCGTAGGCAGGGAGATGAAATACTGACAAGTGCGCACACACACACAGGCACTTCTTACTTTGTGAGGACACTTATTGACAAATACATTCCCCATCGGCTCTTACCTTGACCTAAACCATCACAACTAAATGCCTAACCCTTAACCTAAACACAAGCTTTAACCCTCAAGAGGCAATCTGGAAATGAGCCAATGTCTTTACTCTGTAAGGTCTGTAAGTCAAGTAGGTCCTCTTAAAGATAGATATATGAATACACACACACACACACACACACACACACACACACACACACACACACACACACACACACACACACACACACACACACACACACACACACACACACACACACACACACACACATTCTTGTAATGCTATCTTTGTGAGGACACTCATTGACATAATTTATTCCCTAGCCCCTTACCCTAACCTTAACCATCCAAAACAAATGCCTAACCTTAACCATTACTCTTAACCTAATTTAAACCTAATTATAACCTACAGTCTTAACCCTCAAACAGCCCTTGGAAAAAGTGAGGACCGGCTAAAATGTCCTCACTTCCCAATAATGTCCTCACTCTGTTGGTTAAAAACTCGTTCCAGGTCCTCACAACGTAGTAAGTACAAGAACATACATACACACAGAGCAGTAATGTGAACACACTCCTGTCGCATGACAATTATGTGCCCAAGAAGTACTACTGACAGGAGCATGAGTGCGCGCATGCTTGTGTTGTCACATGTGCTCAGGTTTGTGCTTATGTAGCCTGGGTTGCCCCATCCGGTGCACGTACACACACACACACACACACACACACACAGACACACACACAGTGAGAGTCACAAAGCATACGCAGCCCTGCTGGCCTAGAATCAAATCCCGTGAGGACCATCTCTCCTGTGTCTTCCCCACTCTGTACCCCTCTCAACCTTCTTGCTGCTGTGATAAAGAGAAAATACCTCGGGGGGGAAAAAAGAGCGGCCACTTTCTCTTAACAAAAAAAAGAAAAGAAAAAAAAAAACAATCAAATTGCTCCGACCCTCTGAGGGATGGTGTGCGGAGAAGCAGGGCTAACATTCAGGATAAATGGGCAGGCCGCTGAGGATTGTGGTGACCTTTTGTCTGACTCTTTTCATGTTCAAACACATTTTCAGCCAGGACACCCCACCCCCACCCCCACCCTTCACCCTCCTCTCTCTCTCTCTCTCTCTCATTTTGAAAGCGCCATGGTGTATGACACATTTGTGTGTGTGTGTGTGTATGTGTGTGTGTCATGACGGAGAGCTTATAAGTGATGTCTCTGGGCAGGAGTGTTCATGTCTTTGTGTGTTTACTGTACATCCGCGCTAAAGTGGACAGAGTTAGGAACGCGTAACAAATTGAGTAACAAAGTCATTTTTTTACGTAACGCAGGCTCACATGTGCACACATATGTACACATGTGCGGCGCACACGTCAAAGCTCTGCAACAAGCGGAGTGACGTGGTCAGAGTTAGTTGCAGGCAGTAGTTTGGAGGGGCCGAGCAGAAGAGCTTTCTCTTGTGTGAGCATCATAAAATCAGACAGAATCAGTGAGTAAGAGACAGGGCTGGGAAGAAAATGCGCGACTGGCTGAGTAAATAAATGATTGCAGTAGCAGGAAGCAGATAGACAGGGAGCGCAACAAAATGAGGGAGTCAGGAGAGGGAGAAGTTGGGGTTGGAAAAGGTAGAATGATAACGAGCAACGAGACACCAGAAGACAAGACAAGGTGAAGAAAAAGACAGTAAACCCGTAGAGATGGAGTCCACGGATAAATAGATGGAAGAGCAGGCAAATGAGAAAAGATGGAGAGCGAGAGGAAGCTTCAAAGGCAGAGCAGGGTGACTCAGTCATAAACTAACACTCTCAGTCAGGATAGAGGCATGGCAGAGCAGGGAGGGAAAAGTGAGGGAGAAGATGCAAGAGGCAGAGGAGGCTGAGGGAGAGCGAAGAGAGGAGAGGAGGGAGGAGAAGAGGAATTACTGATGAGCTCCACTCCTGTTTTTTTTTTTTTTTTTTTTTCCAATGCTCGTCCTTATGTAAAATACCCTGATAGGGGAATCTGAATATGTTGTGTCATGTGTGATGCAGAGAGTATTTAGTTACAGCTGGCACTAATTGCTCATGTGGGATGAAGCTTCATCTCAGCCAGTGTGGCTGGAGGAAGCAAGTGGCTGCTCTGCGAGGCGGTGCTGAACTGCTGCTGCTGCTGCTGCTGCTGCTGCTGCTATCTGTGTCAGATTTATTTTAATTAAATCAGTTCCAGAGATGGGTTGAAATGTTAATTCAGTGATTAGGAAATTGTTTTTCCGTGGATTCAACAAGAGCGGCTCCGTCCAGGAAACTTCCCGCTCTCAGGTCTCGCAAAAAACTTTGACAGACAAATTGAGCCATAATGGAGTTGCGCCTTGTGCAGTCCTCATCCTTGCATGGTGTGTGTGTTTTTTTTGTCAGAGTGGATACACATAAGGATGTTGAGGAACATGCTGGAAATATACTTGTGATATGCTATTATATATATAAAAACCAAAACCAAGACTGAATGTATCTACTAACAGATGTCCAAATATCAAAGCCTGCTAATTCCTATGAGCCATGGACTAGAACTCCATTTTGTCTAATATATATTAAATCTATTAAAAACACATCAATGACACAAACTATGACATGTTTTTAGTTTTTCTAATCATTAATAACGGTACTGCTCACGTAGAACTGAATCTGTTACCTCTGGTTGTTCAAAACTACAGTTGTTGTCTTGTTGTTTTTCTTTAAAAACCAAACAGTATATTTGTGAGTGGAGTGTAGTCATCTGAGAGATGTTCTTTCACCTCGTTGGTTTTGGTCTTCATCAGGTTTATGGAATAACATCTGTCCTGCAGCAGTTTACTCAGGGAAGGTGGTGCTGTAAAGACACCCAATAAAATCACTGTGAGATATTCTGGCTTCATTTATTTCCTCTGAATACCAGCATCAACTCATGTTTTATTCAAAGGCAGGATTCAGCTTGTTTGATTTTTGGAGCTTCTTGAAAACAGCTTTGACGGGATGTAACATACAAACCTCAGTCTGAGCTGTGTGTTTTCCATTTTCTTATTTAAAGATGCGATGATTGGCATTTTCATACTTACAATGGATGAATTGTAATACAATAACGTAGTCACCCTGCTTTTTCTCTGACCACTTTTATGTCTTTTAATTCACTGTGTTGGTTTTACATTACACCTGTTTCAGTAAAAAAGTAAAAAAACAAAAAAAACAACAACAACTAAATAGATAGCTAATAGAGGTAGGGGGAAATCAATATAGTATTGTGATATTTTGTTTGGCAACATTGTTTCAATACATGGTTCGTCAGACTGTCTGCTGGGCAACCCCATTGTGTGAAAAACTAAAAATGAGACTAACACATTCTACAAAACAGATATTGACAAAGTATTCGTTTCAGGACATTATTATAACAGTGGAAATAAATACTGTATATCAATCACAATATCGCATAATGTTTTTGCGATATCTAGGTCTGACGATTATTTTCATTATCGATCAATCTGCGATTATTTGATTAATCGATTAGTTGTTTGGTCAATAAAATGTAAAAAAATGTTGAAAAATGTCAATCAGTGTTTCTCAAACCAGAAGATGACGTCCTCAAATGTCTTGTTTTGTCCACAAACCAAAGAGATACTCAGTTTATTGTCATAAAGGAACAAAGAAAGCAGAAATATTCACATTTAAGAAGCTGAAATCAGAGAAATTTGACTTTTTTTCTTAAAAAATACTCAAACTGATTATCAAAATAGTTGACGATTAATTTAATAATACATTTTTGTTCAATTAATTGATTAATTGTTGCAGCTCTAGCAGTATCACATAATTAAAAATCACAGTAATATCATATTGTCACTTAAGTATCGCGATCATATCGTATTGTGGGGCCTGTGGGGATTCCCACCGCTACAGTTTAGGATTTACCCCACGCACAATTCAATGCTAATGTCTCTCAGTCTCAGCTAGGTACGTAAGTTAGCTACATGTTAGTCTCCTCCAGTTGAGGTAATGATGCGTAGATGTTGTACTGCCCCCAAGTGGCCAAAAATAAATCAGTTAATGCATGCAAAAATGTTTGCCACCGTGTTAATCATCATCACTATGATGATTAACACTCTTATAGATGCCAGACGTGTCATGTTTGTGCCATTTTTCTAGCACGATTGTTTACTTTGAGTCATACTTTGGGGTTTATTTAGGTCAGGGTGGATGAGTCGGTGGTGGATTTTCAGCCGCTGCCTCCAACGTCCACAGCTGCCTCCAGCTGCAGCCTCGTCTCTGCCTCAGAAATGATTTGATGTGATGATAGTGAGGGAGATCAATAGAACTGAGTGGTAATATTTTATCTCTTTCTTGCACTCTCTCAGGTCCTGGTGGTGCAGCAGTAGCTACCTCTGAACTGGATCCACGCACTGTGTCTCTGACTTATCAGCCACCTTTGCCTCGCTCGCCCCTCTCTCCATCCGTCCGTCATCCCTCCGTCCCCGTCTGTAACGTCCGTCGGCCCGTCCCAACGTCCATGGACTGGCCGTGACCCCTGGAGGGAGGGGGACAGAAACGAAGAAAGAGTGGAGTCGCAGAGGAGACGGAGGAGAAGGAAGCTGGATTCACTCAGACGTCACGCTTCCGAAGTGCCCCTGCTCGCTGTCCTTCATCCCCCTCACCCTCCTCCTCCTCCTCCTGTAATGGAGAATTAAAGGAGCAGTGGGAGGCTAGGCCGAGATAGCGAGGAGACAAAAATACACAACCCTCATTGCCCTTAAATAAGATTAAAGAAGGGTTCGGGCGCGCCGTTATAATTACACATTTTAAGATAAGATATTAAGGCAGAACTGAGATTCTGACTGTTGAGCACATGAACACCCCTCCACCAACCAAAACGAAAGTGGAACTGAGTTGAGGACAGACTACGGAGAGAAAGGAGGAGGACCACAACAGAAAAAGACCCTATTGACATGTCAACAACAGCCACGATGGGTGAAATGGCAAACAGCGCAGTGGAGTTTTATCCCAAAGGGACACGGGGCGGGGGCGGAGGAGGAGGAGGAAGGGCAGATGGCAGCCACGCAGGGGGAGACTTTGGGGTCACGGTGATGGAGCTCAGGGAGCTGATGGAGCTCCGAGGCACGGACGCCCTGCAGAAGGTCCAGGACAGCTACGGAGACACAGAGGGGCTCTGCCAGAGACTACAGTCCAGCACCACTGAAGGTGAGCAGGCCCGGGTACATACATGGATGGATGGAGGGATGGATGAATGAATAATGGAGGAGTAGATGGCAAGATGGATGAATGGGTGAGGGTACAGATGTATAAATAGTCCGACGGAGGGAGGGATGGACGGATGGATGGATGGATGGATGAGTGGATACATGACGGGTGAATAGCTTGCTGCTCACTGAATGGATGGATGGACGGATTTGTGGAGTGGATGAATGGAGATGGCTGAGCAGGGAGAGTTGAGATTAGCTGAATGAAAGAGTGGAAGGATAGAGGACGCTATGCTCACACTTCTGCATGTGTGGCCATTTCTACATCACCATCATCATTTGGCTCAAACAAACAGCACTGATCACACGTCACAACACGAACACGTTATTGAAACACGAGATGATCCTGAAATCATCTCCATCGCACAGTGAAAACTCATTTTTATTACAGAGTGTAATCCGGGGTAACAGGAGGCCGCTGGAGCTGGATGCATGGGGAATATGGGTGGATGAATTGATTGATGATTAGATGAGGGGATTACAGTGGATGAATGGATGGAAAGCTGACAGAGCAAATCAATAAATGGATGACTGGAGTGACAGCGTGAACCGATTGACACGACTCTCCAATGGCACAACTGTTACTTTACATATTTCCGACTGTCTATACATATAAATATATTCACTATAGCTGAATGCAGTTAAACCTTATTTAATTAGCTATGATGATAAACTGAAAAAAAACATGAAATCCTCACACTGTAAAGATTAACTAGCAAATATTTGACCTTTTTGCTAAAATTATGAATCAATTATCAATAAAGTTTGCGGTTTCCTGACTAGTTATAATAACTTAATTGTTTCAGCTCTGTCTATCCTAATGTCAAATAAAGACTAATGACCAGAGCTGAAATGAAACAATCGATTCAAAATAAACAAGGGACAATTTTGATGGTCACTTAATCAAATGCCAAACAGGCTTCTTAAATATGATAATTTACTGTTTTTTTTTTTTTAATCATACAAATTGAATTTCTCAGAACAAGCTAATTATTTTTGACCATATTCTGTCAGTCACTCATTTCATAAACCTTAAATCATAACAATCAATCAATAGTTTAATTCAAAGTGAAAATGATCAGTTGTTACAGCTGTAATACAAAACCCATCAATGTTAAAACTGACGGCGTGAATTGAAATAAATTGACTACTTATATACTGTATGTATGTAAATTAGTTACAGTAATTGCTTCTTCAAAAATGTTAAAACTAAATAAATATAAATAATGAACAACAAAATTAAATGAAATTTAATTGATAACCCTAACTTGCAAAGCTTTGATTATGCAAATTAAATCATTTGTAGTGACTATTACGGTACAATGTGTGTTTCTGTGCCTTTAGTGTGTGTGTGTGTGTGTGTGCTCTAACAGGGGTGTGGTACCACACTACGCCCACTCCTCCAACTAGTTTGTAACCTAGCAACACAACAGCAGCGAGAAGTTGGCCGGGAAAGTCAGCAAGAGATGAAGAGAGAGAGGGAGAGAGATGAGTGAGAGCTGTGAGATGGAGCCGGTGAGGAACAGAGAGGGGTGAATGTAGCAAGAGGAGTGTGTGTTAGAGTGTAAGCAAAGTCTATGAGATGGGTGTGTGTGTGTGTGTGTGTGTGTGTGTGTGAGAGAGAGAGAGAGGGAGATGGAGAAAACGTTGAGAGTTGGTGAGTGTTGAGTTACAGTAAGTCTGTGTTGAGTGTTGCTAATTTGATACTGTGAGCTGGTCAGGAATCAGTGCAGCAACAGACACACACACAGAGTCATGTATCTGCAGTTGTCCCTACAAACGCAGTTGGCAAACAACGCACAAACACTGCCCTCCACAAACACACACACACACTTCTTTAACTGCGCTGACTTTCACAAACTACATATGGTGTGTTGTGGCGTGACAAACGCGGAGACGGAGCGATGTTTCTCACCTTGTAGGACTCATTACTCTGCTCAGGATATTTTCTGCTCCACATCTGAGGCGTTTGGCAGTGACACAAACGCCGCCGCCTCTTGTTTGGTGTATGACGGCGATAAGACTGATCACAGAGCAGCAAAGATGTGAACTGGCTAATCAGTTGGGAAGAATGTGGGAAAATGTATATTTAACAAGAGAACGACACAAATAGACACTGGGGTAAATGTATCACATGCATATACAGTACATTATGATGTTGAACATCAGCTGCAACATGATACACAGAGCAGAGTGGGGGGGGGGGGGGGGGGGACGTCTCTGTCTGCCTCACACACACACACACACATCTACTCATACACACACACACACACATACAGAGAGAGATATGGATACCCCGGCACTGCAGTATAAGACCATTATGTCCACATTGAAGAGAGAGAAAGGAGGAGGAGGAGAAATGATGAGAACGAGAGAGTGAGGAAGAGTGTGTGTGTGTGTGTGTGTGTGTGTGTGTGGTGATGGTGGGGGATGAGGGGTGAGGAGGGAAAGCTAGAACAGCTTGCCGCATTGTCAAGGACACATCAAGGGGAGATTGAGAGAGGGAGAAAAAGAGACGAGAGAGGCTGTGGAAGGAAGGAAAAAGGAGGAAGGGAAGAACAGAGGCACGGATGAGAAAGAAAGAAAAGAAAGGAAGGAGGGAGGGGGGGGGTGAGGGAGGGATGAACTAATGAAAGGAGGATACAGCTCACTATGATTACTCAGCATAAGGTCACCTGTGTTCTCTCTGCCTGTCTCTCTCTGCCTCGGCCTGAACCCTGTTGAGCGTCATATTGCTACACAACTCTCCGGCAACGCTGGGAGCTTCATACGACTCCCTGCAGCAGCCACACTGGACCAGGATGTCTCCACACACACACACACACACACACACACACACACATGCACACACTGGCAAACTGACGCAAAGACAGTCACCAATCTCAGCCAACCACAGCGCACAAATCCCCCCCCCCCTCCCCCTCCTCCCCGACAGCCAATCAAAAAAAGAAGAAAAAAAAAAAAAAAAACCCAGCTCTGCTTCAAAGCCGCTACCACTGAAAGAATGACATCACCTGTTGCTGGGCAGAAACCTGTTAAGAGACAGGAAGCCCTGGACCTGATATCCTGGTCACCATGGAAACTGAATCACTTAGGGGTGAGGTTGAAGAGGGAGAGGAGGGTGAGGATGGAGGAGATGTTGCAGTGAGGCTGTGAGGATGTGAGAGAGGAGAGGCGAGGCGGGAGGTTTGGGGGGGCGGTGGGGGGGGGCATGAGAGTAAATTTGGGGTTAGCTGCTATAATTCACGCTTCGACTTTGTTTGATGCGTTTTTAAATATTTTACTGGGTAGAGAAAGTTTAGTAGATTCGTTGGAGTGGATCTTTGTTCGTGTGTGCAGCAGCAGCAGCAGCAGCGTGTGATCTATTCTCATAAACGTTCTAACACCTTCACCTTTACTTTAACCCCTCTGTTTCTTCCCCTCCTCCCTGCTCTCAGGTCTCACTGGGGACCCGGCCGACTTGGAGCGTCGGTACCAAGCGTACGGCCAAAACTTCATCCCCCCTAAGAAACCCAAGACTTTCCTGGAGCTGGTGTGGGAGGCGCTGCAGGACGTCACGCTCATCATCTTGGAGGCCGCCGCCATCATCTCCCTCGGCCTCTCTCTCTACCAGCCTCCAGGAGGCGAAACCGAATGTGAGGACGAGGGGCAAGGGCGTAGTGGGGATCGATATATTGTAGTGTGTTGGTAAGGGGGTTAGCGTGGTTAGGGGCGAAGCTGGACGGGAAAAACTGTTGAGATAGGAGGAAGAGAGCAAAAGCAGGGAGGAGAGCGAGGTGAGGAAGATGAAGCCGTGTTAAAGAGGAGAGAGGGAATGAGTCATAGAGGAAGCAGAGGTTGTAGGAAGAGAAGAGAAGGAGACGTTTGGGAGGTGGAAAACGACCTTTGGCTCTAACGAGGTAAGAGCGAAAGAAAAGGCAGAATGATGAAACAGAGCCTGTGAGATAATCTAGTGTGCTGGTAATATGCACGACCAGAGAGGAGTCATGCATTAGCAAAAACATCTTAACTCAACACCCACTTACTGAACCATTTATTTACTGTGTATTATGAAAGCTGCTCAAATCCAGCCTGCTGGTGAAAACTCTAGATGTTATCCCTGCGCACGATGAAGCTGCGTCAGTCAAGCTAATCAGTCCTTTCAGAGCAGGAACATGCCCTGTATCTTCAAGACTCGCCTGAAGACTCATCCCTTCTCCTAAAAGCTTTAACCCTAACCACACACTTTCACTTTCTTTACCTGATCATCTCCTTACTTTCTGAAGAGATACTGAGTGTTTACATCTAGCTCTCTGCACTCAGGCCTTAGCGATGTCCCTCACCTGTAGGTCACTTTGGATTTCCATATTTTACCTTCACTTACTCCTACGCCTAGAAATATTCTCCAGTTTGAAATGAGACGGCACTACTGCAACCCATTACATCAGCATCCGCATCCATATCAGACAAGAGGTAAAAAAGTTCACCTAATTCGCTGATTTTAGATTTACGTAATGGGATCATTTGACATTTTGGCAAATTGGCCCATTGCCATAATCCCTATAGTCATAGCAGTAGGTTTGTTACCTTTAATTGTCGGTGCAAGCTGTTTTTAGAACGGCGGAGCAGAGCCGCTAGCTGCTCAGAGCTACGCTACGGAGGCTAATTCTTGGTTTCCCTCATCAAACTCATCAAATACACAATCCAACAACTCCAAAACGCTCTGGTGGACAAGTTGTGACCTGCACATTCACCACGCTATGAGATAATAACGGAACATTATGAGACAGAGTTGTTTTCGAGGTAAATGCAGAGACTGCTTGCCGAAAAACTGCCACCGACGGGAACGTGCATCAGCTGTTTTGCATGAATTTACCTCGAAAATAACTCCCAATAGCCTCTGTAGCGTAGCTCTGAGCAGCTCTGCTCCGCCGTTCTAAAAATAGCTTGCACCGACAACTACTCCTAAAACTATAGGGATTTCAGACACCATCTGCTGTATCAGACAATATATAAAAATGTGAGACTGTCCTGCAAATGAGCAATAACGACGTAACGATAGTGAACGTAACAAACGGTCTACTAGTGATTTAATGAATTCTTTTCTATGAAAAACATAGAAAAAATTAAAGAACACAAGATCGAATTGATTGAGACCTTTATTAATGGTGGAAATACTAAGTCGTCTGTTGCCTGTGCAGCCATCTTACTGGTGTATTCCAAAAAGTCTTCGTTTGAAGGGCTGGTTGTTGTTTGGGTCACTTTGGTTTTGTCATTCAATCCTCTCTAAAAAATGCACAAAATGAAAGGATACTAGTTTGACAAAGAGAAGTCGGAGGAAAGAGAGGAAACGTGAGAGGAATTACCAGATTGTTGCCATTAGCTTCTCTGGGCCTGTTCACCGCAGTGACAGGTCATGATAGGGAGGAAGTGGGCTCAGTGGACTGAGAGAGGAAATATGGGACTATTGTAGCTCTGTCTGAAACCACATAGTGCACTCTAGATAACAGCAGCAACACGCAAGCTCTGCTCACGGTAATGTCATTAGGCAGAGATGTGCAGCATCAGTATGAGCATGAACCTTTTCATTTCAATCTGTTAATGATGATGATAAACGCAAACTCTAGTCAGAGGCAGCAGCTGTTAAGTAACGGCCATATTGTTTGTTTCCTCTCCTCCCCAGCATGTGGGGAGGGGTCAGGGGGCGCAGAGGACGAGGGCGAGGCCGACGCCGGATGGATAGAGGGTGCCGCCATCCTGCTGTCCGTGGTGTGCGTCGTCCTGGTGACGGCGTTCAATGACTGGTCCAAAGAAAAGCAGTTCCGGGGTCTACAGAGTCGGATCGAGCAGGAGCAGAAGTTCACCGTCGTGCGGAAAGGAAACGTCATACAGATACCTGTGGCTGACATGGTGGTGGGGGACATGGCCCAGGTCAAATATGGTGAGGAGACCATCGCAAATGCTTATTAAGCAACTTAAAAACGTTTTTACTATTGACTACTGTCTGCGATTGTGGCTTCCCTCAGACAAACTGTGTTAAAAGGCGTCCCCTCACTCCTCACTCTGCAGTTTCCTTCTTTGTTGGATGCCTATGGGACCATGATTATGTTATTTGATCCCATAGACACTGAAGACACTGAACAACTGAGACAAGATCCTAATTCTGCTGTTGGACGTAACCTGAGACTAAACCAAAAACATTAAAAAAGGTGTCTCCTAAGGTTTTATATCAGTTTCTGACTCTGAAAGTGGGAACAACAAAATAATCCTCCCAATCTATTTCATCTCTAAAAGGGGTCTTTAACCAGATCACACATTTAGGCTAATTTACATCATCTTCTGATGATAACTGATGTAATAACTTGTAATGCTTTTCCCCGTTTTCACTGAGCCTCCCCTGTAGCTGTCATTAGTCCCCAAGGTGAGGCCTGCCCCCCAGTTTGGAAACCTCCGGATTCATTATTTCATATGTTCCAACTGATTTTACTAGTAAAAATATATATATATCTGAGAAAATAAAAAATAAAACAATGTATATGAAGTGGCTGACTGCTAATACCAGCAATCTTGTGCCGCGTAAGTATTTTAGCCGATGAAAATTTAATTCCATAAAGTGAGTATGTTTGGAAAACACTCTTTGTTTGAGATTGATAATCTTACTATATTAAAACAGTACAGAAGAGATATATATTTTAATGGCATTTTTGCCTTTAATTGATAGTTCAGTGGAGAGAGACAGAGAGAGGGGGAAGGCCATGCAGCAAAGGGCCGCCCGAGTCGGGATTCGATACAGGGCCGGCTGCAGCGAGGACTATGGCCCCTGTATATGGGGCGCCTGCTCTACCAACTGAGCTAAACAACACCCCGACATTTTTACCAATAAACTAAAATAAGATAAGATAAGCTAACCACCTGTTAGCTATATTTTGCCTCAAATTAGCATAAACTAAAGAGGTATTTAACGTCTTTGAACTTGGAAAACGTGTCAATGCCACTTTTCCCCAGAATGTTGACCACTATTTGCAGAGTAGCCTACTACATCTGTGTAACATGTAGTGGTGCGGTATTTTATAACATGTCCACAACATGCTGAAATCTGCTTGTGAAGCACTGTAATGTGCTGACGTGTGAAACAGGACGTGAACTACAAGGTGAATCAAACACTGATCTGAGCTCATGTGTGTCCAGGGGACCTGCTGCCAGCTGACGGGATCTTGGTCCAAGGCAACGATCTGAAGATAGACGAGAGCTCTCTGACAGGAGAGTCTGACCACGTACGCAAGTCTGTGGACAAAGACCCAATGCTGCTCTCAGGTTTGTTTTCACATTTCACATTCATCTTTTTGAATGATGTTTCTGCCACAAAGCTGGAGGATATCTATGTGTGTGTGTGTGTGTTGACACATTTTTGTGAACACAATAACTCAACACTACATTTTTCGAGAGCAGACTACAGGTAACAACTGTGGAAATGGTCTTATTACCTCTGGATTAGCTTTCTGCATCTTGACAAAATGATGGAAACACCTGACAAATGATGTTACTAAAATAATATTAACATTCAGTACTTATTGAAGTTTATGCTTTGTTCAGTTAAACTCAATGGAAACATTTGAGATGGCATTTTGTGGGTGGGGCTTAATCTAGCATTGTTGTCACCATGAGTGTTCATATCATTGAAATTGACACCCTGTGTAAACCCATAGACTGTATGTCCCCTACTCTAATTAATATTCTTTATTAACATTACATATATCACATAAAACTGGATTGTTATAATGTAAAAGCTTCTGGTGACAAATTCACATCCTCTTGACTTAACGGCCTCTTTATTTTTGCTACTTAGCTATTTTGGTAAACCTGGCTAACACCAAACAGCAGGCAGATAGAGTAAGCACTGGCTTGTGGACGAAGCAGAGAATTCATCAGAAAACGAGACAGATTTTTTTTCTTAAGCGTTGGTGGAGACCAAAACAGAGGTATAAGGAAATTGAATATTCATAGGTTGGCCAGAGCCATGACTCTAAATCACCTCTAACTTTGGATTGACTGTTAACAACTCCAATATGTGATAATGTATCTTTTGTATTTCTGTCCCCAAAATCCATTCAGTCAGATCCAAAACAGAAGTTTGACTCTTCAATGTATGTCCAATAAAATGACGTAAACGCTTCAATGCATCTCTGACATTCCCATTTCCCCTAACCATTTAAATGCTCACCTTGAGTCCAGACAAAACGCTGGGCTTCTACTACGACTCCTTGACCTCATGACCTTTTGTCTGACCTGCTTTGGGTACACTCCAAAGCCAGGGTCAAGGTCTATTGATTTTCTTTTTTCAAGTTTGCTTTCTCCTCTGTCTGCGTGACAGTGATTTTTATTGGGCTGAACTCTCTGCACTGAAAACATTTTTAAAAAGCACCTTTTTAAAAACACCAACTGTTGTTTCCTATGTGTGACCACTTGGGGGTGCAGCTTTGCACCCAGCACTGGTTCCTGGATTGAATCTAAAACACTAATCTGTTTGGACGTGAAGGTACCCACGTGATGGAGGGCTCGGGCAGGATGCTGGTGACAGCTGTAGGTGTCAACTCGCAAACAGGCATCATCTTCACCCTGCTGGGGGCTGGAGAGATGGAGGAAGAAGCAAAGGAGAAGAAAGGTAAGTAGACAAGTTGAGACACTGAATGTACAGCAATGAATCATAATGTGTGAAAAATAGAGACATTTTTGTGGAAGATACGCGGCAGAAAATTGAACAGATGTAATATTTACATTGACGTGTACTGACCCACATCGATGGACTGAAAGGTCAGGGGCTCAGCCAGGGGTTAGAGGGGTCGGGGGGCCCTCTGTTTGAAGTGTTTCTTGATGGGAAATAAATGAAGTCAACAGGAGGAGATTCAAGACAAAAACAAAGAGTCTCCAGTTGTCTGCAGAGAGGAACTAAACACCACAAAGAACAACTACAAAGACACACACTGCAGCGTGCGTTCGTATACGTGTTGGTAGTGTTAGTCGGGTGTCTAACTGATTTCAGATAAGGGCCTCAACAGGAAACACACCAGTTTAACCTTGTAGATAATTTAGCCCACATCCTCTCCATCCCTCTCTCCTCTCCCTCCCTCCCTCCCTCCCTTCTTTTCCCCACTGTCACACACTCTCCGCCATCTCTCCCTCCCTCTCTCTCTTTCTCTTTCTCTTTCTCTCTCTCTCTCGGTCTCTTGTTTACCCCACTCCTGTGCCCTCTTTCACTTTCCTGTCTGTGCCGTCCCTGCTGTCTCCCCTCCTGTTTCTCCTTCCCTCCCTTAATCTGAGAGAGAGAAAGAGAGAGAGAGAGAGAGAGAGAGAGAGAGTGGCTGCAGATTGAATCAATTATTGAAAGAGCAGGAGAGAGAGAGAGAGAGAGAGAGAGAGAGAGAGAGAGAGAGAGAGAGAGAGAGAGAGAGAGAGAGAGAGAGGGAGCCAGGGAGATTCAGGGAAAAGTGTTGGTTGGTCAATGCACGAAGCATTAGTCTTATGCTCAAATTTGTTTTGGAAGAGCCGTGCAGTCAGAGCAGAGCTGCAGACAACAATAGAGGCTACACATACTTTCAGAAGCACTTAAGGTTAATATCATTACCTGTGCACTCGTCCATGATTGTACCGTGGCAGCTCTCTCTTGTGCATGGGAATGTGCGCAGCGATATTAGCATATTAAAAAGAGGAGGAAACACTGTGGCGTTCGTGGGATGCAGATAAAGGAGTTAGCCGATGATGCTTATTTCTCTGCCTGTTGTCGTCAATTTGTTCCCAAAGTGTTAGTTGGGAAACTATGATGTATTTGCGCCAATTGCAGCCTCGGTGGGCCGGATCATTCAGACAGTCATTTACTGGAGTTAATACATTATTCATAAGACTTCCACAAATGATATAACTTGTTAGGTTTTCCTCATGCAATAATGTGGGTTTGCTCACGTTTATTTTTTGATCTGTCTCTTATTTTGAAATTTAGGTTATGTCCACTTTTCTCCGGTCTATATAATCATCTACTAAAGCAGCAACAGTCAAACATACAAGCACATTCACTACCTGAGTTTTTTATTCTTCCCTTTTTGCTCTCTTTTGTTTCCCCCTTTTTGCCAAATCCTCTCATGTGCCCCCCAAAACCTTCCTTCCCCCACACACTCCCCCAACCAGAGGACAGTACTCAGTTGCCCATCTCTACAGATGCCAGTAACAGCACAGTCACCAATGGTATGTGAGAACAAAGTTGTCTGCCCCACTCCTTTCCTCAGCCACTGAATGGACCCCAGTAACACAGTGCAGTAAAGTGACAGTGACCCATGACGGTCTCTCAGTCTCTTGACCCAGTGTATGGAGATGTGTGTACCTTTATTACTCTTCCCTTCAGTATTGTTTCTCTGTGTTTTTCTCTGTTTCTGAAGATGTGTCTTTGAGGTGTTGATGGACACGTGAACACTTTTTTTTTTCTTGTCTTCTTTATTCCCTTATCTTCGTGTGTTTCTGTGTCTAACATCCTCCCTCTCTCTCTCAGGAAAACAACCTGATGGAGCCGTGGAGAACAATCAGAACAAAGGTAAAAAAAAAAAAAAAAGAAGCTCAACATGTGTTTGAAGCTTGGTTTGAAGTGAGCCGTCACCTTGTTAAAGGGATAGTTCAACATTTTGGCAAATAGGCCCAATGCCATAATCCCTATCGTTTTAGCAGTAGGTTCATTACCTTTAATTGTCGGTGCAAGCTATAACGGTGCTAGAACGGCGGAGCAGAGCCGCGAGCTGCTCAGAACTACGCTACGGAGTCTAATGGGATTTCTTGGTTTCCCTCATCAAATACACAATCCAACAACTCCAAACACTCCAAAAAGTTGTGACCTGCACATCCACCACGCTATGAGATAATAACGGAACGTTACAAGTTGTTTTTGAGGTAAATTCATGCAAAACCACAGATGCACAGTTTTTCGGCAAGCAGTCTCTGCATTTACCTCGAAAACAACTCAGTTGATGATGGAAACCAAGGAATCCCATTAGCCTCCGTAGCATAGCTCTGAGCAGCTTGTGGCTCTGCTCCGCCGTTCTAAAAATAGCTTGCACCGACAATTACAGGTAATGAACCTACTGCTATGACTACTGTATAGGGATTATGGCAATGGGCCAATTTGCCAAAATGTTTAACTATCCCTTTAAAGTGCAGTGCTGAAGAGGATGTATATGCGTTATAGGAGTGTGTGTGTGTGTGTGATTGTGTGTGTTTCAGCTAAGAAGCAGGATGGGGGTGTTGCCATGGAGATGCAACCCCTGAAGAGTGCGGAGGGAGGAGAGGTGGAGGACAGAGAGAAGAAGAAGACCAACGTTCCAAAGAAAGAGAAGAGCGTGCTGCAGGGCAAACTCACCAAACTGGCCGTTCAGATCGGCAAAGCAGGTAAAAGTCACACCTGAGCCGAGCAGGTTTCACACCCACGGCAGAACCTGTAGCCGTCAGTCCCTCCGAGCTCGCGTGGCAGTGACGCGCAGCCGAGCTCTTGCCGAATGTAAGAAATGATTATAAGGTGCAACAACTCACACTTAGGATTGTGTTGCATTGCTGCTCAGTAGCAGACAGATGCGTAGAGGGCGACGTTCTCAGGTTCTGCGGTGTAAACTTTCTCATTCAGAAGGTGACGTCAGAGCAGGCTGATCGAGCGACACTGTCGTCTTTGACTCCCTCCGCAGGTTTGGTGATGTCGGCCATCACCGTCATCATTCTGGTGCTGTACTTTGTCATCAACACGTTTGTCGTCGAAGGTGAGTGCGTTTTTAGCTTCCCAGTAAACAACACATGCAGCGATGCATGAATCACTCTTTAAAACAGGCTCTGTTGTTTGGCCTTAATATGCAGTGCGGTGTGTGTGTGTGTGTGTGTGTTGCAGGGCGCACTTGGATGGCAGAGTGCACTCCGGTCTACGTACAGTACTTTGTCAAGTTCTTCATCATCGGAGTCACTGTGCTGGTGGTGGCCGTCCCAGAGGGCTTACCGCTCGCCGTCACCATCTCTCTGGCCTACTCTGTCAAGGTAGACCCTGCAGCCTGATGAACGCTTGGATGAATGATTTGACACATATGACTTACAGGTTGTATAATCAGTGTAACTATGGGTGTGTAATAATCAAACCCATGGGTGTGTGAGGACAGCATCGAGACGTGAACCTGCTGAAAGTACAGCATGTTTCACTTCAGGGGGTGGAGCATGTCCTACAGTACATGTAAACAACGCTTTCTTCTACTCTTTTGCTTTTTATATACGGAAAGCCAAGGGTTAGATAAGAGAACTGGCACCAGTCTCATATCTATTGCTAACATAGCTTTGCATGATGACTAAAGACAGGTAATCAACCAGCCTTGCTCTGCCCAAAGGTAAAAAGCCAAGGCTGTCAATCAATGTAAATATTTAATCGTGATTAACTGGATGAGGGTCCTTAGTTAATCACGATTAATCACAAATTAACTACATTCGTTCAAAATGTGCCATAAAGGAATATTTAAGTGTTTAATAGTGGAGAAATATGCTGCTTTATGCAAATTTAATATAAATATGTATTAAACAAATTGTCCAGAAACCCTTAAAGGCCTAACTGCATTTAGCATATTTAAAAAAAAAAGCTTAAATAATAACATGGTGGCAGTATCTAAGTGTTTCAGACGGTTTGATTCAAACTGTGGGTTGGTCAAAAAGGTCAGTCACTGAATGTGTGTTAACTGTACATCAGAAACAAAAGTTGCATTAAAAAGGAATTAGCATAAACATGTTACGAGGTGATGTAAGTAAACAGTTAAATAAATACAGGTATAAAAAATAAAACAGTAGTTTAGTAGTAGTAAAATGATTTACGATCGAGACATAACTCAATAAAAAGAACCTGAGTGTTGCGGTTTTAACTTTTATTTCAATTCATTTAAAAAGTGGAATGTACATATACAGGATCACACACATCCTCAACAGTGGTTTATTCATGACATTAATTACTTACTTTTTTTTCCCACATATGCACTTGTATCATGTGAGCCTACAATAATCACTATGCTTTACCCACACAAGGTCAACGTCAGTCAGTAACATCCACGGCATTTACTCCTTCAAGAATATCTTATATCTTATTTACCATGAATTTTCATTTAAGTGAAGAGGTATTGAATTTTTCCTTCCTCTCTCCTTCCTTTCATCAATCCATTTCTCTCCGCCTCTCTGTCCTTCCACCCACTCCTCTATCTGTCATCATTCACTCTTACCCCACCCTTCTTTCCACCCCTCGCACATCCCTCTGCTCTCCATCACCGTGTCCCATGTAGAAAATGATGAAGGACAACAACCTTGTGCGCCATCTGGATGCCTGCGAGACCATGGGCAACGCCACGGCCATCTGCTCCGACAAGACCGGCACCCTCACCACCAACCGCATGACCGTTGTGCAGACTTACCTAGGTGAGTGAATAGCCCAAAAAACAAAAAAACTAAAAGTCTTTATTGATTCTCCTCAAGCGTCATAAGGTGAGGTACCTGAGGTAGTTTAATGAGAAAATCTGGACCACTTTAAAGGGATAGTTCAACATTTTGGCAAATTGGCCCATTGCCATAATCCCTATAGTTTTAGGAGTAGGTTCGTTACCTTTAATTGTCGGTGCAAGCTATTTTTAGAACGGCGGAGCAGAGCCGTGTGCCAAAATGTTGAACTATCCCTTTAAGCAAAGAAGAATAGACATTTGTTTTACTAAATCCACATGTTCCATAGTGTTCATAGTCACTTTACATTACCAATATATAAATGCATATTATAAAGTTAAACAAGATAAGTTGCAAGAGAGGGAATTGGCATGAAAATGTTTAATTAAGTTAAATTTTATTCAGTTTTATATGCATATTGGTAGACCTGCATAATTAATTGCAGTGTCATCATAATTGCTATATGGCCAAGTGCAATATTCAAATGGCAGGGGATGCAATTTGTGCAGTGTCAGCACCAAAAGTGTTGTGATGCTACAGAGACGCCATGGCGGGCAAATCATATCGGCATGATGCAACGGGACATGTTTGCTTGGCACAAGACCTGACAAAAGTCACATCAGCGATTTTCATATTTCTTAAGAGACAAATCAAAGCAAACATGTCCATCCACAATGAAATCACTATTGCATACTGCAGTCGCAATATCTGCCCATGTAATTGAAGTGTGATGTTTTATTTTTTATTTTTTACATATTATACAGCCCAGTGTAGCAGGAAATCATAGTATGCATATCAAGACACTTAAGGTCAAGCTTTATTTTATTATAGAGAGAAACCCAGCAGGACCCACAGGAAGCCAACACTCAGCAACAGTGGGAGGAAAAACTCTGCTTTAACAGGAAGAACCGGGCTTAGGGGTTGGCGGCCATCTGCTTCGACCTGTTGGTCACAATGACTGGGAGACACACAAAAAAAGTGACCACTGGATTAGATTAACTAGCGCACGTACACGGTTGTCATGTTTACCTGATTGATTTAGTCTGTAACATCTCTCTGTCGGCCTGGGTACTTACTGTTCTATCACACTGCTTATACTCTCTCAGATATCATATATATGATGGAGGCAGCTGGAGATAACACGTAGGTTGAGAGTGCAGAGATTATTATTGAAATGTGTTAAAGTTAGACTGTTGTTGCCCAGGTGACGTGCACCACCGAGTGATCCCGGACCCTGGACAGATCAACTCCCGAACACTGGACCTGTTAGTCAATGCTATCGCCATCAACAGCGCCTACACCTCCAAGATCTTAGTGAGTCATGCACGGACAGAGATCGTGTTGTTTTGCAGAGAGTCCCTCTCTGACCTTGTGGATTATTGTTTTTTTTGTTTGTTTGTTTCCTCTCTCATCACTCTGTCGTGTACTTTTCTGTTTTCCTCCCTCGAATCTACCACCTCAACTCGCTTCAATCGAATCGTCCATCAGCCACCTGATGTGGAGGGGGGCCTGGCCAAGCAGGTGGGCAACAAGACAGAGTGTGGCCTGCTGGGATTTGTATTAGATCTACAGCAGGACTACACCCCTGTCAGAGAGCAGATCCCCGAGGAGAGACTGTACAAGGTAAGGAACCGTGCACCACATCCACCCTCACAATTATAATGTATTAATAGTTACCTGCTGCAGCCTGAACAGAAGACTTTGTCACAGTTCATCTCGTACAGCTTGTTTAAATACATATTCATCCATACATGTTGAACATGTGCTGTGGTTGCACTGTATTAGATTCTCAGCCTGAGGTCAGGACCCCGTGTGCAGGAGTGTTGGAGTAAACAAAAGGCATTTGTCAAATTGTGTAGTAAAACTCTATATATTTTGGCAGGATGCTTTACTATACAGGAATCAGATATCGCAGATTAAAGCTCACATGGTAGCTTGGCACACTCGCAGTCCCCTGAAGTAGGTCACAATACACAGATGCAGTTTGTTGCACTTCTGATGATGTAGCAGGTCTCAATCTGCATCGTGCTGTACAGTAGACAACGATCACAGGCGCTGGGATTTCTCTCAGCAATTTGCTGCAAGACGTCACAGACAGCACCAACACCACCTTCCCGCAGTAGTAAAGAGACAAAGAATAGACAGGGTGTTTCTTTCTGTGCACTCATGCTATGTACAAACTAATGTCACAACAATGTGTTCAGTCTCATGCACGAGGTAAAAATCCAGCCTTTCAGAAAATAGTTGTAGAAAAGTGGTTATTTAATTAATTGCAATTAATCAGAATTTAACATGCTTGCTACATTTTAATGTAACTTTATTATACCTCAACCGAAATCATGACAAATATTGTCCAGAAACCCTCAAAGGCCTCACTGCATTTGGCATCAAACAACATGCTCAAATTATAACATGATGGCACCACCTGAGTGGTAACTGAACTACCAGCAGAGGTGGTTTACAACTGATTCAAACTATGGGTCGGGCCAAAGGCCAAAACAACAGAAGATGTTTCATTCATGCGTCAAAAAACAATTGTGACGTTAAAATGAATTTGCATTGAGGTTTCATAATCCCGTTAACCTAAACAGCTGTCGTTTTTAGCAATGTCCAAGAATGGGTTCCAATGTTATTTCATGTTCTTTAACATAAACTGCAACCACTTATTAAATGATAAGGGTTTAAATGATTACAACTGATTTCCTCTCTCTCTCTCTCTCTCTCTCTCTCTCTCTCTCTCTCTCTCTCTCTCTCTCTCTCTCTCTCTCTCTCTCTCTCTCAGGTGTATACATTCAACTCGGAGCGTAAATCCATGAGTACGGTGATCAAGCTGCCTGACGGTTCCTTCCGCCTCTACAGCAAAGGAGCTTCTGAAATTATGCTGAAGAAGTGAGTGATGGGTGAAGACGAGGGAGGTGGAAAGTGGAATAATTGTATCTAATGATTAATGATGGATGAATAGAGCAAACTTTATATTTACCTGTCTCCAGGTGTTCCTACCTCCAGGATGCCAATGGAGAGGCGCGCACTTTCCGACCACGAGACAGAGATGAGATGGTCAAACAGGTGAGACCTGATGATCCAAAACTTCAAAGTGCAAATTACTAGCGTCTATAGTTTATGAAATATGTTGGTTTTGTTTGAAATGAAGAAAAAAAAATCAGAAATAAAAAAAAAGAGTAAATTATAAGGAAATAAGTCATGGAGATATGAGAGTAGTGTCAATCTTCTCATTACTGTTTACAGAAAACAAATGCCTTTCACAAAATAGCAAATAATGTATTCGAAAATGTTGTATTGACAGCATTGTTGTAACGGCTGCTCACTCGGTTCAGCCTGTGTGTTGCTTTCTCTCTACTGTTTTTCTTATCTAGGTGCAGGTGCCACCGTTTGTGCCTCGTGTGTCATGTAGCTAATAATTGTTCACGGAGACTTTTGCAGTGGCGATAACGATCAGATCTGACAGAAACCATCCTGCGCCTCAAAAGCTAATACAAAACAAACTTTGAAGAGCCGTCAGGTGATTTGAATGCTCTCAGGATGGAGCGGAAATGAAGTTATTACATCCTGAGACTGTTCTGATCAAAACAAATGTCTGATAAGCAACCACAGCTGAAACCACATCAGACAGAGTATATGGTCCAAATCTGGTAGATAGGAAACCTCTTCACTACATCAGTCCATGTGTATGTAAGATATTTAGCAGCCAAACACATGTATCTGCTCCACATACAGTGGATGAGCCCGTGCAGGCGGAGCGAGCATTGTTTCGCTGACTGACAGGCTGACTGACCTAAATCTGGCTCATGATGAACGCAGCTAGCGCCGTGAGAAAAATAACTCTCCTCCTTACACAACTTTATTTCCAGCTCAGTTGCTCGGTTTGCAAAGTGGCAGCTTTATGTCTCCTCTTCTTCGCGTCACGTTGTCTTCCCTCTGCTCTGCTGTCTGCGGTCGGCTGGGGGTCTTTTCCCCACAGCCCTGTCACAGAGTATTCTCACAAAAGGTCGTCAGACATGAACTCACAAACTGTGGGCAGGCAATTTAATCCAGTGTTTGCATCAGATCAGATGTTGTGAGAGATGTATGAAGTGTCATGGTAAAAGTTGGTGATATATTGCGGAGCTGTTTGTTCTGATCAGAGCTGTAATGATTACTGATGAATAGGTCATTGAACCAATGGCGTGTGAGGGATTGAGGACCATCTGCATTGCATATCGTGACCTGCCGTCTAATCCGGAGCCAGACTGGGAAAACGAGGCAGAGATAGTGACGGAGTTGACCTGCATCACTATTGTTGGGATAGAAGATCCAGTGCGGCCTGAGGTAAGACACCGCAGAGTTTCAGCTGCCGTTGTGAGCGTGTGTTGGATGTTAATCTGTATTTTAAAGAGCGGCTCAGACTGTGTTTTTGAACACGTTTCCTCTATCTCTCTAAGGTGCCTGACGCCATCCTTAAGTGTCAGCGCGCAGGCATCACGGTGCGAATGGTGACTGGAGACAACATCAACACAGCCAGGGCCATCGCGGCTAAATGTGGCATCATCCACCCCGGGGATGACTTCATTTGTCTAGAGGGCAAAGACTTCAACCGACGAATCAGGAACGAGAAAGGAGAGGTGAGCTGGGGTCGCAAATTGGCGTGATGCAGGGGAAAATGTCATATAAGTTTTCTGAAAATGAACTCAAAAGGCAACACAAATCTTTTTTATTTTTAAGATAGAACAACATTTTTTTATGAGCCAAAATGAAGACGCTTGTTTGTTTTATAACGACCTGATACGATTTAAACCCTAATCATTTATAGTTTTTTTTAAGCTCAATCTGAAAAACATCAACAACTAATTGCTACTCAATAATTAATTCTGTCAAATCAATGTAGTGGTGTAATAAGTACAAAAAACATCTGTCTATATTGTTTTTCATGTGGAAATAACTAGATAGAGACCCTCATTCACAACATTAAACATGAGGAACGGAATGCAGTACTCAGGTCTCAGTAATAGTAATACAATAAATAAACAATAAGTAATAACTAACACACTAAAATAGAAAAAGTCTATAAAAGTAAAAGTTGATGAAAAAAAAAAATGGTTTATCAGAAAGTGCTAGATGTAGGTTCAAAAATGCATTACTAGACAGTGTAGATTACAAGAAATGGGCCCACCACCCTGAAGTGTTTTGATAAGTAAGTAAAAAAAAAAAAGAATAATAACCATTTGGCCATAGTCCTCCAGGGATGAATGTCTTTGAGTAAACTGCTGCTCAGACGTCTGTTCTGCAGTGAGTTATGTCTGACATTCAGTATGATGTGTCTTTGTCCTCTGCAGTCAGTGCGCTCTGCTTTCATCTCACCCCATTTAACTGTATAATTTGAATTTAGCAGCATGTTTAATAGGATGGATTAGCTGCTGATTAGCGCTGTGGTTCTGCAGCACGAATTAAAATTTAAATTTAAATGCTGTGTGTAAATTGTCATTGTGTGAGAGTGCACTGTGGTCAAGTTGATATAAAGGCTCGTTTCACAGCGCTGCCAAATCTGCCCAGCACTTTGGATCAACACAACATCTATAGTGACAGGAGGGAGTTGTCAATCTGTTGTTTAGTCATCATCACACACTCTTTCCTCCGTTTTCCCTCCTTCTGATGGACAGATTGAGCAGGAACGCATCGACAAAATCTGGCCCAAACTCCGTGTATTGGCTCGATCTTCACCAACGGACAAGCACACACTGGTTAAAGGTGAGTTTTAGGTTCATTACTCACACACACACACACACACAGATATCCATTTATACACAACAAGAGCTAATTTTTCGTTCCTGTTTGTGTGCAGGCATCATTGACAGCACCGTCATAGAGCAGAGGCAGGTTGTCGCAGTAACAGGAGATGGAACTAATGATGGACCAGCTTTGAAGAAGGCAGATGTCGGCTTTGCCATGGTAACCTGAAATATTATTCTTCTATAGCAGCTCATTCATGTGCTGTAGTAATAGACGTATATAGATCCAATTGTAGGAACAAGAGCTCCTTTACATACAATGTGGACCAACACAATGTATTAATGATTTGATATTACATTTTCTTAGTGTTTCATTTGAAGTTTCCATAACCTCCAATCAGAAAAGAGGTGGCTCTGATCCTTCTGATTGGCTGACTGTTTTCTAAAGGATCAAATAAAAAATGTATTTAGCGTATTTCGACACTTGAGTCGGGTTTACCTTGCTGCAAGGTTAGGAGGTGGGCAGGGCTTGGGGTGGGGCTGAAATTGGTGATTGCTTTGTTGTGACATCACAAAGTTACAGAGCTCCTAATGGCTTATTTTAGGGCTCAGTGTCTGAATAGAGTCTGTGTGCATTTCTCTGTGGACTGAGGCTTTGATACTTTCACAGTATTAATATAGAACCTAGAGCTGATTTATAATCAAAAAAGCCATGGAAATCTCTTAATTCAATATGGACATATTACATTACATATGGAATAATGTCACTCTGATTATAAATGTACAATTTATAGAGCTATTTTATGTGTTTTATGTTTTATGTCTCGGGTGTCAGACATTGCTGTAGTCCATAAAAAATACTTTTAAGAATGTCATTTATTTGATTGTCAATAGAGAAAATTCTACCAAATAATTAAAGTGCTATAAGTGCAACAGGTACAAATTATTAGTGAATGCCTGATGGTCTCACAGCAATAATATAGAAGCTAAACCTGCTGTATAATCAAAACAGACACTTAATACAATGTGGGATATTTAAAATAATCAATATATTTGTGGAGGAATACATATCTCAAAAACCTGAGTATATTGTATTTGATTGATTAATTAACTATTATATACCATGCATTTGATATTTGGCCACAGCTCTTACTCATGCCAAGTGTTAGCACTTGGGGGTAGGACAACAAGATATTGAGACGGCATCTCTCCAAAATAATTTGAACGCTTGAATGCTCGCATCATGTCACGAGTGCTCTGTCTCCTCCTCACTCTGTCTTAATCTCTGTCTCAGGGTATTGCGGGGACAGACGTGGCTAAAGAGGCGTCGGACATCATCCTGACGGATGACAACTTCAGCAGCATCGTCAAGGCGGTGATGTGGGGACGAAATGTCTACGATAGCATTTCCAAGTTCCTGCAGTTCCAGCTCACGGTCAATGTAGTAGCTGTCATAGTGGCATTCACTGGGGCCTGCATCACTCAGGTAGACAGATCTATTAATAAACATGCATGCTGACACACACACGCACACACACCATACACACTCAGCCTGTATCTGTTAAAGCAAGCACTAAAATGCTAGTTATTCAACACATTCATTTACATCCATCTATGCAAGCATAACCAAAACTAGTGCTTCTACTATTTACATTAACCTGCTTTGTGTCCCCATGAGGAAGACATGTCCTCATAACCTCATCCTGGATATCTTTAGGTCCCCACAACGCCAGTAAAACCTGTACGACACACACACAGCCTCCAACTTTTACACAGTGTTATTAACTGCAAACCCTTTTATCCCACCTCTGCTACTTGACATCTGTTTTCAGTGTCATTAACTAAGCCAATAATCCACACAAAAAGAACAAGAGAAAACCCAACGCACGCACACACACACACATCACCACAAGAGACCTGATCCCTTTTAACAGATCATGAACTTGTGGAACAGAAAGAAGCAACACAAATTAAACAAAACTTTTGTTCTGTTGCTTATATAACCTGGTCGATGAATGTATTAACAGACTCTAATGATTCATTTTGACACAAAAGTTGCTCTTAATGTGAGTAGGCGGGGGCGCAGGCCTGTCACATCACTGGGGTCGGGGTTCAGGGAGGTCAGACTCATGTCAGCGTAGTGGTTCATGACGCAGGCCTCTGGCTGCAAATCTCTCCACAGGACTCTCCTCTGAAGGCGGTGCAGATGCTGTGGGTGAATCTGATCATGGACACTTTCGCTTCTCTGGCCCTGGCCACCGAACCCCCCACCGAGGCCCTGTTGCTACGGAAACCCTACGGCCGGAACAACCCGCTCATCTCACTGACCATGATGAAGAACATCCTGGGTCATGGAGTGTACCAGCTGGTCATCATCTTCACCTTGCTGTTCATCGGTGAGCACACACACACACACACACACACACACACACACACACACACACACACACACACACACACACACACACACACACACACAGACGATTGATCGAGGTATTATGTTGTTCAAGTTTTATTCTCAGCCTGTTTTTATAGACAAGATAACACGGTGCCTGGGTGGACACACACAAACACACTGCTGCTGTGTTAAAAAGTTGATTTGCCTGGCAGCAGATCAGCCACACTCCCTAATGAACACATCTCTCACCTCCTGTCCTCTCCCTCCAGGTGAGCGCATATTTAACATCGACAGTGGCCGCAACGCCCCGCTCCACTCGCCCCCCTCTGAGCACTACACCATCATCTTCAACACCTTCGTCCTCATGCAGCTGTTCAACGAGATCAACGCCCGCAAGATCCACGGAGAGAGGAACGTCTTTGACGGCATATTTGCCAACCCAATCTTCTGTTCCATCGTTCTGGGAACGTTTGCTGTGCAGGTACGGTTATGGCCTTTAATGGTTTTCTCTACTATCTGATAGAGAACATTGTCAGTTGTTGGTGTTGTCCAGTGTTTTAGATCAGTTTAAGGTATTTTTTATTCTATAGTAATGGTGGGAATAGAGTCAGGAATGTGGGGAAGGTGAGAGAAAAAACCAAGGTTTTATTCATAAAACCCTTATTATACAGAGGAGGAGCCTCTCTTCTGATTGGCTGACTATATGACACTTAATATAATAGCCTATTGCAGATTTCATCCAATCAAATCCTTGCAAGGTTGGATTGGTCAAGGAGGGTGGGGTTTGGAGGGGGGGGGGGGGGGGGGGTGGCTGAGAGTAAAGACTATCAAAGTGACTACGAGGACTTTCGGAAAGCGGAAGTGTTTTCACACTACATTTCCCATGAGCCTCCATGCGCACAGTCAAATTCTTGGACCGGTGCAAGACTGACGAAAGGACAACATTTGCCAAGAGTGTTTTCATTAATCAAGAACGAAGGTCAGAGGTTCGAAAACGATCAGATACCGTCGTAGTTCCGACCACAAACGATGCCAACTAGCGAACCGACGGCATAATTCCCAGCAGCGTCCGGGAAACCGAAACTAGGAAATGCTGGGTGAGTCGACCACTAAATAATAATATCAAAATAACTATAAAGACAAAATGATATATTTATCGAAAATGGACCCATTAACAAGTGTGGGTAACGTAGATTCATCCACATTAATATGAGACTCTTTTATAGCCAAAGGCGAACTCCTCGGGGTCTCTTTGTTATGGAAATCCTCATGGCTCATTTTAAGGCCCAATTTCTGAATACAGGCTGTGTGCATTTCTCTGTGGACTGAAGGTTTACATAGACCAACATAGACCTGGTTTATAATCATAAAAGACATGAAAGCTCACTTTATACAGTATGGACCTTTAATAACAGTTGTGGACATGGACTAATTTAAATCTGATCACTTGGGAAGTCCAGACTGAAGAACGCTTGTTTGTGTCACCACTGAATGGAAGTAGTTTATTTCTTCCATTTAGAGAGTTATTTTATATGTAGGATGTATTACATCTCAGATATTGCTGTAGTCAATGAAAAAGACTGTCAATTAAAATGATCCTTTATTAGATTTTCAATAGAGATGGTGCACTTTGCAACGGTTTGCTTGTAATTTGAATTAGATTTAGAAAGTACAAATTTAGTTGTGAATGCTCAGTGGCCTTCAGTGACAGGAGGAGACTGATCGTGACCAGGTGGTTGTGAATGGCTGGGGACTGGAATATATAAGTGCTACAAACTTGAACATTTCTACAGATGGCTGCTGTCTCGTTCACCGTCTGACAGACAGACTGTCTTTTAACTTAAACCTCGATTCTGCCCAGTGATACAAGTCCAAACTTCACCAACCCAAACAGGGCTGTTTGTTAAACTGACTTACAGTGAATCCACTTCACTGAGCAGGGAACTCTGGGTACACAGACAAGCAAACAATGACAGAGTGAGAGGTGAAGAGAGACGAAGAAGAAAGAAGAAGGATATTTTCCAAAGCTCTTCAGTGCTTGGTGGCACTCTGGGGAAGAACAAGAGAAGAAAGATAGCTGGAGGGGTACGGCAGTGAGAGAGACAAAGAAATGGTTCAGAGGAGTTTGGAGGAGAAGAGATGAGAGAGGGCTGAACAGTGGAGGCAGCTTGAGAGAGGGAGAGATAAAAAGAAAGATGGACTGTGTGCAGACAGATAATGTTAATGTGTATGTGTACAGTAGTCCCGACTGAGATTAATGATGATGAAGATGATAAATCACCTCCACTGGTGCAGGACGGTAGACCTACAGGGACGTGTCAGCGGAGCCCTGCTTTAAAGACACAGACTCCAAACCATTACTAATGCAGACTAGTTCCTAATGTTTCTTTTACACAGTGGCAGAAGGAGTGGTACAATTGTTATGACTGTTACGACTGAGGTCATGTTTCCCAGAATGAATTTGTTTCAAGGATTTCCAGTAATACAGTTTCTTTTTCTTTTTTTTCTTTTTTACAGTATTTCCTGGTAAATAGATGCAATCATCATCAGTGTTGCTGATGTTGTTGTGAGGGGATCTTGAGCTGTGGCTCACTGTCCAAACTAAAAAACATTTTTTTAAATGCCTCATTAAATTTAAAATGTATCTTCCTGAGATCCTTATCTTATTTGATATGACAGTTGTTGACAACGTTTTCCCTCACACAATTTGCAGCTGCAAAAAGCTAATAAATCACAACGTATCGCAATGTCACTGCAATATTTATCACAAAATGTTTAAAGTTGCAATGGTATCATGAATTAAGTATCATGAAAGTATTGCATGTTGAGGTCCCTGCTGATTCCCAGCCCTACACCACCTCACATAGTATTAGGTTCTCTTCGACTGTTCCTAATTATACCCTCTACATACGCGTCAAATTGTGAAAAAGGAGAGGATAGGATCTAAGTATCCCACTAATGGTTAGTACACACCATGTATAATTGATTGCAGTAGTAATACAAAAAAATGTTGGAGTGTGTTTGGGCACATTACAGGACGGGAAACCGGTGACAATGTCACAGAGTGTTTTTCTCCTCCTCCAGTCGTGACATACCAGAGGACATGTTGACTGTGGTTGGTGCAGCAGCGATAGATGGTGCAGTGCTGGTTCCTCCCCTGACGCTTGTGTTTGCGTGTCTGACAGTAATGATATCCCTCCTTGTGTCTCTGCCGCAGATCGTGATCGTGCAGTTTGGAGGGAAGCCCTTCAGCTGTGCCCCTCTCAACATGGAGCAGTGGCTCTGGTGTCTTTTCGTGGGAGTTGGAGAGCTGCTCTGGGGGCAGGTAAGCAGCTCTTCAGCCTGCTGAGTCAAACCACACTGAGCAAGTGTAGGCTGGCAGGCCTGGTTTACTTAGTTTCCCCTGAGGTGAGGCTAAGGAAACATTTTCATATTGACGCTTATGCTCTGTTCTGTTCCCTGCTGAATGCGGAAGTTGAAATAATCAGACTTTACCTGCATGAATCATGCTTGGAAAAACACACAGCTGCTCAGTGTCACACACACCATATCAAGTGTCGTCTTTAAAAATGACAAAGTGACAAACATGGCTTCCAGGTGATCGCCACAGTGCCGACGGAGCGGCTTCCATGCCTGAAGGAGGCAGGGCTGGGCCTGGAGCCCGGGGAGGAGGAAGGGGAAGAGATGGCCGAGGACGAGGAGGAGATCGATTGTGCCGAGAGAGAGCTGCGCCGCGGACAGATCCTCTGGTTCAGAGGCCTCAACCGCATCCAGACCCAGGTACCGTTTGACTGGGCCATCAAAACAACCCATAACCAAAAGCCTTTCACAGGAACACACAGACTCACACAGATATCAAGACACAACATCTTAACCACAAACTCCACATGGTCATGACACATGAGCAGTTTGTTTAAGCTGAATTACAAATATAGTCCATGGGCCAGACCAGATTTTGGTACCACTCAGAGTGGCAAAGTCTAGTAACATTTTTTGAAAAGGTACATGTCCATAGATGATATTTTGGTATGATAACCCATCCTAAGTGGTAGCTTTTTGACAGTTATCAGCTCATAAAGTTATCAACCCCCTGCAAAAAATAGGCCTCTAAACGCAAGGGGCATATCTTGTTTTGTGCTCATTTTCAGACCTTTACTCATATGTTATGAGGGCATGTTTGGTAGCATTTTAAAGTGTACAATCCCAGCTTTCATTTAGACCTAGTTTTGGGCATATCTACAAAATATAAAGGTCACATGGTCAAAGGTCAATCTGTCTCAACAACTATTTTTCCACTATTTTCGCCTAAACTGTAGTCTTTCTTTTAACACTGTGAAATGTAGGAACAGCACTGACACAAATAACAAAAACTGAAATACTCACAGGACTGTAACAATTCAGGAAATGCATAATCTTCCCATAATTTCCTACTATGAGGGATGATTATGGGTCTTAAAGTGGAACATGGGCCCAGGCGAGAATTGTCAATAACTGCTAATTCCTCTGTATTTCTCAAAGAGTTTTTATGTTTTCTATATATCTTTGTCCTAGTTATAATCATCATCATCATTATAGTCCAGAGTGAAGGCAACTTCTTCATCCTCCTCCACCCTCTGATTTGTTCATTTGTTCATTTCTGTACACTCGAGATTGTTGGTGAGGACAGGGGCATGTCCAGAGTATTTTCTGGTGGGGGGCACATGGGGTAGCAACAGTGAATCCGGGGGCGTGGGGGGGTGGGCACCCAAGTAACACCCAAGTGAAGGCTACCACTGATCGCTCTCTTCAATATTTATATTGTACAGTTACACACTATTTATACTATGTCTTGTAGCATTAATGCCTATGCCTATGACCTTTTCATTTTCCGTTGGCAGTGTCAACATTAAGATTATAATCAATCAATTACTAATCAACTCTATGTTATTAAAGGTGTACAGAAATGGGCGTTTGACCTGTTTGTGGCGCCGAGTTGTCACAAGCTGCAACACGAGTTTACCCGAGTAAGGAAAACGAATTTGATTGGTCGTTATGGAGCGGACGGGATATTCAAAGCTTGGGGCGAGCCCGAGCTCCGTGTGTGTGTGTGTATGTGTCAGACGTTTGACTGATGATGGATCCAATATCAGTGTCTGATGAATCGTGTACACGCTGACGTATAATCCGTGCGCCTGAATTATCCAATGCGGAAAAAAAATATCACACTTTCATCCCGGATTTACTCAAAAATAGAATTTTGCACAAAGTTTGGCCTACATCGTCTGATAGATGAGTTCTTACACTAATTTTATGACCCAGAGTGGGCTCAAATTCAATTTTCTTTTCTGTACACCTTTAACAAAAAGCTGAATAAGCAACATAAATTCTCAGTGAACAATATCTTATACTCTTACCCAGTAGTTAGAGCTCAGCTCTGGAGAATAAACATCTCAGTGTTTTGTGTAACAGTCAATATACAGAATGACCAGAACAAGTATTTCTCAAATATTGAAATTGACAACAATAACAATCTTACACCATTTTCTTTATTTAGTAGACAGAACACTGGGAAGTTTGCTGTATAGCCTACAACGTTTATTAGCGGCCTTAGGGCCGAATCTACTAAGATCCCAGATAAGGGGCGCTAAATTGCATGCTCGTAGTACAATTTTGCGTGTTTGGTTAGCGCAAGCAAAATAGGCGATCTACTAAGAGTAACCCGCTAAATGACGACACGCACAAACCGCAGTATTTAAATGGGGGTTTCCATGGAGAGTGTGGACAGAGATCTGGATGGCCACAAACGCAGAATGAAAATTTGATCTGATGGATTAATAGAGGGACAAATAAACATATTGTCGAGCTGCAGCAGAAGAAACAAGGGAGATTATATGTGATTGGTAAAACAAGAAGAGAACAGATGAAGTACAGAGAAGATGAAGAGAAAGGCCTATAAGGCAAAGAACAAAAGAAAAATATGGTTCATCATAAAACCTCTGCAAACGAGGAAGAACTGCTGTGATCAGTGTTGGGCAGCAGGTGTCAACTCGGGTCTAAACGCCCTGACCAGAGGGATGCGTGTGCTAGATAAATCTATTTGCATCTACTCCTCCCAATATTTTGCACATTCTGGCAGAAACGCCCATATTTGCATATTCATTGAGGCAAACACGCTAAATGGATTGCACGTGCAATTTTGACCATTTGAGAGATGCAATCCTCGGTGCGCCCGCTTAGTAGATCAGCTCCAGCATGTGTTTGCGTGTGCAATCAAGTTTGCGGTTTTATACACACAAACCTTTAGTAGATCTGGCCCTATGGTCAGAAATTAGTGGGTCTGTACACTGAACATAGGAGTGGTTAAGAGCGTTTCACAGTGATTGACCACGAGTCATTGACCATTTATGGGCACCTGACCCCCACAAGGGGGGCAGGTGCCCCTCCATGCCACCATGGCAGACCCGCCCCTGGGTGAGGCAGGAGAAGTCTGGAAGCCTACAGGTCTTTGTATGTGGTCGAAGGGTCTGACGGTGCTGAGTCCAGGCCAAATTTACCCCCAGGGGACAGTAAAGTGTATATATCTACAGTATCTAACTATCTATCTATCAACCGGGAGTTGTTGTGGGTGTGGTTGTGTTGGTCACTGTAGCATGTACAGCAACTCCAAAGCTGATCCCACAAGAGTTCAATTGGGTTGAGGTCTGGACGCCAATCAGGTACCAGTCATACACCTGTGACTGACACACACATGGCAGCACTTGGAGCTCAGTACAAGAGTGAATAGGCTACCCACGGGAGGATATTGCAGGGGATTTTGGCGTTTTTGGGAGGCACTGGCATCCCAGCTCTTCTTAAAGAATTAACTTCAACCTGTGTGCTTGATCCCATTCCATCTAGCTTCATCAATAACTGTCTCTCCATCATCACTCCTCTTATCACCTCAATTATCAACACCTCCCTCACCTCGGGTTTTCTCCCTTCTTTAATGAAGCTGTTGTCACCCCCATCCTGAAGAAACCTGGTCTCAGTCCCAACATCATGAACAATTTCTGGTCAATTTAAAACCTTCCATTTTTCTCTAAAATATGTGAACGTGTCATTTATGCCCAACTGAAAGCCCATCTCAGCTAAGAACCTATTTGGAGTCTCAATTTGGATTCCATAGACAATACAGACAGCTCTTTAAAAGCACCAATGACATCCTCCTCGCCTCAGACTCCGACCACCTCACCATCCTCATCCTTCTCGACCTCACCGCAGCCTTGGACACCATCAGTCACTCCATCCTCCTCTCCTGTCTTTCCTCCACCCTAAACATCACTGGAACTGCACTCTCTTGAATTCAGTCATATCTGCTCCTCCACTGTCCCCCTGTCCCAAGGTGTCGCCCAGAGTTCGGGGCTTGGTCCCCTCCTCTTCATCCTGTACTAACATCATCCATCGTCAAGGTCTCCAGTTTCACTGTTGCGCCAATGACATCCAGCTTTACATTTCTACAAAATCCATCACTACTACCAGCCACACCACTCTCATCTCCTGCCTCAATAATATTAAATCATGAATGCAACACAACTTTCTGAAACTTAACTATGACAAATCAGATATTCTTCATTGATCCCAAATCTCTCACTAAATCTACAGACAACTTCACCCTTTCCATTGACAATATCTCCCTAACTCCGTTCCTCCCACATCCATAACGTTGGAATTTCCTTTGACAGCACCCTCTCCTATGATCGTTACATCGCTCAGATAGCCCGGACTGCCTTCTTTCACTTATTGCCTGATTTCGTCCCTCCCTTCGTCCTAACCCTCTCTGCTGCTGAAACCAATACGCCTTCGTCACCACCAGACTTGATTACTGCAACAGCATCTTTTATGGTCTCTCATCCAGAACCCTCAATAAACTCCAGTATATCCAGAATTCTGCTGCCTACCTGCTCACTCATACTTGTCCCCATGACCACATCACCCCCGTCCTCCAAAACCTTCACTGGCATCCTGTTTCTTACCGTATACAGTTTCGATGCCAACCTCCTGTACTACCCCCCATGACCAAGCATTGGACCTGGGGTGACAGAGCCTTCAGCATTGCTGCCCCCTCCCTCTGGAACTCTCTCCCCAAATCCATCTGCAACTGTACCGACCTGTCCACCTTTGAGACCCTTATCAAAGTCTTCAAAATAAAATGTATTATTATTATTAGCTATTTAGCTGTGATACTCAATCCCAGTCCAACCTTGTCATAAAGGTGACTAATCAGGCTTTCCAACAATAATTGCTTGAATTTATATAGGCCTATCGCTTTTTGGCACTCAAAGCACTTTTACACAGTAATGGTGGTGGTAAGCTACAATTGTAGCCACAGCTGTCCTGGGGCAGACTGACAGATGTGTGGCTGCCAATGTGCACCAACAGCCCCCCTGACCACCACCAAACATGCATACACATCACACGAGGCAAGGTGGATAAGATACACTATATTACCAAAAGTATTCGCTCACCCATTAAAATGATCAGAATCAGGTGTCCTAATCACTTGGCCTGGCCCCAGGTGTATAAATTCCCTTAGTTCCAGTGAAAGGAACTTTGAATGCTTCAGGTTACCAAAACATTTTGGACGATTCCATGCTCCCAACCAACAGTTTGGAGCGGGCCCCTTCCTCTTCCAACATGACTGTGCACCAGTGCACAAAGCAAGGTCCATAAAGACGTGGATGACAGAGTCTGGTGTGGATGAACTTGACTGGCCTGCACAGAGTCCTGACCTGAACCCGATAGAACACCTTTGGGATGAATTAGAGCGGAGACTGAGAGCCAGGCCTTCTCGACCAACATCAGTGTGTGACCTCACCAATGCGCTTTTGGAAGAATGGTCAAAAATTCCTATGAACACTCTCCTCAACCTTGTGGACAGTCTTCCCTGAAGAGTTGAAGCTGTAATAGCTGCAAAAGGTGGACCGACATCATATTGAATTCTATGAGTTAGGAATGGGATGGCACTTCAGTTCATAGAATGAGTAAAGGCAGGTGAGCGAATACTTTTGGTAATATAGTGTATCTACGTTACGACAGCGACTGGGATGGGGTGGGATTCGAATCTCTGGTTATTGGACGACCCACTCCACCTCCTTAGCCACTGTCATCCCAATATAAAATACAACACTAACTGTATGTGAAATGATTGACTGAAATAACTTTTTCAAATTTTTTTGGGAGGTGTTTATATTTAGACATGCTTGTGTCAGAAACTTTGGTCTTGTTTTTGTACTGTGCGTACTGCGTAGCTATGTGTTATTAATTGAAAACCCTGATAAAAAGACTATGAAGGGGAATGTGAGAGCCAAGAAAGAGTTATAGAGAGTTTATGTTCTATTCTGTTACATTGTAATAAGGCTTTTCTCAAGTTATAATGTCTCTAAATTATTTTGTGGTGCTGAAAAGATGAAGCAGCAGCTGTAGGGTGGACACAGAGCATTCCATGCCAGTAACCACTGGCGGCCATTTTTTTAAATGGCTGCCACAGTCATCAGAATTAAAATTTGCAGTGGCCCAATATCCAGATTCATTCAGCAATCAGTGTACCAAATTTGATGCTTTTATCACAAAATGAACAATTGTCTAGCTATGCCGTCCCACTATAAGGTTAATTGAGCCACCTAGAAAGTATGAACAAAGTTAGCTAAGCAAATAAATTACATCATACTGTATCTGATGGAGGCAATCCCAATATGTATTAAAAACAGATATGTCTAGAAAAGGCTATTTATAACTAATCTATCAATTATTATTTAAAGAGCTAGGACGCTCAAACCTACAAAGCTACATACTTTGGACTGGTGATGATGATGATTAGGGTAAAGATGTAGAGAGTAAAAAGTGCACGAAAATGTGCAAACTGCAAACATGCACAAATCAGAGGGTGGAGGAGGATGAAGAAGTTGCCTTCACTCTGGACTATAATGATGATGATGATTATAACTAGGACAAAGATGTATAGAAAACATAAAAACTCTTTGAGAAATACAGAGGAATTAGCAGTTATTGACAATTCTCGCCTGGGCCCATGTTCCACTTTAAGACCCATAATCATCCCTCATAGTAGGAAATTATGGGAAGATTATGCATTTCCTGAATTGTTACAGTCCTGTGAGTATTTCAGTTTTTGTTATTTGTGTCAGTGCTGTTCCTACATTTCACAGTGTTAAAAGAAAGACTACAGTTTAGGCGAAAATAGTGGAAAAATAGTTGTTGAGACAGATTGACCTTTGACCATGTGACCTTTATATTTTGTAGATATGCCCAAAACTAGGTCTAAATGAAAGCTGGGATTGTACACTTTAAAATGCTACCAAACATGCCCTCATAACATATGAGTAAAGGTCTGAAAATGAGCACAAAACAAGATATGCCTCCTGCGTTTAGAGGCCTATTTTTTGCAGGGGGTTGATAACTTTATGAGCTGATAACTGTCAAAAAGCTACCACTTAGGATGGGTTATCATACCAAAATATCATCTATGGACATGTACCTTTTCAAAAAATGTTACTAGACTTTGCCACTCTGAGTGGTACCAAAAAGTCAAATTTTGGCCTCTGGCCCATGGACTAATACAAAGAGACGGGAATGTCCATGACGACTGATGAAATTATGGTGTTAGAAGTTTTTAAAGATCCTATATTGTACATGCATACATAAGAACATATAATAAAAGGATATATAAAAACAAAAAACATCTCAGTATGGTTGTACACCTCCCCTCTCAGGCATCTGGGTGGCACTGGGAGTGGTTTCTGAGAGATCTGAATGAAAATATAGCAAATTTCAGGTAAACACTCGAGAAACTACAGGCCTCGCTGAGAGTGGTGAATGTTATGTTGTGACATCATAAAGTCACACAAGTCCTGACAGCTCATGTTGAGCCTCAGTGTCTGAATACACTGTGTGCTTTCTCTGTGGACTGAGGCTTTGATAACTTTACAATATTAAAGGACAATTCCGGCCAAATTCAACCTGGAGCTATAGATTCCTAAGATTTTAGGTCTTACAGAAGGATTTTGAAGATTTTTCTTTTTAATTGCTCCTGCTTTGCAGTAGTTGTGTCTGTCGCTGCAGCGCTGAATGGGAGCAGACTGATCTTACACTGTAGGCTGTTTACAACCAATAAAACTGCAGTTTTTTCCCGCAAGACTTTGTATTACAGCTCAGTTTACAAACATGTCAGTTTTCTTGAAGTAAACAAACCCCTCAGTGTATGTTTGAATAGACATCTGATGTTGTCTGTGGGAAAAAAATGTGCTTTTGTGGGATGTAAATAGCCTAAACAGCGTAAGATCAGTCTGCTCCCATTCATCGCTGCCGTGGCAATGCGGGGACAGACACAACTACTGCAAAACAGGGGCAATTAAAAAGAAAATTTTCACATTCCTTCTTTTAGACCTAAAATCTTATGAAACTATTACTCCAGCTTGAAGTTGCCTGGAATTGTCCTTTAATATAGAACGTGGAGCTGATTTATTATCAAAGAAGACATGGAAATCTCTCTTCATACAATATGGGACCTTTAAACCTGGTTTATGAGACATATAATTCACTTTTTGGGGTGGGGGATTTTTCATTGCCTAAATAAACTGCTGGTATCATGGCCTGTACAAACTAACATGAGACTTTTGGAAAGAAAGAAAAATTCCTCCAAGCGACATGTTGCATTATTGACTCTTCTTTGACAGATGACCAAATGTATTTCAAGTTCAAACCCTGAATATCTGAACTGCTCTTACTCTTCAAAAGTCAATCTTTCTCATCTTGTCTGTGCTGTTTTCTCCTGACCTGTGCCAAACATAACGACTCCACTTTTCTTCTCTTCAACACAGCTAACTTTTCTGCTCTGGATTCTCTGACTTGGTATTTTAGACACTCATAAACATCATGAGAGAGGATAAATGCTGCGACTGTGTGCGCGGCACGTGTGTTGCTGCAGCAGCACTCGCGAGCGTGTGTGTGTGTGTGTGTGAGTGTTAACTCATTGTGTCCAGGCTGTTGCAATGTAGGCAGGCTGTTAACTTGATTGATTATTTCAACTGACCGATGATGGTCACGCCGGTCTGTGTGAGCACGGTCAGTCAGAGAGTGAAACAGCCTCCTGAGCAGTGTTGGAGAGCCAATCCAGCCTCTCTGCTTAAGTGCCTGTGTTTGTGTAAAGTGGTCAGTTTTTCATTAAGAGCGTTTCGCCCGAGTGTGCAGACAACAAGTCAACATGCAAACAAACACTCACGCACACACGCACTCATCAGTTATAATCCTGTTAGTCAGTAATGTGCAGTTGCACAAGCAGTTGTGATGCATATCACTGATGCACTGATTTGCCATCAGAGGGAATCAAAGTGGTGTCTGTCATTTCTGCTGTGACGGGGGAATGTCTTAAAGGGACACACGCAACCACCACGCATTTTCACATGCACACACGCACTCAGCCCGGCCTCTCCTGCCTTCACTGAGTGCTGCTGTTTTGTCTCTGTCCTGCAGATGGAGGTAGTGAGCACGTTCAAGCGAAGTGGTTCGTTTCAGGGAGCGGTGAGACGGCGCTCCTCCGTGCTCAGTCAGCTCCACGACGTAAACACTATCTCTACCCCCTCTCACGTAGCTCTCTCCACCGCAACAGCCAATACCAGCCCAGCCCCCGGGAGTGAGTCCGCCGAACGCATGTACACACATGCACACACACATACACACACACACACACACACACACACACACCTACAAAACACACTTGCAGTCACCTTTCTCTCTCACAACACACAGACACCCATTCACGACACAAACACACACTCTGCTGCACGGCACGTGGACTGCAGTATTTTTACTCTCTATGGTTGTGTCCCCTCCGGCTCGCTCGCTGCTCGTGTGTGTGCAATGTCTCCTCTCTTCTTTTCTCTTATTCTCCCCCCTTTTCAAACAGCACCCAGTCCTGACCGGCTGTGTAGTTCTGGTCTGATCTGGTCTGGTTCCAAACTCCAGTCCTGGTCCCAGTCCAGAATCTGTTCTGTTGTTGAGTGTTGGTCGGTGCAGGAGGCGGCCGGCTGTTCTCTCTCTGTCCGAGGTGTCCTGACAGAAACGGACACAACAAAGGCAGCGACTCACGTTTTGATGAAGAAATTGAAGCGATGAAATAGTTTGAGTTCACCTGATGAGTCAAGGACACGTCGGAACGTTCAGAGAGCGAATGGCAGCTCCTCCTGCACTATGTGTTATTTCCTGTCTGTGAATGAGGTCAAGCGTGGTTACTGTGGTCGACCCCGGCTGTAAACATCTCTAATCTGTCGGAGTGGTGTCATCTCTCTTGTCTAAAATCCAAGACAACTTAGCGTTGCTGTAACGACTCTGTGATCCTATTATAAATGCTGCGATTAGCATTCACTGCCATAGAATTCATACTCATTACCAAATGGCTTTCATATGGCTTCTGCAATTCTCTAAACTGTAAACCTTCGAGTATAAAAGCCCCATAACACACTGCTGTTTACAAGACTTCCGGGGAAAAAAAAGAAGTTTCCTCTCCTTCTACTGCTCTTTCTTTCTCTCTCCTTCTTCTGCTCCTCTCCACTTTTGTTCGGTGCTGCAACTGTTGTCACCTGGTTATTTCTGTAACAGTATTTCCAGCTCTGACGTCACAAGTTTTTCGCCCCACCCCCTCGTCCCTGATGTCTCCAAAAAGTCCTGATTTTTCTCTCTGTCCTCTCTGTTTTTTCCTCTTTTCTCTCTCTCTCCATCACAGTTTTCTCCTCTTTCCTCTGTATTTTTACGAGATATTACAGGTTCCCTGTTTGCAGAAATATTCTGGGAAATGTGTTCTAATTGTTCTTCATAAGTAGAGTTATTCTTTTGTAGAGGTATTTAGATTTTTACCAGATCTAAATACAGGCTATTGTGTAGCATACTGATAAGATTTCTTTGGTAGGTTTCTCTTCATTTTTTCTATTTTTCTCTTCTGTTGTATCTTAATTTGTCCTTTACCTCATCCCTTTTTGTCATCCTTCCATCTCCTTACTAGAGTAGAGTCCACCCCTCATGTTTTCTCTTGATTTTTTTTGTATGTCAGTTCTGCGTGTGCCTGTTTGCAAGTGTGTTCACATGTGTGCATTTGCTGACACATCCGAGAGCCGTAGTTTGACTTTTGTGTGTTTCTCTGTCAGTGTGTGGGTGCGTGCATCGGTGTGTGTGCGTGTGCGTGCGTGTGTGTGTGTGTGCATGCGTGCGTTTGCGCTCGTTTCTTCATTTGATCGTCTTCATCCGTCTTCTCAGTTGCTTCTCCTTACCTTCCTTGCTCCCTCCCGTCCATCTTTCCCTCCCTCCATTCCACGCTGCCTTCCTCCCCACCTTGCTCCATCACCTCTAGGTGTAGACACAGAGAGGCCCAATGTTGGCGCTGCTAACACCTCACTGTTGTGGTCGTTCTCTGCACAGACACTAGGAGTTACCTGGCTGTTGTTTAAGTACTCTCTCCGCCACTGTAGAGTCACTGCAGGTATACATACAGGTAACATGGAAAAGATGCTGAGAGACTGAGAGATTTATACTTAGTGATTTCATTTCTTTTTCTTGAATCCGAAGAACTTGTTGAGTCCAAATCTCTTACTCAACAGCAGTGCTAGTATTATGGAGCCATTTTCTTGTGTTACGCTTCCTGATGAAGAATCTCACGGATCTGGACGAACCATTTGGGACGATATGGGAACAGGAAATTGAAGTTCAATGAGACCAACTGAGGGCTGCTTGTCTCAATCACTTCCTGTTTAACTGGCACAGCCTGTGGTCAAATCAAATGTACAGTTATTCCTGTTTCAGGATGGGGTTTACACATAGAGCAGAATTCTGTCAACACATCCCATGGAAAGACCAGAACCAACGAACTAAACGTTGAGGTGGGCATGCTAAGATGCTCAGAGTGACAATGGTGAGATGCTGATGTGCAGCAGGTTTAAAGCTAACCATCTTAGTTGTTGAAGGTTAGCAAGTTTACATTTGCTAAGTAGCACACGAAGAACAGAATAATAAATAAAAAGTTAATTTTAGTTCATCCGGCCAAATCAAACCAGTTCATCCACTGGACACAATTTTGTGACTTGCCGTTTATTTATAACTAAATAAATACTGACAGTGTTGGACAACGCTGTCTTTGAACTTCTCCTTTATCTTGATCTCAGACACACCAGTCAAGTTGTTGGACATGTGTCCAACGGACTAAGTCAGTCCTAACTAAGTTCTCACTGTCCTTTTAAAGGGATAGTTCAACATTTTGGCAAATTGGCTCATTGCCATAATCCCTTTAGCCATAGCAGTAGGTTCGTTACCCTTAATTGTCGGTGCAAGCTATTTTTAGAACGGCGGAGCAGAGCCGTGAGCTACTCAGAGCTACGCTACGGAGGCTAATGGGATTTTTTGTTTTCCCTCATCAGACTCGAGACAGAGTTGTTTTCGAGGCAAACTCATGCGAAACCGCTGATGCCCGTTGGGGGCAGTTTTTCGGCTAGCAGTCTCTGCATTTGCCTCGAAAACAACTCTCGTAACGTTCAGTTATTATCTCATAGCGTGGTGAATGTGCAGGTCACAACTTGTTCACCAGAGCGTTTTGGAGTTGTTGGACTGTGTATTTGATGAGTTTGATGAGGGAAACCAAGAAATCCCATTAGCCTCCGTAGCGTAGCTCTGAGCAGCTTGCGGCTCTGCTCCACCGTTCTAAAAGAAAGAAATGTCAACAGGAATCAATTGCAAATGGTCTGTGTTCCCACTGAGTGATGTTATGTGAATAAATATGGGTATTCTCCCTCCCACAATATCACTCAAATTAAACAACAACAGATTTACAGCATCTGACAAAAATTGGGCACAGTAGCTGCAGTTGTATTTAATCAGAGGTGACGAACTGTTGGTTATGGTCTTTATGTGGAGTTTGGTGACAGCACCACAGACTGAGTTAAGGCCATATGATTACCTTAAAGCTGATGTGGGAATCCTTAAGCAACAAACACTCTACTATGTGTTATCAAAACACACCGACCTGTCCTCACAGTTAGCGAAGTTCAGGGTCATTACGCCAGTCCCCTTACCCAGAGTCCTTTGCAAAGCGGACCCAGCCCACACACTTGGCACTGCGCCCCATTGCAGTGTGATGTGCGTAAGTCCTGACGTCGACACCATCAACGTCCCTGACTTCTAAACTTTTACAGCCAAATCTGTCATCGCATCATCGCTGTATAGCTGTATCATCGCTGGGTAAGAGAAGAGTCTAGGGATCTGAAAGAAACATTTAAAGCATTTACGTAATAGATACATTAAAATCATCCAATAAGGCGCCTCAGCTTCACGCTTTCATTCACCTGAGCTGTGCTGGACCTTAGCGATCCCTCTGGATCTTTAGAATTGATCTATGGATCCAGTTTGTTTTCATTTCAGATTGGGCCACTTTCATCTACCTGCAATGACAGAGAAGTGGAGAAATTATATGAATTATGAAGGGGGAGCAGGACTCAGATCCATCCTCACCTCCTCAAGCCTTTGCTTTAAGTTCTCTTGCATTCAAAAAAGAAGATGTCAGCCTCAGTTTTGGCTCCTTAAATGAAGTGAGCAGGGTGATCCTGAAGATTAGAGCTCAGTCATCACACATGGAGGGGTGGGTGCCGCTCAGGGCTTCGAGCACATGGTGAGAAATGGGAGCCATTAACCCGTCATCTACCTCACAGCTTCTCCCTGTATTTATGTTGCAGTTTCTTCTCATCAGCAGTTGTTTTGCACACAGCAGCCTCTCTATCTTCCGGCGCCTTTTTCTCCTCGTACTTTTAACCGTCCATCGTTTTTCCATCAAGCACTGCTGAACGAGCCGACAGGGAGAGAGAGAGAGAGAGAGAGAGAGACATAAGTAACACAGCAGTGCCCTGACCTCCTGGCCTCTCTGGTCACACTGTGGGCGTTATATACTCGAAAGTTTACTCTTTCCATGGAGACAAAATGAAAACAAACCAAAGCGCTGATGAAGTGAGAAAGTAACATCCTGAAACCTTCTCAGTCTGCATGAGGTGTTTTTCTGCTGTCTGACAGGCTCTTTGGAAAAACAGATAAGCACTGAACCTACTGCTTGACCGTCTGTCTGTTTGTCTGTCTGTCTGTTCGTCTGTCTGTCTGTCTGTCTATCTATCATATATGCCAGAGTCATATATAGAGACTACTCCTAGTTTGGCCAACTGCAGCGCTGATCTCCATTCAGCTGCCCGACCATCCACCTCTCATAATCACAGTTTGGACTCCAGTCAGTGTCTCAGTGGACAAGAAGCCTCCTCTCTGTTGATCTCATTGGGCCAAACTGTCTCTATGTAGGGCTCTGCCTGCCTGTTTCTGTCAGTATATTTGCATTGAACTTGTCTCTGGTTTTTTCTTTTGAGCTCATGCTGCTTCTTTTCCTCTGTTTTGGGCTTGAGGGTGGGGAAGGGTGCATGGACCAACTGCCATGGCAAAGGAATGTGTTTACGCACGCATACACCATACACTGCATAATGCACCTTGAAGCACACTCATAGACCTCACTCTGATGTGTATGTATGTGTATGTATGTCTATGTGTGTATGTGTGTGTGTGTGTGAGAGAGAGAGAGGGAGCGGAGTGTGACAAAGATCTGATTCAGCATGACCTGGCTGCCTCTCTGTGTGTGACAGGGCTGACGCCTGAGCTTCGCTCCGGCCTTTGAACCAATCACCTTCTGTTTCTAGTAATCTAACCAATCACATACTGTTCTGACCCGCTGATTCTCTGTGATGTCACCTTTCTGTTTTGCAAGACTTGTTTTTTTTTATATCCTGCAGCAACTTCATCATCAGCACCATCATCATTTCAATCACTCTGCTCTCCTCAACTGCTGCATGGCCCGCAGTACCTTTCGCACAAGCGCATGTGTGTGTGTGTGCGTGCGTGTGTGTGCATAGAAGTGCTGACTGACTGACTGACTGACTCACTGTCTTGTTGTCAATGTGTTTGTGTGTATGAAGCAGCTCTCTTTAACAAACAGCACCCGTGACAGTGCGATGCATGCAGACGTTGGTTCACTCAGTTTCACTGCTGCTGCATGCACGTCCATGTGTGTGTGCGTGCGCGTGTATGTGTGTGTGCGTGCGTGCGTGTGGTCACTGCTATAGGTTCTTGCCAAATTCTTATTTTACTGTACATTAAACTAACACACTGGCCATTCCTGCTTCTTCTCTGTTTGTGCTTAACAACAACCCTCATTTGTTTGTGTGTGCATGCATGTGATTCAGTGTGTGTTGAGGTACGACTGTTTACCACCCATATATATACACACACACACACAAACATGCACACACTCCATATGTGTATGACATGAGGCTTCTGTGGTCTTTGTGATGGTGGCTACTGAATGCTCTCGTCTTGTGAGGTTTGACTGGTGTGTGAGAACTGACAAAAACATTTCATCAGCCAACTCATTTCAAAACACCTTGATTTTTCTTTTGTTGTTTTTTTTTTTGTTGTTGTTGGTTTTTGTTTTTCACTTTCGTGTGTTGGACACACACAGGGTCAGGTGGAATTAGTCATTATCTACTCATGTTTGAGACGTGACCGTGATGAATTGAATGCTAACAAGGTGAGGTGTTGGATACTTTGTCTTTAGTTCCAAACTTATGTCAAGACGCTGAACAAAGTCATAGATAAGATGACCCGTCTCGTAGAAACAAAAAAATTATTGGTCCACAGTGTGGGGCATAAAGATTACATAGATAGATAGATAGATAGATAGATAGATAGATAGATAGATAGATAGATAGATAGATAGATAGATAGATAGATAGATAGATAGATAGATAGATAGATAACTGGTGGTAGAACCACTTGGCTTAAAAACAAAATGACAGAAGTGTTGCAGTGCTTCTACCTTTCTATTCACTTAGTTAAATAATTACTTAAATAATTTGATCTATTTTAGATTTATTTGCTTCCATGCTGAGATAGATAGATATTAGCCATCTCGCTTAGCTTCAGCATGAAGACGGAACGTGAGGGGAAGAATTAGCCTGGCACCGTCTGAAGCTGACAAGGTCCATCTACCAGGACCTGTAAGGATCAGGTTGTCCTCGAAAATTAGGAGATTGTTTGACATCCGGTCCAACTATGTCAAAGTAAAGGTGTTTATGTACAACCAGAGTGATAAATTGTTCATTAAGGGGAGACGCCATAAAACAGAGGAAACATTTTTATAGTGTTGCTCACGTGAAGAACGATCTAGTTGTTGTAGTTGTATAAACTCTGCCTCGCGTCCACAATTCTTTTGGAAAAGTACCAGTGCTACACACAGGCCACATGATGTGATGATAAATAGTGTGGAGAGCAATGGCCATATTTGTACAACCACCCAACATGTAGCTACTCTTAGCCAAGAGATAGTCTGCTACTGTATACAATTATCTATAAAAGCCAAACTATAATTTTAGGACAGATGAGACTAACAAGGTTATTCTGGACAGTCAAGTTTCCAGTCTTGATGCTAAGATAAGCTAATTGGCTGCTGTTTGTAGCTTCATATTTAGCGCACTCTACATGAGAAAAAAAAAGCTACATTATAATTACCGGTAAACATGTTTATGTCAAAATATCTCTGTAGCTTGTGCTTATAAAGAAAGTTGCACCTTATCCAGAGGACTAAATATGTTGTGACTGTAGCCACCTGGCCCTGAGTGTCCGTCTATCTGTGACTCTGTTTGTCTGCTGGAGGACACAACTCTGTCTGTCTCTGGGTTTCCCCTCTTCTCTTTTCCCCTGTCTTATGTCTGACTTTCTCCTCTCCCTTTCCTGTGCTCTCTTTCCTCTTCTTCTCTTCTTGCCTTCTTTTCCTCTCGGCAGATGCGAGTGGTGAAAGCGTTCCGTAGTTCACTGTACGAGGGCCGGGAGAAACCGGAATCCCGCAACTCCATCCACAACTTCATGGCCCACCCGGAGTTCCTCATCAACGACCTCATCCATAACATCCCGCTGATTGACGACACCGACGTGGACGACGAATCAGAGCTCAGCAGATACCAGCACCTGCACCCGGCCCTCCGCAAGCCGCCGCCCCCTCCCACCCAGCCCCAGCCCCCGGTCCGCACCCGCCCCACCCGCCCCTACCGCCAGTATAGCCTCCCGGTGACCCCGTGCAACCGAAACAACAACAACAACAGCAGCAGCAGCAGCAGCAGCAGCATCAGTTCAATGGTTACCCATGGCAACAACAGCACCAATGCGGTTGCTCCCAGCAACCGGAGTCCCCATCACCAACACCACCGCCACCACCAAAACCATCATGGCAGGGACAGGCCGGTGAAACCCTCCGCCCCTCACCTGGCCCACCTCTACTGCATGGAGACCTCCTTATAACTGAGCTGGACGTGGGTCGGGGGGGAGAGGAAGAGTCTTGGGTAGGGGGAGGAAAAGGGAGCGGAAGAGAGGGCTGGGGACACACACATGACATTTTCATCCGATCTCCCTGACGACAAGCTAACAGGAGGGAGCGAAGGACGAGGGAGGTACAGGAGGGAGTGGACAATGGCCGGAGACTTCCACACGCAACTCCCTGAGAACATTGCGACTTTACCTCCCTTCGCCCCTGCTCCGGCCCTCTTAGTCCGACCCCCTCCCCCCTCCCCCACCCCCGACACGTCAACTGCCCGCCCCTCTCCACCCCTCGAACCCACCGCATCGTCCGTCACCCTCCCCCCCCGAAAGAACCCGCCCCACCTCGACCCCCCCCCCACCCGACCTCACGCACACACTTGTCACACATACGCACAGGTCTGTTCTCGCTGCGTTGTCCTGAGCGACGTGGGTTGAGGGAGGGGAGGGAGGGAGGGGGGACGGACACCACCCCCCCCCACCCCCGAAAAAAAAGAGAAAAAAAAAAACGGAAAAACAAAAACAAAAAAACAACACAACATCCTTCGATGCTTCAGCAGAATAGGGCCATGTGGCTATGGGGGCTGACTCACTCTGTTTCTATTGGTGTTCATCATAAGTGTTGTCACCATTACCCACCTGCCCAGTTACCTACCTGCCATGGCACCATTGTCACCACCACCATCGTTTCCCTGGCTACAACCCGCAGCCACTCCAAAAACACTACTTTGCTTGCGATATAAGTAAAAGGCTTTGTTGAAGCTTTAACTAGACTCCAGTCATTTCCATCATCTGATCCGTTCATTTCTCAGCATAATGGTGCTCATTCATTTCTTTCTTTTACACCGGTTTATTTATTTATTTCCTCCCTCTCTCTCTTCAAAATTTTACATTGAGCTTCTTTTTTTTTTTCTTAAAAAAAAAGAAAGAAAAAATATATGTACGTACGTTCTTTTCTTTCATTCCTCTCTCTCTTTCAGTGTGTGTACGTGTATCGTCTTGTCTCTTCTGAAAAGAAAAACTAACAAAAACATAACAAAAACCGAAATGACAAACAAAGATCCTGTTCATTTAAACCTAATAGTTAATAGAAATGGCTGCAAAAAAAACAACCTAAAGGGGGGAAACACATACATACATATATATATACCTATGTAAATGTATATATGTATATGTATATATATAACTTGAATGTTTGGGAAGCGACAACACAGAACTCTTCATGTTCACCTCAGTTCTTTCTCCAGCCCGACCTGCCCGACCACCCCATGAGTCCACATGACCAGTTGTGTGTGTAATACTGTTCATCCCGCTCTGATATGAGATGACACAGTGTGTGCCATCTCACCTTGATTTTGATGTATACATACAGTAGCCCCATACAGCACTAACTGAATTTCCAGCCTCCTGCCATGTTGATGGAGTGACGAGTAAGTATGGGTAACATCTGTGGACGTCATCTGTGGCCCCGCCCACAGGTGGCGTCATCTTCCAGTCTCTTCGTTTTCTGTTTTCCTGTTCCTTCACTCTTCTCTCTTGCTGTTCCTCCGCTCCGTTGTGTCCCACGCTCACTTTGTCACATCTCGTACCCCCTTTGGTCTTTTCGTCGCTGGGTCTGCGTGTGTGTGTGTGTGCGCGGCAGCTTTTCTCGGTTCAAAAGAGAAAAAGAAAAAAAAAAGCTGAATGCTTGTGAAGCATTAACCCTTTAAATGCCATCAAACACACAATGCACAGGCGATGGCCCTTTAAGACTAACATGCACTCACTTCAAACCCCGCTCATGTGCCGTTGGGTCGTCCTCATCGTGTACCATCGCCCTCTGCATGAGTATGGTTGACAAAGAGATTGTTTCATTTGGTCCGTCTGTCATTTTTACAGACGAGAAAAAAAAAAAAAAATCAACCACTCAAGTGATCAGGCCTTCGTCTAAATGTCAGTGTTCAGTTTTAGCTTTAGGCCCAGAGCCCACTCAGCTCTATCAGGTACGAGCATGAGAGCTTATGTATCATGTGTGTGTGCGTGTCCTGTACTGTGCGTTCCCCATCATCATGATGTACAATAGGTTCATTGTGAAACCTTAAAGGAACAGTTTGACATTTTGGAAAATTAGCTTGTTTTCTTTGTTCACTGTGAGTTAAATGAAAAGGCTGACACCACTATCGTGTCTGTACACTAAATATAAAGCTACAGGAAGCAGCAGGTTAGCGTAGCTGAGCATAATGACAAGAAATTACCTGGCCTGGCTACCAGTTGCACTAAAGCTTATTAATTAACGTTTGCCACTTGTTTAAAAGAAGACATTAAATACCTTCATGATAAAAGTGGCATAGTTGTGATGGTGCATTGTGCTGCAGGATTCACTTAAATCTTTTAGCAGTAAAGAGCAGCCAGGACTCTTACGGACAAGGAATTATTTTTTCCAGTTGGTTTAATCCATTGGTTTTGTCCTGATGGTCCTGCTTCAGGCCATATTAATTAAAGGTCCCATGTTTTATACTTCTGCAGTGATTTATTTTGAGATATGTTTTTATTAAAAACAATCTCAATGTACTTGTATGTCCCTTATATCAGGAGCTCTAGTAACAAAAGGTCCAAAAAAAGATTTTGTCTAAGCTATAGAATAAAAACATTGCAGAGAAACCAACATCTGCAAAGTAGGAGGGTTTGTTGTGACATCATTAAGTTACAGAAGTCCTAACGGCTCGTTTTAAAGCCCCGGTTTCTGAATACAGATAGTATACCTACTTTGTAATCAAAAAAAGATATGGATATATCCTTGAATACAATGTGGGACCTGTGAATTAAATAAATACAAGTTGGAGGTCACGTCTGGTCAATATGACAATGAAACAAGTTCAAGTGCAATAAAGAGGGAGTGCTGAAAGCTATTTTCCTGATGGTCATGTGCTTGTAAAAGTCCAGTTAACCATAATAAACCTGCTGTAAAACTGTATTTTTACACAGGAATGAGAAATATACTCAATGCAACTTGTAGACAGAGCCAGGCTAGCTGCTCCTAGTCTTAATGCTAAGCTAAGCTAACATACTAATTACAGTGGTATCGTCTTCTCAGTTAACTCTCGGCAAGAAGGTTGGTTCTCCTGAAATGTTGAACTGCTGCTTTAGGACATAGTGTATTATGTTGAAGCTGTCCAGTGTAAAAGGACATGACACACTGCATGAGCACACCCCCAACAAAAACAACATACAAAATAAAGAAAGGAAGAAATAAACTGCGCTCGTGACATCACACCCCCACCGTCACCTCGTCGAGCTCCGCCTCTACATTCCATGTGACATACATTCCAGACGACTGCATCACATTCCAGAGCGGGTGTGAGAGCGCCCTCCTGTATCCCATGTTGCACTAGGTGTGGGGTGAACCACTGACTTCATGTTGCCTCGGAGCTTGACTGCAATGCAATGCATACCTGGACAACCCCCCCCCCTCTCTCTCTCTCCCCCCATCCCTCCCTCTCCCATCCCCACCCCTGCTCCCCCCTCAGTTACCCCCCTGTTAGCTTCACCACTAGAGGAAGTTGAGGGCAGACAATATGCAACAAACTGCCATATCAACGCCTGTTCCCAGCCGTAGGGGTTAGAAACGCTGTCTAACAGGGACGGTTACACATGCAAACACAGCGAGAGAACATGTCTGTCCTGCTAGTTTCTGTGTCAGGATGCGCGCAGGGCTCTCTGGGAACACCCTTTCCTGTACAGAACTCTGTCTTGAATGCTCATCATCATCGTCGCCACCCTCACCTGACCTGTCGGAGCAGGCGGGTGGTGGCATTGTATTGGTCTCTCTGTTTTGAAGCATGCATTTGGTATCATTAATGTCACTCTTTATGTGTTGGTAAATCATTTAGGCTACTGTCACTACTGTGTGCTATAATCTCTCCACATCTGCTGTCTCTCTCTTTCTCACACGCACACACACACACGAACACACACATCCTGTTCAAGTCTAACCTATTCTATTTCAGCACCTCTTAGCACAGCTCTCTCAACGCTTTTAATACAGAAATACATGCACACACTGACACACACACACACACACACACACACAAACAGACCAAACAACAGGGGGATAATCTACAGTGGTGTAAATTTGACTGTCCAGTTCCAGCCATCTCTGTCCATCCGTCCAGCCACATTACATCATGATGTTGTGAGACAGTTTCACAGAAGGCAAAACAATGTGAAAAAGAATATATTATATTTATCAAAAATTATAAATTGTACAACTGCACCACTACTGTACAGATCGCCCAAATGTGCACATGTGCATCTTTCATTTACAGGTACTATGTTCCTGTTACACCTTTTTTTAATTTTTGATGTTTCTTTCTTTTAATCCTATTTCTTTTTGTAAAGAGAGGAACAACAAAATGGAAGCACTTGTATATTATTATTATTATTATTATTATTATGATTATAATTATGATTATTCTTAATTTTCTCCACCGGTGCTCCCACTGATGGAAAAAGACAGTTGCACATTCTCCTGAGCATATTCTGAGGGCTGTGTTTTCTGTCCATTGAACAGCCCCTGAAGTGTGCAGAGGTGTGGAGATGCTTAAGAGTCTCTTAAGACCAGAGACACCACTCTGTAAATAGAGAATAGGAGATACAGACGTACCTCATTATGATCTAAAGGACTGGACAAAGTGGGGACCCAGGGAGGATGGAGAACTGGAGGGTGACGCAGAGCTAGAGACTGCAGAAGTGCAATGTGCCCCAGTGCATTGTTTAGGCTGCTCTTTTAGATCTGCTCCAAGTATTTACTGCCATGTTATGACGGGGAGGAATCTAAGGTTTTACATTAATCATTATACATACTGTTGTAAATATTGTGTGTGGAATGGTCCCCCTTCTTGCACAATGCAGTGCTGTTCTGCAGACAGAAAATGCAGCCTTAACTGTGCTGAAATGAAAAAAAAGACCAAAAAAAGTAAAAAAGTAAAACTTACAAAAAAACAAAAACATAAAGACTATTGAATATATTAAAGAGTTACCTGCCTGTTATTTAAGCGAATAAATATCTATATATGAGAAAGAACACACCTGTATACTGTAGACTAAATCTGTATGGAAATCTAAGAGAATTTAATGGGAATTAAGTCCAACACCTTTTGTCTGTATGAAAGAAAAAATACATCAAAGTATTCTACAATAATAACTTTGACAAAGTCTGTGTGGTCCTGTGTTGTTTGTTCACAATGATACAAGACTGTACCTGCACTTTAAACCTCTGACAGACAGACGGACGTGTTGCTTAGGTGACCGAAGTCTTCATTTAATCTGACTATCATGACCGCCTGTAACTGTCCCCTCAAACTGACCCAGGGCACTGTGCAGCAGCTTCGTTGTGAAGATGCGTGTTCATCCATCATTATGACATATTTTCTAGTATAAATACAAAACAAACCCTCTGTGGTCCAAACCACACAGTGACATGCAAAAGTTTGGGCACTACTCGTCAAAATGTCTGTTACAGTGTTACAGTTAAGCAAGTGGAAGATGATGAATGATCTCCAAAAGGCAAAAAGTTACAGATGATACATTCCCTTTACATTTAATCAACAATTTCCCTTAACATTTTAAACTTTTTTTTCCTCCAATTTTCATCTTTTACATGATGACAGAAAAGGAAAAGGGCCCGCAGCAAAGGTTTAGCCACCCTGATTAGTTAGTTGCTAGTAGCCCCCCTCCTTTGGAAACTATCACAGCGTGTAAATCATAAATATCTTGTCTGATACCTTGGTCAAAGTTAACTGAGAGCTCAAGTCTCCTGGGTTTCCCATTCTTTTGCAGGCTTGTTTCCCTTTTACACTCTAAAATTGTAGAAAACACTAATATTGGTAAATGGTCTGTATATATATAGCGCTTCACTATACCTGAATGATACCCAAAGTGCTTTACAGTACATCACATTCACCCATTCACACACACATTCACACACTGATGGCGGAAGCTTCCATGCAAGGCGCCAACCACGACCCATCAGGAGCAAGGTGGGTAAGGTGTCTTGCCCAAGGACACTATGGCAACAACCGGGACAGAGCGGGATTCGAACCGCCAACCCTCTGATCATTGGACGACCCGCTCTACCACCTGAGCCACTGCCGCCCCATAAAATGTTGCAAAAGAGTGTTTCATGTTTAACTTCATGCCTTTTGGAGATAATTTCAACTGTTCACATTAACAGAATTTTTTGCATGCCACTGTACATGATGTGATGAGGGTGCAGGGCCAGATGCACAGGGGTGAAGGCTGCATTGGATTTTTTTTGTGCTGCTTCCAGGCCAGTGTGAAAAGATGTCTGTGCACTTTGCTGCCCAAAAAAGTTATCATGTATGTTCACCGTGTGTGGTAAAGACTACTGCTCAACTCTTACTAAAATTTGTGATAATATCTAGATAATTTTACTCATATAGGGGGACTATGTGAAACAGTTTTCAGTGAGGGATTAGGTTGGCCAGTGAGCAGCAGGACAGTTCATGGTAGGATCATGTCTCCCACACTGCAACTGTGTGTTTTAACCATGGTGTGGTTCTGTGGATGTCAGTGTTGACGATGTTGCCAGGTATTGTTCTCATCTTACATGTGTCGTGTATGTCATCACGGACAATGTGGACTCAGGTACTGTAGCAGGAGTTATAGGTGGCTCGGCAGATGTTTGTGTGGAATCACAAAACTCTCCAGCTGTGCAGCAGAGTTCAAGATGAGTTAAAAGATGGTGTTGACTGAAGTGTGTGCTTGGATGTTTTGACATAATATACTGAATTGGTCCTTCCAGTATTTATATTCATAAAATGTCTGGGCCTCAGGAGGATTATACCACTCATCTATATACACTACTCACAAAAATATATTTGCTTTGCACCTAAAATGCACTGTAATATTTACAGGTGACCTTAGTTTGACTTTCTCTAAACTTTTTGAATGCACATGTCCAACGGTTCAATGTTTCAGTAGCCTACTTAGAGCACAACATGCTGGTGATTAACTGCAAATATCACAAGTGTGTCTGATCCATGAATCGACCAGTAAATGTTCTGGTTCAATGACAGTTTGTATGGAAACATCATTCTGACATAATGAGACCAAGACAACACCTGTATAACAGTCCATCAACAGCACCTGGACATCTCCAGGCTTCAGACGATGGGATGTTGTCAGAGGGAAGTGTCCACTGAGCTCAGAGTGTCATCAGTAGGTTGGACAGAGACACAGGGAGACTGGAAGAGTCACAGAAAGACGTACTTTGGACACGAGACATTGACATTTTTTGTTGTGGTATGCCCACCACTGTAGTTAGCTTTTGTTTCAAAACATTACAATTACCCATACATCTATTAAATGCCAAACTTTCACTGCATAAACTTTTTACATTTTCCATAAATTCCACCCATGTTGATCGAATATCCCAAATTTTTTGTGAGTAGTGTATATTCATAAAATGTTTGGGCCTCATGAGGGTTTTACCCCTCATCTAGTATATTTCTATGCAGTCTACTTTGTCTCTCTCCATATTTGTTTGTGGGCTTTCATTATTTGCTAGAATGAACAAATTGTGACTTTTTTTTTTAGATGTTTCTTTTGACCAAAACAAAAACAAACCCCCCAAACTGTCAGTTAATTTGATAAACGAGTGTGCTTCCACAACAGGAGCTTTCTTTAGCTCTGAGAGGAACTCATGTTGGGACATCTGTAGTTCATGACTCTTTTCACTATTGGATGACAATATCTTTGTTCACACATGGGCATGCTCACATCCAGTTACATCCAGTTAAACATACAGTTTGAAGAACTCAGCCATCATTTAATTATTTAAACTTGCACTTTTCTGTGGTTGTTACACGTCATCATGTCTGGTGGTCTCTACTTGTTAAACCAACCCATGCAGGTTGTTCACCCTAATGCACTGCTTCACAGTTCCCCTCATCACTGGCGACAGGCCACATGGCCACTGCAGGTAACATCACTTACTCATCTTTGATTGCTAGTGTTTAGACTCATTGTTGCTAATATGATCAGATATGACAGTAGTTTAGTAACTGTCAACAGAGACACATGTGCAAGATGGATTTTATAATTACAGCTGCACATTGATGGGTATTTGTCTACACTTTGAGAGATGGTTCCAAAGCCTGAAAACTCTTGAAGATGAGGCAGAGCTCTCTACCTTGTTTTTTTGTGAACACTCTCAATCTTAAAGGGATAGTTCACCCAAAATTCGAATTGCACTTATCTACTCACCCTCATGTCGACTAAGGGCTGTGAGAAGTTTCAGAGTTATCCGTGGCTTCTCTGAGTTACAGGGGGTCTCGGCGTAGCAGCGCATGTCCATATAACGGTTGCAAATGGATACCACTTTTCTTCGTAACAAAAAGACGCACCAAAAAACATCCAAATACCTCCATGCTGCTCGTATGTAATGTCCGTCTTGTATTGAAGCCCTGAAATGCGAAATTGTTCCCAAAAAAATTAAATGAGTCTATATTTCAAGCTTGTTTGTAGCGGAAGCTCCTCTTCCCGGTTCGTCAAATTTGGACGAACCAGGAAGAGGAGCTTCCACTACAAGCTTATTTAATTTTTTTCCGGAACAATTTCTTTTTGTTACAAGGAAAAGTGGTATCCATTTGCAACCGTTACATGGACATGCACTGCTACGCCGAGACCCCCTGTAACTCAGAGAAGGCACGGATAACTCTGAAACTATCCCTTTAATACCTCCACAGTTTATTTCAAAGTTATAGCTGCTGGTCTTCCTCCCAAATAAGGATACATTTACACTCAGGACTAATCTGCTGCACACAATTACATAAACCTACCAGAAAAATAAACCCAGTGTAGGATTGATATTGATGCAGTGAATTGGAAGGTTTTCAGTGCTACTGTTGTCAGTTAATGTCAGCTCAGTAGCTACTCAGCTGTTTATCCACATTATGAAATAATGTCTGGGGGAGCTTCTACTTTCCAATCATACTGCTGTTAAGAGGTTTTAGCCCATGTACTTTAAGTCAAACAACTATTACAGTGCGACTGCCACTTCACTGCGACTGTTCTCTCAGTGATGTATCAAGATCAAATCACAGACTCTAAAACCTTATTAGCATGCTCAGATTTTTAACAGAGCTGCATCATCATGGTGCTTTAAGAAGTCAAGGGCAGTTGTGTTGTTTGAGCAAAATCTCAAACATGAGTCAGCCAGTGAACAGCACAGCACAGCCTTCATCGTAGCCAGGGGACAAAATGTAAGACACAACAGGGAAAATCATGTGGGTTTGTAAAGCTACTAGTGCACACAACAACATAAACCTTGTTTATGGATATAAAAAAAACCCATGTTTTTCCTTTTAAAAACTGAATCATCTTTATATTTCCACTTCATAAATGAACATCAACACTGAAATTGTTGTCTGTCGTCATCATAGTGACCAGACTGTATGAGATTATCATGTGCATGAGCTTATGGTGGACTACTTATTTATGGGGGTCAAAGTCAGCTGAAAGGCTGCTGTCTTTAGCTTCATGTTCAACGTGCTGACATGCGACTGCTCAATCAGATTTCCATCAAACTTTTAACAAGGGAGCATGTCCTTTTCCTCCAAATGATTCACTCAAATCTGAGGATGACAAAATGTGCCATAATTATTCACCTTTCTGGCTAACTGGTTTCAGAGTCTTTCCATAGTTATTATTTTTCTGCTGCACTCTACAGCAGAGAGAAAGTTACCCTCTTAAAGGCTTTCCAGTTCAGCTTTTTTGAAGTGGGTTCATTATCTACTCACCCTCATGTCGACTAAGGGCTGGGAGAAGTTTCAGAGTCCTCCGTGCCTTCTCCGAGTTACAGTGGGGCTCTGTGCAGCACTGCATGTCCATATGACGGTAGCGAACGGGGCTCACTTTTCTTTGTCCAAAAAGACACACCAAAAAACATCCAAATACCTCCATATTGCTCGTCTGTAATGTCCCTCTTGTATTGAAGCCCAGACATGAGAAATTGTTCCGAAAAAAATGAAAAGTCTATATTTTAAGCTTGTTTGTAGCGGTAGCTCCCAGCACTACTCTTCCTGGCGTGATTTGGACGGACCAGGAAGAGCAGTGCTGGGAGCTACCGCTACAAACAAGCTTAAAATATAGACTTTTCATTTTTTTCGGAACAATTTCTCATGTCGGGGCTTCAATACAAGAGGGACATTACAGACGAGCTGTGTGGAGGTATTTGGATGTTTTTTGGTGTGTCTTTTTGGACAAAGAAAAGTGAACCCCGTTCGCTACCGTCATATGGACATGCAGTGCTGCACGGAGCCCCGCTGTAACTCAGAGAAGGCACGGAGGACTCTTAGTCGACATGAGGGTGAGTAGATAATGAGTGAAATTTGAATTTTGGGTGAACTATCCCTTTAAGTAAAATATCTGCAGTAGAAAGGTCTCTGCCTCCCCCACACTACCACAGAGAAACAGTGCATCGTGCTGCAACGAGACACACAGTACACTGTTGTGAATGAGAGACAATTAGTCAGCGTATTTTCGTCGCCTATGAGAAGTCCAGTCTCAAAATAATACACTAGTGCAAGAGTACGAATATGAAGTAAACAGTTTACAATGCATCAGCTGGTCGGGAAAAAGTTTGTTTATCTGGAACTAACCAACTTACTCAGTATTCCTCCATGCTGACAGGCTCCGCAATGTGCTCTATCACTCTGCCAATCAGCTGTTTGGATCAGCGGTGTGGAAGGTGCGGAGTGATAGAGCACATCGTGGAGCCTGCCTGCGTGAGGAGTACTGACTGAGTTGGCAAGTTCCAGATAAACTAACTTTTTTCTGACCAGCTGATGCATTGTAATTTTTTTTAATTTATACTGTACTCTTGAACTGGTGTATTATTTTGAGACGGGACTTCTCGTAGGCGGCGAAAATACACTGATTAATTCTCCCTCATTGACAGCCGTTTACTGCCTGTGTCTCGGTGCAGTGCGATGTGCCGGTGGGGACGGGGGGGACACAGAGACCTTTTTACTGCAGATATTATACTTAATGACCATTTGCACCTCATACAAACCCACTTCAAAAATGCTGAATTATCCTTTTAAGTTTGAACTGAAGTGTAGCTGGTCTTTCTTTTTTTTTTTAAAGAAAAAGAAAAAAGCCTGGCAACATCCAAACTAGTGTTTTTGATTTTAAAAACAGTGTATTACAACAGCCAGACAAACATCTTGACTGTATCAGAAATAAGGGCATAAAAATGGGGTTGAGGGTGGAGCGCTTGCAGGCCAGCCGTGGGCAGCCCTGCTGCCAAGAGGAACCACAGCAGGTGAGGTCAGGTGTGGGCAGGTATCATTTGCTGCGGGGTAGTGGATAAATGACTGAATGTAACATGATTGATTTAAAGTAAATGGGCTAAAAGCTGGACAGTATGAATCACCTCTTAAACTGTGGATTTTTGTTTTTAAACTTCCATCAAAGGAGGTCTTTGTCATTTGTTTTGACAACCTTTACCAGACTTGACCCAAATGATCAGGAAAAGTAAGACGTTTATCGGCAGAGAGCTTTGCTGTTTAGAAAGAGAAAAAGAGATGCATTAATATCAACAGTACAGAGCAAGACACAGTAGATATTTATAACTCAAACTTAATGAAAATATGATTTATTTTTCCAACATTTCTCAAAGAGCATTTACTTCAAACAAAGTATAGTATTCAAAGTTATATACACATTTACAATTTGTTACACTTGATCAAAATGGTTTCCATCACTGAAAGCAGATTATTTAGGATGTATTTACTAATAACATGTAAATATATACACTAGGCAAAGAGACGTAAGCCTCTGGATACACTGCTCCAAGTATTGGAAGCAGATGTAGTTAACTACACCCCCCTCCCTCCAAAAAAAAAAATGCTGCATGAGTTACAATGACCATACCTGTAGCTACAGATGTTGTGGAGCTTTGGTGAAATGTAATCACGTATATACCATTTGTTACCGATACTACCTTTAAAAAAATACCAGGCCACGTTGGCAGCAGCTTGTCCAGCCTCCTCGCCCTCCACCAGCAGATTCCACTTTAGCATAAAGAAAAATAGGTGGCGCTAAATGAAAGTATTCTTTTGTACAGTGGTGCAGGTTCACAAAGAGATTAGTTCTCATCAAAATAACGTATAAACATCTTTTTTATGGATCACTTCATTCCAATTAGACCGCTGATTCTTAATCTCTCTTTGTGGACCTTCACCTTCAACTTAACATCTTACCATTCAGACATTGATTTAACTCTTAGTTACATGTTAACTAAAATCAAATCCTTTAACAAACCGATAACAAATGAAAATATAGAAAAACAACATCCACTAGCTGGAACAATAATTGTCTACAAACAGAAGTATTATGGCTGCTGCTGAACGCTTCAAACCTGTGAAAAATCAACAACAAAAAGTCTTTTCTTGTCTGATCCTTACCATGGAGTCAAGCAGGCAAAGGTGTTCAGAAAGCCACTCATCCCGCATGGTGGATCAACCATTACCTAGAAGAAACTGTCAACAAGGTTTAGCAGTAACGTGTAATCAATCCATCAACATACAAAAATCACATGCACATTCAGCAGTTCTTAGGTAATAATCTTAACAAAATTCAACAGTGTTTTTCCACCCTCAAGATGTTCAGTACACTGAGCCAGTCTCAATATCTGAAAACAGAGAGAAGTACTTGACCCTACATTTTGAGCGACGTGCTTGCACTCTCTGCACACTTAGTGCAGAACTCCACTGAGACATGGTTCTTGTCCACGTGCAGACACACGCCACCAGATGTCTCTTTCTCGTCCACTTTCACGCGCTTCCTGGGCAAGGCATAGTCGTGGTCATTTGAGTCGGCCCCCTGGAAAAGTGAGGAAGATAATTTCATCCCATTCACACCGCTGATTCTGGACAAGAGCTGGGCTAACATGCTCTCATTGGCCAGCACAGCTCTCAGGTACCTGGTCTCATCTTCCAGTTCCTCCACCCTCTTCGTGAGCTGAGAATTTTCCTGTTTGAGCGAGTTGTTTTCCGTGGACACGACGGCAACTTTCCTCTCCAGGCTGGTGACATATTCCTTCTTCTTCAGACGATTCATCCTGGCAGCGATGGCATTTTTGTTGATCATGTGGCTCGACTGGTTTTGTCTGTTGTTGATCTTCAAATCAGATGACATTCTCTCTGGAGACGAGGCTGTCGAAGCTTCAATCCCAGAATCTTGATCCTTGGCAGAGTACACGCCAAGCTCATCCAACTCCATATCGAAGAGTGCAGAGTCTTTTTCAAGTGTCCATTTCAAGTCTTCGATTCCAAACAGGTCGTCTAGCTCTATGCCACCGGAGTCAATATCGTCAGCTGGGAATCCCGCAGAGGGACTTGGTAGGTCCTCCACAGTTTCCACCGCATCCACCACTTCAACTTCAAGGGACTTTGTGTTGTTGGCTGTACGGCCTCTTCTTCTGGTTATCATTCTGACTTGACAGTAGGGACGCAGGTGCGCTGTCCTGAGGATACCTGAAAATGTATCACCTGCAGACACAAAATATACCGTTAGTGTGTATGCTTCATAAAATAACTGAAACAGTTATCAAACATATCAACAGTAACTTTAGTCAGTGTAGTCGTTTACTAAAACAACAACAAAAGCTGTCACCATGTCATTAAAAAAACTGATTATGCAAGAAGATAAACATTAACTTCAGATGTTTAATAAATCTATAACTCATTGCAAGAATGCATGCAATAATCATTGTTGACGGCACAAACACTTAGCACTCACGCTGTTATACAACAACTATACAATTATTTCCGCTACACGTTCGTTTTACTCAGCTGGCCAAAGTAAATAACAAGAAATAACATTCAAACTGTGTAATCTACTTAACAGAGTTAGCTCATGACAGCCTCCATTTTCTAACGGGGCCAGAGGTGTGTGTGTGTAAAACGTATCACCAACGTCCTGCCTGGTAGCTCCAGCTAGCTAGGCCTCTTAGCATTAGCATAATGCTGCGCAACGCATTGACACGAACGAGCTACAGTTCAGCACATGAGGCAATAACTCACAATTCATGTTACCGGTTACTTAACTCTGCAGATCTTTAGAGCAATTGACGATGAATAACAGTAAATATCGGTAACGTCATCATACGTCCTGACTCTGGTGCTAGGTTGGTAACTAGCTAACAATAAATACAAGGCCTGTGCAGCTCACTCTCTCGCGCGCAAAGCCGAGGTTTGTTGAATGCCAGTAACATAAACATAAACTTATTTTAAGTCAAACCACTGGATGTTCTGCTGCATAACAAACACATTTGGGATTATAAAGCCGACAAGTGCCTGTTCACTTTCCATTAGCGCCATAAAAAACAACCGAAAGTTCACGAAGCGTCGCAACGTTTACAATAGAGCTCGTGAATGACGCAGGAGTTTTCAATGCCGCTTCGACGACCAACTTACCGTGATTTACGGAAAATTAATACAATAGTAAAAAAAAAAAAAAAAGTTGCACGGAGTGAATCCCTCGATGAGACGCTGGTGAAAGAGTCGACCCGCTCTTAGCTGCTAACAGGCTGAGTCACAGCTCGGAGGGAAAATGGACAACAACGCGGTTTGAAGTAAAGTCTAATGACCTGCGGCCACTTCCGGAGAAGCTCTTCAAAATAAAAGTCCGCATGACAAAAACCCCATGAAATATGGCGCAGTCATACAACAGCAAACCTCAGAGGACCAGAGGTAAATTAACACCTCCGTGACCAAGACTTGTGGTCAATATACGGTCAATAAATTCTGAAGTTGTCACATTATTATTGTGTTGCACAATATTTAAGATTATATGGGTATTTCAATTATTCAGGTCACCATTTGAGAAGTACAGAGAGAACAGTCTCTTTGCACTTTATGTTCGTATTTTATCACTTGTATCCACATTTTACTACTGTCCTATTGCTGTGCTGTCACTTATTTAAGAGAGCTATACTAACAGAAATTAACTTTTTTGTGTGTGTTTTCTCCTTTACCACTAAGAAGAATCCATTATAATACAGGGTACATAAACCACTTGTTACTTGTTTTGTTGAATGCATGCACTAACAGTATTCCTGTATGCTGCAATACAGGCTGCACTTGAAAATAAGAATTTTGTTCTTAATTTGCTCGCCAGGTTAAATAAAGGTTAAATAAAACAATAAAAATACAGAATCAATTGTACACTGTAAAAGAACACAATCATCTTTTGGTAGAGAAAAGTTTTTATTGAACACAAGTGCACAAAAGAAGATGTATCATCAAAAAAATCACCTCGTGCTTACAACCATATCCCCGCTCCAGTAGCTTTCAAATGAAATGTATCTACACAAAGAACCTCTGTACGGATCAAAACTGAAAAAAAGAAAAGAAATATCATATTGAATTGAGCACATTCAAATTCTACCTCACATGATTTTTCATGGGAAATGTTTCAACTAATTCTGCTTTCACTTTCAAGTACTGAAAATATTGTAGACACAGTATACAACATGAAAGCTTTTATAAATGTTTTACGTTAGGGCTGCAAATAACAGTTATTTCCAAGAACAATCTGTTGAATTTCTGAACTGATGAATCTTTCCGTCTATAAAATGTAAGAACTTTAAACTGAAGATGTCACCTCTGAAAAATACAACTGGCCTTTTCACTATTAACTGAGAAAATTTGCATTAAGTGACAGTAAAAATGATCATCAGCTGCAATCCAAAATTATATAACCGAGAAAAGCATACATCTTCACATTGAATATGCTTGAACCAGCGAACATTACAACCTTATAAATGACTGATTAAGTGCCATTTGTGTTGACTGACTCAATCAGTTAATCAACTGCTTTTTATCCTCCAAATCGCTGGGTATCATATTTAGAAATTAACCATTTGTTTCTTTTGTCCGCATGTTAAAACACAGGAGCACAGGTTGAATGATATGCCAGCAGCTTAAGGCCTTTTTTTCCCCCTGTATTACAATACGACTCAAAAAAGTTGAAGTCCAGATTTCAGCTTGTTAACATCACTATGGTTCCAGAGAAGGCCGTCAGCTGTTCTCAGTGGAGCAGAGACTCCTGGGACACTGTGTGTTGTGTTGCTCTCCATCTCCACCGGCTGGTCAAAGACAGTCATTGTCGAGTAGTTTTCTACCATGAGGGATGAAGGGTCATCTGACTGTCCAGGAACTTTACCAAGAGGATAGTTCTTCCACAAGACTTTATCAGCACACAGCTGCCACGGAGATCCTCTGAGCAACTTTGCCTTTTCTGCCTGAGCGTCCGCCCACTTGTACTCCTGGGAGGACTCGCTCCTCTCCGCGTCAGGCCTGGAACGCCCGTGATGGCTGTGGTGCCGTGAGTGCTGCAGCTTCTCCTGCAGACTCTCCAGTGTGTATATGGGCTGTTGTTTTTGCCCTGCGGGGGGATCAAACTCAGAGTGGGTGGTCTGTGTGTAGATGGAGCAGAGCTGAAACAGCCTCTGTCTGGTTTCCAGAGGGAGAGGATGCTCCATGTCATCCAGGATTAACTGGAGCAAGTGAGGCGTGCTGATGCAGGGAGCATCCAGGCATGCTGAGAGCAGCTGCTGCCACCGCAGCTGGATGCGGTTCACAAAAATCCTGTCCTTCATCCTGGCCTTCCTCTGTCCCTTTGTTTCGAAATGGTAATCAAACTTGGTGCTGTTGGAGAGCATGACCTCTGAAATCCAAGCAGAAAGGTAGAAGACCCTGTGGTTATTCTGCTCTTGGGTGAGCTGCTTGAGTTCAACAAAGAGCTTCTCCAGGAGCAGGTGAATAAAGGCAGGTGAGTTGAGCATCTTCAGGAGCGGCAGCCAGAAACGCAGGAAGATCTGAGGGAGTCTGGGTTCACTGGGGCTGTCAGAGGTGTCACAGCCCAGTATATTGAGTTGCTCGACAGTAGGAACCAGGAATCCATCCTCCAACAACACGTCCACCAGCAATTCACTTGACTCTAAAGCAAACTGCTTGATCTCCCCAAGTAACCAGCTCATCTCTGCAAAAGGGGCGGGCCACAAGCTCTTGTTTCTGTTCTCAGGGAGTCCGTCAAAAGCCTGGTATTGCTCTTTTTCAAAGGAAATCAAAAGTTCCCGAGCGCTCTTGTAGGCTTCCTTTTCTTTTTGCCTCGCGAGGAGCTCATCTTCTTGGCGTTTCAGATCAACCTCCTCATCCTCCACATCTGACTGCAATTCCCAGTCCTCATTGGACCCTCCTCCCAGCTGCCTGGACCAGTACTCCTGCTGCAGCCACTCCAACACCACCTTGCATCCTTTTCTGCACCATTTCAACGTAGGCAGCTTCCGATGAGTGAAATCGTGCCTCAGGTCTACAACCCACTCTGGGATGTTCATGTTCCCGGCCAGCCGCCTCAGGGGTCGGGCTACTTTCCCCTGCTTTCGCTCAGTGATCAGATTGACGAACCTGACCAGAGCTGCTCCGTAGAGCAGGACCAGGTCTCCTCCGTCCAGCTGTCCCGACCGGTCCAGCACCTGGCACCGCACCAGGTCCGCGGTGCAGTCCACTGCCACGGGACTGTTACTGGCGTACCTGCATTTCCAGGCTGATATCCTCTGCAGTGCGAACCTCTGTAAGGCGGAGTCTCTGGAGTAAAGATACTCCAGGACCTGGTCCCACTCAGCTTTGTTGACCCACGCAACCACATGGCGTCTTTTCTCCGAGCTCCTTTTCTTCATGTTTATGGCGGAAGAGGCGAAAAGCGGACTCTCGTTAACACCTCACACACATGGAAATGACTGTCCTCTGACAGACGCCGACTCGAATCCCTGACAAAAACAGCTTTTTGCGGCAGAGTGGACAAACGCCGAAAGCTTTTAGCCACTTGGCGATAATATCGCACTCCGGAAGTGACGCTACTTCTTCCTCGTGACGTGCTATGGCGGCTCTCAAAAGAAGGAACCGGCAACTTACCGCCACCAACTGGAGGGGAGTGGGATAGATAATTTACCGGTAAATAGATGTGGTTCATTCAATATAGAGATAAATAACAGAAGGAACAAATCTCAAGAAATGGGGTCATAATTAACTAGAATTAAAGAAGAAAGTGTTTAGACGTTTCTTCTCCGTCACAACTTTCATACATTCCTGAGTTATGCCGATTTTAATGCTCTCTTCTTCTTCTCCTTGCCTCCTCACATAATTTTGAATCTCCATATCTCTTCTATCTATCTCCTTACTGTTTTCTAAAGATAAAGCCCTCAAAACAGTTTCCATAAAAGTCTGACTGGCATTAGAGCCATATCTTCATTTAAAAAGGTCAAATGTGATATAGACAGAATGTGTAACCTGTTCCCAATGCATTGTGGATTAGTGGATTGATTTCATAATTTTTGCTGTTAGCGTTTAATCTATGAAAGTGTTTAGTAGGCTATAGCTCTTTGGTTACAGTCAATGGTTAAAAAATGAACAAAATGTTTTATAGAGGAATAGAACATCGAAAGACCAAAAGAAGCACTGAAAAAAGAAACCAGACTTAGAAAGGTGAAATTATTGAATAACATCAAACAATGTGTGTTTTGGGAAGTATGGTATTGTTGCTCTTTCTCATTAGAACCTTTATATTTATTTTAGTTATCCAGTTTGATGTACTACCTGTTTGTTTTAGATAAATGTTTGGGGTACACACACACCATAATATCACTAAATATTCCATGTAATTGGTTTCATGTTGCTCTGTTGTAATGAGAATAAGTGATGGTCTGTGCCCTTTTCACCCGTGTCCTCGTCTAGAGCTCAATAATAATGTACATATTGCATTTCTGAATAAAATTAAATAATTTGAACTTTGATTATTTCTGTATAACCTTTAAGGCTGAAGTTCATTGGGTGAGCTACAAAAAAATGTCAACAGTTTTACACGTGATCAACTGTTTTAATTTAGACAAAACAATCAGTTCTTCAGGCTTCAACCATGTTATTTATCTGCTGCTCATTTTAGAATAATTTCAATTTAATTGAATTTTAAATTTAGACAAAATCTAAAACACTTTGGGTGTGAAGGTCAAACAGTCTGTGTCATGTGAACATCTGCTGCTCTGACAGGTCCAAGGCAAAAATACAGACAGAGGTCTCAGCTTTGATATTTAATATTACATCACATCCAAGTATTTACACTGATGAACACCACAATTTTAACATCTCTCTGGTTTGAAAGAGTTCATGACAATGGAAACAATCATCAGTTGTCCGTCCACCAGGACTGAATCCTCCAGGACAGTTCCTCAGGTCTCTGGCGTGCCAACAGATGCTAAACCCAGAGTCCTATTCTCTCTGTCTCCTCATGGACCCTCTGGTCCCATAGAGCCATGCTGTGTCCTTGATGCCAGTGTGCCCCCCCTCCCATCCCAGGGTCAGAAGCCTTTGCTGGCCAACCACTCCTTCAGCTCCTTATCGTAGTGACCTTTGACCTTTAAGGTCATGGTGACCTCGTTGACCTGTGTGGGCAGCTCCTTCCCCGTCACCTCCTTCAGATACTGCTTCACGTCCTTCTCCAGAGCCCAAATGTCCCCCTCCACTTTCCGTACCAGTGTCATCCTGCGGCTGCCGTTGGTCAGGTCGGTGTACACCGGGATGTTGTGCATGCGGGAGCGGCGGATCATGTACGGTAAAGGCGGTGGTGACTCTGCCGGAGGGGTCCAACCGGACGGGGTCGGACCGGCGTGTTTCGGCGGAGCGGGGACTCGAGACGGCGGAATGAGCCGCTCTACGAACTTGTATTCCTCCGTAGACTCTAATATCACCGGCTTCTTTACCTCCGCAGCAGCCGTACCAGCGAACCGGAGCCCGGCTGCAACGGCAGGAGGTCCCGGTGACCGGCCGTGCAGCTTGAAGGCTGCTCGCAGCGCCGTGTGGAGCACGGAGGAGCGGAGAGTGAAGCAGGCCGCCATCATGTGTAGCAAGTGTCAGCGCTACAGACCCGGAAGTAGTCACAAACCTCCGGAAGCACAAACTGTAGCCTAATCATTTCAAAATAATTGTAAAATGATTTCAAATTATGCAAAAATTCATTTTTCATCCCTCCCATTTATTTTAGATGCCATGGTATGGAAATAAAATGAACACAAAACTTGAAACTAAACCTCTTTCCACAAAGTGGCCTAAATAATGTCAAATCATCATTATCACAACTCACATGTGATTTAATGCAGAACAATAACAATGCACAATATTCCTAGCATTAACTTCACATTTAGGAAAGATAATGGAAAGAATGATTACGGAAAGGTTGACATTTTATATAAAGAGTAGAGGGCTGTTTTCATCTCACCAGAGTGGGTTCAGAAAGGGGAGAGGTATGGACCCAGTCATGTGTTTGGAGACAGAGGCACAGGTCAATAAGGAATCTGTGATGGCAGTGTTTTTTTGATGTAGAAGGCGTATGATATGGTGTGGAAAGAGGGATTATTAATGATTAAATAAAATATAGGTGGAAGAACGTACAATTGGATAAAATATTTTCTATTTGACAGACCAGGCTATTCAAGTTAGGATTGGAACAGTGTTGTCAAGGAGGTATACGGTAGTATCCTGACTGGACCGGAGAGCTCCATCAGTGACCGGCTCCTTCACCCAAAATGTGTGAGTTATCGCGGGTCCTTCCTCACTGCAGCTGTCAAACTCCACAACAACAGCTGTTCTCAGCACAAAACATGATTGGATTGGAGTGTGTATATTTTTCTTATTCCTATTCATTAGTAATACCTTAAAATACTGCTTTTTTTTTTTTTTTTTTTAGGCTACTGGTATTTCTATTTAATATTTATTTATTTATTTATTATTCATATGAGGGTACAACACTAAACTGGGCAAAAATCATATAGGAAACATTTGTTCCAGGTCAGTTTTCTTCACAGGTTCAGGACAGCTCTGTACTTATGCTCATTCTTAAACCTCATTGACTGATGATTCCCAGCTCCACCTCACAAAAGGGTTTAAAAGACATTTATAAAAACAAATGGCAGCTGAACATGACTGAAAAGAGGAAGCTCACACACTCATAAATTCTCCCATTTTTTATTATCTTAATACACAAAAGAGTGAAACACTCCCCTGGGGGTGAAGTGGACTGCAGTCCTCTGTAGTGGATCTTTCATCCACACTTTCCAGCAGCAGCTCGGCTGGTTCAAGGGATGAACAACAGATGATTGTTAGTCACACAGGCAGATATATAGATAAAGAGGTATGTCACCCGTCTGACTCATACTCATCTTTGTCCTCCATAGTTTACAGCAGCAGCTCAAGTGGGAAAAGGGAAATACAGTAAATAAAGATTAGTGAGACTCAAGTTACTGAACATGTTCACACAACAACACATGTGATCCAAGTCAGAGGCTGACACTCATCTGTACTGTCCATGGTGAACAGCAGCTCAGGAGACAGAGTGGGAGGAAAAGACACAATGGTTAGTGATGTTTGACATTGAATATACACGAATAAAGTGTACAAATTAGTTTAGACTACTGTCTTTATATGGTATTTTATAATGTTGCTGATCATACTCACTTTCTCCGTCCATAGTTTTCCGTCCATCAGCAGCTCAGGAGGCAGAGGAAGAAGAAAAATAAATGTCAGTGAGACTAATTATCTTAATAAATAAACAAATTATAACAATAAATGAATACCAGGGCAAACAGGTTCTCACAATTACACAACTTGCTGCCTATGTTTATATGTCATAAACTACGCTATAGGTGATTTGTTTTCCGTGTCAGAGGCTCACACTCACCTGTAAGGCAAGGCAAGGCAAGGCAAGGCAAGGCAAGGCATCTTTATTTATATAGCGCATTTCATACCAAGGCAACTCAATGTGCTTTACATAAAGACAAAACATTTAAAAAAAGAAGAAGCATAAGACAGAATAAAAACAAACAAAACAATAAAAACAGAGTTAAATGCAAGAGCAAATAAAAGTAAAATAAAAGAAACATTAAAAAAAAAAAAAAAAAAAAAAAAAAAAAAAAAAAACATAAGACAGAATAAAAACACTAAAAACAGGGTTAAAAGCAAGAGCAAATACAAGTAAAGGAAAAGAAAATAGATAAAGTTTTAAGTTCTCAGCTATAAGCACGTGAAAAGAGAAATGTTTTTAACCTGGATTTAAAAGTGCTTACAGTTGGGGCTGATTTCAGTTCTGCTGGTAGTTTGTTCCAGTTGTGAGCAGCATAACAGCTAAATGCTGCTTCACCATGTCTGGTCTGAACTCTGAGCTCCACTATCTGACCTGAGTCAGTAGATCTCAGAGCTCTACTGGGTTTATATCCTACTAACATGTCATTCATGTATTCTGGACCTAAACCATTCAGTGATTTGTAAACCAGTAGCAGAACTTTAAAATCTATTCTGTAGCTGACTGGGAGCCAATGTAAGGTCTTAAGAACCGGGGTGATGTGATCTGATCTCTTTGTTCTGGTTAAAACTCGAGCTGCAGCGTTCTGAATGAGCTGCAGCTGTTTGATGCTTTTTTGGGGGAGACCAGTCAGAAGGCCGTTACAGTAGTCTAGTCTACTGGAGATAAAAGCATGAATCAGCTTCTCCTGATCAGTTTGGGACATAAAACCCTTAATTCTGGATATGTTCTTCAATTGATAAAAGGCTGATTTGGTGACTGATTTGATATGGCTGTTGAAGGTCAGATCTGAGTCTATCAGCACGCCAAGGTTTCGGACTTGGTCTTTAGTTTCTATAGACAGTGACTCAAGGTGTTTACTGACAACAACCCTCTTCTCTTTATTTCCAAAAACAATGACCTCAGTTTTTTCTTGATTTAACTGAAGGAAATTTTGGCTCATCCAATTTTTGACTTGCTCTAAACAGTGACATAATGACTCTATTGGACTGCAGTCATCTGGAGACAGTGCAAGATATATCTGTGTGTCATCTGCATAACTATGATAGTTGACATTAGAGTTCTGTAGAATTTGACCCAAAGGCAGCATATACAGGTTGAATAGAAGGGGTCCAAGGACTGACCCCTGAGGAACTCCACATGTCATAGCCACTCGATCGGATTGATAACTACCAATGGTCACAAAATAACTCCGTTCCTCTAAGTAGGACCTGAACCATTTTAGGACTGTCCCGCTGAGTCCTGCCCAGGTTTCCAACCTGTCCAGCAGTATACTGTGATCCACAGTGTCAAACGCAGCACTGAGATCCAACATGACCAGAACTGACACCTTGCCTGAGTCAGTGTTCAGCCTTATGTCATTTAACACTCTAATCAGAGCTGTTTCTGTACTGTGGTGAGGTCGGAAGCCTGATTGAAATTTGTCAAAGAGTCCACTGGAGTTCAAGAAGTTGCTGAGTTGATTAAAAACCACTTTCTCAACGATCTTGGCTATAAAGGGAAGATTTGAGATGGGTCTGTAATTGGTTAAAATTGTAGTATCCAATGTTCTCTTTTTTAAGAGTGGCTTGATGGCAGCTACTTTCAGGGGTTTAGGAAACGTGCCTGATTGAAGTGAGCAATTTATTATTTGCTGCAGATCTGTTTGGACAGAGCTTATAATAGTTTTAAAAAAGTCCGATGGTATTGTGTCAAGACAACATGTCGATGTTTTAAGATGCTGAACTGTTTCTTCTAAGGTTTTTTGGTCAACTGTATTAAACTCTGACATTACAGTTGATTTATTCCTAGGTGATTTTAGGGATTGCATCATTGTATTATTTTGCTGATTTGTGTTGATATTTAGCCTTATGGATTTGATTTTTTCATTGAAGAAGTAAGCAAATTCATTGCATTTTTCTGTGGAAAAGAGTTCTGAAGCTATCTCTTTTGGGGGGGTTGTAAGCTTATCAACCATAGCAAACAGAGCACGAGTGTTGTTGATATTCTTATTAATCATTTCAGTAAAGTATTGCTGTCTAGCCTTGAATAGCCCATGGTTAAAATTACAAAGACTTTGTTTGTAGAGGTCATGGTGGATTTGAAGTTTAGTTTTTCTCCATTTACGCTCAGCTTTCCTGCATTCTGTTTTCAGAGCCTTTACCATCAAAGTGTTCCTCCATGGTGTTCTCTGTCTGGCCAAGGTCATCTTAGTTTTAAAAGGTGCAATGGTATCAATGACATTTGAGATTTTGCAGTTGAAATTGTCCAGGAGTTCATCAACTGTCTCTGCACTCACAGTTGGTGACATGACTATAGCCTCCATAAACTTAACACTGGTATTCTCATTTATGAACCTTTTCCTAACAGATACAGAGGGTAACTGCATGTCCGGAGTTATCTGTAAGTCAAAGAACACACAGAAATGATCAGAAAGAGCCAAGTCCTTGATATCAACAGATGTAATGTCAACACCTCTAGAGATAACCAGATCCAGAGTGTGGCCTCGGGTGTGTGTGGGCCCTTTCACATGTTGGGAGAGGCCAAAAGTGTCAAGAAGAGAGCAAAGTTCTTTGGCATTTGTGTCCATGTTATTGTCTATGTGAATGTTAAAATCCCCTGTCATGATAAAAAAGTTGTAGTCAGTGCAGATAACTGACAGCAGTTCGGCAAACTCATCAAAGAATTTTCCTGGGTATCTTGGTGGTCTGTAAATAATTAGGAAGAGAACTTTTGGATCCCCCTTTACTAAAAAACAGAGATATTCAAAAGAGCTAAAATCACCAAATATAGTTTCCTTGCACTGAAATACAGATTTAAAAATGGCAGCAACTCCCCCGCCTTTCTTACCACTTCGACACTTATTCATAAAACTGAAATTTGTTGGTGCAGCCTCATTGAGAATGGTAGCACAGCTACATTCAGTCAGCCATGTTTCACTAAGAAGTAAGAAGTCTAGATTATAGGTCATAATGATGTCATTTACTAACAAGGATTTGTTGGCTAGTGATCTTATATTAAGTAGAGCTAACCTTGTGGAGATAACAGGAGACACTGGTGAGTTTCGAGGTTGACAAGCTATACTCACTACATTGGTAGATTTAATTGAACCCTTTTTATTTCTCACCAGTTTGATCACTTTTCTGTTACCCGTCACCACAGGGATTGAGAAAGCTGCCTGAACTCCATAGGGCCCTGACTTTTCCTGGGAAAGAACATTCTTGATATCATTATTGCAGCCTGGACCCGGCACATATCATTCAGACTCAATGATATGATGATTCAGAGGAAGTGGGGGGGCTCGGTGACTTTTGGTCGAGAGTTGTTTCTGACGCGGTGGAATGCGAGGGGGTGGACGATGTGGGGGGTTAATTGGGGAAAATACGAGACCCTGGCGTGGTGTTAGTTGGATTCCACTAGTGAGAAAGCTCTTCATCCTGTCAGGGAAATCCAGAAATGGGGAGTCAGGACTAGATGAAGAGAGTTGGGGGCTGGATGGGGTTCGGGGGGTTGAATGTTGGGAGTCTCCTGTTGGGGCCGGGGGAGACTCCCCCTTTGGGGCTTTTGGGGCTAAGGGAGACTCCTCGTGTTGAGCTGATGGGTCTGGTGGATAATCCACTTGTTGGGGTGCAGATGATGACGTTGGGGCTGGTGGATAATCCAGTTGCTGGGGTGCAGATGATGACGCTGTTGGGGCTGGTGGATGATCCACTTGTTGGGGTGCAGATGATGCCGTTGTTGGGGCTGGTGTATAATCCACTTGTTGGGGTGCAGATGATGACGTTGTTGGGGCTGGTGGATGATCCACTTGTTGGGGTGCAGGTGATGACGTTGTTGGGGCTGGTGGATGATCCACTTGTTGGGGTGAAGATGATGACGTTGTTGGGGCTGGTGGATAATCCAGTTGCTGGGGTGCAGATGGTGACGTTGCAGGTGCACGAGTCTGCTGTCCTCCGTTGTCAATCCTTATCTCAGCGCCCTCACCAGAGTGCCGTCTTATCTGCTGTTTTGGATTGTTTTGTCTCTTGTCCTTGACAGGGACTGCTGGTGCCTGACGCAAAAAGTAAAAGATGTTGGCACTTAGCAGCTGTACTCCTGACTTGTTAAGGCTAAATCCATCTGCCTTAAAGAGGTGCCTGCGTTCCCAAAAGATGTTGAAGTTGTCAATAAAGTTCAGTGATTGAGCAGTACATGTATCTTTAAGCCATCTGTTCAGCATCATCAGCCTGCTGAATCTCTCATCTCCTCGCCGAACTGTTGGCAGAGGTCCACTGAAAAACACCTCAGTATTCAAACACTGAACTTTGTTTATCAGTTCCATGAAGTCTCGTTTTAATAGCTCTGATTGTTGCTTCACAACATCAAGGGCTCCTGTGTGTATGATGAGCGATTTCAATGTTGGATGCTCAGCAACAATCTTCAGTCCATGGTGAACAGCAGCAGCTCAGGAGGCAGAGTGGGAGGAAAAAGGCATAATGGTTAGTGAGGCAGTGATGTTTGAAATACTACATTGAATATTGAATACTGTCTTGGTATTTTATAATGTTGCTCATCATACTCACTTTCTCTGTCCATGGTTCTCCGTCCATCAGCAGCTCAGGAGGCAGAGGAAGAAAAAAAAAGGTCGGTGAGACTAATTATCTTTAAATAAAAATAATTGTAACAATAAACATACAGAACACCAGAGTAAACAGGTTCTCACAATACCACAACTTGCTGCCTATGTTTATATTTTATAAACTACACTATAGGTGATTTGTTTTCCGTGTCAGAGGCTCATACGCACCTTTTCCGTCCTCATAAGACAGCAGCTCTAAGAGACAAGTTCAGCTCGGGAGGCAGAGGGAAGTCATGGTTAGTGTGATGAACAAGAACCAAACATGGAGGTAAACAGGATCAACATAGAGAAGCTCACACTCACCTTTTTCGTCCTCGTCAGCTGGGATCTCCAGAGTTGATCCCAGCTGACTCTGGGCGAGGGGGAGGGGGAGGGGTGGGAGAGGGGGGTCGATGTGTGTGTGGGGGGCACTACTATAAGAGGGAGAATTATGATGCTCAACCAACCAAATTGACCGAACCCCGCCAGACGCAAAGGCCAGTCCCAAGAAAAATGGTTGATCAAGCCACTAAACCTAAATGTGCAGAACTACAGAAAAAACCAAGTGCAATAAAGTGTTTGGTGAATAATATAAAACTCAACCAACCAAACTGACCGAACCCCGCCAGACATAGAGGCCAGTCCCAAGAAAAATGGTTGATCGAGCCAACCTAAATGTGCAGAACTACAGAAAAAACCAAGTGCAATAAAGTGTTTGGTGAATAATATAAAGCTCAACCAACCAAATTGACCGAACCCCGCCAGACGCAAAGGCCAGTCCCAAGAAAAATGGTTGATCGAGCCACTGAACCTAAATGTGCAACTACAGAATAAAAAGCTCAGGTGCAAGATGCTACCTGGGCAGTTTAGAGGCCTCAGGGTGGAAACTTTCTTCAAGTGGTGGTGCAGGGTGAAGTGACTGAGTGATACCTGTCCTCTCACAGCCTGGGCCTCTTGGCTGGAGCACCTGGCACCACCTGGTCCTCCTCCTCCTGCCGGCACCTCCTGGAGGAGCGGGGTGGAACACCAACAGGCTGGAAAACATGAGCAGAACCAAGAGAAACACCCCGGGGGGCAGAAGGACGAGAATAAGGCAGAAGAGAAGAGGCAGAAGGAAATAGAGGAGTAGGTGGAGGAGGAGAAGGAGATAGAGGAGTAGCAGGTGGAGGAGAAGGAGATGGAGGAGTACGTGGGAAAGGAGTAGGAGGTCGAGGAGCAGGACGGCGAGGAGCAGGAAGTAGAAGAGTAGGGGGTAGCGGAGTAGCAGGTGGAGGAGAAGGAGATAGAGGAGTAGCAGGTGGAGGAGGAGTAGGAGGAGTAGGAGGAGGAGATAGAGGAGTAAGCGGAAAAGGAGTAGGAGGTCGAGGAGCACGACGGCGAGGAGCAGGAAGTAGAAGAGTAGGAGGTAGAAGAGTAGCAGGTGGAGGAGAAGGAGATAGAGGAGTTGCAGGTGGAGGAGGAGAAGGAGATAGAGGAGTAGCAGGAGGAGGAGAAGGAGATAGAGGAGTGGTAGGAGGAGAAGGAGATAGAGGAGTAAGCGGGAAAGGAGTAGGAGGTCGAGGAGCAGGACGGCGAGGAGCAGGAAGTAGAAGAGTAGGAGGTAGACGAGTAGCAGGTGGAAGAGAAGGAGATAGAGGAGTTGCAGGAGGAGAAGGAGATAGAGGAGTAGAAGGTGGAGGAGAAGGAGATAGAGGAGTACGCGGGAAAGGAGTAGGAGGTCGAGGAGCAGGACGGCGAGGAGCAGGAAGTAGAAGAGTAGGAGGTAGAGGAGTAGCAGGTGGAGGAGAAGGAGATAGAGGAGTAGCAGGAGGAGGAGAAGGAGATAGAGTAAGGGGGAAAGGTGTAGGAGGTCGAAGACCAGGACGGCGAGGAGCAGGGAGTAGAAGAGTAGGAGGTAGAGGGGTAGCAGGTGGAGGAGAAGGAGATAGAGGAGTTACAGGAGGAGGAGAAGGAGATAGAGGAGTAGCAGGAGGAGAAGGAGATAGAGGAGTAGAAGGAGGAACAGGTCGGAAAGCAGAGGCAAGGCGAGGACCAGCACGCTGCAGAGAAGGAGGAACACGCTGGAGAGCAGGAGCACGAGGCCTGACAGCAGAGGGAGCAGGCCTCAAAGCAGGGACAACAAGAGGAGGAGCAGCGCTGAGAGGAGTGACAGCAGCAGGAGAAATGGGACGGAAAGGAGAAGCAGGAGGAGCAGGCTGGGAAGCAAAGGGGGGAGAGCTGCAAGGGGGAAAGCTGGAGGAGTGGACAGCAGGGGGGCAGGGGGGAGAGGGAGAGCAGGGAGAGCCATCTGCAGAAGGGCAGGTGGAGCAGGGAGAGAAGGAGGGCAAGGAGTCTGCAGGGGGAGCAGGAGGAGGTGCAGCAGTGAAAGCAGGAGGACCAGTAGAGTAAGTAGGAGGAGAATTCTCCCAGAAAAAAGGAGGAGCAGCAGAGTAAGAAGGAGGAGAAGTCTCCCAGAAAGCAGGAGGAGCAGCAGAGTAAGTAGGAGGAGAATTCGCCCAGAAATCAAGAGGAGCAGCAGAGTAAGAAGGAGGAGGAGTCTCAGAGAAAGCAGGAGGAGCAGCAGAGAAGAAAGGAGGAGCAGACTGCCAGAAAGCAGGAGGTGCAACAGGAGGAGCAGCAGAGAAAGAAGGAGGAGCAGCAGGAGGCAGCGTCTGCCAGAAAGCAGAAGGAGCAGCAGGAGGAGCAGCCTGCCAGAAAGCAAGAGGAGCAGCAGGAGGAGCAAGAGGGGGTGCAGCAGGAGGAGCAGCCTGCCAGAAAGCAAGAGGAGCAGCAGGAGGAGCAAGAGGGGGTGCAGCAGGAGGAGCAGCCTGCCAGAAAGCAAGAGGAGCAGCAGGAGGAGCAGCCTGCCAGAAAGCAAGAGGAGCAGCAGGGGGAGCAAGAGGGGGTGCAGCAGGAGGAGCAGCCTGCCAGAAAGCAAGAGGAGCAGCCTGCCAGAAAGCAAGAGGAGCAGCAGGAGGAGCAAGAGGAGGAGCAGTAGGAGGTGCAGCAGGAACAAACAGATCAGGTGCAGCATCCATGAAAGCAGGAGAAGCAGCATCTAAGACAAAGTAGAGAGGTGGAGCGGAGTCACCTGGCTGGTGGCCCTGCATCCTGATGGCTGGTGGTGGTGATGGAGGTGGAGGTGATGGAGGTGGAGGTGGAGGTGATGGAGGTGGAGGTGATGGAGGTGGAGGTGATGGTGGTGATAGAGGTGATGGAGGTGGAGGTGATGTCAACCGCTGGGTGGAGGACGCGGGAGAAAAGCCAGCTGGGGAGAAAAATGTGAAAATGTCACATGATCCATAAAAGCATCCATTGATAAAGAGGCTGGAGCAGGACATGTAGAGCAGTGATGATGTTGATGTGTGTGGGTTGGCGGTAGCTGCAGCAGAGGAACCACACACTCATCATGGGAACCTCCAAGAAACGTGTTTGTTACACAGCTGCACACTTTGAACTAGTTTTCAGATTTACAGGTTTCTATCTCTGATCAATAGCTCACATCCCATAGTCAATTGATGTTTGTTGATGTCAATTATGTAGTCTCTCGTGTTTAATAACGTTTTAGTTCACAGACAAATATTGTGTCAGAATAAATACTTTTTAAATGTAGGCTAATAAACTGTAACTTTAAAATAGTTCAACTTCAAAAGGCAAACAGAGGAATGGGCCCTGGACCTGCACGTTCCATCATCTCCATGGTGACAACACATATATAGATTTGTATTAACCCTTTGATGCACAACATATGCACACCCCCTCTAATGCGCAACATGGGTCTAAAATGACCCGCATTCATTTTCCATGTGAATTCATGCTGGGTGAGTGTTTCTTTGTGGTATCTTTTAAAATCAATATATTTTATGATTGAATCCTCCAAGTATCATTTGAATATCTTGTTTTTAATTAGTACAGGGTGTTATTTCCATTTTTACTTTCTTATTTTATGAACAAATAGACAAAAAGTCTCAGAGAGTGGACCAGTTAGCTAGCTAGCAGTTGACATTTCTACATTCTACTGTATTAGTTAACTACAGTAGAACATGTCACCAGCTAGCTAGCTAGGTAGCTGTTGACATGTTCTAGCTGGTGTCTACAATAGAATATTATTCTATTGTTGTCACCAGCTAGAACATGTCATCATGTTAACAGTTAGCTAACTTGCTAATATTAAGGTATTTCCCTTTATGACAAGTAATGTAGCTACTTATTCAAGGTAACTAAAACCTTATCAATTATGCACAGTTATCTTTAATGAGTCATCAAATGTTTCTTTAGGTAAATTGGAATAATTGTAAAACAAGTAAATATGATTATATGTGCTTAAAAAAGAATATTTACTGAAGAAAATGATAAATACTGTGCAGTGATTTCAAAGATATAACATTGAAATAGCCTACTCAGATAGAATAAACTATGGCTAGCTGTTGACCACAGTAGAATATGTCAACAGAGCTATTAATGGGGAAAAAGGACAAGTAATGACTAGTCATTATTGTAATCAAGGAAACAATGGTCTGTTGTTGGTATAGATAGTGAGGGAATGCTAAAATTAAAGTATTCTTGCTATACTTGTTTTTTCAACTGGTCCACTCACTGAGACATTTTTGTTCATTTTTGTTCACAAGTAAGAAATGAAAAATGGAAATAATGACCCCACTAATAAAAAACAATATATTAAATAATACTTGGAACATTCAATCATAAAATAGATAGATTTCAAAAGTTACAGCAAAGAAACTATCACTCAGCATGAAATCACATTGGAAATGAATGTGGGTCATTTTAGACCCATGTTGCGCATTAGAGGGGTAGTGATACAAAATGTGTTTTTATTAAAAAAGTGAAAAAGTAAAAAATAAAATAAGGATGTATTATGATCAAAAACAAGTTAATTGAGGAATACCTGGAATTCTATATGATGAAATACATTTTTCGCAAAGATATAGCACAAAAAAACTCACTCGGGTCACTTTAGACCCATGTTGTGCATCAAAGGGTTAATTAGCATTTTTTGAAAAAAAAAAAAAAAAAGCCCAGTCCCAATTAATATTACATTTTCGACAGCAATTTGTTTTAAAATTGTAATGTCAAACCAAAATATCAGCGTGTTTGAGTCAATACTTAATTGTTAACACATTCCACATCTGGCCCGGGAAACAAGGCCCAGTTTTCTGATAAATCATCATTTTACACGAAGAAAATGTCAAGTATCATTATGAAGCTAACATTCTATTAATGTTTTATGCTAATATTCAATAAGTTAGCCTACATCAATTGTGAGCTTTTGGGATTAAAACCAAATTTGGGCGGTTCAAGAAGATGAACTGAGGCATTTGGTAGCATATAAAATGAAAACACATGTCATTACCTGCAAAGGACTGGGTCCAAAGCAGGTGCTGTCCGGTGGGGGGTCCGACCGGGCCTTGCTTTCCGCTGATTAAATCTGCAGGTGGGTCTTCTCCAGTAGAGTCTTCCAATCGATAGTTTTCCGAAGATCTGTTCACAGCTTTCCAAAGGTGTCCAAAGGGTTTTATAGTTCGCTCAAGTCCACAAAAGGTCAATTTGCCAACAGAGGTTTTGCGCTGGGTCAACACAAGGTGAAGTCCGAGTGCAAATGAGACACAGAACAGTTCGGTCACAGGTCCGTTGCCATGACTTCTACGGAACGTCGGCGCGTGCTTTCGTGCGGGTGCGAGATATGCATGATAAGATAAGATAAGATAAGATAAGATAAGATAAGATAAGATTATCCTTTATTCGTCCCACGTTACAAGGTTGCAGCTGTAGACAACAAAATATGAGAAGCACCAGCACTGTCTGGTTTTAGGGCCCAATAGCCTAGGTAAAATGACCTGGAAGCTACTGAACTAAAATGCTAATATTTAAATTGTGAAACTAAAAATTAATACACAATATGAGGAGTTTTAAAATGCAGTATTGTCTCACACAGTCAGTGTACTGCACTGATTTAGGGTCAATAGGTCACATGACCTGGAAGCTACTTTAGGGAAATTTACAAGGTTGCAGCAGCAGACAGCAAATACATGTATAGCACAGTTATTAAATAGCAAATAGCAATACCAGTATTTATATGTTATTATTATATAATATTAGAGTAGAGTAGCCTATATGATTAATGAATGATAATGAGAAAATATTTAAACACATTCCAATCCAATCATGTTGTGCCATTGTGTCACATTGCCATTATGATACTGATATTGTGCACCTCTCTGTTTTATTTCTCCATATGAACCCTCGACAGATTACTATTATTACTGGGGCTTTTTAAATACAGACTGAATTCGTGCAACAATTCATGAAAGACACAGGGTTGGATAGAAGAGTTTAGTTTTTTTCCCCCTCTTGTTTGTTTTAATTGTTTTTATATATTATCATTATTATGGGAATAGGTGACTCTGGCTCACACTCCAGCGCAGTAGGTGGCGGTAATGCACCTCAACGTTGTTGTATATATGAGGTCCCATGGTGACCGTTACTTCCTGCTTCCGCTTAGGCTCTCTATAAATGACAAGGAGAAGGAGTGAGGGGTTTGTTTGGAAAATGGCGGGTCCTTTGACAGACATACAACGAGCTCGGCTTGTGTATGATGCGTTGCAGGTAAGATGAGTTAAATTAAGTTTTAGTTTTAAATAACATCAAACAGTGCGCTTTTTTGGTGAGTCCTACTGTTATGTCTTTGCTTTTTCTCACAAGAGCCATTACATTAACTTGTTTTGCTCGGTTCATGTAACTTAGTGCCCCCCACAGTCGTGTGTCCATGTTTCTGTTAAAACAACAACAACCAGCACCACACAAAGTTATTTTAAAGCAGTGTCCTGTGAAATGCTAACCCGACATTTAATAACATAGTACATAGAGACACGCTGTTTGCCCAATTCATACCATAAACAATATAACCATGTATCATTTCACCATGTTTGCATAAAAAGTTTTTATTTATTTAAATACAACACATTGATATTGTGCACCTCTCTGTTTTGTTTCTCCATATGAACCCTTGACAGATTACTATTATTACTGGGTTTTTCTGTGGGCTTTTTAAATACAGAATTATTCGTACAACTGATGGTTCTGCTTGTGTTTTGTCTTTGCTGAGGCTGCGTCTTGTCCGCTGGTGGAGGGTCTGTACCTGCAGGAGGCAGACAGCATGCTGCAGCTGCTGTGTGCTCCCTCTCAGCACCGCACAGACATACTGGCGTGGATCTGCAGCAGGTAAAATAACCATCACCACCACTGTTCCTCTCCATCTGTCAAATATAAGTTCATTATAAATATAAATGCACACCACATCTGCTCTATCTGTCATTTAACAGTATCAGCCCAAGTTTTGTCACTTCCAAGGCGATGTCGGTAAAATCCAAAGACCCAAACGCTTTGACTAAAGGTAACAAAAGCTTTACTTACAGTCTTGCTTGTCTTTTGATGGAAACATTGTGTAATAAAAGAAAACCTATCTCAGTGAAAGTGCACATCTACAGAGCTTTAATTGTATTGTTTTTTTTTTTTGCTTCACACAATAACCTCTTATACTGTGTTTGCACGAAAAGAAATGGCTCAGCTTGGACAGGAGCTGATGCTGTGCAGAGCAGGTGATCTGGACCTCATCAGGGTGAGAGGACGCACACATCTGGTGTCAGTGTTATCAGTTTACATGTATAGAGATATTCATTTGCATGATGAACACGACGAATGTGAACACTGTTTTGGTCTCTTGTCTGTTTGTTAAACCTTTTTATCCAGGGCGACGTGAGTCCTCGCAGGCAGCTTCAGTTCATGGAGCAGCTTTTAACTGTCGTCCCCGGCTGCAGTAAGTCTGCTGAGGCCAGAATAAATGGGGAGATGCTGCTGGATGAGCTCTTCGCTGATGAGAATCTGCCTCACCTCACACAAATGCTCGAACCCACTTTCGACCCCTGGCCCGTACACATCAAGTATGCACACTCTCTTTGATTATCCTCTGCTGCACGTCGTCATTCTCGTTTCGTTTCGACTTGTTTCACGGATCTTCGTTGACTGCATTATTTCTTCCAGTTGTCTTTATGCTCATCTCCTCTTACTGCCTCTGCTTGACCCCACAGGGCTTTATGCAAAGGCTCAAAGTCACCTTCTAAGCCGTGTAAAGAGGATGCCGATGTTGCTGCCCTCCTACAGTCGAGTCAGACAATGCTGGAGCAGCTAAAGTCGGAGGTATTACACATTTATTGAAACAGGATGTCCTTAGGAACTTACCACCACACGAACTCTGTGTTCATCATCATCATCACTACCTGAACGTTGAGCTCTGTCTGTTCTCGTCAGTGTGACTTCCTGGACGGTGAGGCGCAGAGTCCCAGCACGTTTCCTCCGAGCTCGTTGCGCGTGGCGGCGTGTGACCTCCAGCAGCTAATGGCTACTTTCTGCCACGTTTATGAAACAAACTGGGGAGCGTACTGCGCCAGAGAACCCCCCAGCTTCAGCAAAGACGCCGACGTGTTCCGGAGAGTACACCAACTATTGCTGGCCTGCAACACGGTACGCTCCTTCACAGGAAATCTGTGTCAACATGAGTCTGACCTGTGGGAGTGAGTCTGTCTGACACTTTGAGCTGCATCTGTTCTCAGGCGATGGACGTGCTGAATGAAGTATCAGAGGCTTCTGCATGTGTGAATGAAGAAGTGAGACAGCTTCAAATGCAGCAAGGCTACTGGAGGAGAGGAGAAAGGCAAACATTGCGTGAGTGAATATTCTTTCATGTGCATGTTGCTCACACAATTCGTTGCACAATGTTGATATCTTTGTTTTTGTTTTCTAGTGGACCAAATGGAAGAACTCGCCAAGCGAATCGGATAGTTTCTGTCACAGCAGCGTTCCTGATGGAAACAACTTCAAACCATGTTGATTGGCTGCTGGAGCGAGAAAGGTGCTCAGGGTAATGCAGAAATGATGTGGAGAGAGTCTCATCTGTACTTGTGTTAAAACATTGAACAGAGTTGTGTATGATTCAGCATGAAGTGTTCACCGGTGAGAGCTGCTGTTGCTCAGACACATTTCAGCAGAACTGCACTTGTCTTTCTAAGAGTCTAATCGAAAACAGTTTGATGTAGTACCTGTATATTATATATATTTTTGGGGTGCACACACGCGCACACACCATAATATCACTAAATATTCCATGTAATTGGTATGATGGTGCTCTCCGATAATGAGCATAACTGATGGTTTCACTGTCTGTGCCTTTTTTACCCAAACTCCTGTTGTTCTCTTTTAGATCTCAATATAAAAGTGCATAAATATTGTATTTCTGAATAAAATTTAATATTTTGAACTTAAATTGTTTTGATATTGTCTAGTGTCATTTTTATTAATTCATTAGGTGAGCAACAAAAAAGTAAATCAGACACACCTTGATCAGCCAGTTTCTGATGCAATGTATTCAGGTTTTTCACAAAAATAGTGACGTGACAGTTTTGAACAAATAACAAGAACAACAAAATGTCACCTGCCAGTTTAGTCGAACTGATTTTGGGATTTTCATACGGTGAAAAAAGGTTGAATATCTGGTAAATGGATATATTTTCAAAACATGTAGATTAAATGTTACATATCTGCCTCCATTCTATAAGCACGAAAGCAGAGAGTTCGAAATATTAACGTTAAAACGTAAGATATTACACAAAGTGGCCGAGTCGAGTGGCCCCGTACATTCTAATAGAAAAAATATGTCTTCACACATTAACCATGTTTGAAATGATTTAACTTTAGCAGATTAAGTCATGATGTGGGACTTTATCAAAAATAATTCTCATGTTAATTAAATTATGTCTTTGTTTGTTTAGTACATATTGAAAATAAGTAAAACTTATGTCAAAGAAACAACATCTTATGCTGACATTGGTCTTTGAGAAAAAAGTATTGAACATGAAAGTAGCTTAATTTGATCAGAATTGGGTCACTAATAAAGAAAAATTAAGTCCTGAGTGTTAATTGGCTTCAGTTTTCTAGATACAATACAGCTTCAGGTCAAAATTGTTAGAGAAGAATTTCACTTCCCTATGTAGTTTGTGTGGTTCAAGGTCAATCCCTCTTTGTTTATAGTTGAAAGCTAAGAATGACTTGCCCCTTTCTGAGATATACTGCTAGAGACACTTATCTGCACCGAATTCTCTCCCAGGAACATGCCAAGGCCATGTTGTTCCAGACACAGCTGCAGAGCTAGGTGATAACCTAACACACAATGTAACAGAGAGAGAGAGAGAGAGAAACCATTGTTGTTCTCCCATCATCTAGGAGGTGTGAAAATGTATCTTAATGTTTATGCACAATAGCCAATAGCATGTTAACACATCTCCCCTTGTAGGCTTTGTCCACCTTTCTAGTATAAGAATCTGAACTTTGGGAACTCTGAACTCTGAACTTTCAGAATTGAGGTGGCATCACCCACTCATGTTGTGTCGATAACTTTTCTGTTCTCCTTGATCGATCAAGCCTAATAAACTTCTGCATCACCTCAGAATTTCACCCTACCAATAACTTAACTTTCCATTCATTGACTGTTTGTTTTTTTTCAACAAGAGGTACCACTGTTGTAAACTGGAATCCAGTAGCTCTGCCCTACTCTCACTCTCTTCCAAATCCCTGACCAAGTCATCTAGTTCCCTCTGTGAAATGAGAAGTGGTTTGGGAGAAGCATATGGTGACTGTTCCTTGGAAATGTTAAGCAATAACTCTTTCACAAGCCACCAGATATAACTGTATGATGCATAGATCTGGCCAAGACAAATGTACTTTGCAATTAAAGACCAATAAATTACAGTTAGGTGATACATTTCCATGTGGTACATTTTCATTCTTCTACCGTACTTTGTCGAAAAGTTATGAGGCATCATGATCATCATAGTGATGCATCGAATCACAATATGTAAGAATGAGCACATTTTATCTCAGAGGTTGATCATTTCCCCAAATTTGTAGACCAGAGTTATGAGTGTTGCTTTTAGAACAGAAACAGAATCAAACCTTCAGATTATTGGGAAAGAAAGTGGACCTCTAAAAAACATAAACTACATAGATATAGCCTATTCTTTAGAGTGAGCTGTAAAGCCAGCAGCTGTGTTGATACAACAAACCATGGTGATGATACTGCATATTTACATGTTTAACTACATTTCCTTTTAAACTGGTTGATCATCTCATCTTTGTTCATATATGCTGTAGTTGGAGAGCCTGAACCAAAGTGAGTTAGCATCGCGGCTAACACTCAACTGTCAGAACTCTTATGTGGAGCCACATAAAATTAAAGACATTGCCATCACCATTATAGATGTAAGTAAGATACAGTTACTCCAGCATCAATGTGTGAATGTTTCTACCACAATAACGTGATGCTTTCAATATGAATGTTGCTCAGGTGTTTGATCAGAGCGCGCTGTCGCTGGAGGCCAAGGAGGAGATGTATAAACTATACCCCAACGCTCGACGAGCTCACCTCAAGACGGGAGGAAACTTCCCGTACTTGTGCAGGAGTGCAGAGGTCAACCTCTACATACAGGTACAGTCAGATCCCTTCACACATGTACGGTCGCCGGTCGGTTCCCTCTTCTCAAAAGGTTTGATCAGAGAAAAATGAATCTGTTTATCTGAATTACTTTTATTTTATGTTCAGATTCACCTGCGTCAGTTCCATGGGACGAGATACGCCGCTATCAGTCCTGACATGGTGAGCATGGAGGAGCTGGAGGTGCAGGAGAGTGGGAACCAGGACTCTGAAAATGGCCAATGAGTTCATTTTTTTCCTCCCCGACATCCGTTTCCTCAGAACATTTCCAAGAGTTTCTCTCTTATTTCACAACTTGTCTCCAGGTTATCTGTGGAATTCCAATCAACAAGTCAACTGAGAATATTTTTATTTGACAAATAAAGCAATATTTTGATAATGACCTGTATATAAATGACACTCAACCGCTTTTGCTTTCAAAAACATCCAACTCCTTGCCTTATGTGGACTGACTGATATATATATTGCACTCATGAAATGCCTGAACTATTGCTGTCTGTATGATATGTCTGAAAATGTTAGTGTAGTACAATGATTTTTTTTTTTTTTTTCATTTGTTTTCAAACCTTCACAGTAAATTTTTAAATTTCACATGTTCTGTGGTTGTATTTACTTGCATGAATGCCTGCCATGTTTTGATTGGTACAAGAATGTTTCTGTTTCCATGTCTCAGTTCATCTGTTGAACTTTACGAGCTACTTCTTTTTTTTAAAAACTACTAGTAACATGGATTAATTCATGAAAATGTATCAAAAATCAGAAGTCCTGTAAATTCAGATACATCGTGCTGTTTGTCCTCTGAGACATTTTACCTATTGAATCACTATCTAGTTTAACACACCATTGCTAGGGATGCTGCTTTGATCAAAGGACACAGAGGTGAAGGACTATGCAGGATATGACCCTTATGTTTCATTTTTACCTTCATTAAACAGCTTTGGACTTATTGTTTTGTTAGATAAATGACTTGTAACTTGTTACAGGGAGAGTGGAGGCTCCTTCCACATTGTGGCTGAAAACCAAACCTGCGATCAGAGCCTCTGACCCGGTGTCTCAGCTCTCGTCTCGGTGGCACCACGAGTCCGCGACACAAACGAGCTCTGTAAACTGTAATCTGTTGTTTATGACAGATAAGACTACACAAATACACACATCGTAACATGTATATGATAATCCATCAATCCACTGATTGATTATAGAAGACTTTGTTGAAAATAAATGCACACGACCGGGAGGAGGGTTAGCAAAACAGCCAGAGAAGTGACCCACAATGCTACTGGCTGGTACGATGTAAACAGGAAGTCACTGCAGAAACGTCAAAATATAGTACGGTATATCGTTAATTCAGACTAAATATTATATGGAAAAGCAATACTTTATTCTGCACCCCTCTAAACGCCCCGTGGATGTATTATTTTTGAAGAAATATAGCTTTTAATAGGCATTCTCCATATTCAACCTTTTTGAATTTATTGATCATCCATTGGCCCACCTATGCAGTAGGATTTCTCTAGGTCAGTCCAGTCCGTGACAGATGGGCCTTTAAAGCTACAGTTGGTAAGTCAATGAAAGTCAAAGTAAATCAAATCATACACCGTCAGGTCCCTCTCCGAACCTCTGCCAAGCCCCCCCTTTTGTAGTGTGATACTCGCACTACCCACTGAAAATGCATTCATGTTTATTTCAGTATAACTCTTTGTGATACAGGTATGAACAGAGTACCCACTACAACTAATTAGACTACACCACTGGTTGGTACAGTTTTTTGTTGTTTGTTTTGTCCCAAGTAGTATAAAATAATTTCTCTGCTTGTGTTGTGTTGAGCTGCAATACCAACAATTGCCACTGCAGGCTATGGGCGGTGTAGAACCCCGAGGACCTGGAAGAGGAGGAAGAAGAAGACGGATGAGGAAGCAGCTGCGATCAACCACATCCATGGTAGAGCGGTCTTTACACAAAATACATTCTTCTGTTGCCGTTTTACGATAAACGGCTGATTTCTCGGGATGAAACGTGATGTTTTAAACAGGTAGAGGACATATTTTTTTCTCATGGCGCAATTCAATCGGATCACGAAATAAAAGTTTCAGTCTCATTCATTTGAATGGCGAGTTTTTCCGAGTTGAGGTCCCATGGCGCCGTTACTTCCTGCTTCCGCTTAGGCTCTCTATAAATGACAAGGAGAAGGAGTGAGGGGTTTGTTTGGAAAATGGCGGGTCCTTTGACAGACATACAACGAGCTCGGCTTGTGTATGATGCGTTGCAGGTAAGATGAGTTAAATTAAGTTTTAGTTTTAAATAACATCAAACAGTGCGCTTTTTTGGTGAGTCCTACTGTTATGTCTTTGCTTTTTCTCACAAGAGCCATTACATTAACTTGTTTTGCTCGGTTCATGTAACTTAGTGCCCCCCACAGTCGTGCGTCCATGTTTCTGTTAAAACAACAACAACCAGCACCACACAAAGTTATTTTAAAGCAGTGTCCTGTGAAATGCTAACCCGACATTTAATAACATAGTACATAGAGACACGCTGTTTGCCCAATTCATACCATAAACAATATAACCATGTATCATTTCACCATGTTTGCATAAAAAGTTTTTATTTATTTAAATACAACACATTGATATTGTGCACCTCTCTGTTTTGTTTCTCCATATGAACCCTTGACAGATTACTATTATTACTGGGTTTTTCTGTGGGCTTTTTAAATACAGAATTATTCGTACAACTGATGGTTCTGCTTGTGTTTTGTCTTTGCTGAGGCTGCGTCTTGTCCGCTGGTGGAGGGTCTGTACCTGCAGGAGGCAGACAGCATGCTGCAGCTGCTGTGTGCTCCCTCTCAGCACCGCACAGACATACTGGCGTGGATCTGCAGCAGGTAAAATAACCATCACCACCACTGTTCCTCTCCATCTGTCAAATATAAGTTCATTATAAATATAAATGCACACCACATCTGCTCTATCTGTCATTTAACAGTATCAGCCCAAGTTTTGTCACTTCCAAGGCGATGTCGGTAAAATCCAAAGACCCAAACGCTTTGACTAAAGGTAACAAAAGCTTTACTTACAGTCTTGCTTGTCTTTTGATGGAAACATTGTGTAATAAAAGAAAACCTATCTCAGTGAAAGTGCACATCTACAGAGCTTTAATTGTATTGTTTTTTTTTTTTGCTTCACACAATAACCTCTTATACTGTGTTTGCACGAAAAGAAATGGCTCAGCTTGGACAGGAGCTGATGCTGTGCAGAGCAGGTGATCTGGACCTCATCAGGGTGAGAGGACGCACACATCTGGTGTCAGTGTTATCAGTTTACATGTATAGAGATATTCATTTGCATGATGAACACGACGAATGTGAACACTGTTTTGGTCTCTTGTCTGTTTGTTAAACCTTTTTATCCAGGGCGACGTGAGTCCTCGCAGGCAGCTTCAGTTCATGGAGCAGCTTTTAACTGTCGTCCCCGGCTGCAGTAAGTCTGCTGAGGCCAGAATAAATGGGGAGATGCTGCTGGATGAGCTCTTCGCTGATGAGAATCTGCCTCACCTCACACAAATGCTCGAACCCACTTTCGACCCCTGGCCCGTACACATCAAGTATGCACACTCTCTTTGATTATCCTCTGCTGCACGTCGTCATTCTCGTTTCATTTAGACTTGTTTCACGGATCTTCGTTGACTGCATTATTTCTTCCAGTTGTCTTTATGCTCATCTCCTCTTACTGCCTCTGCTTGACCCCACAGGGCTTTATGCGAAGGCTCAAAGTCACCTTCTAAGCCGTGTAAAGAGGATGCCGATGTTGCTGCCCTCCTACAGTCGAGTCAGACAATGCTGGAGCAGCTAAAGTCGGAGGTATTACACATTTATTGAAACAGGATGTCCTTAGGAACTTACCACCACACGAACTCTGTGTTCATCATCATCATCACTACCTGAACGTTGAGCTCTGTCTGTTCTCGTCAGTGTGACTTCCTGGACGGTGAGGCGCAGAGTCCCAGCGTGTTTCCTCCGAGCTCGTTGCGCGTGGCGGCGTGTGACCTCCAGCAGCTAATGGCTACTTTCTGCCACGTTTATGAAACAAACTGGGGAGCGTACTGTGCCAGAGAACCCCCCAGCTTCAGCAAAGACGCCGACGTGTTCCGGAGAGTACACCAACTATTGCTGGCCTGCAACACGGTACGCTCCTTCACAGGAAATCTGTGTCAACATGAGTCTGACCTGTGGGAGTGAGTCTGTCTGACACTTTGAGCTGCATCTGTTCTCAGGCGATGGACGTGCTGAATGAAGTATCAGAGGCTTCTGCATGTGTGAATGAAGAAGTGAGACAGCTTCAAATGCAGCAAGGCTACTGGAGGAGAGGAGAAAGGCAAACATTGCGTGAGTGAATATTCTTTCATGTGCACGTTGCTCACACAGTTCGTTGCACAATGCTGATATCTTTGTTTTTGTTTTCTAGTGGACCAAATGGAAGAACTCTCCAAGCGAATCGGATAGTTTCTGTCACAGCAGCGTTCCTGATGGAAACAACTTCAAACCATGTTGATTGGCTGCTGGAGCGAGAAAGGTGCTCAGGGTAATGCAGAAATGATGTGGAGAGAGTCTCATCTGTACTTGTGTTAAAACATTGAACAGAGTTGTGTATGATTCAGCATGAAGTGTTCACCGGTGAGAGCTGCTGTTGCTCAGACACATTTCAGCAGAACTGCACTTGTCTTTCTAAGAGTCTAATCGAAAACAGTTTGATGTAGTACCTGTTTATTATATATATTTTTGGGGTACACACACACGCACACACACCATAATATCACTAAATATTCCATGTAGTTGGTATGATAGTGCTCTCCGATAATGAGCATAACTGATGGTTTCAGTGTCTGTGCCTTTTTTACCCAAACTCCTGTTGTTCTCTTTTAGATCTCAATATAAATGTGCATATTGTATTTCTGAATAAAAGTTAATATTTTGAACTGAAATTGTTTTGATATTGTCTAGTGTCATTTTTATTAATTCATTAGGTGAGCAACAAAAAAGTGTAAACAGTTTTTCAAAAAAAGTAAATCAGACACACCTTGATCAGCCAGTTTCTGATGCAATGTATTCAGGTTTTTCACAAAAATAGTGACGTGACAGTTTTGAACAAATAACAAGAACAACAAAATGTCACTTGCCAGTTTAGTCGAACTGATTTTGGGATTTTCATACGGTGAAAAAAGGTTGAATATCTGGACGGATATATTTTCAAAACATGTAGATTACATATCTGCCTCCATTCTATAAGCACGAAAGCAGAGAGTTCGAAATATTAATGTTAAAACCAGGTTAAAACTTAAGATATTACAAAAAGTGGCCGAGTCGAGTGGCCCCGTACATTCTAATAGAAAAAATATGTCTTATATGACACATTAACCATGTTTGAATTGATTTAACTTTAGCAGATTAAGTCATGATGTGGGACTTTATCAAAAATAATTCTCATGTTAATGAAATTATGTCTTTGTTTGTTTGTTTAGTACATATTGAAAGTAAGTAAAACTTTTGTCAAAGAAACAACATCTTATGCTGACATTGGTCTTTGAGAAAAAAGTATTGAACATGAAAGTAGCTTAATTTGATCAGAATTGGGTCACTAATAAAGAAAAATTAAGTCCTGAGTGTTAATTGGCTTCAGTTTTCTAGATACAATACAGCTTCAGGTCAAAATTGTTAGAGAAGAATTTCACTTCCCTATGTAGTTTGTGTGGTTCAAGGTCAATCCCTCTTTGTTTATAGTTGAAAGCTAAGAATTACTTGCCCCTTTCTGAGATATACTGCTAGAGACACTTATCTGCACCGAATTCTCTCCCAGGAACATGCCAAGGCCATGTTGTTCCAGACACAGCTGCAGAGCTAGGTGATAACCTAGCACACAATGTAACACTTTGTGTGAGAGAGAGAAACCATTGTTGTTCTCCCATCATCTAGGAGGTGTGAAAATGTATCTTAACGTTTATGCGCAATAGCCAATAGCATGTTAACACATCTCCCCTTGTAGGCTTTGTCCACCTTTCTAGTATAAGAATCTGAACTTTGGGAACTCTGAACTCTGAACTTTCAGAATTGAGGTGGCATCACCCACTCATGTTGTGTCCATAACTTTTCTGTTCTCCTTGATCGATCAAGCCTAATAAACGTCTGCATCACCTCAGAATTTCACCCTAACAATAGTTGCATCAAAATAATTCAATTATTATGCAATCATGCTCCATAACTTTTCTGCAAAATGTGATATAGCAATGAGATTGGTACACACCAGCCATCATAAATGTATCTTTTTATAGATACCAATAACTTAACTTTCCATTCATTGACTATTTGTTTTTTTTTCAACAAGAGGTACCACTGTTGTAAACTGGAATCCAGTAGCTCTGCCCTACTCTCACTCTCTTCCAAATCCCTGACCAAGTCATCTAGTTCCCTCTGTGAAATGAGAAGTGGTTTAGGAGAAGCATATGGTGACTGTTCCTTGGAAATGTTAAGCAATAACTCTTTCACAAGCCACCAGATATAACTGTATGATGCATAGATCTGGCCAAGACAAATGTACTTTGCAATTAAAGACCAATAAATTACAGTTAGGTGATACATTTCCATGTGGTACATTTTCATTCTTCTACCGTACTTTGTCGAAAAGTTATGAGGCATCATGATCATCTTAGTAATGCATCGAATCACAATATGTAAGAATGAGCACATTTTATCTCAGAGTGTTGCTTTTAGAACAGAAACAGAATAAAACCTTCAGATTATTGGGAAAGAAAGTGGACCTCTAAAAAACATAAACTACATATAGCCTATTCTTTAGAGTGAGCTGTAAAGCCAGCAGCTGTGTTGATACAACAAACCATGGTGATGATACTGCATATTTACATGTTTAACTACATTTGCTGCAGCTGCAGCTCTGAAGAGAAACATAGTGGGAGGGGTCTCTTTCAATTATGTCACTGTAACAGGAGGAGCTGCCTGACTTGTTGTTCCTGTCTGTCCATCGTGTAGCAGTAAACTCAGAGACTCTGAGAGAGGACGGTTTCCTGAGAGCTGCTGGGAGTTAACAACACAGAGCAGAATGGACCGGCCGAACGGAGAGGACGTACCCCTCAATAAACTCAGCGACATAGAGGTGAGCAACACAGACGCACAGCCCCCTTCCCTCTACTCTTCTATCCACTTCTATTGTGTTTGTACTTGTGTGTATGCTTGTGCCAACAGGATGTGTACTCACGTTGGCAGAAACATATGTCTATCTATCTATCTATCTATCTATCTATCTATCTATCTATCTATCTATCTATCTATCTATCTATCTATCTATCTATCTATCTATCTATCTATCTATCTATCTATCTATCTATCTATCTGATATCTATCTATGAATTATTGATGTTCATTTCCCTTGGCTGGGACTTACTGTATGGACTTATACTCTTTTCTAGTCATTTGGAGCCCCCTTTTACACACATTCATGACTTTTTGGAGACTAATCATTCACATCATGTGGGTTCAGTGACTTGTACCCAGTCGAGAATCGAAGCACTGACCTCCTGAGCCACAGCCGCCCAGTACTGTAACATATTCCCATCATATGTTACAGTAGAAAGCAAAAGCTTAATTAAAAACAATAGATAAAAGTAATTTTATACACATAATGCAGTGTTTTATTCTTTCCTATCATCAGAGGTCAGGTCTGACCCTTGGCACCCACTCTTGACTTGTGATGTGCTGTCCTCTGGTGAACCAGTGTAATGTCCTGAGGCTGCATAATGTTTATCAGTGGCGAACAGTTCAACCGTCAAAAAAGAAAAATCCGGGGCGGCGTTTAGCTCACTTGGTAGAGCTGCCGACACATGTTGAGGCTACAGTCCTCACTGTACTGTTCGAATCCCGCATCCAGCAGCCCTTTCCTGCATGTCATCCCCCCCTCTCTGTCTCCCCATTTCCTGTATCTCTCTCTACTGTGCTGTCATTTAAGGCAATAAAAAGCCCCAAAAATATACTTAAAAAAGAAAAAGAAAAAGAGAAATCCACAGATAAAAGTCACGTGACCCCTCAGACTTGACTTGTTACCCTTTAAGAGGGTGCTGATCTCTGGTCAGGGACATCTGCTCTAAAGTCTGTTTACAGGAATGTCCATGTGAAACTGCTGTTTTCTTTCCACCGTTGTCAGCTGTGTATAGACATGAATGAAAGCTTTGTGACTCAGAGAGTGTTGCACCCAGGTGTGACGTCACATGGAGAAAAAAGCCCTGAGAAAATACCTTTGCCAGTGAAGATGGGCACGATGAGTTTTCTACCCGTAACAACAGTTTACCTGCCTTCAGCTTTCAGCTCCTCAAATACCTCCTGCTCATTACATTCACGTCATCTCAGCTCACTCTCTGCACCTGTATATATCAGCTCAAGTGGCAAAAAGTCAGATTTCTAGATTTGGAAGAGAACTTGCAAGTTGTGTCTTGTTGCCTTTCTTTTTGGCCCAGCCCAGGTGAGTCATCACCTGCCGCGCTGCCACTCCCACTTCTCCTGTTACAGCCACACCTGGATACATAGTAACAAAGTTAATCACAGCAGCCTGTGTTTGAAATAGGCCGAATGTAAACAGAGCAAAGAGAAGAAAAGTGGTGTGACTTTGTTCCTTGACGTTCTTCCTATTCTGTCCTCTCTACACTCGCAGGCACCCACATCCCAGTCTGGAAAGGTGATCCGCCCCATCAACCTTAATCACTATGCCACCAAAAAGAGTGCGGCTCAGAGCATGCTGGACGTCGCCCTGCTGATGGCCAACTCGTCCCAGCTGAAGACCGTCCTCTACGTGGGGCCTCAGTACCGATTCTACATCCCCCTCATCGTCCTGCTGGGTCTGTCCATCACATTACAAGTCATAGTGGGGCTGCTGCTCGTCTTCATCGGCAAGTGACTTGAAGTCTTTGCATATCGTCTGTTCCATTGCTCCCACTTTAAATGCATACCTCATCAAAACAGGCATACAGAGATCTTTATAGAGGTTTAGCGAAACAGAGAACCTGACAAAGCCAGACGAGAACATCAGCGATCATGGTTTCTCTCGTAGCAAAAATATGTTTTCAGTGAAATAAGTAGTTTGTTCATTGTTAAAGGAACAGGTTGATACTCTGAGAGGTAGACACATTTACTTTCTCCCCTGCAGTGGGATGAAAAGACTGACACCATTGTTGTATCTCAACCTTAAACATGAAGCTGGGGAGCCAGTTAGCCTAGCTTAGCATAAAGACTGGAAACAGCCAACCAGATAACATAGTCCACCTTCCAGCACATTTTAAGCCCAGTAAATAATTTTGAATAATTTTAGGTGGGTTTTCTTACTTTCAGACAGAATTAATTTTACCCATTAATGCAATGTCACCTTAGACACCACTGACTGTAAATAAAGATGGACGTGGCCTCTGCGGAGTCACCCGTAGCTTTCTGAAGAGATTGAACACTCTTCTGTGATTTAAATAGGCTGTAAAGTTGTAATATGAATGCATACTTTACATGTATTTTTGTTATAAGTATTAAGTGTGTTATATCTGCAGTATAGTGTTTTAAATCTCACAAATACAACCCGTTTTTAAATAATTCAAATTTAATCTTAAACCAATTTTTCATTCTTCTTATGTGGCTGATTTGATTGTTGCTGTTGTGCAATTCTGTTCCAGCAGTAAAGTACGATCTGAACGACACAAGGAAACACGCCAAGCTGAACAGGATGAACAACGCGGCCACTATCTTTGTCTTCTTCACAGTCCTCGTCAACATCTTCATCACAGCGCTGGGCTTCGAGGGCTACTCTGTCGGGTAGGCCACGGCAGAGTGCACACTTACACCCAGCCGGTCCTGTTACTGTTGTACACTCCTGTTACCTTGTTGTTGTTTTTTTTTATTCCCAGTGGAACAGCGGCGGTGGTGGCAATCCAAGAGCCTAAGATCATCCCTCTGCCCAGTGAGCTGAACGTGACTGCTGGCCGCTAGACAAAATCTAAAACCTCTGATTGTTCACACTATATAAAAGCCTTGAGATCTTTAAGGTTGTGGTGGGTCAGCAGCATTTTTGTTACTTCTGTTTGACCTCTGTAGTCAAATTATGACTTGTTTAGGCTGGAACAAACCTTTAAGATCTATCACATTAGTGCACATGTGAGGCTTTTGTGGATCCAGTCTGAGGCTGCATAACGCCTGGATTACAATATAAAACCTCAGCCTCAGTGAACATCTTGAACTCAGGAGCGCAGCTGTTAAATTCAGCTCAACCAAAGATTGACAACAAAAAAACCTCAGTCCATCTGTTTAGACACAATAGACTCAGCATCATGTGCTGACCTCTGATCTTTGCAGTGTTGGGCTTACATATTCCCAAATGCAAATTTTTTCCCCCCATCTATTTAAAGCTTCTATCTTGTAAATATAACAGTGCATAATATTGTTTTATACAAATGAATACATTTTTCACATTAAAATGTCTAAAAATGACTTGTGTTATAACTTCTTTTAAATTGGATTATTCCACATTTTCCCAGTATTTTTCCAACCTTTTTCTATTTTTAATAAATCTGTGATTTTAATCGTTGAAATCATCCCCTTTGTTCATACCCATTGTGGATGCCTGCCATGGCTTTAAAGTTAACTTTTAACATGTTTAAGTCACATTATAAGATGAATTTTTTACACTTTGGTTGTTTTCAACCATATACAGCGTTGCCCATAAAGTTGGAATATTTTTTTCTTTCTGACACGTTCTTCTTTTTATTTTTATGCACACCTTTGACCAGGTGCAATAGTTACATACTGAGTCCCAGTTACACAGGTGAAACAAATTCATGCTTGTGGACAGTATGCCACAAAGTCTTAATGCATAGATCTGTGTGAGGGGTGGCCATACTCAATACTAGTAATACGCTACTGGACATTCTAATGCATGAAATCACCTCGGATATGTGTTTCTGTTAAGGTTGTAAAATTGAAACAAAGCCCTCAATCATATTAGTCATACTATACTTTCAATTTTGTTTAAGCCTGAATATTCAATTTACAATTGTGGTTATCTTTCACAATGATATGTTGGAGGAGACTGATCAATATAGTTTTGGGCAAAATATACACTTTATCTATATCTTTATCTAAAAAAATACATTCTCTTCCAACTTTTTTGGCAACAGTGTGTTTTAATCAGATGACAGATTTTAAGTCTGGATCCAAAGGAAAAAGCCAAACAAATGTAAGACAGCTCCAAGTGTAGGTGAATCACTGACTTTTAATGTGAAAGGGTTTTCAACAGAAGAAGACGCTGACACCAGTGATGAGCACAATTCCCATGGTTATTCTTTCATTGATTTTTCTTTTTCTTACTGTGAGCAAATCTTGTGAAAATCAAGACCACACTAACCAGGTGTTTGTCCGTTTCTTTCTCACTTTCCTATTCTGTCTGTGTCTCTCAGACCCAAGGAAATCTTTATATATAGTGTTTTAATCTATTTAATTCTTATGTATATTTTGTGACTTCCTAGATGTTGCTGACACTAAGAAATACAAAACATAGCGAGACTTTTAGATCATGATCATCTATAGATCATACATTAGTATTTCAAGCCATCCACAGTCTTAAAACTGTGCATTGGAATAAGAAAAAAAGAAAAATAACAAACAAATATAAAAAACAGTAATACCCAAGTAAACATTACAGGCCAATGAAATGCCAAATGAAACGAAACCTGACTTTTTAACATCAGATCAGATCACTGAACCCCAAAAGGACTTTCCTCATTGTTTATCATGCGACCGTAGGCGTAGTAGGCGAAAGCTGCAAACACAGCTAACAGCAGCAGCAGCCGAGTCGCCTTCCACATGCTGCATCCAGACTTCCTGATAGGCTCCCTGGATCGCACCGTGCTGTGATTGGCCGCTCTGTGGGTCACCTGGATGGGGGGCCTGAAGCGCACGACGAGAGAGCAGATTTAGACCAGGTGATGGACTCAGCTGATCAAACACACCACTGTGTTAATACTCACTCTGAGTCTTGGTCTGATTCATTATCCTCATCCTCATCTTCATCCTCATCCGACTCTTGCCTCTCGTTGCCTCTTCGTTTCAGCCTGGGAGGAAGAAAACTCTGCACTTACATTTCAATTGAATAATGTACTTGAACTCAGGGATGCTTTATGTTTAAAGGGATAGTTCAAATCAAATTTTGGCAAATTGCCCCACTGCCATAATCCTGATAGTTTTAGGAGTAGGTTCGTTACCTTTAATTGTCGGTGCAAGCTATTTTTAGAACGGCGGAGCAGAGCCGCGAGCTGCTCAGAGCTACGCTACGGAGGCTAATGGAATTTCTTGGTTTCCCTCATCAAACTGCAATTTGAGGGCGTTTTGGAGTTGTTGGATTGTGTAGAGATTGATGAGGGAAACCAAAGTTGCTTAAAGTTGTGCTCACTTGAGATATCCCTACGCCCTGCTTTTCACCCAAGATATCAGGTCTCTTTTGTTTCTTAGCCATTTGTGTATTTTAATGTCTAGACCTCTTAACTTCCCACTTAGACACAAAACCCTGCAGGATACCCCAGGTGCATGTGAAACACACCCTCAGGGGTCGGTGTCTATACCTGCAGCAGACAAAAGGGTGTGGAACATACCTTAGGGGGCATTCCTCAGGTATAAATGTTTAGGTCTCCCCATTCTCAGGGTCTTTCCTTTACCATCACCGCTCGGGTGAGGACTGACCTTTCCTTGCCGGCAGAAGTCTCTATTTCATTATTCACCAACAGCGAACCGCTAAGAATTTCCATGACAGGGTCACATGTGCCCCTCGTCTTTGCCCATATTTTGGATTAGACAGGATTTAGGTAGCCTAGTGTCAAGCACTGCCAGTGAAGCAGCCCGCTCTGGGTTTAAAAACTGATTTTCAGAGACCAATGGGTGACGCCATGGAAGCTGCTTTCATCTTTATCTACAGTCTTATGTCTACTATGACATTGCTTTTCAGGCCTCTAATGGGTAGGACAGTAGAGTGGCAGGAAATGAGGAGACAGAGAGAGAGAATGACAAGCACTAAAGGGCCACCGATGGAATCGAAACGGGGCCACTATAGTGAGGATGATAGCCTCTGTATATGGGGCACCTGCTCTACTGAGCTACACGACACCCCTACATGAGTAAAATTAATTCAACAAGAAATCAACTAAATGACAAAGAAAACACCTGGAGGTAGAAACTCCTGTGCCACAGGAATGCTGCTCGTTCCCTGTGTCTCTGTGTCACTGAACTGGAAGGTGACAGAGCTCACAGCTGATTTTTGTTCCTTCATACTTTTATCAGGTCATGAACACAGTGTATGTGTGTGTGTGTGTGTGTGTGTGTGTGTGTGTGTGTGTGTGTGTGTGTGTGTGTGTGTGTGTGTGTGTGTGTGTGTGTGTGTGTGTGTTACAGCTGTACTCACATGTCGCCATAACCCTCGTGTCTAACCTGTGGAAATGGAAGCAGAATAATTACGGTCAGAGAACAGAGGAGAGACAAAGTGACAGGGACAAGTCAACAATCAGGACTCACCGGGCTGTGGTATGTGATGTAGGTAATTTCCTCTTCTGTCAAAATAAAAAACACAGTTTAGATCTCACTGTAATAAAAATGTATTAACTCTTCAGTACAGTGCATCCATTTTTAATAATATAAGATCAGAGGGCAGGGTGACAGCCCCTGAGGTTCACATTTACAGACAGACCTGTTCTGTTACACACCCCTGTGATGTAAGATCAGACCTTGTTTTGTTTATGTTTCTGAGTGAGAGTGAGAGTGTACTCGGGGTTGCTCTTAACTCAGTAGTCACCAGGCAGTAATAATTCAGGCATCAAGGGCCACACTTTTGGACTTCTTCCTTTATTCAAAGACAAACAAACTCTCCCTATATAAAGCTTCTTGTTTATGTGTTTTTTCTATCAGCTTATTTTATACAATAATCTACTGAACTGATGTCTTTATGGTTTAAACTGTTCATTGGGGCTGGGACTTTTGAGAAAATAACTAACAGATTGGTAGTGATGAGAATAATACTCAGATACAAGCTATAATAAATTCAAAACAAGAGCATCAACAGTAAAGATCCAAATTTCAAGCATTTTCTTTTCTAATCCTGCCATTTTTTTTAACAACCTCCCATTTGAACCTGTTGTATAGATCCACCCCTACTTTCTCATGTGTGTGGTAATATAGTACTGTGTGTTTAAGGGGTGGCTGAATGTTTTTCAATGACATTGTGTGTTATGTGTTTCACGAACTGTGAGAAAAGAAATTCCCCTTGGGAGTCAAATGATCAATGGACCAGGTCCCTCCTACCTTCCTCTCTGTAGTAGGTCTTGTCGGAGGAAGCTTTCACGGGAGCATTCTCCATGGCCTTCACAAGCTTCTTCTCATACAGCTTTCTAGTGGAGTCTGTCATCACACAAACACATCAAAGGTGCTTCAATATCCCAACCACAAACAATAAAAACACATTAGATACTAGGTACAGATATAGAAGATGTATTTTTTTCCCCTAAAAACAATATGGAGAGCATGCCCTTATAAAATAATAATGACAAATGATCCTATTATATGATTACACCTCTCACTCTCGCCTACAAAGATGAAGTGATGGTTTTGAACCCATGCACTAATTACAATAATAACAGAGTAGATTATGCTGATTGTGTGTGTGTTTCTTTTCTCTCTCTTTTTTTTTTTTTTTTTACCTACTATGGGTCCATGTTTGATTCCATACTCATCAAGCAACTCACTGATCTCCTCCACACTTTTATCACTCAAAGACATCTGCAGATAGATAGATAGATAGATAGATAGATAGATAGATAGATAGATAGATAGATAGATAGATAGATAGATAGATAGATAGAACAGAATAGAATAGAATAGAATAGAATAGAAAAGGGAGGAGACTGATGATGAAAAATTGCCCGCCAACCTGTGGTCCAAACTGGATAGTAATTTTAGTAATTTCTTTGCAAATCCCGTGTTTAATTGCTGAAATATTTGCAATGCTTTATATCCATAAAACCGCGAGAAAACTTCCAGTTTAACAACTTAGGTGTAAGACAGACTCCGCGGCTTTTTTTTCTTCTTTTTTTTCTTTTTTAAATCTCGCGCGAACAGTGAACGCAAACCACCGAAGTAAAGAAAATGGTAGATTTGCTTGTTGAAGGTTTAAATAAAAGTGTTTTCACTCACCTTGGCTCAGGGATAAAAGAGTTTAGTGTTGAAACAGCAGACAAACAGCAGGAAAACAGCAGGAAGACTCTGAGCAGACTGGAGTGGGCGTGGCCTCGGTGGGCAACGTCACTGTCTTGACGCCGCGCCTTCAACAGCTGGACTACTTCTGGGTCACACTCACAACGTTATCAAATGCAGTCTCCTGCTAAAGTGATGGCTGCTGATTGTTGGTTTATAATCTGAATATGTCTAGAAAGGTCCTATCTCTGCAGAGGAAAATGTAAAACGTTGTGAAACGTAACTCTGTGACGTTTTTTTTAATTTTTTTTTTTAAACTGGCCATGTTTACAGAAGATAAGGAAAAATCAAAGCTGAAATGAATGATAATGGCTGAGTCCCATTTGGCTGCGTTTCTTTGTCCTGGTACCAACTCGCTCACTGACTGTTAGGTTAAGTGAATGTTAAAGACAGATAAAATGTTACATTTGATCATTATTATAGATAACAATGAATTAACAGATGCATCAGACCAAACCCTGCAACTGCTTGAATTCTATAGTACATTACAGTTCAGGGTCAAATGGTGCATTTGGAAAAATTAGAATAATAAATTAAGATGGCACTTCTGAATGAATATTGCAATCAAAAGGATTATCCATCTATTCTATTATTACATTCATATGATTTTTCATTTACTATGTAAAATAATAGTGTGTGTGTTTTCTCCCTGCATGAATGTGTAAAGGCTGTAAGGGTAGACCAGTCCAACACTCCTATTAAGTGAAATGAATAATGACAGTGATAATAAGATCTCCATGCAACTTGAAATCTTTGTGCTTGTCTTATAAATGTATGTATGAAATACTAAATGTAGTTTCTTCCTGTGACATTTACTATTGACACACAGTCTATGTGAGTATGGTCTATTTGTTAGGCTGTATTTTAAACAAATGTCTTCCTTAAAGTTCCACCTTAAACAATAGTATAAAGTTAAGGAGGACTTTCCATCAGATTCCCTCTCCTGCAGCGACCTCTGCAGGTAAAACTGAGTCAGGCCTAATAAGGAGTTGCATTTTTCCAGGAAGGGCGTTGGCTGCAGACTCCAGTAATGTACACATTTTCCACTCACTGGAAACACTCGGTAGTGGAAAAAGTATTCAGATCCTTTGCTGTGGCCATGTGCATGAAAAATCCTACTATGGTCAAATTAAACAAGTAGTCGTTACAGTAGTAACCGATGTATTATTATACATGACATCATTAGATGATTAGTACTGAGGCATCAGTGTGTCATGACCATTTAACCAATGTAGGTGCCGCAAGTTGAGCTTGTTTTGAGCCACACTATATAAAGTCACCAGATAAATCTGAGGGACCATCAGATTATTAATGAGAGAGGAAAGAAGAAAAAACAAAGCTCTAACCACAGATCTGAAAGCCTTTTCTTTAATTTTTGCTCAGATGGTGTATCATTTGACCATCTACTGAAATGAGACTGTGTGAGGTAAAAAAAAAAAAAAATCACACTTGGTGGAGGTGTAAATATCTGAACTGTGACCCTGACTGCAATGATCTTTGCAAGACATGAAAAGCCAAAAAGGCTGAAATCCACAAGTTTAATCATCAATTAACTGCTAAAAGATCAATGCATAATCATCAACTTTACAGTTACTAATAATTATACATATGAAATAAGCATGAAAAGGAGTAATACGTACAATATTTCAATTTGAACTGTAGGGGAGGTATGTATAATATAGAATAAAATGGAAATGTACAAGTAAAGTAAACTTATCTTAAAAGTGTAGTTCAGTACAGTGCTTTACTAAGTGTATTTAGATACTGGAACATTTTTAAAGCTTAGTATAATGTAAAACCGTTACACTGAGTAGAACATTAATTCATTTTGATTCTGTTTCTATTGTGTGGTGCTTGCATGGAATCTTAATTAATCAGTATCTTAATTGACCAATTCATTCAACCTGAACAGGACCAGATTTTCATCTAAATTAAAAGACACAAAACACACAAACCAATGGATTGACAGAAAAAAAATACTTAGACAACTTTATTGTGTATCAAAATACTGTCTTACAAACACTTTTAAAGCCTTTATTTAGGACAAGATTCTTTTTTTTGTTCTGAAATATAGTTTACGCACAAAGCGAGCTGGAAAGATGAAGGGGGGGCGGGGGGTGGCGGCTGAAGGGGTGAGATACAAACACTGAGCAGAAAACAAAGCAACATCTGTTCTTTTTGTTTTTGGTCATCGTGTTTTCAGGAACGTGACAAACTACAACATCGTCCTCGGCCCCTCTGTCCAGCACAACTTTAGAAACTTCCCTTTTTAAACCTTTTTTTAATTTATAGGACAAAAGTTCCATAGTGGGAGGTGAACCGCCACAAACATGCCTTTTTTTTCTGAATCAGAGGCTCTCTGTATCTGAAGAGTTTTATGACCTAATGAAAATGCAGAGCACATGTTGGGATCACACGCGTTAAAAAACACACAGAAAGCATCGTTTCCCAGCAGCGGTGGCGGGAGAGCGTGTGTGAGACAAACCACAAGCTACTGTGAAATGTGTCTTTCTCCTCTCTGCTCACTTTTGTCACCCTATCTTCAGATTTATTCATTTTCTGAATCATTTCCCTACCCTAATCCGTATTACGGTTTTAAGAACAGCAGTGCCTAAAACTGGATCACACTAGCAGCAGGTAAAACAACTGGGTTAGTTAAGGAACATCATGAACACCACATGCTGGAGTGGACTGGGCCAGTGCTGAGCTCTAACTGGGCACCAACACTACAAAGACTACCTCTGTGTTAGCAACAGACGGGGCCGTTCATCTGACTTGTACATGGACTCATACAGACATTTAAAGGTCTTAAAAACAGAAGTGAGTCTTTCATATAAACCCACAGGTCAGGAAGGCATGTTACTTTTGACTCTTTGTTCACATAAAAGCTCATAAAACTGAATCTGAATCATTTTGCATATAAGAGTAGCTCCTCCAGTGTAAACTGTAACCTTGCGTCCAATGCTGGGCTCAGCTGGGCCAAAACCTACTGCTGCTACACTATGCTAAGCTAGCCTATCGTCATACACTAGTTCAGACACATCTGCAAATGTCCACGACGGAAAAAATGTAAAATAGCCTAAGGCACAATCGACTGCTAGTTTACAGTAATGAAAAAAAGGTGCTTCTTTCTCCTCCCTAAATTTACTGAATGGTGTGGTTAACACAAGAATGAGTGAGAGAATGATCATGAAGAGAGGAATATTCAGTGTCTATGCATCTATCTTTGGATGATGTTGGTTTTAAACTTGTGGAAAACACAGGATATCTGGCTGAGGGTAAACACTGATGTGGGACTTTTGTTTTCTCGTTGGTTAAATAATCTTTAAAATACCAAGCAAAACAAAAAGAAGCCAGAAATCTTAATTTGTAACATGGGAGGGCCTTGGAGCTGTAAACAATGATTGCTTAGGTTGATGGAAACAGTGGTATAAGGATCTGATTGTGGGGCAGGGTTTTAGACAGTGATGTGGTAGGGGCTGCCGGGGATGTGTTCGTCTCCCCACTTGACCACCAGGATGTACTCTCCCTTCTCTTTCAGCTGGTAGCTGACATTGTACAGGCGGTTGCCCAAATGTTTCACTAGGATCTCCTCACAGGGGACCTTGGGACCGTCAACACCAACTAGGAGCATGTTACGACCTGCAGAGACACAGAACAGAGGGTTGGCTCAATTCAAACGAGTCATAATTTCTCTATAAACTCTGTAATATATGTGCATTCAAACACATCTTTGTCTTTCTTGATGTCCCACTGTGAACTTGGATGCGAGACACAAATATTCTATACATTCCTCGGCCACAGTCACAATCACACACACCTGCTTTGCTGCAGTCAACACTGAAGCTGTTCTTCTGACCGATGAAGCCTTTGGTCAGGCCCAGGCCCTTGGCCACCACCTTGCTGGCATCTGACTGGGTGGGAGCCGCCTGCTGAGAACAGCTGATGGCCCGGGTCACAGGGTCAACCATGACCGAAGAGGTTTCATGCATACTGTGGCTGGCCACAAGCTTGGAACCTGGAAGAGGGAGAAGATGTTATAAGTTAAAGACCCCCTAAACCAAAAGTTTATTTTTTGAAATTATTAACATGTCATTGTAGTGTTTGGGTTCTGCTACAAGACATTTAAGCAGCGAAGTCGCTAATGCACGCCATAACTGAGCATTTTAGATTTGAAAATGCAGTTCAGATTTGTTGTTCACTGTGATGGTGACACTTCACATCTACTTATAATAGCCAGATGTTCAACAACAGTATCAGTGAATGACGTAGCTGAGAGGCATTATTGCCCCCTTGAATGTGGGAGACCAGGGTTTGAAACAAAGTGCGGGCACATGTCATGATGCATTTGCATGCTCATGAATATTCATATAACCTGGATTTTTCAATGAGGGAGAAATAGTAGACGTGTTTTTAGCCTCTTTGAGAGTTTTTTTAAACAACTTTTTTGTGGGAAAACAATTTTAATCAAAAAATAGTCTTAGCAGAGCATTTTTACGAATTTTAAAATGCCTCTTTAGGGGGGCTTTAATATTGGTGGTAGTTGTATACATTTTTTTTTGATGACTTTATTTAAAAAGCATTCCTCACCGGTGATCTTAGCCTTGAAGGGGCTTCCGACGATGTGGTAGGGGCCGCCATATTTGATGGAGATGAGATAGTTGCCAGGGGCCATTGGGGTGTATGTAACCCTGTAGCCCTCGGGACACTCCACACAGTCCATCTTCACCTTCGAGGGCCCGTCGATGGTCACGGCTAAAGCTCCAGGGCCGGCGTTTTGTGTGTTCACCACAAATTCACAGGCAGTTCCTGGACACAAACCGACAGAACGATGAGGATGGAGATTAATACGATGAAAGACCCTCTTGTTTCCCTAATTGTGTTCTGTTGTGTACAGCAGCAGCAGCAGTTGTGTTACCTGTGGTGCCTCCCTCCAGTCCTGGTCCGTAAGCAGACACCATGCCGGGGTCTCCAGCCTGGCCCGTCTCTCCGACTCGGATCTTAAACGGACTGCCAGGGATGTGACTTCCGTTGAACTTCACATCAATTAAATAGAGGCCGTTCTCTCTGGGGATGAACCGAACTGCGTACTTATCTAGACGGAGAGATGTGAAAGGTAAGGGCAGTGAAAATCTGCCCCGTCGTCCATGGAGGTTCTCCCCAACATGTAACATGAGCGGTCAGGAGATGTTTAGACGAATTTGAACGTGACGTCTGTCGTTACCTTGGTCGATCTCAGTGACACAACACTCCTCCAGAGCTCCAGACGGGCTGTGGACCTTTGCGTCTATCACACCCTTCGCCCCGTTAAGGCTGACGGCAAACGATGCTGGCTGGTTCACCTTCAAACCCGACTCCTGCTCGACAACACAGACTAACACACTCAACACGGGCGTCACCGTTATTTATTCCAATGCCCCGTTCCCCCCCCCAAAGCTGAACATGACAACCAACAAATACATGTCAATATTAAACTGATGCTCCTTAATAGCATCACGATCACCACATAACTTAGACTACTATTTTGCTTACCTGGAGGTCGCTAACAAGGCTAAAGAGGAGGGCTGTGTAGTGAAAAGACAGACAAAGAGGGTGTTTGTGCAAGTTAAACAGAAAATGAAGAGGATGGAAAAAGAAAAAGGTGAAGAAGAGCTGGTGTAAGAATTTGAGTCATTTATCTGTGAGGATATTTGTGTGGCCGTGTGTGAGCACATCTGTGTGCATGCAGGTGAAGATACATATTGATGAATGAAGGTCAGTATTGTATGGAAGCTAATTTATGACAGGAAAAACATAGATTGAATATTATGCAGGATAAAAATATATGTTTTAGGGCAATGTAATGTTATCAAAATGTAATGATATTAACCACTTAGCTCATAATTCTAAATTATAATGAGCTTTTATTTTTAAAATGCGTAAAATTGCATTCAACTGTGATGTATGTGCTTGTGAGTGTCAACAGAGAGGAGGAAGAACAGCCCATGTCAGACCTCTTTAACCCTTTAGCGCCTCGAGTCACTTTGAGAGGTGGGAGGCTGTTGAGAGCCTTTAGAATGAGGCACGAGAAACACACACAGTCCTCTAGAGTCCCAGAAGCCCTTGCACTGCCCAACAACACAGCAGCAGCAGCAGCTGATCCTACGCCTCGACATCTGAGCTCTCATCTAACGTATCTTCAATCCTGTTGCTCTGCTAAATCAATCACTACTCTATATATCTAACTCACAACAAGCTGTAATCTGCCTTTGTTACCAACTCTGTACCATCGAAGCCCTCATGAGCTGAAATATTTATTTATCATGTAAAAACACAAAAATGAGAGTTAAAAACTGTCATCAAGAACTTCCTACAAGTCTCTTGTGCTGTATTTTATTGTGTCCATATCTGGACACAGAAAGACAAAATACGAGCTGCTGCTGCTGCATTGCGGGCAGTGTACTTTGGCCTGGTGTGTGTTCACACGGATGTGTGTGTGTCTCAGAGCCTCACCTGAAGACTGGCAACAGTGAGGCGACGGGCGTCATCGGACGGTGAAGCCACAGGGACGATGAAGGGGCTGTCAGGGATGTGCTCTTCGTTGAAACGAATGGACACCTCATAGTCTCCTACAGGGGGGATGGAGTTCATGTCAGAAAGTCACCAAATATGTGACAGGCTTCCACTGCACACATACAGTATGTAGGTTACAGAACATCAAAAAGACAGGCGTGTTGCTACATGGGACAGAACAAAACAAAAATACTGAATTGAAAAATGAAATTTCAACACATGCAGTGAATTTCTGGATCAGTGGGACATGCTCAGTTCTCGTCCATTCAATCTGTCCCCGTGTCTTCTCTCACCAGGCTCCTGCACGATGTAGGAAACTCCGCTGGAGCCATCCTTACGATCCTCAAAGGCGATTTCAGCTTTGCTTGGTCCCTCCACAGCAATACTGAGACCTCCGGCTCCAGCCTCCCTCGTCCAGATGCTGAACTCAGCTACACACAACATAGTGGCCAAAACAAAGTCAGGTACACTGTATAAAAAAAAACACACATCACAGCACAAACTAATAGACAAACTAATAATAAAGCCACTGCACTGACCTGGTGCTCCAGCCTCGGCTCTCTCCAGGCCTGGACCTCCAGCACGGACCTTATGCGCGCCGCCCTCTCCCAGGGGGCCGACGGTGAACTGGAACGGGCTGCCGGGCACGTGCATGCCGTTGTATTTCACGCACACTGTGTGCACACCCGTCTCGGTGGGGACGAAGCGAATGCAGTAGGTGTTGTTCTCGCCCTCCATGATGTCAGCTTTGTGGATCTGGCCTGATGGGCTGGTCACCTGAGCAGTCATGTCTGCTATGCTGATCTCTGGAGAGACAAATGTTTGAATCATTGAGAATGTGCACATAAAATCAGACTTTACTGTAAATATGACGGAAGACTCAGAGGGAATTTATTACAAAAGTAACAAAATACATCAACCAGCAAAGGTATTTCCTATTGAAGCACAAGTGGAAAAGAGTCACATACAGTAATGTCGTTACGGTTTGCTGACATAAGCTAAGATTGGTCACTCAAATCAAATCAAATCAAATAAACTTTATTTTTCCCGATTTGTAGTGACTGTTAGTACTGTATATAGCTGTGCTAACCCAAGCAAAGCAGCCAAACTCTTGTGTGACAGATGTAGTTTACTACTGGTGACTTTGTAGTAGTAGTGCTACTGTAACAGTTGTAGTCAGTATATCAATGTTAGGGCTAACTGCTAAAAAAACACTGTAGTTGTAGTCAGTAGTAAAATTTGCTAATGTTAGTCAACATCAGCCACTATAAGCTACTGGTCACACCAGACGGAGTAAAAATGTAGCAGCAAAATCCTTGCATCCTCTTTGTCCATCTTTGTCTGCATGAGCTACGTAGCAACAGCAAAAACATGTGCTCTTTTTACCGTTGTGATGGTAAAAATGTATTTCTCTGACAGTTGCAGCTGTGTCATGATGAGGAGTCTCCATGGTTTCCATCATGACCGTGCATGTAGGCTATTTTAACATGATTTCCCGTTTCAAATCACCTGGGATCTTGAGGCTGAGGTCGCACTGGCTGCCTACGTTGGCGACGGATGCTGCTCTCCTCTTCCTGGTGATGCTCTCCTTCATCCTGCCCTCTCCTGTTACCTTCACCGTGAATGCGCTCCCTGTGCACACACACACACACAATGATTAAGACAGGTAAGTGATTGAGAACAAAACTCTCATAAACTGTATTAATAGACTCTTTTATGATAAACACCTGGCACGTGCTGGTCTGCAAACTTGATGTTGATGATGTAATTGCCAGGTTCAGTGGGGCAGTAGGTGACCTTGCAGGTGCCGTCTTCCTGATCCTCAGTGTTAATGTCTACTTTGCTGGGTCCCTCAATGGACAGGCTCAGGCCACCATAGCCTGTACAGGAGGGGTGAGAAATATAAAACATGGACTCAAAATTGAAATGTAACCAACTATATCACGTTGAAGTATTTTCATCTGATGCGTACCTGCTTCACGAGTGTCAATAATGAACTCGGCAGGCTCAAAGGTCCTGGCCTCGCTCAGGCCCTGTCCGCTCACACGCACACGGCTGGCGTCACCGATCTCTGACTGGTTGATCATGACAGCGATGGGGCTGCTGGGAATATGGCGACCGTTCTTCTTGATGTTCACCAGGTGCTCTCCGATCTCCTTAGGAACAAACGAGATGCCTGCAACAGGCAAATGCAAAAAAAAAAAAAAAGCACGAGGGTTAAAATGAGAAAAATACAAAAAGACGAGCGGCTCAGACCGACCGTTTCAGTCGCGCGCACTCACCGACGTGTCCGTTACGCAGCAGCTTCAGCAGGCAGGGCTCCTCGCGGCCCGAGGGCGTGGTGAGGGAGGCGGTCAGCTGACTGAGGTCCAGCTCTCCGATGTCAAGCGGGATATCTGCGGCCGAGCCCACCTTCAGATGGGACATCCTCATGGAGTCATCGCCTGGACGAACAGCAAGTGACAGGACAGTTAGGATAGATAACGGACGGACTGAGAGACGATAGGACAGAGCTTCCTCCTGCAAAATTGACTGCATCATCATTTTTTTGAACCAACAAGTGGAGATAAATTGCGGAGTAATGTTGAGAATAAATAATATTACCAGTGATCCTGGCAGAGAATGGGCTGCCAGGGATGTGCTTGTCGTTGTATTTGACCAGGATGCTGTAGTCTCCTGGCAGGACGGGCAGGTAGGACACAGAGCATGTCCCATCCTGGTTGTCCAGACAGCTGATGTCTGCCTTGGATGGACCCTCGATGGCCAGAGACAGACCACCTACAAAGACATTGACATGAACTTAATGTTTTATGTGATTACATACGTCTCTCTTTTGCGTTCCATCCCTCCTGTAGTTTTTTTTTTTTTTACAAACACAAATACTATATGAATAACTGTATAGCAAATGCCTTTTAATGATACTGCATAATGAAATTGCAGTATGTAATCAGTTATATAATACCTAAAGGGGTTTTGGCTGTGTAGAGGGACGACATTAACGTTGATTAATACCATAAACAGGGTTGATTATGCAGCCTAGATAGACCCATTCTTGTTGTTAGAGCTGCGTCCAAGTTGTAATGAATGGGTCAGCAGGGAATAAAAGTTTAGTGTCCTATAAATGAGAACTGATATTGCTATTTGAATGCTTAAAATCAGATTACTCAGACAATATTAAACTGTGGATCACACTTTGTTTAGTTTAACGTATGAGTCTTTTACATACCCTCTCCAGCGTCTTTAGTGTTAACAGTGAAGACAGCAGGCTTGTTGACGGTACCATGGATGAGGCCAGGGCCGTAGGCACTGACGTTACCACTGTTCATGTAGTCCACATAGAACTGCAAGGGACTTCCTGTGAATGGCAACACAAAGAAGAAGAAGAGACAATGTGAAGTTGTGATACCGTTCCTCCAACATCATTTTTTTTTTTCATCTTTCTCTTGTGTTTCTGCAGGTAAATTGTACCAGGGATGTGGATGCCGTCGTATTTGATGTCCATCTCGTGCAGACCGGCCTCGGTGGGAGCGTACTTGACGGTAACGGTGCCGTCCTTGTTGTCCGTGATGTCCGGCTTGGCCACCTTGCCCGACGGCATTCGGACCTCACCTTCAGCAGCAGGCAGAGAACACACAGTGAGACAACATGGACAGGCCGGGGGTCCGCGGCCAGTCTGACGCCGACTTGATTTTTTGTTACCTGTGATCTCTCCCTTCTGGATGGTGAACGGGATGACCAGGTCGAACGGTCTCAGCCCTGCCACATCCAAACCGTTCATTCCCATTGGTCTGTCTGTTGCCTGGGACACAGAAGGAAGAGAAACACTTTCAAGAGGCGGTCGGGGGGACGGGGGGGGGTTGCATTCGGCTAAAGTGGTTTCAAACACAGAACAGGACGAAGGGATAAAAGCTTCCAAACACCAACACACAAAATGGGATGAGACAATCATGAGATGACAATGACAAATGGAGACGACAATGATCATGGGTCAGGATGATGACACCGACACAAACTGTGAGAGAGAATGAGATGAAGACAAAAACACTGGCGGCGTTCACAGTTAGCCATTTTGTTAAAATGTGAGACGGCTGACTTGCGTACATTGATGCTTCTCAAAATGGCTGCTTTTGTCTCATAATGGAGCGATGCGGAACAGATGGGCTGCACAATCACGTGTGGAAAATATCTGATCCCCAAATAGAATTTGTTCTATGCCGCTGAAGAAAAAGTGTGTGCTCAAGTTTTTGCAACTGCTACTTGGAAGAGATTTATAGATAAATAGAATTGTCATGTTTTTTTTTATATATATATTATGCAGCTCTGTTTGCATTGTCCATGTGTTTGAAGAATCCTGTTTCTGAGATGAGAGAGAAAAAAAGCCCCCTCAGAGATGAAACACCTGCAATGAGAGGCAGCGGACACTGATGCAGGCTGATGAGGGAGTGATGAGGAAAAAAGAGGAGACAGATGAAGTTGAACAAAAAAAATAAATGGAGTTGACAAGGATGAGAGAAGCTGGAGACAGAGGTTTTTTTTTTTTTTTTTTTTTTTTTTTTAGGTACCCAGGGCTGTTGAGCGTAGTACTGGGGCATTTGGCTCTGCTGCATGAGCTGGTCTGATGGAGCTCCTTCCAGTGCCTGACAGGGGTGGGAGGTGGTGAGGGAGGGGTGGAGGGAGGGATGGGCGGGGTAAGAAGGATTGGAAGGGATTGGAGGGAAATAAAACAGTAGTCAGAGTGATTTAGAAAACGCCTGGTGCCAACAGGACCCAGTCACCAAGACGAAGTCTGTGGGGAGAAACAGTGGTCTGTACAGAAACTCTCACACTCTCACTTTTCATCCATACTGGGCCTCATCCTGTTCAACAGATCCAAACCTGAGACTTGAGTCAGACTTTTACTTATGTTGTGATCTGAGAGCAACTAACTTGACACTTGACTGATTGGCCTATAAATACAAACAAATGCTGCATATAATTTCACAATTTCTACATATAATTGATAAATATCACAACAGGGAGGCTTATAACTCAATAAGCACCATACTTGTATCTGTATTTTCAGCTCTTTCTTACTAATAGACCAGTGATTCCCAACCTTTTTTGGCTTGTGACCCCATTTTGACATCACAAATTTCTGGTGACTCCGTCAATCAAGATGCGCCAGCTCAGATATTTTTATATGCTATTTTATATGCTATTTTATTTGAACTCGATTTATATTCGAGGAAGTGACAGTATAGAATACAGTGGTGTGGTGTTTTTAATCATGAATCATGATCAGTACTTTTTTTAATCAAGAATCATGATCAGTACTTTTTTTAATCAAGAATCATGATCAGTACTTTTTTTAATCAATTACTAGACATTTCTGGCGACCCCATTGTTGAAAAACACTGTTATAGACTGCTGTTGTTAGTATTATTATGACAATTTTGTGGTTTTGACTGTCTCTGCCGATTATGAGAAAGAAAATATTTTTCACACAGCTAATGTTGTTTTGATCCAGAGTTATCTCACCAAAGGATGTGGTGAGTTAAATCGTTTTCGTATCAACTGCTCTCCTGTTCACGATCTACACAAATGAGACCTCAGCAGGTGCAGGTGGGACAGTTTTATACTGTGCTGCTTATGAGAAATTACTTCAAGAGAAGAGAGAAATAAAGTGCATCTCCCCTTATAGTACATTAATACTGAGAAGATCACAGAATAGCTCCACACCTGCAGTGGTTAGTTTGGAATTTAAATGTTACAGAAAACAGTGTTGTATATGAAATCTCCCTCTGTGTTTTGCCTGCAGCAGTCTCATGGAATAAAACCTTTTCTGCCTATCTGTGACTTGTCTATTGCGGCAAAAGAGCAACAACACGTCCAATTTAAATAATGGCTAAAATGCACATCACTCACCGTGACTTGGAAGGGACTGTTGGGGATGTGCTCCCCTCCAAAACGGACGCAGATGACATACTCGCCAGGCTGCGGCGCCGTGTAGAAGATGTCGAACGTGCCGTCTTCATTTTCCACAACGTCCACGTCGAGCTCGGCCCCCTCGGGTGTGCACACGCTGCACGTCACCTTCCCTTTGCCGGCAGCCTTGGCGTCCACCGTGATGACGGTCTGCTCTCCGATCTGAATGGTCGGGCCAACGCCGGCGCCTTGACGGATCGGAGAGAAGGTCAGGTCAACAGTGAGATGTGATTCGTTGTCATTTTACATTTTACACCCAAACAGGTACGCACACCCTCTCAGCATGCACATTACACAAACAGGAGACCAGGTTAAAGTTGGATGAGATGTAGTCATGTTATTTCCATCTAATGAACATTGTTACCATTGACTCGTATGTTATTGTCATACAGTTTCCATGTAGGACTGAAAGCTAGGTTGCCAAAGTGCCATTCCACCATGCCATCCTATACCTACTCTGTTAGTCCATTAGTCTGTCCAATAACCACATGAGAGGGAAAACAGAGTCAAAGAGTTATGAGAAAGGAAGTGAACATCTGGTTGGAGAGAGAGAGAGAGAGAGAGAGAAGAAAGAGAGAGAAGAGGAAGGAGAAGAGGCGACAGATAGAGAGATGGGATGTCCTGTTGAAAGCTGGTGCCACTATCCTCCATGCTGACAGAACAGAGAGAGAAAAAAAGGTAGAGCAGGGTTCCTCTACATCACAAAGTCGTTCAGGAGGCTCTTACCTAAACCGTGACCGCCGATTGAGACTGATAATAGGAACGGTGAGAAGCAGGGGAGCGAGAGAAAAAAAAAAGGTGACAAATAAAAGACAGTCAGGTGGGGGTGGGGGTGGTGGGAGGCAATAACTGTGCTCCAAACACTTGGATGAAAACAAAAACGGTGGTGACGGTGGAGTGTGAAGCAGGGGGAGGGGGGAGGGGGAGGGGGTGGTGGTGGTGGTAAGGGGGGAGTGGTGTGTATGTGTGTGTGTGCAGCAGGGTGGAAGTGGTGGTGGTGTAACTAAGGAGCACAGCGTGAGGAACACAACATACCGATGCATGAAAAATAACGAGATATGAACAGCAAGTACGTCGAGACACGACATCTCTTTTTTTTTTTTTTACAACGTGAAACACAAATTAAAAACCCCAACCCTAAAAATCAGGGAAGAATTATGGGAAATATGTATGTATCAAGAGTTTGCTGGTAATAAAACAGAGCATAAATACTGGGAGTGGCCACAAGGGGCAAAACCGTTTACACTCACCAACAAATCTTATCAGTTTAATCAGGAGAAAAAACTAAGTGTAAAAACAACAGGGTGTGGTTTTTCTTCTGACTGAGTAAATGACATGTAATACCTAACTGTTTCCGCATGCCTGCAGTCTGAGCTAATAATGACAACATTTGCAGAAAAAAAATCTGATCTGAAAAATCTGAAAACTCTGGATGTGTTGTGTAAAACCGATGGCACAAAAGAACTGATGATCTCTTAGCAGTAGAAATGTTGGAGTAAGACTTCGTTACCTGTGACGGTGCACTTGCTGGCGTCTCCGGTGGGCAGGGCCCTGATGCGGTAGGGAGAGTATGGGATCTCATCTCCTCCGTACTTAATGAGGATGGTGTACCTGCCAGTCATGTCTGGCACGTAGGACACCAGGTAGGTGCCGTCGTGGTTGTCACGAATGTTGGCCTTCTTGGGTTTGCCCTCTGGGTCCTGGGTGGGTGGGGGTGGCGAGTTATTGAGAGAGATTTGAGAATTGACACCCAAAAAAACAAAATAATCATTTTATTTTTTAAATGTGCATCCTGTGTGAGGACTCACAGTGATCTGCACCGCCAGCAGTCCCTCGCCTGCGTCTTTGGCGTCGATGGTGAACTCAACGGGCAGAGAGGCGGGCACCCCGGTGGTGTTGAGGCCGGGTCCACTGGCACGCACCTTGCTGGCGTCGTGGGTGGGCAGCACCTTCACCTTGTAGGGGCTGATACAGAGAGCCAGAGAAGGAACTGGTTTAACACAAACGCATCAAGAATCACCCTGTCCTGGTTTTTGAAAGTCTAAAGTGATGGATAAAAGGAGAGAAGTGGACCTTTAATCCACTTCCGGATGGGGGCTGGGCTGTGTCCCCTGCTCTGGCTGTGACCGTATCACAAGCTGAACAATTACTTGCAGTACAATTTTGCTACAATATGTAAATATGTGATTATAAAATAATACATAGATAAATAATTCCATTAACATTACTTTTTTTAAGTACCCCATTAGACAAATGTTTTATTCTACAACATTAAAAATGGGGAGAAAAAAATCCTTTCAAAGTATTTTATTTTCCACTAATGTATTAGACATTTGCATTCAATTATGTCATAATTACAATATTGGTTTCTGAGTTATGGCCAGAAATGTGACCTTTGACCACCTAATTCGAAACCAATTCATCCTTATAGTGTAGGCCTGAGAGACCAAGATACTGAAGCAGCAGATTAATGAGAACAGGACTGACTGGGAAGTTTAAAAAAGGACATAGGAACTTACTCGATCACACCCTGAAACTGTGCTGTTTAAAAGCTATAGTGTGTCTTTGTTACCTGCGGGGGATCTCCTCATCAGCGTATAGCACATTGATGGAGTAGGGTCCCTCTCTGGTGGGAACGTAGTTGACAGTGTGTGTCTGGTCACCGTTATCCACCACCTCCACAGGCTCCACCACACCTACACACAAAACAAAAACCAAGTTGGTGTTGACCGCAGTTCAGTTCTTACTTAGTCACACACAGGAAGAAACAAATCACAACACACAGGCATTGGAAGACGCTCTTACCTTTTGGTCCTTGTACGCGGACCTGCAGCGGGGCCACTCCGGCTTTGGAGGCGTCCACTGTGAATGCCTGAGGAATGTTGGCTCTGACGTTGTTGCCCAGACCTGGACCCTGGCACTTCACCTTGGTGCTGTCCACTGTGTCGCTGACAGGCACAGAGAATGGACTGCCTGTGGGGACAGAGCATGGAGAAGGTTAGAAAATGCAGTTTAGTGAGCTGGGATTGGTGAAGTGCTATAAACTTTACGGTAAAGAAAATTCTCTCATCATTGACGTTTTTACTGCCTCAGAAATCTGAACTGTGACCTAACAGAGGTGTATTCACAATACTCCAATTCATTGATGATTACAATGATTACAATTAGATCAGTGCTAACTTGGATTGGACACCAAAAATTTATTTTTTGAAACTGTTAACATGTCAATGTAGTATTTGGGTTCTGCTACAAGACTGAAAAAGTTGGATTCAGTTTTTCAGCCCCCAGTCAGGTTTAATACGTCAGAATCCCTAGCAGCCAATCCCAACAAAACAATTTTAATCAAAAAATAGTCATAGCAGAGCATTTTTATGAATTTTAAAATGCCTCTTTAGGGGGACTTTAATAAAAATACACACCCATTATAACAGTGATATGGAAGCAGGAGCAGCTCAGTACCTTTGATGGGCTGCCCTCCGTATGTGACGTTGAGGTTGTATGTGCCAGGCTCGTATGGGATGTACTCCACACTGCAGCTGCCGTCCTTGTTATCAGTGCAGGACATTTTGGCCTCTGATGGACCCTCCATTGCGAGACCCAGACCACCGGTACCTGCTCCTCTGTGGAGACCAATGTGATAAACGTGAGAAAATGCGCAGGAAACACTTTGGGTTTTTCCACCTAAATCATCTCACTTACCTGGTTTCCACTGTGAACTTGTTGGGCTTGTTGGTGATGCCGCCCTTCAGGCCAGGTCCATGCACACGGACACGGGCTGGGTCGCAGCCTTCAGTGACGCCAACGTGGAACGGACTCTTGGGCACTGGAGAGCCGTCGTAGCACACCTCCACACTGTGTGGGCCTGAAACACACACACACAAATTATCAGCATTGGAAAATCCAATAACAAACATGCAATTCTGCTCAATTACTATGTTTGAACTGACCCTCCTCGTAGGGAGTGTACTCGACATTGTAGGTCCCGTCCCCGCGGTCTGTGATCAGGGCGTCCGTGCGGCTGCCGGACGGGTTGCTGATGTGGGTCTTGATGTGGTCGCCTCCTTTCTGTGTGAGAGCCCGAGCATCCACTGTGAAGTCTGTGGTGGCCTCACGGTAAATACCTGGAAACACAGAACAATGACGGCAAATCATGATGATTTAGGCTTGGATTATATCTAGAGATTCACCAACCAGATTCAGGTTTCTCCGATATCAAGAAATCATCTCAAATATAAAATCTGCATACAACAGATTTATTTCTACAGTATGATTGATAACATGAGGACTAATGAATACCTAATTGTCCCTGTTAAATAAACTAAATTAATAAAAATAAATAAATCCGAGGCAGATAAAAAAAAAATGTGTCCACAGCATTATATGTTAAAGGGACAGTTCAACATTTTGGCAAATTGGCCCATTGTCATAATCCCTATAGTCAAAGCAGTGGGTTTGTTACCTTTAATTGTTGGTGCAAGCTGTTTTTATGAATTTGCCTCGAAAACAACTCTGTTTCGTAACGTTCTGTTATTATCTCATAGCGTGGTGAATGTGCAGGTCACAACTTGTCCATCAGAGCGTTTTGGAGTTGTTGGATTGTGTATTTATTGAGTTTGATGAGGGAAACCAAGAAATCCCACTAGCCTCTGTAGCGTAGCTCTGAGCAGCTCTGCTCCGCCGTTCTAAAAATAGCTTGCACCGACAAATAAAGGTAACAAACTAACTCCTAAAACTATAGGGATTATGGCAATGGGCCAATTTGCCAAAATGTTGAACTATCCCTTTAAATATGCAGGAGATACACAATGAAAAAGCATCTCAAACTACAATGACCACAACACTAAATAACATAAATATATAATATATGTTCTCCAGCAGGTCATCTCACCTTTGCCCTCCACTCCCGGTCCGAACACGCGGACTCCACTGGCGTCGACTGCAGGCTCGACATTGAGACGAGCGGGGAAGTTTGGCACATCCTGGCCACCGTAGCGGATGGTAAGAGTGTATGAGCCGGGGTAGAGAGGGATGTAGGTGATGGTGTAGGTCCCGTCTCCGTTGTCCTGGATGTGAACCTCAGCCTCGGTGCCGCTGTCCGAGATGATCTCGATGGTCAGCTCAGCCGGGCCAGCGTTGGTACAGTCCACAATGAACTCCCCTGTCTCCCCGACCTTGGCACGCTCCAGACCTGGGCCAGAGCAGCGCACCTGAGAGGAGGGGCAAGAAGAGACCGAGACAAGAGATTAGTGACAAATGGTCATCAATAGTCACATCAACCGAATCACTTCAGTGTTTTTTTCATATTTTTAATGCACACAATGAATGTAACAGCACCATCCGTCGGTATCTGTGGCTAACCTTGGAGGGGTCTGTGGCTGGGTAAGCTGTGGGTTTGAAGGGGGATCCAGGAATTGGAACTCCATCATAGGTCAGTTCAACTTGGTATGGCCCCGCCTCCCGGGGGATGAACTTCACCTGGCTGGTCTCTGGGCTCAGGCCCGGCTCAACCTGGAACAGGAATTATTAACCAGCATTTTAACATCAACGTTACATAACAACATTAACCATTTGGATATATATGATGACATTTTTTCATAGTAATGCAGCATACCTTGCTGGTCACTGGCTTCCCTGCCGGCCCAGTCACCTTAGCGCCGACTTTGCCCTGACCGCCAGCACCCTTTGATTTGACAGTCACGTCCTTGTCTCTTCCGACAGTCATTTCTACAGTGACACACAGAGCAGAGAGAGAGAGCTGTAGATTTCAAAAACACACCAACACTCTAGAGCCAGCTGGAAAAAGACTATTCTAGATATGATAAACAGATTTTAGCAAACAAACTCAGAATTTTTGACTTAATATCTCATAATAATTATTATCTATCATGTTATACTTTTCAGATATTGTATTCTTCCCTTGGCACACATGGGCTTCCGTACAAACAACAGTTCAGCTCGGGTTATGTACTGTATGGTAACACCAAGTGATGCTACATTTGAGGGTTGAAATTCAAAACACACAGAGGTGCATGAGAGTACGTACTGTCTCCCAGGCCGGTGACGTTGATCTTGCTGAGGTCCACTGTGGGTGCCACAGCAACATTGAAGGGGCTCTTGGGAATGTTATCCCCACCGTAGGTCACAGCAACTCCCAGAGGACCCTGGGGTCAGAGGAGGGGGCAGAGAGTGGTCACATAAATAATGAAAATGGTAGATGGGATGATGATGCCTTGAATTACAACGTAATATGAAAACCAGTGTAAATAAAAAAGTAACAGCTGATTAAAGCAGGCAAATTACAGTTTTGAAAGACATAAAGATGTGTTTGACTGACGTAAAGGAACTGGAGTCAGGACTCGTTTGCATAGTGATAATAATTAACCCACTGGTATCGATCTTCTAATCAAACTTTTGCTAGAAAACAAATCTCAGACTGGATGTTCATCAGAATCAGTCAAGTCTCTCTCCCGTCTTACCTGCTGCACAGGTGTGTATTTCACAGTGTGTGTGTTGTCATGGTTGTTGATGATTTCAAAGTCCTTGACAGCTTCTCCTTTGGTTGGACCACTGAAGTTACAATCCAGGTTGGCCTTTCCTGCCCCTTTCGTGTTCACAGTGAAATGAGTGGGCTTGGTCAATTCAACACCTGAGAGAGAGACAATTTAAAAAATATTTATCTCACATGTCTATTGTTATTTTTATTCCTCATTCTCCTTCAGTTTATTATAGAGATAGTTTTAAGTGCCTGATGCCAGTGAAGTTGTCCCAGAGGTTTCATTGTAAAATATAGAAATACATAGAAAAACAGGGTTTACTCATCCTAACCGCTACAGTTCAGCATTTAAATATAGAAATTAATTTTAAAAAAAGTACTTGAGACTGAACAGGTGTGCTTACCACTGCGGCTCAGTCCTGGTCCTTCAGCCTTGACTTTGCTGGCGTCATGAGAGGGATCCACTTTGACCCTGATGGGCGTCATTGGAATAGCCTGCACAACAAGCCACACTGTCAAACACACTGTTCGAACATGCCGAGTCTTCTCTCATTTAATAATTCAACCAGTGCAAAGTCAGTCTCACCTGGTCAGCAAACAGGACCATGATGGTGTAGCTGCCTGCTCCAGGAGGAGTGTATTTGACAGTGAAAGTGTCGTTGTCGTTCCTGATGATGTCAAAGTCAATGTCGGCCTCTGCGGGTCCCACCACTCCAGGGGCGCATTTGATTCCTATGCTGATGTCACCTGAGACCAGGAGACAAACGTCATGAGCCATTGCTCATATGCATACTGTATATTGATAACTGCAGCTTTAAAAAAACACAGCACATCTGTCAAAGTTGCTCATATGGTTTAGAAACCACCACGTATAAAGGATGCAGCTGGTTCATGTGGCTTTACCTTGTCCAGCCTCTGCACAGTCCACGGTGAAGTATGTTGGCTCGAAGGCCTTGAGGCCAGTCTTGGCCACTCCAGGTCCCGACACCTTCACCTTGTTTGGATGACAGCCTGCTCCGATGTTCATCTGTGATCAGAAAACACAACAGCTCATCAGACTCTGACCTGGAAAAGTGAAGCAGTTTGTGAAATGTGTAAGGGTATACTCACTCTGAATGGGCTGTCGGGGATGTTGACTCCTCCCCAGGAGACCATGACAGTGTGTTTTACAGGTTTGCGTGGGGTGTAGGTACAGGTGTATGTGCCGTTGCCATTGTCCTTGACCTGGACTTCCAATGGAGTGCCTTCACCATCCTGTACAGGTGGGGAAAACCAAATAGTTGAACTATGCAAGTCCAGTCGCTTTTCCGCTGTTTTGCTAACCCTCCTCCTGGCCATGTGCATTTGTTTACAACAAAGACGGCAAGAAGACAAAAATCAATACATAGGGTGGTGGATAACGTTATATAACATATACGATGTTACGACGTGTCTGTCTGTGTAGTCTTAACCATCATAAACAAAAGATTGCTGGTTACAGAGCGCGTTTGTGTTGCGGTGTGCAGAGGCAAGAGCTGGGACACCGGGGCGGCGACCGAGTAACTACACTGATGTTGCATGGTTGGTTTTCAGCCGTGAGAAGCCAGGTGGAAGACAGAGAGTCTCCATTCTCACTCATAACAAGTCACAAGTCACGTAGTTAACTATCAATACTATGACAATTAGTCCAGAGCTTTGTAATTACGGTAAAAATGTAGCATAGTCACGGGAGAAATCCTGCTTAGTTCCTCTTTAAATATGACATTACTAAAGAAATACTATACATCTACAATATCAAGATGTCCGAGAGGCTGAGTCTGGGCTTAGATGATTTCTACACGTGGCACGTTACTAATCACATGTTGAAACACACCTGAGCAGAGATCTTCAGAGGAGCTTTTCCTCCTTGCTTGGCATCGACTGTGAACTCAGTGGGCTTTCCAACAGCCAAACCACTGCTCTGAAGGCCTGGACCAAACGCCTTAACCTGTAATAAAAAACACATTTATGGTGCTTAAGAAAATACAGTCAGAACATATGTCTGTTTTGATTTTGTGTCATTTTGCTGTGTCCCTGGATGTGTGTGTGTGCACCTTGTCAGGGTAGAAGTCTTTGCCTGGTGGGTTGACAATCTCAGCCATGAAAGGAGAATGCTGGATGTCTTCGTTGTTGCAGAGCACGTGCACGGCATACTCTCCAGGCTCTGTGGGCCAGTAGCGCACGTCGCAGGATCCATCGCCCTTGTCGTCACATTCGATTTTGGCCTGAGATGGGCCTTCCACAGAGAAACCTGAACAAACAGAAACACGGTAAGCTCAGAGGAACTGTCAGCGCAAAGATAAAATGGTAAAACTTCATCTGACTGTTGACCGTCTGTGTTTCTGGCGTCGTCTCTTACCCAGTGTACCGACGTTGTCTCCAACAGCCTCCACCACGAAGTCGGCAGATTTGCCAACAATGCCGCAATCCAGTCCTGGACCCCAGGCCCTCACCTTCTGCGGGCCGGCCTCGGCACCGATCTTGACCTCAATGGGACTAAACAGAGCAGACGGTGATCAGTCTCTGTCATACATTAAAGCTGATCGGTTGTGGTATGTGTTCAACATGCAGGGGTGTGTACCTGCGGGGAATGTGCTGTCCTCCCCAGGTGATGGTGATGGTGTATGTTCCAGGTGTGGTGGGGTAATACTCAAATTCAAACACACCATCACCAAGATCTTTTCTTTTACAGGGCTCCTCAAGACCCTCTGTGAACAGAGAGACCACACATGACTAACACAGCTCACAAATGTTTAATTGTTGCTGTTAATTTTTGCTATCTGCTTAATTACTATTTTGCTATAATTAGCTAATTGCTAATTAGCAAACACAAGCACTTGTCTGCAGCTTTCTGAGCTGAGGCTGATGAGTTAAAACCCTCAGGAAGGGAAACTGCAGATTATTCTCTAGTCTTATCTAGCCTCTTTCTCTCAAATGTCTGAGAATTGCTAATTTAAGCTTCCAAGAGTATATCAGACCTCGTCCAATGTGACGGGAATGCTTAAAGGGATAGTTCAACAATTTGGTAAATTAAACATGCAGGTCACAACTTGTCCACGAGAGCGTTTTGGAGTTGTTGGATTGTGTATTTGATGAGTTTGATGAGGGACAGGGGACCTGTACCATCACATCCATTGTGTTCGCTGAGCAGCTCACGTCTCTGCCCCGCAGATCTCAAAACAACATGCACCGATAATTAAAGGTAATGCACCTACCCCTATGACTGTAGGGATTATGGTGATAGGCGAATTTGCCATAATGTTGAACTATCCCTTTAATATAGTGGCTAAATGTTGTTTGCAGTGTAACTCACTCGGGCCCTTGATGGTGACCTTGAGCTCTCCTGTGCCGGCTCCTTTGGTGTAAACCTTGAAGTCTGCCGTCTCCTTCACCCTCAGGCCCTTTGGCTGCAGACCACGGCCCTTAGCTCTGCAGAGGGTGGGGTTACACGCTGTGGAGAGACACACATGATGAAGGAGTGAGAGGGGAACATGGACGACACAGCTCTCAGTAGTCTGACTTCGACATTAAGACCATGAGAGAATTCAGCGGTGGTTTTGGTGGGGAGAATAGGAATGAGGTGCGGGGTGAATGATATGAAACCAAAACTATTTCCATCCCAGTGGTGCATCCGTCACAATGAAGGGTTGCTGGAAAGCGTACAGTTCAATTGTCCTTTCCTGCATTCCCTCTACCCTGCACACCCCTCTGTGCCTCTTATCCATCCATCTTATTCCGCAGAGTGAAGTCATGGACCACAGTGAAGGAAGTCAGCCTTTATCCCTACACAGGAAATGGAGTATCCTTCATATCTCCTAATTGAAAGTGCATAAAATAGGAGCTGCTGAGTCACACTTGGACACCCTGCAGGAAGCAAAGGAAACCCCCACAGGAACAGAGACTATTGAGAGAGGCATAGATATTTTCCAGGGAGCGGACTACTTGGCACTCTGAGATAAAGAACACGCTGATGTTTTACCACGTGTGCCGGTCTGGTACACTTGGCAGAATCGCTATAAATAATTTGCCAGATTAAACAGAAATTGCAACCAACCCAAAATGTGTTCTCATTAAGGGTGTATTTGTGATATGTAAAGCATTTTAAATGATTTATTATACATTAATAAAAAGGCATTACCTCATCACAGGGCTTTATTATGAAGTGAAAATTAATTAATTAGTTTTGATTTCACAAACACTTCAGCTTTTCGTTTTTTTTCTTTTCTTTTTCTTTTGTTTATTCTAAGGTCCACTTTCCCTTTGTTTTATTTGGAGCTTTTACATTCATAAAATATCTCTGTGGTCACACTGTAGTTTCATATCTGCGCTCTCAGGTTTTTTTCTGGAGCTCTTGTAACAACAGGTCAGTGAGTTATAAAAAAAGTCCTGATCTGGCTCATTTTAAGTCTTGTTTTAATTTCTCTGATACTTTGATTCTTAAGTATTAATATACAGTATTAATACAGAACCTGGACCCGCTTTATAAATAAAAAACAGAAATTGGGTAATATGGCACCTCTAGCATTCTGATCACTCTATATTGAGTTTCAGAGATACAGTCCTACCAGTCTATGACCTACTGTATCTGTTACTTGAGCTCTATGAAAACATGAGTCATTGCACCAACAGCTATATTTTAAACAATGTTGGTTGTGTGATTACAAATACACTTCTTTGTGAATTGTGTCACTGTGTAAACTTAAGACCACTACTAAGCTGGAAGAAATGAGGCATCCATTTTCTGGCAAATACAATGGTGGAAATCTTCCATCTAAATGTGAGCATATGTGGGTGAATTTCTAAGTAAGAGTATTTCCTCATGGATACACTGAAACCTCCTAATAAGGAGACAAAGTACCCGGGGATGCTTGAGTCATTTGGAGTTTAGAGGCAGATGACACACACACACACAAAGCTAATCTACACAGGTAAATTAGTAAAGACACGCAAACACAAAAGCACACAGACAGAGTGAAGGATAACTCACACACGGTTGACCCACTCATGCATGGAATTACACACACGTACTACGCACACACTCACACATGTGCACACACACACACACACAAACAGTGGGTACCCAAGAGAGATCCCAGGAAACAGGAAATGACAGCAGAAGGAAGAGGCCGTTCCAGAGAGAGGACAGATACCACCAGGCCGCTATCAAAGAGAAGAAGGGGAAGGAGGAGGGAGGGAGGGGAAGAGAGAGGGCACGACGTCCAGTACAGTGGCAGGAAGAAACAGGAAAAGCATTAGGCACAACTGAAGAAAAAAAAAAACAGAGAGGACGCAAATATTCTAAAGAAACAGTCATCTCTTGTATCCTTAGGTCACACATCTTGGACTTCCATTGATATAACATGTAGCGGTAAAATCCTATACAAGTTATAAACAAGGTTTCTCTCAAATGTATAGCTCTCACCCTCTCCCACTTCGACAGTGAAGGGGCTCTTGCTGATTTGGCCGCCAGCGAATGTGACGTAGATGATGTGCTGGCCCTCCTGGGTGGGCTTGTAGGTGCAGCGGTAGCTACTGTTGCCCTTATCCTCGATGGTGCAAGTCACAGTGTTCTTCTTGCCGACAGGATCCATGATCACCACCTCCACCTCTCCAATACCGGCACCTGAGAGAAGTAGGGAAGGCGATGAGGGGCGATTTAAGATAAAAAGATAAAAGATAAAACACACACAGCGAGGAGACCAGACCTGTGTCTATGTTATTACCTGCTGTGTAGACATCAAAGTAGGTGGCCTTGTTGGCGATGTTTCCTGCCGGCTCCAGGCCTGGTCCCTGGGCCGTGGCCTTGCTGGAGTCTCCCTGAGCCATGCCGACCTCCACCTCGAAAGGGCTCTTAGAGATGTGCTGCCCTGCAAACAGCACCGTCACCTACAAAGCAGAAAGGAGAGAGAGTCTTGAACCCTCAGGTCCCATTTATAGGGGATTGTGATGGCCACAGCCATGACACAAGGGTAGTAGCCCTTTGCACCTACACTCACACTATACACTATGTTTCTATATTTATGTTACCATATTTTGTTTATGGGCATTATACATTCAATTAAGACCGCCCCTTTATGTTGTTCTCTCTCCTCATTGGATAAAGGTTGTAGGATACAAGGAAAGTTTTCTCCTCGGCTTACAGCAGAGCAGAGTGACTGACAGACCCGTGTTTCGGACCAAACACTCTATGTAAGTGATTGCTGTCAGAAGATATAACTATTTAAGACTTATATTAACACAAACATTCCACTTACTTCTGCTTTAATGGCTCCATTTTCGATAAATTTATTGTTTTGTCTCTATCGTTATTTTGTTATTTTAATTAATGGTGGAAATGCTGGGCGAGCTGACCAGCATTTCCTTACTTTCGGTTTCGCGGACGCTGCCCTGCGGGTCATGGGAATCACCGTTAATGGTCGGAACCACGATGGTATCTGATCGTCTTCGAACATCTGACTTTAATTCTTGATGAATGAAAACATTCTTGGCAAGACATCTGTTCAGAATTTTACCGTGCGCGCAGAGGCTCATGGTAAATGTAGTATGAAAACACTTCGCTTTCCTCCTCGTTGTCCCTTTAACTCCAGCACAGATCCTCATATCACACATTCATTCAAGTTCAGTCTTGTGTATCGACTATGAACTCTTGGCTTACCTTGTGCATGCCTGTGACTTTAGGGATGTAGAAGACAGAGTAGGTGCGGTTCTTATCATTGTTGCCTGTCACTTTAGCCTGAGAGGAAAGATTTGAAAAGTTAACAAAAAAGAAAAAAGAAAAAAAAAAAAGTAGTTTGCCATTGGGACGAACAATCTCATCGTGTCCCACCTCCTCTCTGTGTCCTGCGGGGTCCTCCACATAGACCAGCACCTCGCCCATTCCTGCACTGATGGTCTCCACGGTGAACACAGCTTTCTTCATCACCACGTTACCTACAGGCTCCACACCTGCAGAGGCCAGAGGTGGGGGGGGGGAGTACATTGATTAAACTTATGTAAGTTCTGTGTGCGTCTCATGAGCTGACAGAGTTAACTTTTCCTGTCAAAACCTGAGGCAGTGTGCAGAAGAATCTACAGTAACCAGATGAGCCAAAACTCCTTCATTTCGCAAGAATCCAGTCTCTTGGATAAACTCTTAGGTTTTGGGTCATTGGCTGTAAACATGCTCTAATCTGATCCAGCTGCTCAGGGTACTGCGTTTATTTCCCTGTTTTAGACTCGCTGCAAGTGTGTGTGTGTGTGTGTGTGTACCTGGTCCATAGGCACGGGCCTTCTTGGGGTTGAGTTTGGGTCGGAGAGGGGCGCCAGGCTTCAGTTTAGCCTTGGGGAACTGGGACAGGTAGGTCATGACCGAGTGTTCGTCCACATTGGGGTCAACGATCTCTTCAGGGGTTATCACCTGGCACACAAAGACAAGAACGTTAACAAATGAAAGGGCAGATTTAATTGTTTCCTTGTTTACATATTTGCTAATGAAAGAGAAGGTACGGCTCCGTCTGTACACCCTGAAGCGGTGCTCGATTGGTTTCCATGGAGACGACTACCCACAATACAAATCAACTAAGATAGTGCTGTGATTTAGCGATCGTACCAACCACATTACAACCTCTACCTTGGCTCAGAAAGTACCTGTGGTAGACTGACACACAAACCGGCTGGCACGTTCTCACTCAAGTCATGCTCGCTGTCTGAGTTTACAACCCACAGAGACAGCAGGGGAAGGGACGGAGACAGTTTCTGAGCAGAAGCAGAGCTCGAGGCGGAAACAGCGGCGACCACAGAGCCAACTGTCAGCACGCAATGTTGTGCCAGCTGCCAACGCCGGGCCAGCGCTGTGCCAACACAACAATGACAGTCGCCATAGGAACACAACCCAAGAACCAGCGCGGTGAAAAACTAATCTAATGTTAGAAGACTTTCGTTCTTGGTATTGTTGCACTGTGATAATTTGCATGTCTGGTGATATTGTAGGCCTATACTTCTCTTATTGTCGTCATGTCCAATAAAAGTAACCAAAACTAAATATTAATTTGAGCTGCAGATAACAGATTATTTCCCGCTGTTTGAATAATATTGCTGCACAGTGATGTTACAGTGAGTCGACGCTTTTGCCTGAGTAAAGACACAAACCCGAACAGCCAGTTTTGTATGTTATCAAGTTAATTACTCAATGTCAATTGATGTTTGAGTAAAAATGAGAAGCCTCTTCTTGTGCGACTGATCTTTGCTTATGATAATTAACATCACAGATTAACATCTCTAGTCTTAATTTTCACTTTTATATCTGTTCACTGCAATGTAGAGCATGGCTTTATTTTAGCAGACATATAATCAATGAATATATTACTGGTTGGGCCCAGATACTAACCCTCAGGACATCCACTAAAAGCTTTTGGGTTTGGTCCGTCTTTGTTTATTGTCGGGATTGTTTTTCTATGGTTATTTGTAAAACAGAGAATATGATTGTTTTATATGATAATTGGACAATTACAAATAAAGTGGTTTGAAAAAAAAGTGTGGAACTAATAAAACATCCGTTTTGGTCTTTTCATTAGTTGACAATAAGAGAAATAGAACCTTGCATACATCAGCAACCTTCTCTGGAAACTAAACCCATCTTGTGACTGGTTTATCTTCAAGATCAGTACAAAGTGCTGGCCCGAGTGTAAAACATCAGCGGCTGATCTCTAACAGACAGTCTGACAGTGGTCAACGCTAAAATGTTGTGTATCCGTCCTGCTAAACATGGAGCTAACAGATACTCACAGTGAGTGAGCAGCTTTTGGCACAAAGTTACACAAATTGTTGGAAAATGTGGTTGCTCAGCTTGCCCACAGTGACGGATGAGAAGTGGAGGAGGCAATATTTGGCAAGTTGCTCATTTCCAGTGCATCTGAGAGCGGTGCAGTAACACCAGTTACGCAATAAGTCTCGAATCTGACAACATTAGCGGACATTAACTAACATTAATCAACATTATATAACATTAACTAACATGGACCAACATCAGCCATCCACTCTTTCAAGACTAAATGAGGCTGTAGCAGCCCAACACAGTATTTTCCTCATGAATTTAACATTCATTTTGGAATAAAAATGTGTAATTTCATATTTCAAATCAAAATGTATTCGTATTCATTTTGCTCCACTTTTGCAGATATTTATTTTTACCTGTGGGATGCCCAGCCAGTCGTCAGCTTGCTGCATGGCCTCACGGGCGTTATCCACCGGTTTGGTCTGATCCCACTGGTCCCAGTCAGGACACAGACCTGCAGGGAGGAAAGCAACAAATTGGATTAACTACAGTATAACTCCTTATTTAATGCAATTAGATAGAATCATGTCCTCATGATTCATAAGATTTATTAGCTGATAAAAACATTTCAATTAGTATTAGCACTAGAACAACATTACAGATACCACTACACAATAAAAAACTGTAGTCAAACTACAAAACAGATTGCTGATACTGTATTATTCATAATATCACATTTTTTCTAGTGAATGTGTGCGAGGGGGCACGAGGAACTAAACTCTGCTGTCTGTTTTATTATGGCTGAACAAACATCCAAAGTTGGAGCCTTGATGACGCCCACCAGATAAACTTAGTATGTTCAACATGTCTAATCTGTACTCCAAGGTAAATCTGCAGCAGTAATTATCTGTCCCTGTGGCTCGTCAAGATGTCTGCACTTAAAATTACACACTGGATGTTATGAAGCTGTGTCAGCAGTTATTTCTCCATTTGTTTATAATCCAAGCACAGTGGGTTGTTGTTTTTGGACACCTCAGGGACATCTTTTGTTCAAGAAGTCTTAAAGCTTTTGTTGAGTCCTTATCTCTGGCTCAAGGCTGTTGGTGATGCACAGGTATGCCAAACATCCCGAGTATGTAAATAGAAACCTCCCTTTATGCCCCACTTTCCTTCATTTACAACCCCTGCTCCTCCTCTCTCCTCACTTTCCTAATTTAGCAGGAGTCAGCACTCCTGCTCTTCTACTCCACTTCTATCAGGTTTTTCTCTCGCAGTGATGTGAATTACGCACTTATGCTTTCCCCTGACCTGACCTCAGACCTGCAGCTGTCAGTCACTGCTGGACTCAGACAGTTATGACGCTAAAAGACGTGCCAGCACCTCGGCTGTATTTTGTGTTTAGGGCTAATGGAGCACCGCTGGAATAAGTCCTAAAAAACGTCAAAATTAGTTAGCATTTTACTGCAGTAAATACAGCAGATGGGATTTATTTAAAGTTTTACATCTCTCAAAAGTGGCCAGCTGCTAAGTGGCTAAATAAAAAAACAGAAATGGTTTATAATCACACTTCAAACTATTACTAACTTTGTGAGAGGAAAGGCTTTTGTTAAAGAGGTAGGAGATGAATCAAATGTCCATGTACCTGCATGCATGCTCTGCTTTTATTGAGTCTGTCTGTTTTATGTATATTATTATATACTACACATACTTTTTATGTTCGTGATTTTGTTCTGCATGACTGTTTACTATTTTTCTTGTTTGCATGTATTATTGTATTTCCTTCCTCTTATACTCTGTTTTAGGATGACATTGTAATATTTGTCCAGGGACTACGGATGAAACCTAGCCTTTTTGGCTAACTCTGATGCATCTATAGCAACGTTTATTGATGTGCACCATCTCTGCTAAATAAACTAATAAATAAATAAATAAATAAAAAACTACAAGCTTGCTCCAGCGGCTCACCCAATACACCATGTAGGCTACTACTACCCTTTGCCGCGCGTCGTCCCGCCTCTTTCTACCGCGTTTCCTGTCTCTTTTGCACTGTCCATCATAATAGAGGGAACCAGGAGGATGCTAACTTCCAGGCTGGTCTATCCCTACAGTACCCACTCAGCGTTTGGTAACATGCTAATGCAGTAGATATACATGCTAAACATCAGCCCTGGCAGCATGTTAGAATTAAAACATTGAAATGTTCAATTAGCTTCACACACTGTTGTGTCTGTGAACCACCTCAAAGAGCAGCTGGCATGGCTGTTGACATTTAGTCTGGTTTAATTTGTGATTCATTGTAAGTCAACTAACATCTAAGAGGCAAAAGAATTTCAAAACCGTATCTAATTTATCACAGTAAAAAGCTGTGTCTTTTGCCAGAGACAAATGTTTCAAATGTTTCTTCTTACTACTTGCTGTTAACTCCAGTTGCTGAACATGGGGGATACAGATGTTCCCCACACACACACACAGCCCCCTCACCTGGAGCACAGCTGTCAACCAGAGCACCCAGGGCCCGGCCAGTCTGCCAGTCTCTGTGGAAGTTGGTGATCGGCAGCTCTGGCAGCTTGTTCTGGATCCATCCCAGCAGCCTCTGCTTGGGTGTCTTCTGCTTGCCATCATCTCCCTCCTCGTCCTCATCCCACATGGGCATGGAGATGGAGTAGTGCAGAATCAGGGTCCATATCAGACCCAGGATCAGCTTCAGGTTCCCATCGACGATGGCTTTAGAGTCTGGAATACAGAAGAAGAGAGAGCAGATGAGACACATTAACATATTAATACATATTAAAGAGGACAGACACATCTTTTATTCAAAAGTGTTCAAAAAAAAAAAAAAAGAAGTTCAATTATTTTTGTTTTTATTATATGTATCAAAGGCCAAGGAGAACATTTCTAAAGACAACATTTTTAGATGCAGCCCTCAGTCAGTTGAAAATGACTACACAAAGAATGTAAATAGGAGATAACACTGCAGAGAGGGAGTCAGTCTCTTGTTTGATCTTTAACCTTCTACTTAGAAGTCAGGAGTGAGATTCTGTAATGATCTGTGCTTCACATTTCCCTCAGGAACATCTGTTATCTGCTATCTCATGTATGTATGCCTTTAAGGACGAGGAGCGTGCATGCCTAGAAATCATGGCCCATGCCCTGGTGTGAAGAGAGATTGCAGTAGTTTCTGTTCACATCCAACATGGTACTTCTGTACAGATTTCAATGACACCGAACATGGATTCAAACATCCGATCTGATGAAGCTTGATGTTGGCGCAGCCTTTCATACTGCTGAGAGTGGAGGAGGGTGGGTTATTGGTTCAGTTGCTATTGGTTTATACTGAATCTCAAAGGAAAGGGCACGTGTTGACGGTGGTGATTTACTCAGCTGCCCAACTCATTAATTAATTTGCTAATACAGTATTTAAAAGTCCCATATTGTATAAAGTAAGATGTCCATGTCTACACTCAGAGTCTCTCTTCTGATTGGCTCATTGACATGTTATTGGAGCTCCAGAGAGAACAGATGTTAAATCTAAACAACGAAATGGGAGATCTTTAAATAAATACAAAAAAGAGCCTTTAATGACTCAATTTTATTGATACATGACATGAAACTTGAGTGGAACTTTCTCCATCTGAGACATGATGTAGGTGACAAACTGTAAAACAGAGACTATCGTGATGAGTGTAGGAATTTCTCGTGATGAATCATGTTGTACTTAAGTTATATAAAGGTTCCCGTGGGAATATCTGAGCAGAAATATGAACAGCTTTATTGCAAAATGCAATACTTGTGTTGGATGCCTGCTGTGAAAATGATTAATACATTTAAACAGATACAGTATATAAACCTCTTCACTTACACACCAGTCTATATTGCAACAGATGACACAACAAATGTTTGGTTGTTGTAAATTGCATATGAGGCATGTGGCTGTGCTCAGACACAACCACACGCACCACTGCAAGAGGAGCAAGTGATGCAACGAGAAGCGAGCCTGGGCATGATGAAGATCACGCCACGCGCACACACACACACACACGCACACACACACACACAGTGCCTAATATAAACACTACAGCGTGCACACACATGTTGCACAAGCAGCAGCTGATTAGGAGGGACGATAACTCAGGTCCAGCCTTGAGGAAAGGGTGGAGCAGTGTGTTTGTGTGCATCCCGGCAGATGGTGATTAGGACATAGTTAAGGGAGGAAAATGGGGTTAAGGCTGTGGCTCTTGTGAGCATTTGAAGCTGGAGCCTGATGGCTATCAAGGGTGTACAGTTGTTTTAGGCTCTCCTGCAGTGTGTCTGAGAATTTTAGGGTCATGCGACGTGCGAATCCCACATCTGACAGCAGCTGTGTCCAGTTGGCAGTTTCCCTGAGACTCTGATAAGACCGCAGGGAGCACGAAAACAGAAAGAACGGGGCTAAAAAGAAACATGGAGAGCTACGGGCTTTTCTCATTCCAGTGCTACTCACATCATTGTCAACTTAATTTGTTTTGTTATTGTTGTCTAGACTGGAATAATTGCTGGTAACAGCAGCTCAACCTCTACAACAATGAGGTCTTGAGTGATTCTTTTTTTTTTTCTCCCCTTCGATATTTTTGCATAAGAGAGCTGGGGCTGCGGTCGGGGGCTGAGGCTACTGAAAAGGATGAATATTTAATGCTTGCTGTAAGAGGGCCTGAAAGCTGTTTGGCCAAGAGTCTGAGGATGGGGTTAGGAGGGACGGGGGTCTAAACCAAAAGGGGGAAGTGGAATGTGATGCATGTTGAAGATGTGGAGCCGAGGAGCAAGTCTGTTGAGAAATGAAGGTTGTTGAGAGATGGGGGGAGAAAAAAAAAGAAGAAGCAAATCGAATGCACAGAAACACGTGAACGGTGGATCAGATGACTTTAAATCACTGGAATTTCTTTGCCTACATGCAGAAGTAGATGTGGGAAATCTCCAACTTCGTCTCAGTCGGGTATGAGTCTGAATTTATCGTCTCAGCCGGGTATGAGTCTGAATGTATGTGTCAACAGAGAGATGTGCTCGCAAGCTGCTACATGACATACATGACATGTGAGCAGGAAAAAAAAAACACACTCTGCAATCTGCATAGTGATAAAATGGAGCAGGGTAAGACGAGGGGGCCTGTTTGGATGACCCATCACCATGGGAACTTTGAGAGAGCTGGATTGTTATAGCAACAGAGTGGCAACTCGGGCTGCTCAGGAATGATAGGAAAGAATAAGAAGAGGCAAAGTAAGATGCAGAAGAGAGAGAAGGGAAATGTTGCCTGAAGGCAGAGATAAAACTCACTGACGACTATAAATTGTTATTTGTACTGATAAGGGGGAGCGAATGGTGTCACAGGTTGGTACTCGTAGCAGGAATGCAGATCAGGTAAAACAGGGGTGTGTCACGTAGCAGCCTGTCATCCACCCCAGCACAGGCAGGACCTTACTCGAGGTGCAGAAGAGGCCACGGTGTTCAGATAAAGCTGAACAATCAACCTGCATGTCTTTTTTCATTAGCCTCAGTTCACTTGTCTGCACACAGTCCGTTTCAGGAAATGGAAACTTTAAAACCCCTTGCTGGGACTTCTGTAACTTTGTGATGTCACAACGAAGCTCTCAGCCATACCTCAGTCTGGCCCCACCACGCCCACCACCAAAACCTGCAGGATTTGCTTTCTCTATGTTTCACTGGAATCTAGTATATTTCATACGGTCACTCAGGAGTCAGCCAATCAGAGGAGAGTCCCTCTCACTGGCCTGTTATTACCTGAGCTCCAGAGAGAGGATCAACACTTCATATATAAAGTGTCAAATATGGGACCTTTAAGTGTAGGTCAGTGATGATCAAATCTGCCCAGTGCAGAGCATCATTTCAGATATGTGCAGCAGACAACAGCCTGTCCTCTTCCTCCTCTTCCTCTTCCTCCGGCTCGGTTTTGTTAGGACATAAATTCGCTCACACTGTCTGATAATATGTGGTTACGTGTTGTTCTTTGATTCATGCCTCTCACACACAAAGCCACTAAACATGCAAGGAATCTGCCAGCATTCCCGGCAGACCACAGCGCACCCAGCCTGACGGAGCCCATATACGGACACAGACTGCTGCAGACTCCCCCTCTGCTGACTCATACCCCCCCCCAACCCAAGCCCCCAGCTTTTGTACTGATGTGTGTGTTTGTGTATTTGTGTGAGACAAGAGAGAGAGCATGCAGAGGCTACCACCGTATGGAGAGAGTGTGTGTCTGTCTGTTGATGCTTCTTTAGACCCCAAAACTCCCATGACTCATCGGTTTGGCTCGTCGCTGCATTCCCCTACTCCCCCCCCCTCAGTGACACTGCTATGACATCATCACAACCCCTGACCCACAGCCTGACCTGGTCCCAGCCTCTCAAGGGGGTAAGGGAGGGCGGAGAAGAAAAAGCACAGAGAAGAGGGGGGGTGGTGGTTCTGCACAATATTCCGGTTGCACTTCAACATCTGGAGCAGATTAGTCCTGAGATCTTGTAGGACGAACCAGCACAGCGGCCCTGGACAGCCCTGAGGCCTCCGTCTTACCCGCCAGAGCATCTTTAGATCTATTCACACACAATACGGGGCATTTTAGAGGAGATAAGGCCCAGTCATACCAGAAAGTGGTCCAGCTACGTCAATGACGTCTTGTTGCTAGGTGATGTAGTAACTACTCACAGGCCTATTGGTGAGCTGTAGCTGGTGAGCTAACTGCTAACACTCTACTTAGCCAGGAAAGGGTTGCATTGGTGAGTCACCCTTTTAACATAGGCTACCTATCCATAAAGCATCATTAAAGGGGACACATTATATGACTTTTTAAAGGCTCTTCAACATATATTTGGGTGTTTGTCTTGCCCTCCGGCCCCCAAAATGCGAGAATTGACAAAAAAAAAATCTGTAATTTGCAGGCTTCCTATATTGAAACACATTGTGGTTTTACGAGCTGTTCCCTCAGTTGTCTTCCAGTGATGTAAGTAGTTTTTGAATTTGCATAACCCCACCCCTACCTGGGACCAGTAGAAGGGGTGGGGTGGGGCGGGGCGAGCAGTTGCTGATTTGCATTTAAAGGGACAGGCACTGAAACCAGCCGTTCTGAACAGGGCTGTTTTGAGAGTATGAAAAGAGCTGTGGTGTTTGATCCTTGGGGGATTTTGACCAAAGCGTGTCACAGACATGTCTTTAAGACACCTGGGAACTATTTTAATTTGTGGAGAGGGGGCAGAATATGTCTCCTTTAATAAGCTCAGTCACCTAGTTCACACAGTGTTTTCAAGATGTACTTTGGGTATGGACCACTCCCCTTTTGAGCAGTGGGTTAGCTTCAACGCTGCAGCACAACATTTAGGCTGCGACAGTTAACTACTACTGCAATTTAAGCTTACTGTGGGTCATTGTGGTGTTGACACTAACATTAACAGATTTAACATCCTAATTTTGCCGTTTAAACACTTGGGTCTTTACAGCATGTGCCCTAACCCTACACTGATAAGTCAGTCAGCCCGGCAGATTAGTTACTGCAAATATGTCTGCATCAATGTACTACATGTTGGCCAATAAGTAACAAGAAACTGCAGCAGCATAAATGGAAACATATGTCTGAAGTAATATAGAAACATTAGTTTGTCCACCAGGGATTTTTTTTCTTCCAAATGTAAAACATGAAAAAGTACTGTAAGATGTATCAGTTCTATTTGTCTTCTAGTAAAAAGTACAAATTTCAGGTTTGTACATTTTTCATTTCAGTTGATAAATTAAATTACCTTACATTAAAATTGGGATAAATTGTGCTAGTTAGTTGAACAACGTACGGCTCAGAGTGAACAGAAGTTTGTCATATTCAACATACTGAACACATTTACATGGCATTTACCTGGCAGCTCTCTAACAAATTGATTTTCACACAAATCGTCATAGTGTGCTGTGCTCTGGTCTAGCGGCATAATTGTGCCCACACACACACACACACAGAGACCATGTCATGCCTGGAAACTAGGAGAGAAAAAACCCAGTCAGACAGAACACAGTGAGGAAATGTCACACATTCCTCACTCGCCTTATCACTGAAACGCACACTCACACCACAGTTTAATATGGCATGCAGCCTGTACATTGTCAGCCTGACTCGTATGTTCCTATCATACAAAATAGACAAAAGACAAAAACTATAGGACCTGAAACTTTGGGAAAAATGTGATTGTGGAAAAACAGACTCCAACAAACTTCTAAGAAATATTTGCTTTACAACTGTGACATAAATTCAGCTTGTAGCCTCAAACATCCAGAAACTGAAAATCTTTGACCTGGAGCTCTCTCTTCTTTCCCTCCCACCTCTCCCCCCTCCCTCCATGCAACAAGCCACACTGGAGCTACTACACTTCCTCCTCTTCCTTTTTACTCCTTCCAGTCATCCTCCCTCCCTCCACTCTCCCTCTCTTCCCTCCCTCCGCTGGAAAAAAAGTTCCTCCTGGTTTTTAGCCTTAAAAGGGCAGAAGCAAACTGGATCTTGGCAGCCCTCCCATTCCCTGGGCTCCGGTTACAGACAGAGAGGAGGAGGGAGGACAGCAGAAGGGAAGGGAGGCAGAGGGGGTGGAGGGCCCAGAGAGAAAAGAGAGAAAGGCAGGGAAAAAAAGTGCTGTGTGGGACAAATTTTAAGGCTTGCACTGGAAACGGCACAGGCCAAGGATGGGCTGAGATATGTTCATTTGAGGGAGGAGGAGGAGGAGGAGGAGAAGATAGGCTGAGGGGAGATGAAGTGTAAGTGTGAAGGGGGAAAAGGCAAGGACAGAAAAATGAAAAACATGAGAGGAACAGGGAGAAGCAAGAGGGGACAGGCTAAGACAGAGGCAGAGGAGGTGAGAGCAGGACACAGGCACCGCATGAAATGATGAATGAGGAGGTTTAATAAATACCATGCGGCTTTGATCAAGCCCTCGTTTCCTGGAAACATCTGAGAACTCAACGATCGACCATAAGACCAGAGTCTGGGTTTCCAAGTAATTGATAGTTCTCGGGGCTGGCAAAAATGATTCAGGTCTGGAAAAGTAGATCCCCTCCAGACGCGTTTCTGGCAAAGGTTTATGTGTAGGTAAAAATCTTGTAACACACACGGAACAAATGAACTCCAGTCAGTGCAGCTTTTAATATTTCATTCTTATTATTATTATTAATAATGTAGGTTATGTACAACTTAAATATCTCACTGGACAAGTGCAGATTTGTATGAGTGAAGTTACAGAATATGTTTGATTTACGTCTGCTTGTTCAGTCTGAACATGAGGCATGGGGTGCCGGGGCATCTTTCCAACACTGATGTAATGCAATAGCCTGAATTCCACTGTGCTGAATGCGAATGCGCACTCCGCTAATCCTCAGTATCCACTTGACCAGTCCCCTTTTTGCCTGTACAGACAGGAAGCCGTGCTAATGATAATGAGCTGGCAGGAAGTGATCCATTTTGACCTAACAGGGTGGCTAAACTCGCCGTTATCTCGCTCCACGGCCAACATTCCTCTCCACCCTGCTCCACCATCACCACCTCCGTCGCTCTCACTTCTATCTTGTTGCTAAAAGTTAAAGATCACATGTGATGCCGTACTGCATGAGGTCCCTGACACCAGCAGGCCCTCAGCGAACAAACTATTTAGACTTCCCAGCGGGTCCATAAAGTGCTCAGTCATTATCCGACGACTGACGATGCAGTTACTAGAGCCATGGGAGCTGCCTGAGCGTTACGGCTGTAATTACTCAAGGACATTGAGTTTAAACCTGAATGAACTCATGTTCTGGCTACACAGGGGGAGCAGAAACAACACTGACATGTTATCACCTTTTTTTTATTATTCATTTAACTATGTCTCCGGCTCCACCAACTCCTGAGACGGATATCTGACTCTTGAGCTGCTGAACTCTCCATCATGTTCACCAGCTAATCTCTAACTGTGTCTGCCTGCTGTTTACTGAGTACAATGGGTTTTAAGGGTTTTTTGCTCTGAGAACAGAAGTCTGCTGCTGTAAACACCACTGATAGGACAGAAGAGATGAGGGTGAACTAAAGATAAGCTAAGCTCCAGCACTGAGATGTTTGTTTGTTAAAACTGATTACAGCATCTTTAATGTCAGCTTCCCTTCTCTTTCTTCTTGGTGGATTTACTACATGTCAATATTGTTATATCTACTGTAGAAGGACAAAGACTGTGGTTATACATGTAAGCGCCTCAACAGGGAATCATTCTTTATAACATCATGAGTTCATATCACAATTGAAAGTCAAATATTGATTAATCATCCTAAACAAACAAATGTACACTTGAAAAATCATGTTGAGATTCAGAGAGAAAGGTCACACACCATCCACCCATGTTCTGTCCACATCTATTGAACTAATGAAAGTCAGTGCAGGTAGATTGATCAGTCATCTCCATCCACACAGACTCCTGTCGACACACAGTCTTTCACAATCCCAACACACCAAGACAGCATTTATGCAAGATTTTTCCACGAAGAAGAAGAATTGCTCAGTAGTGTGATTAATCAGAGCTGAGACACTCACTGCCTTCTCACAGACAAGCTGGATCATAGTTTTAGATCAACACTATGTCACGTTTTAAGGGAGCAACAACACATTCTTCCTCCTATTAATAAGAGGAGTTAATAAGCCATGAAACACATGCTTCAATACACTCAGAGGTTTTGTTGCTACAGGATTACTTGGACTGGCAACTCGCGGCTATTTTCATTATTGATTATTCGGCCAATTATTATTTTCATTATTCAGCCTATAATACAGTAGAAAACAGTGACTGTTTAATGTCTTGTTTTGTTTCACCAGCTTCTGAATATTCAGTTTATTGTCATAGACAACCTTGAAAAGCTGCAGATTTGAACATGTTAGAGCCTATAACATCAATTATTTACATTTCTTGCTTGACAATGATGACCACTTAATTATTATTGACTGACTGACTCTATGCAGCTCTTTTAGCCACTGTTAGCTACTGGTAAAACCAGATTAAGTAAGACTGCAGCAGTGTGTCAGTGTACAGCTACAAGCAAGGTGCGTTTTAGTGCTTAGGATTCAATTTTTCAGTTGTTAGATGAAAATAATTCCCCTTCCTCCTTAAAATGTGACACACTATGATTTATACCAACTTATATGAACAACACAGGAATACGTCCGGCTGAACAGTTTGTACGTTTATCTTGGTACTTTATCAGTGCTATAGAGCACATTTGATTATTATGTAACAGTAACAGGAGGAGCTTGGTTGTTGCCACACAGGCGTCTGTCTCAACCTGCATGTCTCCGCTCCCAGGCAAAAGACAGGGGAGCAGCCAGGTACAAAGTTACACCACAGCTCTGTTTATTTCACATCCTGCCTGTGCCGGGAAGAGTTTGGCACCGCCGGGGCCCATCGTACTGTTTCGACAAAGTCCACACAGGCTCGGTCAAGTTCACGTAAAGAGTGCTTTAAATTCTGATGTGGACCGGAGCTGAAGATGCTGCAGACGAAGGAGCTGACAAAGCACAAAACGCCTGCACAAAGAACGTCTGTCTCATAAAACTGTCACCAGGTCTTAATCTGCTTAACAGCCACTGTGTTAAAGCTTCAGTGTGCACACAAACATCAGCAGGATGATGCCAAGTGAAATGATTGAGCCTGTTCAAACACGGAATATGCACATGAGCAGTTTCCTCATGCACAACAGAAACATCCTTGCACAACTCAAGATTAAAAGATTTATAGATATACAGATAAATGTAAAATGTATACAACAGAAACATATAGACCTGTGAAAATCACACTGAGTTCACCGTTTGACCACCTGACAGTATGAGCCATAATGAGCCTGTGCTTGTTTAATCAGTGTTAGAGTGAGTGTCTCCCCCTGGTTCACTGCTCTGGCTGCTAGATGGCAGCCTTGTCACCGTTTCCCTGTGCTCCTCCTGACTGAATACATGTGAGTCCTGCTCTGGACTTATCAGCAGTCATGTGTCTGCTGCTGCTGCTGCCAGATCATGTGGGGGTTTGTCAGAAGTGCAGAGTCAGAGATTACCTGTCAGGTTATAACCTCATTAGAGAGGACGATGCTAAAACTAAACTGGGGCCTGTGCTGGGGATGGGAGAATGTAACACAGGGTGGAGCCGACAGAGCCAACAGGATGGTGATGATGAGGGTGAGGATGATGGAACAGCCTTCCTCTCAGTGATGAAGATGATGACATGCATCGAGAGTTAGCAGGGTTAGCACTGAGTGGCCCAGTTAGCTTTGTAGCTACTGTAGTCCAGTGTAGGCCTAAAACTTTCAACTAATCAATTAATCAGTTTCTAGGAAAACTATATTGATATTCATCTACTTATTTAACAAAAAAGCTTCATATATAATGCATGGGTCAGCAATTTTCTATAATTGTGTTTAATTGTAAATGTGCTGCTTCATAAATGTTGTAAACTTTAGGTTTTTGCACTGTTGATTGCGAAATAAATTACATATTTTTGGACTTTTTACTCTTTCCAAACATTTTATAGTATGAACCACTGTCCTGTTCGACACTGTCTCAGCTCTTTTGGGTGGTGCAAATTACTGGTTTGTGTTGAGTAACTCCTGAGGACAGTGTTACAGTGAGTACTGTTGCGTATCATGGGTACATTTTTAGCAAAGAATACAAAAGTAAAAGGAGAAATGAAAGAGGTGTGGTATGGACATGCAGATCCAACATTTGAAGGAACAAACTGAAAAGCCACCCACTAGCAGAATAACTGAAAAAGAAAAGTTTATGAAATGTTTTTTTTTCCCTTTTTTAAATAAAGTTCAAGTGAAAGTGAAGAAGTGAAAGAAAACAAAAGGACAGAAAGAAAGCCTGAGGTTTAAGACAGAAGGAGAGAGAGCGTGTGCATCACGCTGAGCGGCGATGGCAGTTTGGTAACTTGTGGTGAGGGTTGCTGCCTGGGTGTGTCCTTTTTCTGCAATGAAAGGAGGAAGTAAAAAAGAGGAGAGCGGGCTCCTCTCTCATCTTCAGATTAAATGACTCAGAAGGGGCAGCTATGATGAGGGTGAGTCAGCTAGAGGCACAGACAGACGCACAGACATGCAGACAGAGCTGAGTGGGATGGCTCATCAGCACCCTGAACACAAAGCAGCATTGTTTAATTAAACAACAATCAGATGGCATGAGGGTGAAGAGTTAAATGCAGGGGAAAGGGATCTGTCTTTAGGGGATGAATGGGAGTTCTGTGCCCAGAAGATGAACCGCATGTGCGACTCTTAACAGCTCTTGCATTTGCATGAACAGAATCTCCTACCACCAACCACAGCCCTGATAAGCGCTGTCTCCACTTTTAGTGTGAAGCCCCACCTTTCCTCTCTGCTAAGATTAAGTATGGGGTACAACTGTATTCAACCCTGAGCTGAAACAGTGTCACGCCTCACCTGCTGACTGCAGCAGGAAGTAGAAACCAGCATGTGTGTGTGTGTGTGTGGAAACCATGAGGTGAGCCAGACATTCCCCCAGGGATGACAGGGACTCACTCATGTCTGATTCACACACACACACACACACACAGTCACAAAACCTCTTCCGTTGCTGCCAGGACAGTAATTGTGTTGATAAAGGTTTTGTCCCGGGACAGCACAGGTGTTGTTGTTGTTGCTGCTGCTGCTTCTGTTGTTGCTGTGTGTCTTTAATCCAGGTGCAGGGAGGGTGAAACATCTGCTAGAATTAATCATTCTTGTGCAACCTCAGCTATGGGACAATTATGAATCAAGGGCCCTTGAGCCTCTTTGGGAGCCGCTCCTCACTGCATGGGGGGAGTTGTTAGAAAGAACAACAGGAGAGGAATTTATCCTCCTGGTTCTGCATCACAGCAGTCCCACTCACAACTGCGAGATCATCAGTGTTGTGAGCGGCCGCGTGTAGGCAAAGCCCGTTAAACCCAGTTTTATGTCACCGAGCCTGAGCCAAGTTCTGTCTAATGCTGTGGAGACCCAGCCCCAGCCCACTGCACGACATGAGCACAGACAATAGCCCTGTGTGTGCCTGTGTGTGTGTCTCTCTCTCTCGCTCTGGGTGTGTGTACAGGATCAGCTCTCCTATCCCACTAGGCCCGAATTACATCCCGGCCCACAGAGTTTGCCTCGGACCGGCCCAGCCCCGGCTAAGGCAGCAAAGGGGGGGACGGCAGAAAGCCTGGGGCCCCCTCTGCACATAAGTCAGACCCCCTCCTCCCCAAAACAACCCGCCTCAAATCTGGACAGCCAGAGACAAAAGTGCTGCGCCCCTCAACACAGAAAAGACGCCTTGCCTTTCTCCCTGAGTGATCTTCCCAACACCCTGACGCTCCTTCACATGACTGAACTCAAGTGTGGTTCCACCGCTTTAAAGGGTGACAGACTTTTTTTTCCTGAGACAGCATGCTCAACTTTATTCCTGCAGGCCTGCACACATGCACTGTTCTTTAAAGTACCAGCAACTATTTGACACTGACTGGGATCCAGTGGAGCTACTGCTTAGCACCACCCAGGTTCAAGTCTTAAAGAAAAACCAGGCGTGTGTGTGAGTGTGTGTGCACCAACAACAGATCAGTAGACCTGAGTGAAGGTGGAGATGCGTTAGAGGACAGCTGCCCCTCCGAGACGCAGGCACTGGCACCCATTCATTAACGCCATGCATTGTTTTCACGGTGTGCAAAGACGCGTGTGACTCACCTATGGACACCAGCTTGATGTTCTCCTTGTCCAGGAACTCCAGAGCCACCGACACGTTCTCCAGCTGCATCTGGCGGAAGGTGGGCCTCTGGTTGTACTTTCTGAACATCTTCTTCTGGGACAGGACCTCCAGGAGCCCGATGAGCCGCAGCCCGTCGCCGAGGTCCGTCTGCAAGTTGCCGATCCTCTTGTTGACGCATTTCAGGTGCTCGTTACACCAACGGGTGAAGGTGTTCTGCTGGATCTTCTTCCACGGCGCATCCTCGGCCAGGTCCTTCTCCGTGGCGGGCATTTCTGCGTCCTTGTCCGTGGAGAGAGCGTTGGGAGCGGGCGCGGCGCTCTGGTGGAGCCGGGGGTGGGAACCACTCATTTTTATGGTCTCGGCTGTCTCTCGGTTCGCTGGCTGTTTTCTGGGTGGAGTCTGCTCAACTTTGCGTGGCCGCTCCCTTTCTCTCTCTCTCTTTCTGTGTGTGTCTGTGTCTACCTCGTCTCTGTTTGAGGGGAAAGAAAAAGAAAGAAAGAGGTTGACATGAGAGAGTGACTTATAGCCTGCAGATAGAGTTTTCTCATGAAGAGGAGGCGGCTATGGCAGAAAAGGGAGTTGTTCTGGATGAAAATGAAACTGTCCAAGTGAGAAACTCATCCAATGAGGCAGCTGCAGCGCTGTGATACACTACTTCACGTACAGGACCTGGTTTAAGAATAAACTGACACACATTTAGCTGGACTATCATATGGCAGCCATTAAAACCAGACTGACCAAAGCTGTGGTCGTAGAGACAACAGAGGAGAAAAAAAAATCAGTGTATTTCTCAATACATTGAGAAATAGGTCTGTATCAGAGTAACATAGTCCAGATACACTGGGCTGATAGATTAAACTTCACAGGCACTAAAATGGATTTTAAAGGTCCCACATATCATACTTTTATTATTTGAAGTGTTGATATTCATATGATGTTTTGTGGCTCGGAGAGTCTCCTCTGACTGGCTGACTGTTTTGTGAGTGATCCATATCCAATAGAAATATAGCAGTTTTCAGATGAAGAAAAGCAAATCCTGCAAGGTTCTAGGTCTAGGTGGGCGAGGCTTGGAGAATGGCTGACATCAGTGGCTGCTTTGTTGTGACATCACAAATCACAGATGCCCTGCTGGTTTAAAGGCTCAAGTTTGTGAATACAGGCTGTATGTATTTCTCTGTGGACTGATATCTCTACCTCTGTTTTATTATCAAAAACGACATGGAAATATTATTCTATATAATATGTGACCTTTAAATCCGTTTTATAACATGACAGGGGTAGCCTATAGTTAAGGTTGGGTCAGGTGTAGGCACAAAGATGATTTCTCTTATTTTAAGTAGCAACACACCATCGTTTTTGATAACATGTACTATTATGCTAAGGTTAGGAGACATTCATAGTCAAGGTTACAAGAGGAAAAGTTCACTCACTTTATTATGGGACCTTGAACTACTTCTTACCTACAGACGTACAGTGTGTTTTGATAGTGATACTAACTTTATTTAAGTGTTTTAACAATCAAAACACATGCAGTAATGAGACAGAGATTTTGAATGCCCCCCTTCGTCCCATCACTTGCCATGTCATGTTGTGGCTACTGGAGGAAAGGAAGATGTTTTCTGGAGATACAAAATGATGCTGGACCAGATTTACAGAATCAGAATCAGCTTGTGTGTACACATACAAGGAATCTGACTTTGGTATTTTGTGGTGACGCTTCCAGGAACAGAGATGAAGAGCCCAAGTTCAGGGTCCCTTGTGAGGGTATGAGCTCATCTGATGCTCACGCTCATGGGTCCCAAGCCGCAGTGAAATAAATATTTGAGATATCCAGAGGGATATGAGGATCAGAAGGCCACTGTGTTTGTTTGTGTCTGTTGGCTTGAATACAGCTCTGCTGTTTGTGCCTGTGAGCAGGGACAGTGCGCTTATTTGCGCACATATTTTCAGCCTAAATTTTTACTTTTGACGTGTGTGTTAGTTTGTGTGCAGCCTTATCTTTTAAGAGGTCACAGTGTGGATCAGCCAGACACCGAGTGTCTAGACACAAGCCCTACCCACCTCCTCTGTTTGTCTTCACCGGGACTGACCAAACATGAGATCACACACCAAGTATGCACTATATGATGCACTAATGGCAGCCTGTGTTTTATAGCAGGAGGCAGTTTCTATAATTGTAGCATGGTTCATTTGCAAATGCCCTTAATTGTCACTTAACACTCTTTTAGAACACTTTCCTCCTGTCCTTGGGTTTTCCTCAGTGGATTAGACACATTTTGATTGATTGACACATGGTTTTTCACATAATAGCTAAGTAGAGAGAGGGGAGAAGAGGAGATGAGCTGACAAATATTATGATCCAAGATGGTGCTTAGACTAGAGGTTAAACAGCAGAAAATACAACTAGAAATTTGAAGAAAGAATAAATGACTTTTTTTGAGAGTGCCAGTGACTTTTTGTGGTTGTGAAACCAAATTCTGATGACAGTGCTGCCACTACACACCCACTTTTTGCTGTAACTGTGTTAAAATCATGAAGGTCTTAGTTTGTTGCAGCAGCAGCTGTAGAAGACGGAAACTAACCCCCAGGGACATGATTAATTTTTTACAGACGACAGATGACAGCATGTGGACCGAGAGACTGGACTGGGATACAGAAGCTAATGGAGCGAGGCTAACTCGGACATGACGTTATGAGTTTGGCTCTCTCTACCGAGCTGCATTATGGGAGTTGTAGGATGTAGCTTTTTTTGTCTACAGACTAAAAATTCAGATGTTGACCTCTCCTTCTTTAGCTTTCACCTTTCTCTGAAAAAAAACAACTGTTATTTCTTGGCCAAAGTGTGAAACCAAATCTTCAGGGTGGCAACCTCATTTGATGAAATTCACAAACACGCACACAAACACACAAATTCATGTTGTTCGACTCATTTTCTTTCTCTGCGTAACAGAACAGTGGAGGCCGTGAAGACAGAGGCAGAGAAGTGACTCTGCAGCTTTTTTGACTAAATAAGGAGCTCAGTGCCAGGAGCCACAGTGTGGCCAGCAGCCATCAAGAATGCTCTGCCTTTGTGTGTGTGTGTCCGTGTGTTTGTGTGTGTCTGGTCAGGGGAGAATCTGAAGAATGCCCCTCACCCCCATAACAACCCTGGAACCCCCCAGTCTTAATAACAGCTCAATAAAAGGGGCCTATTAATGTAACACACACACACACACACACACACACACACACACACACACACACACACACACACACACACACACACACACACACACACACACACATTCTGGCAGCAGCCCGCTTTTAAATTCACTGGGCCATTTAAAACAATAGAACAATAGATTTAAACAGTTTGGTGCATAATTTGCTCCATTTCACGACATTAACACTTTACAGACTTCAGTCTTGATGAAAGTATGAAGCTGTGTAGACTGAGTGTGTCAGAGCAGGAGAGATTAACAGCACCAGAGCTGAAGATCATCAGATAAGACTCAGATGGTAAAGAGCCCGACGTGGATGGATCCACTGATACAGAGCTGTTTCTAGGGATCATCCTTAGATCACTCTCTACTTGAGCTTTAGTGAGCTCAGTGAAGAGAGAGAGAGAGAGCTGAGAGGACTGGTGAAATATTCACGGCCTATTGTTTCACTGGAATTTGCCAAATAAACAGGAGACAAACACAGGGCGGGGACACAGAGAGCTGACCAAGATGTATTAAAACTTCTCTGAGTCTTAAGACCAGCCTGCGCTCTCTGCTTTGTCGTTTGCCTCCCCTTAGTGGTGGTTTGTGGAACTGCACTTATCAGGCTCCTCTGACACTTTCTCTTGTTCTCTCTCCACATGTCTTCTTCACGCCTTCTCTCTTTGAGGTTTACCCACCTCTCCCCCTCAGTTTTCTCCCCTCAGTCTCTAAGCTGGACACAGTTTCATGAATCCTTGGCTGATGTGTGGACATTTATTTGACTCGAGGGGAGCCCCACGCTGACAAATGAGGTCTTTTCATTTTATTGCAGGGAACCCTGTGGTTAACACACAATCGGTATTTTTCACATGTATTACTGGAGGTGTAGCAACTGTGAAACCAAGATACAAAACCGCAACACCAACGTCCACGATCTTGTTTCACCATATAAGAGGAAGATGTTAACCTGCTGCAGGTGCAGCCTGTTCAGCTCTCATCACATAAACGATGTAGCAAAAATCTACTTACATTCCTTCATTACGCTACACTATAACACATTTAAATTACAAAATGTTTTTTCTATTTAAAGTTAGGCTGAATATCTTGTAGATAACCTCACATTATTGCAATTGTATTGTCTTGCAACTGCCAATCAGTCCAATCATGATTCACACCTGCAGTAAAAGTTTAATTAGCTCAAGATGGATTTGAACTGAACTATACTACAACTTGGAGAAACTATGAAAAAAAATTAATTGCAGTACATTAAGGTCTATTGTACTAAATATTTTCATTCATACTCGTGTAAACTCCATCTCAGAGGAGAATACTGTACTTTTTTATTGTGTAACTGTAGTTTCAGATTTTACAAGCAAAAATACATCATATATGATATGATATAAGCACCTCAAACACCTACTGATACCCAAGAGTAAGTGCAATTTGCTCATCACAACTCTTCCTTACTTGCAGAGTCTTCAGATGAACTAGGTCCTGACTACAAAGACCCAAGGCTGAGTAGCGGGGTTCATTTTCACACTTTTATTTCACATCTCTCTTTCATATGAGGGTTTCAAGTTGACAATGACTGTGACTGTTTCATTTCCTGGATCAGCAGAAACCCAATGGGTGGAGTGCAAAGTGTTAATTCACTATTTCTGCCAGGTGAGAATGAAGTCATGAGAAAATACATCAGCCTGACTGATAAAGGGAACTAATATTAAGATGTTTGATGCTCTGATGATCATGTTAAATATAGATGAACCCCATTAGTATGAATACACAAAGTGCCAACAGCCAGTGGTGTGTATAAGATATTAGATTAGATATAGTTAGACTAATTTATATAGCTAATAGTTGTACCACACCCAGAAGTCGAGCACAGCAGAACTCAGCAAAGGAAGTTCAATGAACGCTGTGTGCAACGCTGCCAACCACTTGCAACACACACACAGACGGGTGCAGAGTCAAATGCACAGATTACAGCAAAGTTATGGCTTTCCCCTTAATTTCCTGCAGACAGTGTGTGGGGGGAAGTGTAGGCGCGACTTTCGGTGGCACTTAGGGTGAAAGTCGACCAAGACGTGTCAAATAAGGACAGGTTTGGTCTACATGTTTACATCTCACACTTTCTATGCTGGCACACTCTTCTGTCCCTCTTCAATGCAGTTTAAACTGTTAGGGAACCAAGATGCCTGAGAACCTCTCAGCCAAAAGCTACACAGTCATTTATCCTAGAGTAAACACCAAGAGCTTTCCAATCTGAAATCAGTTTCCTCGGCTGTGTTTTTAGATGAAAGGTGTACAGGAATGCTATGACCTCAGTGTGAAATCACCTGCCAGAAAAGGTTGGAAACGAGTGGTTACGTCGACTTTGAGAACAAAAGAGGCGCATTCCTGGAGTTCAATCCCATCACCAAAGACATTTAAAGGAGAGGGGGGAACATATGAGGATGGGTGAGGGGTGGGGGGCAGATGAAGAGGAATGTGGCAATAGATATCATTACTGAAGGACGACCCTGTTGACTATAATAAAACTAATTTGATTAGATTAGATTTGCTTAATGCCATGGCTGGTCCTAGTCACATGAACACCACTTATGCCAGCAGTCTCAATTCAGTCTTAACACATTATCCTGTGAAATAGATTTAAGATTTATGGGTTTTTGAGGAGGAAAAGGAATAAAATCTCATGATATTATATCAATACAATAACAATTACAACCGCATAACCCGCCTCCATATGATCACAGTGTGCTACATGGATATACAACACTCAGATGTGGATTTCTGTTGAATTATTATCAAGTAACACGACATTAAAAGCATTGTGTCAGTTATTTATACCAAGTTGGTCTTTATGTTTTCAAGTCTGGGATGGACTTCACATTAAAATATTATTCTCTTCTGTCTCTTGTATTTCCAAACTTCCACATTGTAAGGAATGGCAAATATAGCTCTCTTTCTCTCTCTAGAAATGAAGGCATCCGGCTGAGGAAACCATCGGTTCTGAATCTCAAACCCTCGAAAGTCTGAGCTCAGATCTTTTCTTTATCCCTTTCAGATCAGGAAATGCACCTGTGTCTGTGTCTGTGTGTGTTTTACATCAAAAAAAACCTCCATAGACCCACACACCCTGCCCTGACACATAAAATGCTGACAGGTTATTTCAATGTAAAGCAGTGAGACATCTCCTGGCACAGTGCCACATGTGTTCTGCTTCCTGAAAGAGTGTCCCCACCCGAAAAGTAGGCTACAACTTCACCTCCCCATTTGATTCAGCAGAAACACAGTGAAAAAGTTGCCTATTTATAAACGGGACATAGTGGGGTCTCTGCTCCCTCTGCCTCTTCACAGTGACAGCCAGTTAACCCCCTGTCATGTTTAGGAGGAGCTCAGTTGAACGTGAGCATGAACCAAGTGGCTTGTGAGACCCACTCTCGGCGGCGGAGGGCGCAAGTGGTCACCACTCTCTCTCTCTCTCTCTCTCTCCCCCCGATGTAAAAAGCTCCACTGTCCGTGTATTACCTTATTTGGTGTGGAGCCCCCAGTTGTAGCGAACACCGGGGAGATGCTACGGTCCTGTGCTGCTGCTGCTGTTGCTGCTGCTGCTGGTGCGCGATTACGCACAGACAAACGTTAAGTGTGGGGGATGAATTGAGGCAGACAGATGAGCTGAGACGTCCAGCTTCACCTCGTCTGACTGAGCAGAGGAGTCGGGGTCACACTGTGTGTGTGCTCCGCACTGGGCTGTGCGTAACGGCACCGAGGTCTTGGAGCGACCGGGTAACGCAGCGCCAAGAGTAGGAAAGTTCATGTTGAGTGAGGCGTGGCGCACCGCAGCAGCAGCAGCAGCAGCAGCAGCCCACCGGGTGAGAGCAGCGGACCCTCCGGTTCTCTCTATCCAAACACCGCTGGTCTCTGTCAGCCCGTTACCACCGGTCCAAACACACAATCACAACACACACATGACAGAAAACCCCATGACACATTCTCCCCAACCACCAGTCCGACATGAAAACTTTAGTCATGGCAAACTTAATGACAGAAAGTTTCCTCCGCAGCATCACTCACTATCACACACACACACACTCGCACACACACATACACACATCGACAAGTCTTCACAACTTACATGTGCTGTAGCCTGTGATCCTGGAGTGTGTGTGTCCGCTGTCTCTCCGCTCCGCTCAGTCAGTGCGCGCAGCAGCCTGCAGTTACTTTGGTCACAGAGGGTGTGTTTGTATGTGTGGTGTGTGCTGTGCTGCGTGCTGTGTGTGTGTGTGTGTGTGTGTGTGCTGTGCTGCACCGAGGTCCCGGACCTCCCTCCCCACGAGCAGTCCCAGTGGGGGGAAATGGGTGTTATTGGTGGTACTGGTGTTGTGAAGGGAAGAAAGAAATAGTCCAACTCTTTTGCTCTTTTCTACCTCTGCGCCTCCTCGATCCCTCTCTCTCTCTCTGTCCTCCGCAGCCAGAGCCTTAATTGGTAAACGGGTAAAGCTGCTGAGGTGCTGGGGGTGTTGCTCTCTCTCCCTGTTTCTGCTCTCTGCCTCTTTTTTTTAAACGTGGGTGACGTCATGACCGCGCCTTCGGGATTTTAAAGGTATGATGTCACCGGTCCGTGAAGTGCACCTACTGTATCTCTCTGCCATCGTCCTTTCCTTTTTACACGGGAGTGGGGAGATTCTCACGAGCAGTGTGTGTGTGTGTGTGTGTGTGTGTGTGTGTGTGTGTGTGTACACCACTTTGACTTACAGACTTTAGGGAGTGAATACATTTTTGGCTGATCCTCACTACTTCTAGAGTTAGGTTTAGTGTGTGTGTGTGTGTGTGTGTGTGTGTGTGTGTGTGTGTGTGTGTGTGTGTGTGTGTGTGTGTGTGTGTGTGTGTGTGTGTGAGATTGAGAGAGCGACAGAGAGAGAGAGAGAGATACCCACATCACTCTACACTCTCTGTCCTCTCTTTCCTGTTATCTGTTATTGTTCAGGAAAAGTATAGTGAACAACATAGGGAGTTGTGTTTCTCTCTGTCAAACCCTGCTCTGACTAAACACGGTGGTGGGAGGCGTGTGTGTGCATGTGTGGGTATGTGTGTGAGTGTGTGCATCTGTGTGTGCGTGTGTTTGAGTGCTCTCCAGCTGAGCATTGGCTCAGGAAACAAGAATGTTCGGCCTCTGCTGTGCCCTCTACTTACAGTTCATCGGTCTGGTGGGAGGATGGAGGGAGGAGAGGAGGAGCGGGAGCAGGGGGGGGAGGCCGCAGGGGTGGAGGATGTGGTGGAAGTAGAGGTTAAAGTGAGAGTGGAGGAGGAGAGAGCAGATCGACCTTTGGATATATCCCTATGACTACTTCCTAATAGTTCTTATTGAATGGTAATGTGTGATTTATAGAAAGCATCACCTCAAAGGAAGAGTTCAGCATGGAGGAAAACTGTCTTCACTTAGTGAAGTACTTTGGTTGGCAGATGCTTTAACATAACTGTAGGATAAGGTAAAGGTAAAAATACATACATATATAAACAGTTAAAAGCAGTGGTGTGTGTTTATTATTCATGATTTATGATAAACCCTTAATGGTATAAAGCCTTACTGGAATAAAGTCTTAATGGTATGCACCCTCCCAAGCCCATGTCCCCAGTTCCACTTTATTAAAGCACCATCATTCTAAACTTTAAGTTTTCTTTTGTAACCATGACAACAAAGCCCGCTAACCCTTGAGCATTGCTCACCCAGACCCTGATGTGTGTTATGTTTGTGCCTAAACCACTGTCACAGCATACAACAGCTTTTTCTTTTCATAACTTAATTTTTTTCATCTTATAATCAGTTCTAAATCAGACAGGCAGCTTAGGAAGCGAAGTGGAGTTGGGGTGATGTGATGTCTTTGGAGACACAGACCAGTGATGTCGTCCTGCTGGGAGGGAGTCAGAGTGGACATTTATCTGACAGAACGCAGGGCGTCTCTTATAACAACACAATGTCATCATGTTATGTTGTGAAGTCGGGTACCTCAGGGCTGTGTCCTTGGCCCTCTGCTTATCTCTCTGTCTATCTCACCTCTTGGCCAAATTATCTGCAGCAAAGGAATTCATTCCACTAGTTTGCTGATGATACTCAGCTGTATGTGCCCATACAGACTGATGGTTCCTCTCAGATCATTGATGTCTTGTAACTATTTGCTCCTTAATTCAGACAAAACCAAGATGCTGGTCATTGACCTGATCTATCATAGACATAAATTTGATCAAGTAACAGTAACTTTGACTGCTGTGATTTCACAAAAGGTGTTGCATTCAATTCAACCCTCTCTTTCAATCAGCACATTAAAGAAGCCAAAACCGCTTTTTATCTCCTGCGTAACACAGCGTGCATTCAATGTTTTTTTTTGCCTATGCTGAAATCCTGATAAGTGTCTTTTTTTCTGGCCTGCCACATACTCACATTGTTGAAAGTTCTGGTTCAATAGCTGCTGCTATTGTAACCAAAACCAGGACTTTTTTTGCTTCCCTTCAGTGGCTTCCTCTTCATATGAGATCAGATTTTAAGGTGTGTTCTGTCCAGGCTCCTCTGCTCTGAAATAGCCTCCCTGCTGACATTACGACAGCAGGGCCTCCATTTAGGCCTTCAAATCCAAACTTAAAACATATTTTTATGCCTAAATCTTTAATTAGCACTTAGTTTCTACCTCAGGTTTCAAACCTGTTATCATTCCAACCTCCAGTAAGTGGGCCTCAGTCTCAATAAAACAGTTTGACTGATAGTTCAGGCCAGGTTGCACTGCCCATTAGATTACTTTAAACTTTCTGCAGCATCATCCTGGACCTTTTGTTTTCTCTCTCAAGCACATGAGCATCTAGGCTGTGTTCCTCTCTCTCCCTCTCTCTCTCTCTCTCTCTCTCTCTCTCTCTCTCTCTCTCTCTCTCTCTCTCTCTCTCTCTCTCTCTCTCTCTCTCTCTCTCTCTCTCTCTCTCTCTCTCTCTCACCTCCTTCTCTCCTCCCCTTCAACCCAACCAGTCGGGGCAGATAGCCTCCCATCCTGAATCCGGTTCTGCTCAAGGTTTCTGCCTCTTAAAAGGACGCCTTTCCTCACCCCTGTTGCCATGTATGCAGCTCTCAGTGGGAACTGTTGGGTCTCTGTAAATACTGTTATGAGGAGGAGGTCTAGACATTCTCTGTTTGTAAAATGCCTTGAGATAACTTCACTTTGTGAACTTGCGCTATATAAATAGAATTGACTTGACTTGACATTTGTGAATCCAAGAATAGACTATTCCTCTGGGATGGACAGTGATGTGGACATTTTAGTTAAAACTGATTCTGTGTGCTGTACGAGAGGATGTGGACAAAACAGCATATTTTACTGTTGAATCGTGAAAGCAAGTGAATTGGCTATTTATGCTCAACGCAAGGCGTTAACTAGGGTCCAAATTACTGTGTGTGGCACAGGTTGTCATTTAGAGTTAAGTGTCGAATTTCAAGAGACACAAAGTATTATGTGTGATCATGTTATATTATGTTGTCATTATGTTCCCCACAGTGACTGTGCTGTTCTTTGTGTGCAGGAGAGCATAGAGTGGAGCGAAGAGAGAGAGCAGAGGAAGAACAGACGGAGGAGTGGAGGAGGCAGGAGGATAGAGACAGGGGACAGGGAAAGGAGAAAGGAGGAGGGAGAGAGAGAAAGGGAGGGAGAGAGAGAGGCAAGAAGGTGATGGATCTTTATAAAACCCCATAAAACCTCCAGTTCTCAACTTATCCCTTTAACGCAGTTCATTTCTCTACAAAGAGGCGGGCCATAAAATTTTCTCTGTGTGTGTGTGTTGTGCATCAGTTTGTATTAATAAGAACCAGATGTTTGCCATTGCGGTTGTGAGATCGTCCAGTCGGTCAGTGACATCATCTGTGTGCAGCTTGTTGAAGTTACATCACCAGAGGCTTTTTTGTTCGAGTAAACACACACGCATGCACACACAATTTCTCGTTTTTTTATTTAATTGAGCGGAAGGAAATGTTGTGACAACCTCTGTGCACTCCAGCTCATTCTCAACACAACATTCACAACATTTACGCTGATGACACCCAGATCTATACGAACCAGTAAGAAAAGCAACTCACCATCTTGTCTATCCTGAATTTTGTTCTAAATGTCCCAGAAATGATAATAAACCACAAATATCTGTATGTTTTTCCATCACCACCCTGCACACTCTTGGCCCTCCCTCAATATGACCAATATAACCTGCAGCCAGAGACACTATGCTAAATAGAGCAAGTTAAAACATGCTCATATTAGCTTCTGATCGAGGTTGCTTTAGGACAGTTGATATAATCTATTCAGAGACAGATTCTTTACCTGAATAAAAATACAACACAGCTATGATCATTCTTTGTCAAGGATGCTTGACTTGCATTGAAAAGCCGAACAGTATCCCATCAGAAGATATGTGCCTCCATTTTAGGTTAGACTTTGACAGAGACTTTGTCATGGGACAGTCCTGGTCCACCCAAATTTAGATGGAGTGATCCTGACAGGCACATGACTGGAGAAGGTATTTCTCTGTCCACCCAGTCAATATGAATGAAATAATTGGCCTGTCACAGGTACTTTATCAATGCAAATTCATTCTAATGGCACTATTTTTTGGACACATGAGTAATGCATGGTCTATTATATTGACCTTTGGTCCAAACAATAGATTAAATCACTTGTCAGTCGCAGTACTACTCAAATACAATGACTAATGAAAAAAAAAAAGATGAATGGCAAGTCCAGTTGTTAATTTCTAACGTGTCTGTGTTAATACTTAAAAACAGATGTTGTTTATCTTTACAGGTTAAAGTACTCTTGTTATTTTGTATGTTTAATTGAGCAGGTCAGTATTACCATCTGTGTCTGATGGGCTTGGGTTTGTCATGTTATATTTTAAGCATATTCTTTTTATGCCAAATGCAATGAGGCCTTTGAGCGTTTAATGGACAATCAGTGATTTTTAGTTCATGTGTAATAAAGTTACATTCACAAAAAGTAAAGTAAAACATGTGTGAATAATTTGCGATTAATCATGATTAACTACATAATGTGATATTTGAATTGACTGACGGCCTTAATAAATGTACAATAAGGATGTTATGAATAGTGAGTCTGATTCACACCATCATACATCCAATATTTACACTTTCATTACACAATTGGTTCATCAGCATATTATAGTCGTCATCCATCTGCTGCCATGTAAGGTTTGTGATTTCCTGTTGTCCACTGGTAGCTATTGAGCCATGATGGATAACTTCTCTGTTTTCATACTGCAAGCGCAAGACGTGATCTGATTTCATCCAGAATGTGATAGAAGTAAAGGTAAAGGCTTTTCCCTGATAGTCCAGAGCTCAACAAGTGATAACAAGAGAGAAGGGGCATTGCACATAATGAAAGTATGTGATAAAATTCCTGAGAAAACTGATAACAGAGAGTTTTACAGTATTTTCTCTCAGGAGACTTGTAGCAACATTTAGGAATTGAAGACGTTTTGATTTCAGACGAAGACGCAGTTCTGCACTACTATCAACATGAACAATGTGAGAACTGGGTACTGGCTATCACCCAGATGACAGCCTCATAACAAAGCCTCTGTCTGTTAGCCAGTTAAGAGCTTAAGTGGTAAATTGTTTAACTGGAAGTAATGGAGGAGACTGTCTAAAATGGTCCTTGTACTTGTTCTCTGCCCCTTGTTCTCTTTCACGCGCACACACACACACACACACATTTAAATATACATGCTGATACTGACGAACTGAAACGAAACGCTGCCAACAGACCTGAGGCCTCAGACCTTAGATTAGGCCTATAAACAGCACATGAAATCCCACTTGCAGGTAATTAAACAAGTATGTGTCTTCACTCTCATCCTCCCCATCAGACTCCAACTCAAAGGCGCTCGCACACAGCACATAAAAGAGGCTCCCATAAGACAAAGTGGAGTAAATATGGAAAAACGTTACTCATTAAATGGACCCGAGTCCATATTTAGACATGTGAAATATGGGGTGACTTTTATGACCAGCTGAGGCAGACAAATCAGTTACACTGAGAAGCCACTGACAGGAAAGAGGGGCCATGAAGTACGCGTGACCAAGATGACGTGACAGTAACTATTAAATCTCAAAGATCAGAACACTGTCCAACAAGGCTGAAATGGAAACCAGTGGCTTTGTTGATGAAGTTTAAAATCTTACTAGAGGGATACGTTAGAAGAATCACTAGTCAGTTTCTTTGACCAGGTACCAGGTTCTGTGTCCAACCTTTGCTTGAATGAAAAACCAAAAAATGTGAGGAGAGTAGATGTCAGCCAGCTGATATTATGCTGTGGAAAAGGACAATAATGATCTCCAGTGATCAGGGCGACATGGCCTGATTTGGGAATTCAAGGATTACATAAGTTCTACTGCTCCAGATCTCAATTATTATCAAACATGTTTGATATTTTAAATTCCAGACTGATCTCCATCCGATATATCAAAATATCCATAATAGCCAGTGAGGATGATCAGAGTGGGAAGTGTGTGTTTCTGTGTGATCCAGTGTTTGGGGAATCACCACAACCTCAACTGTTACTACAAACAGTCCTCATGTCTGTTGTGGACGTGTTTCATGCGTAGATGCATGTTACCACTGGACGACCACACACAAACTCCATACTGAAAACATTTCCTCTTTCCTTTAGTAAAACAGGTCAAAGCTTGTATGGCTGACTCTGCTGTGCATATTTATGAATAATGATCATTTTCTATTCACCTTAACAATGTGGAGCTGAAATGAGCGTGACAATTAGATTAAAACACTCTTTGGAAAATGGTGCGAAACATTATAAAATCACGTGAACAGTAAAACAACAAGACACCAAACACAACCAGACCGCTGCAGAACAATGGATCAGTCATTACAGCACAATCCACCACTTACAGTAAAATCTCCTGCACCTGCACACACACACTCCTTCAGCACACATAATATGTGCCCTCAACTGCAACCACTGTAACAGTAAACTATGCTGTGAGGTTTTGAAGTCATAAAATAGATCCAGAGCCGAGCAGTAATCACACTGAGTCACCTCACAGCAGAGTCTGATGTCTGCCGCAGGCTGAGTCACACACACTGAGGACGTCAGGACTTCGGGGATAATGAGACGTTTGCAAGTGTGTGTGTGTGTGTGTGTGTGTGTGTGTGTGTGTGTGATGGTCAATGAGTGCATGAGTACAATATGTGTGTGCATGTGGTTCATTGTGCTGCATACATGTGTGCTGTGTCATGGAAAATGTGTCAATACAGTATGTCTTGCAGGGGTTTCCTTCTGGGAAAGCCCTCTGCATGTGCATTTGTGAGTGTTTGTGTGTGTTTTCTGGTGAAAAATGTGTGTCTGTTGTCTCTTACCACACAGGCCGAGAGGTAATCAGACTGAATGTTGTGTGGTTGTCTGTTACTTTAACCAGCCTGGAGATGAAATCACTGATATGCACAGCATATGTGTAACTGCATTGTATGGGTATGTGTGTGTGCGTGACTGTGTGTGTATGACTGTATGCCAGCTATAGTCAAACCAGCTGGTCAGAGCCAAAGGCACAGTGAAGGGACTAAACGGAGAACAGCTACATGACTTCACCTGGTAAAACACACACACAGGTCTAAGGTATGTGGCTGTGTCTCATCTGCCTACACAGTCGTTTCTTTCTTTTCAGTGCACACACAGTAGAGAGAGAATTAAAGGAAAAAAATGACCCTAAATGTAGAAAAGGTGAAGATCACTGTTGTTATATCAAAAACACATCAAAACTCCCCTCCAGTCTGAGCCAAAGAAATGCCAGGCCCACGTCAGGCGCTAGAACATCCAAACATCTGTATATAAACTGTATATGGAGAGAGTGAGGGCTACAGCCTGTGATTAGACTGGTCAAAAATCTTCATTCCTTCTTTTTAAGGTCTTTTGTGCCACTTTCAATGAACTGAGGTTCTTTAATAGTGTGAGCTGCTGCATGAGTATGAGCATGAGTAAAACACAGCAGTGTGCCAGCAAAGGCAGGAAGGAAGAGGACTGCCAGCAAGTAAACAGGTAAACAACTGATGTAAACAGGGCAGGATTAAAAGGTGCCCTGTGGAGTAAACAAACAAAAGTTACATAATGTTTCTCATGAAAAATTGCAGGGACGGTTTTTCTGAAATTACATTGGTTATTTCCACATTTACTTGCTTGAATCTTCTTCTTTCCTGCTTTTGTTAGAGCAACTTTTGATCAGACAAATAGCATGAAACCACTGAGAGCAATGTTTGCATGTAGTTAAGAAAAAAACAACAACTTTAAAGGTGTCATATTGTATAAAGTGTGATTTTCCTGTCTCTGTTGATTAAACAGCACGTGTAGGTTCTCTATCAGTAATGTGAAATTATCAAAGTACTCACAGAGGTCACGGGGAAATAACAGAAATTGATTCTTAAAATGAGCCGTCAGGACTTCCTTAACTTTGTGATGTCACAACAAAGCAGTTACTGCTTTCAGCCATACCCCCAGGCCTCCCCTACCACAACCTGCTGTCCACCGCTGCAGAATGTGGGTTGTGTTTACATGAAATCTGTTTTACATTTACCGGATCATTCAAAAAGAAAACTGTCAGTCAATCAGAAGCCATGCTCAGAGCCTCCTCTCTTCTGATTGGCTGACTGGGCTGTGGTCAGAGAGAGAGAGAGAGAGAGAGAGAGAGAGAGAAGATGTAAAACTACACTTGGATAGTTTTGTTCTTAAAATTTAAAAAACATCTTGTTATCGACCAGGAAGGTGTAATGGGTCTAATTCTGCTTCTCCTCAGCAGGAACGGTTGAGCCTCCATAAATACTGTTATGAAGAAAAGGTCTTGACCTGCCGAGCCTTGAGAAAACCTCTGTTGTGCGCTGGTGCAATATAAATAGAACTGACTTTACTTGACTTTAAAAAAAAATGTTTTCCCCAAAACTGGTTTTCTAAATCTTCCTAATTCTTTTAGAAACACTGGCTGTGAACATAACTTTTCTTTGTTTAAAAAGAAAACACACACCTTTCATTTGTGGTTCCCTTTAAGCCCAAACAATGTGAGCATAATTAGATCCATATTTTCCAAATCTCTATATATTTGCAAATTTTACATTTATTGACTGTGAACACATACGATAATATTAACTAGATTAAGAAGTTAAGATCTTCTAAACCCTTTAACCTGCACTGAGGGGATTTAAATCATCACTGATACAGTAGTGTGAGGTTCACTCTCAAAGTAAACACAACCTCTGATTGTTTAAACCTTTCTGTGACACCCAGTGCACAGTCCTAAGTGGCAGACCCCACCTGCATACACTATGTGGCTGAAGCAGACACTTGTTTGGACAGTCCGAAGAGTGAAGACGGATGGACCGTCGGACATTTGATCCACTTTCTTTGTAACTCTGCCGCCCCAAAGTCCAGCGTTCTTTCTCCCTTTTTCTTTCTCTTTTCACTCCCTCTCTGGCCATATTAAGAAAATCACCCAGATTGGAGGAGAGCAGCGCTGATCGAGAGAGAGAGAGAGAGAGAGAGAGAGAAAAAAAGAGAGAGTGTGTGTGAGAAAGAGAGAGAGACAGTCCTGGATCTATTCCCAGGTCCTCAGTTCCTGTTGGGTAATGAGTACATGAGTGTGTGTTCATGTAATCAGCACATGCACATTCTGGCCAGTGAGTTTAAGTAAAAGTTAAAAAGTCGTTTGTTAAGAGCCATATCAGTAAATGGTGTCAAGCATATGTGTGTGTGTGTGAGTGTGAGCGTGCGCGTGTGTGTGCATTCCTCATAGATATTGAAATTAGACAGGAGTGTTAAGCATCAAGACAACACATTCACAGTCTTTAAAAGGAGACCTGACTGAGTTGAATGAATCAGGCTACAGGAATCTTTCACTAGTAGCTACTGGCCATTTTGGCAGGAGATACAGTACGCATACACCAAAAAAAAATCAATCACACACCCAACTCCTCCATCATCACTAAGACAGACTCAAGCATGAGTCCAGCTCCGAGGGTGGTGGTCTCGCTCCGGCCGAATCCCCTCTGAAGGGTTGTCTATACTCTGCTCTGTAAAGCCTCTTCACCCCCTCAGGCGCTGTGTTAATATAGGTTGGGGACATTTAACAACCTGGAAACGCACATACACAAGTACATTTAAACACTCTGACGCCCTTCTCCATCTACAAACACAGCCTTTTAAGGTAAGCTCTCCCTGCCTGTCTGTCTTTGCCTCCTCTCGCTAACTCTGCTGCTGTCTCCTTCAGGCTGCCTGAGCACTTCTCAGCCTCAAACCAACCACCAACACCATCACCACCACCACCACCACCATCACCACTCCCCTCATTGTGTTTCTACCTCTTATATCTTCTTATTTATCTGCCCCTTTCCCAAAAGCAAGTCCTTCTGGATTCCCTCATGACCAGCCTGTGTCTCCTGGGTCTTCTGCTCTCTTTAATTTGTCTAAACAGAGGAGGCTTGAGAACAACAGCGAACAGGCCAAACATCCCAAAGTGAGGAAAGCAGCAAAGCAAACAAACAGAGGTTTGCAGCCAGCGATGCAGAGAGATGGAGCCAGGATATCAGTGTTTTTGTCTTGAGTCGGGGTTCAAAATGGTGTCGGGTGATGGTTCCTCCATGACACAGATGAAGACCCCCCCCGGCTACGTGTAGTTTGGTGGCTTCTGCATTAGTTTGTGTGTGGTATACTGTAGAGATGGAGAGATGGGCTCCAGTAGTTTTGTCCATATAAGGGGGGGAGGAATGTGGAGAGAGAGCAGCTATGAATGACTGATCGCCCTCTCACACTCCCTCCCTCCATCTGCCTCCTCTTTCCTCTCTTGCTAAATCACTGTTGCTTTCATCCGTGCACACAAAGTTGTACTTGAATGCAAATGTTTGTTACGTGCGCATATACACACACGTACACACACATCTATGCGCGGGGGTCATAGTTCCTCAAACACACATGACACGTGCACGCACCTCCGGGTCAGACAGAGTACTGTTGCTGAGACTCTCTGATCCCAATGACATCATCATGACCCCAACGGCTCATTGACTCATCTGTTATGTGTGCATGACTCTTGTGTGTCTGAGTGTGTGTGTTCATAAGACTCCTCTTGCTCATCCAGGTGACACTGTGTGAATTATGTGCATTACATCACCGCTGCTGAAAAAACAGGTCCATCACACCTGTATATATAAATGTGTGTGTGTGTGTGTGTGTGTGTGTGTGTACTTGTACAGCTATACATGTGAGGACTAGGTTGAGTTTTAAACCATCAGAGTGAGGACATTTTGGTAAAGTGAGGACATTTTGGCTGGCCCTCATTTAGGGCTGTGTGAGGGTTAAGACTTTAGGTTAGACTTGAGGTTATAATTAGGTTAAGAGTGGTTAAGGTTAGGCATTTGTTTTGGATGGTTAAGGTTAGGGTAAGGGGCTAGGGAAAGCATAATGTCAATGAGTGTCCTCACAACGACTGCTGTACGAACGTGTGTGTGTGTAACTGTGTAGTGTGTATTTCTCTCTGCCTCCCCCTCAGTCACCACATGAACATATAATGAAATTCAAGGTGGCAGTCGTCCTCCTCACCTGCATCTGGACTGGATTCACTGAAAACAGATGTTAAAGGAAACAAATAATGATGTCACCCTGTATGAACGGCAGACCCCGAAAGCATGTGAAAATGATGCGTTCCTTGTGCAAGTGTGCGTGCGTGTTACTGCAACATGCGTTGATAAGAATGTGCGCGGGCATGTGTGTGTGTGTGTGTGTGTGTGTGGGAGGGTCGGGGGGGCTGAAATCAGATACCATGTCTAGTTAGGGAAGAAGAAAGCTGCGAGGAAGAGAAGGAGGGGGGTCTGAAAAATGTTTTTTGCTATTTTCTAGTTGACCCCTGTGATCTGTCTCTTTGGCTCCACACCTCACTCCTCTTTGTCCTCATCGCCTCCCACTAGTTTTTCTCTCTGTTCATTCTCCCCTCTGTTTTTTTCTTCTTCTTCTTTTTATAGCCAACGCAGCATAGACGGTAATGTCAGTCCGCTTCTCATCATCTATCGAAATAACTGCTATAAAACAACATTAATGGGCCTCGGGACATGTTCTTCGATCAGTAGGCAACTCAACAATGTCTGTCCCTCATTTAAAAAAAGTAATGCATTTTTAAAAGTAGACGTAAATAGAAACTAAAACATCAGCTGACGGTTTGATTTGATGCTGTGTAACTGAGACTGGGGGATGCGGTGCAGTAATGCACTGTCTAATGGAGTAATCCAGGATAAAAAATGTTAATGGACGGAGGAACCGAGGAGACACGCAAACAGAGAAGTTTCCTTTACAGAGTTACACTGTTATTGAAAACATTCGGCATATTAGATTAACAATTACTAGGCCTACTGTAGTGTGTTTCCTGTGAGGCTCCATACAGGCGAACCTATATTTGTATAGACTCACTCTCTCACTCACATTCATGCACGCACACACGCACGCACACTTACACACACATCAGGCTTCAGCCAGACTGATCGGAGAGCTGCTCCCACGTGAACTGCATGACATCATATGATCTCATTACTGAAGCAGTTGAGCCTGACACACAGACCTGCAGAGACACGACCTGCAGAGAGAGACAGACAGACGCTCAGACAGAGGTGTCAGAGTACTATTACAGTATTACTACACTATTACTTCATTTAATACACAACACATAACTACATACAACACACATTTCTTTACAGTAAACGTGATTCACTGTCTCTGAGTGTCATTTTGGCCTCTGGCTTCATCTTGATGTATTTTATATTCATGCGACTCATTTCCTTTGGCAACACATGAATGTACTTGTCATACCAATAAAAAAATCTGAAATTGGGAGTGGGGGAGTGCATACGACTCAACAGAAATCAGGATATCAAGACAAGCTTTCTGTCTTGAACACTATACATATCCATGAGAAAACACAACAAAGGCTTTTCCTGTTCACCTCATGTTTACTATTGTTGTCGTCGACCTTGCCAGCCTGTGGCTGATATGTGAGGTCACTACGGTGGGGGGTAATTCCACCAATAGGATGTGGATGGTCGGGAAGAATGAGTCAGACTTTGTTTATGTTTTCTGTGGCCACGGTCTCCATGGTAACGTTTCATTTTCACTTCCCCGTCAACAATATGGGCACCAAATGCCCACTCAGCAAAAACCTCCTTTTGTTGCAAAATTGAACATATATTGCAGCTGTGACAGTGAGAACCATCCTTCATCCTACAGACACTGACTTGTACTTTTCACCAAGGAGCTCATGTTTCCACCTGCGTCTGGTGTTTTGTTTCTTCGTTTATTACAGGAAAACACACATGGTGGTGGGATGGAAAGAACCTGTTACATCTCGGGGGCAGATCTGGATCATTTACCATGAATTAGATTTTTTCTGTCTCTTTCTGTTGTTTGGTGTGTGTTGTTCTTTGATTGCTCTTTGAGTCACTTTCACCAGTGTGGATGTGTTTAACAGTGTTTGTTTGTCAGGATTACATAAGGTGTACTGAATCAATTTGCACCAAACTTGATCTAAGGATGGAACATGGGCCGCAGAAGGATCAATTTTGATGTGGATCTGGTCACAGGCGTGAGTCCACAAAGTTTTGATCAGTTGTGGGATGGGCTATTTTTTTTTTTTTTTTTTTTTACATTTTTCATTAGTTCTTGAGGAAATAATATCTGAACCTTGATGTAAAACTTATTGTGACTGATGTAAACTCAGACACACATTTATGTTATTTCTTTATTTGTTTATATTTAAGAGTGTTTTCACTCATTTGTGTCTGCGTAGTTGCAGGTTGTTGAGTTTACTTTTGTATTTTTGTTTATCAGTATTTTTATTTGGTTCCTTAAGTATTTCTATTCAGTTCTTATGTTCTTTTGCTTTAATTTCTTTGCTGCTTGCATGTCTGTTCTTACCTGTTCATGGCCCAGACGTCCCCCCACACAGTTCACAGTTAAAGCAGAAGTAAGCGATCCGGTCGTTTTGGCTAATGCTGCGTTCCAGGCAGGCTTTTGAAACCGTAAATTACAGCTTCAAGTCACAACTTACGACTTTGTAGCGTTTCAGGCAACCCACTCGTGTTTTTCCGACCTGTTTTACCTGTGAAAGTCACTATAACGGCCACTCGTAACTTCCGACCCGTGAACTCGTACCAGATCGAACTGGTACGACTTCACAGGTTGGAAAAACACGAGTTACGAGTTTCCTTGAACGCACCATAACAGTCCTCGTCCCTACGTCACCACATTCACAGCGTCCCTTGGCTGCACACACAGCCCTGCATGCCGTTCTCTCTCCTCATTGGATAAAAACTGTAGGATACGATAAATGTTTTCTCCTCGGCTCAGAGCAGAGCAGAGTGACTGACAGACCCGTGTTTCAGTCCAAACACTCTATGTAAGTGATTGCTGTCGGAAGATATAACTATTTAAGACTTATATTAACACAAATATATCACTTACTTCTGCTTTAATATATATATATATATATATATATATATATATATATATATATATATATATATATATATATATATATATATATATATATATATATATATATATATATATATATATATATAATATTTTATTTTTCTTTGTTTGAGACGGGTGCTCAGAGCCCAAGTGAGAGGCAGCCCTTTCCCATGGTGGTGGAGTTTTCACATGATCTTTCCTGTTGCAGTGCACAGTGGTGTATACTTTGGATTTCTCCCCATTTGATTTCTCTGCCACCGTGGTAAGCCCCAGCCCTGTTGATTCCTTTGCCCTTTTGTTAATGAGGTGGCTCCATCTGGGCTCATTCCCCTCGGTTATTCAATCCATTGCCAACCTTTGTTGATTGTTTTAAGACATTTTAAAGATATTTGCCTTTTTTTTTCTTTTTTTGTGAATATGTATATTTTTCTGGGCTTATTTGGCCCTGGTGTAGGTATATATGTGAATGTTCAATTCCATTTTGATTACTTATAATTAATGGGAAACATTCAAATAGTTACTATTCTTAGAGTGGACACAGCCTTTTACACACTTTTACATCCTGTGTAGCCAGTCCACCCCACTTTCCAATGAAAAAAGGATAACACCGGCACCTGAGTTGGTCCAGGTTCTCACCAGAGGGAAGACCACACCAGAGGTCGGCATTTGGTGCGGATACAAGCGGACCGAGACCACCCCTTTTTGGAGGTCTCGGTCCACTGTTTAGTGCGCACCAACTGCTGTTGGTGTGAAAGCACCTAGCACCCTAAGCACCCTGCTGGACTGTTTAGAGCAGAGAAATGTAAACAGAGGCTAAACCTGACCAGAGCCTGTTGCACAACTCCATACAGAGAGCACTCTGCTGAGGGTGACGACATGAAGAGGGTTTTCTAACGCGTTTCAGTATATGGAGACCCTTCTCCTTATGTTTACAGTTTATATTGTTACAATTATGTGCCAGATATATGGAATGTTTTTATGTTTTAATAGCATAATAGCAATTCATAGTACATTGTGCAATATAAAAGATTTGTTGAGCCAACCTGTTCAGAGGCAGGGTGGAGTTTATCATATAATACAAGACACAATATTTGGACTAGTAATAAATTGATTCATTAAACAGCTCAGTGACTGACAGCTCACTTGACACTATCTGAAATGTGTGACCTTTAGTGTTTTAACCCCGCCCATGCATGCCCATTCACACTGAGCTCTTTTGTCACTAGTTATTGTGCCCTTGTGTCTGTCCACTCATACTTAATGAGAGAAAACATAAAATTGTGCTGTAGTTCATGTAGGTTTAACATTACACTTCAACAAGTGCTCCCTGCACACACTCAGACAGAGGGACTTCCGTTTTCAGAGGAACACACAGGGTGTTAGTTACCACACCCTTACGCATCAGTCACACTGGTCAGTGGGTAGTTTGGTGCATGTGTGCACATCTGTGTGTGTGTGTGTGTGTGTGTGTGTGTGTGTGTGTGTGTGTGTGTGTGTGTGTGTGTGTGTGTGTGAGGGTGTGGTTGGCAGTCTGAGCAATTCAGTATTCATGTATTTCTGCACTGCAGTTGTCAAGACAGCAGCACATAACAGTGCAAACCTCACAGATCTGCTATTGCTACTGTAGTTGACAATCATACCCAGGATCAGTGTCTGGGTGTATTAAATATTTGTATTATTTATGATAAAAGGCTTGGATAAGTATAAACACTAGAAACACGTTTTCTATCTCTCCCTAGAGGTAAATAGTCAATAGCAGCAGGTTTAAAATTCAGCAATTGTATTATGAGTTCTGTATTTTGCTGTTTAATCAAACTAGACACAGGAAGCAATTTGTTTTTTTTGTTTTTTTCTTGCTATTAAGAGTTTTTTATTATGAGCATTTACAACTTAAAACAACAAACAGACAAATCCCACACACATACAGGACAGGCTTGGACTCAAAACAAAAAGGGGGGGGGGGGGGTGCAAGAGTGTCATTCAATTTTCATAAAGAAGAAAATGAAAAAGAAATAAAGAAGGAAATGCAAATCAATTCATGAGGCTGTTATAAATAATGTCCCAGTGGTCATCCAGTTTTTGGTCAAAGTCTTTTAGCAGGCATGCTGCCCTTTCCATATTCAAGAGATACAAGAATTCTCACAACCATGACTCTCTGGTTAAACATCCCAGGAAGCAATTTGTTAATAAATAAGCTTTAAACGAGGAGAAATGAGGATGTGGGACTCAACAAGTGCTTATTTTCTTCTGGATCTGTATATCCAGCTTTTACGAGCCAAATCTGGCCCTCGTGACCTTCAGATGCTATTTCCACATCTGGATCAATTCAGGTGTCGTGAGCTTAGAATTATAAGGTTCTATCAACCAAAACACAAGCCGAGTTGGAACTTTGATGCTCAATATCTCGGAACTACCCAAAACGGAGATAGAACCCTATAATTCTAAGCTCACGCATTGGAGGATAACAGCTGGAATCTATCCAGATGTTGAAGTGTACAGGCCAGAACCAATCAATCAATTGAGTGACCAATCAACCAACCAAACTTTATTTCATTGCACTATTAGACAGTTTGGTGCTGATTAAAGTGCTTAAGGACATATAAAAAAATCTGACAATAAGATACAATAGAATAGACAACTACAATAAAACTTGCAAACAACAAAAGCTAGAAAGACATTGAAAAGAGACTAATGGCTAAAAAACATATTTAATCAAAAGTTGGCCTGAGCAGGGATGTTTTGAGTTTGAAAAAGCAGGTATTTTACTGTCTGGCTAACTCGTTGGTGTTTATGATGCTGTAACTTCATATTTAGCGTAGAAATATCAAGTAGGACCTATCTGGTTTTTCGTGTAAACTTGGTCAAGAAAAGTATCCCCCAAAGTGTTGAAAACTTCATGTTAAAAACAAAAAAAAAACCTTTACAGTTACTCAGAAGTTCCTGTTTTGTATCATGGATTTAAGTGGAAAGGTTTGTTCTGTAAGACTTTTTTTTGTATTTAGTAGCGGGCTATTTCTGTTGTAATGCGTTTGTGTGTCTGCGTGTGTCATTGGTCACCAGAAACAGGCACACAATGTAGGACCATTTTTGGTCCTTGCTCTCTTTCCAGCGTCTCACCGTCATCCTTGCCCTTCAGTGGAGTTTAGCACAGACGCAGGAAAAGTCTGGAGGAGATTCAGACAAAACAGAAGGACTGGACAAGATAGGGAGGCCCGCTCGGCGCTGATAGCTGACCTTCACATGAGGCTGTGCAGGGACCTCGTTCAAAGTTCAGTGGCTTTCCTGCTGAGATATCCGCTCTGCGTTTGAGTCACTCTGCAAAGGAGTGGCAGTGGACCGACACTTCCTAATCTGGGCTGGGGTGAACAGACTGTGTTTGTAAAATGATATCATGTCTTCACACACTCCAGATTTTTATTCAAGCAGGTCCATTCACAACAGTCTGACAATGAATTTGCAAGAGTCTCGGCGTAAAAGCAGTTTCTCATGTAAACTAGAACCAAAGAGGTGTGAGGACACCAAGCATCATGTCTGGGCCCTGGTTGTGTAGAGTGATGTTAGAGCAGCTCGCACTGAGCAGTCAGAATGAGGTTAGGATTCCTCACATTCCCCAGTGAGAGAACAACATTTGTTCTGCATTAACAAGAGCTAAGATATGAGCTCATTGTTCCTTTTTAAGAATTACTAATGTAGGGCGCAGAGGATCAGGAGTTGTATTCATATGTGGTATCATAGTGCCACCTAATGGTCGTTTTATATAGTGCAGGAAAAGAAAATGAATGCAGGCCTTGTTCGTGGTTGAGGATGCAGACTAGATGCAAAGACATGCAAACACAACCTGCTAAAGTCACACCCACTACTGCCACTCTTCCTACTACAAGGGCTTGGCACAAAAAATATAAATTAAAGTAGAAGCACAAATTGATTCAAAAATGTATTCTGTATAGTAACACATTATTTGGTATCTGTCTTGTTTAAAACGTCATAAATACGGATTAAGAATGGCTAAATTGAATTTTCCAATAAGACAAATCAAATAGATTACATTTAGTTCTTTAAGTTCATCGTTATTACTTATTGAAGATACCAAACGGCACTTTTTCTCAGTGGATAAATTAATTTTAAGTAAACAAAACAAAAAGTAAAAAGCAAAGCAAATTAAACTGACGTGTGCCTTTAAACAACCACCCCCTGTGAAAGGCAAATGTTGTGTCATGGAACTTCCTTGTTCATTTTTCAGCCGGAGGCTCAGATCAGAAACAACCTAACATTTTTGAGCTGAAAAGTTTTTTGTTTTATTTTTTATGTTGTTATTTAAAAGTACTTCAGCAGGTGAAGAAGACAACAGACCAGGTAAATTACAGATTAATCCTTTGTTTTATAGCCTGTTCTGTTAATTACAGCCAAGTCTCCAAATCTAAACAAAGGTAGCCTATGGGCCAACTAACACATAACATCTGACTAGAATAAAATAGCTTATATTAGTGTACATTTCATGCCTGATACGCTCCAAACTGCAAACCACTTTGACTACAGTTGAGTTTCAATAAACATGAACGTTTTTACAATGATACAACAGTATCACATACATCATTAAGTTATGTTAGTTTACATGCCATGACTGTTCTGAAAGCAGTTGTGGACAAATGTAAACAGCTTTAGTGCCTATGTCATCACTAAAGGACTGAGGCTACCTGACAGGTATAAGTCAGCTGTGTGAATTTTACCCACTGAACTGTGATCTTCCTGTCATACTGAATCCACATTTGCTGTTGTTAGGATGCTTCCTCTCTGTTATGATGGTGAATTTTTTTTTAATAGCATGGATGAAATTCACAAGACTAATATGGGTAGACATATCAGCTGTGTGAATTTAACTGATCTGACTTTCATTGAGTTGTGATTGAGTTCCTCCTGATCTCTGTATCTGATGTCTACATCTCTATCTGGTGGCTACAGTTTCTAGCTGTGTTAGCCCCCATGTTATGACGGGGAATTTGGGGATCAAATATGGAGAATTTTGGATAGGATGTCATAGGACCATTTTTTGCTTTTCGGACAAGTAGCCTAGTAGGATTTTCAAATCTGTCCTTGTGCACCTTGGCAGGCCAGTGCAGTAGTAAACCAGTGTGATGTGCTGCCCTGTGTTGGTGTTGGTGATGATCAGCAACAGTTTCTCTCAAAGGGCTTTAAAGCAAGTGTATCAACATCCTCTGCCCTTAGACCTCCTCATCATGAGGAAAAACTAGAAAATCCCTGAAGGGATGGTTAAGTTTTTTTTGGTTTTTTTTGCAATAGGTTGTATGCCCGCCCTAAGTATATAGACAGCTTTCTGCTCTTCCCCAGTTAGCATACCAGGGCATCGTGCTGGACAGAAATACATGCAATAAACGGATTCAAACTTCCAACTTGAACTTACTTGAACTAAGCAACTTTTTTTATAGCAGAAGAAAGAAAATAGTTTACAACATTAAATACTAGCTATGTGATAGTGAAGTCAAGAGGAGCTGATGAAGGCAGCTTCTGGTGAGCAGGCTGGGTCATGTGCAAGGAGGGAGGGCAGGCTGGTTTAGGAGCAAAGGAAAGGAGGTCATGCAGGCGGCGGTTGGTGCAGAGAGATGGTGGTCTCATGTCAGAGAAATCTGTGAAAAACACCGAAAAAGTGAGAGACACCAAGGCCAAACGACAAGGTATAGATAAAGACAAGACAAACATGTGCATGAGAGGAAAGGAGATGCCTGGTGTGTGTCCCAGTCTAAGAAGCCATATGGCAGCGTAGCTATAAAATGGTTCAGGGCTACCTGAGCCAGCCCTAACTAAAAGCTCTGTCAGGAGGGTTTTAAGCCAGGACTTAAATGTGTAGAGAGTGTCTGCCTCCCTGACCCATGGAGAGAGCTGGTTCCACCTAGAGGAGCCCAGCTCTACTCCCCCCAGTCTGTTTTAGAGATACTGGGAGTCACTAACAGAGCTGCATTCTGGGAGTGAAATGTTCTACTAGGGCAATAAGGAACAATGAGGTCTTTGAGCTTTGTTGTTAAGAGCCGTCGTAAGTCAGCAGAAGAATTTTGTGCTTTCTCTTAACTCCTGCAATACCCCTCGCTGCAGCATATTGGACCAGCTGGAGACCCTAAAGTCCAGCCTAGAGGTGATAAATTCATAGACTGGTTTCTCTGCGTGACTCTGAGGGGGGATATTCCTAATTTTGGCAATAGGTGCAGGTGAAAGAAGGCAGATCTTGCGACATGCTTTATGGGTGTTAAAGGATAGGCTAAATCCTGGTCAAAAATGACTCAAAGGGTCTTAGCAGTTAGCCTACCTAAATAGGCCTACCTAATTTTGTATGTAGCTATTGTAATTCAGCCACACTCAGATTTCTGTTTTAACTTTTCAACGAAAACACTTTTTTCTGTGTGCATTGAGACCAAAATGTTTTAGGCTATAGACAAACAATTTTATAGCCTACATGATTAAAACATGTTTCACTCTGCTGTAAAATAAAGAGGTAAAATTGAGCTTTTACAGTAAAAGGGAGTGCACCTTTTTATATAGGATACAAGTCTGCCTCAAGTGGACACTCGATGAATGGCAGTTTTCTGCACCCTGCGCCCTGGCATCAGCCGTGGAGGGAGGCCTCCGTAAAGAACGACATTTCCCAGAATTCACTTGAACCCGGCAACTAATTAAAAATATTTTTTGCGACCATATATTTTAGTATATTTTCTATTTTTACGTTTTTATATCACGGCCGAATCGTTCTGAAAGAAAAATTACTGTGTTAATAAATCTAAAATATATTTCCCCCGGCCCCCTCGTCCTTATGACGAAGCGGAAGTCGCCACCTCTTTCTTTCCTCCATTAGGTGAGTGCGTGGTCAGAGCGCGTCTTCTACGGCTCTCCATAAAATAGTCTCATTTTAAGTTCTTTATCAAATTTTTTAGTCCTTATTTCACACAATAACACATTGTTGTGTGTTTATTTACAGATAGCAACCATGGGCCGCCGACCAGCCCGCTGGTAAGTCCACAGTAACATCGTTAGTGAGCAGGGCCGGACCAGCCGAGCTCGGAGGAAAATGGCAGCGGCTCTGACTCGCACCATGTGCACGGAGCTAACACGCCGGCAGGCCGCTCACTCTTAATCTGTGTGTTGTAGCGTTAAAACAGCGTGTTTATTCTGTCTGGTATTAATGTTAACTCCGGCGACACTCTCTCTTCAACCAAACTGTCGTAAAGTCATGTTACTGATGTAAAGTGTTAGCTTGTTGGGCTATTGGCAGCTAGCATGATGCTGCCGCTACCAGACCACTACCATTAAGTTACCTCTTTAACTCACTACAGCCTTTGAGCTCCATGTGTAACATTGGTTTGCGTTTGAATGCGATAGTTTACAATGTGTGATGGTTACACACTAGTGTCCAACCAACTTGAAACCGTAGACAGATGACTTGTAACAGTAGGTCTCTCTGGGTCCCTTCAGGACCTCTGGTGGGCCTAGGGACCCCACTGACAAACTGCCTCTACAGTTCACTTCATATTTGTGAAAGTGTTGCCTTTGGGATCAAAGCATATCCCAGTATTACAGGTCTTTGCTGGCCTGTCCAAAAGCTGCTAAGACATGTCACATTGTCAACATGAACATCCATCTAGTGAGCCGATCACTAGTGGACAGCTCTTAGGACATGTCCACACTACCTTGTTCATCCTTTAAGTGCTTTGTAATGTAAAATGCTTCAGGCCTCCAGATAAATCAGTGTTTGTCCTGTTGGCATCACAAATGATCTTTGCTCATCATACACATGAATATGTGTACATACGGTTATGATTTAATTTTAAAATCCCTTTTCCTCCATTTACTTCTGGCGTCCATGCTGGTCCAAATGAGGAGTTTTATATGCAATTCTGTTACCATGTCAGTTTGAAAACCCCAGGGTACACTATGGTTGCTCCCTGATTGGGTTGTTAGTCACAACTACCAGTAGTGAATGCAGCACAAATAATGAATTCCTAGTGTAGTTGATGTTTTGTATAGATTTTAACACTGAGCTGTCTCTGCTTTTCCTCTGACTGGTATTTTCTGCGACAAATTGCTGGCGGATTCACATCGGCATACGCATGCCCAGTGTACATGAGTGAATACATTATGTGATGTATTGTTATTTCCGATGCGCACACTAGTTTCTTTAAAAACAATGCATAGTGAGTTTATTTGCATAAATTTGTCTAATACAGCAGGCAAGTGAGATCTGATCAGATGTTCACATGATACCACATGTGTATTAGAGAACTGATCCACTCTGAGCTGTCCACCTGTGATTTGACTTCTGGAGATGCACTTTAATGCCTAGTGTGAAAAGGATTTTTGATTAAGTCCCAGAGGCATTAACCTGTAGCCCCAAATATTGACTAGAGCATCAACTCTAGGTAAATCCAGTTAAAATTGTCCTTGACATTTGCAGCTTTTCCATCCGTTTTGACTAACACTGCAGAATCCAGCTGCTGGGTTATAGGCCACAGACATGAAACGCTCAGTGACATTTTGATTTTGTCTTTTTGTTGACAGTAAGAAAAGTAAATACATGCAGTATTCCATGAGTAACTAATGAATTTCTAATTTAATTCAACCCTTGTGTCTCCCACAGCTACCGCTACTGCAAGAATAAGCCCTACCCCAAGTCCCGCTTCTGTAGGGGTGTGCCTGGTGAGTTATTTCTGCTCTTTGACCAGCATCAGTATTGTCCTCCTGAATATAGGAAGTGGAGTGGTTAACGCAGCAGCTAGCAAGACGACAAGCTTCGTAAGTCTTGTCCATGTGTAATTGCCGCTGCATTTCTGCATACAGTTCTTTTCTGATCCCACTGTCTTTCCTAGTAATCATAACAGTCTGCTGTTATTGATCCTGCAGTCTATTAAGCCGACCAGTTCTACTCCCAGTGTGTCTCTGGTGTGCAAAGGCTGCAGACAGTGACTCTTTGGTTGTGTATGTCCTCAGCTGGGCGGTGCTGAGTGCTTTAAGGGACCACTGAGACAAAATAATAATGCTGTTAGGTTCATTGATAATCCACTGTTCCCCATCCTGTATTATGTCATTCCTGAGAAGTGTTCAGTGATTGATTGGTGATTGCTTTTCCTTGAATCTAGATCCCAAGATCAGGATCTTCGACTTGGGCAGGAAGAAGGCTAAGGTAGATGAGTTCCCCCTGTGCGGCCACATGGTCTCTGATGAGTATGAGCAGCTGTCTTCCGAAGGTGAGTGGTCAGGGAAACATGACCAGACATGGAGCTGTTCACTCTTTTGCCCACTACAATGCCAAGATTACATTAGGTGTTGTAAAAAAAAAAAAATTCCCTTATTCAGTCCTTAAACAGCCTTCAGTGGAGAATGATTATCCAGTTGTGAATATCATGAGAAATCCCATTAAATAAATGATCTATATATAAACAGCAGCACATAATAGAGTGCAGCTGACCTGTAGATATAAAATCAACCACTTTTGCTGCACTTGTCCTTTAAATGCTGTCTGTCTAAGCTGAAGTTGACCCTGTTGTGTCTGTGCTTGTGTGCAGCTCTGGAGGCTGCCCGTATCTGTGCTAACAAGTACATGGTGAAGACCTGCGGTAAGGATGGTTTCCACATCCGTATGCGCCTGCATCCCTTCCATGTCATCCGTATCAACAAAATGTTATCCTGTGCTGGAGCTGATAGGTGAGTCTGGTGTGGATGATTGACTCTGTAGTGACTGTTGTGTTGGTCATTGATGCTGGTTGAGCCAAATCCAGATAATCCAAACACTGTTTTGTGTTTTCTTCTCACACTGAACTCATCCACTTTGTCTCCATCTCGTGTTATTCAGGCTCCAGACTGGAATGCGCGGTGCTTTCGGTAAACCCCAGGGCACCGTGGCCCGCGTGCACATCGGCCAGGTGATCATGTCTGTGCGCACCAAGGCCCAGAACAAGGAGCATGTGATTGAGGCTCTGCGCAGAGCCAAGTTCAAGTTCCCTGGACGCCAGAAGGTAAAAGATCATCACCAGTCCCAGCATTGCATTGTACATCCCTCATGCTGTGATAGCACAGCTCTGCAGTCTATTAAGCCGACCAGTTCTACTCCCAGTGTGTCTCTGGTGTGCAAAGGCTGCAGACAGTAACTCTTTGGTTGTGTATGTCCTCAGCTGGGCGGTGCTGAGTGCTTTAAGGGACCACTGAGACAAAACCTTAAACAGGATTCTCTGTTTTTCACTGTTAATGATTTTTTGTACTTGAGCTGACGTCCATCTTCGTCCCCCTCAGATTCACATCTCAAAGAAGTACGGCTTCACCAAGTTCAACGCCTGTGACTTCGATGACATGATGGCTGAGAAGCGTCTGATCTCAGACGGCTGTGGGGTGAAGTACATCCCCAGCAGAGGCCCTCTGAACCGCTGGAGAGCCCTGCACGCCATCTAGGCTTTCTAACCAATAAAAGTGGGTTTGATTACAAAAAAGTGGTGGTTCTGGTTTTCACTTTATTTCACTGGGTTTCAGGCAAATTGTCACCGTCTGGTACAGTCAGTATAAACCTGACTGGAAATAGTTTTATGACCAGTTTTAGAGAAGGTTTCTGCATGAACTGCACTCAAATACTCAAGTGGCAGAGATTTGACAGCAAACATTCATCCTTTTTTACCTCAGTGTTGAGTGATGTGTGATAGCCCTGGTCTGTGTGTCACCTCTTGATTATGCGAATGGACAACTATGAAACATCTCAAACTTGTCAGGGCACAAACTACAGAGATGAATTTGATTTATAACTGCCACATCAAAAGATTAAAAAATTGTACAGAAGGCAGACCTTAAGTTATTTTCATCAATTGGATTGAAAAACAATTAAACTAAAACATGGGTTTAATTTTTAAACAATAAAAATTAATTTAACATAATTAATAGTTATTAGAAAAAAAGATGTTTGTAACTAATCTGACTTTGACACGGATTTCTCATCAATTTGGCATATAGATTTATCTGTTGGATCATTATAGTAATTTAAAATTCTTATATTTACATTGTGTTAATGTTTATCATTCAAACATGAAACAATACAACAAACTTCTTGGTGGTGCTTATGTTGTCTATTTTCAATCAACTTTTGTGAAAACTTTGCAACTGACAAATAAACAAAAGGGAAATAACACCCTGTGGAGCTGAGGTAAGACAAAAGTCTGGACATTGCAAAACTGGATAAAGACCGTAAAATGGTGAATTCATTAATGTGTAATTGTAATTTACAGTATTGCTATGTAGGTATATACATTTATTGACTGCTAGAGGGAGCTCGATACCAAAACAATGGCTGACCACAGGGAAGAGGAAGTGTTCTGCTGTGGAAGCAGGAGGCCAAACACGTCTGTCAGTCATGTGTCAAATTATTATTTCCTGAGTTTTATTCCCTTTTTGACTAGAAAGGCAAAATGGCAACAGTAGCAACAATAAAGTCCTGATGTGCTCATCCTTTAGTTTGGTGCCATCTGCTGGTTGATTTACTGTATTGTCACTACAGGGCATTTGACTGACTTAAACGTGAAATGAAATATAGCCTACCCTTCCCTATCACATTAACCAGCATCTGTGTTTGTGTTACTGGAACCAAAACCAGACCAGAAACCAAACCTCATGTTTTATTAGCTTGATACGAAATGATGAGAACGGAATAAACAGCAGTTTGACCTTTTTCAGACACATTACCACATCACATCTGTCTGAGGTCTCAGGGACATCGATGTAATTAAATACAAGGTATTTTCATGACCTGTGATTAGTGTTGACTTTCTAGGCTTTTATATCTCCAAAGGTAAGACAAGATCATTTCTGTTCTTGTAGTTTGTTAAAAAGAAATCTTAACAGTGTTTGCATCTGTAACTTAAATAACATTACAAAATGATAACTTACATTACATGAACTATACATACATTAAATAAACGAATATTTATTTAAATTCAGTAATATGGAGAATAACTCTGATCATAACTTCCTGAAAAAGAGGAACGTAGAACTAACTTCCTCACCATTTCTTAAGAACTGCAATATTGGTGGATAGAAATGGAAATAGGGTATGAAGCCACACATAATTCAGCTGAAAACAGTTGTCAAATGCATCAAATGGTAATGTCTATTCTTTATTTTCAATAATTTTGAATACAATACATGTTTGATCCGTGCGTGTGTGTCACGTCAGATCTATACTCCATAGGGTGCTAGAGAGCGTACCACTGTGAGTGTGCTGTTGGGGTGGGGGGTGGGGGGGTGGTGCCCATTTTCCTTTTCCTTTTTCTCTCTCTCCTTTTTTTTTTTTTTTTTTTTTTTTTCTATTTTTTTTTACCTTTTTTTTTTATATATATAATTTTTATGCACATTTGTTTTGGTTTTTCTTGCACCTTATTGAAGTGCAAGGTTACACTATCACTATTATTATTTTTTTGATTTAGTTACAGTCAATTTTTGTACTGTCTCTATTGTCATTAATGAGTCATGTTTCTTGGTTGTAACTTGTATTCTTTAAATAAACATTTGATCACAAAAAAAATACATGTTTGATCCCCAAATCTTGCAATAACTGAGTGTAATCTACTCATGATAATTAGTTTTTCTTCACTTATCTCTGAGTGAATGCAACACAGTTGATTTTATTGTCAATGAATTTGAATTTAACACAATGGGTCAGTGAAGTAAAAAGTCATTCTCCGACTCTCACAGTTTCCACTGCAGTTAGTCCCTCCCACAGGAAGCACATGGACACACCAGCTTCAGGTTTCACAGAGAAGGGAGGCGGTAAGAAACAAACATACCCTGCAAGTCTGAACCAGTAGCTACCTGGTAAGTTACACTTGCTTTAGTTTGGACTAACTTCAATCTTTCACAGACTGAGTCAAGGAAATAACTTCACCTGTAACCTGATAGGTCTGTATGTTTGTGTTTGTGTGTGTTTTTGACGGGGGGGTTGTAGCACTTTTAAGTCCTCTCTGCTTCTCAAAGGACCAGTGTAGACAGGAAGCATGGAAACAGTTGTGTTTATGGTTATGTTTTGGTAACAAGAAAAATATATATAATGTATGGTTTATTAAACCTGTCACAAATGCTGTTGGAAAGCAGATATGTTGGAAAGCAAACTGTGAAACCCAACAGCTGAACGATGAATTTCCCACATACACGTATACACATAAGATCATGTTATGGGCAGAGCAGCATCTGCCACCGTCTACATTATAACGCTGATGTGTAGTGAGACTGTGACTGTGAATGACTGAATGTTTGAGTGTCGTCAGTGGGCTTTTATTGTGACAGTCTAAGCTTATTTTAAAAGACTTCTTAACAAAAAAGCTACCATTAAAAAAACATTTTAAACAACTTTAAGCAAACATAATTCCAACTTCTTATGACAGCCTCGATTAAAAATAAATGATATAAACTTTCACTTCTATCTCATGACAGCAAATGCTATTTTTAGGACATGTGAACAGCTGTGTCTGGATCAGGTGACCCTAAACCATCACCAGTTCAACAGATAAGCCTGGTATGTTGTCTTAGTTAGCTTTGTAGCTCTTACAGATGCTGATATTTTAGAAACTTGATCAGAACTAAACCAGCCGTCTACACTGATAGAGAAGATAAGCTGATCAATGCCGGACTTTACACAGAGACATGGCAGTGGTATGGATTATTTTTTGTTACTTATTTAACCCAACATGAGTAACCCCCACCCCCCATGTGCCACATTTAACTCATTATATTTGGTTACGCCCACGGATGTTTGGGGAGAAGATAATGGTTGTTTTAGCAGAACAGAAAGCTCCTCTGAGACAGAGAAGAGGAAGCTCAAACAGAGGACTTGGTCGACTACACTAACAGGCCAAGTGTTATCTGCTGTCTCTTTTTGTTGCAGCACATGGGCTTAACGTAGCTGTGAGGCTTTCATTGGTTTCAAAACAAGAAATTGAGACCAAGCTGTTTTTTCTGTTGAATTCATGTTTCCATCAATCATGGTTGCAGGTGGTGTATTTTCTCAAACTGTCTCTGGTCTTCATCTCCAGAGGTGACTGTCTGTTGCAGCTCTGTGCCATGAAGTCCATCTCCCTCCTCCTCCTCTCCTTCCTCATGGGAGTGAGTGACGTTCAGGGGGCCTCAGACTTCCGAGTTTGTGCCTTCAACCTCCAACACTTTGGGGATTCTAAGTCCAAGAAGAGCGATGTCATGAAGACTCTCACCATGGTAGGACAAAGACACATGCATACTTTTGACCTTTGACCTTTGTCTCAAACAGCAAACACAGCAGCAAGTCCAAAAATGAAACAAAATGAGTTAGAATCTTAGCACCCTCATTCTGAAGTCTGTGGGTTTGTGTTTTGTTTTTGTTTTTTTGTCAGATTAATGAAGTAAGGTCTGCAGCTACACAAACTCAACACATTTTCATATTTTCTTATGTATATAAATACCCCAGTCCTGATTTATTAAAGGTTTTACATCTGTTTAAAAAAAGTCTGGTTGCTAAACAAGTGAATAGAATAGAATAGATTTCTGTTTTTATTGCCCACCAACACTAAAAACAAAACCTAAACCTGTGGTAAGAACACACTGGATTAAAATAAATTAAAATAACAGTAACATTTAAAGTAGAAAGAGACATTAAACTTTATGATGACTTTGCTTATTGTGTTTATAGTGTGTTAAACAAATTCAATAAGAGCAAAGGACTGTAGAGGAAGCAGTCACTAAATCACACTACAAAATAAAGTCATGTGACCATAGTGTAATTTATTTATAGCATAACAGTAACTCCTAACTTCTGATGATTATATTTAGGCTTGAAAAACATAAAGTCATGGTTATTATTGATTATCATCCTGCTGAGCAAAGTACGTATCATATGCTGTAAGTGTCACAACACAGTATATACAGTAGATCTATAGGCAACATCTCTTCCTGTGTACCTGGCAGCATGTCCTGTCAGTATTTCATTAGTGCCCAAAATATATTTACTATAATGTATGAGCTGTAATTATAAACACACACATGTGTACACACAACTAACACCAATCTGAAAGTTGTCAACCTTTTCTGTCTCGTTCTTGTTGTTCCAGATCATCACTCGCTGTGATGTGTGCTTGCTTCAGGAAGTGAGAGACAGTAAAGGCAAAGCTTTACCCCAGCTGCTTACACAACTTAACAGGTGATTAATCATACACACATTCACACACAACATTCACACACACCCTCACACACCCATAACAGCAGCAATATTCACCATATTTCTTCTGTAATCCTCAGCTATGACACTAGCCATAAGTATGATGCCGTGGCCAGTGAGCGGTTGGGCAGGTCCGAGTCATACCAGGAGCAGTATGTGTTTGTTTACAGGTGAGCTGAGCTGTGTCCACGTTCATGCCGCTTTTTCACTCTAGATGTACCAGTTTTAATATACATACTAATGGTTTCAATGGTTCATTTTGCACAAGAAGAATAAAATAAGGAATGCGCAAATCACAAACATACAGTGCAGGAAGAGGCAAAAATCTCAGAGAGCTTAGTAAGACCTTCACCCATAGCAAATTTTAAATTTAGAATAGCACAATATTAAAATAAATGCGCAAATGACAAAGAAAAAATATATTCATACAAACACTTACATTTTTACAATAATAATTAAGGCCATACATACAATTAAGGAAGATAGAAATGTGAATATATAAAATTAAATTGTATCTTTTGTTGTAATTTGTTTTTTAACTTTAGCATTTAAATAACATTATTGGTGTCCCTTACTTCTGATTATTCAGATTAAAGTTAAATAAACTAAAAATAACTGGCTAACTCACTGTACTGTGTCTCTCTGATGGTGTGCAGGACTGACACGGTGACCGTCACCGACCAGTATCAGTATCCTGACGATCGACCAGGAGATGTTGATGCCTTCTCCAGAGAGCCTTTTGTTGTCCGCTTCAAAGCCCCCAGGACAAGTCAGTACTCTAACACTCAGGTTCCTCATCCAAGAGAATGAAAAGCAGAAGAAAATACCAGCATTAACACCAACATCCTTTCTCTCTCCTACCACATCTGTACATTCAGGTATAAAGGAGTTTGTCCTCATACCTCAGCACACCACTCCGACCAACGCCACCAAGGAGCTGGATGCTCTGTACGATGTTTTGCAAAAAGTGAGAAAGATGTGGAGAACTGAGGTAAAAGAACTTCTTATCAACTCTGTTTGAAGGTTTTTAATGATTTCATAACCACCAGTGTTGATGTTGTGCGCTGTGGTGTGTGCAGAATGTGATTCTTCTCGGGGACTTCAACGCTGACTGTGGCTACCTGGCCAAGAAGAACAGGAAGAACGTGCGTCTGATTACAGATAAATCCCTCGTTTGGCTCATTGACGACGACGTTGACACGACTGTGAAATCGTCCACCTCCTGCGCCTACGACAGGTGAACTCACACTACAGTTTGTTGTGTGATGTGTGGTTGTGTGAGGTAGTTACTGTCAGTGCACTGCCTGCAGTGATCTCCCAGCAGGGAGAAGCAGCAGGAGCACCAACACAGAAAAACACTGTGGGAAAAAAGTTTTTTTTTTTTTTTTTTAAACCACTTTAAAGAAATGTCTACAGGAGAAAACTGATTTCACTATCAGTTCTTTACCCCGTCTTGCTTTGGAACCCTTTGAAGCTGTGAAAATATTCAAAATAAGGTCTGTGCTTCAATGGATATCAGCTTTCTCTTTTTCTAAAGTGGCTTAAACATGTTCCTGCAGATGATCCCATCACCCATCACTTTTAGTTGCAGGTAGTTTTTTCTTCAGGAACTAAAAGGCTCCTGTTCTTTCTTCTCCTTCCTCTTCATTGGTGTCAGAAATGATGCACTCCTTTACAACCCGGATATCTGGGCGTATACATTTTTGTTCCATTTCTCCAATACTAATTCCAGATGGATATCCTCTTCTGTTTAAATGTTTAGTGCACCTCGTTATCAATGTAGCTGTTATTGGCTTTATTTTCCATCTCAAACCACAATAAAAAACACAGCCCACAGCAGCAGCTTCTGAACATGGCAGGTGAAATAAAATGCAGCCTGGACCAATGTTCAGCACTGCAGACCACACCCCCCAAAGTTCCTGAACACTTGTAAACTACCATCCTCTGACCAGGGACTTTTTCAGGGATAGATCAGTTTATTAGACTGTGGTTCCTGTGGTCAAGCTCCTCAGAAGGTTCCTAGGGAAAATTCCTTCGGAAGCAACATTTTAATGTTCATGTACTGATCGATGAACATCAAGCCTTGTACAATGTTTTTCAGTGAGGTGCTCAGTGACCGGACCAACAGCTAAGTTTTTGTTACAGTTGGGAAAAATGACCATCTGCTTATAAAAGTCCACACTACTTACTCAGAACATTTATTTTACATATTTCACTAAAGCTGATCTTTACCTGGGACCAGCAGCTCCACTGATGTTTTAATTCTGGTGTAACTGGACTGTAACTGAAACGTGTGTTGACTTTGTCTGTTCTATGTCCTACAACAGGATTGTTGTGAATGGGGAAAAATTTGCCGGAGCACTTGTGCCTCTTTCAGCCAAAACGTTTAACTTCCAAACAGAGTACCACCTCACGGAGGAGCAGGTAACATGACTACATGTTTCAATAGCTGTGTGTCAGTTCATGGGCTGCATCTAATGGAGACTGTGGCCTTTACTGCGATGACAGAGCTTGATGGTCAGCTGGGATTTGATCCAATCTTCCATGGCTCATCATGGACAAGTGTTGTGTGTGAGACAATGGATGGATGTTTGTGACATCTTCAGATTTAGCTGGGACATAGATTACTATAGTATACAGAATTATATAAAATTATATGCAATGGTGCAGGTATGGTGCTAATATGATATCAACATGTCTGCTGGTGTGTTTTTGTCACATATTAAAAATATGAGACACCAAATTCTAAATCATCTAACACAGCCACAAAGCATAAGGCACGCATTTTATTACATGACACAGTGACCGTGTGTCTACAACTCTGACCTGTTAACAGCCACACACACCATACATCCGATGTGTTCCTGGCTTTTGTGTTGGTGTTATCTACTGTTATTGTAGTTTTATTACCAGCCCATGATGGAACCTGGGATTGGCAGTACCTTGAGCTAGTGTTATAGTTTAGACCACCTAACCCGAGACTGAGTCAAGACCAAGACCAAACCAATGCAAGACCAATTTCAAGACCATATATTCAGTACTCATAATAATCATGTGGCTTGATATTTACATTATTCCTCAGCTAAAAAGAAAAGATGATTTTTTCATAATATCTACAAGTTTTTCAGATGGTTACACAACCATATACTTTTGTACACAAATTTGAATTATCTCAAAGTAATTGAATTAGCCTACATTACATAAACCAAAGTGAGCAAGTGACAGAGAGATATTTGCGTTAAAAAAAAAAATGTCACTGCAGCTGTGGTCTTGAGAAAAAATCAGCTCGACCAAGACTGAGACAAGACCAAGACCTTGAAAATGTGGTCTCGAGTACCACAACACTACCTTGAGCATCTACCCATTTAAATCCTTATTGCCCGAAAAGTTGTTGTTGAGATGCAACAGCCTTGTTGCACCACTGTGATGCAGTCTGCCTTTAGGGATGCAGCCTGTGAGTTGGGACACAGCTAACGTGTGTTTCACTGAACTCACAAACCCAGTTACTGTAAATTCCTGAGTCTGTTTATGAATCTGTTCTTGATCTGCTGAGGTTTGTTAACGTTCTCCTGGTTTCTGCTCAGGCGCTGGAGGTCAGTGACCACTACCCGGTGGAGGTGCTGCTGAAGGTCGACAGGTCCAACTGGTTCTTCAGTGGTGCCACGTCTTTGTCATTAACTGGCACAAATCAGAAAACAACTCTTTTGAAGTTTATTTCTTGGTTTGTCCTAAGCCATCTTGTCGCCCATGTGTTTACTCGGTAGTTTTATAATGAATAATACACACAGATTTATGTCAGGCAGTTGACTATATGAACTGGTGAGAACTTTAGGAAGGTCACCAACAACACTCCACATAGAGGGTCGGCTGTGATGGACTCTTTCTATACATTTCACCATATTGCACATTAATTAATCTACCTGTGTATCTAGATTTTAGAATGTCAGAAATCTGTTCACTTCAATTCATGCATTTGTTCTTTAAATTTAGGGAAACTGCACCCTTTAATTGATTTCCTCAAACTGGTCCAAGACACTTGTTTTGCAATTAGACACTTTAACTATAATGAAATATTATTGGCAATCCTGTATTATTTGTATCATTGCTGAAAACCGCAACTACAGTTTATCTAGTATATGGCAGTATAACTACTGTTGAAAATTCAAGTCCCCATACCATTAAGCTAGATGAACAAATAAAGTCATTAAAGTGAACAGAATTGATGCACTGAAATAAGTAAAAGCAGCTCATGAATAACTAACATCATGGGATCATTTGTAAAGTAAGCTCTCTGTAACATGATGCTATAGGGGTGGGGGGATTAAGTGTTATACAGTACAAACATTGCACTTTGTAAAACCTTGTTGAGATTTTATTTTTATTTTGTTGTTCCTTGTAAAATACACAATTACACAATTTTGAATTTTCACTCCACTGTTTTTTTCTCTAATTATCACAGGAACTTTTACATTTAACATAAATGTATGACTATTCAGAACATGTTTAACAAGATTAAAATACTTATCTTTTACTGCTGATTTACAAATAGTTAAGTTACAGTAGACACTAAAATGTAGAACCAACATTGAACTGATCCATCTGCTCTGTCTCCATGTTTATGAGACTTTTGAATTTAGTTATTACACACAACCAGAGTGCCCACACATCAGTCAAGTTTTATTTCACAGCTGGGCACTACTGAACTCCTCCTGGTAGTTCAGTTGTTTTATTTCTGTCCTCTGCAAGGACAATGTGTCAGCACCCTAATGGGGTATAACTGGATCCTGGAACAGTTATACACCATTTTACTCTTAGAAAACAAAAACAGCACAGTGAAATGTACTTGTGTGAGCAAAGAGCAGCCTCCAAACATACACTCACGAACAATAACCTGCCATCTATGTGCTGGTCTTCAGAGTCCTTGCTGCTGCACAGTGTGTGTTTATTTAATGCACAAACCTCTGGTACAGGTGTTCAAATTCACAAAGTGACATCAGCTCGGTTAGATGTCTGAATTTAGTCCACTGTCCATTATTATACAAGACCATCTCCATAATGATCCATCAGGAGTCCTGAGTCAAAGGTCAGTCTTCTCCACGCAACTGATCTCTTTTGAGCTCCATAAACTGAATATACAGCAGGGGTCATCAACTACATTTGTTGAAGGGCCAGAATCTTTCTCAACAGACACCTTTGGGGCCGGACATTCAAATAGGCCAAGTTTGAAATTAAATTCACCTTTTTGCCTAATAATTTATTTGTTTATATTCTATTTTACCTGTAAGATCATAATTTTCATTTATACATATCTTTGGTGTTTGGTATGATATAAAATTAAAAATCTTGACAGCTGGACTTTCAGATACTCCCACATGCTGGAGCTTTACACTGCTGACTTGCCCTGTGATTTTCAGCCTAAATATGAAAGGAGGCTGACAATCGGTTCTGATGAAACAAGTCAGTGATCCTGAAATGCGTGTTTCTCTTCTATAATACACATTGTACATCTTGGAGGCGACTTTTTTCCACACACGGGCAGAGCTCAGTGGGAAACAGTAGGAGAGACACAGGCCGACGGGGAAGCAGGTCCGTGCAGCTGTGCGCCACGGACGTGGCATCAAACATGTGCCGCTACGGCATCGTTTTTGGGTTGTGAGTGTGCATGACGCGCATCTACACTGAATGGGTTTCAGTGCGCAAAAGACGCTACATCTGAAAGCCTGGTGCTTTTGGGTACCTCTGCGTTTTCTAATCCCAGTGCAGGGGCTCACAGGCACACACAAACACTTTGAGCGTGTCTCCGTGTCCTAGCGCATTGACTTACAGGCACACACAAACAGAGACCGAGAATTATATTACTGGTAAACTATTAGAACTCAGTTGCGGGCCAGATTGGAAGGTTCGGCGGGCCGGATTCGGAGTACACAGATAATTTCTGCTGTCACTGTTCTGATCCAGACATGACTCACAGGATGATTGCTGTTCGACACAGTAAACTACAATTACAGTGATTCCAATCAATAAAAGAACCAGTGTAGCTACACTGCTGCCCACAATCACTGGCACATTTGGACTGTTCTCCTTTTCTTCACATTCAGCATCACTTTCAGCTGTTCCTAGTTTGATCAGCTGACTTCCTGATCCACATCTGGAATAACAGACAGACATTTTGACAGGTAAGCATACAGAAACTACAAATTCACTGCAGCTGTTAGAAACCTTGTGTCTGAGTGTGATGTGAAGTGTCACTCACTGTGTGTGTGGTCGACAAGATGTAAATGTCCCATTAGAAAATGTTCCCTGTCTGCAGTCAGAGCACTCAGTGTCTGAGAAGGCTGTTCCTGTACAAACACAAATAACACACATGTTGAAACTAGTTAATAACGTATCATGACAAGATCACTGTTTATGACATCATCATACTTCACTAGGCCGATCTGATACCCTGCAGATTAAAAACACTGTCACTGATTATTGAGATGTTTGAGTAAGACATTTTCAAATGGAAACATTCAATTGAACATTTAATTTTCCATTTCTCAGTTTCAGTTTCCAAAGTGACTGTTCAAACTTTAATATTTGATGAGATGTTCCGCCGCAGCTCATTTCTCATAAGAGCATAACAAGATGGATTTTAATTCAGTGTAAAGGAGAAATTACATTAGCTTCATGAACAAACCAACTACTGTGGTTTAGTGAATGTATATTAGTTGAGTTTACAGGATGCTGAATGTACAATGACATGATTCTTCATACAAATATTGAAGCATCAGGTATGATATACTCCTGACAGTAAACAACTAGATGTTGTAATTGTAGTTTCTGTGGAAACAAAAACTTTAACACATCAACTTGGTATCTGCGCCAAAGGCCCGACATGTGGCTGGAGTCTTTAGTGAAGCAACAATATTAAAGCAGAACTATGCAACTTGGCCGGAAATAGCTCGCTCCTTCGTTGGTTTCTCTTTTTTTCCCACTCCGGGGCTCCCCCACAGTTCTGGGAGGCACATGTCACTGTCGTAAAAAAAAAACTCGCCGCCCCACCTCCTCCACCCCCTCCCTACACGTGCTTGTGTTTACTGCTGAAGGTAGAGAGCGGTGTTTGCTAAGCACGGAGCTAATGCTAACACGGAGCTAACGCTAACAGGGAGCTAATGCTAACACGGAGCTAACGCTAATACGGCCACACACAGACAAAGACACAAAGACACAGACATACACACACACATGAATAAAGGTTCCAAAACGCGAAGGCGTGTGTGTGTGTGTCATGATGTATTACATTATCTTATAAAAGATCCATGGTGTGTGTGTGTCTGTTAGCATTAGCTCCGTGTTAGCCACAAGCCGAACTTCATCAGTACAAACATGTTTCCATGGTTTCCTCCGACTTTCCGAACTCAAACCAATCACGATTCATGACATGCATGACGTCATCTGCGTTCTTATCTCGTACTGCCGTAAGGCAGTTTCTCGCGATAGTTCTATCCATTGATGAGATTTACACCGAGACGGAGGACTGATCTTGCAAGTGCGGTTTTCAGCCAGTGGGGGGGGTGAGCGCATTGGCCTAGACCCCATTCACCTCATAATAGGTCACTCTACCATCACAGTGACTCTGAGCCACAATAATTACAGCCGAAATCCTGCATAGTTCTGCTTTAAAGGTTCATGTGAAGACAATGTTACAGTTTAATTATTTTCTAATCTCCTCAAGATGAACTTACTGATTTCCATCTCTCCCACATTAACTGACAACTTCACACAGTTTTGAAATGGACACAACTTGAAAACACAAACTCACTCAATTTTCACACCATTTCTCTAGAGCAGTTCACACTGAATAGACCCAATGTGAAAGTGATGGTGGAGCATATCTGACATGGTGACTTGTTGTGGTGCTCAGTATGATGTTGAAGAACAAGTAAACCAACCTTTTTCACTGATGTACTGTCCTGGACGACATCTTGTGTGTTTCCTTGCTGCCAGACAGGTGTTACCTTCAGGGACAGTGTGTATGCAGTAGTATCCTTCCAGTGGTTCACAAATTCTATCAGATATTGTTGTACATAAACTCTTTATCCTCACACCAGGACCTGTGAACACACACACAGGTTACATGTTTAGAAACAAATAGATCTGTATGTATCTGGTAATACGGATTGAACTTATGTGACACATAAGCACCTTTTTTAAAGCTGTATCACTGATTAGTCACTCACTATGGGATGTGTGTGTGTGTGTGTGTGTGTGTGTGTGTGTGTGTGTGTGTGTGTGTGTGTGTGTGTGTGTGTGTGTGTGTGTGTGTGTGTGTGTGTGTGTTGGCGTGGTTGTGTGGGCTGAGCCTTGTGCTTCTGTTCTTCTATATGTTCAGGAACATGTTGTTCTTTGGCAGCCCGCCTGAAAACACAGTCAACATGTCCTCAGACTGTGAAGTCTTAAATGTCTCAGATCCCACTGAACTCAACTGACACGTACAGTAAACCTTCTGTGTGTGTGTGTGTGTGTGTGTGTGTGTGTGTGTAATGCCCTGTACGATTTTGGCCGTCGCAGACGAAAGACGGCGGATCGTAGGAGAATCGTGGCGAAATCTTTGGTCGTAGCTCTAAATCGGCCGTCTTACGTCGCACAGTGAGACAGGTTCTACGACGGCCGTTGTCAGCGTCTTGCGACCAAAGACGACCTGCGATTAAATTCTGACAGTGTCAGAAAACTGCTACGACCTACGTCTACTAATCAGCTGATGGACGTCTATCAGTGGCGCAGGTGACAGGGACGAGCACTGATTTTCGAGTAAATAGTCATTAAATTAAAAAACGAATAGCCTAGTTTATCTTGTCATGTCTGGAGAGGTGTATATTCCTTTTTACTGTCGCAGAAAGAGGATGAACATGGACAGACTCATACAGCCATCAGAAAAGTTGTGTGTGAAACTCTGTCCAAAAAAAACAAAAAAAACCATGTGCGGACTATGATGAGAAGCGGTCGCCTACCGGAGAATATTGACGTGTTTACGCCGGGAGAGGTGACTTCGTCCTCGTTTAGATGTGCACTCATTACGTGACGGTACTGCTGTGATGTTCTCTGGTACCAATACAGGCCGTGATTTCATTTTTAAATAACGGACAACTGGCGGTACTGCTCCACTGGTGCCGGTGACTTGTGTCTGTGTGTGAAGAGGGAGAGAGGGAGGGAGGGGGGGAGGAGGGGGAGCGGGCGACCTGCGATTCAGTAGAACGATCATCGTACAGTCTGCACACGTCAAACTTGACGTCGTACCAAAGATTATTAAATGCATGTCGCACAGTGTGTCATGCAATAGTCTTATAAGACTGCTAAAATCGCACAGTGTATAGCGGGCATAAGGGGGGGCGTATCATTCTCCACACAGTGTATGGCTTTATGTGACTATCAGTATTATTCCTACTTTTTTAAAATCTTAAACCTAAGGTTCTAAAAACGAAAACATATGAACAGATATTTACCTGAATCACAGTCTGTGCAGGTTAAACATTGTTTAAGTCCAGTTGGATGACTCATAAATGTTCCATCAAGACAGGGCAGACACGATGTACTCCTGAACTCTGTGCAGTCTGTATGAACTCTACTTCCTGTTGAAAAATTAAAAACAATTTAATTTCATGTAACATGTTTCTAATGTATGAAACTGTAATTTTGAAGGTGATGATTGTAAAACAGACTTGGACTATGTCTACTACAGTTTTACTCTTAGTGCTGTCATGAAGCCAATTCCACCTTTTACAGGTCCTTCACTGACATGTCTCACTTTCACATGAATGGCACAAGTCACAGCAAAGTGATGTCATTCAGTTGGATCTTACCAGCTGGACACATGGGACAACATTCATTTCCTATCTGATACTCTGCTGGATGACATGTGAGTGTGTTTCCTCTGAAGACTCTCATCATAAGTATCTGTGAAGAACAACAAAGTATTTTGTGTCAGTGAACTTTGACCTTGAGGCCTTGTTGTGATCTCACAACTCTGCTTTACATGCAAAGAAAAAACACAGTTTGATCTGCTATAGACAAAACCCCTTTGGCTTTGGTCCAATATAAAACCTACATAACAAAGTTGTAACTAAAGATAATCATATGGATTAGTATGGATTGAGTGACAGAGTCAAAGAAAAGAAAAGACAAATGTTTCAACAATGCAAAGGAGCAGCAGCATGACATTTACTCTACTACACAGTGAACACAGGCTTTGTATTGATCAGCAATAAACTACTTTACCAGCAAAGTAGCAGCTGTCAGATGATTTCTACTAGACGTCATCTTAAGTGGCAGCTTTGTTGTTTTCTTGCTCTGTAGACACCATGTCACTGAGATCTGGGATGAGGTGAGTTTTAAAACCTGGAGAACATCTGGAAACAGAAAGTAGTATCATCTGAGTTACAGGGGGGCAGTCACTTTTTGGCAAGTGTGTGTGTGTGTGTGTGTGTGTGTGTGTGTGTGTGTGTGTGTGTGTGTGTGTGTGTGTGTGTGTGTGTGTGTGTGTGTGTGTGTGTGTGTGTGTGTGTGTGTGTGTGTGTGTGTGTGTGTGAGAGAGAGAGAGAGAAGCGCTTTTTTCATGTCGTTGATTTTTATGTTGTATTCATGTTGAATTATTTGCAAAAGTGCTGTAAAGTTTATCATTGTTGCTGTTGTTGTTATTAGCTGACAGGGCCAGTGTCAGTCATGGAGTTGATGCAGAGGGACAGGATAATGCCAGCCATAGGAGTGAGGAGGAAAACAGTGTTTGAGTTGCATGGCAAGTGTGAGCATGTACTTCAACACTATACTCTGACTGACTAATCTGGGTGTGTTGTGTTTAATGTGATTAGATCATACTGAAAATAAAGTATTTTGTTAAAATTACAGTTCCACTTTGCGTCCTTTGTGCGATCGGATGATAAAAGGCCTCTCCAAACCAAACTTCCATTTCAACCCCGGCCTGTCCCAGGCAGTAGGCTATGCGCGCACCGCAAAACAACGTGTGGGCTGGCTTGACCAAATGTTTCTAGTTGTGTGCTGGCTTGACCGCAGTAGTTTCATGAACTCACACAACAGTGTTACTTAGGATCGCTATGACCCGTTTTTCAACATAAAAATGAACGCAATTGAAAATGCAGCAGTTAAAATCTATTGTTTTTGTCTCAGTCGAGCTTGTGTGAAAAAAGTTAAAAACTAAATGCGTTAAAAGAACAAGAAATAGCCTACAAGGTTAGCAATTGGAGTTTTCCCCTGCCCCATAACAACACGCAGAGCTTTTTTTTATCCGTAGTTACATTTAAAAAACAAACAAACAAAAAAACTATTCAGTAAAGCGAAATATAGGGAAATATAGGCTATGCAACTTACCGTCGACAGTTGTCAGTCACTTCCGGTGTTGTGGCCCAACTGGTTTTAATTTAACTGGTTACCGTACTGAACAGCTGCAGCTGTTTTGCGCTCCCTCAGCAGATTCGTCACAAATTCACAAACATACACAGCATATTACCAGCGAGTTTCAAGCCGCAGTTCACATCTACTGCAGCGAATATGCTGCTGTGAGTGAGCACTAACAGTTACGTACCAGCCACATGAAAAAAAAATAAAGTGGAGAAAAAATAATCTTCACATATTTGCGTGGGTCAGGACTCGATCTCGCTTCAGCAAAAACAATTACACCACTAACCACCTGTCTAGCTCTGTGAGCCACTCAAGCGCACAGGTGATAGCCGTTTCACTGCACATCAGTCAATTACGTCAGCACAGGTAACGCTTTGACTCGAGCTGATCTCAAACAACTGGTTACCATAGTTTGCCTTGAAAATACACAGACAATGCCTCGGTGTTTATTGTTCTCTTTCCTCCAGTCTAATCAACATATTCAGCGCTCCACTCCACTCCGCACAACACTACACACTATGACAAAGCCTGTCGTGTTGAGAAAGTGATTAAATAACTCGGAAATACTGTCAAAATACGCTAAACAATATGTAAACAAAAGCGAAACACTTGAGCCACTGCGTGTAGCTACACGGTTGAAAAGTACGACTTGCATTTAATCACATTACTGTATTGCGAATGTTTTGTGTACTTACATTTCTTTACACTTCTCTACAGATCTTATAAAACGCAAAACGTATTTATTGGCATGCATTAAAAGAAATGTTCACTTGAAGTCGCCGTGGTTCGCGGAAGAGGTGATGTTACCTCTGAGTCTACTGTTTCTGCGTTGTGGCTATGATGCGTTCAAGGGAACAGGGCAGCGTCGGACGTGAGTCGATGGTCTGATGCTTTAGATTTCGTAAGGTATGTTAAAACTAGTTTGACATTCACAGAAAAAACTGACATATCTATGACAGAAAAGCATTCTGGACTAATGTTCAAATAGAGATTGATCATTGTCTTGCCATTTAGATCGCCATGGACCCAAAACTGTTTAGTTAGTTTTTTCTGTGAATGTCAAACTAGTTTTAATTAAAATGTATTAATTAAAATGTAGCCTATACCAAAGGGCAATGATAAAATATGTCGACACACGAAATCTAAAGCATCAGACCATTCTATAAATAAATTTCAAACAATCGACTCACGTCCGATGCTGCCCTGTTCCCTTGAACGCATCATACCCACAACGCAGAAACAGGTTAAAGCAGAAGTGAGTGATCCGGTCGTTTTCGCTAATGCTGCGTTCCAGGCAGGCTTTTGAAATCGTAAATTACAGCTTCAAGTCACAACTTACGACTTTGTAGCGTTCCAGGCAACCTACTCGTGTTTTTCCGACCTGTTTTACCGGTGAAAGTCACTATAACGGCCACTCGTAACTTCCGACCGGTGAACTCGTACCAGATCGAACTGGTACCACTTCACGGTCGGAAAAATACGAGTTTCCTTGAACGCACCATAACAGTCCTCGTCGCTACGTCACCACATTCACGGCGTTCCTTGGCTGCACACACAGCCCTGCATGCCGTTCTCTCTCCTCATTGGATAAAAACTGTAGGATACGATAAATGTTTTCTCTTCGGCTCAGAGCAGAGCAGAGGGACTGAGAGACCCGTGTTTCAGTCCAAACACTCTATGTAAGTGATTGCTGTCGGAAGATATAACTATTTAAGACTTATATTAACACAAATATATCACTCACTTCTGCTTTAAGTGAGAGCCATCGTGAATAGCGAGAGGGGCTATGTCTGTGTATGTGTAGGCTTTGCTGAAACTGGTGTACACACACACACACACACACACACACACACACACACACACACACACACACACACACACACACACACACACACACACACACACACACACACACACACACACACACACACACACATCCCATAGTGAGTGACTAATCAGTGATACAGCTTTAAAAAAGGTGCTTATGTGTCACATAAGTTCAATCCGTATTACCAGATACATACAGATCTATTTGTTTCTAAACATGTAACCTGTGTGTGTGTTCACAGGTCCTGGTGTGAGGATAAAGAGTTTATGTACAACAATATCTGATAGAATTTGTGAACCACTGGAAGGATACTACTGCATACACACTGTCCCTGAAGGTAACACCTGTCTGGCAGCAAGGAAACACACAAGATGTCGTCCAGGACAGTACATCAGTGAAAAAGGTTGGTTTACTTGTTCTTCAACATCATACTGAGCACCACAACAAGTCACCATGTCAGATATGCTCCACCATCACTTTCACATTGGGTCTATTCAGTGTGAACTGCTCTAGAGAAATGGTGTGAAAATTGAGTGAGTTTGTGTTTTCAAGTTGTGTCCATTTCAAAACTGTGTGAAGTTGTCAGTTAATGTGGGAGAGATGGAAATCAGTAAGTTCATCCTGAGGAGATTAGAAAATAATTAAACTGTAACATTGTCTTCACATGAACCTTTAATATTGTTGCTTCACTAAAGACTCCAGCCACATGTCGGGCCTTTGACGCAGATACCAAGTTGATGTGTTAAAGTTTTTGTTTCCACAGAAACTACAATTACAACATCTAGTTGTTTACTGTCAGGAGTATATCATACCTGATGCTTCAATATTTGTATGAAGAATCATGTCATTGTACATTCAGCATCCTGTAAACTCAACTAATATACATTGTGTGGATGTTGTGTGTGTGTTTATTTGATCTGCTGTTTGTGTCAGCCTTAGTTGTACTAGAAAGTCTTGACATAATAGTTTGTGATTATGGTCTTGTTTTGACATGTACTTCATATACACAATTGTGAATAGGTCGAATTAAGGTGGAGTTTAATGACTTTCCTGGTTTGTAATGGGTGGAGGTGATGTGTGAGATGCCAGCGGTCTGTGCGACAAGGGCCCTCTGGGACCTGGTGCCCAGGGGCCCTTGGGGTGCTAATCCAGCCCTGCTGCTCAGCGTGCTTTTTAACTCATTGAGTGCCAGCCCTTTTATAAAATGGTCAGTGCCATGTGCCAGCGTTTCGGGGCATTTTGAGTAATATTTTAAGACCAAGAGAATATTTTGTATTATGACTCTGAAAACACAAAATAGCTCAAAGGAAAGAGGAGACTCTCTATTTAACTAGGGAAAAACCATTTGTTTGTACCTTGTTCCATTCTTAATTTATCTTAAAGCAGATATCAGCTTCACGGCCGTTTCGGCTAATGCTGCGTTCAAGGCAGGCTTTTGAAACCGTAAGTTACAGCTTCAAGTCACAACTACGACTTGGTAGCGTTCCAGGTAACCCGTAGCTCGTGTTTTTACCATCCTGTTGTCTGTGAAAGTTCCCTATAACGGCCACTCGTAACTTCCGACCCGTGAACTCGTACCAGATCGAACTGGTATGACTTCACAGGAAGGAAAAACACAAAGTACGAGTTTCTTTGAACGCACCATGAGTTAGCAGCCCCCGCCCTTGTCAGGCATCAATTGGTCCTCGTGCTACGTCACCACATTCACGCGCATCCCTTGGCTGCACACACAGCCCTTCATGCCGTTCTCTCTCCTCATTGGATAACACTTGTATCCCACAAGGAAAATTTTCTCCTCGGGTTACAGCAGAGCAGAGTGACGGAGAGACTCGTGTTTAGGCTGAAATACTTCATGTAAGTGATTGCTGACGGAAAATAGGACTATTTAGGACTTATATTAACAAAAACATTCCACTGATATCTGCTTTAAGTTGAATAGAGCCTGGTTGCACCAAAAAGACCACTTTTTTTCTAGAAAGCTGAGAAAAATGCATTTTTGTGAAAGAGAGTCTCTCAAGACAAACAGTGATTTATCCGTTTTAATTTTGGCTTCAGAAACATGTAAGACATCTGAAAATTTCATTTCACATGTTTTTTCATTGTACAAAAAAAAAAAAAACTAAAATACAACAAGTAGGAGTCCTACTATGCAGAGTGATGCCTGCTCTCCTACTCCTCCTGCAGTTGCTGCCCCCTCACCCCCTCTCTGCCCCTCCCCTCTCCTACTTCTCCTCCTGCTGCTTCCCTTCGTCTCTGAAGGAGGGAGGGAGACGTCATGGCGTCTTCAGCCTCTCTGCTGGACGCGGCCGCGGCAGCGACTCACCGCGCTGATCTCTCGGTTCGTCGTCACGACGTCGGTTTACAGCAACTGGTGAAACTGACTCCGCGATCCGCTTTCGCTTCGGCATTTCGGTGCTGATCATCTAGATCAGTTTACCTTTCCTGCCTCCTCCGATCACTTCATGCTGGAGCTATGCTAATAGCACCGTGGCTAAGCTTTCCTCCAGCTCCACGTTACACTTGTTCCAGGCTCTGCCCGTCGTTTTCCTCTAGAAATAGAAACTTTTCCCAACTTTTTTTTATCTCTGTGCCGATCGCACTCGTCTTCTCCTTCCTCTTCACTTCTTGCTCTGATCTACAGTCTTCTTCGTTCTACACATCCCAGAAGCCCCAAAATTACTCACAGTGTGCGCAACAGCGTCCCCATTTACCAGCCGCAGAAAACTGCATTTGACGTATATATACGTCAATGGCACTCAAGCGTTGGATTTTGATTGACGTATATATACGTCAATGGCACTCAATGAGTTAATTGCCCCTCGGGGATAAATAAAGTTTTTTTGAATTGAAATGAATTGAATTGAACTGAGTGAGCAAGCACTACGGACCAGACACATAAATAAAAATAAATAAAACGAAGAAAATAATACTTGCTATGAGCGGGATTCGATCTCGGTCCTGCAAGAGCACGAAAAACTCTTAATCTAGCAGTTCTACTCCGTAAGCCACCATGACTCACACTGATACTACCTGTCCTTGACTATTACTCAATTACGTCAGCATCCATGTAACATTTTGATTGGGGCTTACCTGGAACAACTGGTTACCCCTGGCCACCCCTTAGCTCCGCCACCCCACTGGCCACCCCCATGGCTGGGGCATAATTTGACAAAAAACGGCTCTGCGCGCGGAACTTTAGTTCCGCCCTACCACCGTTTCCGCACGGACGCATTTTACTGCAGCACACAACAAACTTACCGCGGGAGCAGAGGAGCAGAGCAGAGCATAGCAGGAGCAGCCAGTTTGTCATAATACGCTGTCGCCAAGCAAGGACACATTTTGGAGGTAAGTTTTCTATGATCACTTCGGTCGGTTCTGGTCGAGTTTTCTTACTTGTTGACTGTGACTTTACTCCAGTTCTGAAGCATTTCAGACACATACATCTGGTAGTCTCCTTGTGGTACATTAGCGAATGGAGAGTCTGCTCTGACTGCCCTCATTAACGTTATATTATATTGTGTGTATTTTGTGATTTTTAATTCAAGTCTTTTGCAAAAATAGACATCATTATACCATTGATTAATCACCAGCTGCAATGTTTTTTCCCCCACACATTCAGCACACAATATTTTTAATAGTGACTTGCATGCTGCTACTCTCTGCAGAGCAGCATGAGCATAAACACTCAAATAATGATAGTCGTGTGATAACTTAATGTATTTTGCTGCCCGCCTTACCTGTCAGGCAAAATGAAAAGAAAAATTGCCTGCTACTTCAGTAGAAAGACAGGGAATGTTGAAAGGAGGGACAGTGGTGAGGACAGACAGGAACAGGATGAGAACACAGATCCTGTAGCTACTGCACACTGTGACTGCCTGCCGTTTCTGCCTTTTGTATCACCTATAATATAATATGTAATGATGCTTGATAAAATCATTAAGACTTACTGACAGTTTCAACATTTGTGTTTCAAACACTGTCACCACAGAACCTATGCAGGGCTCATCACAAGGTAGGTATGCCCACAGCTACTGTTCACTTTATGTATTGCAAGTAATCATTACATTCTAAGTAACAATGCTAGGTAATAAGTATAGTATAATTTAAACCCGACATGACCAAATCCTCCTATTAATATTTTATAGTGTGTGTGGTTCAACTGACAGGTGTCAACAGACAACAGACAGACCCACAGCAGGAGATGGTGAACAATGTGTTGTAAATTGTTTTCTTGTCTGTAACAACATCCATTGCATGTCTGCCCATCCTGAGGGATCCCTCCTCTGTTGCTCACCCTAAGGTTTCTCCAATTTATTTTCAACAACATTCCAGACCATCAACATATAACTGTATAACTGCATTTGTACAGTTAGCCCTTAAGCCTTGTCTATGACTGGAATCCTTATGTTGACCCAATTTGCTGGCCATTATTTGTGTGTGTTTATACTGTAGCTTGATCAGCCTATAATAAAACAACTGTTTCTTAAATTATGTCTGTGTATTCCTGATACACCAACAGAATGAGCTCATAGTGATCACTAAGCGGAGCTGATCATCTCCCGAATCCTCTCATCACAGTACGCTGTGCAGTTGTCTGTATATTGTACTACATTTGTATAGTGTAAGCATCTTTGTTACTTTACTTGCAGGAATAAGAAAAAAAGTTAGATACACTGAATATTAGTTGACCTTTTCCATCATTGCCTGCGTTTTAAATATTATGGAGGTGTGTGGTTTACAGTAGGTGACCTAAATATCGCTATATTTTACAGTGAGACATTGCCACCCCATAATGATCACATGACCATCCTGGCCACCCCACAGAAAATTTCCTGGCTCCGCCACTGGTTACCATTGCTTTGCCTTAGTAGCCTATTACCCCAACAAATGCACCGATGTTTCTTGTTCTTTTTCTTTGGGTCTGCAAACCCATTTGGTGCTACACTCCACACCGCACAACAGCATACTATGACAAAGCCTGTCGCGTCGAAGAAGTGACGACTTAACAAGGTAAATATTGTCTAAATGTGCTAAATGACATGTAAACAAAACGAAACATGCCACTATGAGTAGCCTACATGGTTGAAAAGTAGCGACTTGCATTTAATCGTGTTACTGTGTTGCGCTTATTTGTGACTCACTAGCACTCTTTAACACTTCTCTACACATCTTACAAAACACAAACTTACACATGTATTGGCGTACATTGAAAGAAATGTTCACGTTAAATCGCAGTGGTCTGAGCGAGGTGATATCATGAGGTTACAACTGTTTCTGACGGGGGAGCATGATGCGTTCAAGTGAACACGGCAGCGTCGGACGTGAGCAGACTGTAGAAAAGAGTCGATTGTTTGTAGGGTCTCTGCTTCCACAGTCAGAGAGGACATAAAAAACTGGCATCAAAAGACGCTTACCAAAGACAAACAACTTTGACATGTTACCATCACTATAGTGGACGTTCGAAGACAAAAGAAACAACATTTACAACTCGTCAAATCATAAGAAAGACCACTGCTGCACCATCTTGGGCGTGTCAACTCGTAGGACGGACGTTTAACCAAAAGAGACGTTCTTTTACCCAAAGCACTGATACAAAAACTATATGGCGCATATGTGTCCCACGTCTTCTCTAAAGTCGGTGCCCACGGGATGCCCAAACGAAATAATAATAATAATAATAATAAAAATACAAGCAAAATCAAATCATCATAGAATCAAATATTCAGAATAAGAATAAGAATAATCCAACAATATAGCTATTGACCCACAATTCATTTTTACAGTTTGCTCGGGACAAGTATTTTTTGTAAGGGAAAGGGGAAAATAGCCTTTTATAGTAATGAACATCAGGTAATACAGTCCACTCCACACTGATGGAGAGCGTATCTGTCGCTTTCATTTCACACATCAGAAACATGTTCGTAACTCTTATGCTATTGCAATTGCACAACAGGTCATGTATTTCATTTAACACCTGGCTGCAGACCTGTGTTATTGATTAACTGGAATGTATTAATCATTTATTGTGAACTAATTTTGCTGTAAATTTACGTTTTTGGTGAAAGCACAATGATTCAGATTTTCATTTATGAAACATGAAATAATATGAACCAGAAATTTAATTTGAATTTGTTTATCAAGTCAACACAGCTTTTATAACAGATAAGAGTAAGAATATAAAAACTGTAGAGGCAGCAGAATAAAAAGTTGATGTATCAACCATCACCACAGCCTTTGGGCTTTTTTGTGTTTTAATCCTTTTGAACACTTGTCTAATGTTGTTCAATAAAGTTTTCAATTCAATTCAATTCAATCACCAGCACTGACAATGACATCGGACTGATCCACTTGTTTTGTCTTGTGAGTTTGGTCCACAGTCCATTATACAAGACCATCTCCATAATGATCCATCAGGAGTCCTGAGTCAAAAGGTCAGTCTTCTCCACACAGTTGATCTCTCATGAGCTCCAGTTAGTAAATTAACTCAATATTCCTCATGTAGCTACAAAAGTTAAATCAAAGAATGAAGAAACAGAACAGGTGAAAATATTCCCAACTGGTTCACTGATTTTAGTCATTTGTCTCTGATCCTGCTGCAGTAAAGGACACACACTGCAGTCTGTTCCAGCTGTTTGTTCTTCAATATGACAACATCCAGTTTGTGATGGAATGAGCTCTCTGTCCACCAGAGGACATCAGTGAAGTTTTACATCACAGCTGGACATCCACTCTCTGCTACATCCACTCTCTGCTCCTGTGTTCGTCACAGTCAGACCGTCCATCGGCAGTAAACACAGAAATGCTGCTGGTAGAGAGACTGATACAAAACCCACTGAGACGTTTCCAGTCCGTCTGAGTGTGTCTGGATCTTGGTCACTGGTCAGTCACAAGATGTCCTGCAAAGACAATGTGTCAGTATCCTACTAGTTTATAAACTGATCCTGGAGCACATTTACTCTGCAACGAACAGATACTGTACTCTGTGTTTCAATGTTGTCTCTTATACTGTGGAGAGAAACATGTTCATTTAAAGCAGAATCCTCTGGTTCAGTTATTTAGATTCACAGAGAGACGTCAGCTCAGTCAGTGACAGAGAACAAAAGTAAGATTATGAAGCCGACTTGTTTGTTTGTTGTCACAGCATTAGCTCCATCTGTGTAGCTGATTCACCAGATGTCTTCCTCTTTTTTGTAAAATCATAATAAACAGATCAAATAACTGAGTTACTGAATAAACCAAGTATTATCATCTACTAGAGTAGTATAGCTTCTGATAGACAGTAACAAACATACCTCTTTTTGTGCATATCCATTTTTTGTTGTGCCTTAAAACAAAACCAATGAAAAACATCTTAATCAACATCATCATTTGACAGAATCATCCATTAAACTATGAAATTTTCTTTGACTTACCTGTTGGATGATTTTTCTTTTTCCTGTAAAATAGAAATCCTCCAAGGACGATCACTACAACACACAGCACAGGTACAACGCTGACCGCAATCACTGGCACATTTGAACTCTTCTTCTCTTCTCCACATTCAGCATCACTTTCAGCTGTTCCTGGTTTTATTGTCTGACCTTCTGATCCACATCTGGAATGACAGAGAGACATTTTTACAGGAAAATATAAAGAAACTACAAATTACTGCAGCTGTTAGAAACCTTATGTCTGTGTGTGATGCAAAGTGTCACTCACTGTGTGTGTGGTTGACAAGATGTAAATGTCCCATCAGAAAATGTTCCCTCACTGCAGTCAGCGCACTCGGTGTCTGTGGAGGCTGTTCCTGTACAGACACAAATAACACACATGTAGTATACTAGTAATCAAAGCTGAAACAACGCATATCACCACCTATGTTGAGGAGGAGGACACCGTCAGTTGTTTGATTTTCTCTATTGCATGTAAACTGGGACAAGGACAGAAGTCTGGCGAGACACTCAGCTGTGCATGTAAGCGAGTGTTAGACATTCTGATCCAGCTCTTTTCTCATAAAAACAAAAGCAAGATATAGTTTTACTCTACTACTGATTGCTATAAGTGCTGAAATAATCAATATGTTATTAGCTTCAGTACTTTATCCAAATATTTGAACAAGATATCCATGCTAAAATGCTAGATGGATTATCAATAATTTAAATAATCTAAAAGTATTTTAACATCTTTAAATGTTTGTCCTTTATCAACTTTCCTAACTGGAGACAGAAGATGAGTGACTGCGTGACTCTCAGACATGCTAAGACCTCTCTGATCAACAATGAACTGCAGCAATTAGATATCAGTGAAAAGGGAAATCAACCACTGAAATGTGAGCTGTGCCATCAAACACCTTATTTCACCATCAGCATGAGGGTTTCTAACCAGTACAGCAGATTAGCACATCATCCTGTTGTAACTAGAGCTCTAGAGAGGCTTGAGAGGAGATGTAAAACTAATACGACACAAATATCACAGAACGTGGACTGCTCAGACAGTTCAAATACGGGACCTTAAAACTACCAGACCAACCTTTTTTACTGATGTATTGTCCTCGTTTACAACTTTTATGTTTCTCTGCTGCCAGGCAGTTGTTTGTAGAATCAGGATCTGTGCAGTAGAATCCTTCCAGTGGTTCACAAACTGTATTTGATGTTGCTGAACATGAACTTTTTATTTTCAGACCCAGTCCTGTCAACACACACACAGAGGTTACATGAAGATAGAAAAGGACAATTACTGATGGTACAGTGACTTCTGCAAGGTGAGTTTAATTCTATCATTACTGAAAGTCCCAAACACAATTACTTGGTTATTGCTGTAAACATAAATTAAAAGACTGAGGAAAGTAGAGACACTGCAGTTTCAGCTGATTTTTAACGGCTTGTCTGCAAAAAGAAAAAAAGAAAACCAAAATAACCAGCTGGCCTCAAAGAATGTCTTGTGACAGTAAAAACAGTCTCCGTTTTCACTGGTCTTACAATATTTCAGTAGTAGCCTATTATCCATGTAAAATCACCAATATGCATTTAACTTTAATTCTAAGTTTCTGCATCTTGACAGTGACTTTGTCAAAGCAATCTCCAACACTGTGGGACTTGCAGTAATATTCCTACTTAGTGATTTCTAATCAACTTTAGGGAACTTTCCTCTAACAATAATATTACTAACAGATTTACCTTCCTCACAACTTGCACATGAAAGACATAGTTTAAGTCCAGTTGGATGATTCATGTATGTTCCTTCTACACAGGGAAGACACAAAGTACTTCTGAACTCTGTGCAGTCTGTTTTAACACGACTTCCTGTTGGGGAAAAATAGTCAGTTTATATGATATGAAAATGTGTAATACTGAGGGTGATGTTAGTTCAAGTTCTCTGCTACACAGCTTACGCTGCCTGGACCCTAATAAGAGAAATGTAATTTTATTGTTCAGTTGGATCTTACCAGGTGGACACATAGGACAACATTCACTTCCTATCAGGTACTCTGCTGGATGACAGGACATACTTCCTCTGAAGAATCTCATCATGAGCATCTGTGAGGAATTAGACAGTTTTCAGAGCACTGTACACAACTCTAACACAAACAACTGCAGTTTGAAATGGTTTTAATATTTTGAAAGGACATTATCAAGGATTTAAGGAAAATTACTGTCATGTCATTGTATGTGAACAACAAATGAAGGAATAAAACTGTGGCAGTAGATGGTCTGAACTGTGTGCACAGCGCTCACTGAATTTAGTCACATGTCCTTGATACAGCACTTTCAAACCTTACATGGTGCTGTCCACCTGTGATTAGAATACCTAAAAGTTTATCTGAGGTGTAGAAACAGCTGTTTATGGTTTTTCTCTCTTGGGATAAGAAACTGACCCGTGTCTCTATGATCTCAACTTTTTTATAACTACAGAAGGGTGTGAGAAGTGTTAGCAGAAGCAGTGTGCTGAAGAGTTGAGTCATGAAGAGATTCTTAAAGGGATAGTTCAACATTTTGGCAAATTGACCCATTGCCATAATCCCTAGTCATAGCAGTAGGTTCGTTACCTTTAATTGTCGGTGCAAGCTAATTTTAGAACGGCAGAGCAGAGCCGCGAGCTGCTCAGAGCTACGCTACGGAGGCTCATGGGATTTCTTGGTTTCTCTCATCAAACTCATCAAATACAAAATCCCAAAACTCCAAAACGGTTTCGTGGACAAGTTGTGACCTGCACATTCACCACACTATGAGATAATAATGGAACGTTATGAAACGGAGCCGTTTTCGAGGTAATACAGGGTAAATAAATACAAATGAAAAACTGTTCCTGAAGGCAACACGCATCAGCGGTTTTGCATGAATTTCCCTCTAAAACAACTCCGTCTCGTAACGTTCCGTTATTATCTCATAGTGTGGTGAATGTACAGGTCACAACTTGTCCACGACAGTGTTTTGGAGTTGTTGGGTTGTGTATTTGATGAGTTTGATGAGGGAAACCAAGAAATTCCCTTAGCCTCCATAGCACAGCCCTGAGCAGCCTGCCGCTCCGCCGCTCTAAAAATAGCTTACACCGACAAATAAAGGTAACGAACCTACTGCTATGACTATAGGGATTATGGCAATGGGCCAATTTGCCAAAATGTTGAACTATCCCTTTAAGGATAAATAACAACCTAGTGGTTAGCACTGTCCCCTCACAGTCAGTAGGGTGAGATTCTCAGGCCTCTGGCCTTTGGGTGAGGTTTTTATCTTCTTGTTGTGGTACTTCAGCTTGTGCTTGACCAGAGACAAGCTTATTAGAATGGTAACCAGTGGCGGCTGGTGGTGAAATTCGTTGGGTGGGCTAACAAATAAATTATAGCTACCCACATGGTTAAAGGTAGGGAACAGTTCCAGCAGGCCACTTTTTGAAAATACACAAGTCAAAAGTCCAAAAGTCCTTTCCTCAGACTGCTGTTCAAGCCACACATCCAGAGCTCAGGGACAGGCAATGCTTTATCTCTCTTTGTGTTTGTGTGTGTGTCTCTCATTATAGATATGACATTTATCCTGCTACACAGTGAACACAGGAATCTGTGATGATCTGCAATAAACAACTTTACCATCAAAGCAGCTGCCAGATGATTTCTCCGAGGCGTCATCTTATAAGGCAGCATTGTTTTTTTCTTGCTTTGTAGACACCATGTCACTGAGATCTGAACATCTGAAAGTAGAAAGAAGATCATGTAAAATCAGCAGTGACCAGTAGATCACCCAGTTCCTGTGGGTCACTGGGATCAGGTGGTAACACATCAGTTTCTGTTCTGTTTTAAAAAGGAACTGGTTTGAAACTGTCTCAGCCAATGTTTTATTTTCTGTTGAGAAAACAGAATCTGCTGCTGCTGCTGGTTCAGTTCATTACTCTGATAAAAGTCTGTTTACAGCTCTCTGACAGAGCTTGTCAAGTTTTACATCATTACATGAACATGATAAGTTGAAGATAAATCATCTTGTGTTTCTCAAAGAAGATTTTCAGTGAAACTGAAAGTTTACAGTGAACAACAACGCTGGGATTATAAATAAACAACAATGATGATTTGTTACCCATAAATTGAACACGTCATACCCAATAATGTTGCAATCGCAGGGCGGGGTAGCGGGTAGCGGGGAGCGGGGAGGGTGGGGGGGGGGGGGGGGGGGGGGTAGCCTACTGCCACTCAAAAAATCCTAGCGGAAACGCTGTAGGTCATTCCATGAAATCGGTAACTTAACTTACCTTTCAAAGTACACAGTTTGCCCTTTAGCTAGCATTTATTTCAGCTAGCAATGGGCAAATTAGCTTGAAATAGTCAACCCTGTTACTGTCAACCCTGTTACCTTTACAGTGTAGACAATAGAATGTGTGTCCTGTCATCTATTACTCTTGTCAACCCTGTTACCATAACGTCAACCATGTTGTTGTCATTAATTTGATAAAAATGTTTTTAAAAAATGGTGTAACAGACTGTTCTGTGTTTATGTGTGAAAAGGAGGTGTGTCCCTCTGAGTTGCCGTAGGGCGGAAATAAGTTCGCGGGGTTTACCGCTGGTGTGTTTAGGTGTCTCGGTCTGGAGGAATAAAGTGAGCGGAGCTGCTACTGGACACGCTATCTTGTCTCATGTCCCGTTTATTGTTTTCTACATCACTACAGTATAGGCGAACCCAGAACGCTCGGCTACATTGGTGGCAGCGGTGTTCTTCTGTGAACCGCTGTTTGTGTTTCTCGGTGAGTTTAGTCTGTTGCGGCGCCGTGTCTGTGTTTATTAGTTTAGCTGCCCCAGTATAGCTAGCTGGCTAACCTCGCGCGGTGCTTTGAAGACGGTGCGCTACGTTGTCGACATGTGGCGTGCGGACGAGGACCCTTTTAAACCCGGTACGAGCATGCTTGGCAGATACTCACCGGGCGGAGATGTTAAAATCGACCTGCCTGCTCCTTTCACCGGTGACGGGAGCCAGAGTTTCCTCAGCTGGGTGAGGCAGTTGGAGGTGGCCGTCAGCGCCACGGCGGGGAGCGGCCGCGGCTGTAAGGAGGAGCTGGTGAGGATTCTTCCTACTCGTCTCGGCAAGTCCGCTTTTCTGCTGTGGGACAGCCTCCCTGATGCAACCAAGTCGGATTATGCTGCAATTAAAGAGAGACTTGGAGCAGCATTTGGACAGAGACAGTTAATGGACCGCTTCAGAGCCAGCCTGTCGGCCCGTGTGCGTGCGTCTGGTGAGAGCCTGGAGGTGTACGCTGCCGATGTGAGCCGGCTGGTCGCGGAGGCATTTCCGGATTATGGTGATGTTGCACAGCGGGAGGAGAAGTTTCGGCGCTTCCTGGCTGGTCTTGACCCTGCGTTGAAAGCCAAGTGTTTGGAGCTGGGCGCCACGGACTTGGAGGAGGCTTTGCACGTGGCGGAGCGATGTGAGAACGCCAGAGTGGCCCTACAGAGAGACTATGTGAGTACTGCTGCTGCTGCCTACGGTGGTGGGGGCCCATCTGTACAGTCCGTGTCGGTCTCTGAGGGTCTCCAGAGAGCTGTTGAGAAGCTAACAGAGGACATGCACACCATGAGAGTGGACATGAAAGAACTGCATGAGGAAAATCAGAGACTGAGAGCATGGAATACTGACATGAGGGGGCGAAGGCTTCGCTCGCCCTCAGGAGGACGCTGTAGCTGTACCTGTGGTGAGTGGGGCTGCCAGGTGAGGGGCTCTCGTGAGGAACACCGTGGCCGCTCCCCCGATTCTGGGCAGTTCCCACGCCAAGGTGGTTTTCAGTCTCGTGGCTATCGTTCAGATCCTGGCGTGCCCCCCACCTCTAAGCCACCTGGGGGTAGAAGCCCTAGCCCAAGCTGGCGTGCCAGACGCGAGGACGAGCCTAGGCGACGTGGTGTGCACTTCCTGCCACGACAGCAGGATGCTGACAACGACCATCAGGGAAACGGCCGGTAGCTGGTGTTGAGGCCCAAACACCAGCCGCTCCTATGGAGGGCCCCTTGAGCCATGACTTCTCTAATGACATTACTTGTATGGATTATACTGGCCACTCAACTTCTTTCGTCAGGGGTGTGGTTGAAGGTGCCGAGGTTCCCATGTTGGTGGACTCAGGGGCCTCGGTGTCACTGATTAGTGCGGACTTCCGTATGTCAGTCCCAGCCCTGCGAAACAGGCCCCTGAAAAAGAACTATATTGACTCTCGGGCAGTTAATGGACAAATGTTAGACACACTAGGTACCAGTGAGGTCACCTTCCGCCTGGGCCCGACCTGCTGGCAGCACACTTTCCACGTGCTAAGGGAATCCACCCAGTGTGTTCTGCTCGGACTGGACTTTCTGGCTAAGAATCATGCATTACTGGACTTGGGACGAGGTGTGTTACAACTATGGGACGTTTCAGTGCCCCTGCTTCGGGGTGGAGAGTTGGTCCCACGTTGTTGTAACGTGTCCCTCGCTGATGTCATGACCATTCCCCCGCTGAGTGAGGCTCTGGTGCCGGTGAACATTCTCACCCCTGCTGGAGCTGGTCAGCCTGCTGCGGACTTCGAGGGATATCTGGAACCCAACATTCCAGAAACAACAGGACTGGTGGTTGCTCGTACTGTGAACAGTGTGAGGAATGGTGTGACCTCAGCCCGCATCCTCAATCCCACAGGGGAGGCGGTTGAACTCAAACGGGGACTACACCTGGGTGAGTTTTACCCAGTTGAGAAGAAAGACATTTTTGTGCCGCCTTGTGTCGCTGACAGTCATCCAGCTGTGCCGCCGGCTGCTGCAGGCCCTGTCTCCTTGGAGGAGTCTCCTGTTACAGCTGAGCAGAGGGCCGAGCTGGCTGATCTGCTGCAGAGGTTCACTGATGTTTTTAACCTGTGCGACAGAAACACGGGCAGGTGCACACTGATCAAACACCATATAAGGACTGGGGACCACCCCCCCGTGAAACAGCGTGCTTATCGTGCATCACCTGAGAAACGGACAGAGATTGAACGTCAGGTGGCTGAGCTGCTGGCTGATGGAGTTGTGGAGGAGAGCTGTAGCCCCTGGGCATCTCCAGTGGTGCTTGTGAAGAAGAAAGGGGGACAGTGGCGGTTCTGCATTGATTATCGTCGTCTGAACGCAGTGACGATCAAAGACTCACACCCCCTCCCGCGAGTGGATGATAGCCTGGATGCCCTGGCTGGTTCGGTCTGGTTCAGCACACTTGACTTTTCGAATGGCTACTGGCAGGTAGAAGTGGCTGAGGAGGACCGCGAGAAAACAGCTTTCACGACCGGCCGGGGCCTGTATCAGTGGCGGGCTATGCCTATGGGTCTGACAAATTCTCCAGCCACGTTTCAACGCATGATGGAGCTCATCCTGAGGGGCCTGCCGTGGCACATTTGTATGGTATATTTGGATGATATACTGATTTACAGCCGTACATTCACAGAACACCTCCTTCATTTGGATGAAGTCCTCTCCAGGATCCAACGGGCGGGCCTGAAGTTGAATCCCAGGAAGTGCCACTTTGCCAGGGACCATGTTGTGTTCCTGGGCCATGTGGTCTCCAGGGATGGTCTCCAGCCAGACCCACGGAACACTGATAAGGTGAGAACTTGGCCAACCCCCCGCACCCCGTCAGAGGTCAGGGCCTTTGTGGGTCTATGCTCCTATTATAGGAGATTTGTGCGTGGTTTCTCCCAGCACGCTGCGCCACTGAACCGGCTGGCAGGGAAGAATGTGCCCTTTGAGTGGTCAGCTGAGTGCGAGGCGGCGTTCACCTACCTCAAGCAAGTGCTTACTTCCTCTCCGGTGGTTACGCTACCTAACTTTGCACTTCCTTTCAAGGTGTACACCGACGCCTCTAAAGACTCTGTTGGGGCAGTGCTGGCGCAGGACGAAGAGGGTTGTGAGAAGGTGATAGCTTACGCCAGCCAGGCCCTCACACACACACAGAAGAGATGGTCCACCTTCGACAGGGAATTATGGGCTGTGGTGTGGGCAGTGCGTGAGTTCAAACACTATGTCGGACTGTCTAAATTCTCCATCATCACTGATCATCGCCCTCTGCTGGGCCTCAGGCGCATGGCTATTGATAATGACCCTACGGGACGAAGAAGTAGGTGGGTGCTGGAGTTGGACCCGTTTGACTGGTTCATGGTTCACAAGGATGGCTCCCGCCACAAAAATGCTGATGCTCTGTCCCGCCGGCCCGTGTCCCCTGACCCGGTCGAGCCAAATGCTCCTGCAGCTGGACTGTACACTGTGGCCTCAGTGGAGGCATCTGATCACTCTCTGCCTGCAGACGGGGCACAAACGGAGCCCGTTCCTGTTTATTCACTCTGTGGTAGTGGAGCTGAATTGCAGTCACTACAGCGTGAAGACCCTGACATTAGCACTGTGTTGACCTGGTTGGAGCAGGGCATGGTGCGGCGGCCTCGTAGACTCCCCAGGGAGTCCTCTGCCAGCTTGAGGAAGCTATGGACTGAGTTTCACCGTCTCTCTGTGATGGAGGGGCTGCTGTGCCGCACGGCGTTGCCTGAAACCACGGGGGAGAAGCGAATTCAGACTGTTGTTCCTGCAGCCATGGTGCCGGAGCTCCTTCAGCAGTTACATGGGGGGCCAGCGGCTGCACACTTTTCCGCTGAACGTGTGTGGGAAAAGGCCAGGCAATCCTGCTACTGGCCCTTCATGTTGAGAGACATAAGACAGTGGTGTGAGCAATGCAGGGCCTGTCAGACTCGCAGACGCCCAGTTCCAGGGCCGAGGGCTCCCATGGGAGGGGCCCAAGTTGACCGTCCTCTGCAGAGGGTGGCCGCAGACATCCTGGAGCTACCCATGACTTCTCGGGGGAACAGGTACATCTTAGTTGTGGAGGACTACTTTACTAAGTTTGTTGCCCTGTATGCTTTACCGAATCAGACAGCACACACAGTCGCACGCTGTCTTTTTGAGGATTATGTGTTGGTGCATGGTGTCCCTGAAATCCTGCATAGTGACCAGGGCCGTCAGTTCGAAGCTGAGGTGATTCAGAGCCTCTGTCAGTGGCTGGGGATTAAGAAGACGCGCACCACTGCCTATAATCCAAAATCTGACGGCATGGTGGAGCGTCACAACCGGACTTTGATCGATCAGCTGGCTAAGATGTTGCTTTCTCATGGGGGTGAATGGGACACTTATGTGAAGCAAGCTGCCTTTGCATATAACACCTCTAAACATGCCAGCACCCGGTTCACCCCCTTCTACCTCATGCACGGACGTGAGGCACGGGTTCCTGCGGACGTGCTGGTGCCCACTAGTGCATGGGACTCCCGGGGCACTGGGTCCCAGATGGATTATGCATCCACCATTGCAGAGCGGCTGGAGTCAGCCTTCAGCACAGCCAGGCTTAACTCTGCAGAGGCTCATGAGAGACAGAAACTGTACTATGATGAGAGTAGCTGCCACCGTCCCTATGGTGTAGGTGTGCTGGTGTGGCTGAATAATCCAACGGAAAGCCGTATGAAGCTGGCACCGCACTGGAAGGGCCCATATCGGGTCGTGCAAGTGCTGGTTTCTGGTGGAGAAGCTGCACTAACATATCGCATCATCAACCCCCTCGACCCGATGGAGCGGGCGCAGGTGGTTCATCATGACAGACTGAAACCATACACTCTGCCATTGCCTGCACAGACTGTTCCTGCCACACCTGTGGCCTTCATGTCTCCTCCTGCAGTCGAGTCTTCACCAGTTCACCAGCTCCCACAAAGCGGGGATCAACCTCAGGCTGGTGAGTTGGACAATGGACTGTGTGGGAACTTGCCGGAGCTCAGATCTGGACGGTCTCGCAGGGGGAGAGTGGTGCGACCTCCGTCCCATTTGCAGGACTTTGTCATGTTTTGAAGTTACTGTGTTCTGGGCTGGGCAATGCAATTAAGCCTTTCACGCTAAAAAAAAAAAAAAAAAAAAAAAAAAAGTTTTTGTTAATTTTCTTTCAGGCTAGGTTTCATGTGTATAGCCTCCAGGTGTTGCATGAATGTTTAGCAGTATTTGTACATGTGTACGTTTGGACCACTTGTTGCAGGGTGACAGTATAGTTTACACTTAACCACTGCTTAGAAGGTTTACAGTCCAGGTAATTGTAGTTGTATATTTTAATTATCTGTATTTACTATATTCTGGTCCTTTTGGAATTACAGGTAATAGGAAGTTTTGGGGGTATTCTCCCCATGTGTTTTTTTTTATTTTTTTTACAGATGGGGTTGTTTTGTCCCTGGTTCTGTTTTAAGTGAAACGTGGACGTTTCTTATTGAGGGTGGGACGTGTGTAACAGACTGTTCTGTGTTTATGTGTGAAAAGGAGGTGTGTCCCTCTGAGTTGCCGTAGGGCGGAAATAAGTTCGCGGGGTTTACCGCTGGTGTGTTTAGGTGTCTCGGTCTGGAGGAATAAAGTGAGCGGAGCTGCTACTGGACACGCTATCTTGTCTCATGTCCCGTTTATTGTTTTCTACATCACTACAGTATAGGCGAACCCAGAACGCTCGGCTACAATGGTATTTCAACTGTTACCATTATAATTAAAAATAGACTATATAGCCTATAGAAAAAATTCTCAATAAACTCTAATTAGAAATACTGTAGCCTATATTGTAAAGTTATTGTCGGTAACAGGGTTGACAAGATTAGGAAAACATTAAAACTGTAATAAAATATGGAATTTCACAGCCTGAGATGGCACAACATCATTTCTTGTCATTTTAAACTTTCTTTGGCTACTTAAAAAAACAGCAATTAAATACAGTTTAAATTTTAACTTTTCAAAGTTGAAAAGTTACCGATTTCATGGAATGACCCGTTTAAAGGTGTACAGAAATGGCCGTTTGTCCTGTTTGTCGCGCCGAGTTGTCACGAGCTGCAACACGAGTTTACCCGAGTGAGGAAAACGAATTTGATTGGTCGTTATCGAGCGGGCGGGATATTCAAAGCTTGGGGTGAGACCGAGCTCCGTGTGTGTGTGCGTGTCTCAGACGTTTGAATGACGGATGACGGATCCAATATCAGTGGCTAGTGAATCGTGTACAGGCTGACGTATAATCCGTGCGCCTGCATTATCCAATGCCGGAAAAAAAATACACACTTTCATCCCGGATTTACTCAAAAATAGAATTTTGCACAAAGTTTGGCCTACATCGTCTAAAAGATGAGTTATCACATTAATTTTATGACCCAAAGTGGGCTCAAATTCAATTTTCTTTTCTGTATACCTTTAACCTTTCTTCATTATTTCTGTCAGAAGAAGCTGCGCAGGTTTGACAGCAGCAGCCTCAGGCTGACTGCTGTCCCCTGTTACTGACTGAGACAAAACACTCACTGAACAACAGCGGACGTAGCAGAGACATTACAACCAACGAAGAAAACAAGATTGTGCTGAGCAGTTTTATGAACCTTAACATTAAGAAGCGCCGAGAGTTTTCACTTGCGCTATAACAACAAACCGAGACCAGTTCTTTATATTGTAGTTTAACAAATTAACAGCGTGGATTTCTGTTGCAACGACTTACCATCGCTCATACGACACATCTGCGTAGGCCTTTCAGGCTACTTCACAGTCGCCTCGGAAATATGGGCTTCACTGGGTAGTTTTGGGAAGGACTGGTTATATTCAAAATCGTAAAAGGTGCTGATTTCTAGAAGCAATGAGACCAGGAGAAGTCTACTCCAATCCAGCTGCTTTATTCCAGTCAGTGTATATTTCACTAAAGCTGAACTTTGCCCGGGAGCAGCCACTGATCCCAGCAGCTCCACTGATGTTTTAATTCTGGTGTAACACGACTGTAACTGAAACGTGTGTTGACTTTGTCTGTTCTATGTCCTACAACAGGATTGTTGTGCATGGGGAAAGATTTGCCGGAGCACTTGTGCCTCTTTCAGCCAAAACGTTTAACTTCCAAACAGAGTACCACCTCACGGAGGAGCAGGTAACATGACTACATGTTTCAATAGCTGTGTGTCAGTTCATGGGCTGCATCTAATGGAGACTGTGGCCTTTATTGCGATGACAGAGCTTGATGGTCACATTGAAATAAATTGGATGGCTTAGAGGATTAGCTGTCTAACTGAGCTGGAAATCAAGCTGAGAACAGTGATGGTGGGGCATCTACTGCTGGCTCTGTCTTTCTACCTTCTTGCCTCACAGCAAGAAAGTTATAGGTTCAATCCCCTGGGCCTAGACTTTCTGTGTGGACCTTGCATATTCTCCCACTGCCTGCATTTTCTTCAGCTTCCTCCCTATGTTCAAAGACATTCTCACTTATGTGACTGATGACACTTACAGTGGGTACACCTTGGACAAGGCTGCCCTTGCCCCATGTCAGCTGGGAGTTGCTCCATTCCCCCACGGGCATGGCCCATCGTGGACAAGTGTTATAGACAATTAATTGATGTTTGTGACATATTCAGATTTAGCTGAGACATTGATAAGAAATTATATAAAATGATGGTGCAAGTATGATGCTAATATATCAGCATGTTTTCTTGTGTGTTTTTATCACACATTAAAAATAAAAGATACCAACTCTAGATCATATAACACAGCTGTAAAGCATGGGGCACGCATTTCCTTACATGGCACATTGACAGTGTGTCTACTGACCTGTTAACAGCTACACACACATACCATACATCCGTGTTTCTGGCCTTTGTGTCAGTGTTATCTACTGTTATTGTAGTTTTATTACCAGCTCATGATGGACCCTGGGATCTGCCTTACCTTGAGCATTTAAATCTTCATTTCCAGAAAAGTTGTTTTTGTTGAAATGCAACAGCCTTGTGCAGTCTGCCTTTAAGGATGCAGCCCGTGTTGAGACACAGCTACAGTAATGTGTGACTTACTGAACTCACAAACCCAGTTACTGTAAATCCCTGAGTCTATTTATGAATCTGTTCTTGATCTGCTGAGGTTTGTTAACGTTCTCCTGGTTTCTGCTCAGGCGCTGGAGGTCAGTGACCACTACCCGGTGGAGGTGCTGCTGAAGGTCGACAGGTCCAACTGGTTCTTCAGTGGTGCCACGTCTTTGTCATTAACTGGCACAAATCAGAAAACAACTCTTTTGAAGTTTATTTCTTGGTTTGTCCTAAGCCATCTTGTCTCCCAAGTGTTTACTCGGTAGTTTTATAATGAATAATACACACAGATTTATGTCAGGTAGTTTACTTTATGAACTGATGAGAACTTAAGGAATTTTCTAACCTGCCAGATATCACCAACCACACTCCACATGGATGGTCAGCCATGATGGACTCAAAGCTTTCAAAACATTTCACCATATTGCACATTAATTAGTCTACCAGTGTATCTTACAATGTCAGAAATCTGTTCACTTTTATTCTCTGTTCTTTGAATTTAGGAAAATTGCACCCTTAATTCATTTCCTCAAATTGGTCCAAGTTAAAGAGGAGAGCACATGATTAGAAAATGCCTCATTGCTGAAAGCCATAACTACAGTTTATCAACTATATGACAGTATAACTATACTGTCAGTGTATTGAAAGTCAGTATTGAACAAATAGTCATTAAAGTGAATAGAATTGATGCACTAAAATAAGTAAAAGCAGCTCATGAATAACTAATATCATGGGATGATTTGTAAAGTAAGCTCTCTGTAACATGATGCTATAATCTAAGGGTGGGGGTGGGGTTAAGTCTTATATGCAGTATGAACAATGCACTTTGCACAATTTGATTTTATTTGATTCCATTGTTCTGTGTAAAATAAATTGAGTTATTTTTACTACTTCTGTTGTTTTCTCTCATTATCACAGGATTTTCTTTCACGTGGCCCATTGTCATCTGCGTTTCCACCCAGGCCTTAAATCCTGGGGAGATTATGCATTTTAGTCTTATAGTCAATTACACATACAAGAGCAAAGACTTCATGTCAAACACATAATTTGATGATGCATGGTGGAAAAACAAGGATCTAGAAGCAGTGTTAGGCAAATTACTCTATATTTAAATTACTGATTACTCCTTTAAAAGTAGCCTATCAAGTTACTGTTCTGATTCCTTTATTTTTATTTAAATGTATCAACTATTGAAAAAAAGGGCACAAGTAAAGGCTATATGCCGCTGGCTGAAATCCAGGAAGTAGTGGTACTTCCTGGTTGGTACTACCTGAATTTCAGCCAGCCAGGTGTGTCTGATTATTGTTTTGAGGTCAGACACACCGGGATTAATCAGTTTGGCCAATCATGTACAACAGGAAATAAAGGAGCTGGCTGAAATTCAGGTAGTACCAACCAGGAAGTACCACTACTTCCTGGATTTCAGCCAGCGGCATATAGCCTATTGCATCATTATTATAATCCCCTGACTTGTTATTCTGAGAAGTGGGAGAATTTTGTAATGTTTCTGTAATTGTTCTTGAGTCATTAACAAGTTTTAAAGATTTCTCTCTTTTTTTAACTATAGAATTTTGTTAGTCTACGCTCTTGTTTTAGTGTTGTGGCAATTCTCATTTACACAAACACATCATCAAACCTTGTCTTTCTGTCTTGTTAAGATCCACAGCACTCACCGGCATGAGATGAATGAATGAGGTCGCTCAGAGTAAATGAGGTGACAGATTTAATACAGTTTTGTGAGTTGTATATCATCTGTCAAGGTTACATACTCTGAGCTGAGACAGACAGAAGCATCCTATGACATGATATGCAATGTTACGGGTCCAACATTGTTGGACCACGTTTCAAATACAGTTCTGTTGGAACAGATATAATGCAGCAACAATGAAGACACACAGTGCTTATTCTTGTGTACAGGTTGGATCTGTATTCATTTTTTACAAATTCAAAACACAATTAAACATCATATAGCCTATCTGAATCTCTCCATCTCTTTATTTCAGACAAACATTTTACAAAACCTGTTTCATGTTAGTTAATCAAAAATGTGAGAACATCTGAGTGCACAAAACCATCTGCTGTGTAAAACACCTCTGCCTACCCGCCTGCTAGGCAAAACACAGGGCAAAGAGACAGTGACACACCCACAAAGTGGTGTGTGCAAAGACAGTAATGTCTTTGGTGTGTGTCTGCCCGCCATCAGGTGAACTAAATAAACTCAACCCATAGAAAAATAAGAAATTATTTTTTCCACTCATTGAATGAAACTTAGGCTACATCAGTGTGGTGACACAGTTTTTGGGTTCTCAGAGATCAAAGTCAGGACAATGTGAGCTTGATTATTTTGGCTTTCATAAGGATACAAACAATAAAAACAAAAAACTGTTTATAAGCACTGTCTAACCAAGTGCCTGAGGTAGTAACAATCTACTTAACCCATATAAAGCCAAAGCATTTCATACAGTATGGGAAGTGCAATGTGTTTAACTTTGTGCTTCTCTCTGTGTAGCTTTTAATGAACCTGATGAAGCGCAACATTATGAATAACACAAATTATTATTTTGGAAACATCCACTTGCTTTGTCTTTGAAATTAGTTATTGCACAAGAACAGGGCAACCGTCATCAGGCAAGTTTTATTTCACAGGTGGGCACTGGTAACCTCAGTCTGCTCCTCCCTGTATTTCAGTAGCTTTAATTCTGTCCCTTGCAAAGACAATGTGCCAGCATCCTACTGGATTATAACTGGATCCTGGAGCACATTTACTCTGCAGTGAACAGACACTGCCTCTCTATTGTTTCAGTGTTGTCCCTATAACTGAGGAGAGAAATATGTCCATTAACAGCAGAAATCCCTGAGACGTCAGCTCAGTCCGTAACAGAGAACACAAGGAAGATTATAAGGCTGACTTACCTGCAGATGGTGTTGCTAGTGGCATCATCAGTATTCCTGGTCCATTAGGTCTGTTTCCCTATTTGGTGAAATAACAATACAGACATGAAATTATTGAATTTGACAAGTATCACAAGTATTGTAATCAACTTAAGTGAATATACAGCTTTCGAAAGGGAGTAATACCCGAGGGATTCTTTTTCTTCCCCGGACGATGACAAAACGCCTACATGACATATGAAATGAAATGAAAACATCTTAATCAATATCATCACCTGGCAGAATGATCTATTACTGTAAACCATAACACTTTCTTTGACTGCACACAGATCTTACCTTGTTTCCATTTCCTTATGAAAAGGTAAACCAGTACAGCAATGGCCATCACACCCATCACACCCATCACACCCAACACCCCACCCACTATCACCGGCACATTTGAACTCTCCTCTTCTTCACATTCAGCATCACTCTCAGTAGTTCCTGGTTTTATCAGTTGTCTTCCTGATTCACATCTGGAATGACAGAGACATTTTGACAGGTAAATGTACAGAAACCACACATTCACTGCAGCTGTTAGAAACCTTGTGTCTGTGTGTGATGTGAAGTGTCACTCACTGTGTGTGTGGTCGACAAGACATAAATGTCCCATCAGAAAATGTTCCCTCACTGCAGTCAGAGCACTCAGTGTCTGTGGAGATTGTTCCTGTACAAACATAAATAACACACATTGAAACTAGTTACAGTAATAATGTATCGTGACAGAATCCGTGTTTATATGATTTTATATATGTTTTTACAGTATATCATTACATTTCATCAGACCATTCTGATACTCTGCAGATTAAAAACACTGGTAACTGAAAATCAAAGTGACTGTTCGTTCTTTAATATTTGATGAACTCTGCTGCAGCTTTTTTTCTCATAAGAGCAAAACAAGAAGGATTTTAATTCAGTGTAAAGGAGAAATTACATCAGTTTCATGAACAAACCAACTACTGTGGTTTAGTGAATGTATATTGGTTGAGTTTACATGATGCTGAATGTACAGTGACATGACCCCACACTGAAATAGTGTAATGGTTATTAACTTTGATTCTTCATACAAGTATTGAAGCATCAGGTATGATATACTCCTGACAGTAAACAACTAGATGTTGATCATCTAGTTGTTCTGTACGTTACAGAAACTGTAGTTTCTGTGGAACCAAAAACTTTAACACATCAACTTGGTATCTGCGCCAAAGGCCCGACATGTGGCTGGAGTCTTTAGTGAAGCAACAATATTAAAGGTTCATGTGAAGACAATGTTACAGTTTCATTATTTTCTAATCTCCTCAGGATGAACTTACTGATTTCCATCTCTCCCACATTAACTGACAACTTTACACAGTTTTGAAATGGACACAACTTGAAAACACAAACTCACTCAATTTTCACACCATTTCTCATGAGCAGTTCACACTGAATAGACCCAATGTGAAAGTGATGGTGGAGCATATCTGACATGGTGACTTGTTGTGGTGCTCAGTATGATGTTGAAGAACAAGTAAACCAACCTTTTTCACTGATGTACTGTCCTGGACGACATCTTGTGTGTTTCCTTGCTGCCAGACAGGTGTTACCTTCAGGGACAGTGTGTATGCAGTAGTATCCTTCCAGTGGTTCACAAATTCTATCAGATATTGTTGTACATAAACTCTTTATCCTCACACCAGGACCTGTGAACACACACACAGGTTACATGTTTAGAAACTAGATCTGTATGTATCTGGTAATATGGATTGAACTTATAACACCGTGACACATAAGCACCTTTTTTAAAGCTGTATCACTGATTAGTCACTCACTATGGGATGTGTGTGTGTGTGTGTGTGTGTGTGTGTGTGTGTGTGTGTGTGTGTGTGTGTGTGTGTGTGTGTGTGTGTGTGTGTGTGTGTGTGTGTGTGTGTGTAAGGGGGGGCGTATCATTCTCCACACAGTGTATGGCTTTATGTGACTATCAGTATTATTCCTACTTTTTTAAATCTTAAACCTAAGGTTCTAAAAACGAAAACATATGAACAGATATTTACCTGAATCACAGTCTGTGCAGGTTAAACATTGTTTAAGTCCAGTTGGATGACTCATAAATGTTCCATCAAGACAGGGCAGACACGATGTACTCCTGAACTCAGTGCAGTCTGTTTTAACTCTACTTCCTGTTGAAAAATTAAAAACAATTTAATTTCATGTAACATGTTTCTAATGTATGAAACTGTAATTTTGAAGGTGATGATTGTAAAACAGACTTGGACTATGTCTACTACAGTTTTACTCTTAGTGCTGTCATGAAGCCAATTCCACCTTTTACAGGTCCTTCACTGACATGTCTCACTTTCACATGAATGGCACAAGTCACAGCAAAGTGATGTCATTCAGTTGGATCTTACCAGCTGGACACATGGGACAACATTCACTTCCTATCTGATACTCTGCTTGATGACATGTGAGTGTGTTTCCTCTGAAGACTCTCATCATAAGTATCTGTGAAGAACAACAAAGTATTTTGTGTCAGTGAACTTTGACCTTGAGGCCTTGTTGTGATCTCACAACTCTGCTTTACATGCAAAGAAAAAACACAGTTTGATCTGCTATAGACAAAACCCCTTTGGCTTTGGTCCAATATAAAACCTACATAACAAAGTTGTAACTAAAGATAATCATATGGATTAGTATGGATTGAGTGACAGAGTCAAAGAAAAGAAAAGACAAATGTTTCAACAATGCAAAGGAGCAGCAGCATGACATTTACTCTACTACACAGTGAACACAGGCTTTGTATTGATCAGCAATAAACTACTTTACCAGCAAAGTAGCAGCTGTCAGATGATTTCTACTAGACGTCATCTTAAGTGGCAGCTTTGTTGTTTTCTTGCTCTGTAGACACCATGTCACTGAGATCTGGGATGAGGTGAGTTTTAAAACCTGGAGAACATCTGGAAACAGAAAGTAGTATCATCTGAGTTACAGGGGGGCAGTATTGGCAAGTGTGTGTGTGTGTGTGTGTGTGTGTGTGTGTGTGTGTGTGTGTGTGTGTGTGTGTGTGTGTGTGTGTGTGTGTGTGTGTGAGAGAGAGAGAGAGAGAGAGAGAGAGAGAGGAAAAAGATATGAGCTCCTGAAATTTTTCACTTTTTATCGTGTTTTCACTTTGAAATATCTGATTTACAAAGCAAATTTACAAACATAAAGTGGTTGGAAGGCACACTCAACCACTTGAAGAAGAAAACCAGACTTTTCTACGATTTTTACATAGTTTTTTTTCTACCAAAAGAAGTTGCTACCTGGCTAGCTGGAGGAAAAGAACTCTGTTGCTGTGCATCTGACAGTTGGCTAGCAACAACAACAACAACAACAAAGGTCTGAAGAAAATCTACATCGAGGAAAACCTCAAAAGAAAGAAGATTTTCCTATCACAACTGGACTGGCAACGTTTTGAGAACATCACCAGGACCAGGTCTGGGAAATAAGGTATCTCTGTCAAGATAACTGCTGAGAAAACAGTGAACCAACTGTCAGTTGAAACCCTCCATGATAATGGAACACTGTGAAGAAACAGCTGAGCAACAGCAACTGATGAACTTATCTACAGACACATCTACTGTAGCAACACAGAGACAACCGGGACAGATCACTGGCGGTGAAATACAATACCCCGCAAAAGTCACTACAGCACAGCAGAAGAAAGACTTCAAAATGAATATGCTACGTGCCAATCCAGAAACACTGGTAGCAGACTTCAGCAAGAAGAACAACCACAAGGTACAATGCAACCTATTGTTCTTCACTCACCATCCTGAAAATTGGCACACAGCAATATGTGAGCAGTTTACTCACATTAAGAAGAATGGGATAAGTAAACGCAGACAGATTACTGCCTACGAAGATGCAGACCGCTCAAGTCCCATCTTAACTGTGAACATATACCACAATGGAACAGTTATGATCCAGGGATCTGAGAACAGTTTAGACAACTTTGAGAACAGCTTCCCAACACTGAAAACTGTGGCAACATCAAAAATCTCTCCCCCTCCTCCACAAGAGCTTCAGACCAGGTCGCCCATCTTCAGCAGACATCCACCTACACCATACTCTGAATCACCCAAACTCTCCAGCAATCTCAGAGTCATGAAGGAAGGTATCTCAATACTTGAGAGAGAGTTCATAGAATTCAGAGAGAAGACACTGAGCGATCTTCAGAGGTCTGATGACAGCCATTTAGGAGTGAAGGAGATGTACTCCACAGTTCAACAACAGAGACACCAGATAGATGAACTCCAGCAAGCTGTTCGAGAACTGGAAGAAGACAACCGTTCACTGAGAGAAACACTCAAAAGAGTGATAGAGGAGCTAACATCGACCCACCACTCCAGTGCAACACGGTTGGATCAGGAGATCCAGCAGCCCCTGCAACAGGAGACCCGGCAGCCCCTGGATCAGGAGATCCAGCAGCCCCTGCAACAGGAGACCCGGCAGCCCCTGGATCAGGAGATCCAGCAGCCCCTGCAACAGGAGACCCGGCAGCCCCTGGATCAGGAGATCCAGCAGCCCCTGCAACAGGAGACCCGGCAGCCCCTGGATCAGGAGATCCAGCAGCCCCTGCAACAGGAGACCCGGCAGCCCCTGGATCAGGAGATCCAGCAGCCCCTGCAACAGGAGACCCGGCAGCCCCTGGATCAGGAGATCCAGCAGCCCCTACACCAGGAGACTGGGTCTGCCACCCAGACATCTTCAGCCTCTAGCCCCCAAATGCCCCCTCCCCTCTTCCCTCTGGGCACCACAGACCAGGGGTCCCAGAGAAGGAGACCAGAACCTGCTTCACAAAACCACACAGAAATAATATTTCTGTGTGATTCCAATGGAAAGTACATCAATATGAAACGTCTCTTCCCAGGCAGAAGATCCAAGATGATTTGGAGTCCCACCACCTCAGAGGCTATGACGAAGCTGGCCACTACAGACCTCCAGGGTGTGAAACACATTCTGATTCACACTGGGACTAATGACCTCACACACAAAAAGGACATAAGTCACTCACTGCAACAGGTGGCAGAGAAAGCAACCTCAGCAGCCCCCACAGCCAGGATAACCATATCCACCCTGTTACCCAGAAGAGATGTCCCTCAGCATGAGATCAACAAAATTAATGCTGAAATATCCAAAGCCTGCATGGGAATACCAAATGTTCATATGGCACATCATGCAGAGATCCTCCACCAGCACCTGTATGATAGCCTGCATCTAAACCAGAGCGGCGTGCGGCTGTTCATTAAAGACATTAAAGACACAGCTCTCAACCGCACCAGATCAACATCTCACATCACCAACAAGAGCACACCCAACCACCAGAACCTCCACAGAAGGTCCCAGCACACTAGAGACACCACCAACAATGGCCAGAGCTCTTCACGGAGATTCAGACCTGCCTCAACCCCACCTCTTCAGAAACCCAGCACCACCCTGCCACTGTACACCTCAGCCCCACCTGTTCAGGACCACCATCCCACAGTACCACACTACTTCCCCCCTCTACCCCCACCTCTTCATGGACCCAGCGCCACCCCACTGCTGTACACCTCAACCCCACCAGCTCAAGACCACCACCCAACTGCACCACACTACCCCAGTTGGCAGCAGCAGCAGCAGCAGCAGTGGAAGCAGCAGCCAGCCCAGACTCAGATCCAGCCTCCAGCTCAGAGAGACAGTTACGATGCTGCAGCCGCCAGACTCAACACCTCACCCACTGAACTGAGTCTAAAACAGATAAGAGACATTGCAGCACTACTCTATACTAAATTACTGAGCTAATAGAATATACAACACTGAATAATTCATAATCACTTAACATTTAACATATTTAATTTTTTTTTTTTTTTTTTATCACATTACATTTGTTTTTGCTTGTAGATCGGATATTTTTTCAAGTGGTACACGATTCTGTTAAGATAAAGAAAATAGCATCTTTTTCAATAAGTAGCTGGAACATTCAGGGCATATGCTCTTCAGTTTTTGGTTTGAAATCAACAAACCCTGACTTTCTGAAAAATATTAGAAATGTAGATTTAATGATACTGAATGAAACTTGGAATCAAAACCAAAATCAATCTAACTGTCCAAACGATTATATAGAACTTATTATACCCTCTGTAAAACACAAACATATTAAGAATGGTAGAGATTCAGGTGGTTTACTCATATGGTACAAAGGGGAAAGATTACATCTCACCAGTTAAAAAAGGTACAAATCACATTTGGATCAAAATTCACTCAAATATTCTAGAAAACAACAGAGATGTCTATCTATGCGCAATATATATCCCACCCTCAAACTCCCCCTATTATGCAGAGGAGGTTTTTGAGGAACTCCAGAAGGAAATTTCCTTCTACCAAAGTTTAGGATCAATCTTAATATGTGGTGATCTTAATGCCAGAACTGGTAGAGAGCCAGACTTCATTAACTACGAAGGAAACAAACATATTTTCAAATACCCCCCTTTGTACCAGACCTGCATAAATACACAAAGACAAAGCTATGATAACACGGTTAACAAAACTGGCAAACAGGTACTACAAGTGTGTAAAGGTTTAGGTCTGTACATTGTTAATGGCAGAATCAGAGGAGACTCTCTGGGCAGACTCACACAATGCTCTGTGTTAGGTAGCAGTGTGGTAGATTATGCCATTACTGACATTGAACCACAATATATAAATGCATTCACTGTATCACCACTACAGCCCTTTTCGGACCATAGCCAGATAACCTTATTTCTGAAAAAGTCATTGTCAACCACCGTAAATCCAAATCCTGAGCCAAGGCTGTTTCCTTTACCAAGGAGATACAAGTGGACAGAAGAGAGCACTGCTGCCTATACCGCTGCGCTAGACTCTGCTCAAATTCAGAACATGCTGGATACTTTTCTCAACACCCAGTATCAGCCTGAAAGAGAAAACATAAATCTGGCCACACATCACTTAAACACAATATTTATTCATTTGGCAAAAGAATCTAAATTAAAAATCTCACAAACTAAAAAATCCAGCATGAAACAAAAAGAGCGTTGGTTTGATAAAGAATGTGCTGTATCCAGACAAAACCTGAGGAAACTGTCAAACAGAAAACACAGGAACCCAAATGACCTACCAGGACGACTTGAATATGTTCAAGCCCTGAAAGAATACAAAAAACTCCTTAGTGTGAAAAAAATGCATTATATGGAGGGAGAACTCAACAAAATTGAAAAAGCCATAAATGACAACACCTTTTGGAAAATATGGAAAAACATCAACAGAAACCCACGTACAGAGACCAACCCAATTCAAAATGGCAAAATCTGGAAAGATTACTTTGATGACCTCTATAGAAATCCAGAGTGTCACGGTCTGAATCATAACCAAATTTTAACAGTAGACAAACTGAAAGAACTAGAAAGGACAGTGAAGGACAACCAATGTGCCCTTGACTACCCCATCACCATTAAAGAAATACAGCACAAAATCAAAACCCTTAAAAATGGAAAAGCTTGCGGTATAGACAGCATTAACTCAGAGATGCTGAAACACAGTAACTTAGAACTCCAACTTGCCATGCAAAAACACTTCAACCTGGTGTTGGCCACTGGATATTACCCCAGTGTTTGGAATAAAGGTCTCATTTCTCCTATATTTAAAAATGGAGACAGGTATAACCCCAATAACTACAGAGGCATCTGTGTTAACAGCAACCTGAGTAAACTCTTCTGTAGCATCCTTAACTCTAGATTAATCACTTATCTTACTGAACATAATATTCTGTCTAAAAGCCAGATTGGCTTTTTACCCAAACACCAAACATCTGACCACATATACACTCTTCATACACTCATCCAACACCATGTTCACAGAAAACACAAAGGAAAGATATTTGCATGCTTTGTAGATCTAAAAAAGGCTTTTGACTCAATTTGGCACAACGGGTTATTTTTACAACTTCTCCAATATGGAATTGGGGGTAAAATATATGATCTAATCAAATCCAAATATTCTGACAACCAGTGCTGTGTTAAAATTGGAAACAACAGAACAGAGTTCTTCAAACAAGGAAAAGGAGTGCATCAGGGATGCAACCTGTCTCCTACTCTGTTCAATATTTATATCAATAAATTGGCCACTCTTCTTGAACAGTCCCCAAGCCCAGGATTAGATCTACAAGGCAAAGAAATCAAATTCCTCATGTATGCAGATGACCTGGTTCTACTATCCCCAACAGAACATGGTCTACAGCAGAACCTCTCTCTGCTGGAGACGTTCTGTAAAAACTGGGCTGTAGATATCAACCTTGACAAAACCAAAGTCATGGTATTCCAAAAAAAGGCCAGGCTGCAGGAATCCAAACATGTTTTCAGGGTAAGAGGGACCACACTTCAGCATACAATGGAATATAATTATCTCGGCATCATTATCAATGCATCCGGTAGCTTTAACAAAGCAATAAATTCCCTCACAGATAAGGCACGCAGAGCCTACTATAGCATCAAAAGCTCACTATACAAATTCAATCCTCCAATTACAATTTGGCTAAAATTATTTAACAGTATAATAAAACCCATACTTATGTATGGAAGTGAAGTGTGGGGCCCTCTAATGACACAGAGGCACACCTCGTGGGACACAACACCCACAGAGAAATTTAATCTTCAGTTCTGCAAAGAAATCCTCAAGGTCCATAGAAACTGTCCAAATCATGCATGTAGAGCAGAGCTGGGACACTTCCCTCTCTCTCTACACATGATTAAAAGGTCAATTAAGTTTCAGGTGCACTTAGCACAAGCTGATCCTGACTCCTATAACCACAGAGCCTTTCTCTGTAACAGCCTCTGCCCAGAGACAGACCCCCTGAGTAACACCAGAGAAACCTACCACCTCAAAATCGAAGACCTCCAAAATCTCTCCAAAACTCACCTTATATCAATCGACAAAGAGAACAAAATAAATTATATTAACAATTGGAAAAATGAAATTAAAACCATCAACAAATTGGAATGTTATCGCTCACTGGATAGAGAATACTCTCCAGCACATTATAAAACGGAAAGGTGAAATCCGGCGATCTGATTGGTTGTTAACCGTGGTATATTGAGCATATACCACGGCTACTATTCTAAAACCTTATCACAGCGCAGGCTATCACTCCGCGTCAGGCACGTATGACTGGTATGAATGGAAGTTGTTGTCATGTATCCATGACAACGGACTGTTGCCGTCCGTAGCAAAAGACAGCTGATGTTTTTACGATGTTAAAAAACGGACTAAAGTAGTTGAATTCACATGTTTAAGGTTGACTTTCACCTCCGGAGAGGGTTAACAATGGTAGAGGGGACTGAGCAGTGACTTTCACCTGAAAAAATGCGGAGGAAAAGACGAGCTGCAGAGCTAACTTGGAGCTAACGTCTGGAGAGGTGGGACTATTTTTTCACAGTGAGGCTATTTTATTGGATAATATGTATTTCTGGTTAAATAAAACTACATGAAATTGATTGCGTATCCCTCTTTTATATTGCCTTTATTCGTAACCGTTTTATAAAAGCAATATATCACTCCAGTCCGTGGTATATGCTCATTATACCACTCCAAGGGGGTTGTCGTCCCTCCGCTTCGCGTCGGGCCGAACAACGCCCCTTAGCCGTGGTATAATGAGCATATACCACGGCCTGTCGTGATATATTGCTTAATTATAAAACGGAAAGGTGAAATCCGGCAATCTGATTGGCTGTTAACCGTGGTATATTGAGCATATACCACGGCTACTATTCTAAAGCCTTATCACAGCTAAGCTATCACTCCGCCTCAGGCACGTATGACTGTATGAATGGAAGTTGTTGTCATGTATCCATGACAACGGACTGTTGCAGTCCGTAGCAAGAGACAGCTGATGTTTTTACGATGTTAAAAAACGGACTAAAGTAGTTGAATTGACATGTTTAAGGTGAAGTTTCACCTCTGCGGAGGGTTAACAACGGTAGAGGGGACTGAGCAGTGACTTTCACCTGAAAAAAAGCAGAGGAAAAGACGAGCTGCAGAGCTACTTGGAGCTAACGTCTGGAGAGGTGGGACTATTTTTTCACAATGAGGCTATTTTATTGAATAATATGTATTTCTGGTTGAATAAAACTACATGAAATTGATTGCGTATCCCTCTTTTATATTGCCTTTATTCGTAACCGTTTTATAAAAGCAATATATCACTCCAGTCCGTGGTATATGCTCATTATACCACTCTAAGGGGGTTGTCGTCCCTCCGCTTCGCGTCGGGCCGAACAACGCCCCTTAGCCGTGGTATAATGAGCATATACCACGGCCTGTCGTGATATATTGCTTAAATATCTAATAAGTGTACAAAATCCCAAACAAAAACACATTGGCAATGTACAGGCTCTCTGACCATCAACTAGAGGTGGAAAAAGGTCGGCATAAGAAAGAGTGGAAGCCCAGAGAACTAAGAACATGTAAACACTGTTCTTCAGGAGAAACAGAAACTGAGGCCCATTTTCTCCTCTCCTGCCCTCTGTACCAAAGTGAGAGAGAGGTGTTCATACAAAAGATAACTGCAGCAGATCCATCATACCAAGGGAAAACAGGTGACGATCTGTTAAAAGTATTTCTGGGAGAAGATCCACAATTTGCTAAATTAGCTGCACAATATGTAACATTCTGCCACGATACTAGAAAAGTACACGAATGCTGATCAGAACCACTATTGATGTCATTTAATATTGTTGTTGCTTTTTATTATCATTTGTTACTATCAGAACCATTATTGATGTCACTTACGGTAATATTGTTATCATTTTTTTAATTTATTTTTTTATTATCATTTGTTACTCTCATCACTTAAGAACAATATGTGTATGTTTTATATAGTATATAACAACTTGCAACAGTCTAATGATGCCCAATCTTACCACACATATTTATTTTTTGTTTCATGTGATGTAGACTATGTATAAGAGAGAGAGAGAACTTGATCAGCACACACATGCATGCTCTCACACACGCATAGGGTAAATCATTTTATGTATATTTTTATTTATTTGTATATTGTTGTATATATTCATGAGTTGTACTGTGTCATTGATTACTAATGCTTTGGCAACATAGTTCTTTTAACTGTCATGCCAATAAAGCGAATTTGAATTGAATTGAATTGAATTGAGAGAGAGAGAGAGAGAGAGAGAGAGAGAGAGAGAGAGAGAGAGAGAGAGAGAGAGAAGCACTTTTTTCATGTTGTTGATTTTTATATTGTATTCATGTTGAATTATTTGCAAAAGTGCTGTAAAGTTTATCATTGTTGCTGTTGTTGTTATTAGCTGACAGGGCCAGTGTCAGTCATGGAGTTGATGCAGATGGACAGGATAATGCCAGCAGTAGGAGTGAGGAGGAAAACAGTGTTTGAGTTGCATGACAAGTGTGAGCATGTAGGCTACTTCAACACTATACTCTGACTGACTAATCTGTGTGTGTTGTGTTTAATGTGATTAGATCATACTGAAAATAAATTATTTAAATTACGGTTCCACTTTGCGTCCTTCGTGCGATCGGATGATAAAAGGCCTCTCCAAACCAAACTTCCTGGCTGAATTTCAACCCCGGCCTGTCCCAGGCAGTAGGCTATGCGCGCACCGCAAAACAACGTGTGGGCTGGCTTGACCAAATGTTTCTAGTTGTGTGCTGGCTTGACCGCAGTAGTTTCATGAACTCACACAACAGTGTTACTTAGGATCGCTATGACCCGTTTTTCAACATAATAAAAATGAACGCAATTGAAAATGTAGCAGTTAAAATCTATTGTTTTTGTCTCAGTCGAGCTTGTGTGAAAAAAGTTAAAAACTAAATGCGTTAAAAGAACAAGAAATAGCCTACAAGGTTAGCAACTAGAGTTTCCCCCTGCCCCATAACAACACGCAGAGCATAGTTTTTACCCTGTAGTTACATTTAAAAAAAAACTATTCAGTAAAGCGAAATACAGTATAGGGAAATATAGGCTATAGCCTACAACTTACCGTCGACAGTTGTCAGTTCCGGCTTCTTTTTAGTTTCCACAGGTAAAGGAGCAGCTAGGTTCACATGGCGTGGGACAATAGCTGGGTAAAAGATCACACTGACTTCCAGTCACAATGACACATTAGGAAAAGTCCACTCCAATCCAGCTGTAGTTTGATACCCGGACCTTTATTCCAGTGTCGTATGTTAATATGTCCAGGTGAGAGCAGGTCTGTGTGACGGAGGACGACAGAAACGCTGATTATTTTTAAATCAAACATGCTAGGCTACATAAAACCTAATACACACGGAGAATATCTCAGGTTATCAAGTGTAGCAAATGGTAGGCTAAAACAAATCCTAACTCTCAATTTTTTGCATACATTTTACAAAATACAATGAAGTCTAAAGACAAAAGGAACTCACATGTAAACGCTGACACACCTGAGGCAGGAGAGAGATCGATTCACTTTATACTACAGTCACAGAGTGAACTGATAAATTCTCCCCACTAGGGGGGGGCAGAGACCTTTCTACTGCAGATATTAGACTATAAATGGCCATTGAACCCTACTTCAAAAAAGATGAACTATCCAACCTCCCTGGTTAACAAATCTTTGAGTCCCACTTCTTTCTCTCAATTTTGACTAATCCTCCTCTTTAACCTTTCTCTTTCGCGAATATATGACAATTAAGAACAACATAGGCTACTCCACTGATTCATCAATATTATCACATAGCTAACCCTGATGGATGTTTATTAGTTACATGTAGCGTCTTCTTGAGTCTTGTGTGACCAACCTTCAACCTGGTTAAAAAAGTATTTTCCTCTTCAGTGCTCCTTCAATCTGCCCTGCACTATGCCTACTTCCCACTGAATTGAATGAAGGTGTCTTCCATCGTTTAATGCATCACATCCTTACTGCATTTCTCTAGTGATGTGTCTCTTGATAAACTTTTTTGTCTCTGCCCTGCTAAAAGTAAGTTCTAACCATCTCATGAGTCAATGTCTGTTTTGCGAGCTTATCAGCTAATGTCCTTGCCCTTTACCCCCCTCTGAGCAAATTCCATTCTTCATTCTTTATGCAAATTATAAAATAAACTTGATCAATATATTCCTTTTTTTCATATATTTCATTGACTACTGTACATCCTGCCTGGCACTCGATGACTTCAAATACTTTAAAGACTGTAAAACAAAACATAAGTCAGAACAAATAATAACCCTTTTCCATTGTGATCCATTGCAGTGCAGTATTAATTGCCAGCAACTCAACTGTATGCACCGATAAATTACCTGAAGTCCTTCTCTTAGTAGAAACATGTAATTCAGGGATGCCAAATGCAAAACCAGTTTTTCCCGTGTCAGGAAGAGTCATCTGCATACTGAAACGTAAGTACAATATATTGTTTGTAACCTGTCTTCCACTAAAACAGCAACATCTCGCACCTCATTATATACCTTCATTCTTTCCAATATATCAAAATCCACATATCAATAGAAACAACCACAGTGGTGTTAGGCTACTGGTAATGAAACTATAGCACTGTATCTTATCTGGTTTAACCTAATTGCTCTTGCCACTCTGTCACTTCGCCAAGCAAAACATTCCTGTCTTGCCCTTTGCTGTCATTACATGGCAATTCATCATGAACTGTTTCCGCCCGCGGCACAGCAGCATTTACCTCGATTGAAGAGCTGATCTCTTCTATTTTATAAGCACCACAGCAGAGTCGCCTGAGCTTTCTTTCTTTTACCTTTATTTATTCAGGGAAGGCCAATTGAGAGCAAGCTCTCTTTTTCAATGATGCCCTGACTACAAACAATTCATCAGTACAATGTACATGCAAGGTGTAAACATAGTGGGGGGGGGGGGGGGGGGGGGGCAATGTGTTTCCATAATTTTGGAATGTTAATTTTTGGAGAGTGGTTGAACTGTCTTCTGGTGTGACTGACCTTTGAGAAAAATTATGTCATCATTTTTTCTGACTTTATTTTTTAAAATAGGTACTACTCTATCAAATTTGATATTTTGACGTACAACAGATCTTATTTCAGCCATATTTGATGAGATGTATAAGCCACCGGCTGGGACTGGGGATGTACTCTATTGGCAGTGGTAACTGTGGGCTAGGTGTGTAATCCTGATTCCATACCACTGACCTTGAAAGGTGCACAGGCAATGGCTTCATATAAGGCTCCTCATGTTGGAGGCAGTTTCTCAACAACTGTTTTTTGGAGCATAAACCTCCACCTGAGATCATAGACATCTACGAGCATTGTATTATGCTCATGCAGCTGACAAATGTTTCAATACTTCTCTCTATGTCAGGACTCAACTTTTTTGTTGTCTCCAGAGCAACAAATGCTGATACCCTCCCCTGGCCAGTGATTGCCAACAGGTCATCTTTCCCAACAAATCTGTTTGGACAGCTCCAGAGACAACATGGAACCCTGCAAGGGCCCACACCAGTGATGAAGTAAGAGCCCATGCACAGCTAACTGATGGTACCATGGATTGCACAAACAAATACATCTGTGTCTGGGGACTCAACGCAAAGTTATGTTGCCCCTCTCTGAGCAACGTCCAGGCTGTGCAGGATTATTTGGGTGTCTTATATGGGTGTCTGCCTTTGCTATTAAAATCTTTAACCTGCCATCTGCCTCCCGCGTCTGCATTGTGGGTCCAGTTTTCAGCATCTGCTTAACAGAAGGAGCAACAAGGCTGCATGAATATTTGGAAGTACATTCTTCATGGTTTTATTCAATATTGTGTAGAAAAATAACTGTGTTTTTCATCAATGAAAAAGTTACAATTTTAACACAATAGATGAACACAGGACTCTGGTGTACCACTGTGCTGAACAAAATGACGGTAGCTATAACCCCAGGTCCAAAAGGAAAAGCTGTATCGGTCCAGACATGTCAACAGCCAGATATGTATAAACATGCTTAATAACTTTGGTTTGCTCAATCTGAAAGGACAAAGGTTGTTTGTAATATAAACTCTGCTCTCTGCTCTCAGAACATGCACACTCGCAGACCTGCCTTACAGGTAGGCTATACACTGAGAAACAGTGACAGTGTCAGCTGCTGGCCTGTGGAGTTTATAAACTGCCCATAGTTTCCGCAACACAGGAGAACTACGTGGACTCCTTTCTCAAATCTAGAGGTGCTCTTTGGAGAGAAATGTGGAAAAACAAAGAAAAACTCTAAGGCACTCTCTTGAGTAAATAAAAATGCCATTAATCTGGCATTGTCACAATGACATGTTTAAAATGACTACGACGGGTTTCGGCATCAAGCCTTCATCAGGGAGTCAAACAGATGTTTAGCCAATGACAAGTTGTCACTCAATTGCTGTGACCCAGAGTGGGTGTGGTCAGCAGACAACTCAGGCAGAAGGGGCTTGGCCATAACCATACTGTAGGTAACAAGGCTGAATAAAGAAAAAACAATGGTCAGTATAGATACATTTCAAATGCACAAAGGGTGCAGATAATAAAAATACAACAATAGATCCTGGATAAGGTAGGACAAAAAATGGTACAACAATCAATGCAACAAAAGACACAATTAATACAATCATGGACTAAAACATACCAGGGCCAATCCAAGGGTGAAAAAAGCAGAGCTCACAAAAAAAAAACAGATAAGTCTAAATCTTCATTTAAGCCGGGATGTTTTGTAGCCTGCAGTTTATAGATCCAAAAAACGTCCCTTTGATTTAGTTTTCTTTGTCTGTCACCTTTGTGGAGTTTTTCTTTGTTTTTCCAAATGACGCACTGTGATGAGAAGTGGTACCGTTCAGTTAAATCCTCATGGAATGAGACATGGTTGGACTGAGAAGTAAAGGACAGCCCCTGTCAGACAGCTCCATCAGACTCAGGGTTTCTTCACGTAAACCTGCCAGTTAGCAGGTTAGGTTCAGTCAGTTACCACTTAAACTCTGTGTCAGAGTTTAAGTGGTAACTGGTAACACTTAAACTCTGTGTCAGAGTTTAAGTGGTAACTGGTAACACTTAAACTCTGTGTCAGAGTTTAAGTGGGAAATAACGGAAAACCCAGAGACAATACAATACATCTTTAGTTTAGTTTAGTTTAGTGTGTTTATTTTGGTCTTTGTGAAAACAAATACAATACAATACAATACAAATACAACCATGGTGGAAAATTGCCTTTTAAAGGATACAAATTTAATCAGAAACACAGTTAAAACACAGATAAAAAGTTTAGAAAACAGTTAAAGCAGATATCAGCTTCACGGCCGTTTCGGCTAATGCTGCGTTCAAGGCAGGCTTTTGAAACCGTAAGTTACAGCTTCAAGTCACAACTACGACTTGGTAGCGTTCCAGGTAACCCGTAGCTCGTGTTTTTACCATCCTGTTGTCTGTGAAAGTTCCCTATAACGGCCACTCGTAACTTCCGACCCGTGAACTCGTACCAGATCGAACTGGTATGACTTCACAGGAAGGAAAAACACAAAGTACGAGTTTCTTTGAACGCACCATGAGTTAGCAGCCCCCGCCCTTGTCAGGCATCAATTGGTCCTCGTGCTACGTCACCACATTCACGCGCATCCCTTGGCTGCACACACAGCCCTTCATGCCGTTCTCTCTCCTCATTGGATAACACTTGTATCCCACAAGGAAAATTTTCTCCTCGGGTTACAGCAGAGCAGAGTGACGGAGAGACTCGTGTTTAGGCTGAAATACTTCATGTAAGTGATTGCTGACGGAAAATAGGACTATTTAGGACTTATATTAACAAAAACATTCCACTGATATCTGCTTTAAAGCTGTACAGAAAATAAAATAAAATTTTAGCCCACTGTGGGTCTTAACATTAGTGTAATAACTCATTTATCAGATGATGTAGGCTAGCCCAAACTTTGTGCAAAATTCAATTTTTGATTAAATCCGGGATTAAAGTGTGGTATTTTTTTCCGCATTGGATAATGCAGGCACACAAATTATACGTCACCCTGTTCACGATTCATCAGCCACTGATATTGGATCTGTCATCTGTCAATCAAACGTCTGAGACATGCAAACACTGTCATGGTCTGCATCCTGGTGTCTTGTCTTAGTGTTATGTTCTCGGTGTATTTCCTGTATTATTTTGTCCTGTTTTCCTGTGTGTCTTAGTCTGTCTTTCATTCTGTTATGTTCCTGTTTCCTGTTTTACTTTGAAGTCAGTGTCTGATTCCTGTCTTCCTGTTAAGTTTCCTGCCCATTTGATTACCTCATGTGTCTCACGACTCTCACCTGTGTTTGATTGCACCACCTGTGTCTCGTTCCCTCGTGTATATAATCCCCGTGTTTCCCTTGTCTCTTGTCACGTCATTGTCTATACACGAATTCGGTGAGCGATTTGTGTATGCCGCCATCTTGCGGCGGCGCCATTGCTGCGGTGACATACGTCAGTCATAGTAAACTGATTCTCTATGGCAGCATCATAAATAGGCTGCATTTGTGATGTTTAGTGCCCCCCAGTAACTGATTAAGGTATCTTACATGAATACCAATATTAATTTAGGAATTAATCATTTGTTTGAGCGATTAGCAGGAAGGATTAGAGTAACAGGGAGATAAGAGACTGTATCATAAACAATAACATACCGGTACGTTATGCGTGCTGACGTTAGCAAGCCAGCAGCGGGATATTTAATCATGTGGACAGGCTACATGAATAAAAACAACAACTTGTGCTTTGTTTTAGATATTCAAGAACATTTTATTGATCAGCTGGCCTCCGATGACCAGAAAAAACGTCAATTACAGGTCTCTGATTTATGGTCAAAATGACCTGAGCTCCGGATGGGTCGGACATATTTTAGACCGGCTTTTAGACGACCATGATCACATCATATTGAAGGGATCAGTGAGACATTCACAGACTGTCCACTTTTACAACGATGTGAAGGTAACGGTGAGAAGGGAGAGTAGCCAGGTTGTACAGGTCAGCTGTGTGACTGCGTCGCTGGCGGCTGCTGCTGCTGCTGCTGCTGCTGCTGCTGCACACTGTACGTAACGTTACGGTCTAAACACGGACACTCCTCCTGAAGTAAGGGGCTGTGTTTTGCTGATATTAGAGCAGCCGAGGACGGCACATGTCCTCCCAGCCTTCCTAGACATACAGTATTTACAGAAGAGAAAAGGTCCACTTCTTGGCGCTTGCATTCAAATGCCCGCTTCACGCACAGAACCCATCGCTGCCTGACTGGGATCTGTCACCGCAGTAATGGCGGCTGCTCGACTAACGGTTATTTCGCCGAATTGGTGTATTGGTTCCCTGTCATCCCTCAATTCATTTTGGTGAGAATAAAACCCTGTTTTTCTCACACCCGGCTACTGAGTCTGCATTTGGGTCCATCCTTCACCCTCATATGTGACCTTCTTTTTACAGTCTATGTATGCGACACACACACCGAGCTCGGTCTCGCCCCAAACATTGAATATCCCGCCTGCTCGATAACGACCAATCAAATTCGTTTTCCTTACTCGGGTAAACTCGTGTGGCAACTCGTGGAAACTCGGCGCGACAAACAGGACAAACGGCCATTTCTGTACACCTTTAGGTGTTACACAGTTAGTGCCTTACTTAGTTGGGACCTAAAAGCTCGAGCTGACAAACCAATGGTGAGCACAGGGTCAGCGGCAGGTCATGCCCCTGGAAAGAGATTAATAGTTGTCATTGCCATTGAGTCTGCTGCTATTCAGTAGCTCGGTTTTCTGTTTTGGACTCTTGTTTTCTTCAGTTCCTGTTTTATTTTGTAGTTCAGTTCTTGTGCATTTTGTTCTAGTGTTACTTCCTGTGTTTTCCCTCCACATTCTCCTTGCACACCTGTCCTGTGTTTGACCTTGTCAGCCCTGACCTGCTCCTTGTGTGTCTCCACCAATCAGCTTTCTTTGCCCTCCTGTCTCCTCACACCTGTTGCTTTGATTAGTTCTGTGTCTTTCAGTTCCTTGTCTGATTCTTGTGTTTTGTCTCCTGCCTGTTGTGAGTTATTAAACTTCGGTTTGCAAGTATCTGCCTGTGTTAGCTCCTGCATTTGGGTCCACCTGCTTCCCTCACCCTGACAATAGTAGGCTACTGTTAATATTACTATAATATTTCCTTCAGCTCAGGGTTTACTTACTCTGAGTTAAAGCTCAGTCTTCTCAGTGTAGTTGATCTCTTTTGAGCTCCAGTTAGTTAAACTGAATATTTATCATATATCCAAATGAAAGAATAAAGACATGATGAAACTGTAGCCTATTGAGTTCAAAACCCAGGACATAAACTAAGTAACAATAATATATGTTGTGTTTTTATTGGTGTGATTTTTTGGGGTTAAATATTAATAAATTGATTAAATGTTTCAATTATTGAGATGAGACAAGAATTATCATCTACCACCAGTTTAATAGTGTGTGTTCAGTCTTAGTTGACTGGCCTAAACACCTGACCCCGACCAACTTTTTTTTTTTTTTTTGAAATGCAGCCACATCAGCACGGCTGCATCTTCACGCGGCCGTTGTGGCATTTGCCAGTCCGTCTCTGTTTACCACAAAAAGAGATTGAACAGGGTTTTTTCCTTTTCTTCTGTTGTCTATAACCAAACAAACAAAACAAATTAATTAATTAATTAATCAACAACATCATGATATGACAGAATCACCCATTACATCATAACATTTTCTTTGACTGCACAAAGTTCATACCTTGATTGGATGTTTTTTCTAACTACAATGATGCCAATCAATAAAAGAACCACTGTAGCTACACTGCTGCCCACAATCACTGGCACATTTGGACTGTTCTCCTCTTCTCCACATTCAGCATCACTTTCAGCTGTTCCTAGTTTGATCAGCTGACTTCCTGATCCACATCTGGAATAACAGACAGAGATTTTACAGGAAAATATACAGAGACCACAAACTCACTGCAGCTGTGAGAAACCCTGTGTCTGTGTGTGATGTGAAGTGTCACTCACTGTGTGTGTGGTCGACACGACGTAAATGTCCCATTAGAAAATGTTCCCTCACTGCAGTCAGAGCACACAGTGTCTGTGGAGGCTGTTCCTGTACAAACACAAATAACACACATGTTGAAACTAGTTAATAACGTATCATGACAGGATCACAGTGTTTATATGACATCATTACACTTCTTCAGACTACTCTGATACTCTGCAGATTATTGAGAGGTTTGAATATTACACTTTCAAACTGAAACATTTAATTGAACATTGTTTCAGTTTCTACAGTGATTGTTCAAACTTTAATATTTGATGAGATGTTCTGCTGCAGCTTTTTTCTCATAAGAGCAAAACAAGATGGATTTTAATTCAATGTAAAGGAGAAATTACATTAGCTTTATGAACAAACCAAACACTATTAGGTCAAAGGTCCAAAACTTTATTTGCCGTTTGTGCATACACAAATAGGAACTTCTGTGTGGTTGTTCCAAGTCAGGTGGAGAAACATAAGGACATACAAGACACAACAAAAAACACTTTAAAAAGGCTTGAACCTGGGATCAAAAAGAAGGACAAGGGAATAAAATTCTCTAAAAGGACAAGAAATCTATATCTGTATATAAATAAGGTGTAAAAATAAATTAGGTGTAAAAAGTGCCAAGTGCTACTGAGGTAGGTGCGTGTTCAATCAAATCAAATCAAATGAACTTTATTTGTCCCGCTAGGGAAATTTGTCTTGGGCAAGTGGCATCGTAACAGCTGCTTTGTACATGCAATACATACAGAACATACACAATACCTAACAGTAACGGAGGCAAACATATCCAAGAAAAGAGAAAGAAAGAAAGAAAGAAAGAAAGAAAGAAAGAAAGAAAGAAAGAAAGAAAGAAAGAAAGTGCGGAGAGTGCAATAAATAGTTTAAAATACTTATAATACAAAATAAAAACATACTAAAAACTAAAAGAAAAAGCAAGGGATGTTGATTTAAACCAGCAGGTGGACAGGCAAACTGGATGTAATTGATATGATTCACTGATTGATGGGTTGATGGGTCTAGGGTCGTGTTGTGTTGCCATGTGCCTGGGTTATTTTGTGTTTGCTAGGAGTCTGACTGTAGCCGGGTAGAAGCTATTGAAAAAGCATGATCTGTGTGTGATGATGCTGTCTGGTCGTTTGTGGCTTAAGTTGTATGTGCAGTGTTTATGTTTGAGCAGGGAGTGAGCTGGATGTTGTGTGTCTCTGATGATCCTCTCTGCTCGCTTTTGACAGCGCAGTGTGTAGCTGGAGTTCATGGAAGTTCAGTCCCTATAATCTTTTCTGCGGTCTTTATGACTCTTTGCAGAGCCTTCCTCTCTGACTGGTATTGCCATACCACACAGTGATGAGACTATTGTTACTTGATTGTGTTTATATGATGCTTAGTTAGATACAGTCAACATTAACAACTAACTAGCTTCAGTGGTTTTACCCAGTAACTTAAATGATCCCAGCTTTACAAGACAGACAAAGTGATTCAAAAAGTCCCTGGTCCAAGAGAGACTTTTATAAACTATACCTACTGTATAATGTTGAAGAACAATTAAACCAACCTTTTTCACTGATGTATTGTCCTGAACGACATGTTGTGTGTTTCCTTCCTGCCAGACAACTGCTCCCTTTAGTGTCTATACAGTAGTGTCCTTCCAGTGGTTCACAAACTGTATCTGATGTTGTTGTACATGAACTCTTTGTTCTCAGACCAGAACCTGTCAACACACAGAGGTTACATAGTACAGATACAAAACCAAACAGATCCATCTAGTGTTGTACCACAACGTTTGCAGTGTCTCTCCTTGTGATACTTACTGAAATGATAAAGTTGTGACACAAAAGCACCTTTTTCAGCTGTATTACTGATACAGATGTGGAGAAAATTGTTAGTACCCTTCTGTTAAAGAAAGAAAAACCCACAATTGTCACAGAAATAACTTGAAACTGACAAAAGTAAAGAAACAAAGGGTGTTCTCATCAAAACTTTGTGGACAGACGAGACAAAACTGGAGCTTTTTGATCCAAAACTGAAGCTTTTTGGCAAGTCACATCAGCTCATCGTACACAGATGCAAAAATGAAGTATACAAAGAAAACAACACTGTACCTATTGTTAAACATCAGGCTAGTTCTGCTTTGTTTTTTTTAAGAATAATTCTGTTGAGTCACAATTCAAAAGCAATGTCTGATTTTCGTTACTTAATTTTCACAGAAATTTTATCTATTATTACTTTTGTCAGTTCAAGTTGTCTCAGTGACAATTATGGGTTTTTCTTTCTTTAACGGAGGGTTACCAATAATTTTGTACACGTTTTGTTAGATGAGGAATGGGGGATTTATCTGCTTTATATGTTCTTCACCATGTGGGACTTCCAGTATTATTCTTACTTATTGATTTTAAATCAGACACAACGTTCTACTACACATGAAAAAGTAAGAACAGATATTTACCTGAAGAGCACTCTGTGCAGGGAAAACAATGTTTAAGTCCAGTTGGTTGATTCATAAATGAGCCCTGAATGCAGGGCAGACAGGAAGTACTCCTGAACTCAGTGCAGTCTGTTTTCACTCGATTTCCTGTTGAAAAGAAAACCAGCAATTTCATTTAATTTCAGTCAGACAACTCTGAAATGAGAACAAATAATTTATTGAGTGTAAGCATTGCAAGCTGAAGCACAGCATGGGTATCTTTGAGCATGGTTGCAGCAGGTTTGGCGTCAGGCTCTGTCTCAGTTTCTATGTTTCCCTTGTGTTGCCAAACTTGAATTAATGTTGATGACATGTATGTATGTAAGAAAAGCATTCAACAGCACCTGCTAGGATTCAAATGGTGGATGACTGGTTAAGTCAAGTCAAGTAAGTCAAGTAATTTTATTTGTTCCAACTTGGGCAATTTGATAAAGGAACCAGAACAAATGCAAATTATATGGGTAGTTATACTTTAAGTACGTTTTTCAGCTGCTTTTGACATCATGAGTTATTCTTAAATAAATTAGAGAGTTGTGGTTTTTCTCAGTCTGCATTAGCATGAAATCACAGTTATCTGAGTCATAGAAAGCAACTTGTATATTTTAACAGAAGCTGCTCTGAGTTGAAGTAGGAGTACCTCAAGGGAGTTGTCTTGGGCCTCTCTTGTACACAATATTGTGAATGATTTTCCTTTAGTGGTAAAAAAAAAAAAAAAAGGCACATATGTCTGATTCTATGATTTATTTAGCTGAAACAAATATTAACGATTTAAATGTAGATCTTAAATTAAAGTTAGTAATTGACTGGATTAAAAGTAATACACTTATTCTGAATGTAGCTAATGCATGATCTCTAATTAAAATATCAGTAAAACAAGTAGAACACATTCAATTATTGGGGCTAATTATTGATAATTAGCTGCTATAGATAGATAGATAGATAGATAGATAGATAGATAGATAGATAGATAGATAGATAGATAGATAGATAGATAGATAGATAGATAGATAGATAGATAGATAGATAGATAGATAGATAGATACTTTATTACAGACTCTGGGTCCAGTTAAAAATACAACAATACAACAACAGACAACAACAACATACGGGGTAGCCTAGCAGCCCCTTATTAAAAGACACTTATAATACAAATAGTTTAATAATTTAAATGGGAAGCAGTTTGTCTGCAAAGTAAGTACAAAATATTTCCAACTTTTATCTCACATACTACTATCTACTACTAACTATTAAGTACATCCAAATGCTATCTCCTACAGTCACTTAAGATATGACTGCAGCTTTCAGCCAGGAGAAGACGTCATCAGGTGGCGTCCAACTGTCGCTGGGCGTTTCAACCCTCAACCACAACGCCCTCCAGTTGGCGGGTCGGCAGTGATGGCCAGTCACTGCCCATCTTCTCCTGGCCCCCAGCTTAACTCCTCCCTCCTACTCCAAACCCAGCAAGAGGCTCTCTCAGCTGCCTCCCCCAACCTACAGACGGCTGTCTTCCTCTCCCTTCCTGCTATCCCCAGTGCCGTGAGCACCAGCTCAGCTGCAGGTGAGCCAGGCAGCGCAACGGTGCTTTTAAAAAAAAAATGCCGGCACTTTCCCTACAAGGGAAGCACAAGCACACAGACGTCCGTGTACGTTGTTGTCTGACCTTCTTCCTTCACGTGGACTGCCCTGGGATTACTGGCACACACCATAGCCACACGCATTCTGTTTTTAAATATGAATATTAATATGAATATTAACGATTAATCGATAATTGATCGATCAAAAGGATTTCTTCGAATGCCCATCCCTATTCCCGAGACAAGATGACTATGTTGGGCCTCAGGGAGGTGTGGACAACCTGGGGAAAATGTAGTTTCTTTCCCAGGTCCACCCTCATCTCCCATGATGGTGCTGTCTGCAGGAGGCCCTTCTTGGTCTTCTTGGAGGATGATGGTTTTTCCCCCTCCCTGATGAACTGAATAGATGGTGTTGGTCTCACATGGACTTGTCGCTTTTTCCGTCTCTCCTGCTCCAAGATGTTGGCCGGTGCTCTGAGGACCTTGTTGTGGCGCCAGCGGTACCTCCCCTGGCTAAGAGTAGTCTTGCACCCAGCCAGGATGTGCGCCATTGTTCCTCTTTGTCCACATAGCCTGCACAGTGGGTCCTCCCTCATCCCCCACCTGTGCAGGTTTGTTGGTGTTGGAAGAGTGTCGTACACTAAACGGAGCAATAAAGAATGGCGCACATCCTGGCTGCACGCCATTGTCCTCATGCGTCCTCTACATAGCCTGCACAGTGGGTCCTTCCTCATCCCCCACCTGTGCAGGTTTGTTGGTGTTGGAAGAGTGTCGTACACTAAACGGAGCAATAAAGAATGGCGCACATCCTGGCTGCACGCCATTGTCCTCATGCGTCCTCTACATAGCCTGCACAGTGGGTCCTTCCTCATCCCCCACCTGTGCAGGTTTGTTGGTGTTGGAAGAGTGTCATACACTGAACGGAGCAGTAAAGAAATGTGGAAAGGCTTCAGTCACCAGAGTTCAGGCCAGGTGATCTTCCGCTTGGGCAGGTCTCAATTCGTCCAGGCTCCTTGTGATCCAAGTTCCACGGAGCTGGTTCCTCTCCCTTCCTCCTCAAGCTGCCGGACCTCAGCTTGGATCATGCCTCTCCTCTGCCTAGGATCTGCTTTCCCCCACTGCTGGAAGTGGGTAGAGCTGAGTCCCTGCTGCCCCAAGCACTGGTTCCCGATGATGTCCTTCAACTTCAGCAGGCTTTCTGCCTATGCAACTGATGTGTCTGCTGCCCATTTTTGTCCAGATTCCGTGGTGATGCGTGCACCCCGAACTTTCTCGTCATTGGAGTCTCTGTACATCATCACAGCCATGCACTTCGCCACCATGAACTCTTCGACCGATCGATCAATCCAATCGAATGTTCGACGAATGCATGAGGATCTTTTTTGGTCTGATGTAAAAATCAGACTTATACATTCATTAATGTTTCTATAAGAACTGTCACAACCACAAAGAGTCAATTTATCTCTATTAAAAATTATCTTTTAGTAATACATATAATAATATAAAACACATAATTATTTGACAAGACACGCAGCTGAAGGTGGTTTTATGTTACCCAAACTTAAAGTTCCAGTGTGTAAAATGGGGGGAAACTGTCAGCGTTCAGATATTGCACCCCTCACTCTGGGCATTATTTAGAAGATGCAGCTGCAGTGGGTTAGCATAGCATTAATGACAATTTAAGAAACAAAGTAATGTCTGACACAAAGAATGGGGCTGATGGCCGGTCAGCCAGACAAACGTGTCTGACTAGCGTGTGTGTGTGTGTGAGAAAGAGAGAGAGTAAAGTGGGTTTCTCCAAAATATCTGCTAAGTATAGTGTGTAGGAACTAAAAATAAATAAGTATCTTCTATGTCTGGAATGTATTATTTCGTCTATAAGGTAACAATAATATAACAATAAGATAACCGTGTTTGAATTGTAAAATGGGTTTGACTAAAAGAAAAAAATTGTTTCATCCATACTATACTAGATAATTATACCATATTGACTGGGTTAAATATAATTACATTACTAGAAAGAGATTAAAATCATTGACTAAAACTAGACTAAAATGTCATCAGTTTTTGTTGACTAAAATGAAAATAGTCATGGGTTATTCTGACTAAAATAAGACTAAAATGCTCAGACTTAAAACGACAGTTTGACCCAAAGACTTGACTAAAACTAAAATTGAAACAGGCCGCCAAAAACAACACTACACACCGCATGAATTAGGTTTTTCTCCTCTATCCTCTCTTCATAGAAATTTAGCATTGATAGCATAATTATTCATTAATTCATTTTCTACACTGCGTCCTGCATTAGTGTTGCGGGTGACCATTATTTATTTATTAAATCATTGGCTCTTTTCCTCTATATCAGTGTTTCTCAACCTTGGGGTCAGGACCCCACGTGGGGTCGCCTGGAATTCAAATGAGGTCGCCTGAAATGTGTAGTAATTGATAAAAAAAAAAAAATTACTAATAAAAATATATTTTTAACTAATTATGATTATTTTTAAATTATAATTAAAAACACCACACTCAATCAACTGTATTCTATACTTTCTCGAATATAAATCAAGTTCAAATAAAATGCAGCATTTAAAAATATCTGAGCTGGTGCATCTTGATTGATGGCCGTGATCATGTGACTGCACATGATGGCGGGGTCGCCAGAAATTTGTGATGTCAAAATGGGGTCACGAGCCAAAAAAGGTTGGGAACCATATGATCTTACCAGGTAGACACATAGGACAACATTCACTTCCTTTCAGATACTCTGCTGGATGACAAGTCAGTGTATATCCTCTGAAGACTGTCGTCATAAGTATCTGTGAAGAATGAGACAAAGTGTTTTAGTGTCAGTGAAGCCTGGTTGAGATGTTGACATGGTCCAGCAGGTCGAAGGGGAGGAGACACTGATGGAAGAGAGAGAGAAGAGAGGACACATGGTTCTACTGAATCTGTTTCATTATTGTCTGACAATGAAACACACAAACAATTTACACTCTATATTAGGCTCATAACAAGCAGTGACATGGGAGTGAAGTCATGCTCCAGTCATGATCTCCTCCAGTTTCTCAGTGTATTTCTTTAATCGTATATGATTAAGGCTGTACAGTGGTACAGTCATGAGCACTGTCACCTCACACTGTTACTTTGATCCCCAGGCCTGGAGCCTTTCTGGGTTTGCATGTACTCTCAGGGCCCTAGTTTCGTCGACCAGGTGAAGTCTAACCTCAGCGCAGCTTCGCCACGCCAACGGGGTGTGGCTCAGGTCCATTTCGCAAGTTTGGTGGGCCGCGCAGTCAGACTTACGCCAGCGCAATCCCTCCCCTCGTCCCTCCCACCGGCGCAAACGGCAAAGAGGGAGGAGAGAGGGTGGGAGGGAGACAGGAGGAGGAGAGAAAGGCGTGGAGTGGGTTTGACACAGCCGAGTCAGATCTTCACCAATCAAAGGAGCTCCTCTCCTCACCTTTAACTGCGCGGCGGGTGATGCGCGCTGCAAGTTTGTCATTTTATACTTTGACATGGACGGAGGAAACAGCGACGCCAGAGGCCGAACCTCTCCCCGGAGGAAACAGCTGTTTCCCCGGAGGTCCGAGCTCAGAGTGACCAACAATGAGTTTACTAATATACTTAACCAGGATTGATCTGATACACTGAGAACCCCTACGCAATCTAAGAAACAACAACTAATAAACTAATAAAGAAACTCACATTTATTCAAACCCTGTGTATAAGATGAGAGGTGTAGGCTACACTAATCACAACATAAACACACACCATGTGGATGAAATCAGCGTAAAGGACAAGCTCTCTCTCTCTCCCTCTCTCTCTCTCTCTGTCCTCCTCTCTCTCTCTCTCTGTCCGTCTCTTTTTTTCTCTTTTTCTGTGATAGAGATGCTGAGTATACTGTAGTAGGCTATATACTGACTGTCTGATACCGAGGCAGTGGTGGTGGACTAAGAGAGATAATGATTTGTGTTTTGTTTTTCATTACGGCTGCGTGATGCGGTCGCACGCGGTTATGAATTAATAAGTAAATAAATAAATAAAGCAATCATCACAAGGGCAGAGTGGTATCTCAACACGGCAGCGACATGCAGTCATCCACCCTCAGTCCTGCTTGGGACATCCACAGCTGCTTTTCAGTGCCAGTTCGTCCCTGCTGTGTTAATTCAGGTGGAGTTTCCTTTACGCACCGACAGCCTTTGATCTCTGCTTTGATCTGACGTCAGATGTGACGGGACAATCTATATAGATATAAATTCACGTGTTGATTCCGTTAGTTGCATTAAATAGTGGTTATTGTGGATATTTATTGCATTGAAATGTGTCTGGAACTGTGGAGATCTGCCTGTGAGGTCTTGGTGACGTGTGTGCACTGCAGGTCAGTCAGCCAAACTTGCACTGCACCTGCTGCGCTGAGACTAGACCTGGTTGGAGGTGGCGAGCTTTCAGCGCAACTTCGGCGGGACATTTTCGGACGAAACTTCCACTGCACCAAGCTGAATCTGTGACGCCTCCCCCTGCTGCGCGGCCACGCCTATCTCAGCGCAGCGCGATCTGCCAATCTTCCAATCTGACTTTGCGCTAGGCTGCGCTGGTCGAAACTTGCATTAGACCGGCTGCGCTACCTTGCGCCACCTGCGCTGCGCCAGCAAACTAGGGCCCTCAATCTCAATCTCCAAGTTGACTGAGCCTGAGCTGAGTGTTTAGTTTCAGAACAGCTGATCAGAAATAATTCAATAAACTCTGAGAGGTTGGGCCTGAGGGGAGCATGTTCACGGTGAGCACAAAAACCATCATCAGTAGTCTAGAGCGCAGATGAAAGGATTCATGATAACAGGAAGTGGAGTAAGGAACAGAGCCACTTATTTCACTCCAACCGACCTGCATCTGCAGTAAAAGAGCATAAATTGGTATTGGATAGAGATTGCAGCGTGTGCTAATAAGTAATGTTAAGTGACGTAATGTAATGTGATGCGTTAATTAATGTAAAATACAGGTAAATAAAACATAATCATATCCTACGTATTCTATATATCAACAACATTTATGTATTTTAATTTGATTTGGTATATTGTCCTGTTCAGCTGTAATCCACATGGCAGCAAAATCAAACAAAGCCTATTGTACACACTGTAAACCATTTTGTTTTTGTTTGTTTGTTTGTTTGTTTGTTTTTTAAGTATATTTTCTGGGCTTTTTGTACAGGCTCTAAAATTTACTTAGTAAAAGTAAAAAAGTAAAAAATAATTTTTGCCATCAATAGAAAGGGGTGCGCAGACTCAGTCCGCATTTTCACCCGTCACTTGTGGAGATAAGGAGTCATCCAAGGTGAATGCTATTCAAAATCTGGCTATGCGTTGTTAGGTGTGCCAGATTTACTCCTCTCCAAGGTGACATGGGTTGGGAACCTTATTTGATTAAGCAGAAGGGGGAAATGCTTAGGCTCTGGAATCGTTTTGTCTTCTATGCATGCCTTGATCGATACAAAGTTACTGCGACAAATGCTGATGGAAACAGTTCATTACTGGATAAATGTAAGTTGCAATCATGTTTGATGTCAATTCTGCAACATATTCACAGCTGTTCAAAGACACAGCAGGATAAAACAAAGAAATATGCAAGTGTACAGGTGATCTGGCTTCATGTGAAGTGTCACAATCTCCCAGAACTGATCTCCCAACAGAGATGGGAATTGTGGAGTCATCGAATCTCCATGCCGTTTATTCTGCTCAGTCACTCAACCAGTGTGTGATCACTAATTAGCACCTTCCTAGCTAAAGAGCTGTGCTGTTTGGACTCAGCTGGTTTAGTGCATGAGCATAGCAAATACATGGCATGGAGATGACTTGATGACTCCACAAACAGCACATGACGTCATTACGCACAGATTTTTATTCCATTTAAAGATGGAAACGCACTTGAACCGGCATTATTCACATTTATATTTTTATCGAGATTCAGATTCGAATTTGATTGCCAAGTGGATGGAAACATGGTTTATGTGCTCAGTTGAAGTCTGGGATTCTCTCCCTGGCAATAGAAGTAGGTAGGTTTAACTCGATACCTGAGGGAAGACTCTCTCTGTACATTATGTAATCTATATGTGATTGAAGATTAACTGCACTTGTTGTCTTATTGACGAAGCCAGGCAGTTTTTGTTTCAGGAAATGCAGAGTGTGAAGCCTGAGTTGTTTTGGGCTGATGATGAGGTAAAGTTGGAATGTTTTTCAGAGCAATGCAGACATTCTGATCCAATGATAACAAATTACAAATCACGTAATATTAGACACAGGTGGAGAAGATTGTTAAGGTAAATGATAGACTGTGCGGACAATGTCTTGTTTGTCTCTTCATATTGTCCTGCAATAAATTGACAGCTGGGATTTGCTTCAGTCGGAGAGTTCGAAAAGTAAAAGGTTTCCACAATCAGAGATGATGCAGAGCAGAGGAGCAGCAGTGTGACATTTACTTTACTACACAGCAAAGACAAATTTCTTGAAATAATCAAGTTTACCCTAAGTTTATTCGAAGCCTTTCAATATAAAAGTGAGAATACCGGAAGCACATATTTTTTGTTTCCCATGTGAAGTGTGGAGACTACGAGGTGAGTAAAAGTCACACAGAAGAAACACAAAGTCTTTATTCAGAACCTTACGTTGCACATATTGCCCCGAAAGTTATATAATTTGAAAGAATCGAGTTTTGGACTTTTGGATAGGTTTTTTTTGCGTTATCGTAGTTAGGCTAACGGTGGCTAGCGCTAACTACCCTAGGATATATTACCATATATCTATGGGATAAGCTTGACATCAGAAGGATTTCACTGTTGTTTGCAAACAGCATTTGTATAGAAATTATTCTGTTCCAGGCATTCTGAACCATATAAACACTGTAAAATAACTTGTTGTGTAAGTCATCTTGTGCACGCGATAGTGCTCACTTAAACATGCGATGAGCCAGTGGTTCTACTAAGTTCTGGCAGGTTGTGGTTTGGCTGGTAAAAGGGGAAAAGGAAAAAAAACACCTATAGCACCTCACTTGTCTGTGTGTCTTCTGAAATGATGTTTATGATGTAAAGAGTTTTAGACAGTCACTTTCAAAAAAGAAAAGGTTAAGAATCAGATTCTCTGCTCTGCAAGTCAAAATTTATGTGAGAAAATGTTGAAAACTTTAGAATGTTGCTGATACTGTGTGTGTGTGTGTGTGTGTGTGTGTGTGTGTGTGTGTGTGTGTGTGTGTGTGTGTGTGTGTGTGTGTGCGCGTGTGTGTGTGTGTGTGTGTAAATCTTATGTCAAGTTTCCCTTCCCAGGACATGGTTCGAGAACTGACAGACAGACCTTTGCTTGTATGTAATGCAAAATTACTTGTTTAGGCTAAAGAGAAGCAGAAAGGGTGTCAGCAAACTGCTGCTCCAGTTGTGCAGGACGTGGAGGCAACTCAAGAAGAGGTAGGCTTGATCTCCAGTTCCAAGTTGTTCAATTTTGTGAGATGACCTTTCATGCTCTGACAAAAAGCTGACCCTCTTTTTTTTCTTTAAACCAGTGCGGTGGGTTGAGTGGTGATGAATCACTGCAAAAAATCAGCGGAATGGGTGCAAACTAATAAACAATTGTTTGCAGCCAGAGTGGAGATGCCTGCAATTTTATACATGGACAGCACACAAACTGAGGAGGCTGGAAAAGCTGTTATAAGGAGGACAAAGAATCAATTCTGGAGCCTTTTAAGTTTTTGTTTTACGACATTCTGCAATAAAAACACTTACAAAAAAGAAAATAAAAAGACATTTGAAAGTTTGTTTTGTGTCTACTGTTTTCTCTCTTCTCAACTGAGGTTATTGGCTAACTGGGTCATGTAACTAACTATTCAGTAATTCACTTTGAATACACAAAGCTAAAATAAACCCTCACATCCTCCATTGGCAAATCCATGTAGTCTGACAGCACAAGGTAAGAACGAACAAAGAAAGAATTGAGTAAATCAATATGCAAATGGGTCCTACAGTGCAGGAGACTACATTTTCAATGATAAATAATGGTATAGAAGCAAAGAACAGTCAGCAATAGGTGTGTAGCATTATGCCATCACACATAAGGTGTATTTACAGAGATGTATTGTTTCAAAACGAATTTGTAGTGCAAACTAAACTAACAGCTGTCCTTTTTGCCAATTAAACACTGGAATAAAATAATGCATGTCTTGAGCAATATTTTTTAAGGGGATCATAACAATAGCTATCTAGTTTGCAGTGATTATCTGTAGAATAACCCAGTGGTCATACCGTTTTGTATTTTCTTTTTTCTTTAGGCTATATAATAGCGTTGGAGCTATTTGTTACTTTTGTAATATTTAATCACTTATTATTTAGTTATTTTTTGTGGTTTAGTTTTGGGGAATACACCTTTAGTTTGCTTATGATATTTAGTATTGATTGAGCTAATTTGGGTATTTGAACCTTGCTTTTATTTTGAAGGTACTGGGTAGCTGGAGCGCACCGGGTGAGTTTACATATAGGGGTTGGCAGACACAGGTGAGCCGGGCACCTGGGAGGGCAGATGGTTTTTTACCAGGGCAAGAGAGGCGGCAAAGGGCCATTGTTCTTTGTTTGTTTGTTTGCCAATGGAAAATAAACCCAAGAAACTTTCATTTTTTGCCTGGACAATGGACTTTGTTTATCCTGCGTAAATTCACTCCCTAGGTGTCTCAGTGGCCGTTTGATTTGATTTAGTTTAATTATAGTTTTGATATTTTTGAGTTTTTTGATTATTGACAAGGACAAAGAGCCACTACAAATAGTTTGTTTCGTTTTTATCTTGATATTTTCATGCGTCCCCCCCCTTATCCAGTTGAACTACTCTTTTTTAATATTTTTAATTTAACACATATATGCTAAATCATATAAAAGCCCCAAGAAATAAAGTAGGCTACCCTATGTTCATGGGGAAACTCGAAAATACGTAGGCTTCTTCTGGTATATCGCTTTTAAATCATATTTACATAAAATAAAGCCCCAAGAAATAAAGTTTATTCACATGGTGAACGCAAAATACATGCTTCCGGTATAGGCCTAGGCTACTCGCTATTATTTTGAAAGGCTTCGAATCAACTTCCTTTCCTCACAGTGGAGGAGAGACCTCAAGGAAGGGTCCTGGCAGTGGAGGTCTGCAGCCAGACAGTCTTGAAATAATCTGTAATTAAAAAAAACTTTACCAGCAAAGTAGCAGCTGTCAAATGATTAGACGTCATCTTCAATGGCAGCTTTGTTGTTTTCTTGCTCTGAAGACACCATGTCACTGAGATCTGGGATGAGGTGAGTTTTAAAACCTGGAGGAGAACATCTGGAAACAGAATATTATTTAATTTCATATGAAGGTGACAGGATCTGCTGCAGCAGGTTTCACATTTCATTACTATATAGTCTGATGCCACAGCTCAACACAAACAACAAGTTTTACAACATTAGGTCCTACATGAACACAATAAGCCTAGAGCACATTTTGTGTTTTCCCTAGTTATATTTTATTTTTACTGAACTGAAAGTAAAACTAAATGTTTACAGTAGCCTAGGCTACTGAACAACGACCTGTTTTTGCAGTCTGTTGCTCCGACTTTGACAAATTACAGAACTGGTTCACACTAAACAGACTCCAAAATCAACTCAAAAATAGCCTACATCTATAGACACTTACCCCCAATTTCCGCTGACTCCATCTCTGCTCCATTTCGACACGGCTTTAGCTCCGATTAAATTCATCCCACACCGTCTCTTCTTTCACTTTGTTGTTTTTGTGGGGTGTGCCGTAGGAGTGGAGCCGAACCCGAATAGGCTATTCGGAAAGGCACGTTCAGGGGCGGTGTGTGTGTGTGTGTGGGGGGGGGGGGGGGGCACTGAAGTCAAGCCAGCCCACACTTTGAAATCCTTGGTCAAGCCAGCCTACACGTTGTTTTAAGGTGCGCGCATATACGGCACATTACGGCAAGAGCGAGAAAGTGCCCGTAAAATGAAAGCAATGACCCCGAAACGTCTGATGTGGCATTTCAAAATAAAAGCCAGCCTTTCAAAATAAAAGCCTTGAACACTGCATTTATGTACACTTACAGTATCATAAAAAAACTGCTAGTTATTACTGTACCATTCCACTTCAGACTGGTAGTACTCGACCTGAAGATGACACCCAGAAAAAATCAGACCAATCTGATGTGGAATTTCAGAATAAAAGCCCCCTGAACTTTGGAGGACTTGAGGAGGGCAGAGAATCTGGACATTTTTAAAAGCAAACTGAAGACCTACCTTTTTAGCCTTGCTTTCAACTGATTCGTACTATTTCTATTATTCTGAAACATGCATTTAATCTATCTTATTTTCTTATTTATTTGTTTACTATTATTATCTTTTTTATTCTATCTTAATTCACCCATTCTTTTCTCTACTTTATCCCACTACACCTGCCTATTCTTACCTAGTGTCCTTCTGGTCTTCTCTTTTTATCTATTTTATCTCATTTTGATCTAGTATCTCTCTTATCCTCTCATTCTATCTATCTTATTTCATTTTACCTATGTCTTTCTCGTCTTCTCAATTTTACTTATTTTACTTCATTTTATCTAGTGTTTTCCCCACTGCAAATGAGTGAGTATTAGATAGCGTTTCCCCGACAAAATCCAATGTTCTAAAATGATTGTGTGAATGTGTATGTGTTTGCGAATCTATGTATGTCTCCCTAACATGTGTTCCCTATGTCTCCCAATATGTATTCCCTTTATTGCTTGTTTTTAACATGTAAAGCACTTTGAGCTGCCATGGGCATGAAAAGTGCTATACAAATAAAGCCTGATTGATTGATTGATTGATTGATTGATATTTTTGTGTACATTTACAGTATCATTTTTTAAAAACTGCTAGTTATTACTGTACCATTCCACTTCAGACTGATAGTACTCGACCTGAAGATGATACCCAGAAATAATCAGACCAATCTGATGTGGAATTTCAGAATAAAAGCCCTCTGACCTTTAATATTTTTAAGTATTTTGTGTACATTTACAGTATCATTTTATTTTAAACTGCTAGTTATTACTGTACCATTCCACTTCAGACTGATAGTACTCGGCCTGAAGATGATACCCAGAAATAATCAGACCAATCTGATGTGGAATTTCAGAATAAAAGCCCTCTAAACTTTAATATTTTTAAGTGTATTTAGTATTTTTAAGTGCTTTGTGTACATTTACAGTATCATTTAAATTCCACATCAGATCGCCCTGATTTTTTCTGGGTGCCATCCTGAGGTCGAGTACTATCAGTCTGAAGTGGAATGGTACAGTAATAACTAGCAGTTTTTTTAAATGATACTGTAAATATACACAAAAATACCAAAGTTCAGAGGGCTTTTATTCTGAAATCCCACATCAGATTGGTCTGATTTTTTCTGGGTGTCATCTTCAGGTCGAGTACTATCAGTCTGAAGTATTGTATTTGTATTTTTTTGTATTTTTTATTTAGCACATAAAAGATGTATAAAACAGCATATTAAAAAAGTGGAACGACAACGACAAGAGACATACAAAGTATACAGTAGATAAAGCAAATGTGCAGGAGAAACCAAAAAAACCCCTAAGGGCTTGTCAAGTGGTCCTCCATAAGACAAACATTCAACATAAATTTAGTTTACAGAATGAAAAAACAACATAAAACAATTAAAAAAGAGAAAATCAATATTGTGTGGATATTCAGGATAAACATTTGACATTCAGCGTAAGTACAGTTTACCATCATGTGAAAAACAAAACAATTAGAAAAGGAGAGAGAGAAAAACAAAAATGATGTAAAAAGTATGTGTAATTATGAATCGCTCAATTGGGCCAATAGAAAGTGAATTATTTGTTTCTTAAATGAATTTATACTTGTGCAGTTTCTAAGGTGGATTGGTAGTGCATTCCAAAAATGCGGACCTCTAAATCTGATTGAGAACTGAGAAAAAGTAGACTTAAAAAAGGTGGGATGAAGATTATTTGCTGATCTAGTGTTGAAATTATGAATCTGGGAATTTAACTGAAATACAGTTTGGAAACAAATTGGGAGTAACTTGTGTATAGATTGATAAACAAAAATACATATTTGAAAAGTATTTACAGCAAAAACAGGAAGAATACTTAGGGATTGAAACAGAGGTGTGGATCTAGTAAATCTGCTAGAAAATGTTATCATTTTGGTGAATCGCTTTTGTAAAACGAGAATACAGTTGAGAGAGCTCTTGAAAGTGCTTGCCCAAATAATATTACAATATGAAATGAAAGGATAGATCATCGTATAATATAAATTAATCAAGATTTTACCAGGCAGGAGATGACGTATTCTTCTGATAACTCCAATATTCTTAGCAATCTTGTTAGAAATAGACAGAATATGACTCTTCCAAGTAAGATTTTCATCAATTAAGATACCTAAGAATTTTGTTACCGTGACCCTTTCCAGGATGTTGTTGTCAATATAAACATTAGGAAGAGAGTTAGTTGAGTGTAGACTTCTCGGAGTAAATAACATATACAAGCTTTTCTTTATATTGAGTGACAATTTGTTTGCCTTAAACCATAAGTCAACTTTACACAATTCTGTGTTCATTTCTGATATTAATTTAGGTCCATTCTTACCAGATAAAAAAATATTGGAGTCATCTGCAAACAGAATAAAATATGCTTTAGTTGATGACATGTGTAGGTCATTTACATAAATAAGAAACAGTAAAGGGCCCAAAATTGATCCTTGGGGCAAACCACATGAAAGCAACTTTAAGTCAGATGAAGAATTATTCCAGGAAACAAATTGCCTTCTATCAGACAAATAGCTTTTGAACCATAACAGATTTGAGCTGCATAAACCATAAAGAGAAAGTTTCTGTAATAAAATATCATGATTGACCGTATCGAAGGCTTTCAAGAAATACTCCAAGTGTTAATTCTTTATTATCGGTAGCCTTGGTAATATTATCTACAAGTCGGGTGAGGGCCATAGATGTGGAATGATTCTCTCTGAACCCGTACTGATGGTCATATAAAATTTTATTGTCATTGAGGTATTTAAACAAACGATTATAAACTAATTTCTCTAATACTTTGGAAAAACATGGTAGAATAGATATCGGTCTATAATTGGAAAATAATGAGGGATCATCAGCTTTGAAGAGAGGAATGACTTTAGCCCATTTAAACTGATCAGGAAATATACCGGTTTCGAGGGAGAGATTAAAAATATGAAGAAGAGGTTTAATGACATATGGAAGACTTGTTTTGAGTATTGAGGATTTCAATTCATCATGACCTGGTGCAGATAGTTTCATTTTGTTTACAATGTCAATGAGCTCAATCTCAGTGATGGGGCAAAATGCAAAAGAGGAAGAGAGGCACTTAATCCCTGAAGTGGATAGTGGGGTCTGTGGAATCTTGACTGCGAGTGAAGGACCAATAGAAACAAAGAAATTATTGAATTCATTAGCTATCTCAAGGGGATCTGAGAGAGCTTTATTAATTCCTTTGAACTCCCTTTGTACAGTCCTGTCAGTTTTTTTATGAATAAGTTCATTGATAGTCCTCCATGTGTTTTTCATGTTATTCTGAGATTCAGTAAATTTAAATGCATAAAACTGACGTTTTGCTATTCTCAGCAGGTGATTCAATTTATTTCTGAAAATTGTATACCGATTCAGAAATAATGGCGTGGGATTGGTGAGATAGTCACGGTAAAGTTTGTGCTTCTTGGCAATAGACCGTTTCAGCCCGTTGGTTAACCAGGATTTACTTGGATTATTTAATTTATTTTTAGTTCTTTGAAGTGGAAAAGCATCATCAAAGATCTTAAAATATATAGCATGGAAGATGTCATAAGCCTTTTGAGTTTCATTTTCATTTACAACCTCAGACCAACTAACAATGGATAATTTATCAATGAACCTACTCATATTACTATTATTAAATTTACGGAGGAAAATGTCACCAGGTCTAGTAGATGAGTTTGATTTCCCATTAATGGGCTCGAGATAAAACACAGGAAGGTGGTCAGATAAGTCACAGAACAAAATGCCAGGTATCCCCGTTTCACAATAGGAATTAGTAAATATATTGTCAATCAGTGTTTCATTTGAGGCAGTGATTCTGGTAGCCTTTGTTATGAGGGAGAAGAAAGATGCAGCATTGAGATGATTAATAAATTGAGATGACTGATTATTTAGGAGATTAATATTAAAATCACCCATAATATAGCAAGTTTTTTTTTCAGTGGTAATCTTACTGAGGGTAGAATAAAAGCTGTCAATAAAACGATTGATATTAGAATTTGGTGGTCTATAAATGCATCCAATAATAAAGACCTTGTTAGAAGAAGGCTCAACAAGCTCTAAAAAAACAGCCTCTGCTTCATCTTCCACCATCATAACAAGATCATTTCGAAGGGAGGATTTGATGTCCTCCTTAACAAAGAGAGATACACCTCCTCCACAATGCACAGGTCTGAAACAGGGATAGTGATTATAATTACTCATGGGAAACATAGAAACTTTTTGGCTATTCAGCCATGTTTCGGTCAAGCCTATAACTGAAAAATCAACTGGCAGCATACCAAGATAATCGATAAAACTATCAAAATGTTTAGGTAAACTACGAATATTAAGGTGAAACAAAGAAAAACAGTTGTCATTAGCAATCTTTTTATCCACACAAAGAGACTTCAAGGAGTCCTCAGAAAAATAAGAGCAGGGTAAGGGGCCTTGTTTAAAAACATTGCAGTTAGCATCAGGGTCAGCATCAGAGAGGGGAAGAAGATATTTATCTTCTTGAGAGCAGCTAGTACTTCTAGATAGAGATCGGAGTGAAGTGTTCATAACCAAAAAAGAAAGAAAAAGGTTACTAAAATAAATGTGTTAAATATTCAGCTTAGTTAGGAAGTGCCTGGAGCAGTGCGGGGGGGATGCACCACTAGCTGGTCATATTTCAGGTAGGCCACGTTACCTTGGTTACGTGCCTCTCTGAGCTGGGGGAGAAGCTCTTTCCTTCTAAGCCGGACCTTTTCTGAAAAGTCCTCGTTGATATAGAGCTTAGAACCCTTCAGATATTTGGCTCTTTTTAGAATCTCCTCTTTGTCTTTAAACCTAAGAAGTTTCACCATCACAGATCTAGGTCGACCTTCAGCATCAAACTTCCCGGTCCTATGGGCTCTTTCTAACTCAATGTGAGAGGGATCCATCTTTAGATGTTCTGTGATTAGTTTTTTCACCTTGATCTCAGATTCATGCCATGATTCAGTTTTGGAATCAGGGATGCCATCAAATATTAGATTGTTACGTCTGGTTTGGTTTTCTAAATAATCACATTTAGCTGACAGATTACTGAGAGAAGATTGCATGTTGTCCAAATCTTTACTCACTGTTTTGTGGCAGTCCAGGGAGGTTTTATATCCAATCTTTAAATCCTCAAGTTCAGCTTGAGAGAATTCCACACTCTGAGTAAGCCTGCCAACATCACTGCTCAGACTGTCCAGACGTTTGTTGGTGGAGTCCATAATCATCTGAACAAATGATTTGAATGACTTTTCCTGCTGTTCCAACAGGTCTTTGTAGAAAGATTTTTGTTGATCAAGCAGTTCATGAAGAACTGAGAGTGATACTACTTCATCCTCTTGGTTGCTTTTTTTGGGTGGCATGGTGGAGGGTTGGTTGGTAGCTTCCTTGGTGGTAGCTCGCCGAGGCCTACTAGCCTGATGGTGGTGGTGGGAGCTCCTTGGAGGCCTGCTAGCCTGGTGGTGGTGGGAGCTCCTTGGAGGCCTGCTAGCCTGGTGGTGGTGGGAGCTCCTTGGAGGCCTGCTAGCCTGGTGGTGGTGGTAGCTCCTTGGAGGCCTGCTAGCCTGGTGGTGGTGGTAGCTCCTTGGAGACCTGCTAGCCTGATGGTGGTGGTGGGAGCTCCTTGGAGGCCTGCTAGCCTGGTGGTGGTGGTGGCTCCTTGGAGACCTGCTAGCCTGATGGTGGTGGTGGGAGCTCCTTGGAGGCCTGCTAGCCTGATGGTGGTGGTGGGAGCTCCTTGGAGGCCTGCTAGCCTGGTGGTGGTGGTGGCTCCTTGGAGGCCTGCTAGCCTGGTGGTGGTGGTGGCTCCTTGGAGGCCTGCTAGCCTGGTGGTGGTGGTGGCTCCTTGGAGACCTGCTAGCCTGATGGTGGTGGTGGGAGCTCCTTGGAGGCCTGCTAGCCTGATGGTGGGAGCTCCTTGGAGGCCTGCTAGCCTGGTGGTGGTGGTAGCTCCTTGGAGGCCTGCTAGCCTGATGGTGGTGGTGGGAGCTCCTTGGAGGCCTGCTAGCCTTGTGGTGGTGGTAGCTCATTGGAGGCCTGCTAGCCTGGTGGTGGTGGTAGCTCCTATGGAGGCCTGCTGGCCTGGTGATGGGAGCTCAAGGCCTACTAGCCTGGTGGTGGTGGTGGTGGTAGCTCCTTGAAGACCTGCTAGCCTGGTGATGGGAGCTCCAGGCCTACTAGCCTGGTGGTGGTGGTGGTGGTGGTAGCTCCTGGGAGGCCTGCTGGCCTGGTGATGGGAGCTCCAGGCCTACTAGCAAGATGGACGTAGCTATAGGTTTCCTCTCAACACAATAAAGATTGGTGAATATATTGTCAATCAGTTGCAAATACCACCCACATGTAGTATAAGACTTGACTTCACCTAAAGTAATGAAACTTTGGTAAAGAAAATGTGGAGGATTGTTGGGATTTTTAACAGATTGGTGCTGCTTCTCTGCTGCTTCTCACTGCTGCTGCCACTGCTCCTCTCACTCGAGGAGCAGTGGCAGCAGCAGTGGAATGGTACAGTAATAACTAGCAGTTTTTCTTAACTCATTGAGTGCCAACCACGTAATTTCTCGTTTTTCGTTCCCATGCGTTGAGTGCCAAAAACGAGATTTTTCGTTTTTTGCTTTTTTTTTATATTATGAAAATAGACACTTTAATACACATTATATGTAAATTTGGGGACTCTACGACGAGGAGAACTGAAATAGATGACGATCAAAGTCACATGACAGCTCATGATCTGGAAGTTTTTATCATAACTCGGCTTCTGCAAACGGAGTTCTGCATGCAGATGCAGTGCTCTGCTCTCACCCGCGCTGCTGCAGCAGCTCGGAGCTGAACCAGGAAGCTCTCAGCCGACAGTCCCGCCCGGTCTTCACCTCGAGCAACACCGTGTCCTCCCCAAAGTCCTCCCGCGGTAAAATCTGATGGTCTCTGGGCCAAAGCAGACCGCCGTCACCGACCCGTACCACAGACGGACCGCGACCACCGGCGGGACCGGTCTTCCCGAGCCGCAGTGGCCGACAGACCCTCACGCTCCGCGGCGAGAAGCTGTGACACGGCACGGTGCGTCTGTGTTATTGTTGTGTAGTGGCGCCCCCCCCCCCGCCCCCGCTGGTGGTTTTGTGAATAGAACAACCATTGTTGTATATATTTATCTTATACGAGCCCTTTGATCCAGAAATGCGAGTGTCAGAAGAGCGACAGACACAAACAGCGCACCTTTCATAAAAGACGCTCTATCTCCTTTTCTAGAAAAAAAGGAGGGATTTTGGTGAAACCCAGCCATGTTTAGCTTGAGTTTTCTCAGGAACGGAGGCACGTAGAAACAAACGGATTGTGGCCACTTGAAGCATTAAGATAAACCTTTCAATTGAGCTACAGTATGTGTTGGTGGCAATAATATAGAATACACTATGGCTCTACATAAAAAGTCAAAAATGGTCTAAATTGCCGGTACACTTGACTAAAACTTTGGAAAGGAGCGCGGCACTCAATGAGTTAAAATAATACTGTAAATGTACACAAATGCAGTGTTAAAGGCTTTTATTTTGAAAGGCTGGCTTTTATTTTGAAATGCAACATCAGACGTCTCGGGGGCGTTGCTTTCATTTTACGGGCACTTTCTCGCTCTTGCCGTAATGTGCCGTATATGCGCGCACCTTAAAACAACGTGTGGGCTGGCTTGACCAAGGATTTCAAAGTGTGGGCTGGCTTGACTAGCCAGGCTAGCGCCGCGTACTGGTTCCGGCAAATTTCATTTGCCTCAAACATGTAGTCAGGACACTAGCAATGCGTTTCGGTTTGCTCCGTCCGCTACCAATCAGCGAACAGACGGGTAAGTGAAGGCGATGACGTTGAACTCAAGCGCTCAAGATTAACCTATGAGCTTAACCGGTGTATAGCACACGTGACCACCAAGCAGCAGCGATTAGTTGAAGCAAATGTAAGCAACCGCCTCCCGGAAGCAAACGAATCCCTATGGCTCATGTTCAGACGCTATATGAAATGTAATGAAGTAAGCGGCTGATGCATCAGGCTATGGCTTGACTTCAGTGGCTGAGCGAAATACTTAAAGGGATAGTTCACCCAAAATTCAAATTTCACTCATTAGCCTATCTACTCACCCTCATGTCGACTAAGGGCTGGGAGAAGTTTCAGAGTCCTCCGTGCCTTCTCTGAGTTACAGCGGGGCTCCGTGCAGCACTGCATGTCCTGACGGTTGCGAACGGACACCACTTTTCACTGCCAGCTGATGTGTGTTTACGTTCTGAATCAGTCAGTTATGTGGATCGTCAGTTGACAATAAATAGTAGAGGAACTAAACCCCCCAAACCACTTTTTTCTGCTGAAAACAAATATATTTGGGTATAAGGTAGTGTTGTCAGTTGATTCTGGTCCAACTTTTGACATTTTAGTCAAAATATTTCAATTTGGTGTATTTTGTAGTAAAAATGATGAGTGACTGCCCTCTATGGGTTGAAACACGGCTATTACAATCGAATTTTTCTATTGGCTGAGATGGAGGCAGATGACGTTTTGGAGGCAGCTTTCGTCACCGGCCACTATGCTCCCCGACCAATCAGCACCGGCTGCTGCCTGCCGCTAACGGTTGCTAGGCAGTCTAGCTGCTCTGCTGCAGCTAACGGCTGCTAACAGCTGCCTGAACGGGAATCGTTAGTACGGCCGCCGCTGGCACTAACGAGCCGTTAACGAGCCGGCGGATCAGCTGTAGATGCACTGTGTCACGGCTCCTAGTAGTGTCCGCGCTACTAGTGCTGTTAGAGTCGTTCGTTAGTAGCTCGTTAGCGCTAGCAGAAGTGTAGATGTGTGTTTATTACTTTTTTTTCTCTTTTGTGTGATTTCGCGGGTGTGAATGGGGCGCAAGGGGGAGGGGGGGATCGGAGAGTGCTCCTGAGTCCCGCCCATAATCAAGGCATTTTTTGAATTTCAAGCTTAGAGCACGTCATCCAAAACTGAGGGGTTTAGTTCCCCTTTAAGCAAGTTGTACATCCTGTAGTTGATACTGGAGACAACAGGACAGGATGAAACATTATATAATAGGATTTTTTTTTTCTACAAAATATTGAAGAATAGTCGCTACCTATTATTTTGATAATTAAACTTGTTAAACCCCCCCCCCCCCCCACACACACACACACACACACACTAAAAACACGTCGGCTAGTCTAATCCTGCAGTCAGTGCCCCTGGGCACCTGGGCCTGCCCCTGGGCACTGACTGCAGGTACTGGCTCATAATCGGGAGTTGGTCCCCGGGCGCCACCATGGCTGCCCACTGCTCCTCAGGGATGAAAGAAAGAATTTCACTGTACTAGCTTTATATGCGACAAATAAAGTACCTTTACCTTTATTTAACATTATTATTATTTTCGTCTAACAAGGAAATCTGAGTCACAGCAGTTCATTTAGTAGGTAGTTTTAAACATCAGATATTCTTCTATAACCTGCAGGCTTCACATTGTTACTGACCTCTAGAGGTTGAAAAGAAGCTTAGCGAAAGTTCAGACAGGAAGACTCTCCAAGCACGCTCACTGAGTCATTTCCTCTCTCCCACTTCCCTCTGAAACACACCCCTCAGCACTCGTCCTCATCCAATCACAATCCGCCACCTTCTCTCCTCCTCCAATCAGCTTATAGCTGTCATGTTTAAAAGTGCTCTCTCTCTACTCTCATTCAGCTGTCAACCAGCCCGCAGAAAATTCTCGACCCACCTCCTCCCCTTCACCTCCTCAATCAGGACCCAGGCATCTCCATCTCAGTCCGGAGGCTTCCATATCAGCAGGCATCATCCCTACCACCACCAGTGTCTGGGCCCGGGGGAAGTCCTCTTCAGATAGAAGCTTCACATTCATCAATCTGTCTTCTAAGCTGATCTACTCCCTGGGGCCTAAGCGCCAAAAATATTATTTGTTCACAATAAAAGTCTTTCGTTTCACATCCCGTCTATTCCATTCTTAATAGTCTGTCCTGATTGAAATTACTTCCACCAGTGAATTGTGTTTGTTTCATTTAGGCTACTAACAACACGAGCTGGTTAAAGATTTTTTAAAAAGTAAAATAAATCTTATCTCATTTTATAAATCTCTTATTTATTGATCTATAGCCTATCAACATAGTAGAGGTATGCTGAATGAAGACATTGTCATTTTATTTTTGAGATAATGAACAGTAGTTATTGTAAATCTGTAGTTCACATACAGGTCCTGTGCCAGCCTCTTATCACACCATCTCCAGACGGTGTCTCAGCTCCCCCAGCCATTAAATCCTGCTCATGTCATCCTCTCACCAGGGCCCCATACCACTTCACACTTTTGTTACAACAGATTCAACCAATTCTGCCTTTATTTCAATGAAATATTACTTAATAACTGACACATTTCTATCAACAGGAAAAGGTCAAAACCTTTTACAGTCTATGGTCAAAACAAGGCAGGCAGGACGAGCAAGTCAGGCTTATTCACGAAAAAAAAGGACACAAAAGCAGGAAGAGGTCATGACAGAAAATATTTAGACAAGCAGGAAAAACTGGCTGGAATGTTATGACTAAGCCAATGACTAAATGAGACTTTTTTTTTTTATTCTGCTGAGAATGGGTGTGTAGGAGGTGCAGTGGGGGTTCATGGGAAATTATAAGAACACAGCTGATACATGGCAGAGGAAAAAGTAGAATGCATTTCAGTCAGACAACTCTGGATTAAAATTAAGAGCATATTTGCATAATTGAAGCAGAGCGTAAATAATTGTAGCATGTCTGAAGCAAGTTTGGCGTCAGGTTCTCTTCATTTTATTCGTTCCCTGGTAAATGATTGTTTGACCGACCTGGGATGAATAGCAGACCCCCAAAAGGGATCATAGGGGGACGCTAGGAGGGTGGTGGGATTGAAAAACTCAGAGGGAGCCAGAGCAGCAGCAGCAGAAACAGTGACATGAGCAATAACAGCAGTGATAGCAGTAGTGACAGCAGCAGAAGCAGAGCAGGAATGATCCAGGTAGGCTAAGCAGAGGCTAGTTTTACGCTCTGGGGAAACCACTACCGTAGGCTACCGTGGCTCCTTTAAATTAAATAATCAATAAATGTGTTTGAATTTGTCAAACCACAGTTTAATTTGTTATTGATCATCCAGCCATATTTAACTGATAAGTAGCCTATTAGTAGGCTTAGGCTATATTAAAACTGAGCAGCTTGACTACAGTCTCTGAACCTCTAAAAAAAAAATACAATTTAAAATAGGTTTTGTTTGAGAGTGTAAGGCCAGCAACTTGATATTTTGAATATAAAGTAATGACAGGAACCACTGTTCCATCTGTAGGCTAAACTAAACTCACTTCTCTGCTGAAGTCCGTGTGGTTTTGGAAACAGCGTGACGTTAAACCATGCTCATTACAAACATCCTTTTAACACATGATCCTGTCGCAGTTCATTCATGTTGTTTACCAGAGACCGGACATTGAAGAGGAAGAAGAGGAATATTGCTGGGCATCCCATAGCAACATTACCAAAATGAAGCCAACTTCAGGGCGAGGAGTTTAGCGCTTAACCCTCCTTTCTTTCCCCGCATGAGAGCCCTCTGGGCCGGCGGAGCATCCGACGTGAGACCTCAGCAGTCGCAAGTTGATCCCCCCGCCCCCTCCCCTCCCCCTTGCCTCCTCCGACACACACACAACCTGTAGCTACAGTACATGACTCTCAGCAGCAAGTTGACGTTGCCATGACACTTTACGTTTTTTTTTTTTTTTTGGAGAGTGCTCGTGCGCCCTCACAAAGATTGCGCCCTGGGCGGTCGCCCACATTGCCCATAGCTAAAACCGGCCCTGAAACAGCCCACTCTATTCAGATGAGGGGAGCATGTGACTGATCAGTTGACTGACGCAGCGTGTTGTCTGCCTGAACTAGCTCCGCAGGCTTCGCGTCATTGATGCATTTTATTTATAGGTATCTTTTAGGCTACAGGAAGAGGAAGAACAAATGTTCCCACTCATTTGCATATACAATTAGGCTATGTGTTATTTTTTAAATTTCCCCAGAGAATACAGACATGTAGCCTACTAACACATCTTAAAGCAGAAGTGAGTGATATATTTGTGTTAATATAAGTCTTAAATAGTTATATCTTCCGACAGCAATCACTTACATAGAGTGTTTGGACTGAAACACGGGTCTCTCAGTCCCTCTGCTCTGCTCTGAGCCGAAGAGAAAACATTTATCGTATCCTACAGTTTTTATCCAATGAGGAGAGAGAACGGCATGCAGGGCTGTGTGTGCAGCCAAGGAACGCCGTGAATGTGGTGACGTAGCGACGAGGACTGTTATGGTGCGTTCAAGGAAACTCGTATTTTTCCGACCGTGAAGTGGTACCAGTTCGATCTGGTACGAGTTCACCGGTCGGAAGTTACGAGTGGCCGTTATAGTGACTTTCACCGGTAAAACAGGTCGGAAAAACACGAGTGGGTTGCCTGGAACGCTACAAAGTCGTAAGTTGTGACTTGAAGCTGTAATTTACGATTTCAAAAGCCTGCCTGGAACGCAGCATTAGCGAAAACGACCGGATCACTCACTTCTGCTTTAACAACATCGAAACATGATTAAACTGACTCACCACCTCCAACCAGACAGCATCAGTCTGTTAGTCATCTGAGGAACCTTGAGTCAGATGACAGTAGCCTACAGGAAAATGTGGGAGGTGTATGGAATTTCTACACCACTACAGACTGCTCAGAAACCCACAGTCACATTTATTTGGGTTAGGGTTACACCGGGCCATGGGTGCCAGCCGTATCGTTGTAATAACGCAGAAATCCTCTAGGGGCGATAGAAGTTACGCACTAGCTTTAAACGAATGAGCAACGAAATGTTGGAATAGAACGTATTTTAGCCCAGAAACGTTCATCCTGGACATTTCATAAGTTTGCAGAATAGTCCATGGTGACTAACAGATTAGATACTGGATAGTTCATTCTGTATGTATTTATGGAGAAACTGTGTTTTGTTTTTCAATTAACAGTCTCATACTAACTTATCATGAAAAGCACTCCAATCCATTATTACCTGTTGTGTACAAAGAACCCTGTTATTTCATTTAACATTATTACTATTTTCTCAACACCAAATAGTTTTTGTCTACTGAGTCATAGCAGTTCACCGTCCATATCTTTAATTTAGCAGGATTTCCAGCTAGTTGAAAGGCCATCTTGGACTCAAATGGTTTATGATATGTTAAGCACATATATTCACTATAAAGTGCTGAAAAATATACATTTTCATTAAATTTTGTCAGGCAAACATTACTTTATTTGTCTTTTTTGGGATGTTGATGGTGATATCTTAAAATAGAGTTGCAGCAAGACCCAGAATCTTTTTTTCCTGCTTCCCCCTATGTGTCAGGATACTCTCTGCCAAATTTCATAGTTATGTGACTATTTATGCCATTGTAGTACCTACGTATTTGCATTTACATAATTTTGCCAGGAACATGTCTGATGGTTGTATGTGTCCGGATACTGCAGGTCTCTGGGACATCCTGTTCGGCAGAGATACTTTTGAAAAGCGTCAGTAATATTTAATCTATTTAGTTTTATATGATGTTGTTGGAATTAAAGTGAGATCATGTAAACTCAGATGGCTTGAAATCTTCAGCACTGGCCATTTTACTGCCAAAATGGTGGCATTAACACTGGTAGTCGCATTACATGGGGTCCAGAGCTCTATTGAATGAAATCTGGATTTTTAAAGGGCAGAGGGGAAAAGGTGTAGGATTAGTAGCGGCTGCTGGTCTTTCATTTTTGGTCTACATCATAACATTTGTCCATTTATTTTTACGTTAATTCTATCTATATTGAACTTGAACAAGGAAAGGTGAGAATTATGTTAAACCGAAAAAAGGAAATGCTGTAATTGTGTTTTATTCACAGTGTATGATATGTATAATCGAAATGGTCTTTATCACCTAGAAACTACCAAGAAATGACCTGCAGTTTGTCTCTCCAATTCACTTGCAAAATCTGCAGTGGGCCTGAATTGGAAAATCCCCTGGTGCCGCCATATGTTTTGTAATGGAAAATTTTGATATTAACCCATATTATGTTTTACAAGTGTTGTATAATCATGATTGTGATATGTGGTACTTAGTTACGGTAATCCTTTTGAAGACAGACAGCAGAGAGTCCACTCAGGACAGGTTAAAGGTTAGGAGCCAGAGAGGCTCCCACGACAGAGTGTCCGGTGGAAATTTACAAGGGATTTTTGTGACCTGGTGGTGAGGCGAGGCAGAACCAGAGCTGCCATATTTTGTCAATTGGTATGTGTTTGGGAAAGATAGTGAGCCTGAGAACATCTTCAGTTCACTCGCCCACTGACCGTGTGCTGTTCAGTTCGTGTGTGACTCCATTCATGAATGTTTTTATTAAAACTCAAGAAAGACAGCCCACGTGTGAAGCCAACAAAGAGAACTCATTTTTGCCCCCACAGTTTCAAAATAGCTGTCGGTCAAAAAGGCATTCAGCCTTTAGACAGATCCTCCAATCAGCAAGCCCAGCGTCCAGACCCGCCCACTGCTCCATTCACTCCATGGAAGGAACAAAATCACAACATTTATCCAATGATCTCTAGTTTTGTTTGCTTCAGTAAAAAAAAGTATCTGCAGCCTCATTGAAGTCCATGGACACTGAGCTTTAATATAGGTTTAATAGACTGAGATGCTATAGGGAATACTATGAGAAAAATCACGTTAGTGGACCTGCAATACGGAGCTGATTCTGAACGAACTTGTCTTGTTAAATGTATTCCAACACATTTTTAGATAATGAAATGTAAACACAACAGTTCATATTTGACCATTTACCATTTGGCTTTTGACATTTTAGAAGAATCAGAGCTTCCCTTGCAGTCTTACAGTAATCGCCTCTGGTAATCAGGTTTCAGGTAACTTTGATGTGATTCTTTACAGTTCTCCTTTGTGTGCGATGAACCGAAAACAGAAAGTTTCATGTTGACCTGTGTTAACAAGAAATAGCTACTACAAGTTTTTATTGTGAAATACAATATTAATGTAGGAGGGAAAAAAAGAAAAAGGAAAGCGGAACCAAAGTGCAGGTATCGTTGCACTGCGGTGCCAAGTTTTGTAAACAATGGCGCTAGCGGCCATTTAGCAGGTGCACTGACTGTGTATGTGTGATTCTGTGTGCTGGTGTTCTCACTCCCTGGCATGTTTTTATTTTGGTTTCTGAGGTATCCTGACATGTTAAAAAAATTACAGTTAACGTTAAAGGAAATGAAGTCTTATGTGAAGTTATGTGTCTGGTCTGTGTGTTCAAAGACACATGAGTTGAATGGTTTTCCCTGTGTGTGTTGGGTTTCATGTTTTGACTCTATTTAAATATTCATTTAAAGCCAAAGAGGGTTTATGATCTACATTATTACATGAATATGATGGTGGATTTCTTGAGTTAAAACAAATACATCTATATTTGATTAAAACAACATTGTTTGTTGTTTTTTTTTAATTATTGCACTTGAAAGAAAGAGTGATATTTATTTTTGTAGACATGATTATTTCTGTGAATGTGTGTGAGGTGTTGCCCATTGATATGTGGAGAGTATAACTGCATTGATGTATTTAAATTGAAACCAATATGGACACACTGAAACTGAAACATGTTTACACTGGGGAATGTTTATTGTTTCATGCCGTGATTTTTGTAATAAAGATCAGAGATTCGGAGAAGAAGGTGCCAGTTCGCTCTTTCACTCACTGACTTCATGATTCTGTTTTCCAGGAGAGTAAACAAAATTCATTTGTTACTTCAGTTACACACATTGAAACTCGTAACACACTCACACTGAATAGCCTACAGTGGTTGTTAATTTTGGGTATTTCAAACAGAGTATCAAAGCTTATAGTTATTCTTTTCACTTTCTCTTTGTGCAGACCGGCGCCAGCTGGAATAGTGATGTGTCTGATGACGCCCACATGTTATGGGTTTGGGACTTTCCAGCAACATGACTCCCATTGTACTAGACCACCACCCATGAATGAGCAAACTACAATCGTGTCATTGGAGAAATAGTCATGCAGTTGTGTGGACAGCAGTTGGAATGGAACAGAGATCACACTGGACTGGTGGGACATATATTTACATTGAAAGTAGCCATAGCTGCTGACAATTGTGGAATAAATAGAGAAGTGAGGAAAATTAAGGGAAGTATAAAGAGGTCGACAATTTATTACGGAGCTGGGAACAAGCCCAAATGAGCAACTACACTTTAGAAACAAACCAAAACCGCGACCCGTGACCAATACCAATATTTATAAGCAACTTCACAGAAAAAGAGGTCCAAAGTCGCTTACTATAAGCAGACTTGGCAACACCGTTAACAGCAGCAGCAAAGCTAACGTCTACGATCGCTGCGTGGCTAAAATGCTGACGGCCTAAACAGGTCAATGCTTGAGGAATTGTAACTTAAACCAATAAGTAACTTTTCAAACTTCATATAATATTTTCAGAACTTTTGTGATGGTACATCGACTTACAACAGGTTGAATGACACCTCTGTCATGGCCTGAGGGGGTCTGTATCGCCTTCACTGGCACTAAACAGCTTCGAGGTGTATGGTAGGAACTCCTTCACACCGCATATATCCATATAATGCGAGTCTACAGCAGGGCAGCGGAATGCAGCCTCTAAATAACATATTATCTGCCGCGAAAGTTGTTCATTTCACCAATATTTTGTTCTGATACACTAGGGTGACCAAACGTCCTTTTTTACCCGGACATGTCTGTCGTGTCGTCAGACTGTGTGGGAAAGGGGGTGAAAAACGACGACAGGAATGCTAGAAGGCAGCAGCCATTTATTAGCGTGCAGGCAGGTGGACATGAACATAACCAAAGACCCCTCCCTCACTGACTAGAGAAGGAAACCCCGTAGACAGACTTTTCTACATACTTCTAGCGCCCTCTAAGGGTGTGCAACTCCTGGAACAGCAGGGCGCTACACTGGGAGCTTCCGCTACAAACAAGCTTAAAATATAGACTTATTTATTTTTTTTCTGAACAATTTCTCATGTTGGGACTTCAATACAAGAGGGACATTACAGACGAGCTGTGTGGAGGTATTTGGATGTTTTTTGGTGTGTCTTTTTGGACAAAGAAAAGTGAGCCCTGTTCGCAACCGTCATATGGACATGGAGTGCTGCACGGAGCCCCGCTGTAACTCCGAGAAGGCACGGAGGACTCTGAAACTTCTCCCAGCCCTTAGTCGACATGAGGGTGAGTAGATAATGAGTGAAATTTGAATTTTGGGTGAACTATCCCTTTAAGAATATTTACTCCAACACCAAACAAAAAAAAATACAATTGAACTCTTTCACTTCTTTGAGTACAACAGTTGTGCTTATCAACAAAAAGAGAATCAATACTGATTTGATACAGTGTCTTTCTGAGACATATTATAAGTCCAAACGCTGAGGAGGGCACACATTTCTCTTAGGGCACTCCATGCATCCTGAACTTGAAGATTCTTCCAGAGCATTGTCCATCCTCACTGAGCTCTGGTGCTTTTTGAGTGTTTCTTCTGGTGTTTCACACACTCCAGTAACAGTTTCAGTGTCTCTCAAGTCATCTCCAGGATCAACAGTGTAATCCGAGTATCCATCAGTGTTAATCACAGTCTGTTCTCCTGCCTTTCTCTTTGCATCCAGCACCTGATTTACATGTCTTTTTACACATGGTCCATTTACAGACGACCATGTATGTTACAGGACCCAAACATCAGTTATTACACCATTTAACCACTTCTCTCCTCCCCTGTAGTTTTTCACAAGCACAGCCTGACCTATAGAGAAGGACCTGAGTTTCTCTTTCTATCTGACTGGGTTGGAAGACTACCAAGGAAAGGACTGAGACACGTCTGGCTTCACTAGAGAAAGTCTAGTACGGACATGCCTCTTTAGGAACACTTTCTTGGTGGTTGAGTGTGGCATGTTGCGGTAGCTAAATAAGAAATTAGCAATACAAAGTTGCAACGTCATGCAACCCATGGATTTGTTCTTGGCTAAAGATCTTTTGAAGTTTTGGACCAATCTTTCAGCCAATCCGTTTGAGGCTGGATGATAAGCAGGAGTTTTAATGTGTTTTACAGCGTTCATCTTAAGGAACGTCTCAAATTCACCTGAAATGAACTGAGGTCCATTGTCTGTCACTACAATAAATACCTTGGAACAGTTATTGAAAGCAAACTAACCTTTGAGGCAAACTGTGAAGCTGTGTACAAATGGGGAAACCAGCACCTGTTCTGCCTGAGAAAACTGTCCTCCTTTCACATTAACAACACTGATGAATTTATTTATCAGTGCTTTTATTGAGTCCATTTTATCCTTCTGCTTGGTCTCATGGTTTTTTAAAACAGGAACTGTAATGGTAATGGAATTGCTCTGAAATTTAAATTGAGGAATCATGTTACTACATGAAGTGTCAAGTGGTGTAACATCATTTAACCACCATTTAATCATCCAACCAAAGTATACAGAAATACATTACTTGAATAATTCAAGGGAATACACTACAGATTACATTGTAGGACATGTAATCAGTAATCTGTAGGGGATCAGACTGACTGTTATCAAATGAGACGTGACCAGAGAAGTGAAGGACAGATTGAACAAGAGTCCTCATAAAAACCTGATTCAACCCATGAAAAAAACATTTTGAGTTGGTGAGTTTCATGAACTGACACATGAAGAAGTAGCAGGAGTTTTCACCTGTATTACACTGAGTACATAGAAAGTAATAAATACCTGGCTTTGATGTGACCGAGTCAACTAAGCACTTTCCTTTTACAGAGAAAAGACGCTTCACATGGCCTCAGAAACATGAGCTTCACTGGGTGATTTTTGAGAATGCGTTTGACAATAATAAAGACAGTGGGAGGGATTTGAGGGATTTGTTTGTGAGGACAATGCACTGACGCCGGCGCAAATCATGCGAGATTTGGACAGACCAGGAAGAGCAGTGCTGGGAGCTTCCGCTACAAACAAGCTTAAAATATAGACTTATTTAATTTTTTCCGGAAAAATTTGTCATGTCGGGGCTTCAATACAAGACGGACATTACATACAAGCAGCATGGGGGTATTTGGATGTTTTTTGGTGTGTCTTTTTGGACGAAGAAAAGTTAAAGTTAGCACCGTTTGCAACCGTTAGATGGCAGTGCAGTGCTGCGCCGAGACCCCCTGTAACTCCGAGAAGGCATGGAGCCGGAGGACTCTGAAACTTCTCCCAGCCCTTAGTCCACATGAGGGTGAGTAGATATTGAGTGAAATTTGAATTTTGGGTGAACTATCTCTTGATTTAACATGCAATATAGGCCCATGTGTGTATAAAGTTGAACACTTAAAATAAGAAATTAACTCTTAAAACAAGACAAAATAACACTTCTAAATCTTAGTTTAGAACCAAATAATTTGCAGTGGATGTGCTCTTTCATATAGACAATTGGTTTTGAGTGATTTGATTATAAACAATGATGTGATACAGGACAGTATAAAGTACTAGCGTCATTCTGTCGGGCAACACTGTTTTCATGAGTTGTCAGAGTTGGAAGAGAAATCCATCAACACAGTGAGAAAATGTCTTGAGTAGTGAAGTGTGGATCTGATAGAAAAATGTGCACAGAGTGAGATTTTTTCTTGTGTGAGGGAAATTATGAACTGGTCTGAGAACTGGATTGACAGTTGTGAGAATGATGTTGTGAGATGTGTATTTGATTGAGTAATTTATTAATAATTTCAACATATTGTTTCTCACTGTAAAATTACATTTTTGGTTAAAACAGTGATTTAAACCATGCAATAAAGTTACTTTGGTGTGTCCCCTAACACAGTGGTAAACAACAACATTAACAAAAGTATACCAACTTAAAATAGTAAAACTTATTATGGGGCGTTGAGTGGCGCAGGAGGTTAAGCAGGCGCCCCATGTACAGTATAGAGGCCACAGTCCTCGCTGCAGGCGGCCCCAGTTTGAATCCCGCATCGGGCGGCCCTGTCCTCCTCTCTCTGCCTCCAATTTCCTGTCTCTCTCAACTTTCTACCTAATAAAGGTGTAAAAAGCCAAAAAATATAAAGGAAAAAAAAGGAGAAAAACTTATGAGATCATCGGGGCCCTAGACAAATGCCTGGGTGATCTGCCCTGTTGCGGCGTCTCTGCCGACAGCTCTGCAGACAGCTCTGCAGAGTCTCTGTGCAGTGGTATTTCTGTCCTCTGCATAGACAATGTGCCAGCCTCCTATTGGATTATAACTGGATCCTGGAACACATTTGCTCTGCAGTGAACAGACACCGTACTTTATTGACCCCATGTTGTCTCTCTCTATACTGTGGAGAGAAACGTGTTAATTTAAAACAGAAACCTCTGGTTCAGTTGTTCAGATGCACAGAGAGACGTCAGCTCAGTCAGTGACAGAGAACACAAGGAAGATAATGAGGCCAATTTACCTCCAGGTGATGTCATCATGTTGGTATCATCTGTGTTTCTGCTCCTTTGGCTGGGTTTTCCTTTTTGAGGTGCTATTCATAAATAAATGACAACTGAATTACTATTGTGGTCTACCACCGTGTAGACAAGGTTTAAAATTAAGAGTGGCAAACATAACAAGTAATTGTAACCCTTTGGTCTACAATAAAAAAAAAAACTCAAAACACCATTGTTAAAGCAGAAGTAAGCGATCCGGTCGTTTTGGCTAATGCTGCGTTCCAGGGAGGCTTTTGAAACCGTAAATTACAGCTTCATGTCCCAATTTACGATTTTGTAGCGTTCCAGGCAACCCACTCGTGTTTTTCCGACCTGTTTTACCTGTGAAAGTCACTATAACGGCCACTCGTAACTTCCGACCCGTGAAGTCGTACCAGATCGAACTGGTATGACTTCACAGGTCGGAAAAACACGAGTTGCCTTGAACGCACCATAACGTCCTCGTCCCTACGTCACCACATTCACGGCGTCCCTTGGCTGCACACACAGCCCTGCATGCCGTTCTCTCTCCTCATTGGATAAAAACTGTAGGATACGAGAAAAATTTTCTCCTCGGCTCAGAGCAGAGCAGAGGGACTGACAGACCCGTGTTTCGGTCCAAACACTCTATGTAAGTGATTGCTGTCGGAAGATATAACTATTTAAGACTTATATTAACACAAATATATCGCTTACTTCTGCTTTAAATCATCCATTAAAGCATGACAACATTTTCTTTGACTGCACACAGACTTTAGGGGAGAGTGGGGTAATGTGAGACACCGGGTAATGTGAGACACCCCCTATAGACCGTTTCAGAGAGTATAAACAAATACAGGTGTTACCAAGGATACTAATTAAGGCTCCATTCCATTTAGTGTACCAGAGCGTTTTCTAATGAGCCACACCTGTCTTTGTTTATACTCTCTGAAAGGGTCTATATCTAGAAAACGGAACACATTTATGGTCATCTGGTCAGACCATTATGTTTTCAAGCCCTTTCCATTTCCCAATGGCTATGAAGAAGAGGACCTCATGATGCTGTGGAAAGCATGTTTTTTTTCACAAAAATATGATTTTTGCATGTAAAAGTAAATTTTCTTGCTGTCAACTTAATCAGCTGTTGTGCCAAAGCAAATTGATTCAGGTAGAAAAACTTCTATGATACATGATGATGAACTACCAACACATAAAACCATGTGATGATGCTGGCTGAAAATTAGCCGGAATTTCTAAGAGAGGTCATTTTTTCTAAAATGGGGGTGTTGGGGTAAAGTGAGACAAATGCTGCGGGGTAAAGTGAGACCATGGTAAATCCATGAGTGAGACTGTGAGCACACCACATACAAAGATTTACACTAGAATCTCATCCCCCAAGCCAGAAATCTTGCGTGATCAATGATCAGTAGCCACACTGCTTTGTTATGCTAGGTGCTCTCAGTCAGCTCACTTTTTTATTGGTTAATTAACTCAATTTTAGTCACATTCCACTTTGTCGGCTCCCCCCACACACAAGAGGACCTTTGATCAAAATGGTCACGATTGTCGGGGCCTACAATCTGACCCCCAGACTATCTGACTGGTTCTATCTGTCATTTGAATGTTAATTAAAACATTTTGTGTTGTATTTGATTTTGGTTTTTAGTCACTTTGTGTTGAGAAAACAAAAGTGCTTAATTGACCAATCCCCATGATTCTGCTACTAGTCCGACATTAGATCTGGGAAGTGTGGTTGTCAAGCTAGCTGTCAGGACTCTAACTGTTACAACATGTGTTGTTATGGTAGTTTCAGAGTGGAAAAAGTAAGTGGATCAGTTTACCCCATTGATTTCTCTGGTTTGTCTCAGTTTACCCCTGAACTGGGGTAAAGTGAGACTCAAGACCACTTTTTTTAAAACAATCATATTTTCACTGTCCTTCGTCCTAAATACATTCTGATAATTTCCATTGCTAGGCAACATCCTGAATTAATGGGAAATTTGTAAATTTTACTGATAAATCATTTTAGCTCGCTTAGAGGGGAGCAAATGTAAAAAGTGTCTCACTTTACCCCACTCTCCCCTACCTTGTTGACATATTTCTTCTTTTTGCAGTGCAGCACAGCGAAGCCAATCCCTAAAACACACAGCACAGCTACAATGCTGCCCACAATCACTGGTACATTTGAACTCTTCTCCTCTTCTTCACATTCAGTATCACTTTCAGCTGTTCCTGGTTTTACTGTCTGACCTTTTGATCCACATCTGGAATGACAGAGAGACATTAAATATACAGAAACTACAAATTCACTGCAGCTGTTAGAAACCTTGTGTCTGTATTACGGCCTGGTCGCACTGCACGCGGAACCGAAGCGCAGCGCCCTGGAGCGGAGGCAGTTTCAGATAGGTGTGCAGCACTCGTGTCCTTCTCATTGTCTTTTATTACATACTGCGTCTGCGCTTAACATGCACAAACCGGTTTCGACAACGTCTTCCTCAGTGTGCAAAATACAGCAGGAAGTGATGCATTTAAATACTCACAGGTGTGGTTAATCACTTGATTGATCAGTATTAACATTCGAGACAAATAACAAATTGCAGACATTAGAAAAATAGAAATTTGTAGAAAAATGTAACAATATATATATATAAAAAAAAAATATTCAACAACCCAGACATATCAAATATCACAGGCAAATCCACAGCTAAATAGACCCATTAAAAAAATTAGGTAGGGAAAGAGTTTTACTGCAACGAGAAGCATTTTGGATACACATGTTACAGACTGAGTAGCCTACCCTAAAGGGATGAATGAGGAGTTATTGTTGGGATGTTTTCTATAATATGAGTCGGTAAAGTTTTCTACTGTGTGCATATTGTTGGTAAAGTTTTCATGTGCATATTGTTGGTAAAGTTTTCTTCTATGATGTATATGATGGGGAGTCTCATGGAGTATATTCTGGATTCTGTATTTTCTGTATTTTTTGTCTAGTAGTTCATTCATTGTGATACTGGACGTTCATTTTCATTTTTGATACTGGATGATTATGTTATATATAGAGGGAGCTACAGCTTTTCCAGCGCTTTATGTTTTCACTGTGCTGTTGTGCTCTGTCTCCTTTTATTATAATGGCTGACCAAATTTTTTTTTAATGGGTCTATTTACCTGTGGATTTGCCTGTGATATTTGATATGTCTGGGTTGTTGAATATTTGTTTTTTTTATATATATATATTGTTACATTTTTCTACATATTTCTATTTTTCTAATGTCTGCAATTTGTTATTTGTCTCGAATGTTAAAGGTGTACAGAAAAGAAAATTGAATTTAAGCCCACTCTGGGTCATGAAATTAGTGTAATAACTCATCTATCAGACGATGTAGGCCAAACTTTGTTCAAAATTCTATTTTTGAGTAAATCCGGGATGAAAGTGTGTATTTTTTTTTCCGCATTGGATAATGCAGGCGCACGGATTATACGTCAGCCTGTACACGATTCACCAGCCACTGATATTGGATCCGTAATCCGTCATTCAAACGTCTGAGACACGCACACACACACGGAGCTCGGGCTCGCCCCAAGCTTTGAATATCCCGCCCGCTCGATAACGACCAATCAAATTCGTTTTCCTCACTCGGGTAAACTCGTGTTGCAGCTTGTGACAACTCGGCGCGACAAACAGGACTAACGGCCATTTCTGTACACCTGTAATACTGATCAATCAAGTGATTAACCACACCTGTGAGTATTTAAATGCATCACTTCCTGCTGTATTTTGCACACTGAGGAAGACGTTGTCGAAACCGGTTTGTGCATGTTAAGCGCAGACGCAGTATGTAATAAAAGACAATGAGAAGGACACGAGTGCTGCTGGCCTTTCTTTTGTTTATTTAAGTTTATCATTTGGCCGTGCACCTCTTTAGTTTGTTCCTGAGAGTTTTGTTGGAGAGTGCATGTTTTTCTTTGTTTTTTAGTTTCAGATAGGTGCACAATGCACATGTTAACCGGTCTGCCTGGTCGCACATCTCGCGCTGTGGAGCGCAGTGCGCGCGGCGTCAGTGCTTCAGTTCGGTTCAGTTCTATTTTTCACCTGCGCCGCAAGCGCCGTCTGTCAAGCTGGGTAGACCAGATCGTACCAGACAGGTAGTCAGGCACAGAATAGGCGAGAGAATCCGGTCAATTTTCAAAATAAAATAATTATATGATGATTAATTAAGTTGTTGCTTGTCCGTCTATAAATATTTGTCAGTTGCATCTGTACACGAGACACACACACACAATACTACATCATATTAGGCATATATATATTTATTTATCGGACCTTGAACCGAGTCTCATATTCAGGTTAACGGCTGCTGTAGGCCTACATCACGTTAATCAAGGAATGACGGCATACTGAAATAGACAAAACTGGCATTTTTTGGGGCTGCCCTTATTAATGAAAGAGACTGCTGCAGCTGACCCTACAATTTCTCTGCCTATCTGAGCCAAATGCGGCCGCCTCTATGATTTTGGTCACCTCCTTGGTTAAAACATGTGTGTATGTGCATGGGGGCCGTTCAGATGTAGAATCTTTAGGGTGCACAGATTACTTATTCGAAACCGCATACTATACTGCTAGTACGTACTGATTTGGCCAAAATGTAGTATGTAGTATGTAGTATGCAGTATGCGAACAAAAGCAAAATCTGCAGTATGCGAAAAGTTCCCGGATGTCGTACTGATTCGGAAAATATCTCCAGTATGCATCTGACCAGTCTACATCGCGTACTGTATCCCACAATGCAATGCTCCCCTGACGTCCTAACAGTAACCAGAGCATAACCAAAGACGGTAGTGTAGCCGTGATCCGTAACTATAGTTTAATAAAATAAAACTTAATGCAGACTGATCGGTTCATTGTAAAATATTTATTTATTTTTTGTAAATGTGGTGATTTCTGTACGTAACGTTAGGCTCCAGAGCCCCGAGGCAGCGCTGCTTACACACAAGAAGCTTCACTTTACATTCAAACAAACTAATGCTACTGCCACAATTGAGATTTCATCAATGAGACCAACATTTATCTCCAGAAAATAATTTAACCAGCCGGTGGTAAACCTCTAAAAACCTGCGGGTAAGTTAATTAGCGACCGTTTTCTCCTCCGGAATGACGTCGTAGTGCTGGCCGGCCGAGCACGTCAGGAGCCGGGCTGCTGCCTCTGTGATGTCCCGGTCGCTGCGGAGCTTCACTTCTCCGAAAAACATCGGAGCACACTTTTAAACAGCCGTCATTTGGATAAACTGGCCGTATATTTGGGGTCTTAACAGTTACTTTCTCGCATGAAAAAATATTAAAACTTAATAAAGTTACATAATTACAGCGCTAGAGCGGGAAATAAAACAGCTTTTAGCCATAGACTGTAAAAAGAATGGACGTAGCGTCCGTGACGTCACCCATTGGTTTTGGGGAGTCGTTTTTGTGACTCAAATATGGCGGCCTGAACAGCGCCATGTTGGATTGGCCGGCCGAGAACCCGCCCACTGGCCTCGAAGCAGCTGTCCACGGAGCTGCTCGGACCTGTCACTCAACGTTTCCGCGCCCTAATTGGCCAGAGTTTTAATCTAATAACAGTAAAACGGTAGAGTTAAAAAAAATTCACCCCCCTCAGAGTGTGTGCGGGGGTAGAAACTATCGGTTGAGACCAAAAAACGTTATGACACCAGGCTTTTAACATGTTTATTGAGGATGTAAAATCGGCGATTTTAACATGGGGGTCTATGGGGAATGCTCCCTTCTGACACCAGCCCCCAGAGGAAGCCGGGGGGATTGCAGTTTTTTGAACGCGGAAGTGAGCTTCACTTCTCAGACCCACAACTGCCCCCTTGCTTTTAGCCTGTTTTACAGCTACTGCTACCGGTTGCCGTGAAATGCATTCTGGGAAACTCGTATACTGCATACTGCGATGATAACGGCGTCGGTCTGCTGAAGTAGTATACTGAATCCCACATTCAGTATGCAGTATACAGTACATATAACGCAGTATGTAGTAGGCAGTACGGTAGTATGCGGTTTCGAAAACATGTAGGATGCGTGCTCACAACCCAAAGCGACGCTGTCGCAACGCGCATTTGGTGCGGCGACGGGGGTTTTGATATGGTGGGAAAGGGCCCAAACGGCTAGGCTCTTTTAATGCTAAAGGTTGCCGACCCCTGCCTAGTCTGTGTGTGAAGTGTTACTCACTGTGTGTGTGGTTGACAAGATGTAAATGTCCCATCAGAAAATGTTCCCTCACTGCAGTTAGAGCACTCAGTGTCTGTGGTGGCTGTTCCTGTACAAACACAAATCACACACATTTTGAAAATTAAAATAGTTAATAATCATGACAGGATCACGTTGTTTATGTGACATTACGCTTGATAAAACAGATCTGATTTCCTCTCAGAAGATTAAAAACACTCATTATTGAAAATTAAAAACATTAAATTGAACATCTCTCTGTTTTAGTTTCCAAAGTGACTGTTCAGTCTTTAACATTTGATGACATGTTCTGCTGCAGCCTTTTTTCTCATAAGAGCAGAACAAGAAGGATTTTAATTCAGAGTAAAGCAGAAATTACATCAGCTTCTTGAACAAATCAAATACTATTATGGTTGATTAAATGTATATTGGTTGTGTTTACATGATGTTGACATGTCCCCACACTGAAATTATGTGGGAGCCATGAATTGGGGTCTCTAAGATTAAGGGTAATTTAGGTGTGGTTTATGATTATTATTTAGTTTGTGTAATCATATTGAGTAGCAGGTCACGTGATAATGGGCAGGAACACTTATATGTTCACCTGCTGCTTTTCTTTAGTTTGAGAGAGAGAGGGTGAGTGTGGGTTGCCGTATTTTTTCTTGACTGCTGTTTTCGTTGATCACTGTGATTACATTAGTTATAGTTTTGTAAATTTTCAGACGTCCGGGCCCAATCTTAGCCTCTCAGCGACTCATCTTGGTTGAAGTCGCTATGAACGATTTAAAGAATTAGTATTGATTCCTTATACAAATATTTTGCGTCAGGTACTTATGCTGATGTACCCCCGACAGTAAACAACTAGATTATCAATCAGTTTCTGTTGTTTCTGTGGTTCCAACAACTTCAACAAATTAACTTTAAATAAAAATCAGATCAATATTTCAAGCCTATTACCAAGCTTCTTATTGATAGTTTTTAATCAGAACCTTTATGTAGCTCAGTAACAATAAAGTTTAGCAGATACCGTAAATAGGCGGAAGCTGTTAAAGGGATAGTTCAACGTTTTGGCAAACTGGCCCATTGCCATAATCGCTATAGTCATAGCAGTAGGTTCGTTACCTTTAATTGTCGGTGTAAGCTATTTTTAGAACGGCGGAGCGGAGCAGCAGGCTGCTCAGAGCTACGCTATGGAGGCTAAAGGAATTTCTTCAAACTCATCAAATACAAAATCCAACAACTCCAAAACGCTTTTGTGGACAAGTTGTGACCTGCACATTCACCATGCTGTGAGATAATAACACAACGTTACGAAACGGAGCCGTAAACAGGGTAAATATACAGAGACTGCTTGCTGAAAAACTGTCCCTGAACGCAACGCGCATCAGCGGTTTTGCATGAATTTACCTCTAAAACGGCTCTGTCTCGTAACGTTCCGCTATTATCTCATAGTGTGGTGAATGTGCCGGTAAAAACTTGTCCACCAGAGCGTTTTGGAGTTTTTGGATTGTGTATTTGATGAGATTGATGAAGGAAACTTCCCATTAGCCTCCGTAGCGTAGCTCTGAGCAGCTCGCGGCTCTGCTCCACCTTTCTAAAAATATCTTGCACCGACAAATAAAGGTAACAAACCTACTGCTATGACTGTAGCGATTAGAGCAATGGGCCAATTTGGAACTACCCCTTTAAAATAAAGATGCTTCAGTGAGATCACAAGTTAAGGTGCTGGCTAATTGAGCCAGCCATATTTAGGCTTGTTGGACATTTCCATTATGATCTTCTACTGCCACTTGAAATTGTAGATTGTTTATATATTTTGCTGTTGGAGAGAATGAAGCATTTGTTTGTTGGAACCTGTTTCTGGACGCTTTGGTCATTTCTTATGCACAGCTTTAAGTACTTAACTGATCAGTGTTATTTATTCAGTAGTGATGGAAAAGTAGCAAAAGACTTGTGTTTCTCTGAAAATGTTTTTGAATGATTACTTACTGTTATTGTGAGAACTGACTGTGACAATTCAGCACAAGTCAGTGCCGGTGCACCCAGAGTCTGAATAGCATTGATGTTTTCTGTTACTGATCTTTCACTTGTTTGTCTTTTTGTTAATGCTGATTGAATTGAGCAGGGCATACGTGTGCTTGTGATGTGTCTTTAAACAATGTTCAAGTGCCAACACCATTGGTGTACAACGGCATCCATGTGGTGCAGACAAAAGTTGCTGTAATTTTGAAGTTACTGCCAATAAAGCTGTCAGATCTATGCTGTGTGTTGCTTTGTGATTTTAACAGAAGATAGGATAACATATTTGAAATGCATTACTATTGTATATATACTTTAACACATAGGGTTTATGTGAAAGTTCACCTTCCCTTTAAAGCAGAAGTAAGCAGAATATTTGTGTTGATATAAGTCTTAAATAGTTATATCTTCCGACAGCAATCACTTATATAGAGTGTTTGGTCTGAAACACGGGTCTGTCAGTCACTCTGCTCTGCTGTAAGCCGAGGAGAAAACTTTCCTTGTATCCTACAGTACAACCTTTATCCAGTGAGGAGAGAGAACGGCATAAAGGGGTGGTCCTCTCTGTGTGTGCAGTGCAGCCAAGGGATGCGCGTGAATGTGGTGACGTAGGGACGAGGGCGGGGACTGCTAACTCCATCGGCTGACAGGAAGTTAGCCAAAACCACCGGATCGCTTACTTCTGCTTTAACTAGGTAAATACATACAGTTTACATCATGGAATGCACTGCCAGAACACAGTACCAAAGAAAAAACAAAACTAGGCTTTAAGAGGCTATTGAAATGTCACCTAATGTTAGAAAGGGCACATGTTAAAGGCACACGAAGAGGGCGTACACATATAAATACATACACATACTCACAGATGTTGATGATTTAGATTGTTGTTACTGTTTTATTTTATTTATTTATTTTCAAGTTGATGAATTAGATTATTATTTCTGTTTCATTTTTTTTTTTTTTTTACCAGATTTGACTCTATTGTTATTATATCTCTGATTATTGCTGCAATGGTTGTTATTATCATTAGTGTAAGCTTCTTTCTATTATTATTATTTGTATTTTTATTTTAACTTTTTTTCTCTCATTTTATGTGATTTTACGGGAAGGAAGATTAAAGATTAAAGATTAGTGGCTGCTGTGCAGCTGCTAATGGGGATCCAATTAAAATAAACAAATAAACAAATATGTGAGAATTCACCTTACATTTAACTGAATAAACACATAAGGTTTATGTGAAAATTCACCTTACCTTTAACTGAATAAACAAATAAAGTTTATGTATATGTTTGCATTGACTGTATTTAATTTATTTACACTGATTCAACATGGTAGAAGCACATTGAATTTAATGGAACCCTCACATTGAATTTGCCTAATAAAATTACATGGAAAAACTTCATGTTTTTGGGTCAATTATTTTTTTGAGTGTATTGTCTTTGTTAGGTACAGTCAACAGTAATAACTAACCAGTATTAGTGGTTTTACTCAGTCAGTTGATGATCCAAACTTTACAAGATAAACAAACTGATTTAACGTCCCCGATCCAAGAGAGACTTAAACTACAACTACAGTTTGACGTTAAAGTCAGAAGAAGAGCACCAACCTTTTCCACTGATGTATTGTCCTGGACGACATGTTGTGTGTTCCCTTGCTGCTAGACAGCTGCTCCCTTTAGGGTCTGTATAGTATCCTTCCAGTGGTTCCCAAACTGTATCAGATGTTGTTGTACATGAACTTTTTATTCTCAGACCAGAACCTGTCAACACAGAGATGGATAGAGACTCTGATTAAATGTCATGGAAAGTTGAGATGACCTTTAGGTACCCCCCACTTTAGAGATGTTTCTGCACTAACTGAGTAAATTTCGCTGACTGACATGAGGCATATTTACCTGAACACTCTGAACAGAAATAACACTGTCTACGTCCAGTTGCCTGATCCATATACGTTCCTTCTGTGCAGGGCTGACAGGCGGTAGTATTTCTGAACTCTGTGCAGTCTGTTTCAACTTTCTTTCCTGATGAAAAGAAAATTAACATTTAATTTAATGCAACATTTCTACTGAAGGACACAGTGTAATTGTGACAAGGTAAAGAGGGCCCGGGCGGGCTTCAAACCCCAGACTCCCGGGTAAGAGTCATGCATGCTAACCACTTGGCCAAAGGGACATCCTCTTGGCCAAGTAGCCAGGGCACATGATCAACTGGAGGCATAGTGACAGGACCCTCGACTGTCACATAATCTTGAGGGTAAAGTCATTTAAAGTTAAGTTTGATTCTCATTTACTACCATCAGATGAAGCCAAACTTAACTAATATATAAATCCACCTTGTAATAAAACTCCTGTCAGAGGCATCGACACATTTCACTTTGATGTAAATTGCACAAACGGTTGATTCTAATGGATAAATACTGTCATTCAGTTCAATCTTACCAGGTGGACACATAGGACAGCATCTGTCATCTATCAGATAATCTGCTAGAGGACATGTCAGTGTCTGTGCTCTTAAGACTGCCACCTGTGAAGAATAAGACAGTGTTTTAGTCAGTGAAGCCTGGTTGAGATGTCGTAGACAAGCAACAGTGTGACATTTACCCTGCTACACAGTGAATACAAGTGATCTGCAATAAACAACTTTACCAACAAAGTAGCAGCTGTCAGATGATTTCTCCTAGATGTCATCTCAAATGGCAGCTTTGTTGTTTTCTTGCTCTGTAGACACCGTGTCACTGAGATCTGGGATGAGGTGAGTTTTAAAACCTGGAGATGAACATCTGGAAACAGAAAGTAGATCATGTAAAATCAGCAGTGACCACTCAACTGGTTCCTGTGGGTCACTGGGATCAGGGCTCTGCTGCTAAACACATCAGCTTCTACTGGTTTGAAACTGTCTCAGCCAATGTTTTATTTTCTGTTGAGAAAGCAGGATCTGCTGCTGCTGTTGGTTTTACAGCTCATTACTCTGATAAAAGTCTGTTCACAGCTCTCTGACTAGTTAAACTTTGTCAGAGCTTGTCAAGTTTTACAACATTACATGAACATGATAAGTTGAAGATAAATCATCTTTTGTGTTTCTCAAAGAAGATTTACAGTGAACAACAACGCTGGGCTTATGAATAAACAAATTGATGATAATTATTGTAGCCCATAAGTTTAACACGTCATACCCAATAATGTTGCAATCGCAAAAACAAAAAAAACACTGTATATGCTCTGTCAGAAGCAGCGGGACAGTTTGGCAGCAGCAGTCAGTTTGACGGCACGGACGTAATTTTAAAGGGGGACACAGGGGACATGTCCCCTGCACTTTTTCCAAAGGCAGGCTTGGTCCCCTGCAGTTTTACCGTCCAAAAACGATGTTACGCTATATTAAACAGAAGCGGGTCAAGCACTAGGACCAAGCGGAAAACAGCCGCTCAAGCTGAAGCCTGTTTCCCTTTAGACCGCCCACAAGCTCATCAATTGGCTCTGTCGTTTCTTGCTAACGTGTGATTGGCCGTCCCTGCTGTCACTCAGACAGATAGGACCGATGCTCATTAATCAGCTGTTTGAACAGAAACAGCACCGCTGAAGCAGTAGCCTACACACAAACCTCCTCCTGCAGGACAGAGATGAACGGCTGCTCCGACTGAGGAGCCGCTCTGGTGTGATACCTGTTCAGGTGATCTCCACAGTGGAAGATTTTTTTTTTTACCACCACGACCTCACAACCCACCGTCAGCCGAACCATGTAATCATAAAGTTATAAAATCGCGTTCACAGCCCACACTGATCGCCAGGTTTTGTGACATGATCAGAGCATGTGACTGATTGTAGTCTACACATACGTGCGTCTGAAGCCTCCATCCACAATGATCACGCTTGTAATCAGTAATTTCTCACAGTTGGAACTCATTTTTATGTCGGTGCTGATAGTTAGAGTAAAACAGCAGCAAAGGAATTCTGAGTTTCTTCATAAACACAAGTAGAACAGCCCCCCCCCCCCCCCCCCGGGAGCCAACTCAGGCCAGCTGTGTCCCCCCCACCTCTGTAATCAAAATTTCGTCCATGTTTGACGGCAGCAGCAAATGTATGCAAAGAATTTCAAAAAACTTGTAGCCTAATAAATCTTTTGTTTGTCTTAATGTAACCTAATTAACTCAGTAATTTTCATGGAGATATCCAAAGGTTAAAATATTTTGCCCTATTAACGTGAGAAAAATAATTAAAGCAGAAGTAAGTGATCCGGTGGTTTTGGCTAACGTCTTGTCAGCCGTTGGAGTTAGCAGTCCCCGCCCTCGTCCCTACGTCACCACATTCACGCGCATCCCTTGGCTGCACACACAGAGAGGACCGCCCCTTTATGCCGTTCTCTCTCCTCATTGGATAAAACTTGTAGGATACAAGGAAAGTTTTCTCCTCGGCTTACAGCAGAGCAGAGTGACTGACAGACCCGTGTTTCAGACCAAACACTCTATATAAGTGATTGCTGTCGGAAGATATAACTATTTAAGACTTATATTAACACAAACATTCTGCTTACTTCTGCTTTAATAGGCGTATGAACTATGTTTTGGTCTTTTTCTAAACTTTCAACGTTGACCCTTTTTGGCTTAAAATTACTGGACTATCACTGAATAACAGCGGACGTGGCAGAGACTTTACAACCAACGAAGAAAACAAGATTGTGCTGAGCAGTTTTATGAACTGACACATTTAAGAAGCGCCGAGAGTTTTCACTTGCGCTATATCAACAAACCGAGATCAGTTATTCATCCTGTAGTTGAACAATTGAATTTCAGTTAGTAGGACTTACCGTCGCTCATACGACACATGCCTTTTGCGTAGGCAGTTTCCTTTATGCAGTATAGGCTACTTCACAGGAGCCTCGGAAATATGGGTTTCACTGGGTAGTTTTGGGAAGGACTGAGAGGTGATATTCAAAATCGTAAGAGGTGCTGATTTCTAGACACAATGAGACACCAGGAGAAGTCTACTCGAGTCCAACTGCTTTATTCCAGTGTATTGTGTTGATATGTCCAGGTGGGAGCTGGTCTGTGGGAAATATAACACGTGGTGGACCACATTATACAGTGAGATAATCTCTATTACTGTATCAAATTTAACATTATGAACAACAGTTTAACTTTTCTATTAGGTCTACTAAGGAAAAGGAACTTACATGTAAACCAGACTGCAGGTTGGCCAAAGGGCACGCTCAGGCACATGGTGCTTTATATATATATGGGCTGACTCTGACACCTCCTCCTCACAGCTGATAGGTCTCAAGACAGCCAGGGGTGGAAAGTAAGTAGGCCTAAGTGAGTGTACTTGGACTTTTTTGAGTAATTTATAAAATCAGTAAGCCTAATTATACGCTACATTTTAAATAGCTTCCGTTATAAAGAACTCTCTCTAGTAAATGGTAGTAGTTCAACTGACAGAGAGATATGCACATTCTTCATTTTCATGTATAAGTTAATGTTTAATCATTATAAACACATTCAGATCAAACATTTTATGATCAACGCCCAAAGTCCAGTGTCATAAAGTAAATGACATTGGCTTGGTAGGTGGAGTCCTGTTGCAGGAAAGTCCCAAACAACAGAGATAGTCAGCACAGCAGACATATCAGCATTCCAGCTGGCGCCAGGCCGCTTACAGAGAGAAAGTAAAAGGAAGAACAATAAGCTTTCATACTCTGTTTGAAATAACATAAAATTAACATTCATTACAACCACAGTAACTGAATATTAAATTGTATTTAATATTCAGTGAGTGGTGACTGTGGTTCAGTAGGTGGAGCAGGTTGTCCAATCAGAGTTACAGCTTCTCTCATTATTAAGTGTCATAGGCTAGAATCCCAAATTGTCCTGATGACTGTTGTTCCATCAGTGTACAAGTATGGTTGTGATGTGAATGTAATATTGGCAAGATTTGTTAAGTGCTTTGTGTAAAGATGAAGTTCATTTACCATCTTCTATCTCCCTCTATCTCGCTCAGAAGCTTTTGAACCCAGTGTCTTTGGTCTGTCCACTGCATTTTACACCTTGCGCTGCTGTGACTATTACTTGCTGCTTGGTTAACTATGTGTCTATCTCTTTTTTCGGATAAAGGTTTTGAACCCCTGTTTGTTTTCTTATTTCTTTGATGTGTTGATGATGTGCTCTGGTCCCGGTTTGTTTTCTTGGTGTCTTATAAGCCCACTAAAACTTGCTCAGTGTTGTGCAAACCAGTTCCCCTATTTACCGTTCCATTTCCTCTATAATGACAGGTCATTTTATATGGGTCAGGACTCTGCTCCCTTTGAGTGTCAATACTGAGAACAGACAACAAAAGACAACCATAATGGCTGCTTTACTGCTGACACCGCACCAATCTACAGTGAATGTTCACTGGATCATCTGAATGCATCCCTTCTCTGCAGGAAAACGTGACTCGGAACTGTCACAGAGAAACAAGAGAACTGAGACTTTCAAGAGGAACATAATACAGCTGTATCATCTGCAAAATATACAAAGCACATCTTCAAAGTGAGTCCCACCCAAAAATAACAAATAAAACAATAAAACTATCTCCACAACTGTATTGTAGTTAAAACTGCTCCCTACTATACCCCAGTGGCAGGAGAGAGTAAAAAATGTGATGGAGAAGATAACAGCACAAGAACACAAGAAGATGGGGCCCTGTAAGCAAATGCTTACATCTACCAATGTGAAATATTGTCAAACTATGCTATCTCAGAACTGTCCAAGTGTATGTGATTTAGAAGAAAGTTTGTTTGCCAAAATGAAGCTAAGCGAAAGTTCAGACAGGAAGACTATCTCTTTAAGCACGCCTCAAAGCCCTTTCCCTGTTTTCCTGCTATCCTCTCGCTCCACCCTCATTCTCATAATTCAGCCAATCACAGTCTGCCATCCTCTTTCCCTTCCACCAATCAGTCATTAGCATCAAATTTAAAAAGTTCTCTCTCTCCTGTCATCCAGCCGTCATTCCTGCAAAACTCTCAGCCCACCTCCACCCCGGCACCACCTCCATCAAGATACAGACTGTCTTAACCTGGATCTTCAACCGAGAAGTTCCCTCATCAGGCGACTTCAAGCTTCCCTACCACCACCAGTGTCTAGGCCCGGGGGGGATATAACTACTTCAGATGCAAGCTTCTCATCCCCAGATCAGTTTACTCAGCTGGTCTACACCCGTGGCCTAAGCGCCAAAGTCTATTTTGTGCACAATAAATGTAATTTCATCTTCATCCTCAAACCTGGCTCTCTTGTCGTAAATGGTCTATCCTGATTGAACTGTTATTTGTTTGACTGTTCAGTTTATACATTTCATGAATAACTTTGGTTATTTCGTATGTATGTAACAGAAAGAAAAATCTGATGCAAACTATATGAGTAAATACATATGAATGCCAATAAATACTTGGTTCAAAAGAATCTCCACACTCCGGGATCTGTCTCATATTCGTTCCCTGAATGATCTGCTTTGCCACATTACAGGGAATGAAGCAGACCCCCACAGGGGATCATAGAGACAGGGCCTACAGGTGGATGCTGGGGAGGTGGTGGGTTTGCAAAACCTCATGGGCAGCAAGGCAGTAGCAGCAGCAGTGAAAGGCAGAGGCAGCAGCAGAGTAGCAGCAGAAGCTTATAGCTTTTATGTGAGATTTTTTAATGTGAGTTTTTATGTTGGTGTTTGTATGTCTAACTGTTTGGAGCCCAAACTAATGACAATTTTCTGTCCTTGTGATAGACAATACATTTTTTTGAATTGAATTGAATTGAAGCATAGCCAGGGATGAGCAGGTAAGCTGGGGGATTTAAAGCAGAAGTAAGTGGAATATTTGTGTTAATATAAGTCTTAAATAGTTGTATCTTCCGACAGCAATCACTTATATAGAGTGTTTGGTCTGAAACACGAGTCTGTCAGTCACTCTGCTCTGCTGTAAGCCGAGGAGAAAACTATCCTTGTATCCTACAAGTTTTATCCAATGAGGAGAGAGAACGGCATAAAGGGGCGGTCCTCTCTGTGTGTGCAGCCAAGGGATGCGTGTGAATGTGGTGACGTAGGGACGAGAGCGGGGACTGCTAACTCCATCGGCTGACAGAAAGTTAGCCAAAACGACCGGATCGCTTACTTCTGCTTTAAAGAATATAATTTACAAGGAAAACCATGTCCATGTTTAAATGAATAAAATGTTTCAAAACAGCAGACTGCGGTTCAGGTGCGCCAGAATTTAATGTACTACTTTTTTTTACTGATATTATAGATCATGCTTTAGCTACATTCAGAATAAGTTCATTACTTTTCATCCAGTCAGTTACTTTAATTTTAACTTTTAACTTTAATTCAATATCTACATTTAAATCGTTAATATTTGTCAGAAAATGTGCCTTTTTAACACTAAATCAAAATCATTCACAAATATTGTGTACAAGAGAGGCCCAAGACAACTCCCTTGAGGTAGGCTACTCCTTGTTTCAAACAACTCAGAGCAGCTTCTAAATGAAATATGAGTCCATCATTTAGACACATTTAGGGCATTTTGATCATCACATTTCCACAGACACGACTCGCTGTCATCATTTCATCGATTTATAGACCTAATATTTAAAGTTTGAATTCAGTGGGGAAGCTTCCCGTCTTCTTCTTTGATGTGGTGCATTTGTGTGGCAGCGTTATAGCGCCACGCCAACTCCACACAGGCCTGGCACAATACTTGTTGTAGAGAATGGTTTCTGGCGCAACTTCACCAATCCACAAGGTGCATGGAGAGTGAAAACAACGTGGAGAGCATTCAAAGGGGCTCCAGCAACACTTGTAATGGAAAAACAACTTTATTCATTATTATTCATTATTCAACTGTATTCATCTTCAGGGTCATGATGACCCTGATGAAGGCTAGAGCCGAAACACGTCAGTCTAATAAAGTTGTTTTTCCATTACAAGTGTTGCTGGAGCCCCTTTGAATGCTCTCTACTTGTTGTGATAAGTAACTACAGGTTGCCGTAGTGACGTCCCGACGTGGCGTATACATAGACTGTAAAAAGAATGGACGTAGCGTCCGTGACGTCACCCATTGGTTTGGGGGAGTCTGTTTTGTGCCGCTACTACGGGGGTTTGAGCCGCGCCATGTTGGATTCTACATGCCATATTTGGAGCGGTGCGGCCGTTGGCCGGCCGAGAGCCCGCCCACTGGCCTCGTAGCAGCGGTCGCCGGACCTGTCACTCAACGGTTCTGCGCCCTAATTGGCCAGAACTTTAAACCTAATAACAGTAAAACGGTAGAGTTTAAAAAAAATTCACCCCCCTCAGAGTGTGTGCGGGGGTAGAAACTATCGGTTGAGACCAAAAAAATGAAATGTACCAGGCTGTAAATATGTTTTTTTAAGCTGTAAAATCGGCTATTTTAACATGGGGCTCAATTGGAGTTGCTCCCTTCTGGAGCCAGCCCCCAGCGACAGCCGGGGGGATTGCAGCTTTTTGAACGCGGAAGTGAGCTTCACTCCTCAGACCGACAACTGCCCCCTTGGGCGTATATGAGGACTTTGTTTGTACGTGCCTGTGTTATGCTCAGTTAGCAGTAGCAACTCAAATCAGTGAATAAACCAGCTCATTATCAACATGACGGTTTGGTTCCTCCTTTTATTATCATCGACACATGACAGTCATTCTGGTGCAGCTCTTTTAATAAGAACAGAGCAAGATATAATTTTACTACACTACTGATTGCTTGATTAAGTGCTGAAATAATCAAAATTGTATTAGCTTCAGTACTTTATCCAAATTTCTGAACATTAGATATTCATGCTAAGTTGCTAGATGGATCATCAATCAATTTGATTAATCTAAAAGCAGAAGTAAGTGATCAGGTCGTTTTGGCTAACTTCTTGTCAACTGATGGAGTTAGCAGTCCTCGCCCTCGTCTCTACGTCACCACATTCACGCGCATCCCTTTCAAAGACATTTTTCGTAAATTTCTAACATAGTGTAAATAAAGTACACTTTAATAAAGTATAGGCTACTAATAGTATACCACAAATTATATAACAATAAGTTTACTTTATACAAATACACTTCATTACGACTAAATCATTATTTTAAAATGAGTGTACTTTTTTAAAGTGCTCTACTATAATAGTTAAATACGCTTATGTCAAAGATATTTTTAGTACATTTCTAACATAGTGTAAATTAAAGCAGAAGTGAGTGGTCCGGTCGTTTTCGCTAATGCTGCGTTCCAGGCAGGCTTTTGAAATCGTAAATTACAGCTTCAAGTCACAACTTACGACTTTGTAGCGTTCCAGGCAACCCACTCGTGTTTTTCCGACCTGTTTTACCGGTGAAAGTCACTATAACGGCCACTCGTAACTTCCGACCGGTGAACTCGTACCAGATCGAACTGGTACCACTTCACGGTCGGAAAAATACGAGTTTCCTTGAACGCACCATAACAGTCCTCGTCGCTACGTCACCACATTCACGGCGTTCCTTGGCTGCACACACAGCCCTGCATGCCATTCTCTCTCCTCATTGGATAAAAACTGTAGGATACGATAAATGTTTTCTCTTCGGCTCAGAGCAGAGCAGAGGGACTGACAGACCCGTGTTTCAGACCAAACACTCTATGTAAGTGATTGCTGTCGGAAGATATAACTATTTAAGACTTATATTAACACAAATATATCACTTACTTCTGCTTTAAAGCAGAAGTGATATGCTCTGAGCCGAGGAGAAAACTTTTATCGTATCCTACAGTTTTTATCCAATGAGGAGAGAGAACGGCATGCAGGGCTGTGTGTGCAGCCAAGGGACGCCGTGAATGTGGTGACGTAGGGACGAGGACTGTTATGGTGCGTTCAAGGCAACCCGTAACTCGTGTTTTTCCGACCTGTGAAGTCATACCAGTTCAATCTGGTACGAGTTCACGGGTCAGAAGTTACGAGTGGTCGTTATAGTGACTTTCACAGGTAAAACAGGTCGGAAAAACACGAGTGGGTTGCCTGGAACGCTACAAAGTCGTAAGTTGTGACTTGAAGCTGTAATTTACGGTTTCAAAAGCCTGCCTGGAACGCAGCATTAGCCAAAATGACCGGATCGCTTACTTCTGCTTTAAGTACACTTTAATAAAGTATATTAAAAGTGTATTGAAATTTACTGGAAAATAAGTGTAATTTATTTTAGTAGTACACTTTAATATTACTCAAAAGTAACTTCTAAATAATATACTTTTTCACAGTTTACTATTATAATATTTATGATAATTTAAATAAAGTGTATTTTAGATAATTATATTGAGATTATACTTTAAGTATAAAAAATAGTATATTTATTTTTAGTAGGCTACATTAAAGTTCAATTTCATTACAACTTTTTTTAAAGTATAATGTTTTCTAAATATAATATTAACATACTTTTAAATAAGTACATAGATTGAAATTGTACTTTAAATAAACTTCATAGACTTAAATTATATTTTAGATATACTTACTTCCTTATATTACTTTTTTACCTGGGAGGATCTGCTGCTGTAGGTTTTACAGTTCATTGCACAGATCAAAGTATAGCCTAATGTGTGTGAGAGCAAGTTTTACAACATGGACATGATAAGATTTCCAAGAAGATTTTCACTGCCATGACACAGTTGTACTTTCAGGGTTGCCAACTTTCTGAAATGAAAATAAGGGACAGGGGGCACTGGATGGGGGTGGGAGGGATAGCCTAAATATATAATTTTATTTTTTTTTAATCATTATTTTATTACAAAACAGTTATAAGCTGAACACTATCGAACAAGAGGGTGTCTTCTCTGATCTTGAACTCTATTGAAGTGTGTATATATAGATTTAATTTTTTTCCATCCTGTCAGAAGCCGAAGCTGCTTAGCAGTTGAACAGCAGCAAGAGTAAAACCAGAGCGATAGATCTCGCTCTGACTAAAACATATTCAGAACCGTCTTTATTATTTAAACTAGTCAACAGCACTCTGATTGGCTGAACTGAGGAAAGGCGGCGACATCAAAACCTGTCGCCACTCTAATATCTTTTTTTGTTGTTGTTATCGCTCTACACAGCCCTACATATATCAAAGATATTCTAACCGTCTTTGCATAATATATGACAGCCCTAGAGCATAGGGGGTGACACCAAAGATAAACTGTCTTTGGTGACACTACTGCGCATGCTTTATGGGCCGCATAACGCGGAAGTGAACCCGGAAGGTAGAAACATTTGGCGTATGCGTTAATATAATACATCCATGGTATGCGCCAGGCCGCCATTCTCGATCCGGAATCCAAGATGTCTCGTATATAAGCGACGGTAAGTCGTTCCTGAAAACTGAAATCCACACACTGTTAATGTGTTATCTGCAGGATAAAGAACTGCTATCAGTATGTTGTTATAGCGCAGGTCAGAAATGAGCCGTCATTTGTCTTCGCGGAGTCAAGCCATCCGCACCAACAGTAGTGCGGCCGTGTCATTCCGATTCGTTAGTCCACTGATGTCAAGCTAGTCAGTTACCGCTACCGAGTGACATAACTTCCGGTTTTCAAAATACAACATAAAACACGACTGCTCATTTTCATAATAACGCGGCGTGCTGGCAACTTGAAATAATAATTTTAAACTTTAAAAATCCCTACCAAACCAACGGTACATGCTACAGTTTTGTAACTTTCACCAAAATGTCGCCCCAAAACTTTTGTCCACTTATTACAAATTATCAAGTCCATCACTGTTCTTTTAAAAAAAAAAACTGTACTAGCACAATTTTTGCTCAATTGTCACCAAACTTGCTGGAGAGAGCATCTTCAGACTGTCCTCCACAAAACGTGTTTTTCAGATTTTTGATTTATCAAAAATTGAGTCTACAGTGCATGAAAACGTTTGACTGTAAACAGTACTTTATTTAGTATTATCATCATTTACGGTAATATGAACTATGTGTATATTTTTCATAACAACTTGCAACTGCCTAATGACCCCTAATCTGTGTATAACCCAAGAGAGAGTGAGAGAGAGAGAACACTTCATCAGTACACACGCACACACCGGGTATTTAAATCATGTATACCGTATACTTTTTATTAAAGCAGAAGTAAGCGATCCGGTCGTTTTGGCTAACTTCCTGTCAGCAGATGGAGTTAGCAGTCCCCGCCCTCGTCCCTACGTCACCACATTCACGCGCATCCCTTGGCTGCACACACAGAGAGGACTGCCCCTTTATGCCGTTCTCTCTCCTCATTGGATAAAGGTTGTAGGATACAAGGAAAGTTTTCTCCTCGGCTTGCAGCAGAGCAGAGTGACTGACAGACCCGTGTTTCAGACCAAACACTCTATATAAGTGATTGCTGTCGGAAGATATAACTATTTAAGACTTATATTAACACAAACATTCACCTTACTTCTGCTTTAAGGGCCGGGCAGCATCAGCTACAATGACCCTATTGTTTTCCTCAATGTTCTTTCTTTCTTTCTTTCTTTCTTTCTTTCTTTCTTTCTTTCTTTCTTTCTTTCTTTCTTTCTTTCTTCTTACGAGGAAATCCTACTTCCCATGAATAAAAAGACCATGTTTAGGCTTAATTTCTCAAAAATGATACAGTAAAATTGTTTGACAATGACTGAGGGAGTAGTCAGGATGGTCCTGAGGGCAACTGTACCAACCATTGTCAGAAATTATGGGTCAAAGTGATGTTACTGTACAGTAAAAATTAAGTATAAGACATTTTATTCTGAGCAAAAAAGACAACTTTGAGGCTCAATTTCTCAAAAATGATACAGTAAAAATTAAGTATTGGAGTAAAAAAAATAACACGCACGCACGCACTATTTTTTTGGTTTTTCCTTTTGTGTTTCAAAACAAATAAACAGACCCATTTTTCCGATTTTGTTTTGAAACAGAAAAACGAAAGAACGAAGGGTAGGCTACACGGATTTTTCCACAACAGTCATTTCCGTCACTTTGGAGGTGATGGAAATGACGATGCCATTGTTTTTATATACTGTATAGACCCCTTCACAGATTGTAAACATCCGGGTGGGCGGGGCTTAGCTGGAGGCAAGACATCTGAAACGCCGTAGCTTGTAAACGCTGGTTAGCATGTTTTAACGGACTGTTTTTTCAAGAATGGACGAGGAAAAGTCATATTTTAGTGAATATGTTAGTACACCCACCCTCAGAGACCGTGAGTGTTATTTTAAAAAGTTGACTCCAGACCGTCATATGCACCGTAAACTCTCAAATAAAAGCTGAGTCTCAAACAGACGCCGGGCCGGGTCTATCTCTATTTTCTGCTAAAGTAGTTCTTGTAAATGTAGTAAGTTAAACCCCTGAAAGCCCATGATCGCCTGTTTGAGCCCTTTCTAAGCTGCTTCAGTCCTGCTACAGTTTTAAAAGACCCGACCTGGTCAGATCCGCAGGTGTTGAAGCCTGGACCCGATGCGGCCCCGGACTCACATCACGAGCATTAACTCTGGACCGGACAGCAGCAAAAAAAAAGAAAAAAAGAAGCCGGTGGTCCGCCGATCCGAGCTATTAAATGTTTTCAACCTGAACCGGGTACGTCCGGTCGTGTTGTTCGGTCCGGCCCGTTGAGACCTCGGACTGACACGAGAGAGCCGGGGGCTAAGGTTATACAGTCTGTGGGCGGAGCAACACGTTTATTTACAAGAAGTTTAATCAGTGCTTGTAAATGAATGCTGCTCTGGATCCAACTCTTTCCTTCTATTTTTACTCTTTTAAACAGAACCTATTATATATTTTCCATGTTTGCTGAGCATAACATTTGTTCAAAATGAATTTAAAACCTGTCCCGTACACAGTAGACGCCTGTCTAAACAGATGCTGGGTCAGTTGTTTTGCCTCCATTGAACGTCTTGACGTCACAGTGAAGTAGGCCGCGAAGGGGGCTTCTTAGGAGAGTCGAGAGAGACAAGATATAAAAAAGACATTAATGAACTCTGCTCATTCTGTAAACAGGCTCCAGAAGATTTTCAACATCTTTTCTGGTCATGTCCTCATCTGCAATCCTTTTGGAAAAATGTAACTACTTTTATCCGTCAACATTTCGACAAAAACTTTGCTTTGGACTATCAAAATGTATTGTTTGGTTTCTTTTCAGTCACGGCTTCCCAATTAAACCAATATTATATAATTAATTTGATATTATTTTTAGCCAAAGCTCATATTCACAACCGCAAATTTACAAATCAAATACTTTGCACTCACCGTTTCAAAAACAAAATCAAACAATACATCAACCTAATTAGTCAATCTGAAAATAAGAAAGCCATAAAGACCATAGAACTATATTCTCTCTGTTTCCACGTTTTTGAATAGACCTTTTTTTGCCTAACATAAAATGTACTTATCCTTTGTCTTCTTCTGCCTGTCATGATACTATGTAACTGAACCTGTTGACATTATTTCATTTTTATTTGTAACCCCCTCATCCCTCATTTCACAATGTACATCCCAACTAATAATTCTTCAATAAAAAAAATAAAAATAAAAAAAAAGAGTCGAGAGAGACGGGTTTGGGAGGGAGGTAGAGGGGGGTAATGACACACAGGATATGAGAGTATCAGAGTAAAAAAAATAACGCACGCACGCACACACAAACAAACACACACACACCTTGATTGATCGGCTTTGTATCATCGTCTTATTTTGAAAACCGGAAGTTATCTCGCTCGGGCGCACTTGTTGGTGTGGATGGCTTGACTTCGCGAAGACGAGTTGAATGCAGTGCTCTCGTAGCGTCTTTTGTTCAGTAAGTTTTTGTCTGCTTTTTGTTCCACCCGTACAGTGTGTCCTCCACTTCTCTGGTCGTGTCTCAGTCGGTAACAGAGCAGGAGTTAGTCTTCAGCTGCTTCTGACAGAAATAATAATGAAGGAAGTTTAAATCTTTATAAACAGTTCAGAATCAGCGATCAGAAAACAGACGACGCCCTGTGATTGGGCAGTATCCAGCGTAGTTTAAGTTTCCTCAGTGACCTGGTTCTGTTGGTAATTTGACAAAGTCAGAACATTTCAAATCTGTAACTGTCAAGGTACTTTCAGTTTCCATAGGTCAGGCGCTTGGTCGCACGGGGAGCGTGCTTCTCCTGTTGTGTGTGTGTGTGTGTGTGTGTGTGTGTGTGTGTGTGTGTGTGTGTGTGTGTGTGTGTGTGTGTGTGTGTGTGTAATAGTAACCTTATAGACAAGTGGTACATAAATCCCTATTTTAATTAAATGTAGGCCTACTATCATGTGTTGTAAGATTTTGGTGTGTTTGATAAAAAGAACACATGTCCCTTGGGGTCTCAGTCATTTCCACCACACGCCACAAAATGTAACTTTAGGGATGTTTTTTAAAGGTGTACAGAAAAGAAAATTGAATTTGAGCCCACTCTGGATCATAAAATTAGTGTAATAACTCATCTTTCAGACGATGTAGGCCAAACTTTGTGCAAAATTCTATTTTTGAGTAAATCCGGGATGAAAGTGTGTATTTTTTTTTTCGCATTGGATAATGCAGGCGCACGGATTATGCGTCAGCCTGTACACGATTCATCAGCCACTGACATTGGATCCGTCATCTGTCATTCAAACGTCTGAGACACGCACACACACACGGAGCTCGGGCTCGCCCCAAGCTTTGAATATCCCGCCCGCTCGATAACGACCAATGAAATTCGTTTGCCTTACTCGGGTAAACTCGTGTTGCAGCTCGTAACAACTCGGCGCGAGTCGCGCGACAAACAGGACAAACGGCCATTTCTGTACACCTTTAAAGGTCTTTACTTGTAATTACTCTAACAGTCATTGTTAGGAGAGCACATGGCTGGAGAGCAGAATTAGCTCCCGTGAAGGAACTGAAAGTAGAGAAAATCAACGTTTACATGACACTTGAAAAAACAGAATTATGTTATAGTCCGTGAACCGTGGTCCGTGACCAGCAGCATGTGGTGTGTTGCGAGTGTTACTGTTACTGTGTGTGATGTATCATGCAGCTACAGGGGTAGCGGTGGGGAGAGGAGGGGATGGGAGGGTTACACCGGGCCATAGGTGCCGGCCGTATCGTTGTAATAACGCAGAAATCCTTTAGGGGGCGACAGAAGTTACGCACTATAGCTTGAAGACACCCAGATAATGCGATTGGAATTCGATTTTCTCCGTCATGTATCTTAGTCGGAGTATAACTGGACAATGCATGTGAGAGAGAGAGAGAGAGAGAGAGAGCCCGTATCCTATTCTCAGCGCGAATCCAGCCCAGACTGACACGTTTGGTCCATGGATGTATATATTAACGGTCTGGTCGGGAACTGCAGTTGAGAATTTATTATTAAGCTTACTAAGTTGAAACAAAAAAAACAGAAGTTTTTCGGTTTAGGAATTAAATATGGGAAAACGAAAAAAATTAATTTTAAAATTTGGTTCCTGTGAATTACTTTTTCTCATTTTCGAAAAGGTAATCAGCTTGCTTTCTTCTCCAAGATGTTGACGCACGACGCAGGCTGATCGCAGTCTCCCCTGGATGCCGTGTCAAGTTGCATTGACTCGTCATCCCAGGGGAGAAAGCAAGCTGATCACTTACCCACAGGTTTTTAAAGATTTACCGTCGGCTGGTTTAATTCTTTTTTGGAGATAAATGAACTCGGTGTTGAAATCTAACAACTGGCAGCGACATTAGTTTGTTTGAATGAAGCAGCGCGAGCATCGGCGGGCGTGCTTCTCCGCAGTCAGTTAGGTTAACATGGGCACGATCAGAAACTGCTTCCACTCCAGGGCGTAAAGCCCTTTTCACATAGGACGCAGTGAGCGCAGGCTATGCACAGCTTACCGTTGTGTGCCGCTCTCGCGCGTAGCGCCAAGGGTGAGCCGGGCTCAACTTGAGCACAGCGTTCCGTAACGACACCTCCCCGTGTCCAATAGGAGGAGAGGAGTTAAAACTCTCCCAATTGAGCCCCAACGGTTTTGTGAACTTACTCCCTCCCTCTCTTTCTGTTTGCTGCTATTCCTCTCCTGAGAGAAACTAACAGCGGGATTTTCTTAGACTTATTTGTCAGATACACAGGGCAACGGTATTACATTGGCCGAAACTGTTCAGTTCCTGTTTCAAACAGAACAGAAACAGATGTTTTAGCAACAGAGCTTTAACCAGATCCCTGTGGCCCACAGGAACCAGGTGGTCACTGCTGAATTATCATGATCTTCTTTCTGCTTCCAGATGTTCTCCTCCAGGTTTTACAACTCACCTCATCCCAGGTCTCAGTGACATGATGTCTTCAGAGCAAGAAAACAGTAAAGCTGCCATTTAAGATGACATCTAGTAGAACTCATCTGACATCTGCTACTTTGCTGGTAAAGTTGTTTATTAGAGAGAGAGAGAGAGAGAGAGAGAGAGAGAGAGAGAGAGAGAAACGTGATGAACTGTTAAAAGTATTTCTGGGGGAAGATCCACTTTATAAAGTTAGCTGCACAATATGTGACACTCTGCCATGATACTAGAGAAACGCACAGATGCTGATCAGAACCATAATTGCTAATTTGCTATAATATAATATTGTTGTTTTATTTATTTATTTTGTATTATCATCATTTACGGTAATATGAACTATGTGTATGTATATATATTTTTCATTATAACAACTTGCAACTGCCTAATGACCCCTAATCTGTGTATAACCCAAAAGAGAGTGAGAGAGAGAGAGAACACTTCATCAGTACACACGCACACACCGGGTATTTAAATGTATACTGTATACCGTATACTTCTTTCTTTCTTTCTTTCTTTCTTTCTTTCTTTCTTTCTTTCTTTCTTTCTTTCTTCTTACGAGGAAATCCTACTTCCCATGCATAATCAGTGAAAAAAACTTCACAATCAATCAAAACTGCACTCCGAAGTGAGAAGAGAGAGATCTTGTGAGATCTGTCTTTTGTTATCATCAAGTGTGTGGTCTCCTAATCTGTGAAGGTTTGAGGAATCCAGTAGTGTGTACCCCCCCATTAGTTAACTTTGACTGGCTTAGTTTACTTTGAAAATTCATAACAAATCAACAATACAGCTTTGGAACTAAAATTGCCTGGCCCTGACCATTGCTAAATAAAATGTATTTCATTTCATTTGTATATATTTGATTCTGTGAGTTGTATTTGTTTTGTTTCATATGTCTTTGGCAACATAGTTCTCATAACATTCATGTCAATAAAGCAAATTTGAATTGAAGAGAGAGATCTGGAGGTGTGGCTTGGAGTAAAGTCTGAGGAAAGGGGCTTGTACTTTTTTTTTTTTAAGTGGCTTTTTGCCTTTATTTGATAACACGCAGTAGAGATAGACAGGAAAGGGGGAGGCAGAGAGAATAAATTATTTCCGCCACCTATATATTTTAGAATCTCTTCATGACTCAACTCTTCTGAGCACACTGCTTCTGCTAACACTTAAATTTCAATTTGTAATTGTTTTATTTCATGTTTGAGTTGTGCAGTGATCTGAAAAACTGTCTAATTCTTCACAGATACTCATTTTGAGATTCTTCAGAGGAAGTCTGTCCTGTCATCCAGCAGAGTACCTGATAGGAAGTGAATGTTGCCCTATGTGTCCACCTGGTAAGATCCAACCAAGCAATAAAATGACATTTCTCTTATTGTACATTAAATCTTTGTTTGCTACTGGATGTCAACCATATTTAAAGGGACAACGAGGAGTTTTGGAAAAGCGAAGCGTTTTCACACTACATTTATGAGCCTCCGCGCGCACCGTAAAATTCTTTGACCGGCGCAAGACAGACTCATATTTTCATTCATCAATAATTAAAGTCAGAGGTTCAAAGAGGTTCACATACCGTCGTAGTTCCGACCATAAACGGCGATTTGGCAGCGTTATTCTCATGACTCGCCACGAAGGAAACGCTGGTCGGCTCGACCAGCATTTCCACCACCACTAATATTAACTAAATAACGATAGAGACAGAACGATATATTTATCGAAAATGGGCCCATTAACAAGTGTGGGTAGCGGAGATTCATCCACATTAACGTGAGACTTTTTTATAACCGAATAGAAACTCCTCGTTGTCCCTTTAAAGTCAGAAGTTTACAAATACGTAACCAAATTAAATGAATTAACCCATTTTTGTTCAATTCCTGATATTTAATTCTAATAATAATTTCACACTCTCTGGTGAAATACTCTTCACAAGTGACTTCATCCAATGTTAGTAATTGAAATGAAAATGTAGCAGAGAACTTCAACTAACATTACCCTCATATCACACACTTTCATGTCATATAAATTGACTATTTTTTTCCCAACAGGAGGCCGTGTTAAAACAGATTGCACAGAATTCAGAAGTACTTCGTGCCTTCCCTGTTTAGAAGGAACATACATGAATCATCCAACTGGACTTAAACAATGTTTTTCATGTGCAAGTTGTGAGGAAGGTAAATCTGTTAATCATCTCATTGTTAGAAGAAAGTTCCTTGAAGTTGATTTGAAATCAGTCAGTCGGAATATTACTGCAAGTCCCACAGTGTTTGAGATTGCTTTGACAAAGTCACTGTCAAGATGCAGAAACGTTGAATATTGTATAGAGTTAAATGCATATTGGTGATTTTACATGGATAATACTACTGAACTATTGTAAGACCAGTGAAAACAGAGACTATTTTTTACAGTGACAAGACATTCCTTAAGGCCAACTGGGTATTTTAGTTGTTTTGTTTTTTTCATTTTGCAGACAAGCTGTTAAAAATCAGCTGAAACTGCAGTGTCTCTACTTTAGTCTTTTAATTTATTTTTACAGCAATAATCAAGTGATTTTGTAATTAGTGGGACTTTCAGTAATGACAGAATTAAACTCAGAAGTCACTGTACCATCAGTCATTTTCCTTTTCTATATTCGTATCATATGTGTAACCTCTCTGTGTGTGTTCACAGGACTGGGTCTGAAAAATAAAAATTGGTGTTCAGCAACATCAAATACAGTTTGTGAACCACTGGAAGGATTCTACTGCACAGATCCTGGTGCTATAAACAACTGCCTGGCAGCAGAGAAACATAAAAGTTGTAAACGAGGACAATACATCAGTGAAAGAGGTTGGTCTGGTAGTTTTAAGGTCCCGTATTTTACACTTTGACTGAACTGTTGATATAGCATTAGAAAGATGTTTGTTTACCACAAGAATCTGGACATCCCTGTTCATATCTGGATAATTTCTGATAATCTCACTGCACCATATCCGGAGCATGTATGTAGTCATAGTTTGAAATGTCTGAGCAGTGTGCAACTATAAGTTCACATTCTGTGATATTTGTGTAGTATTAGTTTTACATCTCCTCTCAGGCCTCTCTCTGGATCTCTAGTAACAACAGGATGATGTGCTAATCTGCTGTACTGGTTTGAAAACATAATGCTGATGGTGAAATAAGGTGTTTGATGGCACAGCTCACATTTCAGTTGTTGATTTCCCTTTTCACTGATATCTAATTATTACTGCAGTTTGTTGCTGATCAGAGAGGTTTTAGCATGTCTGAGAGGCACACAGTCACTCATCTTCTGTATCCAGTTAGGAAAGTTGATAGAGGCAAACATTTAAAGATGTTAAAATACTTTAGATTATTTAAAGGGATAGTTCACCCAAAATAGAAATTTCACTCATTATCTACTCACCCTCATGTCGACTAAGGGCTGGGAGAAGTTTCAGAGTTATCTGTGGCTTCTCTGAGTTACAGGGGGTCTCAGCGTAGCAGTGCATGTCCATATAATGGTTGCAAATGGATTCCAACTGTCTTCGTAACAAAAAGACACACCAAAAAACATCCAAATACCTCCATGCTGCTCGTATGTAATGTCCGTCTTGTATTGAAGCAAAAAAAAAAAAAATTAAATAAGTCTATTTCAAGCTTGATTTGTAGCAGAAGCTTCTCAGAGCTCCTCTTCCCGGTTCGTCATATTTGGACGAACCGGGAAGAGGGCAGACCCTGGTTTGTCCAAATATGACGAACCGGGAAGAGGAGCTTCGAGAAGCTTCCGCTACAAACAAGCTTGAAAAATAGACTTATTTAATTTTTTATTTATTTTTTGCTTCAATACAAGACGGACATTACATACGAGCAGCATGGAGGTATTTGGATGTTGGACTATGAAACTTCTCCCAGCCCTTAGTCGACATGAGGGTGAGTAGATAATGAGTGAAATTTCTATTTTGGGTGAACTATCCATTTAAATTATTGATCATCCATCCATCATTTTAGCACAAATATCTAATCTTTAAATATTTGGATAAAGTACTGAAGCTAATAACATTTTGATTATTTCAGCACTTAAAGGGACAACGAGGAGTTTCTATTTGGTTATAAAAAAGTCTCACGTTAATGTGGATGTATCTCCGCCCATTTTCGATAAATATATCGTTTTGTCTCTATGGTTATTTTGTTATTTTAATTAATGGTGGAAATGCTGGGCGAGCCGACCAGCATTTCCTTACTTTCGGTTTCGCGGACGCTCATGAGAATAACACCGCCGTATTGCCGTTTATGGTCGGGACTATGACGGTAACTGAACCTATTTGAACCTCTGACTTTAATTCTTGATGAATGAAAACATGAGTCTGTCTTGCGCCAGTCAAAGAATTCTACGGTGTGCGCGGAGGCTCATAAATGTAGTGTGAAAACACTTCGCTTTTCCAAAACTCCTCGTTGTCCCTTTAATATAGCAATCAGTAGTAGAGTAAAAATATATCTTGCTTTGTTTTTATGAGAAAAGAACTGCACCAGAATGTCTAACACTTGTTTACATGCACAGCTAATTCGGGCTATGCTGATAGCTCGATTTGAGTGTCTCGCTGGACTTCTGTCCTTGTCCCAGTTTACATGCAACAGAGAAAATCAAATAACTGACAGTGTCCTCCTCCTCAACATAGGTGGCGATATGCGTTGTTTGAGCGGGTTAATACGGACCCCTGTCCATTTGATTACAAGTTTCAACATGTGTGTTATTTGTGTTTGTACAGGAACAGCCTCCACAGACACTGAGTGCACTAACTGCAGTGAGGGAACATTTTCTGATGGGACATTTACATCTTGTCGACCACACACACAGTAAGTGACACTTCACATCACACACAGACACAAGGTTTCCAACAGCTGCAGTGGATTTGTAGTTTATTTATATTTTCCTGTAAAAATGTCTCTCTGTCATTCCAGATGTGGATCAGAAGGTCAGACAATAAAACCAGGAACAGCGGAAAGTGATGCTGAATGTGGAGAAGAGGAGAAGAGTTCAAATTTGCTAGTGATTGTGGGCGTCATTATACCTGTGCTGTGTGTTTTAGGATTCATTGGATTAGGATTTCTAGTTTACAAGAAACATAAAACAGGTAAGTCAAAGAAAATGCTATAGTCTAATGGATGATTCTGTCAAATTATGATGTTGATTAAGATGTTTTTCATTGAATTTGTTTTCACAGGAAATGGAAATACACCAGGAGAGGTATGTTTGTTACTGTCTTTTAGAAGCTATACTGAATGTATATGTGGACTAGTAGATGATAATACTTGGTTTATTTCAGTAACTCAGTTATTTCATCTATTTATTATGATTTTACCAAAAAGAGGAAGACATCTGGTGAATCAGATACACACATGGAATGAATGCTCATAATCTTCCTCATGTTCTCTGTCACTGACTGAGCTGACGTCACTCGTGAATCTAAATAACTGAACCAGAGGTTTCTGCTTTAAATGAACATGTTTCTCTCCTCAGTAGGCTATAACAGACAACATTGAAACACAGAGTACAGTATCTGTTTCTTTGCAGAGTAAATGCGCTCCAGGATCCATGTATAATCTAGTAAGATGCTGACACATTGTCTTTGCAGGGCTTCTTGTGACTGACCAGTGACCATGATCCAGACACACACAGACGTGTATCAGTCTCTCTACCAGCAGCATTTCTGTGTTTACTGCTGAAGGACAGTCGGCAGAAAACTGTGACCAACACAGGAACAGAGAGTTGAACAGTGATGCAGTTTCTTAATTACTTCATTCTTTGATTTAACTTTTATAGCTACATGAGCTACATGTGAGGAATATTGAGTTAATTTACTAACTGGAGCTCATAAGAGATCAACTGTGTGGAGAAGACTGACCTTTTGACTCAGGACTCCTGATGGATCATCATGGAGATGGACTTGTATAATAATGGACTGTGGACCAAACTCACAAGACAAAACAGGTGGATCAGTCCGATGTCAATCAGTGCTGGTGCTGGTTCACCACAGTGCTTCATCTGCAAAGACTTAAGGACCAAGCTGAACACATTGCTCTTCTCAGTGCTCTGAAATAATCTGAGTTTGATAGATTGTTCCTGTCACAGACACTTGATTAGACTGTGGCTAATTTGTATTGTTTATTTTACATTTTCAGATCTGTTTCTCCTTGTGCCTCTTGTTTTGCTCTAGTTGCTGTTGATAAATCATCTTTTTATTCTGCTGCCTGTACAGTTTTTATATTCTTAACTCTTATCTGTTATAAAAGTTGGCTGTGTTGACAAGATGTACAGTGGGTACGGAAAGTATTCAGACCCCTTTAAATTTTTCACTCTTTATTTCATTGCAGCCATTTGCTAAAATAAAAAAAGTTCATTTTATTTCTCATTAATGTACACTCAGCACCCCATCTTGACAGAAAAAAAACAGAAATGTAGAAATTTTTGCAAATGTATTAAAAAAGAAAAACTGAAATATCACATGGTCATAAGTAACCCTTTGCTGTGACACTCATATTTAACTCGCATGCTGTCCATTTCTTCTGATCCTCCTTGAGATGGTTCTACTCCTTCATTGGAGGTTACAAAAGAATTTCTGCAGCACTCAAGGTTCCTAAGAGCACAGTGGCCTCCATAATCCTTAAATGGAAGAAGTTTGGGACGACCAGAACTCTTCCTAGACCTGGCCGTCCAGCCAAACTGAGCTATCGTGGGAGAAGAGCCTTGGTGAGAGAGGTAAAGAAGAACCCAAAGATCACTGTGGCTGAGCTCCAGAGATGCAGTGGGGAGATGGGAGAAAGTTCCACAAAGTCAACTATCACTGCAGCCCTCCACCAGTCGGGGCTTTATGGCAGAGTGGCCCGACAGAAGCCTCTCCTCAGTGCAAGACATATGAAAGCCTGCATAGAGTTTGCTAAAAAAAACACATGAAGGACTCCCAGACTATGAGAAATGGGATTCTCTGGTCTGATGAGACGAAGATTGAACTTTTTGGCCTTAATGCTTAAAGCGGTATGTGTGGAGAAAACCAGGCACTGCTCATCACCTGCCCAGTACAATCCCAACAGTGAAGCATGGTGGTGGCAGCATCCTGCTATGGGGGTGTTTTTCAGCTGCAGGGACAGGACGACTGGTTGCAATTGAAGGAAAGATGAATGCGGCCAAGTACAGCGATATCCTGGAAGAAAACCCTCTTCCAGAGTGCTCAGGACCTCAGACTGGGCCGAAGGTTCACCTTCCAACAAGACAACTGACCCTAAGCACACAGCTAAAATAACAAAGGAGTGGCTTCGGAACAACTCTGTGACCATTCTTGACTGGCCCAGCCAGAGCCCTGACCTAAACCCAATTGAGCATCTCTGGAGAGACCTGAAAATGGTTGTCCACCAACATTCACCATCCAACCTGACGGAACTGGAGAGGATCTGCAAGGAAGAATGGCAGAGGATCCCCAAATCCAGGTGTGAAAAACTTGTTGCATCATTCCCAAGGAGACTCGTGGCTGTACTAGCTCAAAAGGGAGCTTCTACTCAATACTGAGCAAAGGGTCTGAATACTTATGACCATGTGATATTTCAGTTTTTCTTTTTTAATAAATTTGCAAAAAATTCTACATTTCTGTTTTTTACTGTCAAGATGGGGTGCTGAGTGTACATTAATGAGAAATAAAATGAACATTTTTGATTTTAGCAAATGGCTGCAATGAAACAGAATGAAAAATTTAAAGGGGTCTGAATACTTTCCGTACCCACTGTAAATTAAAATTAAATTTCTGGTTCAAATGTATTCATGTTTCATAAATGGTAATCTGAATTGTGGATAAATGTGTTTACTGTTGTGCTCATTATTTTCTATTTACTTTTCTACTTGTTTATTCTTTTATCAATGTTGTTTACTGCTGTGTGAAGGGACACATCAAAGTAAGAACTTTGTTGCAAGGTTTACATATTTTTACATATACTAAAACTGAAAATTTACAGTGAGCAAAAAATGAGTTCAAAATAAATTAGCGTATTAATACAATACAGTTAATCAATTACACAGACAGCCAGGTGTTATGAACTGTGTGAAATGAAAGCGACAGAATACAGTCTCCATCAATGTGGAGACTATTATCCGATGTTCATTAAAAAGGGCTATTTTTCCCCTTTTCCTTTACAAAAAAATACTTGTCCTGAGCAGAATGAATTGTGGGTCTATAAGAAGTCTAGCTAATAGCCTATTGTTTGATCATATTTAATTCTATGATGTGATGGTTGTATTTGTATTATTATTGGGCATCCCGTGGGCACCGACTTTTGAATAGACGTGGGACCCGTGGCCTATGCTGTTTTGTACGAGTGCTGTTAGGTGTAAAAAAAAAAAAAAGTCTCTTTTTTGTTATTGTTAGAGTTGACACGCCCATGGTGCAGCAGTGGTCTTTAGATTTCTTATGAGTTGTAACTTATGTTTGTTTTGTCTTCGAATGCCCACTATGGTAACATGCCAAAGTTGTTTGTCTTTGGTGAGCGTCTTTTGATCATGCCAGTTTTTTATGTCCTCTCTGACTGTGGAGACCCTAAGAGGCTTGGTTCTGGTTGAGAGCTGAAGCTAACTTTAGCAGCTTTCCGTGCAGTGTTTGATATTGTGTGTTTTCTGCAGGTTGTGTGTTTGTGTGTCCTCGCTCTGCCCGGACGATGCTGTCGAGACAAGGAGTATCTCACACGAGACGGAGAGTGCTGCCCGATGTGCCACGAAGGTAGGAGGGAGTCAAGTCTAAAACGAAAGTAACGTATTCATTTTGACGCAGTAGCCTAGCCTCCATGTTCAGTCAACTGACTGACCACAAAAACAATAAAAGTCTGTAACCTCATAAAATGCTTCGTGTAAATGACGTAAGCGTCTGAGACGCAGAGAGTTATTGTTGCCTGTGTCCTGTTCGTTGTAAATCCCGGTATTTGTTTACCGTATGTCTGGGCTGCTTCAGGTAGACCGTCGGAAATATGGAACTCATCATGACTAGCACAAACGACAACAGTCCTGTCACGCCTTCTTTTTTTTAGACACCATGAAATAAATGTTTTTTTTTCCCAGCTTTAATCCCGTATCCACACGTAAATTGTCAGAAATACAGTCGCCTATTTTGTCATCCTTTCAGACATTTGTGTCCAACTAAAATGTCCCTGAAATGTAGGGCCAGCCAAAAAAAAAAAAAAAAAACCCTAATAATTCCGTGACAAGACAGCAGCCGGAGTGCCTACGTCTTTGGAGTGTGAAGGTGATTTTCTGAAGTGGTGCAACTGTAAATCAACTTGATCGATTGCCTTACGTATCTTGTCAACATAGGCCTACCCTCTCTGCGCACAGGTGCAACCATGGATATCCCTGCATCCATCTAGTTAAAGGGACAGTATGTGAGATTTACCCCCATCTAGCGGTGCGGTTGCATGTCGGCACGTATTCTTGCTGTTGCGTTTACGTAAACTCGGGCAGAAGTCAGAAAAACAACACACGCTGCATGTATCAGGATAAACAAGCCTCTATGTAAACAAACGGTCCGCCAGCACGAGGCAAAACAATACAGGCGTGACAATATGTTGTCATGGTGATGTCGTATTGTTTACCTGACCCACGTTTTACCGGCTTTCTCTCGTCGAGTAAAATAACATCCAGTTGGTTTGCCGACGGCGTCACTCACGGCGTCATTCAGGTGTCTGACTGCACCTGAAGGCAACACCAGTGCCTCCGTCCTTCCTCACACTAGCTACACGGTGGTGACAGTTTTAACAGGCGCTGTCTGGAAAACTTTCTCCCCGAGCCGAGAAGCTCCGGCGGCCCGAGTTTGAGGTTACTTACAGCCACGGTGACACTGAACGTAAAACATGGCGATTCAACATGGCAGAGAAGGTTCGGTGAACCCCCCCTGTATGTTTGTAACGACTTGTAACATCTCATTCTAAGGTACGAGAAAGCGCTCGTTTGTATGCGGGCGCGATTCCACTTCAGTGAAATACGTATTTATGAAAGCGATATTTGATTTTTGTCAATAAAAAGCCAATAAAGTCCCATACTGTCCCTTTAAAGGTTATAGCTACAACTTTTTCATCAAAAGGATTAATTAAAAAAAAAAAACAATGCATCCACAGAATGTCTAGAGGGGTGCAGAATAAAAGTATTAATTTTACAGAATTAAAAAAAAAAGAAAAGGAAATATTGTTTAATAAATTTTGGCGGGTCCGAAATATAGCCTATTCATTAGATTCCCATGACGTCACTGTGTTTCTGCGCCGCCATATTTGTGTCCGAATCAGGGCAATCTGGGCACAGATCACAGCATGTCACGTTACCAGAACAAGTGGAGTAGTAGGAGGAAATCAGCAAGACACCGAAAATTGACGTTATTTGAAAGATGCCAGGATTATATTGTGCTGTTGACTGTGATAGCAGTCGCCAAAGATACCCCAGACTGCAGTTTTATTCCATCCCAAAGGCGGAATAAATAGTTGACTGCAGGCAGTCTATCAGTGGCAGCATGCATGGGCTGTGACAAGTCTCACAAAAAGAGGGGATTCACTTTTTTTTAATAACATGGATATATTGAATTCTGTATTGTGATTACTTTCTTATTAATTACTCACTGATTCTGCATTTAGGGTATTTTATTTCTGTATAACAGACCGTTGCTAAGTAAAACGGGCCGTTGCTAGGGACGCCGCTCTGATCAGCGGAGCAGGGCAGAAGAACTATCAAGGATTTTTACCTTGTGTTTCATTTTTACCAGCTTCAGACTAATTGTGATGTTAGAGAAATGACTTGTAGCTTGTTAGAGGGAGAGTGGAGGCTCTCTGCCTCCCTCACCGCTGCTGGAAACCAAACCTGCGATCAGAGCGGACGGGCCAGCGCAGTGTCACAGCTGTGACCAGCTGTGTCTGTGCCACCGCGAGTCCGTGACACAAACGTGTCCCGTAACGGCGTAACCGTCATCTCTTATGACAGACAGGACTACATCAATGCGCACATCGTAACATTTACATGATAATTCATCAATCTACTGATTGATTATCAAAAGCTCGTTGAAAACAACTACACACGAGTCGACCGAGAGGAGGGTGAGGAGCAAACAGCGGAGAAGTGACCGGACTAAGGACTTTGATCAACATTGCGTCTCAAATTAATTAATTAATTCATAAACTGTGTAATAAGTGGGATCATATAGAGTTTGTCTGTTGTTATAGAGATATAAACCCAGACAGGATGTATGAAACCCTGTCATTTTGTAAAGAAACTGTCATTTCCACCCTGCGGTTTGCATGCTGTCATATGAGGAGACCTGTCAAATCGGACACAAATATGGCGGCGGTCCCTTCGACGTGACGTCACTGCAACCCATGAATAAATATTTACATTCTGGTTACATTGGCAACGTCGGCATGGAATGATCTCTGTGGCAACAGCATTAGAACGTAGATGTCATGTGTAACTGCTGTAACTGGCAACCAGTAAAACGGAAGGTTGGAGCGAGAGCAGATAGCGAGAGAGTTCTACACCTACTGGCCAGAAGGAATTAAACTTGTAGCTATCACCTTTAAAGCTATTTTACGAATGCGGCCGCCGCCTCCCAAGTTTGCGTGGTTTATCTTCCTGAACAAACCAAGGCCCCGTCCACACGAATACATTTTTTTCGAATCCGGAAAAATACTTTATCGGCCTCGCGTCCACACGGAAACGGCGTTTAAGGGGGAAAAACGCCGCCCCAGCCTAGCCGTCTGGACAGCCAAAACGGCTATGCACTCTATCTGTAACCTGAGACACACCGCTACAGCACCTACACAGTCTATGGACGTAACGTAAGAACAACAGCCGACTACCGTCGGGTCGCTCAGATGCTGTGAATCGCGCCTGTTTAATCATCACTGATTGTCATATTTACTCGGACACGACCCCCTGTCAACATTTAATCCCATGTTTGAGTTTGAATACAGCGGGGGGACTTCTTCTATTGAATTTCAGCGGGGACTTCCCGTCTTCTTCTCTGTCTTAAAGGGACAACGAGGAGTTTTGGAAAGCGAAGTGTGTTCACATTTACCATGAGCCTCCGCGCGCACGGTGAAATTCTTGGACCGGCGCAAGACATCCGTCTTGCCCAGAATGTTCTCATTCATCAACAATGAAAGTCAGAGGTTCGAAGACGATCAGATACCGTCGTAGTTCCGACCAATCTTTACACGATCAGGATTTTTGGGGCCGATCACCCATTAATGCAGTGTTTTTCATGGGGTCGCCTGGAATTCAAATGGGGTCGCCTGAAATGTCGAATTAAAAAAAAAAAAGACTGAAATTTAGGGAAAAAAACAAATCATTATTATTCTTATGATTAAAAACACCACAGATAATCTTAAACAACTGTATTCTATACTTTCACTTTCTTGAATATAAATCGAGTTCAAATAAAATGCAGCATTTCAAAATATCTGAGCTGGAGCATCTTGATTCACGTGCAGTCGCGGGGTCGCCAGAAATTTGTGATGTCAAAATGAGGTCATGAGCCAAAAAAGGTTGGGAACCACTGGATTAGTGAGTTAAAATAAACCGCTAACCGACACGATCCGATCATGTGAGGTAGTAATATGTCTATTTAAATAACTTGTTTATTTAGTGTCCTATCAACAAAAGTAGGCTATGTAATGAAGAACATTTTACAACAGTTTCAGATAAACAAAACAGGTATCACGGTATAGTGCACTGTCTCAGTGCTGCCAGTGTCTTGGGCCAGACGTAAGGGTGCCCCCCTGGGCAGTGTTTAGGTCGGCACAGTTCGCCAGAGTGGGGTGCATTTGGGGGGGGGGGGGGGGGGGGGGGGGGGGTGTTACTTTAGGAGCACAATGAAAAATGTTTAAGTAGCACATTATTTAACCCTGTAATAATGCTGAGGGTCCAATGTGACCCAATTTTACATTTGAGAACAGTAAAATCACCAAACATTTTCCTTTTGACTTTAAGCTGACTTCTGTTGTGACCCAGAATGGGTCATACATGGAAATATTTCAACTTTTTTTTTTTTGACACAAGCAGTAACTTGTTCTAGGTACATTATGACCAACACAATATTTGGTGAATTGGTCTTTCCTGCCACTACACTATTAAACTCTGATATGAACTATATCTTATTACCTACTTAAATCACAGTAGTAGATACTGATTTGTTGAACTCATCCTGATGTAAACATTAAAACTCAATATACAGTCACACAAGCAGCTCCATGTTGTCCCTGTGTGATGTTCAGGGACAGATCAGGACAGTCGGTGGACAGACAGAGAGGGGACATATTCTGTTCATTTCTGCTTCTTGACATGGTACCTTGATGTCTAAGGGTCCGTCCACACGAACGCGGGTATTTTTGAAACCGTGTGTTTCTCTACACGGTTTGGCCTTTCGTCCACACGTAACCGCAGTTGTGGCTCCTAAAACCGGAGTTTTTTGTAACAGGAGTCCAGGGTGAACTTTTTCTAAAACTCCGGTTTCAGCTTCATGTGTGGACAGGAAAACCGCACATTTTTCATAAATCCCCGCCCCCCCAGTGACTGTTGCTAGCACGTCAAGCTTCTGGACGCTGACCCATGGATCATCATGCGCTGACCGCTCAGACGCTGAGTGGACATCAATAATCACTAAACATGCGGACACTAATGCTAAATCGCGTGGTCACCATATGTAAACATAATGTTGATATGGAGAAAACAGGCTTTTATTAAATTGTAAATTGCGGTCACTTCCCCACTGCTTTGCATCCTCCCGTCCTGTACATTTGTTTTCAATGAAGCCTTTCAGAATCAATCAGTGGATCGATGGATTATCGTTACAATGTGTGTATTTTCGTATCTGTCATAAACAAGAGATTACGGGCGGGGTGTGTTAGTAGCACGGACTCGTCTCGCGGTGCCGGTCAGTTTGAGCTGTTTGAGCCTCCACTCTCTCTGTACAAGTTACAGCTGCTTTCCTGTTAGGAGTGATATCACCACCTACTGCTTTGGAATGCACATGACATTGTTTGAGACGGAATTATTTTTTATCACACCGGTGGTGTGGACGCAAAAAATTTTTTTAACCGGGGTCCATAAAAGTTCGGTTTCAAAAATACCCATGTTCGTGTGGACAGGGCCTAAAAGTAATGTTAGTGACATGCTTTGGTCAGAAAAACCAAAAGATTGAGCACAGCTGGGTTCTCTACACACCAGTTTCACAGCCCTGCTCTAAACGGTCGGTTTAGAACCTTCGCTCTGGTAGCTGAGGTAACCATGGTAACCATGGGAGCGAGGGCTTGAATATTCACATCACCCGGCTTGTGATGTAATAAGCCGGGTGAAATTAAAACGGCTTGTTAAGAGACACGTTTTCTGACTATGGCAGTTTACAAAATGTTGACGTAGTTGTCAAAACTGACGTTTAAGGGGTGAGGAGGCACTCTGGATACGCAAATACACATACTAAAACAATGAAAAAGTGAGTTTTGCATAATATGTCCCCTTTAAGGTTGAAGTTTATATTAATTAAGGGTGCACTGTGAGACTGTGACCCGACCGCATGCCAACTTTAGGAGCTTTTTGGCGCGCACTGTCTGTGGACGTTTGAGATGTCATAGTCCAGTGTAAGGTGTCACGTTTAAAACAGGTTGATGTGAAGATTTCCCACCGAGCAGTCTATTGTGACACAGAGTCCGATTGAGCTTTGGTTTCTATCTACCACCGTTATCGTTTTATTGACCAGTCATATCATTGATCGGATCGGTTAATTGAGACATTACGGCCGATCACACAAATTGCAAAAGATGTGAAATATCGGCCGATCCAATATAGCCAATCAGATCGGTGGAAAGTCTAATGTGAAGTAGCCTATACTTTCTTCTACTCTAACCCTGCATAGGCTTCCTCTAGACCAGGGGTTCCCAACCTTTTCCAACTCGGGCCCACTTGAAAATTTCAAATGTTCGCAGCCCACCTCTGACCCAATAAACAATACAGAGGGGGCGGTGCGTGGCGCAGTGGTTATGTAGAGGCTACAGTCCTCAACGCAGGCGTCCCCGGTTCGAGTCCCGCGTCGGGCAGACCTTTCCTTCATGTCATTCCCCCTCTCTCTGCCTCCCACTGTGCTATCAAATAAAGGCAAAAAAGCCAAAAAAAATATACTTAAAAAAGAAAAAACAATACAGAGGCCAAATAATGCGTTCTCAGACCACTCTTTTTAATTTTGATGAGAAATCTGGAACATTCAGGACTGAACTGATACACAGGGAAAATACAGGAAGCTCCACAGTGCAGGTAGCATTTGTTTAAGTATAATGTTTAACTTACAGGAACTACAGCACAATTTTATGTTTTCTCTCATTAAGTATGAGTGGACAGACAACACACAATAACTTAAGACCTGACAACACTGTGTGAATGGGCAGGTTTGCCACACAATAGGCCCTATTGTGTGCTGCTGTAACTGCATTGCAGAAATACATACTGTCAATGGGTTGTAATCTCCCAGTCAACTGGTCGATTTATACGTTCTGGCTCGACCAAACTTCTGATTTGTCGATTTTTTGCCGTGTTAATTTCATCAGAAGGATTATTCACAAAATTGCCCAGGAGACCCGGCCTTTATTGGGGGCAGGCTTTTATTTGAGGGAGCCTTTTTTTTTCTAAATCCCTCCTCATCGTTCAGTAGCTCATCTTCATATTCTTCACGGGCTAATCATTTCGTCCTCAACTGGATATCTGCGTCTGAAGCCTCCATCCACCAATGATGACACTTTTATCAATCACAAAAACTATCTCTATTAATGTCCAGATAATTCATGATGCTGCCCTCTTCCAGCTGAATGTGGTAATGTCAGTAAAGTCCCTCTTCTTATTAGTCTTAGATTACGATTTTTTTCAGCCGCCAGATTTATCAACACAGCGTCAGTTTTACGCAGAAATCGGCAACGTACAGAGCACATTTGACAACGTCACACGTGGTGTACACTAATATTTACACCATCTGCACCAGAAACTTTGATAAATGAGGGCCCTGGTGAGGAGGATACAGCAGGTGAGTTTTTAGAAAAACTCATTTTCTTCTGTCAGTATAATTTTATGGGTAAACCTGCCTAAAGTAAGATGTTATTGTTGACAGTCACATTACCTGTTAAGATTCAGAATGACTTGTTTTTACAGTTTTTTCATGTTCAGTCCTTGCTATGGTTAATGAGATTACTATTACATCTAACATGGCTCCTTCTTTTGTTTGTTTCCACATTTTAGGTCCCTCCTTCAGTCATGATGATGAACCACCTGCCTTCAGAAAAGCCAGGAAAAAGAGTCTGAAGAGAAAGTAGAATACTGATAAGATGTGGAAATGTTACAGTTGTTTATTTCAAAGTTTTCTCTTATTTTTTCCTGAATCTTTTGCACATCTGTACATAGTTTTTTATCATATATAAATTTAGTTTTATATTTTGTTGTTCCACCCTTACGGTTATCTCTCATTACTTAATAGTAATTTATTTACTATTGTCTGTTACATTTACATTGTCGATTGCAGCTATTTATTTAAGAATATACTGTTTATCTTGATTTATTTGGTTTCTGTAGTTAGGTAGACCTACATTATCATTTCTTTAAACAAGCAACTATAGTGCTGAACTTGTTTACAGTAAATCCATTGTCTCGTAGTTTGTCTTGTTATTTTTCATTTACCACTTTTACTTTATTTACTGTCATTTTATCATCAGATCACTTTGCTGTCTTTTCAAATTGAAAAAACATAGAAAGATGGAAAGTTTGCCAGACCACGATGTTGACATTGTTATGATTTAAACAACACAGCAAGTATTCATCTCAACACAGCATGACATCAATTATTAGACTGACAGTAGGTGTGCAAATGATAACTAATAGTAGTGGAGCCAACGCAGTCAGTGCCTTCGCTGAGAGCCCCATAAAGGCCTGGGCCGGCTCTGCTCTCAAGTGCAGGATGAGTCATCAAACATCGGAAATCGTTTTACAGGAAGAGAAAATAAATGGTCTTCTATGTAAAAATACTCAGATACTAACTTTCCTGCATGAATTTAGCAAATATCAACAGATAAATTAACAAAGTTAATATTAAAGCTGGGAAAATCCTTTTTTTTTCATGGGGTCCTTAACTTTTAATTAATGCTCATCAAATTTCTCCAACTCCAACACACAGAAGCAGTTCACAGCACAGTAGGCTAATGGCAAAGAAGTGTTAGTTATTTCAACGTTGAATTTTGGTCAGAAACGTCTCCACCCTAACCCACACCGGAAAACAATTTCAACGCGATTGTTCCGGGTTGTAAAACGATGATCACGTAAACGGCAAACGATCAAGACGTGTGATTTTCACTATCGTCTTCAAATTCACACCTACATCTTGAAATCACACATTTGTTCGCCTCTTACCTCATTATGGGTCCGTGTTGCATGCAAACCCACTGCTGAGCATCGTCTGGTGCATTGTCGTCATTATCACGTGTCGAGGTGTAATTTCCTGAAAGAGTATTGCAACCAGCTAAGTTGAACACACCCATGTATACTTCAGTAAAGTTACCTAACTGAGTCATATAAGCAGTCTTTATCCCATTTCTTCTCTGCCCTTGTCAGCTGGTTCTCAATATTACATTGTGTTTTGTTTTTTGGGTTGTTTTATTTTTAACAAATGTGTTTATTGATATTTCAAGCTGTATACTTAGAATTTTTCTACATTTTTTTTGTTCCATATTGTTTTGTTTTTGAATTAAATCAGAAATGTTTTTGTAGACATTATTGGAGAGTTTACAGAACGTTCACAGAGCTCTGTCTGTAAAAACAAGTGGGCCAATCTAACATCTTCTTGCTGGACATGTTCAGCAGTTTTAGTTTCTAGGTGATGAAAGAAGATGAAACTTTCTCACAATTGATTTTTTTTAAAAGTATTTTTGGGGGGCTTTTAGCCTTTAATTGATAGCACAGTTGAGAGAGACGGGAAATGGGGAGACAGAGAGAGGGGGAATGACATGCAGCAAAGGGCCACCGGGGGATTCGAACCAAGGCCGGCTGCAGCAAGAACTAAAGCCTGCTCAACCCATGTGAGCCTTATGGCGCCCTCCACACTTGATATTTTAACAAGCTTTCAAAGCAAAATACAGTGCAGTGTTTAACGGGTGGTTACAACCCTGTTGGCTTTTGATGTTTTACAAAAATCAGGGTGTAGTTGAGGTCACAGTTCAGATGTCCGAGTCAACATTGTGATTCCTCACTGTAAACTGTAAATATTCAAATAATCCAATACCTCACTAAAAGAAAACATTAAAAATTGAAAACATATCTCACATCAGATTTATCTTGTGTCATGTTTATAATATTTTACATAAAGTAACCCACATAGTACTTTTTCTGGATAACAGTGTACTAATTTATTTGTACAAAAACATAATGGAGCAACATGGATCTGGATAGTGAAGGAAGTATTACAGCTATATGTACACTTTATTTTTTTTTTATGCCTCTTCTCTCCTCTGCCTCTCCAGGATACATGGTGCCTTTTCTCCCTGTCTCCCCCTGCTGTTCTGGCTCTGACATCTCCTCCTCCTCCTCCTCCTCATCCTCATCCTCCTCCTCCTCCTCCTCCTCATCCTCTGGCTCAGGGGAAACCACCATAGCCCCACTGGAGCTCTCAGACTCTGCAGATGAAATGAGGAGGGTAGGATCAATGGATGTCCTCCCCACTCAGCACTTTATCTGCAGGGGTTACAGCACCAGGAGACTGTGGTTGCTTCCCTTGTGTCAGTCCTCACTCCAGATAATAGATAAACTGACACAGCACAACAAATAACAACAGGCACCTAGTCTTTACAACATAACACAACTAAGTTTAAAAGTGTCACTTATATAAATGAAAATTTCATGCTACACCACCGTATGCTGCACTACTTAGTTTGTACAATTTTTTACCACTGAACTGAAACTCAAGTTTAGCCTTACCACTAAAATACCACTTCCTGCTTCCATGCTGTGCAACATCGCAACAACAAGAGAAGAGGCCAACCCCCTCCTTGACTTGTGTCAGACATTCAAAATCTTCATTAATCCCTAGCACAAAATGCCACAGGAAACCCTGAGTTCAGCCATAAGTTAGTTGGCCGACCCACTGATCCTGATGTGATATTAACATGAATGTTGTGTTGTCTTTGACAGGCACAGTGGTCCGAAGAGACTGTACACCACTTTTGGGCACAGGCTGCAGCCGCTGTGACAGTGGGACTTTTATGAATCGACCCAGTGGCTTGAATAAGTGTTTCCCCTGCAGCATATGTGTCCCAGGTACAGTCAGATTCCAACAGACTCACATATGTAACTAATTAAAAGTATGTTCTGTTTATAGAGGCTATATCAATTGCTGACTAAATCATTTTCACAGAATGGTCCTTAAGTGACCCCCAAGTTTTCTATAAGTAGATTCAGTAGAATATATCATAAATGTGTTTTTAGAACCAAGCAAAACAAAGACTTAATTCATAATAAAAAAGGCATTAAAAGTTCAATACAATATGAGACCTTTAAACCTAAATCTAAAGAAACCATTGACATCATGAATACAACAGATAAGTGTTGAGTTTTACTAGTAATGTAGGCGGTCAGAGTTTGATGACATCCAGACAATGTTCATGTGTGTCTGATAATCTTAAAGTGACTACATCTGCAGTGTGTGACATATTCTCATCCCAGCTCACCACAGTGGAAGTAGTAAACCCTTTTGGTTTTGGTTTCATTTTAATGTTTAAGTAGCCCTTGTTCTTACAGTAAAGCATTTGACTTTGACTTTAATAAACAATTCCCCATTGAATAATAATAATAATGCATTTTCCTTTGGGGATTAATTAAGTAATTCTTATTCTTATTATTCTTATTACCAGAATCCCTCTGTGTAAACACAACCAAAACACTCATTTATGCCTCTGTCAGGTGAACTCATCAACACTAAACTGAGGACAGACAGACACAGGGTAAACCTGAACTGAAGTCACTTGTAACTTGCACAGTAATGTAATGTTATCTGTATTGTTGAGACAGTGATTCCTTGTTTCCAGAACAAATGTCTCCCAAGGTAAGTTAGTAACATTGACCTAATGCTGATGATGTTTATTGTTTCTGCAGCTCATGGTCTCTTTGCCCAGCAGAGCTGCACAGCAACAGCCGACACCGTTTGTGAGGTTTTAAGTGGGCATTACTGCAGAAGTCTGGCCAACAACACAGGATGCAGTATGGCAGAGAAACACTCAGGTTGTGCACCTGGTCAGAGGGTAAAGGAACCTGGTAAGAAAACCTGAATGCTGCTCTGATGCATGATATACTTTGACTGCATGTTGAATTTTTGAGTAACAGACCTCTGTTTTGTATATTTCTCTAAGGAACCAGTAGGACTGATACAGTGTGTGAAGACTGTCGGCCAGGTTACTTTTCACAGGATGGTGCTACCTGCCTGGCATGGACAGTGTAGGTCATTATTTGACCCATAAACACAATATCACATAGTATCAACATATCAGTTTAGATATCTCTACTACTGTAAACTAGTTAGTTTTGTTAGTCCTCAGTCTCATCTGTTTGAAAGTGTGAGCTGATAAGCTTTCTTGAGTTAGAAATTGACATTATCTCATAATACAATACAATGTCTTTTTCCTCAAATATTGCTTTTTTCTAAAAATGAATACAGCCACCACAGCTAAAGCAGTCTTTCATTTCTCTTGTCCAACAGTTGCTCCGACTCCGAAGTGAAGGTCAAAGAAGGAAGCCGGAGTGAGGATGTTGTCTGCAATGGTGCAGCGAGAAATCATTCCTTTTTGTTTATAGTTCTTATGTTTTATTTGTCAGAAACACTTGTTCAGTTCATGAGAGTATGGTGATTTCTTTGTAACGCTACTTCATTTTTCAGTCTGTCAGTACATCAGCAGCACTTAAACTTAGAGCAGCTAACATAGCATAGGTACACATACTGTAGGTATACCATGTGCTGACAGAATATAAAAACACTAAATGAACTGTCTTTAATCGGGAGAAGTGTAGCAAATATTAACATCTTCCCTCAACCTCTGCTTCACAAGGCCACAGGGCTGAAGCCTGTAGGGGGCGGGGCCAGAAGGATGTGATGTCAACATGCTGCATGTGCTGGCCGCAGGTTCCTGGAGGGATTCATCAGTTTACAAGCAAGTGGGCAACACATACATTGGAGTGAATGAGTTTTCTGGGCGCTTTTGCAATACCCATATCCTGCCACTCAGGGCGCAAGACCCTTACCACGTGAGTCAATGGTGGTGTCGTTACTCTCTTTTCCAGTGCTCTAACTACACCAAAAAAAAGGTTCCTGGAGGGATAGCTTGGAAGTTGTCCTTTGTCCATAATTTCTCACCCCACAAAGCTCTTCTATGGAATAACGGTAATATCCTTATCAGAAACAAATCTTTATTTTTTCATAAAAGGTTTGATAGGAACATGTCCTTCATCTCTTTGATGAATCTGGTATTATGCTATCTTATGAACGCTTTATGACCATGCACTGTTTTCCTGTTCCATCTAAAGAATTCAATACTGTTACTCGTGCTATTCCGAAATAATTAATTCAACTCATAAAAAATCACTTGAGTTACAGTCATTTTACGAAGGCTTTACCTATACTGATGATAGATGGAATACTGTAGAACTAACAGACAAAAAATGTAATAACAAGCATATACGCCAGTGTTTTCAAAGAAAGAATAGAGTTATACCTAGAGGAAGATTTTTCTTGGAGATCTCATATTGAGGACATAAACTGGAGAAGGGCCTGGCTCCTCCCATATAAATATTGCATTTCAAATAAAGCAAAAGAAGTACATTTCAAAATTTTACATAATATATACTCTGTCAACTCTATTATTGCAAAATTTACAGATGTGAAAGACTCCTGCACTTTTTGTAATAGCAATGTTTGAATTGAATTTGAAATTTGTTTATTTCGGTCATACAACACCAACATCAAAATCAACCATTTTGTGTGAACAGTTTAGCCAAAACATATTATACACTATTGCAACCATACACACACACACACACACACACACACACACACACACACACACACACACACACACACACACACACACACACACACACACACACACACACACACACTCTACATTAATTACACTAATTACACTCTATGAAATTAAATTACCTAGAATGTCAGCAGTCCAAAATAATAAGATGTAGAAACTTCTTTCTTCTCTCGCATTTGTTTTTTTGTTGTGATGTGTCAAGGAAGTTTTGGTGTGATCTTGGATCTAATTTTTTTGGTGCTGCTAATTCTGTCTACTCTCTTACCTTTAAAGATATCATTTGTTACTACGTTAATCCAGAAGATCGCGCTCTTGAACACCTGATGAACTTTATCATCATTTATGCAAAATTCTTTATTCACAAACAAAAATTCGCTAATTCTGTACCTAAATTCACTCCTTTTTTACTTGAACTACATTCTCCGTTTAAATCTCTCTATTTGATCAATAACAAAAAAAGCAAAACATTACTGAAAAGTATTTCCCTGAAACCTCTGACTAACCCTTTATTAATGACAATTTTTTTTTCTTTTTAAAAAAATTATTATTATTATTATTTTATTTTATGTATCTTATATTTTTTAATCCTTGTTGTACCCATCACTGACTTATTTTTATTTATTTATTCATCTTACTACTAGTGTTATTATTTTATTATTTTCAAGCTATATTTTATATATTACTGTATTATTGTACTGTCCCTTTGTACTTTTTGATGTGCTGTTGCACAGGAACGTATACCTGGTTGGTTTTGTAAAATTTGTTCAATAAAACAAAAAAAGGTTCCTGGAGGGATGTGGGCACTGCGAGAAACTTTCACACAGTCATGGAGTGGAGGAGACATTTACTTGACGAAGAAGAAATAAAAACTCTCATTTGGAGGTTGTCTCCTAACAGAACGAGCCACCGCAGCAAGGCCCACCTTGAAAGCTTCATCCACGAGCTGCAGGGAGGTGGTGGACCTGTGTTGTGTCATAATTGGAAACATGAAGCTCTGAGATGTGTCAGAATGAGGCTGTTTCACCTCTCGGCCCAACACTGACGAGTGAAGGAAATGGGACATGTAAGACTGCAGCACACAGCTCCACTCTACACCTCCATCCTCAACTCTCAACCACTCCCACCAGTCTGAAGAGCAGCCACACATCAACCTACTGAACACTTCATGTGAAACAAAACCATCATCATCATCATTTTGCCTGGTTAAATAAAGGTTAAAAAAAAAAAAATCATCCATGCGGCACATGAAGACCTGCCTCTTTAACCTGGCCTTTAACTAATATCTCACTACTGATGTTGTCTTTTACTGATGTCTAACTGTCATTCTTACTTTACTGATTTTACATCTACCATTTTTTATTGTAATATTTTACAGTTCAGTTTATATCTCCAGTGTTTCCTCAGTGGGAGCCCTCTGCACGGGGGCTGTGATTGGCCCTGGCTACACATTCCTCCATGTTCAGCCATAGCTAACAACATAAAGCTCTTTGTGCTGCAAACCTGTATGAAAAATGTTTTATAGACTGATTTGATTTGAAATGGTCATTGGGTCAGCTGCTGTCCGCAGTGCATGCAATTTAAATGAACAAATTCACATAGTAACCTAATAGGTATGGCCAGGGGTACTCAAGAATGTTCCCCCTCTGTAGGGTAATGCAATAGCCTACTAGCACATTTTTACTAAATAAAGATGAATTTAAATTATATTTGTGGTTGTTCATTCACCGGAGCCTATAGTTTACTACTACTCATCTTTGCTGATAACAGCAGGTGGCGCTTAAAAAACGCATGATGGTTTCTGGCCTCAACCACCACATGAATGAATAGGTATTCTCTTTGCCTGTGTTTGACTTATCTCTCATGGGACTTTTGTCTCACTCATGTTTTACGGCACACGTGAATTAACCATAGACTGTTAACTCATTAAAACTGTGTTGAATTAAATAACATTGGTATAAAAACACCGAGGTGAATTCAGGTCATATGGGACAGTTTTTGGTAGATGCTCCGGTAGACTCATATAAAAACTATTAACTCGCTCCAATGATGTTTCATTGAATCATTTTAGGTCTTATCAACATTTTATGTTTTAATTAAATGGGAATAGCCTAGCCTACTTTTTTTTTTTTAGGCTACACACCTTCAAACATAACATGACACCCTTTTTCGTTTGGGCACCATGTTCAGGTAATGTGGGACAGTTTGTTTGGTAAAGTGGCCTGGCACATGAGTTTTTTCTGCGACACCAACAAATTTCAGGCATCCTCGGTCCCGAGACACACACGACCGCGCGAGTGCACGCACACGAGGCGGCGCCAAACAGGAAGAAAAGAGCGACTCCAAGCACCGTGAACCTGTTGAATGGTGTCAAACTGACGAGCAACAGCAGGTGAGCGACAGAGCGATTTTTTTTTTTTTGGAGTGATACGATAGACAACGGCAAAAATAAAAAGTCTGGTGTGTGAACGCAATTTAAGCGATGCCAGCCGCCATTCAAAATCAACAGAAGTAGAAGGCGATGTCTTAAATTGTGGATAATAGGGTATAATCCATGTTGTGGGTAGATTATGAGCTGACGGTAAATAGTTTTATTCAGGCTCCTGTTAATTTGTTAAACGACAGGATAAACAGGAGTCGGTTTGCTCTGAACTTCTGTTGGTCATTTTTCAAAGTCAGAGCAACTGTAATTACTGTAAAAACAGGTCAAATCAGTTGTTCACTTTAAACTTTAAGTTTCACTTAAGATTACAGTTAAGATTTTTGCTGACTTGTCAAAGTGAAATTGAAACTACACAAAAGATGCTTTAACTTCAACTTACAGTATCATGTTGCAAAGACATGTGCTCATAGTTCACTGTAGTCAGAGCTGTGGACAGACTTTGATCAGAGCAATGAGCTGTAAAAACAAAACAAACAAGCAAAAAACAGAATCAGCAGATCCTGTTTTCTTAACCAAAAATAAAACCTTCCTGACCCACAAGAACCAGGTGATCTACTGGTCACTGCTGATTTTACATGATCTACTTTCTACTTCCAGATCTTCTCCCCCAGGTTTTTAAAACTCACCTCATCCCAGATCTCAGTGACGTTGTGTCTTCAGAGCAAGAAAACAACAAAACTGCCATTGAAGATGACGTCTTGTATAAATCATCTGACAACTGCTACTTTGTTGGTAACGTTGTTTTTTTGTTTTGTTGGTAAAGTTGTAAATTGCAGATAATCACAGGAAGCCTGTGTTTACTGTGTCGTAGAGTAAATGTCACACTGCTGCTCCTCTCCATCATCTCTGTTTTTATAAACCTTTTTCTCTTCTGACTCTGTGTCTCTCTGTCATTCATATTCAATCATTTCAGGATCCTGAAAAACACTGTGGGCTCCTCAGTGCTCACATGGTAGAGTCAGTGTGTATCATTCAGGCTCCTAACCACAGCAGGCATGGTTTTAATGTGACCTGTTGCTCTTTGCAGAAAGTCACGTCCTCTGTCTCTGACTCTCACTGTGACAATAATACAGGCAAAAGTCAGATATGACATCAGCTGAACTATGTGAACATCTGGCAGGAAGTGTTTAAAAAAATGTTTTCAAACTTGTGTGTGTGGGTTGTTCCCTTTGAGAATCAGGGTGCAGCTACATTACAGCTTCATATTCTCTCTCTACACTGAGATGAGTCGGGTTTTAATTCACCACCAGCACCTGTTAATTATAAATCAAGTTTAATGGTTAAATGAAGATAAGAGGAACTCCCACACAGCAGCAATATAATGGTGGACTTTGATAGACAATAATAATATGGAATGATTAAAATCAGTGCAGTGAGCAACACATTTTCCTCTTGTTGTTCCATAACATCAGTAAGTGTCAGTGCAGAGGTTTCTGGGGAACAGTCCCAACAGTAGGCTACATGCTACATTTTTGTCAAAGTGCTTCACGCAAATGAATACTGGATCTCTTATTAATACTGGGTTTTAAAAGGTAAAAAAAAGTATCCCTGTGATATATCTTTATTTTTGTAGTGGGTAACAAACATTTAGCAAATGATAAATGGACATGAATTAACTCTCAGGAAGTTTTACATTTTTTGACAATGACTATGTCTCTTATAGTAATATGTTGATGTCAGAGAATACTAACAGCTCTTACCAGATCTTACGTGTGCAGCAACTTTAGCATTTCTTGTTTGAAATGACTGAATCCATATGATTATCTTTAGTTACAACTTTCTTATGTAGGTTTTATAGTAGACAGAGGTCAACTGGGTTTTGTCTATAGCAGGTTAAACTGCTTTTTCTTTGCATGTTTGCAAGTCCTGTGTCAAAATTTACTGACACAAAATATTTTGTTGTTCTTCACAGATACTTATGATGAGAGTCTCCAGAGGAAACACACTCACATGCCCTCCAACAGAGTACCAGATAGGAAATGAATGTTGTCCCATGTGTCCAGCTGGTAAGATCCAACTTAATGACATCATTTTACTGCCATGTCAGTAAAAGTGCTGTGAAAAGTCAGATTTTTTGGCAGCATGAAGAATGACATTTTTCCTTTTTACAATTTTTACCTTCAATTTAACAGTTTTTCACACAAACACAGTAGTAATGTATTATCCTGTATGAAAATTCATTGTTGGTTTTCTTCTCCACAGGAGAAAGAGTTAAAACAGATTGCACAGAGTCCATAATAACTTCCTGTCTGCCCTGTATTGACGGAACATTTGTGAGTCAACCAACTGGACTTAAACAATGTTTTCCTTGCACAAGCTGCAATCCAGGTAAATTTCTGTTAATACTTTTTCATTGTTTGTAAAAAAAAAAAAAAGCGTGTGTCTAAACTAAGCAGAAGTAAGCGTTATTTATGTGTTAATATAAGTCTTAAATAGTTATATCTTCCGACAGCAATCACTTACATAGAGTGTTTGGACCGAAACACGGGTCTGTCAGTCACTCTGCTCTGCTCTGAGCCGAGGAGAAAACTTTTCTTGTATCCTACAAGTTTTATCCAATGAGGAGAGAGAACGGCATGCAGGGCTGTGTGTGCAGCCAGAGCCAGTCTGGTGCAGCCAAGGGATGCGCCTGAATGTGGTGACATAGGGACGAGGGCGGTTATGGTGCGTTCAAGGCAACTCGTAGCTCGTGTTTTTCCGACCTGTGAAGTAGTACCAGTTCGATCTGGTACGAGTTCATGGGTCGGAAGTTACGAGTGGCCGTTATAGTGACTTTCACAGGTAAAACAGATCGGAAAAACACGAGTGGGTTGCCTGGAACGCTACAAAGTCGTAAGTCGTGACTTGAAGCTGTAATTTACGGTTTCAAAAGCCTGCCTAGAACGCAGCATTAGCCAAAACGACCGGATCGCTTACTTCTGCTTTAATTAAAATCATTAAGTTAGAATATCACTACAGATCCCCCGGTGTGAGATACGAGACAACTGGTAAAGATTGATTTGACAGAGTCTCTGTAAAGACGCAAAAACTTTCATTCATTCAGAGTTAAATGGATGTTAGTAATTTTACATTGATAATGATAAGGATTCGATTCATGGAGAAATAATCTTGTGAAAAAGGTGTGTACTGCAAGACCAGTCAAAACATAGTCATGAGACATTTACATGGTGATGGCTTTTTATGAAAACACATGTTTTTTTCGGGGTTTAACCACATGTAACCTCTGTGTGTTGACAGGTTCTGGTCTGAGAACAAAGCGTTTATGTACAACAACATCTGATACAGTTTGTGAACCACTGGAAGGACACCACTGTATAGACCCTAAAGGGAACAGCTGTCTGGTAGCAAGGAAACACAAAACATGTCTACCAGGAGAATTCATCAGTGAAAAAGGTTGGTTCCCTTCTTCTGACTTTAAGATTGCACTGTAGGTTATAAGGTCCAATATTTATAGTTATAAGAAGTAAAAACCATCTCAAATAGTTTTACAATCTTCCCTCTCAGGCTTCTTCCTGAAGATCCACTAACAACAATTCGATGAGCCAAGTTTGTGATTCAGTTTGATGATTGGCTCACTGTTTTTCTAGTTACTCATGGCCAAACTAATGACAGGTAACAGGATATAGTCTGCCCCTGTAGCTTGGTAAAACTCACCTATACACATGATCAGTCAGTGCTGAAATGAGCAGAGCTGATGTTGGCTGGATTTTGTGTAGAGCTATATGCTATACACTGAAGCTTTGGATCTGGTCAGGTGTAAACTATTGCAAGATTCAGTCTGCACATAAAACCAAAAAACACACATAAAACAATAACAGCTGATTTTCAGTCCACATGGAACTCATAAAACATTAAACATGAGAAGTCCTCAAAACTGCTGAAAAGTGTCAATGTATTAAACTCTTTCAAAGGCAGAACAAAGCAGTTCTTTATTGAGATGAAAAAATATAGAAGATTTTAGATTAACACTCAGACATCGGATCTTCCAGGGTTCTACTGCTCTTTTCATTTCATTTAACCTTCATTAAAGTCCTGAGGAGTCACTGGTCTCAAGGACGTTACTGGGGGCAAAGCTGAAGGCAGTGAATGTCTCGTTGTGACATCACAAAGCTAACAAAGTCCTCACTTCTCATTTTAAGGCTCAGTTTCCAAATACACGCTGTGTGCACTTCTCTGTGAACCGAGCACTTTAAAGCTTTAAAGTATTACTATAGAACCAAGAGCTGCTTTAAAATAAAAAAAAGACATGTAAGTTGCAGTTGATACAATATGTAACTGTCAGCTTTTAGATGATCAACTGACTGCATGGAGGAGAAATAATAAAGCCGGTTCGTGATGTGTGGTGCATGTAAAATACCAAAAATGTAATTATAATGGAATAGAGAACATACCATACTGTGCCATATTTGATATTTACATTGGCTCTCTGCTGAGAAATGGTGTGAAAATTGAACGAATTTCTGTTTTCAACATGTCCCCAGTAAACTGTTGATAAGCATATCATTAAGTGATAGGAAAATAAACTGTGAAACTGTCCATGTGTCTAATCTGTGGTCACACACTGAAATGTTTCATTTTGCTGTACCCGTCTTGTCTTTCCATGTTTGAGGAGTTTGAGGTCACTGAAAACATTTGATTGTTCTGTCCTGACAGTAGTGAAAATGAAACAAGGTGCATTTCAGTTATTGATATTGCTGCTATCTGCCTGCTGGTGGACGGACCAATGAGCAGACAGAACACACTATTCTTCAATTCAAGAAAACAAGCAGGAAGACACTCACGGATGTGGGAAAAAAAGCAGAAAATCCAAACGCAGGAAACAGAGTAAAACACGGCTCAGGACAGATTCAGGAAGAGGACAGTGATGGACTGGCAGAGACTTCTATACACAAGAAAGGCAGGGAGGGTTAGGCTCAGGTGGAACATTTTAGGATGGAGCAGACACAGAGAATGACAGGAAGTAAACCACAAATAGAAACAGTGAACCCACAACAACAGCTATGTTGCCCAAAGGACAAACGTTTATAGTTACGGTTTAAAAACAGGGAAAATGGCATAATTAACTCATGCTTAAACATGTAGATAATATCAGTGTTGTGTACAGTAAACACTAGTTGGTTTGTTTATGAAGTTGATGAAACTTTGTCCTTTACACTGAATCAAAAATTCATCTTGTTCTGCTCTTATGAGAAAAAAGCTGCAGCTGAACATCTCATCAAATATTGAAGAATGAACGGGCACTTTGGAAACTGAAACAGAAATGTTCAATTTTAAATTATGAAATGTGATTCTTTCTGTCATGATACATATTAACTAGTTTCAACATGTGTGTTATTTGTGTTTGTACAGGAACAGCCTCCACAGACACTGAGTGCTCTAACTGCAGTGAAGGAACATTTTCTGATGGGACATTTACATCTTGTCGACCACACACACAGTGAGTGACACTTTACATCACACTAAGACACAAGGTTTCTAACAGCTGCAGTGAATGTGTAGTTTACCTGTAAAAATGTCTCTCTGTCATTCCAGATGTGAATCAGGAAGTAAGCTGGTAAAAGCAGGAACTACTGAAAGTGATGCTGAATGTGGAGAAGAGGAGAATTCAAATTTGACAGGGATTGTGGTCGGCATTGTAGCTGTACTGCTGCTTTTTTTATTGATCGTCATTGCTCTACTGGTTTACCGTTTCAGGAAGAAACTATGTCCAGGTAAGATCTGTGTGCAGTCAAATAAAGTGTTATGGTTTAATAGATTAGTCTGCTAAGTCATGATATTAAGATGTCTTTCATTGGTTTTGTTTTTAGGCAAAAACAGAAATCCTCCAGAGGTATGTTTGTTACTGTCTTTTACAAGCTGAATGGACTATATGGTCAGTAGCTGATAATACTTGGTTTATCTCTAATTCAATTATTTCATCTGTTTATTATTATTTCACCAAAAAGGAAAACGGACTTGATGGACCAGAAACAGAGATGTTGTCACAACAAACACCAGAATGAGGTAAGTCGGCCTGATAATTTTCCTTGTGTTCTCTGTCACTGACTGAGCTGACGTCACTGTGTGAATCTGAACAACTGAACCAGACGTTTCTGCTTTAACTGAACATGTTTCTCTCCACAGTATAAAAGACGACATGGAGACAAATTCAATCGCAGTGTCTGTTCACTGCAGAGTAAATGTGCTCAGTGACTTCAGCTTGGGTGATGAATGAATCGACCTCTGAGTCCTCAGCCTCTGCTTCCTTGACGGAAGGTGTGTCAGTGGGATTGAGGAGATCCTCGAAGTATTCCTTCCACCGCCCGACGATATCCCCAGTCGAGGTCAACAGCTCCCGACTTTTAAACCTAAGTCCCAATTTTTCGCCATAAGCAACAACCCCAGTCTGGTGGAGTTCACTAAAAAAGTTGACTATGATATTAAAAAACTGTTTGACAAACCCACCCCACCCCCACATGAACACAACCTGACACTCCCTGAATGTACAGCTTTAAATGATCTTCAGAACAATAAAGACATTATTATAGAACGAGCTGACAAGGGTGGAGCTGTGGTGGTGTGGTGTTATGATAAATATGTCCTTGAAGCCAGCTACAGAACATCCAGTACTACACTGAACTGAGTTCGAATCAAGGGGGCAGTTGTCGGTCTGAGAAGTGAAGCTCACTTCCGCATTCAAAAAGCTGCAATCCCCCCGGCTGTCGCTGGGGGCTGGCTCCAGAAGGGAGCAACTCCAATCGAGCCCCATGTTAAAATAGCCGATTTTACAGCTTAAAAAAACATATTTACAGCCTGGTACATTTTATTTTTTTGGTCTCAATCGATAGTTTCTACCCCCGCACACACTCTGAGGGGGGTGAATTTTTTTAAAACTCTACCGTTTTACCAGAGCGATAGATCTATCGCTCTGCGTTTTACTATTATTAGGGTTAAAGTTCTGGCCAATCAGGGCGCAGAACCGTTGAGTGACAGGTCCGGCGACCGCTGCTACGAGGCCAGTGGGCGGGCCCTCGGCCGGCCAACGGCCGCACCGCTCCAAATATGGCAAGTAGAATCCAACATGGCGCGGTTCTAACCCCCGTAGTAGCGGCACAAAACAGACTCCCCAAAACCAATGGCTGACGTCACGGACGCTACGTCCATTCTTTTTACAGTCTATGGTTCGAATCCCCTTCTACAAATGAAGGAGGAACTCACAGCTCTTCTGAATAGAGTTAAAGACTGTGGTTGGATCAATGCTCATGAACAAGGCTTCTTATTATGTGAACACCCAAGAATTGCTGCCTTTTACATATTACCAAAAGTACACAAATAACCTAAAGATAATCCGCCTGGTAGGCCAATTATATCTGCAAATGGTACTTTGACTGAACCGGCCTCACAGTTTATTGATTATTATTTAAAACCTTATGTTGATAAGTTACCTTCATATGTACGGGACACCACAGATGTTATAAATATAAACTGAACCAGGTTGATAATGCTATTTGGGACTTTATGGTCACTTTAGATGTTGAAGCACTTTATACCAACATTGATCACTCTGATAGATTGAGAGCTTTCAATCACTATTTATCTGACAGAGAGGGTTTAATGCCCCCTACTGGCTTTATAGTAGAGTCGACTGAATGGCTGCAATTGGCCGTGGCTACACTGGCAGCACATTCCTCCATGTTCAGCCATAGGTTTGTCCTACTGTGTGTATGTGTGTACATGTGGGCAAGGGTATGTGCATGGTAGTGTGCATGCGGCAGTACGGCCTTGCTTTTAACAACATAAAGCTCTTTGTGCTGCAAAACTGTATGAAAAATGTTTTTAAAATAAAGACTGATTTGATTTGAAATGGTCATTGGGTCAGCTGCTGTCTCCAGTGCGTGCAACCAGAAAGACTTGAGACATGTTCCTGCTGCTCACAACAGAGGGACAGAGGCCAACATGAGGAATTACAGGAAAAAAATGTAACTCAACAACTTGGGATATTATTTGATGGGTTGCCATGGCAGCAGGGGACAGGAGGAAGTTAAGCTGACAGGATATGAGGGAAAGCAGCTGAATCTCCTGGGGGCAGATGATATCCTGTGAAGTGCTTTGGCGGCCCGTGGACATATGTTATTGTCCTTTAATGCTTCCCCCTGATCACTGATGATGAAAATGTTGCCTGTGAACACGGTGGAGCGCAGCCAGCTGAGCAACACTTCCAGTCTACACAGGGATGTGGAAGTCCCAGGATGGGCCACACTACAGTGATTATCTGTCTCCAGCAGAGGGCGCTTCATACTAATGTCTGATCTTAACAGGAGGAAGCCAATGGAGCCTGAACCTGGGGCAATCCAGACTAATCTTAATGCTCTACTGACCTCCACAGTAAGACAACAGTTGGATGGATTTCTTTCCTCTTGAATAGGGTTAGGGTTAGACCCATCTGCACTGTGTATAGTGTGTACAGTACAATTATTTTTATTTTGTTTTTACTCTATTTTTATTTTAGAAATATTTATCTATCTATGATTTATTTAACTCTTATGTATAGACCTATCACTTTCATTTACTATTCAGGAACTTTGTAATAAAATAATTTCAATAAAGTAATTTCTGATTCTCTCATACGTTTCACCTACTGCAGTGACAATTTGCCTGTAATCAAAGTCAAACATAAGACAAAAGGGTCAAGAGGCCACTAATGTGCCATGGGAATACACTGTACATAGGTAAAACAAGTGCGGTGACTGTGCTGTCTTTGTCTTTTTGTGAATGTTATTCATACTAGAACATAAGAAGAAAAAAAAACACATCTTATGCTGAGCAACAACAAACAAACCAAACCAAAAACACCTAAATCAACAAACAAACAAACTTGAAACATATTAATTTTTAAAATTGTATTATCCATGTTCAATAAGTCAATCAGAGTTTGGCTGAGTTGAGATTAGGCTCTTATAAGTAAAATTGAAATGAACAAATTCACTTAGTAACCTAATAGGTAGGCTATTTGGTCAGGAGTACTAAGAGTGTAATGCAATAGCCTACTAGCACATTTTTACAAAATAAAGATGAATTTGAATTATGTTTGTTATTCATTCACCGTATAGTTTCTACTACGAGTAATTTGCTGATACAACAGCAGGTGGCGCTTAAAAACCGCATGATGTTGAGGCCTCAACCATCACATATGAATGAAATGTAGGTAGGTCTATTCTGTTTGCCTGTTTGCCTTGTCTTTCATGGGACTTTTCTCTCACATGTTTTCTCATGTTCTCACGTGAAGACTTTACTCATTAAAACTGCGTTGAATTAAATAACATTGGTATAATAACACTGATACAAAAAACATGCGAAAATTAACAGCAAACTATTTAAGGTAATTGAAGAGACAGCCTTTACTGTAATATGCTGGAATATGACAAGGAGACATCACAATAAAGTTGAATTACGTATTTGTTAGTTAAATAAAACCACCCCGAAACTACAAAGGAAATTTAAACTCAGCGAGTTAATAATTCACTGTCATACACTGGATACATACTTTCATGAATACTGAAGTGTTTGTGTTTATTTTTCCTCGAGACGCCCCGTTAGTAACAGTCTGGGACAGGTGAATTTGGATTACGGTAACCATAGTGAGCCATGAAACTGTGTCAAGTTACTTTGAGTTTACACTCGTGCGATCAGTGGTGAAGAGTCTTTACCTTCAAAATAAAAGCGCTATACTGCCCCCTAAGGCCAATCACAGCACATATCTATTGGCGTTTGTATTATTTTGAAACACCAAACCGGAAACAGCAACGTTATTCGATCCACTCTGACGATTCCTCCGCCAGCAAACCCTCTCTATGGTGTCTAAAGCAAAGAAACTTTAAAGTAGCTCGACAAGTGTACTTTGTGACACGGTCAGACGAAGCGGTAACTTACTTCTGCTCGTGTTATGTAAACTTTTTAGTTTTACCGACGTCACCGGGTATACGGCGAGTTTCAGGCCTGTCCCGTTCCCGTTTGGCTCGTTGGGAGGTGAACCGGACTGTACAATGCATATGCTAGCGTCAAACGGATCCATAATGGACCTGGGCACGGAGGTGGTGAAAATTAAAACACACTACAGTGGGTAAGTAGCTGTCCGGACTGAGGGAAGGGGTGGTAGACACTAGTTAGCTGTCAGCTAACGGTGATAAGGAGAAACACCTGTTGACAGGAGACTTCACAAAGTTTAAGCTAGGTCAGTCACTGTGTACCTGGACCATGCTAAACTCACCTGGTATCAGAACAATAATGAACATTTTAATTAATGACACGTGTGTTATGTTTCCAATGCTCCCCCACCCTGATACGAACATTTAATTCTTATCAATATATTTTTTTTATTTCATTTTGCTGCAGCATTTGATTTGTTATTACAAGGTGAGGGACATCATAATTTTTTGAACTCTGTCTGGAACTGTGCCATTGCACTCTATAATCCACTATCTTTTATTCTTTGCTTTAGTATCGAGTTGATGAAATTAACTTTGTTGTAACTGAGGTGCATCCAGTGTTATTATTGAATGAATGGTCAAGTGAATCTCTTTCTTTCAAAATTATTTTTATTGAGTTTTCCTTGAATGCATTTTAACAGCAAATGTCAGGGCACAAGGGATTCACTTCAACATTTAAAAAATAAATAAATAAAATAAATACATTATCAAAGTAAAAACAATGCCAAGAACATACAGAATCAAATCATACCAAAACAATGCAAGTTAAATAAAATAACCATATGAAAGAATGAATGGTCAAGTGAATCTCAATCTTGTTTTAAAAGAGACCTGAATGTGCATAAAAACTCAGCATAGTGAAACAGTTCATGAACAGACTGTCTGAAAAGAATTTACAAATTTACATCAAATTATATAACAAACACATGTGATAGTGTGATCTGGTTTGAGAGACAGATATATAACATAGTCATTTCCAAAAAGGGCTCTTTAAATACAGAGGTACCAATACACACCATCTCTCTCTATATTACAAAACTTTTTGTAAAACAACTAAGCCTTCTTCCAAACACTAACAAAAATGCAATGATGTCACTAGAAACAGCAACATAATGTTATTGGAGATCCTTGATGCTGAACTCTGTTTAATCCTTATTCCTCCTCCCAGTCTTTGTGCCGAGGTTTCACTGTTAATCACTATACATAATATTTAACGACTGTAAACCTGTCACTCCTGGATCGTATATCACTAGAGCACCGACCTGCACTGTTTGTGGACTTAAATCACAGCACGTCTCTATTTAAACACTCTGTGGGTCTGATTTTTTTTTTTTTTTTAAAGGCTGCCTCATCTTTTGTCCTTAGGGGTTATGTCATTTTTCACATTAAGTTCAGCTTGGATAGATAACACCAGTCTACTGTTTTTTAGCTCCAAAGATTACAAATATAGAAAGTTTTTATCTTCCAACAGTCTGGAAAATACGTTGTGCTTAATTTCTTCCTCCTTGACAGAAGCAATTCTTTAATTATCTTTTCCACTCAACAAAAACATTAACATTAACATTTCTGCAGCAGCTAGTTATCTTCTGAGACAGGTTGTAGGCTGGATCTTTGGTATGAGGTATTTCTGAATTTTTACTCCATAAAACACACAAGTGTACCTTGAGATTTGTCTCTTTTGGTCATCTTACAGTTAAAAATGCAGATGATTGGGCTTTACACATGACCTGCTCATCCTTAGACAGACATTGATTTGTGCTTGTATCACAGTACAGTGAGGAAATGCAGTGGTGGTATAATTTAAACATTTCATTTTTATCGATGTTGGTATAATTTGGGTTCTTCACCTTGAAACCAGAGATGGTTAGAATTACAAGAAGAGGCAAACAGTAAGGTTTTATACACCCCTGCATGTCTCCTAATCTAAACAACTCCATAGTATCATGGACAGCAGGTGAACGACGTTCATGTTTTAAACTGTCTGCCCTGACACCAAAGTGACAGACATGATAATGTAATGAAACTAACCAAATAAACAAAATATTTGGCACTGATTTGAGACTTTGGGTCCACTTTGATATGTGTAATAAGCTAATATAAGCCAATAATGGTGACCTGCTGGTTTACAGTGGTTTCAGAGAGTACCGCATTCACAGTGGGTGCACCTGACCACAGTTTGAAGCCACAACAAACGTTTTTTGATTTTTGGCAATTTTAAAGTCGGGGAATTTCATCCATTTTCAATTAAATTTCAATTAAATTTACAGCACAATCAAACATATACATCCGTGGGTCTGATTTCTCTCTGAGGCCACTGTGTTTGTGGGAATACATCGTTAGGAATTTGACATTGATAAAAAACAAAACAAATATACAGTAAATATCAATCTTACATAAGAACTGCCTACTATGCGCTGCCATGTATTGGTGCATGAATCAATGAATTATGTTGAGGAATGCCTTCTAGATCTGTGCTGGATTAACAGTAACAAGGTCCACAGTACACTGGGACTGGCACGCACCGGCATCCCATAATCAAGAGATCAGAAAAGGTTAAACAGACCAAAATATTGTGGTCTGAGAATGAACGGCCACCTTGTTAAAAGGTTTATTGAGCTACTTAGCATGAAGGACCACATAGCAGAATAACATTGTGATGAGTTGTCCTCAGCCCTGTTAACTTGGGGAGTGAAGGTTTTAAAATGACACTGGTCTATAATTTGTCTGTTCGTTCATCCATCATAGGTCATCATCAGTCTATCATAAAACAGACCTCCGTGTTCTTGAAGGGAACTGGGGGGCTTCAGCTGGCCTATTCATCTGGTCACTTTGTCCAGTTGTTGGACAGTGAGCTTGTAGGTAGTGTTAGGTGTTGGGCCACAATCTGGGATGTTTCCTTTGCGGGACAGGTGTCTTCCTGTCTTCTCAGGTGGCAGTACGCTGATGTTGAACTCACTTAAAACTCTGAATTAGGTCAGAACTGTTTCTCAGCTCTCAGCTTGGTCATATCCGCAAATGTATTTTTAGAGGGGAGTGTGTGTACACAGAGACTGGGGGGTGATGTGTCCCCATTAAACTCAGCCAGATCCAGTTAGTTTTTAGACACAACCCTCCTGAATGGCATAAGTATGTTGCACATACTGAGCAGACAGAGCACATTTACACTAGGCTGCACGATATTGGACAAAACTAACATTGTGATATTTTCTTTTCTGCAATATTAAGAAATATAGAGTGTTTCCCCTAAAGTGTATTTTTCCCCAACAGGACCCCCAACCAATTGTAGTCCATTATTTGGCCTAATGAATATTTTAATGGAAAAGACCAATAATATACGTCTAATGCGTTGCTGTTGTTTCATTACATTCATTACAATGCATTTCTCCTCTCAGTGATGGCACTCTCCCTCGCTCCTCTCACATGCACGTGCACTCAGTGAGGCCTCACGATTACAACTGTTGAGAACTCAAAGCGGAGCATGGAGCTGGTTCAGAGATGGAAGCAAAACATCTCTGAACCAGCTCCATGCTCCGCTTTGAGTTTTTCTGAAGCAAAACAAAAGTTAAAGGGACAACGACGAGTTTCTCCATCGGCAGAACGAAAAAATTCCGCGACAATAAAAAAGTCTCATATTAATGTGGATGAATCTACGTTACCCACACTTGTTAATGGGTCCATTTTCGATAAATATATCGTTTTGTCTCTATCGTTATTTTGTTATTATGTGGTGGTGGAAATGCTGCCTGGCGGGTCATGTGAATAACGCCGCCGAATCGCCGTTTATGGTTGGAACTACGACGGTATCTGATCGTCTTCGAACCTCTGACTTTCATTCTTGATGAATGAAAACATTCTTGGCCCCTTTAACATGTTATAAAAAAAAAGAGAAAACATCGCACCTCCTGCCATGTGACTATTGCACATGCGCACATCGTGATGATGATGGTCAAACAATATATCGTGCAGCCCTAATTTAGATTCTAAGTCACTATACAACTCACATTTACATGTTTTTGTGATTCAGTACAACAATCCAATTGAAGACCGGTCTTGGTCTCAAGACTTTGAGGGGGTCGAGACTGATTCAAGACCAAGACCTAATTCCCTTGGTCTTGGTCTTGACTCAGTCTTGAGCCCCTCAAAGTCTTGGTCTTGTCTTGGTCTTGACCACAACACCAATTAGTTTGTTCGAGAACTTTGATGGAATGAAATTCAGTGTGTTCACCACTGGCAATTTATTATAGAACAGGAAACATGATCAAAGATTAACATTGTTACTGACCAGACACTGGCTGCCATTGTGACATCTCTTCTTTACTACATAGGCTCCCAGTGACTGATTATGGACAAGAGGGCGAGAGGATGTTCCCATGTTTGCTAAAGAGTTTTAGTTTCATTTAGAGCTGCAGTCATTAGTTGTATTTCATGAAGTGATTGGTAATACATCACTTTAAAAAAAATCTTTTTTATAATAATTAGTCATTTTGACATCTACCATCAATAAAAAAGAATTATACAATATCATCACTGTAATCCTACATTCTGTATGTATGGCACATTGTATAGGTGTAACCTTTCTGTGTACGTGTCTGTGTGTGTGTCGCTCCACATCGACTCGTGTGGGTGTTAACGGTATGGGGCAATGCTTGCTGGGAAACAAGCTGTCCCTGCTCCACCTTGTCAGAGTCCAACAAACACTTGCCATAAACACTTGGCCACACACACCCAGAAACCTGTCGGACACACTCACACAGACTCAGTCACTCTGGCTCCTGCATGTATACCTTTTATAAAGTGTGTTTACGGTGGTGGTATTTGTTTACAGCATGAAAAAAAACACACACACACACCCATTCACACATCACTGGTGTGTTCAGCACTTGTTACTACTGTTGTGTGTGAGTAGGGCCCACAGTGTCGTATCCAGCAGCGACTGAGCAGTGAGGGTTGACGTTGAAACTGAACATGCACACCCTTCTCTAGACTGATAAGAGTACTTGAAGGTCGGCACTGATATAATATTCAGCTACACTGTGTTTTCAGTTTCAGGTCAAACCAATCCTTCATGGCCACTGGTTTCACTGGTTACCTGCTTCATTTATGATATTTAATACAGCATAGATAATAAATGACAGGGGAAGGGGCTTCACTCAATTGTGTAAAGATTGTCTTTCTAGTGACAACCAGGGCACAGTGGGTATTTAACTTGACTCATAAGCCTGTCTGTCGCCTGATTGATGAAGACAAACCTTTAGTCAGCGTTAGGCAGGGCAGGATATTAAACATCAGTATTTTGCCAATCCACATTTTGAATCATGATCTGAATCCTGTTTTCACCCTGTTTTTATTGTGAAAGTCCTGACTGGAAGTTTTAACTCAGCTCTTTCAGCCATTCTGCTGCTTCTTTTTGACATCAGTCTTCTGCTCACTTTTACTATTCTGTTGACAAAGTGTATCACAACTAATCACACTTTATGCTCAATTCAGTGGTTGTAAACCAGCTAGCCCCGCCCCACCCCACCTCCTGTTTCCCTGCCTGCAGGCAGATCACTGGTCCTGCAAACACACTCAAACTCCACTGACATGGCCAAGACTAGATGCTGGCTTTTGATACTGAATGTGTCAGTTAACTTCATGCAAGCTGGTAAGCAGCTGAGACTCACTGGAACCAGCAGTAAATGACTGCGTTTACATGGACTTCAGTATCCCAGTTTTGATGGTTATCCTGATTTTGATCAAATTCGGGAAACTGATTATTCAGTATCCCCGTATACATGATAAATACCAGTATCCTGGTTTCTGATTACTCCGTATTATGTGCGCATGCACGTTTAATGTTTATTGTTTACAACAGGAAGCGCGGACAATTGGAAATCTGTAATTTATTAGCGACAGACTTGAATAGGTCGGCATTTATATGTTTCCTTCCATCTAAACATCCTGTTATATTGAGCTATTTCATTACAGAAAGGCAAAATTCAGTTTTCACGTCATTCCAGAAATATGCTCTTGTCGCCACCATCTTGTTAGTTGTAACGTATCTAAGGTAACGGTTACATCAGTTGGCTGAAGCGGCGCCTGCGCAGATGGTGAGCGGCTTCCAGATATCGAGGTGAGGTGTTTACATGCTTCAGTATCCTAGTTTCTTTCGGAGTACTCCAGGCAGCAAAATTGTGTTTCTCAAAATCGGGATATCCTGATTTCTGAAATTGGAAAATGGTGTTTACATGCTCAAAATCAGGATACTTAAAAACCCTGATCAAAACCGAGATATTGAAGTCCATGTGTCAGTGATGCACAAAACACGCTGCCCAGTGTCCTCCTGACATTACACCATTAACTGTGTTATAAACCCAGGAAACAGTTTCCTCCATCCTTTAACCTGTTTGAGCAGCCAAACATTCTTTCAATAACATGTCAAATAACAACCAAACTAAAAGGATACCAAGAGTGAGCGACCATGTCTCTAACCTGCAGTGTCAGACCAGAGGAAAAGTTAACTCTGTATTCAGTGAGAGTGAAGAGTTTCATTTTGGTGTTGACTCCTTGAACCCCCTGAGGGATCTCTTGGTCTCCGCTTCACTTAGACAAAGTGACTCAATCTTGACATTTTCTGTGTGTGTGTGCATTCAGGGACATGTTGATCACAGACTTGGCTGCCAAGGTAACCTTTGTGGAGTTGTGTGACGAGGTGAGAACGATGTGCAGCGTTGCCAGGCAGCAGCCCATCACGCTCAAGTGGATCGATGATGAAGGTGGGTGCTCTACAAACCCTGTACATCAGTTTGTGTGATCTCATCCTGAAGGCAGCCTCTGTGCCCTTTCTGGGCGACTGCTAAATTCTGGCCCAGTGACAATTTTCTGGGCTACCGGCCAGTGTAAATCCATTAGCCTACTACTTTTTGCAAAAGTCTTTATTTGTTCAGAAATCTAAGTGAATGTTGCATAAATTAAGTGAGACTAGGTCAAAACCTTGTATATGTCTGTCTGCACTGCCTTTGGTTAAATCCTGATATTATCATTAACATCTTCTGTCAAAATCACCAAACACATCAGTAAAAGACAAAGGCTGTAGTACTGTGATTTTAACTTACAAAAGAGAGTAAACAGAAAACCTTAACTGGTGACAGCAGCGACATATTGTTGTCACTCCATCCCAACCCATTCTTGTGGACATGATATCCCAGTAACTTATTGATGTAAGTTCATGATGTGATGGCACATACATTCTCTGGGGCTCATGGATGAATTGCTTAGATTGTGGCAGTCAAAGGTCTAGATCACCACAAAACACATTTTTGTCTATAATGCAATAATTCATACTAAGTATGACCCAATTTAACATAAATAAACGCTAGACTCCAGCTCCATGCAGCAGAGTAGGAGGGCTGCTAGCTGTCCCGGATGCTAGCGAGTGCTAGTGGCAGATGCTATCCACCACCGCTATCACCTGCTAGCTCAACTCTAACTTCTGCTAGCGGTGGCGGCTAGCATCCGCCGCTAGCACCCGCTTCCCAGCTCACCACAACAACCCTTCTACTCGTTACAGCATAACACTCGAGGCTCCTGTTGTCAGTGACGTCCGGGTGACGTCCGGGTAATGGCAAGCCACTCCAGCGCTTCATTCGGACTGTATTTCCTTTTCTTTGCATCCTGACAACTGCTGCTGCTGCTGCTGCTGTCAGGGGCAGGAGGCTACACAGTTCAGCCTGAGAGGAGGGGCCCATGTTTTGTTTACAAACTGCAACAAACAAACCTCCAGACTCTAACTTTAATCAATGATGTAACTCAAGGAGAGGAGGAAAGATTGTCACATTATTTCCTTAAACTTAACAGGTTGGTGGAGGAAGGCAACTATGAGGCTCTAATCCCAGTAATAAACAAACCAACTTGTGTAAAAGCTGGACAGTTTCTCAAGTCTTTGTGCTACAGCCTCTCTAGCTACTCTGGTCAGCCTTTTTGATTTGGTTTTGATTACTTTAACTTTGTTGGGGGACAGTCATATGATCCTAGCCTGATGCATCAGCCGCTTATTTCATTACATTTTATATAGCGTCTGAACACGAGCCATAGGGATTCGGTTGCTTCCGGGAGGCGGTTGCTTACATCCGAAACGCATTGCTAGTTTCCTGACTACATGGTTGAGGCAAATTAAATTTGCCGGAACCAGTAGGCGGCGCTAGCCTGGCTAATATGATCCATCCTAAGACGGTATTTCTCAGTCTATGGATCTTTGATTAATATATTAATCATGATCATCAGAAATGCTTTTCACAATTTCCTAAATCCCAACGTTATGTGCTCAAATGTTTTGTCTGATTAGTTCCGAACTGAATATAATCTTTAAACAAATAAAAGCTGCACATTTTCAATTGAACAACTAATCTCTTTGTCAACTGATAGTTGCAGCTCTAATCAAGTAGTAATTATAACAGTGTTGATAGAAATGTGTTTCTGCTTGTGTGTGTGTGTGTGTGTGTGTGTGTGTGTGTGTGTGTGTGTGTGTGTGTGTGTGTGTGTGTGTGTGTGTGTGTGTGTGTGTGTGTGTGTGTGTGTGTGTGTGTGTGTGTGTGTGTGTGTGTGTGTGTGTGTGTGTGTGTGTGTGTGTGTGTGTAGGAGATCCTTGTACCATCTCATCTCAGATGGAGCTGGAGGAAGCGTTTCGTATTTACAACCGGACCAAGAAGTCTGGACTGCTGCTGCATGGTGAGATGGTTCTACATCTCATAACAATTTATATTTTACACACACACAGTATTTATTTATGAATGTATATATATATAAATTTATTAGGCATTTAAAGCCCCGGTACGAAGCTTTTAACTGGATTTATACGCAAAAGTCTCTGGTTTCTGCTGATGTGTCTCTACCTACAACAACAAATGAGCCCATCAGTGTGAAGATACACTATTTCTAAGTAGTCTAATTCTATACCTCTGGAAGGCATGGTTGGGTCAGACCACTGACGAAACGATACGAATAGATACATTACCTCATCCATATGCACACTGCAGATAGCTGCTAAAAAAAAAAAGTTTTCAAAGCAAGTCCCGTCTTCTTTCCGACGTTTCCAAAACAAATCTACACGCGCCGGCCAGACAATTGTCTTCATGACAGTGGGAAATGCAGTCTTAATTCCGGCAAAACACCACCGCTTTCGTCCACAGGGGCCGCCAAAATCAACACTAAATGAAAAGTCTGTACAGGGGCTTTAAATATGCACTACAACTACATGCTATGAAACTCTAATGCATCTCTATATGAGACTGAAAGACCATAGGCAAGTTTAGTACCTTAGCAATAGGTTAACAATTAAGGAGTGAGAAGGAACTCCACACACTCTATACGACCCTGTAGGCTTTTTTTTTTTTTAATTTTTAAATTTTTTACAATATTGTAATCTTCCCAAAGTGTGGAGATGACTTTGTGTTGAAGATGTTCGGGTATAAAAAGTTAAATTCATGCATAATTCAAGGTGTCAATGTGTCTTCTGCAGTCTTCCCCAGTATCCCGGAGCGGCCCGGTCTGCCCTGCCCTGGAGAAGACAGTGAGTAAATCAGCTTTTCACTCTTCATCCCCCGGTAGGTCCTAATTACAGGGAGACCCCTAGTGTTAGGTGGTCATGGATACACAAGATCCCATTAAACCAGGTTAAGCACCAGTGTAGAAACCTTTGGCGTAAGGAATAAACGGATGAGTAGAAGAGCTCTTTGGATCGCTATGGTTAGATGTTACTGTCAGTAGCTCTAGAGGTCCTAACTAAGTACAAACTCTCAGACAGTGATGATTAAGGATTCATTTCCTGCACTTAATCTTATCAAGACTTGTGACAAATACATCACATTTGGTTTATAAAAAAAAAAAAGTTATGAGCAGAATAACTGAAATACTACAGGCACTATAAAACTGTGGCCACAAAGTGTAATGATTAAATATAAAAAAAAAGCCAAAATGAGAAAATTATTCTGAAACTATGAAATCATTGTCACTTACATCATATCACACTATCAGAAATGAGTTTTCCCTGGAAGTTAAATGGCTTTTTTATCACTTGACATGAAATCCTGTCCTAACTCATGCATTCAGACGGCTTGGTAGAGGAAAGGATGTCAGGTCATTAAAATGGAAGCTTAAAGTCATTTCAGCTTTTGGGACATGACTGTGCTCAGCCAATTAAATGACTCTCTTATTAGAGTACACAGGATGTTGTGAGCAAATTGGACGGTTTGCAAAGGGTTCACTGTGGTAAGTGCACTCACTGATGGAGTCTTCACCTTTGATGAACTTATACGTATGAATTCAGTCTGCGGACCAATTGCAGACCGTCTTGACAGTGCTGACCTTTAAGATAATAGGGAGCCAGAGAGTCCAAAAATAGAAGAATCATATTAGTTGTGGTGGACCATCCAGTTTTGTACATATAGCAGTGCTCTGTCAGACTCGGAGTAGGAAATGTTCCACAGAAATACTGCCTCCAACTCCCAGCTCAACCCATTTCACATCCTCTGTGAGTATGACCAGGAAATATTCAGGTCTATAGTGGACGGATTGAAACCCACCAATGGCAAACTTCGGCCTTATGGTTGGAGAAAAGATGAGATGTCATCAAACCTCAGGGTTCATCCACTGTGGACCATGAATATCTACAGCAGTTTGGCCTGTAGTGACCAAACCATCTTTGACCGTCTGATATCTCCTTGGCTGGCCGTCCCCACTGACACATCTGAGTCAGGTGACTGTTGTTACATGCAGTGTCCTTATCTGAACATTTCCAGCATGGTTCTACCATTAGTGCATGATGTTTTCTCCCTAAAAATGCCTAAAGATTGTAATTGAGGTGTAATATCAGTTGAGCCATTAACTCAACCAGCCCCTGTACTACTGCTCTTTTTCTCTCACGTATTCCCATGTTGTTTGCTGCACTCCCTGGCTGTCAATTTGCTGTGACAGCATGTTTCAGCAGCTTGTGGACTGCAATGTGTGTGTGTGTGTGTGATTTTGTGTGTGTGTGTTTGATGGGGGGTCAGCCCTGTGCTTTTGCCCTGAGGCAGACCACGAGTGTACTGTGCGAAGAGCAGAGTGTGACTGTCATACTGTAGGTAGGTAAAGGATACGCACAGACACACACACACTTGCGTAGACACGACACACACCAGGTCAGTGTGTCTGTGTGCTAAGGCTTTGCTTCTTGTACCCGGTGGATGATATATAATGTTGTATATGTGACAATAATGACTGTGGCTTCCTGCTGTGTTTTCTCTTCCGTTGAAATCTCATTTACATGCTGTTGATGTAAATAAGTGGAAAGAGGGGGAGTGATAGAGCTGCTGTTTTCAGAGAGGAGGAGGGAGAGAAGAAGGAGGATGAGTTGAGGAGGAGGAGGAGAACACCAGTGTTTCTCATTCATTTGTAGTGTTTGTTGAAGAATGCTGCAGGAGTAGTTGGGTGCCTAAAAGTGAGCAGAATGATAAAGAGATGAGATGTTGTTGAGCTCTACAGTGTCACTCAGTTGAGGATACCAGGGACTTACTCATTTTGTAGCTTATTACTCATTTTTCTCCTCCACCCTCACATACTGTAAACTCAATAAGGAATGGATACAGATACACATTGTATATGAATACCAGTTACCAGCATTACACTGGGCATAATCTGACCATGAAGATGATTATAGACACAATGATAAACACAAGAACACCAGAATGTAGCTGTAAGCAGATTTGAAGATGTATTTGTTAATTTAGAATATTTACTAACTTCTCCAAAGGAAACAGGTTCTATAATGTTACAACTCAGTTTAACTATTAGTCAGTGTCCACAGAAGACAATACAGTTGTTCATAAGAACATTTAATAAACACTTGTATCTGATTATTTGCAAATTGATTATATTATGGGGACTACACTGCGACTATCAGCAATGACACAGAATAATGATGATAATCAATATCAGTAATCTGGATCTCTGCTCACTGCAGAATAAATGTTTGAGCGCTTGTTATATGGGACTGAATAACCGAACTGATTTTAGATCCAGATTAGCATTATACAATACAAATGAAAATAAAAAGTGGTGTAAAATGATAAAAAAAATAAATAAAAAGAGGCGTCTGAGTACACAGAGCTCTGTGTTTGTAGCAGTCCTGGGGAACTCTGTGTAACAAGATGAAGGGCTCTCGTCTGTACCCACACAGTGCAGCAGCTCTACAGGAGTCCCTTCTTTCTTCACATAAAAGGTGGCAACCCTAACTCATGCTGACCATGGCTGTCCACCACGTAGCAGATATCATGGCAACCCCTCCAATAGTCGATGAAGCCTTTCACTCTGAATCAGTGTCACAGTGGTTCTAGAGGAACAGTGAGGGAGGCACCAGATTCATTAGGATTCATCCTCGGGGGACAATGGGTATCTGTGCCACGCTAAATGGAAAAATTGAAAATAGTGGGCTGATGCAGCTTTCCCCCAAATCAAGCTGGCAATTATTTTTTCCATTATCTTGTCACTCCCCTTGTTACCAGCTGTCACAGTCTGACACCTCTGCCTTTGTTCTGTCCTGCAGTCCAATTAATTCCCAGTGTAGATACATCCAGTTTATTGTCTCGCATTTTATAGTAAATGTATCTTTCCAAAATAAACAGAGGAGGGGTGAGGGCTGGGTCAGGGTTAGAGGAGATCTTACTGCTCTATGGAGAAAACTGACCGAGGTCTGACAACAATGGACAAGTCACCCCTTTAAAGCAGCTTTTTTTTTTCAGGCTTAAAGTGTAATTTTGTGTGTGCGTGTGCGCACGCGCGTCTGTGTGTGTGTGTGTGTGTGTGTGTGTGTGTGTGTGTGTGTGTGTGTGTGCAGAGTGAACAAACCCCCTCTGTGTGAAGAGAGGATGATGGAGGATGGGAGGAGGTGGAAGTGTTGAAATCCTCGATGATGCGCGCGGTGGATGGAGGCTGCCCTGCCTTGCACTGGATTCTCTGGTAGAGAGCCAGCACCCCCCCTCCACACACACCCCCCACCCACACACACACACCGTCATCACCAGCACCAAGCCACACCCCTCCCCCTACAGCCCCACCCTCCTCCTTCCCCTCCCACTGCCACCACTTTTTCCCAGCATCCCCCTTGCTTTTCTCTCAGCTGTGTGGCACCGCTGTCTCTCCAGGGAGGAGCCTGCAGCGCTGCTGCATCACACAAGACACAGAGGCGGGTGAGGGACACAGTGTGAAAGTGAGAGATAGGGGGAGAGAGAGAGAGGGAGCATTGTACCGTGCAGATATCAGCTTTTAATATACAAGGCAGCCACTCCATTTTTTCCCCCTTTTATTCTTCTATTTTTGGCTCAGCCTGCCACAGCAAAAAAAACAAAACAGAGAGGTACGACTTAATCGCGGATAACACGTCCTAGGAGCAGACGGGAGAAACAGACAGAGAGAGAATTAAACAGCCTTGAGAAAAGCAAGGCGGCTCTATCAGCTGTGAGGAGAGAGAGGAGAAGAAAGGGCGAGCAAGAGAGGGAGGGAGGCAGGGAGCGAGGGAGGGAGGGAGGGAGGGAGGGAGGAAATAATTAAATAAATCCCACGGAGGAGAGAGAAAGAGGGAGGGATCGTCAGAGAGAGGGAGAAGGAGGGGATGTAGCAGTGTGTATCCTCGCCGGCTCAGCACACATACACATATACACATACACACACACACACATGTACACATACACACACGCACACTTAGCCTGGATAATGTGCTGAAAGAGGTGGAGAGAAAGGAAGAAGGCAAACCGGTGAGCTATCTATCTCTGCATACTTCCATCCATCCACCCATCCATCCATCCATCCACCCATCTTTTCATCAATCCGTCTGTTTTTTCACACCAAAGCCAGAGACAATGGATTTGGGGCGAGTGTGTCCTTGCCTGGGTTCTTGTGTGTCTCTGTGTGTGTGTGTGTGTTTGTGCCTGTGTGTGTGTGTGTGTGTGAAATCTGCCTCCATGATGATCATTTGTGATTGCTTCATGCCCGGCCGCTTGTCATGTCACGCATTGCAGGCAGGTATTGTGTGCATGCAACCTGCTAGCTCTGCTAGCATGGCTGGTGGCTGCTGCTGGCTGGCTGCCTTCGCTGTATGGTAGCCCTGGAAGGCTGTCTGTTTGGCAGTCCGCTCCGAGGATGCACCTGCCAACGAGTGCGACATGGTGTTGATGTGCATGCATGTTTGTGTGTGTGTTAATGGTGGCATTGTTATGACTGCCTGTGATTTAAGCATTATATCAGGGCCAGGGCTGCTCTGAAATTCAGATGTGTTGTAGTGAGGCATCTATGTCTGGCATAATGGCTGTAATGCAGGTTGATTGCACATTAGGACACTGTTACACCGGTTCTATTGGAATCCTTTAACCTAAATTGACTCTAATGGTCTAAATGTTGTTTCAGAGGTTTATCCATCTTGACAAGAATACATTTCTGTCAGAGAACCTGTTATTTTTAGCCCCCATGAAAATGTAATGTTATGGTAAAACAGCAGTGATGGCCAATTGATATGTCAACATTAAGACTGACTTTCAAAAATGTCTTTATCCAGTCTAAATGTAATGTAATGGTGGACAAACAAAATTCCTGTCTGTGTCTGTTAGTCAGGACATACAGTATGTAGGCCTATATATCTATGTGTGTGGGTGTGTGGGTGTGTGTATGTATGTGTGTGTATGGAGGGGGTCCATGGCATTGCTTGCCTGGTGGCTGTGCTCGTTTTTTACAGAGGAGAGGCTCAGGGAACAAAGAGTATAAAAATACCAAAAGTGCTCTTTCTTCCTCTCCTCTGTTTTTTACCCTCCCTCACTAAGAGAGAAAAGGGAGTCTAACACAGTTGTGTATGTGTTGTGAAAGCCTTCGGGGGAATTTTACACACCAATATCAATTTACTCGTCATGGTTATTACTGCTTAGCCTGAGAAAACAACTGTAATGTTGTCTGCGCCTCTGAAGGAGGTTTACCAGTTGTGAGGAAATAACCCTGGTGATGTCATCAGGGTTTTCTCAGCTTGGGCTTGGAGACAGCAACACGATAGAACAGTTTTTATTTTTGATAAAGGCCAGGAAAGCAGGGTCCATTGAATTGATATTATCCATATGATAATATCATGACACTTGTTTCTCAATATGATATTATTGCAATATTAAAAATATTGCTGCAATATATTGTACATATGTCTCCAAATAAAAACTCATTTTTTTCTAATAAGATAAACTTCTGAGTCTGTTCAGATCGATACTTGACGTCCATACATTGATTCAATATTGCCATGCAAAATATTGGGATACTATGCTGTATCGTTTTTTTCCCCCCCACCTCTAGTGAATTGCATCATGAATTCAGAGTTTTGGGGCCAAACCAGAGACAAAGAATTAAAATATGCACAAATGTATTGCATCAGTTTAAACCATGTACCTTGCAATTATCCCAATTTTATTAAAATGCTGCACTACATTGCAGAGGGACCTTTTCAGTGGTCAAAAATGATTAGTTCCAGGAAGACCAAAATGTTTTTCCCTATTAAAACAACAAAGCGTTTTGAATTAGCAGCAGCTCTAATTTCTGTCTTCAGCTAAGACGCCCTACAGTAACACTGGGACTTTATCAACAATGTTAACAGTACAGTTGGTATTTGCACCACTTGGGTATTTCGTGGCTCTGACATCAAACATTACACCTGGATTAACACACTAGTTTTCAGCCCTCTGCTACACTGTATTGTCTTGTAGAGCACACACACCATAGACACACCTGTCACCAGCCAGAAACACAGCAGCTGTAGTGCACTTGGGGATGAAAGGGTGAGCACAACCCTGAAATAAGTCTCAACAACACACATACACACCACATCAAGTGTGTGTGTGTGTGCGCCTACCTGCATTTGATGGCATTACTCCTCACACCTGAGTCTGGCCAGACAAACTTACAGTATACCTTCTAATGTTGGTGTAAAAAGTAAAAAACTGTGCTCGAGGATTATGGGTATTATACCGTTCAGAGCTAGCTGCAGGTTGTCTGATCAGATTGAATTGCCAGTATATTTCATTTCATTCAGAAACCATGGCAGATTTCTGTTTGGGGGTGTTGTTTTGTTTTGTGAATGGTAGATCAGTCCTGCCAATACCATGCTTACTTGAGACAGACGCTGCAGCAGTAGTGGTTGTTCGGGGCAGTTAATGTAATATTTTTCACATCGATTGAAGAAACGTGCCAGTAGCTATTTCTGTGAGTCGATTTACAACAGTAACATCAACTGTGTCCATCTAAACCACAACATCAAGCCCATGTGATTGGACGAAGCCTTTTGTCTTATTAATTCTACTTCTGTTTGTACTTCATGGAAAGAAAGCCGGTGTCCATCTGGAAAGGAAGCCAGGCTGTACTAATCCTCCAAGGCTCTCCCACCATTCATTGTCTTAGTGACATTGTGTTAATTTCTCCCGTGTATTCTTCGATGCTGGCCTGGTAGTAACGGGTCAGCCCTGTTTACTTTAAACATTTCTTTGCCTAAGGTGACAAGGCACTTTAGTGTCCAGCCTCTCTGTCCTTGGGCTGCTCTCTGCAGTGCTGAGAGGTGAATACTGAGTCGTAGTATTACATCCTACAGGCTATATCTGGTTTGGGAGCATTTGGGGCTGTAGTGGCCATGCTCCGTGCAATCTGAGTCATCCTGTGTATCGATCCCTACGCTGCTTCCAACTATTTATGAGCCTGTGTGGGACTGTGTGTGTGTGTGTCTGCTTTGAAGTTACTTTCCTGTGTGTCAGTTTTGCTGACTGGTCACTGACCTATTAATAGCATTTATGGATAATACTCAGTTGAACAGCTCAGTTTGCAATGCAGTCGTTGTTACCTAATGCTACATAATGATACATCTGCTGCTCCCATTTCCTCTTGTTAGTGGACGTGTGTGTATCAGTTCATAGCAGCAGCTGCAGCTCTCCTCTGGTTCTTCACTACACGAGTGAGCGGGCCCATTGGGACGGCATTATGGAGCCCTAGCCAGTCTGTGAGTGGTTGAACTGGTTAGATGGAGACCACCAGACTGGGTGGGCTGCTGCCTTCGGTGTCTGGCTGGTATGTGCCAGTGTGAGTTTCTAATGTAATGGGGGAGCTACATACTGTATATCTTCCTCATATTTTACTATGGTACTCCTCCAGTACTTATAGTTACCACCCAATACCATAACACACTGCACACACCAGCTCCCATGCTCCCAGTGTGTATACACTCCTCCCCAAATGCAAAAATAGAGTCTAATGCGTGTTTAACAGAAGTGTCCTTACCATCAAACAAGAGAGAGAGGGTTTTCCATCCCACAGTCACTGATCACATCAGATAAAGCTCAAATTATAAATGGGCATTTGGACAAAACCCTTCCAGCCTTGAGGGATTAGTCCTGAAATGTTTGCATTAGCAGTTATTGATGAGGGTAGTTGCTTCTGTTGATTAACATGCAGTGGTATTAGTGTCATGCACTATTAGTTCAAGAAACCAAAAGCACAAAAATGCAGCGATAGTCATTGCAACTTAGCCCTTTTTAAAAATATGACCCAAGGTCGTCATCATGCTTTATTGCCACAATGTATCTTAATAGAGAGCACACTTGGTGCGCTCAATACTGGCGCACTGTGGGATTACGTAAACTCATCAAGCCTGGCTGGGAACCAGCCATGGAGGGAAGCTACTTTGAAAATCCAATTTCAGCATACTCATTACTTGCCTTAAGTTGTAGCCACTGATGTAATCTCTGGGATGCCTAATCTGATTGCTTCTGTCAGATGTGGGTTCATTTACTTCCACGACACCACAAAACAAAATGTGCACTGAAATCACTTCTTACACCCTCATCAATAAGTAAAAGTAGGGAATCCTTATCAAAAATATATTAAAATATTTGATGTTATGTGTTTTCATCAACAAATGAGTGTGTTATACCCTGTTGATGTCATCTACTGTTGGTTATCTCGGGTTGGGTTTATCATGAATTCCATGTGATTGAGTTGGAGTTTCCCCAATGGCTGCCACTTTTTCAAAATGAAATGGACAAACATTTTCATATGGTACGTTTGCAGCCTTCAGTGTTGCAAACCATTCAGTTTTGAATTATATTGGTCAGATAATGGAGTTTGTAGGGAGGAACAAGAAGCTGAATGGGCCAGGCGACCGTGGCGGAGGGTAACCACAGTTAACACAGAATTAGGATCATGCAATTGAACACAAGGACAGAATATACTAGAACATAATGTTTGTACTTTGTTAAACCGGTGAAGAGGAGGAATGAGTCGGAGGTTTGAATACAGCTGTAGCTTGGGGAGTTGATGAGTTGATGAGAAGGTGTTCAGGTGGATTGGTGAGAGAAGGAATTGGGGAGCCGTGCCCACCCAGACATAAACAAACAAGGTGAAGCACAAACTGGCGACCACCCCATCACACTTTGTCGTAGCAATGTCACCATGTCTCCAGTTCTCAGCAGTGACTTTTGTGAGCATGATTATTCCGTAACTTACAGAAAGATGTGGAGACCCACATCTGTCATTAAACCACGCAGATGACCTCATTCTCAGAGGCTCCAGGTGAATATGTGGCTTCACAAGAAATACATTATTCTGGCATTGGGATCTGAGTCAGACAATGTTCCCTTTTGTCAGTTGTATCAAAAAAGTAGTAAACACTGGGGAGTCAGAGGAGACTTCAAGGAGTAACAGAAAAACTCCCCCGACCCCACAATAATGATTTCTTCTTCCTTTCATAGCCCCTGCACTCATTTACTCACGCTCACTATTCAAGGAAACAAGTGGCTGTTTGATGGCGTCTTGGGTGGCAGTTACACACTCATGCTGTTCATTTGGACTTTGCATTTTTTTTGTCTTGGTTCCCTGACACCCACACAGATCCACTATGGGATGTATGATGCAAGAGCCAGCAGCGTACACCAGTGTCTTAGAAATCAAGAGAGGGCCAGAGAGAGGGTGTCCTTATTTATGGACTCCCACCTGCTGTTGGTGGTGCAGTGGCTGGGTGGAGTTAAACCTCATGGGTAAAGTTTATTCTATTAAGCTTGGGTGTATAGAGGAGTATTACCACAAAAAAAGAAAGACAAATCACAAAGTCACATTTAATCTTAACAAGGAAAGCAGCAAGGAGCTTGCTCACAGCATCTCAAGTCCAGAGGGAAACCCAGGACTGTGAAATGTCACTGTGAAACCAACAGGGGATATCACAAGTCTGTGTTCATGTATTTCTACTGTGCCCACTGTTGCCCCCTGACAGTAGCTAGCGGTGGGCGATTGGGCCAGAACATCATACCACCATCTTTATAGGTGAATCAGGATCTGTGTCTCCTGACAGATTAGTCATCGTGATCACATGACTAATGCAATGCAATATGCAACTCAGAGGCCCGACCTACAGATCTCTGCATCCTGTTTGTCATTTTATTCTGAAAGTTTATTCTGAAAGTGAAGTTTCCGTCACTGTAACACTTTTTTTTGGGATGTTTAGACACTTATTTCAGCTGCTGTCCAAACAGCTGACAGTGAGCTTTTCAGACCTTATGTGTACGTGCCTGCTCTTAAATATGGATTTGTCTATTTCCAAATATTAGTCTTTTGTCTGAGCCATTGTCGGTGAAACCATCTCTTTTACAAAGAGGCACAAAAATAGAATGGAATCAATTGAGGTTAATGGTGTCTTATAGACAACAGACTGCATCACATCAGTGCAGCAGTGCAGAATTAATTCACTGTTACATGCAGGAACATAAAGCGGGACCAGTTCATCAGCTGCATCAGTAACAATAGTGTTATGTAACGTACTTGCAGGAATTAATCACCGCACTGAAGCTGTGACCCACCGCCTTAGGATGAAAATACAGCAGGCTTCCAACAACAACAGTCAGTGAACGCTATAGTAGCCTCCAGACAAGAACAGCTGCTTTGTTTACTGGCGTGATGTCACACAGCTTCCTGGTTTAACACCTCTGGTCTCTTTAATGTTATCCGTCCATTAAGCAGCGGCTACGGCCACAGTGTGATCTGCGGTGCCACAGGCAGTGCTGAGCCAGAGACCAATCATTTCCTCCGTGGCATTAAAGGAGAAGTCTGTGATTTGTTTTTTTGATTGCAGGATATTGATCACAACTGTCGACATTATGAGACATAAGTATCAAGTGCGACACCCAAGAACAATTTATTCCAAAACACTTGATCACTGTTAAGAGCTGTGTTTCTGTGTGCCTTGCACTTCTGAGCCCGTTCAGTTTGCGGTGGAGTATTTGTTGCCCCTCCAACTGTTGGACCCAAGAAGGGCGCTGCTGGCCAGATTTCCATCTGTCTCATAGTTGTCCTTAATTGCAGCGCTTGAGTAAATGTACTCAGTTACTTTTCACCGCTGACAGTGATCTACTGCTTACCCTGACCTTTCTGTCAAAGGGATGTACAGTTGTAATTTACCTCCCACAAGGCCTTTAGGTTCTCAGACAGAGACAGATTAAAAAATGAATGTTAAGAGCAACTCTGGATCATTGGGTCTCACACAACCTGACAGCGTGTTTGGCTGGAAGCTTCCTGTCAAATGTAGCTCAGGAGGTAGAGCGGGTCATCCGCTAATCGTAAGGTCTGTAAGGTCTGTGCTTTGATGAATGAACATGTGTGCATGAGTGAATTTGGCACATATTCCTAAGTGTTTGGAGTGGCTTTTGAGACTAAAATAGCTTTATATACGTGCAGTCAATTTACCATTTAAATGTCCATATACTGTAGTCAGAGACAAGATTCCCTACATTTAGTCTCCCCCAGTGACAAGTACATTGACTGACTGTTACATCAAAAAAAATTGTGGAGAACAAAGAACTTGTTTTTGGTTAATGTGAGTCCTCAGACATAGATGTCTATCTCCAAGCTGCAGTATTTCTCATAATGATGAAATACCACCAATAGGTCCACTATTAGTCTTAGAAATAATACTCAAAGTAGAACAAAAACCCATCAGCACCAGATGTGATAAAAACAACAGACAGAGTAATTCTGTGGGTCTCTAGATTCTGTTGCTCACCTTTCCTCATCCTGCTTCAAATGAACCCTTTGTTTGTGTTCTGCCCACATGAATGTTTCATGATGAACTCCATATCCCAGTGAAGGTCAAAGGGAATTCAGTGTTTTCGTTTTACCTAGAAATACAGCGCAGCGCAGCATCCAGTATCTACACATCAGCGCCATTATCCAGGGAAAGAGACAGTTTTAACCCAGTGTATGTTGCACTGAAGATATACTGTAGGTTGGGCTTTGGTCCAATGACTTCAGCACAGTGGCAGCAACTCCCATACTGTATACCCAGTGCCATTTAATGACTGTTTGAGGCAAAGCCATCTTCTGATGCAACATGGCAGACCCTTAAAGTCTGTTTAATCATATGCCAATAATAGGTAGCTAGTTGAGAATGCTTTGTTCTATTATGCTGCTCTCATTGTGAACTGGAAGTTCTTTATGGATTTTATTCATGTTGTGTTGAATGAATTACACCACTGATTCATTTTCTGCTTTCTATCCACATCCCTAGTGGAGAAATCCATGCATTATTGATAGTATTATATATATTATGTACACGTACATCAATAGTTGACATCCAGCTCATCCAGTCTGATTAAAATGCAACAGAATACAGGGTGTCTTGGTTTTAGCAGTGTGACAGTGATTTGTTAGTGGTTTTCTTCCTGTTAGAACATACTGTGCATTTATGAAGTGTGTATTGTTCTCGCCAGTGAAGGTCTCTCGTGAAAGAAACTATGAAACAATGTGACATTAAACTGAACAAATTACTTCAGGTTGTTGCCCAGGTTCTCATAGGTTAAAATTCAAAGTTATAGTGTTTATAGTGTTTACAGAGCTTCTGAGGGGCAGCTGGTCCTCACTGTCCTCGTGTTCAGGCTGAATTGTGCTTGACTTGTAAACACTGCATCACACAGGGGAGTTGGGTCACCTTGGTTTACCCATCTATTCTCTGAGAATGAGCATCAGACAGTTGTGTAATGCTCTTTTGTAACTATAGAAACCTGCCAGATGTCTTGTTTACTTGTCTCTATAATGTGTGAGAACTGTGGCCTCAGAATGGCTGGATACTTATTTACATACAGAAAGCTTTTTGAACTTTTTGATGTCGATTGTTAGTTGATGTCTGTGAGGATAGCTATTAGATCTGATTGGACTCACCAGAGTGTGATGATGACTGTCTGTGCACCGCTACCTTTGCAAAGTGGTTGCTGAAGTGAAGGAGCATTTTTTGGCCTCCCCTTGAAACAATTCTGGAGATATCACATAGCACAAACCCAGTTTTTAAAAAAATAAATTTTTGTTGTCTTAATAAGTCAGTCAGCAATAAAGAAATGGGGATAGCATGTAACTATTGACCCTTTTCCACTACACAGTTACAGCTCTACTCAGCTTGGCTCAACTCGGTTTAGATGCTTTTCCATCACAGCTGAGTTCTTCACAGTTCCTCCTCAGCGTGGGCGGGGTCGTCATAACTCGGCGGTTACGGCCGCGTCGTCTCGTTCTCTCTTTTTGATCCTCTCGTCAGCTCCAAACGCACTCGTCTGCACCTCGATTATGGACCACAGCCTGGTTTTCCACACAGCAGTCAGTTAACTCAGGTGTAAGAACAACAACAGTCTCAGTACAGATCAGTCGCTGTTGTCGTGTGTTTTTAAATTTAGCTGGTTTGATTCTTGTGTCTGACGTTGGACTTGCGACTCTTCCAGTGACGATGCTCTGGCAAATCAGGCAGTCGGTTGACGTCACATTTTAGTATCGCCTCGGCTCTCTTGGAACGAGAGCTGAGGCGTTACCAAGAAAGTACCAGGTACCGGGTAGGGGCTAGTGGAAAAGCAAAAAAACAAGTAGAGCTGAGCCAAGCCGAGTCGTGCTAGTGGAAAAGGGCCATAAGGTTCACAGCATGGACATGACCTGGGCCTGCTGTGGTCCATGTTTGGCACCTTAATCCCAGGGCCAACATGGCGCCCTTACTACAAGTAATACTTGAATGAAAAAATAGAAATCATCTGTGCAAAAACATTGAACAAGTTGTAGCCAGCTGGAACCAGCTGTATTGATAATCGAATAACTCAAACAAAAAAACATTTGATGGTTCCAACTTCTCAAAACGCGGGATTGGCTGCTTTTCTGATATCTGATATCTGAAATACCTTTGGTTTGTGGATTGTCAGTCAGCAAGACATTTCAACACATTTCAGTATTTTTTACACAGTTTATAGACAAAACAATGAATGGATCAGCCCTAAAATAGCTGTCAGATGAATTTATGATGAAAGCAGCCTTGCTCCTCATACGTACCAGTAGACCTCCTCCCACTGTTTTCCTTCTCCATGCACCGTGGAACTGCATCGCTGTAGCAAACTGAAAGTGTCATTTTGTAGAGCAATCTCACTGATGTACTGAACATCGTTACTGTTGTCAGCAGTCATGGGAACAACATGAACTAGACCCACTCTCTCTGTGGAGATATCAGCGTAATGGCAGAGGAGTGAAAACCAGAATTTCAGAGCAGATAGTCATTTGAAAAAGAGGCTGGTTACTTGTTTATTGGAAACATTATAAGCTTGCAAGTGCTGACACTGGAGTTCCCTCCAGACTAGAAACTATGCTGATATTAGTTGGATTTTGTTTACCATTCTTCTCCTACACAAAACTTGGGGAAACTGGGGCTGCAAGCGCATCAGCTCTTACTTACTTATTGAGAAACTCAGGATCAGGTCTTGTGCCTCATTCTGGCTGCCTGCTGCAGGTTTACGGCAGAAAGAACAGAGAGCATCTAGATGGTCAGAGAAGGAAACATCAGACAGACTCAACCAGATGTTTGAGCCTCAGCGGACTCAGCAGTGCAGTCTGTTGTCAGAGAAGAGCAGATGCATCAGAATGGTTAGCGCAGTTGGCATGTATTTCAACTATGGTAGGCTATGTGTTGTGTTATCTTAAAAAACACCATATGGATATGTTAACGAGGTTAAACACTTGATCTTCTCGAAGCGAAGTTTCCACCGGCGTGGCACACTTTCTGCTACCACTAATTACACAAAGGGACCTCATTTATCCCTGATGTTTGCAGTCTTACCTCCAGCTGACGGAGGAATTACTACCAGACTATGTCAGGTAAACAGTCTGGATGTTCAGGTCATCAGTGACAAAAATGTTCCACATTACATCCTTATACACACATGAAAAGCACTACGCTGGATCTGATGACTGTAATAATACTGAGACCCCTGAGTGTGCAATGGTTTTTCAGCAGTTTTTTTTAGTAATGGTTGTGTGTGTGTGTCACCTTCCTGCTGGCTCAGAGTCCATCACATGACCTGCAGTTTCTGCTGTGACCACTGAGCTGCATCTGAGTTGAGCCCGGTGCTGCTGCTGCTCCTGCCGGCTCAGGATGAATGTACCTCCACTGCTGCCTGTTAGCATGTCAGCGTAACCATGTCTCACCAGCTCCCAGTCTGACTCCAGCTGTCAGAGCTTAGCTCATATGACAAATAGGGGTCAAAACATGTCGTGATACCAGAGAAAGGATGAGGGTCTTAAAACTAATGCTCAGCTCTTTGTGACAGACTGGTCTGCTGGGGTGTTGGGTTGTCAGTGCAGCATCTGTGTTGCATCAGTGACAATGGGACATGTGACACAGGTGAGATATAGACACACTGCCATGATTCCCAAAACTACAACTAGTGGTCTAGAGCTGTAAGACCATGTAGCTGCAGCATCCTCAGCTTGATTCCTAATGGAGATCATTGTTGCATATCCTCCTCCCCCCGACCCCCCACCTCTCTCCACCGTCAGCTGTCAGATAAAGGCAAAAAGACTCTGCTGTGATGTCCACACGAGTCCCAAAAGGACAAAAAATGGAAGCTCTCCTAAAGAGTCAACATGACTGATGAATCACAAGGCACTGAAGACATTACTGAGTTCAACAAGCCGTAGCAAAACTGAGATATTTTAGCTAATAAGCCTAACGCAAGCTAATGCAGACAGACCATAGTGTTTAAATTCAGGTATCTTTTTAAATGTAACAGTCAGTCTGTCACTGCCTGGATGTGGGTGGGTGTTACATAGCTAGTACTGGTGCTGATGAGCACACGGTGCACTGTGAAGCTCTGCTGGGAGATTGAAAGAAGGCACAGAGAGAGAGAGAGAGAGAGAGAGAGAGAAGGAGAGAGACCCACACGAGTCAGCATGGAGGTCCTTCACGCATCGCAAGACTCAACTGTCAGAGTGTAGAAGCCAGTGCGGCAGTGATGACTTACTTTAGTCTGGGACACGCCGGGCACGACTGAAAGACAAAGGGGCAGGGGCAGGGGGCCACAGAGGGAGAATGTTAATAGACTGCATCAAACCAGGCGAATATTTTTGCTTCTCAGGCCTTTGTCCAGTGTGAGGGAAAGATTTCACACATGAAGCATTTACAAAGACATTTATAAAGTGATTTTCTTTCGACACACCAGAAACAAGGTCTTAGGTAATTGGGACTATGAATGTCATAACATATTGACAATACATCACACTTTTTTCATATTTTACCAAACATGTCCTTGGAAAATCACTGCAACTAATTCAAAATACACTTGAAAAACAGTTTTTATACATGCATTCTACAGCAAACACAACTAGCTGTCTGAGTAGCAGATGGACTGCTGTTTCTCTTTGTGACTGAGAAACTTTGTGTCGTTCAGTTCTCTCTTACTTCTTTCTTGTGGGTTTTCTCAGAATTTCCATAATGACAGCTGAGTTGTTATCCTCAACAACTGTTATCGGGAACGGTCTTGGGGTTTTCTTCTCACCTGTGCTTTGGCTGCTTCTTCTTTTTTTGTTTGCAGCCGTAAGATGAGCAATGTCTCTGGCCTTCATTTCAAGTTTTTCTTTGGTTCCCCCCCAGGGAGGTTATCACTGCCTTGCTGCTTTGGAGTGGAGGTCTGCATTTCAGTAGCTGTCGAGGGCTCAGTGTGCTGCTTTCACGGCTTGCACCTGTACCCAGGCATGCAGTATCCGGCTTGGTGAGGGAGGGAGGGGGCACATTCAGGATAGTACTTAGACACTTGTAGGCTAAAATCTTCTGTCATGATACATGTAATCTTATGTTATGGTAACAGTTGATAGCAATAATTGCAGTAATTGTTCTGTAAGGTAATGTTTAAAATAACCACTATTGTCCTTCAAGCTGTGTCAGCTGTGATGCCTCCTGCTCTGTATTTACAATTTGATTTCAGTGTTTCCCACAGAATTAGCTGCCAATTGTGGCTTTGGCTGTAGTGTATTAAAGCTGCTCCACTGCTTTGAAGCACTGGAGCTGTGTATGTTGCTCAGATTTTTACTCGTCACAAAAAATAAACAAAACAAAAAAAAAGGTTCTGGCTTTGTAAAATGAACTCATACAACTCAAACAGAAGAAGTCTGACTCATGACTGTTGTAATGACTCACTGCTGATAAAAATTATTTTAGTATCCTGTGTGTCATATTGATAAGTGTAACTCCTGTACTGTACGTGTAACTCATGGCGGTTCACGTCAGATCAGATCCCTTCAAACACAACAAACTGTTGCATTCTAAGTTATATCTGTAAAAGTTTCACTAACAGGGTTTGGACTTTTACTCTGGTCAACTTTCTTTCTACCTTCATCAGATTTCCTTAATGTTAGTGTCTTGGATCAATCAGAGTTTTTTGTATTCCATTACATTTTTGGCAAGTTGGAAAAAAAAAATTTGGATATTGGAAGGCTATATTAACAATAATTTCCTTATCCTCCTTTAAATTATAACCTTATGGCAAAGCTTATTATTATTAAGACCTGCTCAATTCAAAATCCATTTTTTTTACATAGTTTTTAAGTCCATATTTAGTTTTTTGTATAATGCAAGAGGTACCATGCGCATAATTAACTGTCAACACAATGACTGAGTTTTTCCACCTTGGAATTGCATTGAACCAATGACAGTCTCATAAAAAGACAAGTCAAGACACCTCGAGCTTCATACATCACAACCCTAAACAACCAATCCTGTCTATTTGCAGTGCCACTTAAGAGCAAACAGCATAAACAAATGCTAACTATTTAACCAGTTCACATATCTGACTTGCTTTACTATAAATTGCCACCATTTGATTGAACAAATAAATGAAAACATCAGTACACTGTAAGAGATCCATCCTCTACGTCTACGTCCAGCTCATGGTGAGGTCCTGTGTCAGCAGCAGAAGATACCTTTCAGAACTTAGCAGACATGTCACACATTATTTCCCTCACCTTGACTAATTGCCTCTAGCGAGTCATTTGCTCATTTAGATGGAATGAGAATGTCATATGCCATATGTCATTTGTGGTTACCACTAATGAGAGCAGCTGGACATGCATTCGGACTCCACACCCATAATGCTCCGCACACCTCTTGACTTATAAGCATCTCGGGCTCCAGAAATAGCAACAGTGGTTTTGTAATGTGTCAGGCCTCCCTGCTGCACTGCAGCACACCCACATGTTCTCCCCGCTGCTGATAACCAAGCAGCTGGGAAGCTTTCTAGCATTGATCTGAATGCAGAAGTTTGCCAGCTCTGTGAGGATACGTTTGATTTGCAAATAAATGATGTCATGTCTATCAGTAGTTGGCTGCATTCATCTGGAACTCACGTGTGGATTGTATATAACATTGAATATGGAGACGAATCTTGAACAGGACTAATCTTAATCTGGCTCACAGAAATGTACGTGAAGTAAGAATTCAAAGACATGGAAAACCTTGACATCACAGGTTTAGGATCTGTAAGAATATCAGTAGCAGCCTTCATAAGCCAATCCTGCTCAGAACATTTCCTGCACCCCCTGTGGTTGTCTCTTGTGAAGTCATCTGGACTAGGGTAGGTTTATTTCTCAGGAGCATCCCCCCCCCCCCCCCCCCCCAATACAGAGCTAACATAGTTCTGAAGCTGTCAATGGTAGCCTTGTTAGTGGAGCATTGATGGTGGCACAGCAGAGTGCCATTGTTCTGCCCTTAACACACTGTGGTTTCTATACTGACCGGAATGATGCATCGTGGATGACAGAAGCTCTCTCCTGAGACAGCACTGGGTTTGTGTTAAGACTATATGTTTGTCTTTTAATGGGCCATTTCGCTGAAACACACAAGTCAAGTATTAATTGTTCCTGGATTTTCCTTTTCATAACATGCTGTTGGCTGTAAATAGAAGGAGAAGGTTTATATATTCATTTTTATCATCTTAAAAGGCTGAATATAATTCAAATTCTACATTTGTAGCATATTATAACAGCAAAATCATGATGTTTTGACTTAAAGGGATAGTTCAACATTTTGGCAAATTGGCCCATTGCCATAATCCCTATAGTTTTAGGAGTAGGTTCGTTACCTTTAATTGTCGGTGCAAGCTGTTTTTAGAACGGCGGAGATAATAACAGAACGTTACGAGACAGAGTTGTTTTTGAGGAAAATGCAGAGACTGCTTGCCGAATAACTAACTAACTAACTAACTCACTAACTTGTAACGTTCCGCTATTATCTCATAGCGTAGTGAATGGGCAGGTCACAACTTGTCCACGAGAGTGTTTTGGAGTTGTTGGATTGTGTATTTGATGAATTTGATGAGGGAAACCAAGAAATCCCATTGGCCTCCGTAGCGTAGCTCTGAGCAGCTCGCTGCTCTGCTCCGCCGTTCTCAAAACAGCTTGCATCGACAATTAAAGGTAATGAACCTACTCCTAAAACTATAGGGATTATGGCAATGGGCCAATTTGCCAAAATGTTGAACTATCCCTTTAATGTTGCTGTTGCTGTGTTGATATTATGTGGGCAGATAGACAAGAAATAAGATTTTTACTTCCCAAAGCATATCATAGCTTTGTACAGTTATTGATTGCAAAGTTTTATATTCTTTGGAGCAAGGTAACAGAGAACCCGTCTTGTTATCAGCCACAACTATGTGGCTGGTTCTGTTGTTTACACCATTCGCGTCTGTGTTTGTGTGAGTCATTATGGTCCTGAAGAGACGCTCTGTAGTTATTTTCAGTGCCTTGGCTGCTGTTCAGTGTCACACCTGTCTAAGATGCAGGCACAAAACGTTACAGGTGTGTAGCTGAAATCAAAGTGAAGGCATAGTATCTTGAAGATGGGTGTGGATGGGTCTGAGCCAAGTCAGAAACCATCCAGTGTTATTGTGGCATTCCTAATAAACTGCTTGGTGAGTAAGCTTCCATCTGTGCTAAACAAACGTGACTACAAACAAACTTGACTGTCTTGAACATCATTGGAAATAGTAACAGAGACATTGACTAAATGGAAAATCGTTCAACTTTGTCTTACCTCTTGTAGCTGTAAATCTACAGTTGAGCTGACTCCTGTGTCTGCTTACAGAGGCCTGTACTGCGAAGGAGGCTCAACATACCTAGGCTTTGTGCTCAAGATGCAGCTCAACAAACCCTCAAGTCCGCAATCAGAGCTAAACGGTACTGTGACGGTGGTTATCAACTTAATTAGTCAAGTCCGGTTCTCAGCTTTGTGCTCTGCGCGCGTTCACATAAAAGGGGGCGTTTGACGTCATATTATTCTACTTCCGCACGAAATTGATCCACAACGGGCTGATTTCAGCCAAGACGAGTGCAATTGTTTTAATGGAGAGAGTATGAGCGATATTAAAAAAAAGCACGATCACAGCCTGAAGCAACAGTGTTGCTGCAAATATGACAAGAGAGGAGGCTGCTTTTAATTTTTCTGACAGCTCTTGCGCTACTTTTAAATATGAAGCTTTATCCATTTAAACTAGAGCAACATCAACTGTCATTTTAAATTGTTTTATATTGTTATATATTTCACTGATCGCAATTATAACGCGAGTGTGTGTTTTATTGGAAGCGAGGCTGGATAGGTTACAGTGAGGTTTTTTTTAGGTGCTGTAGCTACAAGCAAATCTCATAAACAAAGACCTTTTTAAATGTGAAAACAGCGGAGACTTATTCAAGATTTGCGTTTGGGCAACACTGAAATATAACAGGCGACACATCGGAATTAATTTATTCACGGCCACATTAAGTGAAATTATTAACTTTACCGATTATCCATCTGATTATCTGTCCTGCTGCGAGCGAACAACTTCTATCAGTGGTGACTGACTGTAGCCTATATAAAAGTAAAATATAGGCTATAGTCTAATGAGCTCCTGACGCTCAGCTCAACGGGTGAGGAGGCGGAGACTCAGCGGAGACGCTCAGAGAAAGTAAACAGCAGCGATCAGCTGATCTCTCCCTCCGTACAAACGCTCCGTTCTGATCCAGCTCCACTGGACTTTCAAAGTAAAGGTGCCGCCAGCTGTAAATGAGTTAAAATAGTGAAACAGCGGCGCTTTTATAGCCGGTTTTATGATTAAACTCGGAACATAACCTGGTCGGGACCAGGTTATGAGCTAAGCATAAGTTACCATGGTGATCTAGCCTCGTTAAAAGACAGCCACCGTCGCAGTACAGGAGAGGCTGGCTTTACACTCAACATACCTCGCTAACCCACTAAACTGGCTTCGCAGTACAGGCCTCAGGTGTAACTACCTGTTGTGGTGCTGCTTACACCCTCATGAGGGTTTGCATGTCCTCCCTGGGAGAGGGATGTGATGCTCTGCAGTAATTTGTCACATTTCTGTACATGTGGCATTGCATCGGACGGCGTCGAAATGCAACCCACTCCTTGTCTGTTGTCACAGCTGTTGACAGGTACTGAGCTGCACTAGGTCTCTCCAGCAGCCCAGTCCAACGCAGACCGCCAGCCTCTCAACACTGTTTATCACAGCTCTGATGCCACACCACTCAATTGACTTCCCCCTCTGGCTGTAATGGCTCGGATGATCCAGTTGCCATGCAGATGAGTATGATTGTGTGATGACTGCAGTGTGTTCAGCTGTGCAGAAGAGAGGGACACACACACACAGAGGGAGAGGAGAGTAAAGTGGCCTTGTATGATGTGTAAAGTAATAAATCAAATGAAGCCTCAGCAGAGGATGAGCAGCGCACAGGGAGGAACTCCAGTCAACTTTCACCCTCCAGGGGTATTTCCTGTCCAGTCTCACACACTGTCCCATTTGCTTTCTGTGGAGGTTTTGCCAAATCAGTTGGCATTGTATTGTGATTGTTTTGTCATTACGTGTGGGCACGCAACATTGACAGCACTGAAAATAATCTATTACCTCTACTGTACTATTCTCTGTCATAACAGTAAATAGTAATTGATGATGAGAGAATATGCACAGTTAAATTTGGTGATGAAATACGAGCAGCTGGATCCAGTGGTGTTGCTTCTACTGTGCAAACATACAGGAGCAGATTCCCAATTATACCTGCTTTTTAATACTTCCAGCCAAGGTTAAGAGTCGATTCCTTTGAGATTATTTCCCATCATGCACCTGGTGGTCATTTACAGGATGGAACTTTTTTTTTTATCTTTACATTTTTTGCAGGCTTAGTGCCATTATTATTAATATCATTATTATCAGAAGTAGTTTATAAAGTTAGTAACCTGACTACGTCTCTACTGAGATCATAAACCTACAACATGTTTGATCATCAGATCAGTCTGACAGTGAAATCATTTGATCATTTTGAGGGTTGGTGTGTAAGGTCAGCAAATATACTGTATGTGATTCTTAAAATTTTGATGCCTTTGACACTAATCAACCAATAAATCTGCCATCAACAATGAACTGGTTCAGCATATCAGGTGTAAGATCAGGTGATTTTTTTTTAGACTTTATTTATTTGCACATATAAAAAAGAACAAATACATGCACATATCTCTCTTGGTAGGGAGGAAGATACGAAAAATGTGCAGGTGATGTCGGAAACCTGAAAGGCTTATAGAATGACCTCACCTTGACCTAACAATAATTTAAACAAAGTAAAGAAATAATATTAACATAATGTGCAAGGTAGAGAAATTAAAAAAAATTGAAAATAAAATAAATGAAGTAAATAAAACTGATAATAGTAAAAATAGTAGGAGTAGTAATGATAATAACACAAAATAAATAAATAAATAAGATATCAGCCAGTCACAACTGAGCCACATCAAAATATGTATTTCCGTGTGCATAATGGCACAAAATCACAGAATTATTTATATCGAGGTGAATGTCCAGGTCGACTGAAAAATTCCCTCTGTTTTTATCTCCACTCCCCTGGACAAAGGTTATGTCTATAAAACAAAAACAAAGAGCTAAAAGAGGCTAAAAGACCCTAACTCAAACTGAAGACATCTGCAGATTTTGGTGATAAATCTCTGTGTGTTTGTCAAGTCAAGAAACACCTTTCACCTTATAAAGACATCAATCCATTTTTAATGTAAGGATACTACAGCTTGAAATAACCTGACTTCTTGTGCTGCTCACTGTACTCCTGTTTTTATTAAGTCAGAGCTCAGAATAATCTGAATGATTAGGTGGAGCCTGACCTTGGGCAAACACGACATTCCTCAGTATCCCAGCTGATATTAGCATAGCTGAGATAGTTTGGGTTTCTCATAGAGTGAGAGTTCATCTGGATCATTGTAAACAGAACAGCAAGTCGTTGTTAAGCCAGTGTAACAAAGAATGTTATCATGCCGCTTCGTTGACAGGAAGACGCTGTGTACGAGCATCAGAACATTGTGTAACTTGTCACTGACGTAGTTCATATGTTGTCTGACATGGAGACAACACTTCTAATCAGAGCATAAACTTACTGTGACGGAATCAAGGAATTAGCTTCGGAGACTGTCCGTCTCTTTATTTTCACATCACCAACTGTGCATGTATGTAGTTCAGGACTTTTATTTTGTCACTTGTCCTTGTTTGTACACTGATTACATAATGCAGCGACTGTGTGAGCCATCAAAGCCAACCCTAACCCCCAGCAGCAGGACATCAGCCTTGGTCTCTTGCCCATCGAGGAATCCCTGATTTCCCAGGAGTGATTGCATTGAGCTGTAAGCTTCAAGAAGCAATGGACTGACTTCTCATTACGGTGTCCTAGTGAGCTGTGTGTACTGTGTGGGCCTGCGAGTCAGTGCGAGACAGGCCCCTGCACGCCTTGATGAAAAAAAGGAAAAAAAAAAAACGATTCTCTGGCCTCTGTGAGGAATCACAGCCGTGTGTGTCTGATGCATTCACATTATTACTACGCAGGTTAAGCTCCTCCTTTTCATATTCATACCTGTCTTTGCTCAAGTAACGTTCTCATCTTGGGACCCAGGAAATCTCTCTTTAGGAAAGACAACAAATGAAAAACGGTTGAGCCCAAATTAATTTCAGTCTGTTGAAGATGTAAAAGAAGCAGGAATTTGACATTTCGGTGTGATCTTCAATGGGGGGTAGTTGGACCTACGTGGATTCCATTTAATAAGCCCAAGAACAGGCTGCCTTGTGAATAACTCACCGCTTGACAGGTTGCAGCTGCGTCTCAGCCATACATCCTTTAGCCTCTTTAACTTTTAGTGCTCAAGATAGGAGGCAGGTTAGATTTCTCCTCTCGTCATAGAATTGGCGCGTGAATAAATGGCAGAAAATACTTTGAGGGTCTGGGTTAAGCAGGACCAATACAGAAAAATCTCTGTAGGCTGTGTGCTATAGTATTATGGCTGCAGGGTCAAAAGGTCATCCAGTGGTTCCGGTGGTGCAGGGCCTCTCTCTTATCTTTTCCTCAACACAAGTTGCAAACACTTTCCCTCCAAACCCAAACTGGCAATATCTATCCATCCAACAGCTCAGTCCAGAGCGAGATATCTCAACAGCTATTAACCAGACTGCTGTGGGATTTCGTCTTGCTTTATATATAGCCCCCAGGGGAAGGCACTTAATGATTTTGGTGACTTCTTGACCTTTCATTTACTGCCACTGTCAGGCAAGCATTTCCTCTTGACACCACACTGGGCTGCTGTGTGTACAGTAGAGGCTGTAGTGACAATACATACGTACCAAAAGTGAAATTAGAGTGTAAAAGTAAAAATGACTTTGGTGTCCTGATATTCAAGACTAGGCCAAACCTTAGTTTTTGTCTAGACCATGTCGTAGGCTATTTTCATTCTGCCTACTGTCAGCTGCTTTCTGCTCTATATCTGTTTCCTTCTCTCCTACTTTCTGCACAGTATTTTATTACAGTTGAATTCACAATGAAGTTTTTTTCTCATAAAAATGTTCTTCTGTTTCTGCTGTCAGATGATAGACTAAGTTTGGAATAGTGACTGAAACACAGCTTCAGTTAACTCCATGTTGCTGCTCGGTTGCTAACATGCTGATTTAAAAATTGAGACTCAGTCTATCAACAGAAGAATATTAGTAAGACCACGACCATCTGAAAGAAGTGTAAACTGGAAGTTGAGTTGAAGTGACACAACTAGTCATGGTTGCACATATTGAGTCAACCGTGTCTCTGCAGAGACTCGTGATTCAGATTGTGGATCATGATTCTATCTTAAAACAGCGTTATAATATGATGTTCAGGCCAGATCGCCCACCACCCTAGGCTGCAGTATGTTCAAGCAATCAATAACACAATGATAAGCACCCTCTGATTCAGTTTGCAGCAAGTCTTAAAGGAAGTCTCTTCAACTGCTAAATGTCCCAGGTGTCTTGTCTGCTGTTCAGTCCTGGACAGGTACAGTAGTTCACTGCAGGTTTATCAGAGCTTTCTTTTCTGTGAACAGATGCCTGTAGGAGTTGATCAGCTACCAGTCAAACCAGCAGTAAAGGTTGTGTTGACTACAGGCTGCATATGTATTTGTATACTATATAAAATGTTGATGTGTCAATACAACAGGTCCTGATGGCAGGATCTTTCTTAGTTTGTAGAGAAAAATAATCCAATGCAGTTCCCTCTACCACTACTAGATGCTCACATCCTCACCTGCTGGTTGATGGGTGTTTATTTAGAAACTCTTTCAGCTTCACAACTAAATATTCTAACATTTCTATGCTGAAGGCAGTGAAAATAATTCTTGGTTCAGTGACTGTCTAACAGATCTCCTGGGCAGTAAGAGAGACCAGACTGTGCTTCTGGCAGACTACTTACTGTATATCATTAGATATTCTCAGAGGATCAACACAATAACACAGGTGTGAGCTGAGCCTGAGAACTTTATGCTGTTCAGTCATAGTGAGTCGAACAAAAATGATGAAATCTTCGTGCGTGCTAGTTTGATTCATTCATCCCCCTGTGATAGATGATATAAACCCACCTGTACCACTGATGCAAGGCAGACATTATGGCATCTACGGACGGTATGTTCCCCAAGATGTAAACTTAAACACAAAGTAAACTGTATACGGTGTAAGATACTTAACTAAACGCCAACATTGACATTTACAACCATAATGTACCTCAACATGCTGATGTAGGCCACCCAGTAATGAAACAAGAAAAAATGAGGTGGCACCACCATGGAGGAGAGGCCTGTGTAGTATGCATTTCTATATAAATTGGACTCTTTGTTCCAGACAGAGGTCGAAAGGAAGGATTCATTCAGAAACCTAGGAAACAGATAAGTGTAGGTTTAGGTAACATATTCCTCTGGGGGGCGTCGTTTAGCTCAGTTTGTAGAGCATGCGCCCCATATGCAGAGGCTATAGTCCTCGCTGCAGCCGGCCCTGTATCGAATCCCCACTCAGGTGGCCTTTTGCTGCATGTCATTCCCCCTTTCTCTGCCTCCCATTTCTGTCTCTCTCTACTATCGATTAAATGGGAGCCCAAAAAATATACTTTAATAGAACAACATATTCATCTGGATGCAATTGATCCTTCCACTCAGGTCCTAGTGTTTGATGCCCTGATTCAGACCACTGATCTCAGCTTTGTGCAGTTCTTTATAACCACTTCTGATCTCGATTTCCAAATATTTGAACTTTTCTTTTGACTTAAAGCAGAAGTAAGCGGAATGTTTGTGTTACTGTAAGTCTTAAATAGTTATATCTTCTGACAGCAATCACTTATATAGAGTGTTTGGTCTGAAACACGGGTCTGTCAGTCACTCTGCTCTGCTGTAAGCCGAGGAGAAAACTTTCCTTGTATCCTACAACCTTTATCCAATGAGGAGAGAGAACGGCATAAAGGGGCGGTCCTCAATACAAGGGATGCGCGTGAATGTGGTGACGTAGGGACGAGGGCGGGGACTGCTAACTCCATCCGCTGATAAGAAGTTAGCCAAAACGACCGGATCGCTTACTTCTGCTTTAAAGAGGGTGTCTTTTGTATATGTACTGATTGCCGTTATCCACAACTGATACGACTTCATTACATTAGAATGTGACCTGATCTATTCTTCTTCTTCCTCTGTGAGAGTGACTTGGTTTCTGGAAAAGCCCAGCCAACAAAGTCAGCTGTCTGCTGAAAGCAGTGCTTTCTCCTCTCCTCCTATTTTTACTAACTGGGTTGGAACTAAACCTTTAAGTAACATGGCAGTTGTCTTATCCAACTTGAATTTGGGTCATATCACCCTTCAGATGAAGAAATGTTTTACTTAAGGACCGATGATTCAAACTCTCTTTAACCTGTGCCTCTGAGACCAATCCCCATCTCCCAAATCCGCTGGAAAGAAATGATTAGAGCTCTGAGAACTGGGGCATTTTAAAATAAGACAACCCCTCTGCTGGTTGGCTTTATGGATTGCAGTTCATTTATATCATAAGCTTTTTTTTTTTTCCCCCCTCCGACACATCTGATGGGTTAGCCCATGCAGCATATGACTCTCGGGGAAGAGCTTATGAGCTTACAGTGTATTGAATGGTTCATGCAAAATTGAAAGAGAGCTGTTCTTTTTCCTCCTCACAACAAAGATGGTGAGTCAGAGATGAGTTGAGGTGAGAGGAAACATGTTATACAAAGATAGGTCTGTCTTCCTGCAGGGCTGTCAGGAAGGTGGCCATGCTTCTGTACCAGAGGGACCAGATCAGGGTTAAACGCTGCTCTTAGAGGACATTAGTTGTAAAATACCTTCTGGTGATGAACCTGGGGTCATAGGGTGTCTCTTAGTCTTTTATAATCAGACAACCTCAGCCAAAGGTAATTACCCCCTGATTTAAGTGGTGCCCTGGCTTCAATGCCTACCTGAGTTCAGATACTTAATCATGATTTTTTGATACCTTTGGTAAATTAACTGCAATTATATGGTGCTTTAATAGTCTTACCAGCTATTAAAAGCACTTTACAATGGAAGCCACATTCACATTCACGTTGAATATATACTTCTCAAATCAAAATATTGTTTAAATGTTGGTAGCAACACAAAAACTTTGCCTACAGTAAGTAAGCTAAAAAAAAACCCAGATGTAATAAGATATAGTATAAATAAGTAAAGCATGAGTCATGTTTCAGTTTAACCGACACTCGCCATTCTGATTCGGAAGTTTGATATCCAGCATTCAGATGTTGTCTGATCTAGGCAAGTTTATACAGTATAGCCCGTTTTACACACAGTTTTTCTCAAAGGGCTTCACACAGCATCATAACAACATCCTCTGCCCTTAGACCCTGCACCGAGACATATATCCGGACACTCAAGCATCTACAGTATTATGACTTGCAGCCCAATGCATGATAATAATAAGAAATAGTGTGTTTATTATTTATTCCATGATATTATTTTTAAGTGTTCAGCACATAATCAGCACAGCCTTAAAGCCACTGGTCTGGTCTCTACCTCTGCTGCTGACCTCGTTCTGTTGTGCAGCTGGATTTGGAGTGGTTGGCATGTCCCACTATTGAACCTCTGCAGTGAATAGCGCTAGCCCGGAGCACATCTGTTCAGGAGGCTAATCCACAAAAGGCTGGTCCCTTGCATAATGCTCCCACTGGGCAACCACTTACGCTGGCACAAACAAGCCGCGCAACAATGCGGCCGCTCACGCCGGCCTCGGTGTGGCCACATGCCGAGCAGAGAGAGAGAAGGACCGCTAAGCTGCTACGTTGAGCTGACTCGTGTTTGAGTGCTGTTAACTGTCTGTGGCAGAGCCGCTGGCCTCATTTCAGAGGCCTCTCCCCGGCTTTTCCCCTTTGTCTGACTCTCCCCTCTTTCTTACACTGATAACCCCTCCTCATCTGTCTCCTCTGCTTTCTTCGTCTCATATATGTCTGCCATTTACTTGCATTTGCCCTTTAGTCTGCATTCCTCTGCTCAGTGAGTGCACCACATGCCTGCCCAGGTTATCCTGTTTTTCTTTGTTGTTGTTGATATTTTGATTCCAAAGTATTTTGGTACAAAGCCCTGCAATCTTACAGTAATACAGTAATACAGAACAATGGTCTGTCAGTGCTTTATAGACAAAGGGTTTAAAACTCTATCAAGAGCAGGAAAGCTAGGATTTAGTCTGGCCATTAGGATTTAGGATAACTTTATTATATGTTGTGTGTAGCATTGTGGGTTTTTAAGTGTGTGTTATTCTGGCTAAGTTGACCGCGTGTGAAGCACCATTGTTACATTTCAGCACAAGCCACACAGTCAACCTTTGATATCCAGTGAGGGTGCATGCTCTCAGTGATTAGACCAGTGATTCCCAACCTGGGAGCCAGGGCCCACTGGTGGGCAGCCAAGGTATTACAAGTGAGCTGACAAATCATTTACAAAACAGTATGCAGCACTGTAAACACCTTGAGAAAACAAATCCTTGCAAGGTGGGTCCTGGCGGGCAGAGGTCGGAGCATGGCTGGGCATGATGACATCACAAAGTTGCAGAAGTAAAGGTCTGACGGCTCAGTTTCTGAATACAGCCTGTGTGCGTTTCTCTGTGGACTGAACACTTTGATACTTTTACAATATTAATATAAAATCTAAACCAGCTTTATAATCTGAAAAGTCTCACTTTATAAAATTTTGAATCTTGAAGAAATAATTTATTCTAATTGTAGTATTGTAGTAATGCATATAGTACCATATTATGGCAAGTCTGAGTATGTCCAGCCAACAAGGTGCAAATAAAGTTGGGTTGAAATGAACTGAACAGAATATGTGATAGTGAAGGAAGAATAGGTTTCAGAATTAGAAGGGAAATGTAGTGTAGTTCCTCCAACTGTTTGATCATTGTGGTGAGATGGCATCAAGTGTGAAAAGCTAATATTTTAAAACCTATGGAAAACACTATCGCTACTTTCAAGAATGTGAAAACAAGCTGCGGTAAGGCCTTAAAGAGGAGGATGTTTGTTTGAATGAAGTTATCTGGTGTGGCTGAAAGGACCGCGTGTGAGTGCCAATAACCACACAGAGTAAAGAGAAACGTCTTATCTCCACTTCCAATCGCTCAGTTCCTCCCAGTGGAGAACCTCTTTAAAGCCAGGCTGCCCTTGTTTTCTGATGGATCACCCTGCTCCCAGTCACAGCGACTGTCCGTTCAGTGTGAATCGGTGCTACACTACACCACCTGCTCCTGGTAGCGCCGCTGATAAAGTTAAAAGGTGTTGAAAGTTGCTTTGATAAAGCTGTGGGTCCGGCCTGGAGAGCAGCCTTCCACCCTCACTGTGAAGGAATGCAGAAAATGCTTGCACAACCTCCCCGGTATTGCAACACTGGCGGGCAAGGATAGACATAAATTTGTCCAAGTCTGTGTTTGGCCGGGGGAGATGAGGAGAGCTCTGGGTGTGCCTGTATATAATAATAACAGTAAATAATCACTGTTTTTTATGGTGGAATTTACTGTACTGGGTTTAATCATCACGTCATCCACGGCCTGAACTTGACTGAAGCTTCTTCTGGTTTTAGTTCTGATGATTTATATATATGAATTATGAATACTTCACTGGATCTTTGAGGTCAATCCTGCTATTGGTATTTAAGAGTTAAATATCTAATGATATGTGGGTGATAATATTTTAATTTACACAGTCACATAGCACAAACAAACAGTCTTGATACAGATCAATTAAACGTATTATGATACATTTATATTATTAAAAAGAGTTGTGACATGGATACTGAGCAGGACTTTTTACAGCTGAAAATAAATATCCCAGTGCTCTCTGGTGGACAACCTGAGTAGTAGAGACATTTTTTTTTACATGATCTCAAACCTAGTGTTACAGTTACTTTGAGTTAAGTTGAATTTATACAAATAAAAAGCAAAATGCTTTAGCATCAGATTCTTTAACAAATACATAGAAAGCAAATATTGAAGGATAAAGTCTTCTACTATCAGTTTCCTACCCAGAAGGCTCACTCTTACAGTATCTTCCTGCTTTACTTGTATTTTTTAAGCGTGAAATTGAATTTGGTTTTCCATGAATCCAGTTTTAAAAAAGAAAGAAAAAAGGCCATGAAACAGGCGACTTCAGGTGTTACGAAAGATTTAAGATTTAGTCTCACAGTCTGTGCTGGTGAAACCCAGCCAGTATGTGCCTCCATCACAAAAACAAACAAATACAAATCACAATTAAAGGTCATTTTGTTGTTGGTTCCATCATTCATTTCAAAAATGATGTTTTCCATTATTAGTTTCAACCCAGTCATTCGATTTGTTATATCCTGTAAAGGTGGAACTTGAAAGCACCACTGATTTTCGTCTTTAAAGACAGAATGACTTTGCTAAAGCAGAGGTTTTATTTTTGGCATGAAAAACAAACCCACAGGGTGGATGGTGGCAGTCTTCCTTGTTCTAATTTCAATATACAGGACCTCTGCCTCACACAGGACAGTGCAACATTATAGTAGATGATCATCTGTAGGTGATGCGCAGTCGCCTACGGTTTTCCCAAGAAAAACTATAAATGGTCCCAGAGACAGGTGTTGAGGAAGGTGTAGCTGTCATCCAGGATGTGCTCCAATAGGCACAGAACGGCCACTAAAAATAGTCCACAAGGTTTAAAATCAGGTTAAAAGGAGTTGTGTGCACAAGATGCTGCTGTTCAGTATCATCGGTTCAGAGACACTTCTGCCATCTTGTGGGCAAACGTGATGCAGCTGCAACATGGAGCAGACGGTGGGTTCCTCAGACTAACCTCAGTCATGTGGTGCGATCCTTATTCAGACAAGCACATGAAGATTTTTTTATTTGAGCGGCGTATTTCAGTATTTGAAATGTTTGCATAATCCCTCTGTGAAGTGTACTATCAGTAGTGTGTGCGGTGTGACAGGAAGATGAAGAGAAGCAGCCTGTAGGGGAGTGAAGGCAAATAAAGAGGGAGGGGGGGGGAGGAGAGAGCGACACAGAGACACAAGCGAAGCTGTTTGGTGAGAGCAGGAGGAGGAGGAGGAGGAGGAGGAGGAGGAGGAGGAAGAGGAGGAGGAAGACAGGATGAGGAGAGGAGTGGTGGAGGAGGTACTGGAGACTAGCATGAGATCCAGGGAGTGAAGGCGAGGAAGCGGTACCATTCAGCTGGAGGGATGCTGCTCACGCTGCTTTTCTACCTTCGAGTCAAAGGTAGGGGGATCTGGGGTCAGCGCGGTGGGCTCTGCCTCGGGGAACAGGACGGTGTTAGTTCACCTGAGGTCTGTGCAGCGACAGACACTCAGCAGAGAGGTTGCATTGGGAGTGAGTGAAGTCAAAGTAGGCTGCATTGCCTTTTATCTTCTGTAAGCGATGACATCATTAAGTATCAGCCGGTTAAGGATATAGGTTACTCTGCTGAGGCTGGATTCGTCTTTTTAATGCTAGTCATTTAAAATTGCTTTACTGTCTTGTTGCATGCATCCTTTGGGTTAAATACAAAGAGCTTGAACTAGATTCATTCTCCATAAGGTCAGCTAGACTCCATAGTAACTGTTAGTGTGTTTGGTCTTCACATCAGCAGCTGCATCTAAATTGAACATCCCCATGTTTTTCCTTGCTGGGAGCATGTGAGGCTCTGCTCTGTCATCTGCAGACTGTCAGCCCTGACAACCACTGCCTCTGGTTTGTCCTCAGTACCAGAGCAGCTGATTAGGATCTGTGTAACCTATTTACATCCCTCAGTCTTTCAGTCCCCCCCCCCCCCCGGGGAAGTGACCAGTAACAATGTTATAGTCAAGAAACTGTATGTCTCTCTCGATTTAAGGACAGTCTGGCTTCTGTTAACCACTCCCAGGAGGCTGAAGCAGTGCTCTACGTATTTATGGATTCAATCATGCAAATGAGTTATTTAAAATAATAACATCTGCCACAGAGTGAATTATGTTTGAAAACACAATTATTGGAGCTATTCAGAAAATAAACTAATATACTATCTGCACTTGATAAGCTTAGAGCTGATTATTTTTAGATTACACACAAGATGGATCTAGTCAACAGAAACACATATAAGCTTCAAATGAAAAGCAGTGAAGATCTCTGATTAATGAATTTACATTCTCTATTTGTTTATTTATACTAAATCAGGACGTCAGATTTAGATGTATAAATTTCACTTCAAGTGAGACCCTAGAGCAGAAAGTGAAGTGATGAACAAAAAGAAATACTAATTGCAGAGATTCAATTTCTGATGATTTAAGTATGTAACCGGGTATGTATTTCTCTAAACAAACATAACAATAAGTTAAAAATTCAAATACACAACCAGATAAAATGTACTCATATTTCATATTTATGCAATTGCTGTTAAAAAGAGTTCTAAAAGTAAAAAAAAAAAAAAAAAAAAAAAGGGAAAGAGGGATAAAAAAAATAGTGAAAAATTAAGCTACATGATAGTGACAATATTTGTTCAGCAGAATAATCTTCACTAATGAACAAAACTTTACACCACATCTACACCACAATCACACAAAGTTAGTAATAGTTTGTAAGAGTATAAACAGAATCAGGCTTTAGAGGTGGACTGGTCAGTGATCAGTTTTGTGGGATGATGTTTAACATCTCCAACAACCTTTTTAGTCTCATTTAGACACTTGTTAGTAACCGTCTTTTTTTAAGAGATGTAAAAATTTGAAGAAGTGACAATATATTTACTGATTATTTTGTGTGTTGAGCTTGCGTTCGCCACAAATTGACGTATTGCAGCAATCTAACCAAGAAGCCCCCAAAAAACCTGTCTTCAGGATGAGGGCACCGGAAGTGCTAAATTGCTAACTCATTTCTGGGTGGTAGGACTCCTTCCTGTGGCACTCCAGACACTGACCTCCCTCAGGGTCTGAAGTTTGCACAGATGTTATCACATGAACAAAGTTCCATGCTTTGATGTTATGTGGTGAAAATACTCCTCAAGAAGCACATACAGTAAGAAGACCTTGAGTAAAATGTCTTGTGTGGTCAAGCAGATAGTCCAAAACCCAAAGAGACTGAATTTTCAGTCATGCAACACAAGCAGCAGCAAATCCCCAGCTGAAAGCAGCTAATGACTCATAAGATTTTCCATCAGCCCATAAACTGAGTCATTATTTCAGCTTTACGCTGCAATCAATAACCTGAGGAACTGGTTTCATGTAGAAAACTGTGATAAGTTAAAAAGAAAACACCATAGCTGAGGTATTAGAAACGCTGAGGTCATGAACCCACACCACAGATGTTCTGAAGTCTCAAAAATCTTTTATTCGGGTTTTTCATATTTTATTTATTCACACCACTGGTTGGATGTTTTCTGAAGGTGAAGGTCTAAATGCTGTTTCAAAGCCCGCTCAACGATCTGGAGTCTAATTCTGGAGGGAAACTGCGTCTTCAGATATTTCTGAAATCATCATCATCTTTTTACTGCAGCATGTACAGTAAAGCTTCCAGAGACTTGACCTCAGTGTTGCCCAGAAACACCAGTATTGAAACTTTAATAGTTTAGGGTGGATATTTTGGATTATCTTGTACCTCAGAAATGTGTTTTTGCTTCATTTTCTGTTTGTGAACCTTAATTCAATACTTTGAATTATAAAATAAAGCAATAATAAATAAGCAAATAAAAAATGTCCCTCTGACTGTTGAAAAACAAGTCAATAGATTCATCATTAATGTAATTAATTCTTAGTTGCATCGGTGCAGATCTACACAAAAGACACAATAACCAAAGAGGAGAATGTAAAAAAGATTATATCTGGATCGTCAGCTGTCACTCAGAGTTACTGGAGGCCGTTCTAAACCAGTTCACCTGTCAGTCTGACATGAGATGGAGACAGAAGAGGCAATAAATCACCACGTTCAGCCAGATGATCGAACAAACCGTACAAGACAGACCTCTCGTAGTCATCACACAATTTTCTCCTCTCTCACTGAAGGAGTGTAGGTGTAGAGGAGCCTCCTCAGTAGATGATTGATCAGTCTGCCTTCTCTCACATTTTAGTGGATGGGCCTGTGGTGTTCAATGTCTTTTTGCTTTTCTGATTTCCAAACAAAAAGAAGAACAAGCCGGCTGTTCAGCGACAGAATCATGTTTCAGTTCTGTATCTGAATAAACATTGTTAATGAGATTTGAAATTGTACCAAGTAAGATTGCTTTCTGACTGAGTGTGGCTTGTCTGAGGCAAATAGAAATATTCCAGATGCTTCCGTATCATCTCTCTGTATTTAAACGTGCGTGTCTGTGATGTTTCGTAGGCTCGTAGATTACTGCAGATGTTGCACAGATTCTCTTGTTGATTATATAACACCACTGATTAGACTTGCATCTCTAGATCACTGCACAGCTTTTATTTAGTATCGGTGCGTGTGTTCAGAGTAAATGATGAGAAATGGAAACAGCAGCTTTACGCCTGTGGCAACTCGAGCTGCGTTGTGTTAAACTAAAATGCTGGTTAGTTGAGGTCATGATCAATCTGTGACCTTAACACAGAACTGTCAATACACACACATACATGTACACACCATTACACTACAGGGTGAGTGGTAGTGGATGTGCTGATTGAACACTCAGATCTCAGTTCCCCAGCAGCAGGACTGTTTGTGGTTAATATTCAGATGGTCAGGAATCAGTGACGCTGAGCTGACGGACTTTCAACACAGTTTCCAAACTTGCCAAAGTTTGTGTAAGTGTAATCGCCCAAAAGCTACGCCCTAGATTTTCTTTGGTGTATGGACCTAAATATTTGATGATCAGGTCACAACGTGCACCAAGAATACTTCATCAAACTTCCTGACCTCCCAATGTTCCTGTGAAAAAAAAAAGACAACACAATCATGAAAAAAAGAAACTACATGGTGACCTGCAGTTTTCAGAACAGGCCACTACTAATCCTTCACAGAGCTGGGAGGAAAGTGGCCACATTACATGCACACAGAAATCTGACGGCAGAAATCACACTATGTAAATACTCATGTCTGATTATATAAGAGACGAGGCAGTAACACACTTAATGTTTAAGTGTTTGAATCAGGCACTTAAACATGTATAGCAGATCATTAATAGGGATGTCACGAGAGGATTGGAGTCCTCAGAACTGAAGAGAGTGTGACTGTAAGACAAGGACATGGACAAGGAGATGAAGCAGGGGAGATAATGAACAGTAATTCAAAATCAGAACCCACCACGAAACGTGAGAAGTAGATTTTTATTTCTAGTGTGAAATTGAGTGTGTGTGTAGAAAGTTAGAAATGAAGACGTTAAATCAAAGGATAGAAAGCAGCAGTAATGTAGTGTTTGATGTCGTCATATCACTCCATCTTCAGTAGGGCTTTACCTTCAACCTTTGATCTGGGTTCATCAGTATGGGGCTCACAGCAGCTGCATAAAACACCTACTAATCAAAAAGAAGAGAGTTCCGGAGGGTGATCATCATTTTATCATTATTTGCCTCTTGTAAAAATAAAAAATAAAAACATTAAAACTACAACCATTGCTATAGCCATTGAGATATGACTACAGTAATGCTAACTATATAACAAGTATTGTAACAGTGACACCACCACATACTCAGTATATATTTTTTCTGGTAATAGCCAGTTGTCACCTCAGTGCTCATTAATGATTATTATTCAGGTTCCCTGGCTGTAACAGAGGGGTTTTCTACTGTCGTTGTATTCATGCTCTTAATGACCAACACAGAGACCCATCGCACAGATCGGAGGGACTGAGAGACGTTCGCGTTTCATCTCCCACACCTCGGCTCCCGGTGGTCCGACAAGGATGTAGAGCTAACACGTGATGGATCCGTTGCCATGGCGTCACCTAGAGCGGCTGACTCATCAGCATGTGACACTGACTTATCTGCGACCCAGGGAATCCCACACACACACACACACACACACTGACTGCGTGCCCGTCGTACAGTACTGTACGTCCATTCCTTCGCGGTCACTTTGAGAAAAACCCCTGCGGTCCTCATAAATCTCTCCACCACTCCTAAATCCGGATCTAATTCCAGTGATCCCTAATTTAAATTGGACTTGTTTTGTAATTTCATGCACTTTGCAACATCCCAACCCCCCCCACCCCCTTTTATCTGAAACACACTGATTAAAAGCACAAGTGAATAAATGCTTTAATTAAAAGTCCATCTAACAAAGTTAGTCATGCCTCTGTTGGGCATCCCCTATCATAGAGGTCTAATTGTGTCTGAAGAAGCCTCAGGGCTGTTTCATTGATGCCTCTCAGCTCCTTTGAAAGTAGAAGCCTGTAATAACCTTGCTTTATATAATGGCTCTCAACAGTTGGCAGCAGGAACAGAGCGTCCAGAAAATAACTTGGCACTTGGCAAAAGTTGACAAGTGCCGTGACAGATATACGTGCAGCCACACACACTGCTGATTGCTGCTGCTCATTGAAAACACACAGTACAGTACGGTGCACTCCCAGTCCTGTGGTCGTTTTTTTTTTTTTTTTTTTTTTTCCAAAGGGTAATTGAGGCGGGGGGCGGGTGTTGTTGGTAGAAACTTGTATGCGGCTACTTCCCTCTGAGTTAGAGGAACAATGTCTGGAAATGAGTCAAGCCCTTGTAAATGTCCTGTCCTGGAGGGACTTGGTAGTACCACCCTGTTGTCCCGCTACACGGCTCCAGCACCAGCAGGCCCTCTGCTCTTCTTTATACCTTCCACGGACAAAATGGCGGGACTGTGCGCGTTGGCCTTTGCTTCCGGAGGTGTAGTATTGTGTTTTGATGTCATGGTTTTACAGAAGCGCTTTGACTTGCTGTGCCTGCTCTGCCTGTTTTGTTCCTTTCGCTCTGTGTCTTTCTTAACTCTCATTCTGGCACCTTGGCAGTAAAATGGGGCAATGCAACACTCGTGCTTCTCCAGAGGGGCATGTTGTAATAGGTCAGCTGCTTGAAGGTCTGATAGTGGAGTGCGAGCGGTGTGTTGTTTCAGCACATGTCTGAAGCGGTGGTGGCGTTTCTAGTTCCTATGGCCTTCAGGCTGCTGGGACGGTCCTAGCAGGATGTAAACGAGAACTGATCCACCCTCCCTTATCCAGACACTGATTTTTAATTGGAAGCAGTAAGAAATAACATCTGTTATAACCAGAGGGGGATTTAAGGCGCTGCTGTTATCTATGGGAAAAGCATGGAAGGATGGATGCGGCAAGGAAATCCCACTGGTATATTTATCTTTAGTTTTGTTTGACACTGACTGATGCTGAGCCAATATTGTGGCAGTATTCACATCATCAGGACAACTTGACTTTGAGGAGAAGTTACTGGTCATCACACGTTGCTCCTGGTTCCACCTCAGGTTTGACATCACCTGCACCAGTGACACTCTGGTCAGTGTGTGATTTCATACTTCACATCGGGCTGTTATAATAGATGTTACCTAAAACCTGGTTTGTGCTTTGAAGCTAACTTCACTCATGAAATGATAACATTTTTATGGAGGTTCAAAAGCCAAATAAAACCAAATAAACGTGAGGTTAATTAGACTCAGCTCTGACAGAAAAGCATCAACACTAGCAGGATTATTCTCCACCAATTAAAGAAGATCTGATCAAAAGATCAGGAATAAAAGTCATTTCACTCTCTTTTTTTACTTTCTCATGTGCTGAGGATCAGATCAGAGTACACTCAGTGTAATTAATCCCTGATATGTTGACAAGAAGGGTGTCTAATTGGCTTCAAGTCTCACAAAATATAAATAAATAAAATATTACATATTTGTAACTAAATGTGCTAGCTGAAGTTACACAAGAACGTATATATCCATATAGTCTGTTTGATGAAAATCTCAGTTTATCAGCTCCATCAGGACTGCATGGGTGTGTTTCTGTCTAACTCTGCTGGTAATATAAGCAAACAACCCCACAGCTATCATCACATCTTGCTTTAAATGTTGCTGAACTCTGATTGGTGCATGAAAATGTATGACATCACCTTTTCCTAACTGGGCCCCACCCAATATACTGTAAAGCAGTTAGAAAAAAAGTTCAAAAAGTCATGGCAAAAATGCAAAGCGATAAACCTTCTCAGATTTTAACATGTTGATAGTCTAATCTAATCTATTATACAGCTAATCAAATCTATAAATATTGCTGATTCAGAAAAATCCTTTCAGTTTTGCTAGATTTATTGTTGCTTAATCATTTCATTCATGTAGTAATCAGTCTATGAGTGATAATTTATCAATTATAACAGATCCCAGACTCATCTTTAATAACAATATTGACTCTAGTTCAAAGTTTTGTCCTGTTTTCACTTCAGTGTTTTTCTATGGCGTAGTTTATACTGGTCATGATGCTACACAGTCAACTGCTGCCTCCATGGTGACAGGTGAAAGAGCAGAGAGCATCAAGGGAACATGAGAGACTCAGCTACATGTTTGAACCTCAGTCAGATCCACGCGTAGATGAGGAGTATGTTGTGACAAACGCTGGTTACCAGGGACAACCAGGTAGCTCACCTGGTGGAGTGTGCAGTATTTAGGTCTTGTCTTCCTCAAGTGTGGCCTGCAGGTCAACCGCTCTTCATCTCTCTCTCGCTCCCTCCCTCTACCTGTCTCTACCTCACTGTGACTATAATAAAGGCAACAACACAGAAGATCTAACTTGAACCAGTCTTCCATACATCAGCACTCTAAAGACACTGAGCTAAGAGGTGCAGTTTACCACTTTGTCAAAACATCTGTTGCACATCTATTATTTAATCCCATACACTGTATTTAGCATCTGATGTGGGCACCGAGGACGTGTAATATGACGCGTAGGTTCACAGACTCGGTGGGCACATCGTGTCGTTCCCGGCTCCCTGACTCAACCAGTCTGGGTGCAGAGGAAGAAATGTTGGGTAACTATGGAAACACAGCGTAGTGAATCTCCAAAGGCAGGCGGCACTCTCCTTCAGAGGCCTCAAGTTAACAGGATTAGAGGGAGTTCACAGATGAGACCCTGAAGAGCGGGGCCTCTTTGTGTCGTCCCCTTTGCTTCGCTTTCACTCTGATCTCCGCTGCCCCGACTCCGATACAAGAATCACAAAAACATTCATCACCAAAAGATGCATGGCTTCTCAGGGCTGCAGAGGTCTCTATGGACATTGTACTTCTGTTACCATCATTTTTGCTGCAGTGCTGCCCTTTAATCCCAGGCAGTACCTCATGTACTGACTGTCTGGTACTCTGTTAAAATCCCATTCTCTATGGCTGCTTATTTGCATACAGAGATCAACGCAACTTACATTTTGGCTGGGACTAGACTAAAGCTGTTCGTCAGTGTTGCTGGCCAAACTAAGGCAACATTAAATATGTATGTGTGTGTGTGTGTGTGTGTACTTGTAAAGCTATACATGTAAGGACCAGTTTGAGTTTTAAACCATCAGAGTGAGGACATTTAAGGAAAGTGAGGACATTTTGGCCGGTCCTCACTTACTCAGAGGGCTGTTTGAGGGTTAAGACTTGAGGTTATAATTAGGTTAAGAGTAATGGTTAAGGTTAGGCATTTGTTTTGGATGGTTAAGGTTAGGGTAAGGGGCTAGGGAAGGCATTATGTCAATGAGTGTCCTCACAATGACTGCTGTACAAACGTGTGTGTGTGTGTGTGTGTGTGTGTGTGTGTGTGTGTGTGTGTGTGTGTGTGTGTGTGTGTGTGTGTGTGTGTGTGTGTGTGTGTGTGTGTGTGTGTGTGTGTGTGTGTGTGTGTGTGTGTGTGTGTGTGTGTGTGTGTGTGTGTGTGTGTGTGTGTGTGTGTGTATAACATACAGCCTACAGTGTACATCTTTAGCCATGAATATTGAAAATCTTGCAGATTGCAGACGATAGACAAAGATGGCGATCCTTTTCTTAAATGACGAAAACGATGTGAGGCCCCGTTTGTGTTAAAACCATCTGGAACAAGAGTTCACCCCAGGGCATGCAAATTTAAACACAGCTCTGCACCCACTGCTCAAGAGATCCCAGTACAGCTGATATACAGTATGTTCAACTTGACTACGTGCAGCGGCACGAGTCGTTTCTCAGAAGAGCACGGGGTTATCGTTGTCAAGATATACTTTTATTTGCAGACAATGTCATCTTGACATCCTCATAACAAACTAATAATAGCTGGCGTGTGGTGGGCTGTGGCTACCATAGCAACAGAGGCAAAAAAAAAAAGAGAATGAATGAGTGGTGGAGGAGGATATCAAAACCGCACCCATGACTGGAGCAACCAACCAGACTGGAAAACCAGTTGAGACAGGAGGGAGGATGCTGGGAGAACAGCTAGTGAATAATGAGTGAGAGTCAGGAGGGCAGTGGCTGGCGTGGTTCACCCAACCACATGGTGTTGGGGATGATTGTTATGGCTGATATTTGATTGATTTGTACTGTATGATGGGACAATACTGCACTCTACTCAATGGCTGTAAAGGGACGCTACCAATTTATACTGTAGGTGTCAGCCCTGTGTCAGCCTGTGAAAATAATCAGGATTGATTGTTGTTGAGTGTTGTTTATAATAGGAAAAATATAGAAATAAGAATTCAGCTACTCTTGATGCCCGCTGCTGTTTTGCTGTGTGACAGTGCATCAAATTAAATTGTTCTACTCTCAGCTCTGTCTTACACAACACCCAGAAATCAAAATTTCCTGCCGCTAATAGAAATACGATGGTCGTCTATCATCATTTCCCACAGTAATCGCTGTTAGCTGTGACACTTTGTTCACTCTGAACCATGACTAAGTATATAAACAGCAGACATGATGCATTATGGTTATACAAACAGCTCACTGGCCTTGACAGGAGGGGTTAAACCTCCAGTCTCAGTGCTGTCACACAGACGAGCCAGGCCATTATGACCACTCACAGAGATAATGAATGACGCTGATTATGCTGTTAGAACGGTACACGACGAGCGCTGGGATGTAATTAGACTGTAAGTGAGCGGTGGATTCTCATAGTCGGTGTGTAGGACGTGGGGGGCTGGAAAGACCTGAGTGACTGTGACAAGCCGTCATGGCCAGACACCGGGGTCACAGCAGGGCTCCTGAGTCTAGTGAGGGTAGACTCTGAACCAGAGACAGGGTGTTGAATATGGCAGTCCATGAGTGCAGATGGTTCAGGTGTGAAGAACCACAGGCCACCTACTGTAGAAAGGTTCTGCAGAGATAAGAGAGAGAATCCAGGCTGTGGTGGTTTACAGCTGTTTTGGTGGCACCAGTATTTCAGGTTTGGTCGTAATGTAAAATTCAGTTTTGAGAAGATTTGGTAAAACTATGGTCATTCTGACTTTTCCTACATTTGATAATGGCTGAAACTGCTTTAGATAGTGTTATTGTAGAAGTCGTTTTTTTTTAGATGCTTTCTTTTAAATTCTTATTTCTTTTCCTTTCTCGTTCTTTCTTTTTCTGTAGTACTTTGAGATTGTTGGTTCAATATAAGTGCATTACAAATCAAATTCATTATTATTGTGTTATTATTATTAAAGCAGAAGTAAGCGGAATATTTGTGTTAATATAAGTCTAAATAGTTATATCTTCCGACAGCAATCACTTATATAGAGTGTTTGGTCCGAAACACGGGTCTGTCAGTCACTCTGCTCTGCTGTAAGCCGAGGAGAAAACTTTCCTATCCTACAACCTTTATCCAATGAGGAGAGAGAACGGCATAAAGGGGCGGTCCTCTCTGTGTGTGCAGCCAAGGGATGCGCGTGAATGTGGTGACGTAGGGACGAGGGCGGGGACTGCTAACTCCATCAGCTGACAGGAAGTTAGCCAAAACGACCGTATCGCTTACTTCTGCTTTAAGATTTTCTTTTTAATTTAGTGACTGTGCCTCATTTGTCAAGTCAAACCTCTGCAATGCAAGATGATTGCATAAACAGATTCACTGTATCCATCATGATTCATGTGTTATGTGGAGTCCATGGCAGGAATGGTTTTAGACACGAGCTACATGTCAGATCACATCACCTGACTGAGTGGATGAAAACATCACTTTAACACAGGAGGAGTTGTGTGAATCAACAAACTGGCAGCTCTCCGCTGTGTGCCCTGATTTCTTCCATCCACTTGTAATTCAGGAATTGCAGAGAAACTTTTAGCTAAACTCAGGAAACAGAAGTACTGTACATGTACTGTACATAGGCTTTATAAACTGGTGGTCCCACGATTTGGTTTTTAAAACACAGACTCGGTCCAAAGAGAACAGAGACAGGAACATCACCCTGAGCAGAAACACACTCAACTAATCTGATTTAAAAAGAAAAGGTCAGGTATTTATCCTCAACCTTAGTCATGTCTTTACATCTAGCATCATCATACTGAATAATCACAGCCTCATCTTGATAAAGATGAATGAAGGTTTATTAAACTCTTTGTTAGAGGGTGTAATGCTTCCTAATTATAAACTTGTGTTTAATTTGAGGACAGAAGCTCCCAGCTCCAACTCACTGCTAGGTGCCTGTTTATTCTCTGCAGTGTATTAATAGCTGACTGCATGCTCTTCTTATAAATAGCTACAGCTACACCTTCACAGTCTTGTCTGAACTAAAGACTTCATGGAGTTCATTCATCACCGGGAGTGAAAGAGAGGAAGGAGGGATGGACAGAGGGAAGAGCAGGATGAAGAGGGAGGGTTAAAGAAGGGAGCAGACTTCTTCTTCTACACTTTTCACCCCATCTGCTCCCCTCCCCTCTCAGTGCAGCACACCTCCACCCCCCCACCCCCCTCCGTCAGTCCTTCACCATGCGGCTACTCTACAACTGTTTACTCTCTCTTGTAGAATCGATCTATCGCCGCGGGGCCAGAAGATGGAGGAAACTCTACCGAGTCAACGGGCACCTCTTCCAGGCCAAGCGCTTTAACAGGGTGAGTGTGGAGCACACACACACAGACACACAGACACACACAGACACACACAGACACACACACACACACACACACACACACACACACACACACACACACACACACACACACACACACACACACACACACACACACACACACACACACACACACACACACACACACACACACACACTAACTGATGTCTTAACCAAGCCTCAGTCAGTTCAGTTAAATCATCAATGTTTATTTCTAGTGCAGGAAATAGGTATTTAATCTTCTCTAATAACTCATAACTAACCAGTTTTCCTGCACCCACATCTGTGCATGGTTGTGAATCTGTGCGTCAGTGTCTCTCTGCTTGTGCGTGCAGTGTACAGTAGAGTCTGTCATAAACATACTGCAGCTAAATTATATATGACAGGTAATCAAGTCACCGCTCCAGCTACGCTATCTGGATATTGATGCATATTTCATGGTGTCCTACTTATGGCTTGTTTAGCGGTTGTCTCATATCAGCTCTCAGCTTCATGCTACACACACACACACATACACACTTACCTGAATCCACATCTGGCCTCTCATCATCTCTCTTCCAAGATGTTAAAGGGCTGCACCTGCTCACTCCCCCTGCCTGTTGGAGAGGAAGACTCGAGCATTAAGTGTTCTTACTCCCTAATGCTAGATGTCCACTGTGGATGCCAGACAGAGAGAGACGTTAATGCTGTTTCGAACAGGTCCTAAGTACCTAATGTGTCTCCTCTGAAGGGGAAGAAAGAAGATCAGGTTCTTGTGGTGGGAGAACAAGGCGGAGTCTTCTCCCTTTTGTGGAGCGCGTTCACTTGAGACAGATTGTATCGATGATTTTGTCCCTTGTTTAACAGTTGAAAATTTAAGCCGAGGCAGCTTTTAGATGAACAGCCAGACAAAGAACATGAACAGTACAGTTCAGTCGCCGTGTATCAAGACTCGCCGGGAACGCCTCAGGAGAGAGGTCGCTTCGTTTTCATTGCAGTGGGTAAGAACTCAGTTTCTCTCGGTTCATTTTACAATTAGTTCAACACTTGCATTGTCAAGGTTATTGAAAACGCAGAAACACATTTACTACTGTACAAACAGCTCCAATAAGGCTTGCAGGCAGACGGGCTGATCAGCAGACAGACGGGTACACATGATGGTCTGGCTGATCACCATCAGCTGTAACAACAGCGTTGGGAGCAGCTCAGCCGACTGAAGGTCTGGGGGTCAGGAAGTTAATCAGCAGGGGGGCTGCTGATCATTGGCTTCAGGGACTAACATCTTATAAAACACTTTTTTTTTGTGGCACTCCAGCCTGTAGATATCTCACTGCAAAATCCAAGTCCCAAGGGAAAGGGAACTGCTCAAGGTGTTGAGGATCAGAGAGGAGGCAAGACGACTGAGAGGCAGGAAGAGAATCAGGGTTGTTTAAAAAGTCCTTTAACAGTCCAGTTAAGGGACTTTGTCTTCAGAGCAGCTTCTGTGTACTACCTTCTAGCAGTGATGGGAATAACGGCGTTATAAAATAACGGTGCTACTTTTTTCAGTAATGATTAATCAAAAAAGTTACTGTTTCCCTGTTTATAACGCTACCGTTACTGACAATAAGATGCGCCGTTACTTGACTCAAAAAGGCAGGCTCTGCGACGTAATTAATTACTTTTATAATGTTGTAATTCAGTTACTAACAGTTACTTTTTAGGGAAAGTAACTAGTAACTATAACTTTTTGTTTGTTTGTTTTTGTGTTCAAATTTTTATTTGATTTTATTTCATGACATATTCATTCATCCAAACCCCTTTGTCCCAAGGGTAACATTCTCCTGGTTGTGATTAAGATTTAACTGGTAATACAACACATACAGCAGGTTAACAGGCAGCAGCAGATAGGAACAGACAGCAGGCCTCAGATAGCAGGCACACAGGACGACAGAAGGGAAAGTAAACAGATGAAGGAGCTGGTGACAATGGCAGGTTTTGGTGACTAGGTAACCAGGCACATGTGTGTGAGTGGGCAGGAAGGAACAGGTGCTGAAGAAAAGAACCAGGTGTGTAAGAAAACAGGAAAATCATGGTGGAAAAACAGCATGAAGTGGATGAACATGGCCGGGGAGACGATGAAGGGATGAGCAGTGAGGCCGAGGAGAGCTGAGGAACAGATGGTGATGTAGACATAACTCCTGACAGCACTGCTGTAAGATACAACAGGGAAGTTTTAATTAAAGTTCAGAGTCAGAATGATCTTGGTTAGAAACACTTGAGATGTGTTTCATCCCATCGGAGAATTAATAACTCAGTGCAGCAACTTGCTGACTCGGTACTTTGCTCCAACATGTTGTTACTGCTGAGGCAACGTGGAGACCGACTCATTCAGTAAACATCATATACAGTGGGGTGAAAAGGTCTGAGACCACTTTCCACTTTCCACTTTCCAGTCAGTAACATTGTGTTTTGTAATGAAACACTTTGGACAATATGAGTCAGCAAGGAGAGCTCAGGCCCAGCCGCAGAGAGGAGACGGAGCCTGTAGACTGTGTTTCATGTTGTACATCCCACTCTCTGTTAAAACACTGGGTGGAGGTTTGTTTAAATATTTAAGGAATTATTCTCTCCGATCTCATCCTTATTTATGTTATCCATGTGGTGGTGGCAGTGACATGATGACTCCTTAGCTCACCTTTTTTTCCCTCAAACTCTCTCCCTGTATTTATCAAGTAAAGGAAAAAAAAAAGATTAAAAAAGCTTTAAAAACAGTTGGATGGACCGACAGATACTCACAACCATCATAATATGAATCCTATTGACTTTTTCAGTTTTGTGTAAAATATCTTGACAGCTATTGGATTCTCATCGGCCCTCGTCAATAATGAAAACATGAAGACTGCACCTTGTTAACACCAGCAGTGTTTTTCACCCTGAACATGTTGAGGTGCTGACGGGCAGCGCAGCCTCTGAGCTCCTCAGCGCGGCTGTGTAGACTGCTGTCGAACATGGAGGCCACAGACAGGGCAGGGCCGTCTTAACCAACTGAGAGACCAACACTGTGTCTTTTCATGGGACTTGTTGACAGGAAGACGACAGGAAAGTCATTTTCCTTTAAGTACAATACACATTCTCAACTTAGCATTTTGTGTGTGTATTGTTAACCAGTTGTTTTTTTTGGATTGGGTCTTTTTCTGACTGTTGTTGCTATGCCAGCTCCTCAGACTCTGGTTGGTTCTCTGTGTTGTCCTCTGCATATAAATAAGCAGACGAGAAGTAGGTCAGGTTTCTCCTCCCTTCTCTCACTCTATCACTCTCTACACGTTTGTCTCCATCTCTCCTCCCGGCTCCTGCTCCATCTCCCCCTGACGTTGCAGAGGAGAAAGCTGCTTTGTGAATCTCTTCCCATCAGACATAATAGGGTCTCTTTAGCTCCTGTCTCCCACGTGATGGAACAGAATACAGTCGCCCCCGCCTCCCCCCTCCCCCCCTCGGCTGTTTGCCTCCACAAGCACTCCATTAGGGAGATGACTGACACCAGCCTCTCGTGGTACGAGACAAGAAAATCCAAACAAGAAGGCTGCTGAGAGCTGTGAGCGAATCAGCACCACCGCTGACTGGAGATGTGTTATCTGAATGAGCTGAGGGGAAGTGGATGTGCAGGAACATTAATCTCAAGTGATGCTCGGGAAACTCGGTTATCTTTAAATGCCATGTTTTTATTCTGTTTGTCAAGTAGAAACGTCCCCTCTGGATCCAAATGAGCTTCAGATTTTTAAAGGAGTGATGTGGTTGAGTGGGAGAGACTTGTTCTCCGTTCCAGCTTTGAGAGGAGCTATTTGTTGGTTTTGCTGTTGCTACATACACTAGCTACTGTACATAGTTAGCATTAATAGCTGTTTACTTACTAGTCTTTCTAAGAGCTTCATCCATCATTGCACTTGAAAGGTATGAGGTCATAGTTTGGGCTGTCAAAGTTAACCTGATAAGTTGTAGGCGTTTCTCTTTGTGCTCATGGATCTCTTCTATTTGTTTCACAGTAGAAGTGACTTTATGATTTTAGTGTCCACTGAATGAATCATCTCACAGCTGCACGCTAATCTGTCTCTAACAATTTAGATAGTTCAGTTCAGTTCAGACAACCTTTTTCATCCCAAATGGGCAATTCATTTGCAGCTTCCCACATGCATATAAACAACCATCAGTTGAGACATAGGGGCTCATAGAACCAATCCACATCAGTAAAATCAAAACATCCAATGTTGTCAGTGTTGTCATGGTATTATTTGACTATATTTTAAAGGTACCATCCCAGGTGGCTAATGTTTGGCAAAATTATAAAAAGAAATCTGAGTATATCAGGTAATAGACAGTAATCAATTACATAAGTGATTTGACATATCAATGATGAAATTTGGTCATCTGTGTAATGAGCAGGGGCCAAAGTTTGGCCTACCAATCAAATTAGTCTCAGACAACTTTGGTTGGATGGCCTGTCTGTCAGTCAAACTGCCAAATCATGCAACCGCCATCTCCGTTTAGGGCACGCGTTTGTGTCGCGGACTTGTGGTGCCACAGAGATGAGAGGTTTGGTTTTCAGCACTGGTGTGGAAGGCAGAGAGCCTCCACTCTCCCTGCAACAAGCTACAAGTCATTTATCTAACATCACAATTAGTCCCAAGCCGTTTAATGACAGTAAATAACCTGCATAGTTCTTCTGCTCTGTGCTACTCCGATCAAAGCGGCGTCCCTAGCAACGGACTGTTTTACTTAGCAATGGTCTATTTAACGGTTTTGGTAATTCCTGATTTGATGGAGGGGGTGGATGCCTTTGTTTCAGTAAAGTTAAATTTGCATAACAGCATATTTGCCCACTATTAAACAAAAAAGGGCGATTAATGTACAATTTTCAATTTACAATTTTCTCCCAATTAAATATTTGAATTGATGGACAGCCCCACTTATTATATGCTTTCTGTGCAGGGACTTGGTTGCCCTCCTGGTGAGCATGCTAACTTCAGCTGAAGAAATGAAACGCACACTGCTGCCCGTCCAGTTCTGTAGATACTGCATCAGTTTATGGTGGAAATAGATTTCGTTGCTGTAATGACCTAATTTCACTGTACAGGATACTGCAGATTTCATTGGTCAGTTTGCTCTGATAAGACGTCCTTGTTGCAGATGAATCAGACATCATTTCTCAGCATATTATTCCAGGCACTCGTATGACCGGTGATGCTTCCTGCTGGGATGAGGCGGGGGCCGCCAATCGATAGAAGAAGCTTTTCTCATCCTCTGGTTGTCACGACCAGTGCAAACAGAGCAACCAAAAAAAACAAAAACACAAGGACACAACCCAAACACAGAACCGGAGGCAGAGCTCTTGCAGTTCAGTGGTGTTTCTACATTGTGGAGGCAGAGGAACAAAAAGCCTTATGGGATGGCGAAGGAGGCTAAGGTCAAAACCGCAGAGAGCAGTTCAATCAGGCAAACAGACCCAGTGAGGACCAGGGAGACACGCACAGTTACACAAACAGGGAAACAGTGGACACTCAGGGACGGCAGGCTGGGAGGACGAGTCGCACGCAGCAAACTTAACATCACGTTTTGACCTCTGAGATGTGACCAGGCTTTACAAATACATTAGAAAACAAAGGCAGGAAGTAAGAATAATAACAGGCACATGAGGTTAGTGATTTCAAAATAAAACGGGAAACACAAAACGTACAGTATCTTTATTCCCAAGATTCTGGTGTCTCCATTCACAGAGAATGGCAAAATAGAGTGGACACCACATCAGTGCCAGTGGCCCAATTTCACACAGGGTGCACACACAGGAAAAATAAAATATTCATTTAAAAGTCAACCGAGTAAAACATCAGGGGAGCAAGTGCTTCTACATGACAAACACACGCATCTGTGGGGGTTTCAGTTACACTGAGTTATTTTATTCAGGTTAACCTCAAATTGTGGTGAGGTCTTTTTCACTGGTCACGCTTGAATATCGCTACATGTCATGCGATGTAGGAGGAATATGTGGTAAATCCAGGAGTTAATGAAATTCCACATCAGAGCACAGACTCTGGGATTCTGGGATTAAATTTACATCCAAGAAGGAGATCCAACTAGTCACGGACATCACTGACACACACACGCACACACACACACACCGCTCTGATCTGAGGCACAGCATCAAGTTAATGTACCGTCACTGATCAGCACTCCTGTGGGGCTGATTTCGTTGTTGTTTTTTGCGGCTTTACGTAAATTGAACTCTTTCTTTAGATAATACAACAAGCCAAATGCTATATAGTCATAATTATTTGTTCTTGATATGAAACCTGTGTGTGATGGAATCTGTCAGTTCTTCTTTTCATTCACACCTCTGGTGTTTTGAACACTTCTCTGCACTCTGAGATTTTTGACTGGAATTGAAGTTGACTTTCTTGTCATCACATAAAAAAAAAAAAATACATGACATCAGATTCTTTTATAGTTGACAGTGTTTGCTGGATTACATACAGAGTCTGTCAGTGTTGTGAGCTGGAGGCAAGAACCAGGGGTGCAGCTTGTGAACAGGCCAGACAGGTGACTTCTGGGGGCCGCAGGGGGTCTGACAAACTTAACTCCACAGCAGAGTCTCCCCCTTAAAGACCCAAAGAACAATTTGCTAAACAAATTTGTTTTGGTTTTCATGGTTCTTTATAATCTGTATTCTGAAAATTCTATGAATATGAAAATTTTGAATGAATTAATGAGATTTCCCACATCTTTTGTTGATGCCAGATTATTTATTACATAATGGTAATGAATGCTAACTGCGGAGCCCTTTGCAAGTATTTGTCTAAAGCCTCAACAGACTCGTCCTTAAAAACACTGGCAACAAGCAAAGAAAAAAGCCATTTTCTCTGATTCGCAGACATTATTACTGCTATACCACTGTGTCATCCTCATCACTGTGCATTACTGTGTTAGCATTTAGCTCAAAGCATCACATTCCCCTGAGTGCAGCTTCACAGAGCACACTTCTAGACTCACTATTTACACAGTTGCAAAGCCTCTGCTGCACGTCTCTGATAGTCATAAAAGAAGCTTCAAGACGTCAGTCTGACTCGATTCGATTGCAATCTGTAACCTGAAACTGGGGGGAAAGCAGCGTGCGCCTGACTGTCTTCTAAGCTGTGGAATAAAAGGCATAGCTAATAGCGCTGCGTGTTTTCGAGCCTGTCTAAAGCCTGGTGCAGTGACAGGCATCCTCAGCAGCTCTTTTTTCCTCAGACTACTGATAATTCTCAGGTTGCGTGTGATGTGTTTGTGGTGTGTAGGAGAGAACAGAGGACGCAGCAAAAAGTATGTGATTAATTTATAAATGTTCGCCTTAACCTCTATGTAGAGTTAGATTTGAAAGACTGAGGGAAGCCTTTGAAGTCTCGCTGCATTTCCATGGCAACGGAGCCCTGACTGGGACTCTTTGTTCTTTACACTGTCAGCATATACACTCTGTGAATGAATGTTGTGGATGCACCGAAGTACACGCGCTGCATCTTAAGTGTTTGGTCTCCAGTGGACAATCGTAGCGGCACATTTATTGATGTCCAGGGACATTCAGCTGCAAACACAACATCCTGTGGTGCTAATACGTATGTGTAAGAGATACAACCTAAAAAAAAGAAAAAAAACTCGAATAAAGAACCAGTCAAAGACCAAGCAGTCTGGAGACCACGTTATGTAACAGAGCGAACTTCAGACAGTCTCAGCTCTACTATAGATGTCTGTGAGGAAAGGGAGGAGCCTGAGCCAGTGAGACATAACAATACACTGCACACAGGGTCGTAGTAAATGACACAGTCAAACCAGGAAACTAGAATGTAAACAAAAGAATAAATGTGGTCAGCTCGGCGTAGCTCTACAGTTGACCTGACTCCACCAGGACATGAAACTAACAGAATGGGCTCTATGCACAGCTCCACCACTTCCTGAATTTAAGGCAGCTCTTTTATTTCCTGTCTTACATTATTGGACAAACTGATTAATCCAGGTGTGTCTGAGTAGTCACAATGGTCAGACACACCTGGATTAATCAGTTTGTCCAATAATGTAAGACAGGAAATGAAGGACCTGCCTTAAATTCAGGAAGTGGTGGAGCTGTGCATAGAGCCCATTGAAAGATTTGGAAATGCTTCATTTATGTGTGGCACTGTTGGTTGCAAATCAACTTATAGTGAAAATAAAATCTACTTTCGAAGCTTTGCTCAAAAACACATTTAACTGTAGGTTTAGGATGCACAGACAATGTTAATTCAACATTTGAAAACGAGAGAAACATGGAGGAAATACCTGTACATAGAAAAATGTTACTGACTATAACAATACTTGTTTATATTTGATGAGTGAATGTGTACATACATTTGTTAATAGATTTGCTGACCCTGCAGTTTCTTTTTTTTAAGCTCTCTACATCTCCAGACCTGCTTAAGAAAGTGGACATTGTGTTTTTTCAAGTATACATTCATGTGAAGGATAAAATCCTTGAGCAGAAGCATTTCATTTTCAAGGGTATTCTTGCTTAACATAAAATACAGTATGTGAAGAACAACTGTACGATTGTACTCAGACATACACAAGCTCTCGCATTCCTGACCCCTCTCACAGCCACTCATTCCTTTTCTTTGCCTAAATTTGTATGAGTTAAAAAGAAAGAACATTACAAGCAGAGAAGGTAATAAAAAAAGAAAAAAGAGGTATATTATTTATATATTAACAGGCTTCATGCAAAATGAAAATTGAAAATGAAATAGAAATTGAGCAGTCTCTGTACAGTGTTCACTGTATCACCTTTATAAAGCCATAATAATAAGGTCCAGTGTGATTTTAACCAACCACTGTATCTCTGTCATAAATCTGCTCCCTGTCAATTAACCCTTGACGAATCAGCAGCGACTGTGTCAGTGGGTGTGTAACCTGTTTGTGTGTGTGTGTGTGTGTGTGTGTCCTGTCTTCCAGAAAGCATACTGTGGCCACTGTAGTGAAAGGATATGGGGGCTGGGCAGGCAGGGCTACAAGTGTATCAACTGCAAACTGCTGGTCCATAAGCGCTGTCACAGACTCATCCCTCAGACCTGCCAAAGGCTTATGGTGAGTATCTCATCATGTGCCGAGCAGCAGGAAGCACGATGTCAGCCCGTCACACCGACACACTAACACACACTCACAAAACAAGCTCACAGTACACGCAGCCGACAAGAGGGAACAAGATTTGATTCCCTCAGCAGGAGAGAGAATTATGTGGTAACAACATGTCTTACATATTTATACTGTACTGTCTCATTTCTATTCATGACGGTTGATTTAGGTTTCAGGCATCGTTCTGGACTCATCACCGTTAGTTACCGAACATGAGAAATGAAAAAGAAGCACAAGCATGTGAAGTCTCTTTCCTGTCTTTATTAACAACATTGGTCTTTCATTAATTCTTCATGTCATCATCAGATTTTGTAAAGTTAATCTGTCATATAGTCCCTGCTTACCTACTGCAAAATACCATGTCCAATCGCCTAGCAACAGTGTCCACATAATTGAGCCTAATTAACACTTGAGAGCCAAGCATATTATCATGGATGTATCCCAACGCTGCAAACATGACTTCACCCCATTAAATCTGAAGAGAGTGGCAGCGCAGTAAATTCTGACCTGAGGTCCTTGGCTCAGGTGATCTACGCTGGCAAGTGACGCGCTGCAGCTGGATAAATAGAAACAGCCCGAAATAGAGAGAAGAGGCAGAGACACTTTCATTGATCAATGTCATACCTGGTTGAGGGATTTTGACATTTGAGCATTTTCACAAAAATGTGAGAGCACGAGCAGAAATCTGAGAGCAGAGGTTTGAGAAGCAGCCTTTAGTGTGAGGACGACTCAAACCGAAGGACGGGACATTTAGACACTAATACTATCTGGGTGCAGACACACTGTTTTGAGCACCTGAACAGTGACCATTAGAGAGAGAGCACAGGGTTAGATTTACAACTAAATGTTAAATGAAGAATCAATGAAAGACCAGGCTGTTGCACAGAGGAAACCAACACACAGGCAGTCAGAATATGACTGAGCTTAACCAGATTTGGTTAGATGTTAGATGAATTGCTCTGACTCACTTAGGTGTAAGTTGCATATGAAAACCGATTCGGTGCAGTTCTCAGGAGAGTTGATGCATTTCACATCAAAACTTTGTTTACATGTGTTGAAACGTGCAAAGTCAGTCAATCACCTCAACATTGCCACCAGTGAACACTGAACCAATGAAAACCATCTCACCAGTGCTTTGAGTACCAAGATAAGATTGTTGATCACCTGTGTTTGCTTGTTAAAGGGATAGTTCAGCATTTTGACATATTGGCCAAGTTGGACAAGTTGTGACCTGCACATTCACCACACTATGAGATAATAACGGAACATTATGAGACAGAGTTGTTTTCGAGGTAAATTAATGCAAAACCACTGATGCGTGTTTCTGTCGAGTTTTTCAGCAAGCAGTCTGCATTTGCCTCGAAAACACTCGTACCTCGTTGCCTCGTAACGTTCCATTATTATCTCATAGCGTGGTGAATGTGCAGGTCACAACTTGTCCACCAGAGCGTTTTGGAGTTGTTGGATTGTGTATTTGATTAGTTTGATGAGAGAAACCAAGAAATCCCATGAGCCTCCGTAGCGTAGCTCTGAGCAGCTCACGGCTCTGCTCTGCCGTTCTAAAAATAGCTTGCACCGAACCCACTCCGAACTTGCACAAACCTACTCCTAAAACTATAGGGATTATGGCAATGGGCCACTTTGCCAAAATGTTGAACTATCCCTTTAAGTATCTGTAGCCTGGGAAGGTGCATAGGATGGTCTGACCACATGAACAACATAAAAGCAGCCACTGTATCTGAGATGAAGCATCTATGTGGTCGTCCAAAGCCATGATTCACAGACGGACTGAGAAATGAAAGGAATGAGACGTCTGGACAGTTCTGTTGATCCACACAGTCTATCGGCTGAGATCAACTTATGAAACAGCAGAGGAATAAATGTCGGCAGAAAAAAAAAAAAGAGATTCAGATAGAGCCTTCTGCTCCCACACCATCACAATTGATTTGTTCATGACCTCACAGAAAAACCTTTATGGTTGTTGGCCTAACTGTTCATGATGGATGAACATCATTATAAATGATAAATCAAGGACAAAACACAAACAGCTCATGTTGTAATGAATTGAAGTCATTCTTCCATCAGGTTCAGGGTTGTTCAGCTGAATCACAGACGAGTCAAGTGAAAATCAAAAACCTGACTCTCCTGCTTCTAGTCAGAGGCAGAAATAGAATCAGGTTCTGCTGTTACTATTTAAATGCCAGGCTGACTGTTGGAAGTGATCTTAATGTGAAGTTTAAATGGAGGGAAATTAATGTAGCTCCCTTTCTGAGCACGAGAAACATTAATTACATTTCAACACGTGCTCAGTTTGCACGGTTTCTAAGATGAAACCTCTGAAACGCCCACACTGTACTCAGTGTTGCACACTGAAGAGTTTTTCTCTTTTGGTTTGTTAGCACTTAAATATGCACTTAAACCTCAGTTCCTCTATATGCTAAATGTTTTCCAGTGTTTCATTTGAAGTATTGATCCATGACAAGAAATATTTCTGTTTTTTTTTTGAGTGATCAAGTAAAAATGTGGCAGATTTCCAGGTAAACACAAGGTTGGATGGTGGGTCCAGGTGGACGGGGCTTTGTTATGAAGTTACAGAAGTCCTGACAGCTTGTCGGCTGAGTTTCTAACTACAGATTTTGCGGCCAATGTCATAGTATTCTTATCGAACATAGACCTGCTTTTTTTGCACATATAAAATAGAACAAATACATTTACATATCTCTCTTGGTAGGGAGGACCCTACCCCTAGAAAAAATGTGGAGGTGAGGAAACCTGAAAGGCTTATAGAATGACCTCACCTTGACCTAACAAATCATTTAAACAAGTAAAGAAATAATATTAACATACCATGTGCTTTGTAATCAAGGAGGACATGGACATCTCACTGTGTACAATGTGGGGCCATCACTAAATATATGAGAGATGTTGTGTAGTTTGTTAAGCGTTTTAAGAAAAATCCAACAGATCAATGTGTTTAAACACAACACTTCCAGTCTCTCTGTTGCTCTTCGTCCTCCTGTTGGTTCCTCCCATTCTATTGAAATGAGACGTTAAGTTTAGAGACAGTGAATCAGAGCGCTCCATGTAATCAGTTCATCTGACCACAAGGCAAAACACAAACATCCACGATTCAAACCTGATTAGAAAATCAATACAATCAATACCAAGACTTGCTCTTGTACTGTGTGAATTGATCACAGCTTCAGCCCCGTATCTCCAGCTCCAGATAAGTGACTTTTGCAGTTCGATAAGACGCAACTCAAGTGAATCAGTTCCCTCTCCAGTGAAACTCACACTTTGCCATTAGAGTCTCGTATCAGCTGAGACCAGATGCTTCCTTCGTCGTCGCAAACATGATTCATCAGAAACTCTTCCAGGAGTGTAAAACCATGAGTGGATATTTAAGTGGGTATTTGGGGGAACGCACTGTTGAATATTTAGGTGGATTTTTTGACTTCTTTATTCAGGATCCAGTCATGCCATCGCAGGAGCCCCCTTCAGATGCTAAGAGTGAGGAGGTGGACCTTCCACCAGACGACACAGAGGACACAGATGAGAGTAAGACACTGAAACCTTCTTCTTTCTTTTCTTATTTTTACCTTTGTGAAAGTTATTGGCTACATGCTTGTGTATCTGTAGGAATAAAAACAGGATGGTTCATCTTAAGGACTTAACCTTAAAGTTGGAAATAAATAGAGTGTGTTGTGGGGGTCGTCTGAGCCGACCTGACCCAGCCAACGTCACAGTGTCTTTCTGACAACTTCCCACTGTGCTCAGTGCTGACAAGTCAATGTGTCGACATAGAGGTCACTATAGCCGCCCCGAGTTCTGAGCATGTTGATGTTGATCGATACTGTTCTCCCACAATGCAAGGCAGAATGGAAATGACAGAGCTGGAAGAATGTGAAAAGTCATCATGGCTTGTGGTAAAAATGCAAATGCAAAAACCACTGTTACACAAAAAAATTCAGACCTGGAACAAACAGTTTACCTATCTGACCAGATGTGTGTGTGTCTGTGTGTGTGTGTGTGTCTGCAGCTGTCGTTAAAATGAATCCAGAGTCAGCAGACCATAAGGACACAGCATATGGTGTTCTGTTGAGTTGAGGATCTGCGGCTGACCTTATGTAACATCCATGATATTCCGCTCCAACTGTTAAGTGTTCAGCCTGAATTGTTTCCTGTCGATGGACAATCTTAAGGACAGGCAGAGCTCTGAATGACTGAAGGATACGTAGGTTAGCCAACATACGCATGTGAAAAAGCAAGAATAGATACTGTCAAACCTATGACCTCTAAGCTGGGGCCTATTCCATAAAGACAGACTGACTGTGAGACTTCACAGAGACATCCAAATTCATCCATTACACTGTTGCTGCAAATTAACAGGCTCAGCTGTGTTTAATAGAGTTGCTTTGAATTCTGGGTAATTTCCAAACCAAATTTGTTTCAAGCAGAGTATGTTTAGTATTACATTTTATTATGATATAATTTAAATTTGCATCCATCCATAGGCTCTACCATTCATCTGCAAACAGGGTCACAGTGAGGGGCTGGAGCCAACCCCAGCTTACACTGGACAAAGGTGGGGCACGCCATTAACAGGCCACCAGTCCATCACAGGACCCAAATATAAACTCAAACAACCTCACACAGTCACATTCACACTTCAACTTAGTGTGTGTGTTTGTCTTTGGGTTGTGGGAGGAAGCTGGAGAACCCAGAGGGAACCCACACAGGTACAGGAAACACATTCAGACTCCAGGCAGAAAAGCCCTAGACCAGGTTTGAACCCAGAACCTTCTAACACTGTACCACTGTGCCACCTTTTATTATCACATTTTATTATCATATAATTTATTATACCGGCCACCCGTCGAAGAATGTACCCTGCCCTCGCCCCATGTCAGTTAGGATTGGCTCCGCCCCCGCTTGCGACCCTGTATGGATAAACAGTATAGCCAATGGTCGGACAGAAAATGTATTACTACATTTTGTTTTATAACCTTAATTAATTTTTACACTCTCTTGCCCTTTCATCAAAAACTCTGCTAGAAATCAGATCTGAGCTCGGAGCTGACCCGTACTGAATCCTGTATCACAGCAACAGCATCAAACACAAGCATACTGTACATGACTCAGCACAATTTGACTTTCAGTGAGGAATACACAGGAAAATTGATCTCCAGGGTGATGACAACATTTTCTTAGGTATCCAGTACATTTGATTGTGGTACTGTATATTCCACGCACAGTACAGTATATACAGTAGTGCAGTGGGATCAAGGACCCGTCAGTGACTCTTGATGTAAACCCCGGAGTCTCGGACTAATGAATAATATAACTATGTTGAAAAGATTCACCGTAGACATTAGTAGCTTAACCTCACATTCACTGTCATCATTTATGTAACACTGACTCTCCACCGTTATCTAACCACATTATTGCTCTCTGATGGGATCCCTTAGAACAGAGCTTTAAATCCTATTACAGGAGACTGAGGACCGATGTGCTGGACTGTTGCTGGGGGTCCCTGCTATGAGATGTTCTGACACCCCCTGTGGATTGACCTAGTTTGGTGTTTCCTGTGGACAGCCAGACTTTATTGTGTACTCTGCCTCCCTCTGCTGGCCTGGACAAAAACATTCAACAACTGTGTGTATTTTTTTTTTCTTTCAGTACCTTTAATGCCGCAGACAGAAGTTACAGATACAGAGGTGAGAACAGCTTTGAATATCTGTAGAATATAATTAGACATTGTCACGTTTGTCATATATAATTATCACTCCTTAATATACTACACACATCACATAATGAGGAAAAATATATCAATGATTTTGGGATAAGGAGGATTTTCTGATCATTCTTAGACTTAAAATAAATTCAGTCCAATTCAAACTAAAACTCTGCTGGTTCGTACTTGCTCTGACTCATACCAACACACTCCTCTACCTCCTGCAGGACATCAAAGCAGTAGTCGATGGCATCGATGGCATTAAGCTGTCCCAGGGCCTGTCTCTCGGACTGGGTGACTTTGACTTGATCCGGGTGATCGGGCGTGGCAGCTACGCCAAGGTCCTGCTGGTCCGGCTAAAGAAGAACGAGCAAGTTTACGCCATGAAGGTGGTGAAGAAGGAGCTGGTCCACGACGATGAGGTGAGGCACTAAGTGCACCTGGGGGAGGCAAAGAGAGACAGAGCTACGTGCAAGGTATTTAGAGCTGTTTAATGCTGACAGACAGAGCAGGTCAGGGAAACACCTCTTATTCATTCATACATGACAAATGTGCATCTATTAATCATCAAGATGAGCCATCTCTGCTCTAGTTCTAATTTGTTAGTGCAGTGTTATTCAGAACCAGAACTAGATAAATCTTAAATGTAAAGTTGATCTTTGCATCATAGTGCTGCAATGTGTTAATAATGAGCACAGAGACTGGAAAGTGCTCTGTTTGTTTGTCTTCAGTTGTTTATTTCTGCACAAAGACTTTGTCCTTTTGCCTGAAGATGAAGACTGGGAATGAAAGCGATGTTACTGGATGGCTCATTCCTCCTGGATAAACACACCACACACCAGTAGTATATTATACCATACAAAAGCTACTGATGTCTGTGCAAACCCACGTGTAACCGCGTCAGGATCTGCCACTGTCCTAGTTCCCGGCTTTAACATGCGTCACTGCTCCGGTGCAGCAGTGTAATCACTCTCCAGGGAGAAACAGCCCAGCTTCTGCACCTCCACTGCTTTTCTAGGGACATGAGCCACAGACATTAAATGACATGATGCCAGCTGATGTGTGTTGCACGGTGAGGTGAGGCAACACACAAAAGGTAATGATATCTAAGGCTTTTTCACAGATTCAAGATCAATGAAGGAGAGATCAGCGGGTCAATGTGTTTATAGACAAGGAGATGAATTTTAAATACCTTTTGAATTATGCTTTCAATGCGTGTTCTTAGACGGTGAAGACTGCTGGTTTTGGATTACACCATCTATTTAATTGCTTTGACCTTGCATCTTGAAGAGGCAGCGCCTGATTAGTCGGCCAGAATGAAAAGCAGCAGGACTCAGGGTCCCGGGGGGAGGGGGCTGCTGGGTCTATGTAACAGCAGGAGTGATCAGTGAGGAAAGGATGAAGGTGTAATGTGAAGTGTAGAAGTTGTTCAGAGAGCGAGGGTGAAAATAGGACGGGGAGAGATGGAGATTGAAAGATTGAAAAAGACTGAGTCAGAAACTGGTTTTGAGCCTGTAAAAGGAAAGAGGGAAAAATGGGTAGAGTGAAGGGGAGGGAGGAGAAAAGTGGGGGTGGAAATCACACAAAAGTGGCAGAAAGCTCATGAATTGAAAAAGAAAACAGGCTTAGGAGGAAGGAAGCAGGAATCAGTGAGTGGGTGACTCATAGGAGATGATAAAATCCGGATATAACATCTTTTGCAGTGATGAATCGCCTGATGAACATGACGTAAAATTCACAAGAGACTGCATTATGCTTTTACTGCAGGAAATACACAGACTCACGTATAGTCCACATTTATTATTTATTATTAATGCGAGTGCAGCGAGGAGAGTAGTGTCTACTTATTTCGCTGAACTTCTGAAATTGTTTATTTGCAAGATCTCATGAAGGAAAGTTGTGTATCACCATGTTTAGTCTCTCCAAGTGTCAGTTCATCCAACAATAAACATTTTCATAGACCTCAATACTGTGAACAGCACAAACAAAACTCTGGGCAGAAATCTCAGATTGTGAGATGTTCAGATGAAATTCATACTCTGTCTGTGTGTTTAGTTCAGAGTAGGAACAGGAGTAAGCAGTTAGCCTGGATTAGTATACAGATGAGATGGGAGTAGGGGAAAACAGCCCACCTGCACCTACTAACACTCATTGATAAATGTGTTGCACCGCATCAGATCAATTTGCACACAGACAGGAAGGTACAACAGCAATTCACAGTTTTAGAGGGATTTATATACTGGAACTATTTCTTATCAAGTGACAGTATATCCTTCCACCCAGCACAGCCAGACTACTCTCACCAAATCTTTCTCTATGAATTAAATTAAATTGACTCTACCTTCAAGAAGCTGCACACAGTCACTGCAACTGTGAAGAAGTATACAGTTTTTATATTTCTGTTTTATTACTCTGATACTGGTAATCTGTCAGATATGAGTAAACGCCAGTTAACTCGAAACTCCTCAGTTGATCATTGCACCATTTATAAAGCAAAGACTGTGAATTTAGGATAACCCAGTCTCTGTTGGAAGACTCACTGTCTCCATTTAATCCAACACAGTGCTTCATCATTCAGTCATTTCAATTTGCAAGGACACTTAAAGAAAATGATTAAAATCATGTATTATTATTAGACACTGAACTGAAGTACCTAATCTGGGTGTTTTGATCGTATGTCCCTCTTGTAAAACGAAATGATGTGAAGGCTGCTGCACCTCTGACCAGTTCACTGTTAGAATATAAAAGCACCGATTTATCCCACGCAGTTCATTTACTGAACTTGTCACAATGAGAATCAAAGACCAAGGTGAATGAGAGACTGACACAGAGCTGCAAGGACCTTCAGCCTGTTGAATATGCTGTGTTGTTGGTTTAAACAGACACTAGATGGCGCTGTTGCTCAATAAATAACCTATTTAAAAAAACAACCCAATGGGCTCATATATCCAGACAAACCCACTGTCCAGAGCAACAGCATCATCCAGCATCTGCACACCTAACTTTGGACAACATACATGATGTCACCAGCCTCCACTTTCTTCACTGTTATCATCTTGTTTTTCATTTTCCACCCAGAAACACTTTTAATTTAAATCCAGTGGCCAAGACCAACATTTCTATGAAAAGAACAAAAGTGATACCAGAAAACATTTGAAGAAATCATCATGTTCTACTAATCTTTTGAGTGAACATCCCATTTTTATTTATTAATAGCTATACTGGTGTACATTAATTTAATAATTCATCTTTGCAGTAGTCTAATGCCTTACATCAAAGGAAGCTTGTAAGAGCTGACTACAAACTACTAAAGCAGATGAAATGACCAACAGGAGATGTGTTGTGATGGCGGATTCTGCATAATTATAAATTCCTCCATTAGTAATGAGTTGACCAGAAAGAATTTGGTATGGTGTGCACAATATGGGGTCTCTATTGTGGTGTTATAAATTAACCATAAGGTGCAGGAGCGCAGCACGGGGAGCTCAGAATTCTGACGCACTCTGTTGTAGCCCACATAAAACATTAACCATCATCAACTTTAAGACTCTTTAAATCTTCATCAAACATCCTCACCTCCGGCTAAACACTAGTTCACAATTAAAACCACGAAGACCTGATCAGAATGGCTGATCATGAATAAAAGATAGTGCAGGTTTGTTGTAGATTGGTTGTTGGGGATGTTTGCTTCAGTGTTGTCCCTCTACATTCTCCACTTTGAACACATTAAGGTTATAAAAGAACAACTCTGTCTGTGTGTCCTTTTTAAAAAGATTATGTTGAGTCTTTCTTTGAGTCAGTGACTCACTGATGGTTTTCAGGATGCTGCCCTGTTATCTATTGGCACACCATCCAAGGTCCACCCACCTAAGTGGGACAGTCCAAGGAGCAAAACAGTCTGAGGAGTATTCTCTGCACTAACTGCATTCTTTATCTGTGGTTCGGTCTGTCTCTAGCTGTCTGAGGAGGTCTATTGATCAGACAAATTGATTGTTAATACATTTTCTTGCCTTCATGCCATCTCTGTCTCTGTCTGTCTCCCCTCATCTCTCCAGGATATCGACTGGGTGCAGACAGAGAAGCATGTGTTTGAGCAGGCGTCCACCAATCCATTCCTAGTGGGCCTGCACTCCTGTTTCCAGACGGAAAGTCGGTAAGAGCTTGATAAGGCTGAAATTCAGCGAGAGCTCCCAGCGTACTTCACAGCACCTGATAGTAATTTACAGTAACATAACGTTAGTTTGACTGTGATCTGCTCTTCATTAGTTCACAGGGCTGGTGTTTTATTATCATCAACAAATCCCATGAATGTCAGGACAGGAGTGGGTTGTCCACTAATTAGAAGGTCGGTGTGTCTGAATGCAGGCTGTGTGAATATCCCTGTGGATTTAGCACTTTGATACATTCACAATATTAATGTGGAATCAAGACCTGCTTCATCAGAAAAGACATGGAGCTCTCACTTTATACAATATGGGACCTTCAAGGCCACATGTTGTGAATTTAAACAGTTCTCCTGATACTTCTTGCCCTTATTTCTTTTTCTTATTCTTATTCGGGTTATTTTGATCCTCTGATAGCTTCCTACACAGCTTTACCCTCAGCTTTTACATGCATCAAGAAGCCAGGTGTGCTCTCTTTGATGTCATTTTGAGATTCCTTTTTGTCAGATATTTGCCTTGATGAAGGTCTCATCATCAAAAGTTCGGCTTCATTATGATATTCTTGCCTTGAAACTGTGCAGAGCCTTCCATTCTTCATATGCCAATGTGCAGCTGCATAGCAGAGCTGCAACCTTCTCAAAACTATTAAAACACCCCAAAGGAGACATATGAAAGAGTATTTTTAAAAAATATATATATATACGTATATATATATATATATACTATATATATTTATCCAGGAAGGATCCATTTAGATTTTACAATCTCTTTTTCAAGGATGTCCTGGTCAGGAAGAGCAGCATTACAAAAAAACGATCTAAAACAAGCAAACATACACAGCAAGAGCAAGGTAACAGTTAATAATGATAACTGATACAATGAAAGAGACACCAAACATGCAACACAATTTGAAAGCTACTGTGCAACTGGTGACTAATAGTTCAGAGAGAGTCTGTTTAAAGCCAGAAAGAGGGATGAGAGATCCCATCCTCATCCTGACTCGCAGGTCCTTCCAAGACCAAGGCCCAAAGTAGGAGAGGGTCTTCATCCCCAACTCTGTGCTCATTAGGGGAACCTTAAATCACTATTAACCACCTATTAACTCTTAAGATCATGGGCAATCTGAACAGCAGTAGACTTTGAGCAGATGTATGAAGGCCAGCACATGGAGTGAGTGAGTGAGTGAGTGAGTGAGTGAGTGAGTGAGTGAGTGAGTGAGTGAGTGAGTGAGTGAGTGAGTGAGTGAGTGAGTGAGTGAGTGAGTGAGTGAGTGAGTGAGTGAGTGAGTGAGTGAGTGAGTGAGTGAGTGAGTGAGTGAGTGAGTGAGTGAGTGAGTGAGTGAGTGAGTGAGTGAGTGAGTGAGTGAGTGAGTGAGTGGCATTTTGTTTTGAAGTTGTCTGTCCATCTGTCCACTTCACTTTCATAAATGTGGCAGCGCAGTAACACCTTGAAGGAATTTCTTCAATTTTGGTAGAAAAGTTGATCAAATGAAAAATAAAAGCAATGATGTTTTTATGGCCACAAGGTCAATGGTCATATTGGTCATATTGACTGTGACATCATGTCACTGCGACCAGTTTTCAGACTCACACAACTGTGAGGCTGTACGTCTAAATGCGATATTTCAGTGTCATCGGTTCTGCATGGCACGGAGACATAGCTATATCAAACCACAAAGACAGAACTCATTGAGAATAATTGAAAGCCTTCATCACTTTTGTCTCTTTAAGTCCCAGCCTTTAATTCCCTCTAGCACCGATTCTGTAGCATTCATCAGGGACTTATGAGTCAAGACATTTCTATAAAATCACATTTAAAGATACAGAATAATTTTAAAGAAGCAGATCCATGTAAATCCGTGTAAAAAAAATCTTTTTTTCAGTTTGTTTTTTTCAAACTCTTTAGTGTCTTTTCAAAGATCCACCGTATAACTAATGCATTTTCCCATCATGCTTTGGTTTCCAGGTTATTTCTGGTGATTGAATATGTGAATGGCGGAGACTTGATGTTTCATATGCAACGACAAAGGAAACTCCCAGAAGAACATGCAAGGTAAACATGCAGATGTTCGAACATCTGTTTACATACATGATTAAAAAAGTCCCAGTTCAGACTTGTAGCATTTATATTTAGTCACATTATAAATCTTTCAGGTGGAACTAGGAATCAATGAGTTTTCATTAGCATGTTGCCTCACCATGTAGGTTCTTCTACGTACTTTGATAGAGTGGGCTGAGGGGTGGGCTTTCTATTGGTTATAATCTGGAACTTCATCACCAGGTGTCACTAATTCCTACACATACGTCCTTTGAGTGTAAATGAAGTGGAGTATTTCTCCTCTGGCTGTTCTCAAATGTTCAGAGCATTTAAAAGATATCAGGTGGACAGTGTTGAGGTTTGTGCAGGGAGGCGTCCAGGAATAGGCTTCATGACCGGGGTGTGACATACAAGAGGGTCACTTTATAACTCGATCTTGGTGGAGTTGACATGACGGAGTCGGCCGGCTGCACAGGAAACACATGTATGTTGTTTGGGCAGACTGACTGAACTTCCTCCAGATGGTTCCTCTGCGTTTGACGGTGACATGATGGTGTCATGTGAAGGGCAGAGCGTGTGCACTGTAGCCGTTGCCTTTCAGTTAAAACAAAAAACTCACACAACGCTGCTTCATGGAAGCGTTGTGTGAGTTTTGTGGTGTGGGACAGCTGAAGTGGGTGTGCATGGCTGAAGATGCTTTTGTATCCACCTTCTTTGCACTCCAGTCTAAACTGTTCCTCAAGAGCATACTTCCTCCAAGCACTCCACACAACCGTAGGCTTAATGGGAGCCTTTAGCAGCATGGATGTGGCAGTGCTGCCAAAACCCAACTTAACACTCTTTTCCCCCCTCTGAGAAATATAATGAGCACCCATAATTCATTGTGCCTGTCTACTTGCAGGGCACTCCAACTGCGGCTCTGATAAATGCTGGATCAAAGGCTGGGTAATTTAAAGAGGCACTGTTGGGCCCCCAATCGGCCCCTGCAATCTGTATTCTGGAGACAGTGGCTGTACATATGCAAAGCAGCATGTTAATCACTCATAATGATTGTACATATTCATGAGCAGTGCTCTTAGAGAGAGCCCTGCTGCATTCCCCCGTGCAGTGGGGGAGGCGGGCCGGTGGGCGATGGATGGTGCTGCCGATAGGACGCAGCTTCTATCAGTCTGATGCCAGCAGTGAAACAACGGTGTACAATGAAGGCTGTCACAGAGAAAAACGTGGGGGAGCAATGTGGGATTTGTGATTTTTCTGTCAAACATTCCTCCACGACAGTCTTTCCCTCAGTGTTTGACAGTCATGGATTTACAACAGGCAGACAGAGAGAGGCTCATCACTGTTAATGAAGGCTTATCTCTCAGAGACAGAATACACACTACCTACACGTGAAGAGGCAACATGCTACTGACTCACAGGAGGCACACGGTACATATAATCACTGTTAAAGCCGTAGAATGTAGAGGACAGTGTTCACTTAAAATACGGTCACATGGTTAGATTAATGTTAGTGACAGGAATCACTGATCTCCTTTAGACTTCAGAACTCGTCGATCCACCGAATTAAACAAATATGCAGCATCTTCATCATTATATACTTATATGTTAGATTTCTTCTTCTAACCCAACATTCATATGTTTCATTTAAGCCACATATGCACATTGATACTTTGACAGTATTTATATAATCAAGAAAAATATGGAAATTTCATTTTATACAATACTGGACCTTAAAGAATCTTCTGGAACATGCTCGGATGAAAGCTCATACATTGTCTGACATCGGGCGAGGGCAGAAGTACTGTATTTTTCAAGTCTTTGGACTGTGGGAGCAAGCCAGTGCCCTGCACCCGGGTTCAGACCCAGAACCTTCTTGCTGTGAGGCAACAGTGCTTACCACTGTACAACCATGCCACCCATCACAGATTATTTAGAACGGAGAGGGTTCATCCTCTGGAGGCATGAGCGTGCACAGTAACCATGTAAACGTTCCCAATAAGCCCTTTCAGCGATGGAGCTCAGTTAAAGCAGAAGTAAGTGATCCGGTCGTTTTGGCTAACTTCCTGTCAGCCGATGGAGTTAGCAGTCCCCGTCCTCGTCCCTACGTCACCACATTCACGCGCATCCCTTGGCTGCACACACAGAGAGGACCGCCCCTTTATGCCGTTCTCTCTCCTCATTGGATAAAGGTTGTAGGATACAAGGAAAGTTTTCTCCTCGGCTTACAGCAGAGCAGAGTGACTGACAGACCCGTGTTTCGGACCAAACACTTTATAAGTGATTGCTGTCAGAAGATATAACTATTTAAGACTTATATTAACACAAACATTCCGCTTACTTCTGCTTTAAATGAATGAGTGTTACAGAGATACAAGGTAACTGTTACCTGGAGCGAAAACCAGCTTTTCATCAATTAGTATGATATATAATGAAGTATGATGGTTATTCATTTTTTATTCTTACATTACATGGCTAATCACCACTATCTATATTGCTGTGTAATATATGGTACAATATTATAACCTACATTTTATTACTGTACTCTTATTTCTTTCAATACCATATCATTCATTTTACTTTTTTAATATATATATATAATATATATTTTAATATTTTTTGTAATAAATCAATGAAGTCTTATCCTATTGTAATGTTGTGCTTTTACATTAATGGGGCAACTCTCATCTTATACACATGCTGTGCTGGAAATATTACAAATGTGTTGTATTAGGACCAACCCAGTTAAAACTTCCAGACAACATGTAGAGGCTCCATGGTCTGTAGATTTTGGTATTACCTGGGTACAGTTAGGAGTATTTGGCCTGGTGGTGGCGGTAGAGGACAGAGAAGATATGTCAGAGACACCTCATCTCTCCCTGCCTCTTCACAGATTTTATGCTGCGGAAATCTGTATCGCTCTGAACTTCCTGCATGAAAAGGGCATCATCTATCGCGATCTGAAGCTGGACAACGTTCTCCTGGACCATGAGGGACACATCAAACTCACAGACTACGGCATGTGCAAGGCAAGAGACGGATTGATTTTTCCAGTAGACTGTGTTGATTGCTGGCGTAGCGTTATCAATAATGCAGTGCATCAGCATCGACTGAAAGTACTACACCGGGGCCTCTGTTGTTTTGTTTTCCACCATTCATTTTCTTGAGCTCATCATATCCTCAATTTCTTCAACTCTCTTCCGTGCTCTTATCTGCATCTCTCCCCCTCTCGTCGTCTTCTTCTGCTTCTTCTTCTAGGAAGGGATCAGACCAGGTGACACCACCAGTACTTTCTGTGGAACACCCAACTACATTGCACCTGAGATCCTCAGAGGAGAGGACTACGGTGAGTACAGGAATGGATCAGTTCATGTCTAGACACAGGTTGCCTGAGGTTGCCAGTCTCTAAGTCTATAGAGTTATTATATTATAATTATACTACTTATTCTGGTGTGATGGGAGAAGATTGGAAAGCAGTCCTGACAAATGTAAATGTCTTGTGTTATCTTGCTCTTCCTCTCAGGCTTCAGTGTGGACTGGTGGGCTCTGGGCGTGCTGATGTTTGAGATGATGGCAGGGAGGTCTCCATTTGACATCATCACTGACAATCCTGACATGAACACAGAGGAGTACCTCTTTCAAGGTGAGACAGGAATGAGGGCTTTGCACTAATTTTAGAACTATTTACTTAAACATATTGCCTTTTATTGACTTCTTTCACATGTGGTTCGATTCTATTTGTTATTATTACACACTGCCCTGTCCTCTAAAAGCAACAACACCAAAGCAGAAGTTTCAAAAAGCTGCCGTGAGTCTAAAAACATCTTTCTTTGACATAGAACAAATGTACTTTTTAAAAATTTGTCAGCATCTGCCCAGTGGAAATTGAAAATTTCAATTACCTGTGAGTGTCTTCTAGGGGTAAGGTCAAGTTGGCTAAATATTTTTCAAAAGGTTTAATCATGTAGAGACCAAGAATTATAATTACTATATATTCACTATTATTTATTTATTTTATAGACCGTTTCAGAGAGTATAAACAAATACAGGTGTTACCAAGGATACTAATTAAGGCTCCATTCAATTTAGTGTACCAGAGCGTTTTCTAATGAGCCACACCTGTCTTTGTTTATACTCTCTGAAAGGGTCTATAGGGCCATTCTGTACAAGAATACAAATATTTGTAAAGAAAACGATGGCCTAATGGTGTCGTGGGAACTATAAGGGGGTTGGCAGATCTGTGGTCATCCTCAGGGAAAACTAAATGCCAAAGCCCACAACAACCTTGCTAGCTAGACATTACATTACATCCAGGCAAGCAGCTTTGCTTCACTAGCAGATGCAGTGCATTTTTCCCATGTCCATCATCTTAGTTTGGTTTGTTAACATGTTAATATTTGCTAGTTAACATTACAGTCATGATGAGTGAAGCTGATTGGAATGACATTATTATTTAATTAATAAATTAAACAGAGGGGACATTAAGTAGAGACATTTAACTCTTAACTAAACGCAACATTAACCTGCCGGTGGTGCTAGGGGACTAACTGGCATTGCTGCACCACTCATGTTGTTGAATGAATAAAAATATACTTTCTAAATCTGAAATAGGAAAAGAGGTAATGGAAAGAGAAGACACTGTAAATACTACAATCACTCTAAATGCTGTAATTTGTCAGTGACTGCAATTTTGACTGTAAAAAGTGGTATTTTCTTTTCGAGAAAATTCCCACTACAGTTTTTTGTCCTCTCTCCATGCTGCCCCTGTTCCTTCAACAGGAATGTTCACAGCTCCCAACTCGGATCTCTATGGCTAAAGGGATTGGGAGTATAGAAGAGTAGTGGGAAGTCAAATATGAATATTGAGAGCACATGGTAGGCTGTTCGGTGCCATTTAAACAAACACATGTTAATTTAACCCTTTGTGACGCATAACTGACACTCTGAGAGTGGGTAAAATAGACTCCATGTAATGGAATAACAATCAGCTCCAGGCTGTTAAGGATTTATGTCTGTGTAAATCCAGGCTTAGATGGAAACGGTACGCTTCATTAAAATGGAAGAATCTCAGAAAGCACGGCCAATTTTATTTCTCTCAAATGTTAATTAGCTTTAGTTTGCTGATTTTCTATGTACAAATAAATGTGTGTATACACACACACACACACACACATACATATTAAACATGACTTTCACATACATCACACTGGAGAGCTACAGTAGTATGAAGCCTGACAAGGCCAAGGAAGAGGGGAGAGCTTACGTTTCCTGTTGATAAAAATGCTGTAGTTGTTTTATTTTTGTTTTATTGTTTCCTTTTTTGTGTAAATTCTCAAATTTCCACCTGTTTTCCTCCTTAGAAATCCAGTTCAGTGGTTTGTGTGATGCAAATTCAGTTGACAGCCAAATTAAACTCTTTAAGGCACATTAGGTGAGAGAAAATATGCAGTGGCCTGGCAAAAAAACAATCAGGCTTTAATGTCTTAAAGGATGATGACACTGCACCCACACAGACCTCACTACCTAGGAGCTGACTTCATGCTGTTAGTGTGTGTGCATGAGTGCAAAAAATGAGTTAATATTTGAGAATTCGTGTAATGATGCACTGCTGCTTACACATGCTGTAATGCCTGCTCCCCCACCCTTCATGAACTGTGGAGAATCTGGCAGTACATCACGGCCTCTCTTACAGATGAGATTTAGGATGCATGTGCGGAACACTTCAGCATTTCTCCGTCAGTTGGCAGCTGACCGCATTTTCACTCAAAACGGGACGGCGCCAGATAACCGCACCGAGGCGGCTGATAACACAGGTCTCTGGCTCCCATCAGTCAAAATGCAAAGTAGCTGTTGGAGTATCAGGAAATTTCACCCAGAACTTATGGCTTTGTGAGCACATTTCCTGTTGCTGGAACTTTGTTTTATGTGATGATTTTAATAGTATGAGGAGATGGATGTAGACATCTAAAGCCAGCGGTTACTGGAACTTGGAAAGCCTCACACAGCAAAATGAGCTGAGGGAGAATGACCTCAGTCTGGACTCATGCTTACATTTGGGCATTTTTTAATGTGCTGTTAGATTTTTTGTGAAGGACAGACTGGCTTGTGTTTCTAAAGAGAGGTGTTGACAAATCAGTTTCTGTAACTGTTACGTTCCTCAGCCAAAACAAGTCTCTTTCACTATATGCTGTGAAATCTGCTTAATGCAAAGAGAAAACATTTGTGAGGAGGGTGGAACCACTGTGCCATCTGTGCCATGAGGATGGGGGGTGGGTATGGAAGGGGTTGTTTCCATGGACCACACTGTTGACAGCATCACCACCCCATTGTATTTGCTCTGACTGCTGCACATGGGCGGCTGTAGCTCAGGAGGTAGGGCGGGTTGTCTTCTTGATGGTTCGATTCCCGCCTCCCGGGGGGAGGGGGCAAGATGATGAACCCAGAATCCTCCCTGATGAATCATTGGTGTGTGAGTGTGTAGTGATAGAAAAACACAAAATGAATTTATGAATGTGGCTTGTAGCGTGAGGTGCTTTGAGTGGTAGAACGACTAGAAAACCACTATATAAATACAGTCCATCCACCTAATGTGTGCTACAGGTGTCAAATTATGAAGTTATTTTTCTGCAGCGAATTACATTTTAAAGGGATACTTCACCCCAAATCAATAACTCACCAATTTTGTACTCACCGTCATGCCAAGGAAGGGTTTGGAGAACTTTTATAGTCATCAAAACGCTTTAGGAGTTCCAGGGGGCTGGCAACAGATTTTCATATAATGGCGGCGGATAGAGCTCACTTTTGAATCGTCCAAAACACACACTATGAAACATCCAAATACCTCCATACTGCTCGTCTGTACTGACCCAAGTGTCCTGAAGCCACCAAATGAAAAAGTTGTTCGGAAAAAATTAATTTGATCTCTGTTTTTAGCCTTGTTGCAGCAGTAGCTCCCAGTGGCTCTGTTGATGTTTGTGTGCATGCACAAGATTTGCTATGAGATGTTCTTTCTTGTTGTGTAAACCATTGGATGTATGATGTAGACACAAGAACATCTCGCAGCAAATCTCGTGCATCTCATACTACAACAAGGATAAAAACAAAGATCAAATTCATTTTTTCCGAACCACTTTTATGTGGCAGTTTCAGGACACTTGGGTCAGTACAGACGAGCAGTATGGAGGTATTTGGATGTTTCATAGTGTGTGTTTTGGACGATTCAAAAGTGAGCTCTATCCACCGCCTTTATATGAAAATCCGTTGCCAGCCGGACCCCCCCTGGAACTGCAAAAGCATTTTGATAACTCTGAAAGTTCTCCAAACCCTTCCATGACGGTGAGTAGAAAATTGGTGAATTATCGATTTTGAGTGAAGTATCCCTTGAATAATTTTGTGGCGTTTGGGTCAAATATTGTCAAATGACACTCATGCCCATTTTTAGTTCATTCTCAGTCATGCTGTACTTTACACGCCCCAGGGTCGTTTATGACATGAGCTTGGATGTTACATTTGGATTTTTTTGATTTTTCTTTCAGCCATGGGAGTTCAGGCTTTCCTGATGCTTAGCTCCACACAAACCGATGTAGAGCTTTAGAAGCTGTGCACATCTGCATATTTGCAACCTACAGTTACCCATAAGCCCATAACCATAATTTCAGCCTCACAGGCTGACAGAGCAGACTGTTCTAGCATCAACGTGATGCTTTACAAAGGCATTGCCTCTCTATGGTAAATCTTGAACTGATCAGCAGCACCCAGAACCCAGCTAGAGGGTAATAATTAGTAACATCCCTGTGACAACCTAAACCACATAAATGAGATGAATTCAAAGTGGCTTGGACCAAAGAAAACAAACTGTGGGTGTGATCGCATCCTCGCTATAGATGAACCTCTATAATATCTGTCCTTCTATTTGCATAATGTGTTTCCTCAATCCATATGGTACCCATACATAGCTCACGCCCTCACCCACTCCACCCCCCCCCCCCCCCCACTCTCTCTCCTGCACACCCACACAGTCCTCCATGACAGAAATTCCTCCATAGTACAGAAGCCTTGTGTGACGCATAACGTCTCTGCTGTGACTGTCAGGAGCATCGCGTGGCTCCGCGGCTAGCATCTGCCACTACCACCGTCCTCCTGGCGGTCTCACCGGTAGAGCACCAGGTTGCTGGATGAGCGCCTGCCAACGGAAACCAGCCCTGCCACTATGGGGCCACCCAGCCATATGCCATCGAGCTAGACCCTGTGCTATGCCCTGCGTTGGGTATCAGTGCTTCACATGCCAATCCCAGGGCTGTAGACAGACACGGAGAGAGAGGGACTGGTAAACATAAGATTCACAGGCAAAACCAGACCAAGGAAGGGATTCACACTCAAACCTGCACATCTTTGATTACAAAAATATATGGGAGCAATTGTTTCAACAGTTTTGTCCAGCACTTTCAGCACCTCTCTAAGTCTGGATCAGGTTCATAATAACAGCCACACAAATGTATTGATTAGACTGGGTTAGAATAAACACTAGAATGCCTTTAACGCCCAATAATCATTCAGATGTGATGATGAAGAGCAGCAGAGAGGAGCGTGTGTGAGGCATGATGACAGCATTTTTTTTTTATGTTTTGGATGTAGTTTGCCTGAGAGGATGTGACCAAGCAGCCGTCAGGTCTCTGGTGGCTTGGATTTTAAAAACAGAAGAAGTTTAAGTAGAATTAAGGTTGTTTCTTACATATATAATAATGATATAATACAACAGAGGAATGTATCATAAAACATCTTTTTAGTCATCATCAGGGTGATCAATACATTGTGATGCTAAGAAAGAGCAGTGTGTGAGATATGGTAGAAGATACTGTATATGCTCCTGCATCGAAGACATTCTGGTGTGTGAATATCTTCATAGGGAATGAAGTAGAAGAAATGAGAAAAACATTAAACACTAGGGTCCTACTGGGGGGAAATCTTGATCTGCTCTGGTGGGGTTTCTTCACCACATCATTTACCCTGAAACGTTACTTTGATAGGGAATAACCACAGAGATGTTAAGAATACACAGCGGTCACATGACCGTGAGCAGAGATGGAAGAAAAGAATCTGTGGTCACCTCAGCGTGAAGCACTAATGTGTGAAGCGGCGCTGCATCCTTGGATTTAGGTTTTGAGGGGGAAAAAATGAGTTTTCAGAGTGTTTTTTGTTCTCCTTCATACGACATTGTGGAGCTGTGGGAGTCTCAAGGTTGTGTGTAGACCATCAAAAGTGAGTGAAAGAACAGAACAGTGTCCTCTGTATCTTCTCCCTCCCTTTAACTCCCACACAGCAGACATGGGCACCCACAGGCAGGTTGGACCGTGAATCATCCTCCTCCCTACTCACGATTGTCCTTTTCATTCCCTCCCTCTCTCTGACTCTCTCCCTCTTGTTGCTGTCCTTCTTCTCTTTTTACCAACAGTTATTCTTGAGAAGCCCATTCGCATCCCAAGGTCTCTGTCGGTGAAAGCTGCCAGCGTGCTCAAGGGCTTTCTAAACAAGGTGAGAGCCGTCCACTCCCAATCAGCCTCTCTCTCTTTCACTGTGCACTGTGGCTCTGTCAAATCATCATGTGTGGGACCATTGCCAAGCCAGGGAAGGCCTCTTTATTTGGCTCAGACTGCCTGTTAATTCCTGTCACAATACAGAAAGCAAAACAGCTCCAATTTTACTGCTGGACACTTTTTGACACATGTTTTACTTACTTAATATACATATATACAGTATATTCCAGCTTTAAGATGACTAAAAATAGAAATAGTGCAGATATGATCATATCAAACCCCAATTGATGAAACGAGAAATATTTCAGTACTTTAAGGAATAATTCAACATTTTAGGAAATATTCTTATTTGCTTCCTCTCAAAGAGATAAAAAAAAAGATCAATATCAGCCTCCTCTTGGCGCTGGCAGTAAAAAGCTAGAGCCAGATAGCAATTAGCCTAGCATAGTTAAGCACTGAAGATAAAAATGAAGAGGTTATAGATTTTCCCATTGCGTTTATGCAGCATTTTTACAGAAATCACTGTGGTGAACTGAAAAAAAATATTTCAGTGTGTAATTGAGCTGGAGAATTGTAGCTATTATTATTGCAGTCTTCATGCTCTACTGGGCTAACTGCATGTTCTGTGCGTACATATCCATTTTCTCATCGAACTCCCAGAAAGAAATCAAATTTATATTTTTGATAAAAAATGTTGCAGCAAATCAGTGGAAATGAAAAAAGAGCTCCAATGCAAAATTAGATTTATTTACATGAAAATATAAAAAACTTGATACATCTTATGTTCTTAAATAGGGATTCAGGCTATACAAACCGTCATAATACATTGAAAAACCATAAGAGGCGCCTCTTTTTAAACATGATAATTAAATCAGTGGACCATCAGACTAAATCAATTAGACAGGTATGATGGATTCAGTTTAGTCTGATGGTTTTCTGTGTTTTTCTTACGAAGGGAAATAAGTTAAAGCCAGATGTGATGTTATTGTTAAATACATTTTACTCTGGGAGGTCAATTAACTTTGTCACAAAAGTGACAAAGACAACAAAGGGAGATGAACAGGTCAACATGTGTGCTGTTTAAAGAAAATAACAAAACCAAAAGACTCTACCTAACAGGGACTGAATTTATGATCTTAAACCGAAAAGGCAAACAGAAGAAACTAACTACCAGTGTTCCTAATTACATAAACAATGTTTCCTCTAATATAGAAAATGACACAAACTTATAACACACTAATACCTACCACTACAATTGCAATAGTCAAATAATTCACACAATCAACATTTGCAACACAGTAGTGCTGAAGGACTCAATCAGCCGCCCTGAATGTCACGGTGGCTCGGCTTGCAATAATCTTCACTGAGCTGCTGGAGCCGGGCCAACCAGACTGGAACACACGCCGCACCAATCGGGTTGACCGCAGCTCAACTCCAAACTCCACCCCCATGTCTCTGAACCAACCACATCTCAGGGACTTGCGCAGGCTGCTTTGCATACTATAAAAAATTACTCGCATAGATTATGATTCTCACGTTGACAGGTGCGTGCAGCCCGGTGTGTGAGAGTGCTGCCCCGCCCTCCGACATGCTGGGTCAGAGACAGAGAGGTGCAGACAGTCACAACACAGACACAACATCTCAATCAGAAACAGAGCTGGTAAACGTCTCTGTTCTCCTGTGGTTTTTGCCAGAGGATGAAATTTAAAAATGAGGTTTGTCCCTCCCTCGGACACATGGAGAGTGAGTTTACTGCGTCCTCTCACATTTGTATGCGTCAGAGATGCAGGACACATGTTTACTTCCACATCCACAGGCAGACATGTGGGAAAACATTTGAATAACAAAATACATAAATAATAGAAAGACAGAAAAAGATAGAAATAAATGAACATGTTTATTTATTTGACATAAATATCTTTACATATTAAGAGGATGGTATATAAACTTGGCTAGACAGAGATCTGCTGAGTATACTGTGCTCTACCTGAGTGTTGGTGTGTGTGTAGACCTGCTCTACCACCCTGAGCAGGTCTCTTCCAAGTTTCACTTAATTGAAGGTCACATACCCTACACACACCAAAAGGCATGTAACTACGACTAAGGTCACATACTTCTTATGTAGGGTATATGACCTAACATAAAACGTACAGTATAGATGTCCTGACCCACACCATATAATCATGTCAGTCGACAGGGATGATGGACATGACGGCTGTCTGTCATCAGGCATGTTACAGTGTTAAACTCATTATTATAAAATGGTCTTCAGCAACGTTTCCTACACTAGCTCCTCCCTTCATGCTGCAGCAGTGCACACTCTGCACATTGCCTTTCTGCCAGTGGGACTTTCCAGTGTAAAATAATAACAATAACTTTATTTATCATGTATGTTTCAAAGCAAAGTCACAAAAATAGAATCTAACCCAAACTTCAGCCATTTTGCTGATGGCTGACATACTGTAATAAGACACCTGTGTGTCAGCCTGATCTTAGAGGTTGCCATGGTGATTTTTTTTTACCAGAGAGATTCAGTTGGGCTCTCTGCTTTTTGAGCGCATTGTGAGATATATGATAAGTTTGTCTACAACAGTGGAAAAAATCATGAGTGTGGAATGTAAGCAGTGTGGAAAGAGAAAAACTTCTCAGCCCAAACACTCCATGCAATACACACCCATTATAATCACAATATTTCTCCAAAAATGATCATGGTCATCAAACAGTGATTGATCAAAAACTATAAAACGCATCAAAAACAATAGCGCCTGGGCGCAAACATTAAAATAAATAAATGATCAAACTATAAAATCACTAAACTAGATATAATCACCATGTAAACGCAGGCTATTTACTTTCTTATTCCTCTGAAGCTCCACTGTTGTCTCCAAAAAACACATCAGTGAGTCACACTCCTGTCACTAGATGTTCCTCCGTTACCATGAACACAAGTTTATTCTGACTAAATATCCATTAGTGCACCAAATGCGGATAAATCCGCCATTGAATGTAGTCCCCAACGAATGCATTGTTTCCTGTGTGAGTAACGTTGGTTAACAGCTGCAGTGTCCAGCTGTTTCAGGAAATTAGAGAAGCTGTTTTAAAAAATGAAACTATATATTTGAATTTGTGAGGTGTTCTTCCTCTGCAGCAGGAGCCAGTGGGACTTGGGATGAGAGTCTGACAACTGGGCCCAGTCAGAGAAATACTGAGAGAGACAGACAAAAACAACATTTTAAAACTGTATCTGCATTACAGCAGTAGTGACTCACAAGAAATGAACCACAACCGCTATTTCAGCCCCTTAAGAAAAGAAATGTTTTGATCCTTTTATATGTGTTCATGTGTATAATTACCATAGTACTTCTTTCTGTGTGTACATTTGCAGAACACTGTGTGTGTTTATGCATTGCAGCCAGTTTGATGTTTTTGCAACAGGTCTTAATGTGTGTGACGGGATAGTGTAGCTTTGAAGCATGCATGTATCTCTGTTTGTGCAGATAGCCCCGTGGCTTTTCACATGCACTTTGCCTCTATAAGTCATTGCCATAATTGTTGTGATGAAAAAAAAAAAGAAAAAAAAAACGGCATTGCAATTGAAGCAGTCGGGGGTGGGGTGGGGTTGGGGGGTAGCTGTATGCCTATTGCCTATGCAGTGCAGGAAGAAACATGGAGTTGAACATTATCACTAATTGTCCACATCATGTATTGATCTTTCTAATTGTACTTGTGTATAAGGCAGATGCTTCATCCTCTGAGGATCTGTGTAACAACTGATGTATCATAATAGATTTTATTACTGAGCAGATGAAGTACAATCACCCCGCATTGTCTACGCCTAGAATCCACACTGCGAAAAATAATTTCACATTGCCGGGAAACTAGAGTTGATTCTGTTAATGTTTCGTTTCTGACCGGCTGTTTCCATCCCAACAGGATCCCAAGGAGCGGCTGGGTTGCCAGGTCCAGACAGGCTTCACAGATATCAAGTCACACACCTTTTTCCGCAGTATAGACTGGGAGCAGGTAAGAGAAAAAAAAAACATGTTGCTATGATTTGTCCACTTGTGTGTTTCTTTTCTGCTGAGGCAGCAGATGGTACAGTCAGAATCTGGCGTCAGCTCCATGAATCCACGGATCAACAGTCCAGGCTGGAGGTGGTGGTCAGAGGGTAGCTGCAACGTTTTCTTGTCACACTTTAGACCCTTCAAAACAGTCATTGATGGATTAAATTCTCCAGTCAGTAGAGAGTATTATTGCTGCCAAACACACTCATCCCATACCCCCCCCACCTCCCCCCCAATCTCCAGACCATAGACTGTATAAAGCATGGACGTAGCACCCGTGACGTCACCCATTGGTTTTGGTTTGGTTTGGTTTCAGCCGGCCGAGAACCCGCCCACTGAACTCGAAGCAACCGAGCCGAACTGAGCTAGCTAAGGCTAATCAGGTCCTCTGTCTGTATCAGCAGGGACCATGAGTTGGCAATAAAGTCATTATAAGCCAGCGGCAAAATATGCCGATACATGCCAATTAGTGCAAACATCCAGGTAAAATTTATTTTATATAGTCTATGCATACTAGATATTTACTCACCGAAAAAACTGCAACACAGACTCCTTGAACGCTCAGTTAGTACAGTCAACAGCACAACAAGCTATATTAATTACCAGAAAAAACTATAGGCAAACAAACACAGACACTGCAGCACCTGTTAACCGCTGGATGTAGCCGCGGGCCTCTGGGTGTAGCCTGGCCCAGCCGATGCTTTAGCAAAGAGCTAACAGCCGGTAACTGTCTGTGAACCTGTCACTCAACGTAACCACGCCCCAATTTACAGTATGTAAGAATTTTAAGCCTAAATAACACTAACCACAGTGTTCATGGAGGTGGAAAATATCGGTAGAGACCAAAAACAAAAAATGTGCCAGGCTGTAAATATGTTTTTTTAAGCTGTAAAGTCGACTATTTTAACATGGGGGTCAATGGAGAATTGCTCACTTCTGGTCCCAGCCCCCAGCGGCAACCGAGGAACATCTTTGTTCATTTTTGCCAGAATACCGTCCCCTTGCTTCACATCTTAAATGTATGAAACAATAAGCCAATGCTTTAAGCCACTGAGGCATTTCAACAGGAAACACAACTGACGCGCTTACTTTACCATGACACATGAATGAAAGTCCACTTGGTTTTTTAGTTACGACATACACAATTCATTTGGTTTACATCTAACACATGTAAAATCCCACATTCTCCAACAGCACACTCCTATTATCTCATGACTCACGTCATATAAATTAACTGTGAGGTGAAAGGTGATCCCTCCACATGTTCCACTTCCACTCCCAGTACACAGTTCGTCACCGGTGAGATCCAGGTGAGTGCTGCTTCGTGACAGACAGTGGCTGACAGCCGATCTGGATCTTCACTCTTACAACCTGTCAGCGCGTTCAGAACTAATGTAACAACAACAGACACAGAATAAACACGGCACGCCCACATCTAATGTCAATCAGCTCAGAGAACAGTGCACAGCTGTCAATCTATATTGTGAACTGCCTTTGTCAGGCTCCATCATACGTGTCTGCTGTAAACTTCAAGAGCCTCAACAGCACACTCAACACACCCTCCTATTTACGATCTGAGCAGGCACATGAGCGAGGTGGAGCCCTGTGTATGTGCGTGTGTCTATGTGTTAAAATATGGATGATACAGTCATAGACATTGTGCGTAGACTACTGCTGCGTGCTGTAAAGTACCTTCCCCCCTCTGTGGAGCAACAAGGCAAATAAAAGTGAATTTCTAATCACACATAGATTTTCGCACCAACTGAAGCACAGGCAGTGAATGCATGTGCGTGTGTGTGTGTCGAGGTTGACGCACAAAATTATTTGAAAACCACATGAAAGAGGGTGCGAGTCATACAATATTAAGGGTCTTTACATTACCAAACTACACTCAGTTGGCAGTTTATTAGGAACACCTAGCTGATGTGAATGTAGTCTAAAACAAGAGTGCGGGAAGAAATCCTCTCTCAACTGTTTCAGAGAAATGTTGGTTCAGGTTTAGGATCATTTTGGAGAATGTTGTTTGTGGTTTGGTTTAATTGTTTTGCATTAAAAGAGCAGAGTTGCTCTTATCTTGTCTGGTCTGTTTATATCATTGAGGTAGGGTAACAGAACAGATAACACAAGTAGCTTTGTCTCTTCCTCTGGTATTACTTACTAATAGAAAATAGAATTTATAGCTGTGATGCTAGTTTTTGTATTTTAATCCATAAAAAAAGAAAATTGAAAACAGTGCTCTTATTACACACATTCTGATTTTTAATTTTCCCAAATGAAAATTACTAAGCTGTTGAAGCTGCACTGTTAATGTGTTGCGTTATCAGACACCAGAGCAAATCCTAATTTAAGATGAATTAAGGCCATTTTTAATATCCTCATTGTAGCCATGTCCCTCATAGGACAATTAGGTGAGATGGCAGGTAGTGTAGTGGTATAAAAGAGGAAAACAATTGTCAGAGTGTGTTAATGAGTGCTGCCACCGCGCCTGTGAAGTACACACCAAAGGCAAACTGGGGAAAGATATCAAAGCGGGCAGAAATCCTGAGCCCAGCGACAAAGCTCCCATGTAGCGCAGAGGGAAAACAAGTTGACAAAGCTGTGAGAGGTGGAGAAGCGACGCTCTCTGCCCTCAAACTAGAAACCTGTCTCCAGACCTGACAGGCCTGGCATGCCGCTACTGTTGTTACCACGTATTAATATTCATCAGACAGTTCCTGAGGGAGCGTGGAGTTTTCTCTCTGAAGAGATGACACATTTGAATATCATTTACCTGCTGTCCTCTTTTATTCCCTCTCCAAATGCACAGTTCTTTAATGCCAGAGAACTGTCAGGTTGATGAACACGGAGAAGGAGTCAATCATTTGGAAACGGGTAGTACTGATTTCACCAATATTAATTATCTTTCACTGATCCTCTGATCCCAGTCGGGCAGGGAAACAGATATCCCTGTTGTGGCTGCGTCTGTGTCTCACATATGAACAACAGGAAGTTCCTCCTGCACAGCACAGCTCTGTGTATTTGGTCAGTGGTCACCAAGCTTTGAGATAATAACGCAACGTTACGAGACGGAGTTGTTTTCGAGGTAAATTCATGCAAAACCACTGATGCGCGTTCCCGTTGGAGGCAGTTTTTCATCAAGCAGTCATCTACCTCGAAAACAACTCTGTCTCGTAACGTTCCATTATTATCTCATAGCGTGGTGAATGTGCAGGTCACAACTTGTCCAACAGAGCGTTTTAGAGTTGTTAGATTGTGTATTTGATGAGTTTGATGAGGGAAACCAATAAATCCCATTAGCCTCCGTAGCGTAGCTCTGAGCAGCTTGCACCGACAATTAAAGGTAACAATAAGATTATAGGGGTTATGGCAATGGGCCAATTTGCCAAAATGTTGAACTATCCCTTTAAGCTGCTGACCGGATGTGCAGCTGCAGCACCTCTATTCGAAGGTGCTTCAAATTAATTAATTAATTGCAAATGAAGAGCATGTGTGTGTTCACACTGACTGCTACTATCAGCTCCATCTCTCAACAGAGTCTGTCCATTTCTGGTTCTTTTCATTGTAAAATCATTTCCATTTTATTTCTGATAGAAAATGTCAGTAAAGTGCCACTTTTTTCACACACAGCTACTAAAACGATATATTAATTTTTCTTTACGTCTGCCACAACTTCAGATTCCGCCTAGACATAGAAACTTTGGTGGAAGTTGTCAGTTTTATGTGATGTTGCTGGTATGATGTCAATATGACATCATCAGGTCTTCTCTGTTTTTTGCTGGAAGCCACATGTCACGCATGAGAAATAGAAGAGACGCCGAATCTCTAGATCATGCAAAACAGCCGCGAGGTTGGAGGCATCACACACGCGTCGGGCACAGGCAGCCAGGGCGCTCTGCAGCCGCCACGCACACGCCACACAACCGGCCTCATTTTGTTTCATGCTTTTGGACTTTTCCATGAATCTTGAGCGATATACACATGTACAGTCTCTATTTATCTGTCCTTCTTGCAGCCCCTGACTTTCTTTCAGTGTGCGCACACAGTTTCCTCTTAGCTAAACTGTGAACTGCTGCTTGTTTACAATCTGTTGGATTGTCCGGCTGCTTGTGCGCCTTTGCTCTAACGTCGTCACGTCGCCATGCTTCACACAGCACCAGGTTTCATTCCAGCCGTCTCTCTGTCCACTGAAGCTCACCGCGTATGTGAACATCAGCAGGTTTCTCTGTGGGATGTCTCACTGTCCAACAGAAGTCCCTACCTTCTGATGTTCATCTCCTTGTTCTTATGGAAATGGGACTCCAATGGAGAGACAAAGAGAGAGAGAGCTCGGTGTGTGTGATTAAGTGAGTATGTATGGAAGTGTGTGATGTATGGCTCAACATCTGTTGACTGCGGTATGTCTCCTCCAGTCACATTAGCGCCGGCCTCAGATCAGGCTGACTGTCGCAGCGTCTAATCCTGTCCCGAAAGCAGCAATGCCAGTGGAACACACACACACGCACACACACACACGCACGCATGCACGCACATACATACTCTGACAGGTGCTGTGATCTGAGAATCCATGGCTCTCCTGCATCGCTCTGGCGCCTCACTTAGCTCTTTCATGTGCCCCTCTGGCCTCAGGGGCACTTCCCGTTTGTGTGTGTGTGAGTGCGCCTCTAAAGGTGCTGGGCTCGTTTCTGGCCTTCAGTGCACTTCATTACCAACACACAGAGCTTCAGCCTGCCCAACAACACATCAGAGAGACTGGGGAAAGTAGGTGGAGAGAGGAGAGGGATGTGAAAAAGATAAAAGAATTGACAATGAGTAAGACAGAGACAAACGGAGAGGAGGAAGATGGAGACAGGATGTGAGGGGGTGAAACTGACAGAGGAAAGTAGGTAGGCACTGAAAAAGTTGAAAAAGAAATTAGCGAACAGAGAGCGAGATAGAGAGAGTTTGGGGGAAGGTGGGCCAATTTGGTGATGAGGGAACGAGAGGAAGAGATACAAAGAGAAAAAGTGAGTTGCTTTGTGTTTGTTTATTTGAAGCTGATCTCACAAAGTGCTTTGAACCAATAACACTAATGAAGCAGAGAAACTGCCGCAAAAACCAGCAGGAGAACCAGGAGCTGTGTAGGAGCTAAGTACGCACGCACGCACACACACACACACACAGAGGAAACGACTGACAAACAAAAAGCAAGTGGTGAGTGTGTAACAGAGTTCTACAATGTTCACACCCAAACAACAAAACAGGTTGTTTGTCAGAACCGTTCAAAATAAACCACAAGAACATATGATTCACATTTTTTTCTCATTAATCCACTGGCTCTGTGTTTTTAAAGGGGCCATTGGGTCGTTTTCTGTCCTGCTGAATGTGGTTTCCTGTCGGATGAGTCGTGTTGAGGTGTGATGGTCGCTTGTCGACAGCCTCTCAGCCATCATGTTGTTTGATGGTCATTTCCTCTCTCATTCTTTCTCTCTCACTCTCTCACGCTCCCTTAACCTGACCTGTCGAGGTACAGTAGATGGCCACTCACCCTGAGTCTGGTCTTGTTCCTGAGGTTTTTGCCTCTTAGAAGGAAGTTTTACTTTTCCACTATCTTTTTAATCAATATCATGTAAGGGATAGTTCAACATTTTTGGCAAATTGGCCCATTGCCATAATCCCTATAGTTTTAGCAGTAGGTTCGTTACCTTTAATTGTCAGTGCAAGCTATTTTTAGAACAGCGGAGCAGAGCCGCGAGCTGCTCAGAGCTACGCTACGTAGACTCATGGAATTTCTTGGTTTCCCTAATCATACTCATCAAATACACAATCCAGCGGGGCGGTGCGTGGCGCAGTGGTTATAGCGGCCGCCCCATGTCAACACAGGCGTCCCCGGTTCGAGTCCCGTTTCGGGCAGACCTTTCCTGCATGTCATTCCCCCTCTCTCTCTATCTCACTGTGCTATCAAATAATGGCAAAAAAGCCAAAAAAATATACTTAAAAAAAAAAAAAAAAAATACACAATCCAACAACTCCAAAACGCTCTGGTGGACAAGTTGTGACCTGCACATTCACCACGCTATGAGATAATAACGGAACGTTACGAGACAGAGTCGTTTTTGAGGCAAATGCAGAGACTGCTTGCTGAAAAACTGTCCCTGACGGGAACGTGCATCAGCGGTTTTGCATGAATTTGCCTCTAAAACAACTCTGTCTCATAACGTTCTGTTATTATCTCATAGCGTGGTGAATGTGCAGGTCACAACTTGTCCACCAGAGCGTTTTGGAGTTGTTGGATTGTGTATTTGATGAGTTTGACGAGGGAAAGCAAGAAATCCCATTAGCCTCCGTAGCGTAGCTCTGAGCAGCTCGCGGCTCTGCTCCACTGTTCTAAAAATAGCTTGTACCGACAATTAAAGATAACGAACCTACTGCTATGACTATAAGGATTATGGCAATGGGCCAATTTGCCAAAATGTTGAATTATCCCTTTAAGAGTCTTGATCTGCTCTAGAAAAGTACTTTGATATAACTTTTTTTTGTGATTAGGAGCTATGTAAATAAAAACTTGACTTGACTTCTTTACAATACAAGAGGTTCTACTGTGTCCTCTGAGCAGCAGTCATTCACTATCAGGAATTTGGTCAGGCCTTGCTGAGCAGAACTTGAGCAGAAGAAGAAGAGTCATAAAGATTGGGGCAGTTAAAGCGCTAACATTAGCCTTGCTATGCTTCCCATCATTGGAGACAGCTCTTGGCAAGTAAAGGTCTATGAAAATATCATTCTATCCTCAAATAACCACAGCACCTCGTTGGTAATAAACATGACTGTTATTGCGTTATTCTTACAAAAGCAACATGAAAACACTGTTGTTTTTATCTCTTTTATGTGAATGGCATGATGATGATGATACTATAAAAGCAAAACATATTGATCTTAAAAACTGTGATTGTTTTCAGTCACTTTCAGCAGAGCAAAAAAAGTGTGACAAGCGTATGAGAGCACACACACTAACAAGAACTGTGAAAATTATTTCATCATTTCATTATTTAGAAGCAGTTGTAGAAGTAGTAGAAAGTGAATACCAGTGATACATTACACTGAGATTTCAGCGCATGCATATGAACATATGGGTCTTTTTTCTATGTCTTGCATTTCTATTCTGTTCTGTTCTAATCACTAAACAGTTTTATACACATGACGCACAGCATCAGGCAGGACCCGGATTAGCCATCGAAAACAATATTGATTGAGCTCCATTATAATCTTCCTGGTGCTACTCCTAAAGTAGCACATTCTTAGATTGAGGAAACATCATGGAGAACAGAGATGTGTACCTGTGGTCTCTCTCTGCCCATCTGACTTCATTGTGTTCTCAGAAAATGTCCTCAGTGCACATTTTAACAGGATGAGGGACCGATGTGAAACCATGGAAACAAACCAGACAAAAACTCTCCTGGCTGAATCACTCGGGCACAATTATTCTGCTGCCTCAACCCTTTCCATTCTGTTGTTTTTCTCTTCACTCCTCAGTCCTGTCTGTCTTCACCGCCACTGAGAAATGCAGCAACAAGGTGCTTGTCTCTAACCGTGGCAGATCTGTCCATATGGAGAAGAGCCACAGAGCCCGATGTACAGTACTATATGTGCTGTGCATAAAACACAACTGTTTTCTACAGGCCTCTGATCATGTTCTCTTCCTTTTCTTAGGATTAGTGTGTCCATTTGTCCAACATCAAATTAAACATTTGACTTTGTCTCAGAGTGCTCATGTACAAACCGGTGTCCCAATTCAGGGGCCACATCCTTCTCGACGATTGCATTACATCGGCATGACCAGGCTGTCCCATTTCAGAGACGCCATTTCTGAGGCTACAAAGGATCAGACTAGTGGATTATTCATGGCAAAACCAAAGATTCACACCAGCCACTAATGAAAGCAAAACAAACAGTGTCACGGCTCAGTTCGACTTCTACTGCTGCAACTGTAAAGAAAAAAGAAAAAAAAGACCTCAAGTGTTTCTGAAATGAAGTTACTTATTCTGTCCTCACTCTTGTGTATCTGTACAAGGCTAGACAGATAGCGTACAAAAACTCAGCCAAACCGTCTTCAGTTGTATGGTTTTTTACTGATGCCGTTTCTGTAAAACTGAACAGTACAGAACAGAATTTACTTACATGCAATACATAAATATACATAAAATACTGACACTGTAAACATGTGCAGAATCACTTTTTACAAACAATACTTACGGACAAATCTACTCCAAGGCTGAACGTAAAGGAAAACACTGCTCACTGCAGGCTGCTAGGCTACTAGCTGCTAGCTGCTAGCTTTTGACTGTAGCATATGGAGAAGGGAAAAAAGAAACTTAAGGAAATGACTAATACCAAAAGTCACCACTAGGTGGCCACAAGGTCAGGGGCACAGCACACTCCCCGCCTGGTATATTTACAAATATACCACTATAAATTAGTTATTCTGTCCATTTTCAGGTAGGAGTACAATCACCTCCGTAACAGGCCTGAGATATGTTTTAGCAACTCCTTGCTTCCTGATCTTGACTTCAACTTTCCGTACTCGGTTGTCAGCACTTGGTAAAGTTTTCACTATAAGCCCAATAGGCCACTCATTGCGTTTGACTTGACCATCTTTAAGCAAGACAACATCGCCTTCCTGTACATTTCGCTTCTCGCCTTGCCATTTTCTTCTGGTTTGCAATGTTGCAAGGTACTCTTGCTTCCATTTTTTCCAGAAACAATCTGCAAGACCTTGAACCTGTCTCCACTGACTTTTATAGAGGTCTTTGAGTTCAAAGTCTCCAGGTGGCACTGACACAACACTGGCCTTCTGGGTCAGAAGCATTGCAGGTGAGAGAACTTCAGGCGTTTCAGGGTCGGTCGAGACAGGAACCAATGGTCTGGCATTCATTATAGCCATGACTTCAGCCATTAGAGTGGTCAACACCTCATGTGTGAGGCGAGTAGTTGAGGATTTCAACAGCAGACCATCAAGTATGCGTCGTGCAACACCAATCATACGTTCCCACACACCGCCCATGTGAGATGAATGCGGTGTGTTGAACGTCCATGTACAGCCTTGATCCTGAAAGTACTCTTTGACCTCTGGGTCATTGACGTTAATCTTTAGCTCCTTGCAGGCCCCAACGAAATTTGTGCCTTGGTCTGACCGGAGGTGTTTCACTGGTCCTCTGATTGACAAGAACCGACGCAAGGCATTGATAAAGCTGGAGGTCGACATTGACTCCACAACTTCCAGATGCACTGCTCTGGTGCTCAGGCAAGTAAACATTACGGCCCATCTTTTACTTTCAGGGCTGTGGCCTCTTGTGCGACGGAATGTGATGTTCCACGGCCCAAACACATCCAGGCCAACGTGTGTAAAAGGTGGGTCTACGACGACTCGGTCTGCAGGCAAGTTAGCCATTTTTTGTACCTCCATGCGCCCTCTCAGCTTCCTACAGGTGACACACTTATGCACCACGCTGGCAATGAGCCTCTTAGCTCCAACAATCCACAGTCCTGCCGTGCGTAGGGCCCCTTCGGTGAACTGACGGCCTTGGTGAGCTACCTGGTCATGGTAATGCCTGACTAGCAGTACAGCAGCATGGTGACCCGCTGGGATTATCAGGGGATGTTTCTCTGCTTCTGAGAGATCGGCTGACTGCAAACGACCTCCGACTCTCAGCAACCCCTCCTGATCAATAAAGGGGTCGAGTTTGTTAAGAGGACTTTGTGAATGAACCTCTTTCTCCTTTGAGAGACTTTCAAACTCTGCTTTATAGACTTCGCGCTGTACACACTGAATGATCACTGTTTTTGCTTTTGAGAGGTCTGTAGAGTGCAGACTGTTGCAGCAGTGCCAGCCTGCGCACTTTCCTGTGTGAGAAGTCTTAGAGAATGACTTTGCAATGTGGATGAGCATTTTCATTGCTCTTAGAAGGGATTTCCAACTTGAGAAACGTTCAAACCTATGTGACCCTAACATCTGTTCTGCAACATTGGTGACAAGAGATATGACCTGAGGGCGAATCTCTGTATCCAACGTTGGATCCACGAGGTCAAAGGATTCTGTCGGCTCGCACACCTCCAAATCAGCCTGTTTTAGAAAGTCAGGGCCTGAGAGCCAAATGCTGTGCTGTAGGTGAGCTGCCGGAATGCACCTTGTTCCTTGATCTGCTGGATTTTGATCAGTACTGACATGATGCCACTGGTCTGGTGTTGAAGACTTTCTTATCCTGGTCACTCTATTCGCCACATACACATAGAATCGGCGAGTGATGTTGTGAATGTATCCCAGGACGATTCTACTATCCGTGTAGAATGTGACTTTGTGTAGATCCATGTCGCTCTCCTCTGTAATCAGTTCAGCCAGTTCGACAGCTAAGACGGCTGCACATAGTTCCAAGCGTGGAACTGTATGAGCAGAAGTTGGTGCTAGCTTAGCCTTGCCCATGATGAAGCCGACATGGCACTGGCCATCAGTGTCTATGACCCTGAGGTATGCGACCGCTGCTATAGCCATAGTAGATGCATCTGAAAAGATACATATCTCCCTCCTCTGAGTGCAAGACAATGACACTGGAACATAGCTTCTGAGTATCTGGAGATGTTCAAGTTCGCTGAGTGAGTCAGTCCACTTCCTCCACTGCACTTCCCTGTCTGCCGGTAGAGGTTCGTCCCACGCTTGCTGCTCCAAGGTAAGTTCCCTGTATAATGATTTCCCCTGAATCACCACAGGGGCAACAAACCCAAGGGGATCGTACAGACTGTTGACAACAGAAAGAATTCCTCTCCTTGTGAAGGGCTTGCCATCTGGTGCCACTTGAAACATGAAGCTGTCAGTCTGTAAGTTCCAACTTACTCCAAGGCTTCTCTGAAGAGGCAGAGGATCAGCACTCAGGTCTAAGTTCTTGAGGTCATTGGCTCTCTCCTCTGATGGGAATGCATTCATGACCTGTGGACGGTTGGAGGCTATTTTATGAAGCCTGATATTTGACTCTGCCATCATGCTTCTTGTGTTTGTCAAGAGGTCGATGGCTTCCTCTTCGCTAGGCACAGAAGCGAGTCCGTCGTCCACATAAAAATGTCGAAAGATGAACTGCTTCGCGTCTGAGCCGTGCTCCTCTTCGCCTAGTTCAGCTGCTCGTCTCAGCCCATAAATGGCTACGGCTGGTGAAGGGCTATTACCAAAAACGTGCACCTTCATGCGGAACTCAGCAACATCTTTACTGATGTCATTATCTTGGAACCAAAGGAACCTGAGATAATTTCTGTGGTCCTCCCTGACCCGAAAACAGTAAAACATTTGCTCAACATCGACGGTGATAGCTACCTGCTCCCGGCGAAAGCGCAGCAAAACACCAATCAGCATGTTATTGAGATCTGGTCCGCTCAGAAGTGCATCGTTCAGGGAAATCCCCTCACATTGAGCACTTGAGTCGAAGACAACCCGAATCTTACCCGGTTTCTGGGGGTGATAAACTCCAAAAATGGGGAGATACCAGGCCTCCTCGCCAGATGTCAGAGGTGGGGCTGCTTCTGCTTGATCGTTTTCAAACATTTTTTTCATGAAGTCAATGAACTGGTCTCTCATTTCTGTCTTCCTCTGAAACGTGTGCCGCAGGGTGGTGAGACGCTTCAGGGCTTGGTCTCTGTTGTTAGGAAGAAACCGCCGTGGCGTTCGGAAAGGCAGTGGTGCCACCCAGTGGTTATCTTCATCGATGTAGACCTCTCTGTCCATGATTTGAAGGAAGATTGTATCTTCAACTGATAGTGCAGGTTTATCATCATGTGGACTTTTTTGAAAAACAGTGTCTCCCAGATTATCTGTTTCAGCTGAGCTGAGATGAAGTTGCTGTGTAGGACTGCTGTATTTCTCCTTCACACGGATCGATCCTGTACATGGCACTAGAAATGAGGTGCGTCCATTCTGTAACACATTTGTTCTGTAGACGTTCACGTTGGTTTGCTTGTGAGCTCCTCCCAAGCACACCTCGCCAACAATCACCCATCCTAGATCCAGGCGCTGTGCATATGGAGTATCATGTGGGCCATTGCGCTGCTCTCGCACTTTATGAACACTCAGAACATCCCGTCCTAGCAACAGTAGAATGGGAGCACTGGAATCGGCTGGTGGGATTTTGTCAGCAACAGGTGCAAGATGTGGAAAGTACTGAGCAATGTCAGGGGTAGGAATTTCGGATCTATCGTCCGGGATCATATTACACTCAAGGAGAGAAGGGAGTGCTACCTGGATTTTTCCATCAAGTGATGCAACAACAAAATTGCTAGCCTTTCTCCCTACTGTCTCCATTATACCTGAGCAGGTCTTCAGGGTGTAGCAGGATGGAACTCCATTGATACCAAAGAGGTTGAAGAAGTCAGATTTGACTAACGACCGATTACTTTGGTCATCCAAGACTGCATACATTCTCTGAGCCTTGTCTGGATGATTAGCAGGATACACGTGGACTAAACAGATTTTGGAACATGATTTTGGACCAGGAGTATTGCCACAGATCTCTGTGCACTTTGACGTGACTTCAAGAAGTGAATCATTTTCTCGCTCCCCGCCATGCTCTTGCTCCCTCTCTTGAGCCTCCTGTGACCAAGGAGCCGGACCTGGGTGCAATGCAGAAATGTGTCTATCACTGTTGCATTCCCTGCACTTCACAGCAATCTTGCAGTCCTTAGCCATGTGTCTTGTGGATGCGCAGCACCGGAAACAAATGGAGTTTTCCTTAAGGTAAGCTCTCCTTTCATCTAGATGTTTGCCTCGAAATCCACGACACTTTGCTAAAGGATGCGGCTTGTTGTGTAATGGACACCGATCATGAGGTTCATCTGTTGTTTTCCCAGATGTGTTTTCCTGGAAAGCTGTGGGAAGGTAAGACACTTCTGTTTTCCTAACTGAGACAGCTCTCTGGCTGTTGTACCTCACAGGTTTCTCTGTCTTAGAATAGCTGAAGCTACTGGGTGTAGAAAAGGCAAAACTTGGATCATTCCTGATCTTTGCTTGGTTGCAGATGAAATCTACAAAGAAACCGAAGGGTGGAAAGGAAACACCATATTCTTCTTTGTATTTGGAGCCTTGCACAACCCAGCGTTCTTGTAGGCCATATGGAAGCTTTTCTATGATAGGATTGACTCCTCGTGAAGTGTCAAGATAAGCTAAACCAGGTAAGTGGCCACCTGCCTTTGCTGACTCTACCTCTACAAGTAAGTCTCCTAATTCTCTGAGGTATTGGCTGTCTTTGTTAGTGATTCTTGGAAAATTCTCCAGTTTTTGTAAAAGGGCATGCTCAATGACCTCAGGAGAGCCATACGTGTCCTCTAATCGCCGCCAAATCGTCCGAACACCTTCTGCAGGATTGTGGACATGAGCAGATCTGATCCTCGTTGCTTGTGTAGCAGACTGTGGACCAAGCCACTTGATCAATAGGTCAAGCTCTTCTCTAGCTGATAGGTCAAGACCTATCATAACATCTTGGAAGGAAGATTTCCAAGCCCAGTAGTTTTCTGGACGGTCATCAAACTTTAACAGCCCAGAACTCACCATTTCTCTCCTGACTAGGTATTTGGCTAAATCTGTCATCAGTGGAGCTTCACCTGGATGATTGTGTGGGCTAGCTGCAGGAGACTTGGGGGGAGGCGACTGCTGTGAAAAATATCTCCTATGTTCATCATCAACAGCCTCGTCTTTGATTCTTAGCTTGGAGAGAGGATTCTCTGACTTAACAGGTGGAACAGCGTAATCTGCCTTTTGTTCAACATGGTAGGGTGTGACAGGTGTTTGCTGCAAGACTGGCTCACGTTGAATGCTTGGTGTTATGGAGTGAGCCTGAACATACTCACTTGTGCGTTCAATAGCAACCTGGGCTAAATCTTCAAAAGGATCGACTTGGATCTCTGCTGCCGCTTCGTAGACCGCTGCTTCAGCTGAGGCTACGGTGGCACTCTTCTCTGTCTGCAGCACATACAGACTGGCTTCTAAGTCTGCTTTGCGTTGTGCTGCCTCAGCCAACATTTTCTGTTGCTCTGCTTCCACTCTGGCTTTTTCCCTCATCATAGCAGCCTCCTTTTCGGCGTATGATACCTGTACACGAGCCGCTTCGGCTTTGGCCCTTGCCTTGGTCGCCGCTGCGCTGGCCGAAGACCTGCTTGATCTGGTCGATAACTTAGAGCCAGAGACTTCTGACCTGACCTCCAAGTGTTGCTGCGTCTGATCAGCTTCATCTTGTTGCTCCATGGCGTAGCTGCTCAGTGTTTGATTCCTGTGTCTTAGCCCGCTGTGTGGATGTCCTTTTACTATTCTGTCCTCACTCTTGTGTATCTGTACAAGGCTAGACAGATAGCGTACAAAAACTCAGCCAAACCGTCTTCAGTTGTATGGTTTTTTACTGATGCCGTTTCTGTAAAACTGAACAGTACAGAACAGAATTTACTTACATGCAATACATAAATATACATAAAATACTGACACTGTAAACATGTGCAGAATCACTTTTTACAAACAATACTTACGGACAAATCTACTCCAAGGCTGAACGTAAAGGAAAACACTGCTCACTGCAGGCTGCTAGGCTACTAGCTGCTAGCTGCTAGCTTTTGACTGTAGCATATGGAGAAGGGAAAAAAGAAACTTAAGGAAATGACTAATACCAAAAGTCACCACTAGGTGGCCACAAGGTCAGGGGCACAGCACATTACTTGTTGTCAGGGTTGCTAGGCGTCAGAAGCCGCACTTTGAGATGTATTGTAATGGTGGCCACAGTGTAAAGCGAAAGACCTCCGTAGACCAGACGGCCGGTCTGCTACAGCCTGTCGTAGACCACATCCTCCATCCAACCTCCTGTCCACCCCTCCCTAGCTTTGTGGCTCTCTGCTCCAAATCCCGTTCCAAACACTTCCACTGTGTTTGGATGACCCAAGTAGTATCTGTCACATGGAGCGCCAAGCTACATAACTCATCTAACAACTGGAATCTGCAGGAAAAACACTAATAAAATGTTGACTAATTATATGAACTGCTGGAGTTTGACAGTTCACTATGATTTTGACAGTTCACCATCAGCAGTGTCTTTTGAAATTGTGACAGAATAATCTTATCATATCAAATTAGAAGACTCTGCAGGACTCTGCAGTATCAGTTCTCATTACCTCCAGTTTGATGATGCAAAATTGCACATTATTCCTGCAGTGCTGAATTCAAATGTGAGCTAAACATGTGTTGCTAAAAATGAGGATTTGACAGCTCATGGAGAAGAAGTGTGATCACTTGAATGCAGCTTCATATATTTTGGGTAATGAGTGACAGACAGTCTGTTTTCTGTAATTGTACAAAAAAAAAAAAAAAGTTTACAGACTTTGGGAGTATTTTCTGCATTGTCTCTGTTCTCCCTCACTAAGTAAAAACAATGGTTGTACACGCTGTGTTTGTTTCTTCCTCAGCTGGAGAAGAAAGAGGTGACGCCACCATTCAAACCTCAAATCTCCGATGAGTACGGCCTCGAAAACTTCGACACGCAGTTTACTAATGAACCAGTGCAGCTAACACCAGATGATGAGTGAGTACAGCTCCTTCAGTCACATCACTGCCGACACATTATGTGAATGACTGACTCCTCTTTCCTCCTTCACATGTGTTAGTCAAAAGAAAACACCTCACTTACATATGAAGATCTGTGTGCTGAAGTTTATTAACATGTTGCATTATTATTTTGGTTTCCCCACAAAAGGTTGTATAAGCACATCTACTCTTCATTCCTCAGTTACAAATTCCCACCCACTGCAGCTGCTTACTTTGTGCCAACAGGTGAAAGTAGAGTAACATGTGTTTCACATGTTTGAACCTCGGTCAGACAGAGGAGGCTGCTGTGCAGTCAAATTGGCAACTAGCATACCGGTAGATATATCTGACATGTTAGTCCAGTAGATATAAGATTTAAGGTTTGGATTGGCTCTACCTGACTTAGTGTCAGTGGTTGTGTTAATACAAACTCTTCTCTTCTGTACTGACAAGGTTTCAGGTTTCATGTTTGCCCAGCCCCAGAACTTGGCTTCGGTTTGTGATGGATTAATCCCCGGTTGTCTGACGGGTTCACTGTGGTTCCAATGTGGAAATATTCGATCATGATATGACTCAAACACTTGATTTTCATTGGAGGGTCTCTGAAACATCAAGCTGATTTCTAGTAACTGCAAGTAAATGTGGTGATGGTCTTGTAACCCCAGCACTCTGAACAGCTCAGTCTAAACAACACAGTAGTGTGTATTTAACTGTCTGGGCTGTTGACATCAAAGTCATCCAGTCTTTAGCCACACACATATTGAACTAATGTGTGTGGTACAGCACTGACGGTGTTAGTTGGTGCCAAATGTTTACACCCACTGGAAAAACAATAAGGGACATTGCATTTCTTATCTCTTATATACTGAACAGAATATACATTTAAACTTTTGTTTCTCCCTTTTTATCAGTTGGAAATCTAAGACACAGATACATACACACACACATAATACCCTCCGTGTCTAATAAATAACCTAAACTGCACATGTTAAAGTGAGCAGTCCAGGGCACACTTGTGTTATGATGCTGTGTGCCACACCTGTTAGGTAGAAGGATGAGCTCACACTCTGATCCAAACACATTTCCAAAGAAAATGCGAAAGAAGCAGGCCTTTTTTGAGCTTGGCAAAAAAGTCCTGGATATTTAATTTGATCATGTGGGAGCAATGAGAGCTGCATTCATATTTTTGTTCAGTTTATTTTCCCCCTTTTCAAATTAAATCTTCTCTTTTGTGTCAACATCAGTGAATGAAGCAGAGCACCAGGCTGCAACAGGATTTGACAGCGATCGTACTTGGCAGGTGTGAAATGTGTTCAGGTGATCGGTGGATCCTGTCGTGATCAAACACAGGGTGAAAGGGAACGTTTATTCTCACACTAACAGTGGGTAATGTGCCATCTTCCCAGAAGACTTCTGCATCTAATAAAGAAGAACAACCCCCACCCACCCCCCTTGCGAGTTCCCAACATTGACGTCTTTATCCATCAGGGACATTGTTTTGATTAATGCAAACATGCAGCCTTCAGGATCTGACAGGAGTCCTCGTTTAAGAGAAAAGGCTGAAGAGATCTGGCACAACAACAGACGCAGAGCAGGCTCCACTGGTGCAGACCGTCTGCATCCGCCGCACGAAAACACAAGCGCAGCCTGTTTTCCTTTGTGCCGTCACAAAATGGATTCCATAAGGCTTTAACAGGCCTTGCCAATAGATATTACCGGGCTCATGTAAGACAACATTTTCATTTAAATCCATGCTGGATTGATTTTTCCAGGCTCCAACGTTTATATTTTTTCTGCAAAGCTTTTATTTTGTGTGTTTTAGCCTCCCAACAGCTGCACTGCTCAAAAGCAGAAACTAAACTGAAATTGAACACAACATGCACCTCACCACTTGAAAAAAAATTCAGGCCCTTTAGCATTAGTAGTGAGTATTATTAAAAAAGGATTGTACCCAATCATTTATAGGGAATTTATTTTTTGGATTTAAGGGCATGATGATATTACCATTTCTTAGTTTGAAGGGAGTTTATATTATGCACAGAGAAAAAAAATTAGGGGGTCACCATCACAAAGTTTCAAGACAGTAGTCAAGAACCTGGTTATTAAAAGCTGATTGTAGTCTTCATCCTGTCCATCTATGAAAGACCATGTACAGACATGTGAGGGAAGAAGCATGAACTATAAAGGGTTTCTGAATTAATGAAACAACGACGTGTTATACAGTCTCATGTCAGCCATGTTAAAGGGATAGTTCAACATTGCCATAATCCCTATAGTTTTAGCAGTAGGTTCGTTACCTTTAATCGTCGGTGCAAGCTATCTTTAGAACGGCGGAGCAAAGCTGTGAGCTGCTCAGAGCTACGCTATGGAGGCTAATGGGATTTCTTGGCTTCCCTCATCAAACTCATCAAATACACAATCCAACAACTCCAAAACACGCTGGTGGACTAGTTGTGACCTGCACATTCACCACACTATGAGATAATAATTGTTTTTGAGGCAAATGCAGAGACTGCTTGCCGAAAAACTGCCCTTGACAGGTACCCGCATCAGCAGTTTTGCATGAATTTACCTCGAAAACAACTCTGTCTCATAACATTCCATTACTATCTCTTGGGTTGTTGGATTGTGTATTTGATGAGTTTGATGAGGGAAATCATGAAATCCCATTAGCCTCCGTAGCGTAGCTCTGAGCAGCTCGCAGCTCTGCTCCGCCGTACTAAAAATAGCTTGCACCGACAATTAAAGATAACAAACCTACTGCTAAAGCTATAGGGATTATGGCAATGGGCCAATTTGCCAAAATGTTGAACTATCCCTTTAACTAACCAATTCAACGGTCTCAGTGTATCACTCCACATCTGTCTGGCAGCTGACCAGAAAGGTCTCATCTGAGTGCGGCTACATCGTGTCTTGAAGGAGTCACTGTACGTGACACCGACTGGGTCCTATCACATGTGGTCTGACCACATCTGAGGGCAAAGTGTTTGTACCTGATTTGATCGTCCACATTGAGCAGGGCTTCAGAACAAATATCTCCCTCCAAGAGGCTGGTTTTTCTAATCTCAGCGTGATGAAACGTACAGTTTGACCTGAGGGCATTCGCTGTGCACAGAAGAAAAAATAACAGAAGATGTTATTTGAAGAATGAAAACAGACAAGATGAGAGAAAAAAGTCTAAACTCTGCTTCACCTTTCATAAAGCTCCAATCAACAAACAGCCTCCATCCTTTCTAGACACTGTTAGACAATCTAAAAGCAGTTCGTTAAAGCGTAATGAAGACTTGGGGTCCAGACTGGGTTGGGGTACATATGTCAGCCGTGAGGTTTGACATCTTTGCTCTCTCCACAGGAGAACAACAGATCACGCTGAGGCAAAGCAGTTCTGCCACGTTGTTAGAGTTGGCGTTACCACCTCTCACTCTGGACTGGAAGTCAAGCAGAGCTAGGACTTTCTCCAAAATAAAATGTGACACTCAAGCTGTCGGTGGCATCATCATCACCATCGGTTCATTATTCCACCAGCTGGGTGGAGACCGACAGAGGCGGGCATCGCGGCTTCTCCCCGCCCGTGCTCTCGTGAACATGTGCAGCAATAACGACGGCGTTAACGAAACGGCAGGGCACGGAGCAACAGGAGCTCCCAGTGTTAATTGGAGCCTTATTAAATGCCCATCACGCTCTGCACCCATGACAGATGTCTATGGGTGGCTGCGGCGGCTCTCCCTCCACGTGAAGGTGCTGCTCGCTGGATGCTGATCTTCAAACCAGCCTCGGAGTGGGTGAGACTCGCAGCTCATTAAGGGGGCTGCAGCGAGACGGCTCTGAAGCTCATAGCAGCTCATTTGTGACAGGGTTTAACAACGGGAGTCCCTGACAGACTTTTGGGGAGGCAATTGTGGAGGAGGTTGGGTTGTGCAGTGAAGGGAGCGGGGGGGGGGGGGGGGGGGGGGGTAGAACGAGGTGGGGAGCACAATGCCAGTTCAGTAGTGGAGATATCAACCTGGCATCAAACACCACGGCACATCAAAAGAAGACGCACGCCTCCTCCCTTCGTCTCGCACTTTATCTCCCCATCCCTTTCTTTTCCCTCTGTTACCAAGGAGAAGGGGCTGACGTCGCCCACTCCCGTTAGGAGGGGGTGATGCAAAAAAGCTCTCCAGTCTCCCCTCTCTCCCACTCGTGATGGGCTTGGCACGAGAAGAAAGAGAAGCGAGAGTCGTGTAGGGAGAGAGAAGGGTAAACCCTCCGTGTTAGAGATTTACATTGCTACATTAAAAGCCAGGATTGCTGGGGGCTCTTGCCAGCGTGGGGAGGGGAGGGGAGGGGGGAGGGAGGCTTTAGTTTTGCTATGCCAGCTCTCTGTCTGAGAAGATGGCAGCCTCAGTCAGGGCCCAGGGAAACATACTGTAGTCCTCCAGCCTGGGTCCTTGCTGGTTGTTTGAATGGAACAGGACCGCAGCACCACTCTGGTTTGGTCAGGTGGTTTCCTACACTGTTGATGTTGGCACCAGACTTTGATTTGATCTTTGTCTTTTGACCAAACATTTTCATTGTTTCAGGTCAAATTTCAGTCATTTGTTTGTTGATGGTTTCTGATTCAGCTGTGGCTGTCCTGGTCTGTTGTGAGGTTTCCACTATTCCTGCTTGGACAGTTTTCTGACCAGCAGTGCTATGTTGGGCTAACTTTGACTTACATGGGTTGTTATTCATTAATTAGACCGATAGTTTGGTTTTCCAGCTATGAAAGGTATTCAAAAGGTTCAAAAGGAGGAGCAGAGTGAGAGCCATGAGACAGAGATGGTCTGTGAGGTGCAACACCTTTGTTCTGAAGGAAACAGGTCATTTATTATGGTTGAGTTGAGCTGCAGCAGCGACAGTGATGCCCCGCTCATAGAGACTACTATAAAACCTTTAGTGCCTCATTTGAGCATTTTGTGTCATTCATTCATTTTAATCTTAATCTTTTTATATTTAGGATATTATGCTAGGATTATTAAATGTTTTTCACAAACACATGTGCATAAACCAGTTAGAAATGAGAGGACTACAAAGTTAGTTGTCAGTACATCTAATGGTACATAGCAGACATGACTTACTAATTCAACACACTTCAACACACTTCAGGTTCCAAAATGTAAATGAATTTTGTCTAATTGGCTCATACAAGACGAATAAAGACCAATGTAACAACATCCAAAAAACGTCATCCAAAGACAATGGAAAAGCATTTATCCATCTATAAAGGAAGAAGAGAATACCCTCTCAATGAAAATTTTAAAAAAGTGGGCAACTTTCACAATGGTCAGGGTGTATCTATCTATCTATCTATCTATCTATCTATCTATCTATCTATCTATCTATCTATCTGTCCAAGAATGTTGAAATAGTCAACATGGATCCTGGAGATCCCTCCGACAACAACATGATGGAGAACAGAGACTGAACATTACTGAACACAACTTGCTGTTTATTACCAGCAGGGCAACAGGTCAAGTGGATAATTCAGTGTCTGAAGGAGAGACGAGAGACGGCAGAGCAAACACTTCTTCATATGAGCAGCTGCGGCGCCACTGAAACCAGGTCATCAAATCACAGCATCAACAGTATTTTTCATCATAGTTTTTATTGAGAAAGCTGTGACCAGTGTGGTTTCAGCTTGGACACCAGGGAGTTGGATCCATGGTCGGGCATGTTCACGAGCAATTAGTGGAAGTTGTAACACAATTGTATTTCAATCATAAAACTGCTCAAGTAGGCGGGGCTGGGATGTTTGTGTCTGTCTTACTTCAATGTCCTGGTTGTTATGTGGTTGATGTGGTTCACTGGTGGAGCGCTGTGCAGTGTGCACCCCACACGTCCAACCAAGGGTGGGGTAAAACATGGACATCAGTTGTGACTACAGGGAGCCTCTGCTTTACCAACGTGTTGGTCTCTTAGATTAATATCGGTGCAGAATGTCTGTTCTTTTCAACTGAAACCCTCTTTAGGTATCCTCGTGCTTGTTCAGTCTCTCCCACTTCACTCCCTCCTCCTCTGTCCCGTCCCTGTTCTTTCCTCTTCATTCTGCATCTGGTAATGCTTTCAAGTCGTCCGAGCCCGGGGGAAAAAGAAAAAAGAAAAAAAAAAGAAGCAACATTTACGTTGGTTGAACACCCTGTTTGTTTTGGTCACCTCCCAAACCTTCTCCCCTCTCTTTTATGTGTCCCTCTCTGTGGTCTCTCTCTGTACTCTCCGAAACTCCAAAATAGAAAAACACAATTTTCTAAATGTGATTGTTGTATTGGTGGTTGACCTGCTCCGACAGCGAGAGCACTTCACATGAGATCAGATGGAGGAGAAAGATTTTTGCTTCATCAGTATGCCGGTCGGCGAGCCGGCGGTGTAGCGTTTTATTCACTCCTAACAGCGCTCTATGTGGGTGGGATCTGCAACCTGTTAGACACTGCTGGTGGCCCCTAAAGTGAGACCCCCACCCACCTGGTACAGCAGGGGAAAGTCCAGTGAAGGCACCTATTGTTTTAACTTCAAAGCCCCTCTGCTCAGTGTCTGCGGGGAGAAAGCCTCTCAGCCTCTCCCAGCGAGAGGCCTCCTCCTCCTTTTTTGGGCTTCAGTTCCTCATCTCACCAACACACACACACACACATGCACACGCACACACGCACACGGAGATGAGTAAACAGCCTGTTGCTGCAGGAGGAGAAGCCAGCAGTGTTGCTAAGGGAGTACATTTATTTTTACCCAGCCGCTCCGAGCCCACTAGTTATGGGGTTCCGCTCCATTTACCTGTGATTATGCCTTTTGTTAATGGAAGCAGCACAGTCGGGAAACAAAAAGCAGTCGGAGCTCTCCACTGATTAGTCCACACAGCGCTCCCTGTGTCCCTCCTAACTTCATGTACAGAGCACAGCCATGTCACAGAGTGTGAAGGTCCTGTGCAAAAGAGAAGACGTCAGCTCAGACTTTTTACAGCAGCAGTTTCAACCCTTTTACAATGAATACAGTGAAGAGTCACCATTATAACTGCTGCTCCTTTAAACATTTAGCCACTCTGTTCAGCCACTGTGGGGCACCAACACTCCAGTCCCCAGTACATAACACTGCCAGGTGTTAGATCAGCGCTGGGTCCTGGCAGGTATCGAAATGGGCAGCAGGACAGAATAAGCTGGACGAGTGCAGCGCTCATGACGGAGTATTAGGGCAATTGTAGGTCAAAAAAACAACCTGGGAGAGAGACGGGGAGGTAAAAGTTGGAATATTCAACTTTAAAATAGCAGATTTATGAGAAACAAACTGACTCATTTTGTTTTGTTTTCTATCAGGGAAAGAAACAAATCTCTGCACTTAACAAGGTTGGGCAGGCGTGGCTCGGTTTCATTATACCTGCTGTGGAAAATCTTATCAAACTCCACTTTTCCATTGGATTTGGTAACAAGGAAACACTTGATGTTACCACTTCATTATGGTGGCTGAGCTCCTTGTGAAGTGTAGAGTCATTTCCTTCCTGGCATTAAAAATATTTTTTTTTCTCTTGCAGATTTGTGAGTTTTTAATGTCAGAGACTTTTTTTTTTTTCATATAAATTTGCAGCTTGAAAATTCAGAGTTTTAAACTACAATGGCCCTATTATTCTGTCATACTAACCAGTTGTGGGGGTTTGACTAAAAACAGGGGGAGAGTCATTCTCTCTGTCACTGCTGTGAAACTCCAATCTGTCCCCACCTTTGTTCAGAACCTGATCCGCTGTGCTCTGCTGCTGCTGCTGTTGTTTGTGCTTGTGGATGGCATTGTGCTCAGGGTCTGTGATTGAAACAACACCTCTGATTCTTCTCTCCATCTCCCCCTCCTCAGGGACGTCATCAAGAGAATAGACCAGTCAGAGTTTGAGGGATTTGAATACATCAACCCCCTGCTGCTATCCACAGAAGAGTCTGTATGAAGGAGAGACGAGCTTCCTCCTTCGCCCACCTACTGTCTGTCCAAGCTGCCGTCTCAGCCAAAAACCACTCGCAAGCCAACTCTGCAAGGCAAGCAGGAGGAGGAGGAGGAGTAAAGGACAACATGGAGGATGAACTCCCTCTCTGGACCTGTCAACAAGGCAAAGCAAACAGGAGAACGGGAGAGTTTCCCTCCTGGACGATTGAGATTGTTTTGTCGGGGTACCGCTCTCTCTTCTCTCTTGGTATCCACAAGGAAACTAAAGACACTGAACTACAAAGACATTCCCTGTCCTGACATCGTCTTACCCTCTTCTTTTTTTTCGTTCTCTCCCTCAGCTTCATTCCTTCCTCCCGTCAGAATGTCCATCCTCATGTCAAAGCATGACTGGCTTTGTAATTTGAACAGAGAGCTGTTGTTAATTCTGTGCCTGCCATCATGAACACATAATTTCAACCCGACTCACATCCCTGGATGAATATGACAGTTCTGCCGAGGAACTTGAAATTTTACGTGCACTTTTTTTTTCTTTTCTTTTTTAAAAAAATTCTTTCTATCTTGTAGGGGGGAGGGGGCAACGCCTCACACGAAACAAGAATGTACAATGACAAAGGAAAAAAAATAAGTTATTATTGTGTATAATATTGTAGGTAGTGAATCCAAAATTGACGATGCCTTTTTATTGACGCAAGTGGCACATTTTCATCTGTAATCACGAACTTCTTTTCTTTTTGTTATCTTTTATGATTTTCACAAAACAACGGGGGGAAAACAGCTGAGTGGGAGACGGCTTTTTATTTAAGAAGTGCCTCAAAGATCAAATTAATTACCTTGTCTCTGAATGCACTTATCTCCTATTGAACATTTCTTCACCCAACTGAAGCCATGGCCACACTCTGCCAGGGGTTGGTCCAAACCGATCAAAATTTGAGGGGAATCAATACATGTGGAGCACAGTAACCTGCCAGGACTGAATCTTTTCTTATTTAACAAATCAATTCAAATCATCAGTTCAGAACTGATTGTTTTTGACTGGTCTAGAGACTCACAAGAGCAGCATCTCAGAAACTGGTGGCAGTAAGAAATGAAATCCTTTAACATTAGGTTTGATGTTAAGATATTAAATAGTGGAGATTGTGTCCTGCTCATCAAGTTTTCCCAAAGCCAAACTATCATTTTCAAATGTCATCTAGCAGAGTCCACACTGTCCTGCTTTTGGGATAAAAAAAAAAAAAAGAAAACATGTATAAAGGCGTGGAGAGGCCGCGGCGTGCTTTCTGCCAATCACCGTCTGGCAGCTTCAGAAAACATGATATCAGGACCGTTGATTGGCTCTGGCCTCCACAGTGCACAGGCTTGCTGGCCGAGCTCAGATTCTTCCACACCAGCTGCCACTGCGTGACCATCTGCGGCCGGTCGACGGTCTCATGTGACCGGTTGGTTTGTTCGGCCTTGTGGAAACGTGTCTCCATTTCTATTTTGGGCTCATTGTGTGTTTCCATCTCCGCACCGAAGGCTGGCTTTACATGGTGCAACGACAGCCGACCGAGGGCCACTTCAAGTATAAGATTGTTCCTTTACTTAGAAACGTCCACATGAAATGACAGAAACGGTCTCAGTGTGCAGTCATGTTAAAAAAAGAAGCTTTCCAGTGATCCATATAAAATGCTCCTTTAGCCTCTGCGGGGGCGGGCCTGTGGTTGATGGACAGCTCTGCTGACAAGGAGCACTGACACACAATGTTGCACTGGTGACAGAAGTGGTGTTGAATAATAACAAACACACCTTTTTAGAGTCAAGATTATTTTACACACAGCAGAACAAAGCACTTAGATTCATCTTCATTCATTCAACATGTTCACTTATTTAATTCTGGTGCTTCACATATTTATTTATTGAGACATCTTCACCTCAAACTGAAGTGGTGATTCAACATGGAGCTCCAGCCACATAACAAATCATCATCTTTCTCCTTCAAATACCATTGGTAGACCATTGATAATTGCTAGAGGGTTACCGATGAGGCTCATCCTTCTAACCAATCAGAGAAGGCCAATCTCAGGGGTGGGATCTCGCAGCTGTCAATCAAAAAGTGAACGCCCACCTGGCCAACGGCTATTCTCACGCCGAGGCTGTGAGTTAGCATCAGCTGCTGGAAGACGCTGCTCACATGTTAGCATCCTCCTGTTTCCTGCGAACACAACATGGTCTAGCTACTGCTGGTTTCATTTGTTAAAGTCGCAGACAGAAGCTTTAAGTTTTACACAGAAGATCGATCACAATCCAGACGGGGGGTTTTGCTGTTGACCCAGGTACTCCGCTGCAGACCGGGCCTGGACCTATAACAACTGCTCTCACGCTTGAACAGATGTGCTGGACCAGCCAGGTCACGGGTCCAGGAAAAAGATGCAATAACACTCGTCAGCATTCACAGAAAATTCATACCTGTCCAAGTCTGCACAGAGCTCATGTGTTCAGTCCAGAGCGTGCTGACAAACGTGACTATATCTGTGTACACAGACGCCCAGTGTAATTCAAACAGAACCACATGTGCATCGGCCGTGTGTCTGGGCTTTATCTCCCCCTGACGGCTGCTCAACAGAACTCAGCACCGACTCAACTGTATCTGTAGCGTTTAAAATGGTCAAGTATCAGTTATCAAATGCTTCAAGTCTGGAGACAATTGCACAAAACACCATGTAAAGATTTTCCTTAAAGTTCCTTGAAATAACAAAAACAGTTGACTCTTGAGACTTCTCTGTAAGGGTGTTTTCTTATTGGAGGTTCTCTCCTTACGTTGCTCATATACTTAAGGAATCACTTAAAGTCAGTTGCACAGAAGACCTTAACAACCAAACTAAAAAAAAAAAACAGTAAAATGTAACTACCGTACACCATGGCCGACTTTATGGCAAGCAGGAAGCCCCATTGAGGAACTGATTTCACAATAAAAGTCTAACAAGCGGTCAGTTTGAATACAGTTTGGTGTCGGTCAATCATTTGTCTGACTGTTCGGAGTCGGTCGAAAGATTATTGGCCTTTTTATGATCTTTTTGGTCAAATGTTGTGCTGATGTTTCATGCCCACAGATCACCAGTGCATCACCTCCTTCTCCAAGTTTCAAACACTCTCAAACGTCTGATCTGCTGGACACAGTGGTGGAGTTCTCTCCCAGAAGTGATTAGCAGGTAAATGCTAATGGCAGCAAATCCACAGGCTCAATGGAAACTCTTTCACTGCTGCAAATGCCTTAACTCTTTTCCTTAACTAATGAAACCTTTTAAGCTAAGCAGCTAAGGGGAAATCAAACCACAAGCCTCATTCTTTAACACTAGAAAACACTGGTCACGTCTCTTTCTCTTTGTCAGGAATATTTCTCACATCAGACGATATTTTATTCAGACATAATTCTTCATAATGTTAAAGGGTAAAACGTCCTCAAGCGAAGGCATCAAGGAATTGGTTTTTAAAACTCAATTTGATTGACTGATTGATTGATTATAAGACCAGGGTTTGTCACCTGCAGCTGACACCAAACAGTTGGCCAGTGTAAAGTCAGCCTGACACATGGTGGTCCACTCTGACGTCAGTGGTCTGGAGGCTCTGCTCACTTCTGCAGCTCTGATCCATCAAACCGTTTCAATCCATCACCATTTCTTCATTCCTCCAGTCGACAACAATAAGAATCCATGAGTTCACTTGTAAACGAGGAAGACCGAGGCTGTTGCTCTTCATGTACTGCCACCTTTATACACAAGAAGCTGCGTCTCTTTAAACCAATGTGGGATCCCTGTGCTGGTAAAAGGCGCCGACATCAACTCCCAACACAGATTAAACTCCTCGCCTCTCGCACAAGCTGTGTTGATCTCCACGTCTGCGCGCTTTCAAGGGAAAGCTCTCTATTGGCTGGGAGTGATTTGATGAAATCTGACCCGTGCTAATTTGATAAACCACATAATAGGATTTATGAGATGATCCTGAGTCAAAGGGTCTCAATTAGCTGCAGGCAAGGAACAGAGAGAGGAGAGATAATGAAGCAGTTCCACAGTCACCAATTAGTCCACTACGATGCACACACACACACACACACACTCGAAGAAGCTGGAAATCACTTCAACATTCAAGGAAGCTTCGTCCTCTAACCCCCTAGACTCCTCCCCCTCTGCAGCATTTTTATTAACGTCATGTTTTGTCAATCTTTTGGCACACCAGGTGATACATTGTTTCTTTTTTTTGTTGTTTTTATTTTTCTACGGGACCAATGGATGAACTGGGAGTCCTTGAAATCACAACACGGAGCAGTGAAGGCCGTTCACACACTTGAGTCAAACAGAATCTTTCACTAAAACTGAACAAATTAGTCCATGTTTTTTTGTTTTAACATACTGCTGGTGGGATTCGCTTCATTTTGCTTCACCGCATCTTTGTAAATATGTGTAATTATTAAAAATGATACTGGTTTTCCGTGAACTGGGTCCTTCCTTTTTGCAGACGGCGGCAAAAAAAAATCTTTGCAGATGCTACAGTTTAGATGTGTGTGTATGTGTGTGTGTGTGTGTGTTGCCTGGGAGCTGGCATCGCACATCCTCACATCCTCTGATCAGCACTTAACTGAGGTCATTTTGTTAGACTGGAAAAGGCAATTAACCAGTATTCATCCACTAAATCAATTCTCTGTGCAGTTTAGTTGATACAGAGAAAATAAAGTTGAGCTGTTTACTAGAAATTAATATTAAAACAGTGCAGCGCAGCAGAGTCTTTAGTGGGTTTCATCAGCTCAGTCACAACCACAGAGCTGGTGTGAAGGCCGGCATCTACGTTCATCCACTGTCCCATGTGCATGATTAGCATCAGAAAGACAGATAAATCATATGAAATTTGTCTTTATTTTTTTAACTGTAATTGTTAACAATGTGTGAACAATTTTTTTCATCAGATAGTGAAATAATGTTTGTGCAATGAGCCAGAGCTCAGAAACTGTGTGCGGCTTTCAATACAATTCAAGAAAAAAAAAAAGGTCAATGTTAATCTCTGTTAGACTTTTTAAGCAGTATCTCTAAAGCTCCCTGATGTAAATTTAATTAATCTGCACACAAACACAAATGTACAAAATACAATTTGTTACATATTGGAACTATTTCATGGCAAACAACAGTGTATCCTTCCGCCCAGCTCACTGTGACATGACTTAACATCACTGCACACCATCCAGTGTGTTCAGCAGGGTGGTGGCCACAGCTCAGTCTGTGAAACGTCGTGTTTCTCCTTCACTGGATTTGTTTTCTACACATTCTGGGTTTATGAAGATTTTTCAAAAATAAAAATCAGGCTGAATGAAGCTGCTGAGCTCCAGCCTCTTTCACTCCATCCAAACACAGTGAGAGAAGAAACACCAGAAACAAACAGAGATGTTTCCAAGAAGATCCTTTGGTTTTTAACAGAGAATTGGAAATGATTCATCCCCCAAAATCCCATAATACACCAATCTGATGATACATACAGTGAATTCAGTTCCACTGTTGCATACACTCTCTGCATATGAGACCAAATCTGAAAAATCAATTCGCAACAGAACTAAAATAACATTTTCATCCTAACAAGATAAGATCCAGGCTGAGTGCAGGGTAGCAGCAGCCTCATTCTAAGAAAACAACGGCCTCTGTCAATCAGAGTAATAGATGTTTTATTAGAGCGGGAGGATGTGCTCTTTTTTATTTCATCTCAGTCTGGAGATTCTCTCATCCAGCCTGAACCACGGCGGATGGATTCGAGGGGAGCCAGATTCAGGATCTAGTGCGTAAAGAGGGTAAAGTGTACCGACGGCAGGGTCGTTTCGTCTGAGAGGAGTCCTCAGAGCTTCTCCAGAAAACCTTCTTCCACAGCACAGGAATGTTCTTCCCACCACCGGGGCCCCTCTCAGTGAGCAGCCAGTGTAAACGATCCTGTCATTCCTCGGTGCGAGCTGCTCCCTGGGTGTGTCCTCCATACGGCACGGTCCTGGAGGGAGTGTGGGGCAGCTCGTGGACGGCAGCCAGCGCAGCATCCTGTGGACTCACCAGGTCATGTCCACATTCATCTCCGACAGACACTGGGCCAGGTGGCCGTCACAGTCCATCTGGGTGAACCTGGAGTGACATGAACAAGGAGATGTGTTACTGACACCGAACACAACACTTCACACTCTGATACACATAGTCTGTGCAGGGGCTTAGATATCGAAAAACAACATTTGATTAAGGTTATTTGGCTTTTAATTGAAAATAACAACTACACTTTGTTCTTTTTGACACAAAAAACACTGAACAAAACAATCTAAGCTTCACCTGCATGTTAATTAAAGGTCACACACACTTAACCTGTTTTATTTCAAGTGTTGATATTATAAAGACAAATGGTTCATGTGTTAAGTACCAGAAACCAACATGTCTCTGAGGTTTCTCTCAGCAGCTGTATCTGTGGGCGGAGCAGTGACTGCTTTGTTGTGACATCACAAAGTTACAGAAGTCGTGACAGCCTGTCCTGAATACAGACTGTGTGCATTTCACTGTGGACTGAGGCTTTGATACCTTCACATTATGAATGAAGAGCCAAGAGCTGATTGATGATCAGAAACAAATGGATATCTCTTTTTATAAAATATCTTGAAAAATGTACTGTGATTCCTGTTGTGTGAGTGGATGGACAGTCAGAAACATGCCCACCAGGTCAAAAGGTCAGTTTGTTGCTGACGTTGTTAGCTGAATGCTAACAATGCTATACACATAACCTGCTATTCATGTTCGCCTATTTGGTTTACTGAGTTAGCATGCTAACATTTGCTTTTAAGCTCTAAACACCAACTGAGGAATTAAAGTTCTGGACGAATGAATGCACTGAGCTGAATCTTTATAATACTTAAAGGGATAGTTCAACGTTTTTGGCAAAGTCACCTATGAAATAATCATGTATGTAACATTACGACACATGGAGCAAATACTCTGAACTACTTGCGCTTTTGAAATCACTCCACCAGCAGCCTGGAATGTAGTTCTGGCTGCATTTGCCTCGAAAACAACTTTGTCTCGTAATGTTACATTATTATTTCATAGCGTGGTGAATGTGCAGGTCACAACTTGTCCAATGGAGGGTTTTGGAGTTGTTGGATTGTGTATTTGATGAGTTTGATGAGGGACAGGGGACCTGTACCGTTCACCTCCATTGTGTTCGCTGAGCAGCTCACGTCTCTGCCCCACCGATCTCAAAACAACATGCACCGATAATTAAAGGTAATGAACCTACCCCTATAACTATAGTGATTATGGCAATAGGCGAATTCGCCAAAATGTTGAACTATCCCTTTAGAAAACAAATATAATCCTGCGTCTGGTTATTTAAACACGCTTGTGCACGTGAGAGGAACACGAGTGGAGGACGCAGAGTAAGAGCAGCAGCAGAGTTGAGCTCCTCCGTGTCCACTCTCACAGAGGTGACCATTGTTCCTGCTGCAGACCTGCAGAGTGAGCACAGCCTGGTCCTGCAGCGCCGGCCAACATACACACAGTCCAGCTCAGGAGCCACCAGGTCAGACCAGGACTAGACCGGCATGAGCACAAGGAGAGGATTATTCACGCTGCTGCTCCTCGCCCTCATCACTGCACAGCAACAAACTGACCTTTTGACCTGGTCGGCATGTTTCTGACTGGTCAAGGGTCTGCTCACAGTCCAGTCTAGTGGAGTTTATCAAGGATATCATGTCTTGGTCTGGGTGTTTAGTCCGGACCAGAACTAAATCAACTTTTCGCAACAGTCTGACCAAACTGAATTTATATGTTTACATTTTCTATTGATCCCAAATTGTAAATCGATAACATCTTGAAGAAATATTGAGTTTAATTCATAAAGGAGTTGGAAGGGAACAAACCAACCGAGCACTTTAATGAAGGGAAAGGAAAACGTGTTTAGAAAAGAGCACATTTAAAGGCTGGGACATGTTATTCTGGGCTGTGTGGAGGAGAACGAGCAGTTCAGAGATGTTTGAGCGACTGTTTCCTTCACACTTGAACAAATTATTCCAAATCCATCCACAGTTAGAGCAGCAGGGGAACAACACTCATGGAAACAGCTGGAAATGAAAGGCAGCTGAACGATGAGCTGGTGAGTGAGACTGAGGCTGAGGACAGAGACGTGGAGGGAAGACGCAGAACCTTTACATCAGTGCACTTTTAGATGAAAAAACAGAAAATGTGTTTGTGTCTCTTACCCGGCAGGAAACACCAGCAGGCACATGGGGCAGCACTGCAGCCGTTCTCTTCCTCCTCCTCCTCCTCCTCCTCCTCTGACAATTCCCTGCACGTCCTCTTCCTCTTTGTCCTTCACCGCCTCCTCTTTCCTTCTGCCCTCCTCCTGCAGAGGAAGTCGGCTGTCGGAAACTTTCACCTGGTTTGTGAGACGCTGCTTGTTGACTGGTCCATCCTCTTGTTCTTCCTCTTCTCCCTTCATCCCCTCCTCTCCTCTAATTCTTGAACATCCTGCTGACGATGCCCCCTCCTCCCGGCTGTGGAGAGACAGCCGTCGTCCTTTGGCGAGGACTCGAGGAGACGCTGCTTTCCCATCCTGACTCTGCCTGCTGTGAGAGGACGGCTGTCGGCCACAGGTGCGTGCTGCAGGTTCGCTCTGTGCTGGGAGGTCGCGCTCGGAGGAGACGAGCTCCACAGGATCTGGACTCGACAACACTGAGGGTTCAGGGAAGGGAGCGACCTCTTCTCTGAGGTCACACCACCGCTGGTCGTCCAACTTTAGTACTGTCGGCCTCTGGAGTGACATGGAAAGAAAATCAGGGGGAGTCAGAGGCAGCTACATTTCAATTCAGAGATTTAAAGGGATAGTTCAACATTTTGGCAAATTTGCCCATTGCCATAATCCCTATAGTTTTAGGAGTAGGTTCGTTACCTTTAATTGTCGGTGCAAGCTATTTTTAGAACGGCGGAGCAGAGCCGCGAGCTGTTCAGAGCTATGCTACGGAGGCTGATGGTATTTCTTGGTTTCTCTCATCGAACTCATCAAATACACAATCCAACAACTCCAAAACGCTCTGGTGGACAAGTTGTGACCTGCACATTCACCACGCTATGAGATAATAACAGAACGTTACGAGACAGAGTTGTTTTCGAGGTAAATTCATGCAAAACCGCTGATGCACGTTGCCTTCAGGGACAGTTTTTCGGCAAGCAGTCTCTGCATTTGCCTCGAAAACAACTGCTCCGCCATTCTAGAAATAGCTTGCACAGACAATGAAAGGTAACAAACCTACTAACAAAACAAAACTATAGGGATTATGGCAATGGGCCAAATTGCCAAAATGTTGAGCTATCCCTTTAAGCAACAGGAGGAGGCAGTTTCTACAGCTGAACACAGATGACCAAAGTTGCAAAAACTGAAAAAGTAAAAGACGTTTTACGTATGATGATGCAGTTCAAAGTTGAGCAGCTTGAAAAAATAGAAACTTGTAAAAAACAAAAAACAAAAAAAACATAAATATAATGAAAATTTAAGGAAATATGACAAATACACACAGCATCAGTAAGTGTCTCCAGTCTGTTCCAGTTGCTGTAAAGCTAAAGTCAATAAAAAGCATCACTTCCTGCAGATCCTGCAAATCATACTGAAATATTTAAAGCCCACTGTTAATGAGACGGGTGATGCACGCGGCTAAATGTGCAGGAAGTGTTGCGTTACTGACACTAATGATCCAAAAATAAGCAGCAGGGAAGTGACTGAAAATAACCGGTTAATAAAAGCTGAGAGGAACTGAGTGGAGAGGATGTTGTGATTATGACACTGACATAATACGGAAAACACCAGGACCACAGGAGAGGAATGTACAACAGAGGGATTATGAATAAAGACCTTTTCAAAATAAAAGCCTGGCTCTCGCTGTGGCTGAGGTGAGTGATGTCTGTTAAACAATTCAAGATAAGAATAAAGAGACCAGATTAGAAGCTCTATCGGTTCTTAATTGGAAAATGAACGAGTGATCAGCACGAGCGTCACACTGCAGACATTTCTCCCTGCGGCACGTTCATTGATAACGAACAGAGCCAGAGTTCTGATCCCGACACCTCAGACTGAAGCACATCAGTGCAGTGAGAAGGTCTCTGAACATCTGAACTTTGAAGATTCCTAACTTTGTGTGCGTCTCTGATGTGAGTCTTGTTGTGAGTTGCATCATATTCACTACAGGAACGGTGCGATGTGGTTCACTCCATGGTAACGCACCGCTGTAGACGGCTGGGGGAGATCAGGAACCAGGTCCCAATGCTGCTTCTCCAGGTCGGGCAGAGCAGACTTGAGGGTGAGCGCCCACAGGCTCTCCACAGCAGGAGGAGGCTGACCGGTCCACCACGCTGCTGCAGGGGCCGCCGACCTGTGGACCACATGTTACACACAAGTTCAACCTGTTTCTCCTTCAGACGCAGCCACAGAGAGTACCACACATCACACTGTATGTCTGTGTGTGGAATATTAACTGGTTTTTGAGGAGTTCATCAAAAGTTGTATAAAAAATAGATTTAATTTAGCAAAGAGAGCAGGATACAGTGATGGTGTTTTCCATTTTTGAATTATTTTGTATGCATTTTTCATCTGTCAATCAAATTATTTATGAAACAGCTCTTTGATCTGGCTCAGAGTGTCAGAGTGTGCTTGTGTAAATAACAAAGCAAGCTGTAGATAAATGTAAATGAGCCCACCCTGTTTATTTAAAGAGTAAAGACAACTGTTCAGTTTTTTTTTCAGACTTCTTTTATATTTTTTTGATCTGTTGTTTCAAATTACAAGCGCCCACTTTCTCAATGTGTTCTACTACATCAGAATTAAGTGTAATTCACTTAAGACACTGTTGCTGCCCCACATCTGCCTTCTCTCCTGTGTCTTTACTTTGACATCTACCAGCATGCTCCCATGTGAGTCTCCATTTGGAATAAAAACTTTCCTAAAATCTCTCATCTCTTTGCTCCAGCTTGGATTTAGCCTTACACTAGTTACAATTTCATTACGTGCAGCCGTGCAACCTAATACGACAGCCCTGCAATACATCTACATCCTTTTATTAATGCTTATGATCAACCCCTTTGTGATGGTACGTGTGTGTCTCCTTGGTTGTGACTCTTAACATCCGTTGTGCAGTGGCAAACACAGTTGTAATGGCTGAATTAAGGCTGAATAGCAAACCAACATACTACTGAAATTGTAATATCAAGTGATGCAATTTTATGATGAAGTTAGAATGTATCAAAATCTCATCAAGGTAATTTTTTCCCACTAAAATGATTCATATCAAAATATATATTTGTAAGCCCTCATGGACATTTTCGATATGTAAACAGGTGAAAATCTAATTTGCTTTGAATCAATAACACCGATTTGCAAGTTAAAATCTGCCCACAAACACTATTTCCTGAAAGCTGCACTTCAAGTATTCATTCTGCATTATTTTCAGTGTCATCCTTTATCATCACTGTAACCTTATAGACCCTCACTAGGAAACGGCCACACTTTATTTAATATTTCTCAAAGGTCGAAAATCTTTCATTCTGTCTGTGATCGTTTATAGGCTATTAGATTATTAAAATGTAAAGTTTTTATGCGTCTGTTTTGTCTCCTCTGAGTTTTCGTACTCAACCTGTTAGTAGTTGAGCTTTGAGTGTGATTAAACAGCACTAGGCGACATAATTACTACAACTGGCCGAATGTTTCATTAGCAACCACTTGTTCGTAAAACATCTTCATAATGTTTTATTTGTGACGTACTTTAGCGGATAGGCAAGAAAACATAGAAGTGTTGCTTTTGTAAACGAGGTTCAGTCTGTCGGTGTGGGCGCCTCGTCCTCACCGTGTAATAAAGGCTTCAGAGAAGACACGGACCGAAGCGGAGACTGTCCTATAATATGAAAAAGAAACACAATCATAGTCTGGAGCCATGTTTAACTCTGACGCTGCTGTGTTGAAGAGTTGTCGCTGTAAACAGCTCACCCACCCGCCGCTGTCCGCTGTCACCACGTCGCCAGAGGACAGCGCTGGACGCCCTCTGGACGCTGTGTCCCTGAAGGACACTTCCGGGTTCTGCTTTTCAACACAGAACTTCTTTCTTTTGAGCTTGGACTTGGAGTAATGTTCAGACATGTCGGTTTATTAAAGTACGGACTTCAAATTTCGCGCGAGCCAAAGCAAAGGGGGACTTCCTTATTCCTGAAACCCTACGTCACTCGATTTTATCCAATCAGAGTGGAGTCCCTCCCCCCCGCGGGATTCCCGGCGCATGCGCGCACACGCTCAACACTGTAAAACCCCTGAATAAACTCACGGTAGTTTATTGTCTGTACCATAGACTGCATATAAAAAGGTCTGTACACAGAGCACACCTGGGTCAGGAAGCAAATAAATAGACTATAAATGCATTATCTACTTCTATTTGTTGATATTTCAAAGTCATAAGTATCAACAAACATAAGTAGTATATAATGCATTTATTTATAGATAGATAGATAGATAGATAGATAGATAGATAGATAGATAGATAGATAGATAGATAGATAGATAGATAGATAGATAGATAGATAGATAGATAGATAGATAGATAGATAGATAGATAGATAGATAGATAGATAAAATAAACAATTTCAAATGTGACATTATTTGCTGTATAGGTACACAAAAGCAAATGCATTGCTCGTTCTAGCCTGTGTGGCACCCAAACACTATCTGAAAAAGTCACCCCATCCAGTCATCTCTGTTTTTTAAAAAGAAATTCTCTGAAAAGCATTGATGGGCACAAAAATATTTACAGGGAGTTATAGGGGTCACTGTACTACAAAATGTCGAGTGTGATTTCATTTTACTATGTGGCTAATTTCTCATTTGGATTTATTTAAATTTGCATAGTAATACCACAAATTTAATTAAATGATTATGTATAATTATAGACTGTGCGTGCCGTGCAATGCACTAAATCTGCCTCTGGATGACTACAGGTATTTTAATCGGCCCATAAAATGGATAATATTATCCATTTATGAGTGATAACAATCAAATTATCTCCATGTAAATGGAGCAAAAGGAATCATCTGAGGAAGACCATAAGAGATGGTTAAAGGCTCCAGTCAAAGCAAGTAAACTGACCTTCTTTCTTTTATGTTAGTGAACAAGTGGCTGTAAATGACTGATGGTATGAAACCACTAATTTATCCCTAATTTACAGACTTAAATTCAAGATGTGCATTTAAGTCTGCAACACATATAAGAAAAAAATATATTGTTAAATCCAGTTCAACTAGTTCAAGTCTCTTTTTCCATGACAGCTCATCACAAATGGAAAACGACTGCTGGCTAATTTTGCAGAGGCTGGACCGAGACTTTCTGTGGCCTTAAGGAGAATTTGACCCAAAGATCAATTTGTTCTAAAAACACAGGCGGGGACTGTAAATCACTGCAAATTTCTTTAACAGTGATGCTGAAAAATAACAATAACAATGTAAGAAATGTGATGCAAACAAACCTGAATTCAGTTTTAAGTGAAGCAAGTCGTTTTGTGGAGGAAATAGGGGCCCAAAAAACAACAGGTCAGCAGGTAAAATAAACTTTGCGATGTGCAAAACGAGCTGAGTCCTCAATTCAAATCAGCAAAGGGAAAAAATAAACAAACTAGAGCATTTGGAAATGGGAGGCTTGGTGGCGTTCATCAAAGTGTAGGATTGTCTCCAAACGAAACAACACGATAAGGAGCTTCTTAAGATCCACTGTTTGATCATATCACATCATCAGCAACTCATATTTTTTAATAGACTTATATTATGTCACTCTTGCATAAGGATTTCTACTCAGTGCGCACTGAAGCAGGTTACATCATGCAAGAATGCTAACTGTAATGATAATACTTTGTTCCCTCTGCTAGGACACACATAAAGTGGAAAGTTGAAGTCATAATAATGGTGGGACTTTCTGAGCCTTTTAAGCTTTTGGCCAGAAGAGAGGGACCAACGGAGAGTGGCTACAATTATGCAATGGAAAAAGACAAGGGAAAGCTGGACTGAACGGAAGGAAAAGAAAAGAAAGGAAAGTGGAGAACATTATTTAAAAGAATGGAAAACAGCACTATGGGAAAACCTGCCACTTTGAAATAAGGTGAGAGCATTGTTTTTTTTTCTCTTTTGGACACATTGCCCCGTTAGATGAGTATTCCAGAAGGAGCGCTGCTGAAATGCTGACATTGGCCAATCAGTTTGTTCTACCTCAACCGCAGATGGGAAGAAATACAAAAGCAGAGCAGTGGGCCAGGCCTGTGGTACATAGTGCTACTCTGGGAAAAAGCAATCCGGCGCCTGGAAAGAAACGTTATGTCACCCGTCCCACGTGATGCTGTGTTGTGCTCCGCTGCCATGGAGACGGTGAAGATGATGAGGAGAATAAAAGTGAGGCAGAAGCAGCAGCAGTCTTAACTGTTTAAGTTTTTTTTTCATGCACCCAAGTTTTGGGGAGGTTAGACCAGTGGTCAACTTCTCTGTGATGTGTTGAGAACATACACACAAAACCAGTCAGGTGTTTGTATCCAGATAGAAGACAGACGTCTACTTGGAAAAATAACCGATTGAAATCTCTGCTGTTTTCTGGGTCAGACAAGTTGCTTATTTATTCCCTTAATTCTCTTCGCTCCATGGGCTTCCTCCTTCATGCCCTATCGTCTGCAGCATATTCCCACCAGGTCTTGATCGTCTTGTCTATTTTGTCCTTCACAGCTCTTTTCTAGGTCATGTTTGGACTTCCAAACTTCTTCTTCTGCCTGCTCCATCTCAGTCCAACCTTTGGGTTGTGATCTGTTTCCACCTGACAAGCACCTGATGATGGTATGCAGCTTAAACTTGGTCTCCAGGATGTATTGCTTGGACCAGAGTTCAAGTCCATTTGCAGAGGTTGGGAAATGTACACTGCCTGTCCAAAAAATAGGTCACCACTTGGATTTAACTAGGCTAATAGGTCAGAGCCTCCCATTTGATAATTACTGCATGGATGATTATGTTTCAGCTGGCAACAACTTATCTAACTCTAACTGATGCAGTCTCATTTCCTTAAACAACATCTTGTAGTCGTGGAGAAGATGCTAATCGGTTTCAGAAGGGTCAAATTATTGGCATGCATCAAGCAAATAAAACATCCAAGGAGATTGCTGAGACTACTAAAACTGAACTGTCCAACACATTATTAAAGACTGAGAGGAAGAAATGGGGTCCAATGTGAGCACAGAGTCCAGAAAAATAAATCCAACTTCGGACGGAAATAAATGCTGTGACACTGCAGAAGCTTATTGAAACGATGCCACATCAAATGCGTGTCGAAATCAAAGCTAAAAGTGGTCCAATGAAATATTAGAGTGTGTGACTTTTTTTTTGGACGGGCAGTGTACATGATTTCCCCACCAACCTGTCTTCATGCCATTTTATGTCACCCAACATGGGGCTGATACGGTTTATACTGTTTATAGATGAAACTGGAGTCAAGATGTGGTTCCTTAGCTTAGCTTAGCGAGAAGCCTGAAAGCAAGTTTCAACTTGCTCTAGCCGAAGTGAAAAATAAACCTACAGCTGACTAATTAACACTTGATGATGTAGTTGGATATGTTTTTTGAAACATAGAGGTGAGAGGCCACATACTGAAATCCATCCAGTGTGAAAATTCACTGTTGGTAATTTTAACCACACGTCCCCAGAACTTCTCCAGCCCAACATTGGTGCTGTAAAACACAGGTTCAGACCCAGAGGGTTCAGCAGGTCATTTATTTATACACTCTTAAAGTCACATTTAGTTGGGTGGTAGTTCATACTGAGTATATGTCAAATAACAGACAACGTTTGTTGGCAAGTCTAAGGCAATGTCCTCATTAGTCTGGGGGTTCAAACCACCATTGGAAACATTGCAGACCCCTTTTTAGTTTGAAAACGAGTTGGGTCTCATGACCCTTAAATACCAATTGTGAAAGCAACATGGATGCATTACATTCATACAGCCATTAGGACTGTGTTGTCTTTGCTAGCAGCTGTTGTTTAACAGGGACTGAAACCCAATACTGTGTAAAGAGAGACTTCAGAGAGGTGTCTGTGAATTTTTGTAACTTTTCCAAACAGAAAATTTAATGGCCTTCACTTTACACTAGGCCTGGCCTGGTGTGTGGACTGGAGGTGTGAAAACAGACCTTGAGTTCCTCTCAGAGCTTTGAAATCCTGGATGTCAGAACTTATCTGGACATAGTAACAAAGGGGGGGTTTGTACTGACAAGTGCATCACAAGGCAATGGTCAAGTTATTGTGCTTAAAAAAACAATTACACCAATACGAGTTTAGCATTATGAAGAAGGGGAGGAGAAGATTTGGACCTTCATGTTCACCATGAGCAGCAGATCATGTGCACCATGCACTGGACTTACAGCACCTACAGCAACGAAATAACTGCAGACAAGAAAATAATTTCAAAAGCTCAAGCAGAGTGCGCAGAAACATACAGAAAAGAGCAAGTAAATGATGAGTAGAGATGAGCTGATGAGAGAAAAGAAAAGCAGAGCAAGAGGACAAGCACTGCAATGCTGGCAACATTATGAATCATTCAAAATGAGGATTGGCATACACTCCATACTGTCTAGCAGCTTTGGCCTTGATAGGATGAGAAGCCTGAAGGAAGCACAAGCTTTGTATCTCACTTGCTCACTTGTATCCATTACCACTTAATGTACACACACAGACAGTGATACAGTATGTCAGTGTGGTACTGTAGGCCCACTTCCAGCCTGTAGCTGTCAGAGCTCAGTGCTGGCTGAAAGCACGTCTCTTTGCCAGACTGATAGGCCCAGCGGAGGCTCTGGTCTGCCTCAGGAAAGGTTACTTATCTGCCAGCTGAATGGGACAAACATCAGCCCTGTGGCTCCAGCACTGGCACCATCACTGCCCACTGCATGCTATTGCTTCATGAGGCTCTACACACAATGCACTATGGGGTTATAGTGGCATACTGTGCAGATAAACTTCATTTAAATTGTGCTTAGTTGCTCTTCCTCAGTGAGATGAGGGGAATAATATTATGTGTTGAGTACAAAGCTGGAATCAGGATGTGTTTAGCCTAGCTTAGCATAAAAACTCAACTCCTCTGAAACCCGTTCTGCAGCCCGTGTATCTTTTTTGTTTACAACCTACTTCAGTGCAGCGTCTCCAGCTACATCACCAGATGGCTGCGGTCAGCTAGCAGGTTTTGTGGCACCAAACCTGGCAACCTTGCAGTCACAACAAGACATCAGGAAGCTGCACACAGTCACTGCACCTGGTTGTTGTCTATCAGGAAATAGTCCAGCATGTAACTCACACCTTCAACCACAAACTGTCATTTGCATAGATGAATAAAATCAGTTACGCTACGCTAGGCTAACCATGTCCTTACTATCTTACTGTTCTCGAACATAGATAGTTGGTTATAACCATGAAGCCAGGTTGTTGTAGTGTTACAAACTACAATCAATCATGTTTACTCTTCTTGCAAGCTGCATTTCTGTGAACATTTTCTGAGATTATCAGTCTGAATGAAACTAAGTGGGAATGTCTTTCCTCACCATCATCTGCTATATTGGTCCAAAACTACATTTTTTCATTCATGCACACTCAGAACTCTTGGGTCCCATTTCTTTTACATTTTTTATGGTGTTTTATTGTATGTCTTGATCCATAACAAGGCATGTTTGTGGTGTTAGGAACCAAAAATCTCAATGTAGTGAACATAAATCTCCCTCAGGTTTTTCTCTTGAGCTCTGGTAACAACACGTTGGTGTTAGCCAATCAGAAGAGAGTAGGCTATGATCCTTTCTGATTGGCTGCCTGATTTTGAGTGAGTGGCATAAAAATACTACATATTTCAAACACTCAAAGAAAACAGATCCTGCTAGGGTGGATGGAGGGTCCAGGTGAGGAGGACTGCTGAGTGGTGACTGATTATTTTGTGACATCACAGTGTTACAGAAGTCATGTTGTTTTAAGGCTCAGTGTCTGAAAACAGGCTGCGTGCATTTCTCTGTTGGCTGAGCAGTGTGATACGTTCACATTGTTAATATTACACTTAAAACAATGTGAGGTTGAAATCAGAACCTGAGTTCAACTCAAAGACCCTGGACACGACTCTGATGTGAGCACATGCGTCACAACAGAATCATCAAAAAGAGGATTATACCCCCTAAAAGGTCTGTTGTTGCAGCCCACCTCACACACAACTGATCTCACAGATTTGCCAGTATACAGTACAACAACTGCACAAAACATGATCACCCTCAGCAGACTCAACAGTTAGGCCACATGCAAAACATAAACCACAGGTTAAGACGTAAACCTGCTTCAGTCTGATTCATCTCAAACCGCATCAAGGGCTTTCAGACTTTCAGTCTAGTCACTGGTTATCCACCCACTGAGGGGGTCATGTTACATAGCCTATGCCACTGAGTGCCCCCACCCTAAACTGTGTGTCGCTAAAATTCAATGCACCCACTTAAATAATCACACACAACAGCACCATGAGCGGATGGATCAAACCCACTCACCACTCTCCCCTACGCTTCTCCTCTGTTGTCATTGATTTGCATGGAAAACCTTTTTCTCCCACTGTTTTCATTTAAATGTCTATTTCAGAGGAGTAGGTGCATTCACAACTTTAATACTGGACTCAACCCGGAGGCTCTCTGCTGGCCTGCAGAGGAGGAGTCCTCCAGATCTCGACCCCTGGCATCCTGCTGCAGTTACAGCAGTGTTTGGCTAGGGGACGCCACAGGAACAGCAAAGTGCCTCCTGCCTGCTGGAGTTGAACTTGCTCTGGACACATGACCTCCTGAGGCTGAAGCACTGTGGCCTTGATTATAACATCAGCTTTACTGCTTTCCTCCCTAAAATGAGATTTTGAGATGATGTGTCAGAGTTGTGTCTCCCTGTACAAAAGTCAGCCTGTAGAAACAAGTAGGCTGTTACACGTTTACATAACATACCCCCCTTAAAAACAAAAGACTTACTCATCCTTGAACACAACATGAGCAATCAAGCATACCTTTACAAATATACAACCTACTGAAAAATACAGCTCTGCAATTCTTTTAAATTTGCAACTACTATTCTGCAAAAAAAAAAAGTGGCCTCCAATTTAAAGAAATACCAATTTATAGGGGTAAAAATTGAGATAAATCTAATATATTTTTGTTGTTGTGCAAGTGAATTGGCCACCTGCTAACATCTACAAGCTGATCTGTGAAAAACAAAAACAACAAAAATCTTCTCGCGTCATTTCATTAGCAGGATTGTCTCTCAAGGTCGCCAACACATGAAACTTGTTTATTCGCCGCCTCTTGCCAAACAGTTTTGACACATTCAAGCAGAAGGGAAAATAAATAAACCGCAGTCAGTCGTGCAATTTGCGTTTCCCCTTCCAAAGCTAAATTTGTCTTGTCTCGCAAAACACCACCCGTCCTCTCTCTCTCTCTCTCTCTCTCTCTCTCAAACCCTGTCCCTCTGCTACATTCAAGGCCCATGGGAAAGATGGTAAATATGAGCTTCCTGATGTGGAAATTCCACCCACCTCAAAGTTTCAGGGCTCGCGAGGAGTGACCACATTTCTGACGATGTCGACGTCAACACATCTGCAGCCACATGTGGAAAACAAGGCCAATAACTGGAAGACTATGTGGAAGAATATTTATTCTATCGCAAGTGGGTACAAAACAAAACAAAATAAAAAAAAACATCTAATGGCTTTAGACGCCACATCACCTGAATGCAGCATCAGTTTTTTATTATTATTAAAAATAACCAAAGTAACCATTTTTTTTTAAAGATAATTAAATATAATTAAAATAATGGCGAATAATAACCCCGCATTTGTTTTTTGCAGGAATAGTATTAAAATTGATATAAAATGATGAAATACGTGCAAGTCATTCGGTAGTCTAATTGTAATAATTTCATATCCTGTAGCTTGTGTATTTTTTTTTTTACTGTATAAATATGTAAATACGCAGCCTAATAAATATGGAAGACTACAATAAGACTTCCCTCTGTATTGTGGTGGAGCAAAGGAATAAATTACATGTATCTAGTTACTTTGCCACCGCTGCAGAAATGACTGTAAGAAAGTTTAAAGTGAACGCAGTCTTCCCCTCTGACTTTTTCCCTCTTCTCTGCTGTCTGCACTGTAGTGTGTATTTGGGGAGTGTAAGTGTGTGTGTGTGTGTGTGGTGGGGGTGACGGCTTGTTCCTGGAAGAGCCCAGCCTGCCTGCAGAGTCACTCACATTCCTGGCTGGGATTCAATGACTGAGCCAGACACACAAACACAGAGGGAGGGGGGCGTTAGAGAGAGCGAGAGAGAGAGAGAGAGAGCTAAACAGAGCGCGAGGGAGAGAGAGAGATAGAGCCATAGACGGGGGTGAGAGAGAGAGGGAGAGAGAGAGAGAGAGAGAGAGAGAGAGAGAGAGAGAGAGAGAGAGAGAGCAGGCTGGCTCTCAGACTTCTCATCTCCATACAGTCAGAGTGAACTGCGGGGGCAGACTGAGTGGATAGCTGCAGTCCTCGACAGCGGAAAGAGACTCAAATAAGGATTTTTCTTTTTTTATCGAGCCGTATCGACTCATAACTCGAGCTTTTGTTTCATTTTGTGCCGCTTCGTGCTTCTTCTACTTCTTCTTCTTCTCGGACAGACGGAACTTGTCTCTTCCCTGGAGTTTGGAGAGCCGTGTGTCGGTGGGATATGGACAGTCGTCGACCCGCTGCAGGGAGCGACTGGCCGGTGTTCACTCACTAGTCGCGGAGATTAAAAAAAAAAAGAGAGAGAGAAAGAAAAAAACAGTAAACTCGCCGTCTGGGACTTTTGACTGGATGTTTGATGAAGCGCTTCGACGGCTCGGTCACTTCTGGCAAACCGTGGATTTACCAGGTTCACTCACGGATAAATACTCGTGATTCCCGGTCGACGACGACGACGACGAGGATTTACGCTTCTAAAGTTGCAGGAAAAACATGGAGACTGTAAGTCGGCAAAGCTTCCAGCCTCATCCGGGACTGCAACAAACTCTGAAGCAGTTTCACCTCAGCTCTATGAGCTCTCTGGGCGGACCGGCCGCTTTCTCTGCCCGGTGGCAACATGAGCTCCTCTTCAAGAAGGACGGGAAGGAGCCGGAGCCGGTCCTGCAGCATCTGCCGCCGCCGGTGATGCCGGGCCCGCTCTTCATCCCCTCGGACCGCTCCACGGAGAGGTGCGAGACCGTGCTGGAGAGCGAGACCATCTCGTGCTTCGTGGTCGGCGGGGAGAAGAGACTGTGCCTGCCGCAGATCCTCAACACGGTGCTGCGGGACTTCACCCTGCAGCAGATCAACTCGGTGTGCGACGAGCTGCACATCTACTGCTCCCGGTGCACGGCGGACCAGCTGGAGATCCTCAAAGTCATGGGGATCCTGCCCTTCTCGGCGCCGTCCTGCGGCCTCATCACCAAGACGGACGCGGAGCGGCTCTGCAACGCCCTGATCTACGGAGGCGCCTACCCGCCGCGCTGCAAGAAGGAGCTGAGCGGCGGCGGCGGCGGCGGCGCTCTGGAGCTGGAGCTCACCGAGAGGAGCTTCAAAGTCTACCACGAGTGCTTCGGCAAGTGCAAGGGCTTGTTCGTGCCGGAGCTGTACAACAGCCCCAACGCAGCGTGCATCCAGTGCATGGACTGCAGACTCATGTACCCGACCCACAAGTTCGTGGTGCACAGTCACAAGGCGCAGGAGAACAGGACTTGCCACTGGGGCTTCGACTCGGCGAACTGGAGGGCGTACATCCTCCTGGGCCAGGATTACACGGGGAAAGAGGAGAAGGCCCGTCTGGAGCAGCTCCTGGACGAGATCAAGGAGAAATTTGACTTCGCCAACAAGTACAAGAGGAAAGCTTCGTCCAGGGTGAGTGGGGGTCCTCGTGCTGTGGCACCTTTCTCTGCATCATGTGTTGTGGGATGTTGGGTTGGGGAGTCCCGGCTGGGAATCCTACACAGAGTGAGATGTGTGTGTCCAAGTTAAAGACAGGGTTACCTGCACATTCCTGATGTCTCATGTGTCACATCCAGGGGTCACTGACCCCCCCCCCCCCCCTCATCCTCATCCACTCAGTATGGTCATCATTGCCATATTGTCACTAATTGGGCCTCATCCAGCAGTGACAACAAAACGCCTCTGGTGGCTATAAAGCCATTATTTACCTCTCAGACTCACTTTTTATTGGTCCTCTACTGTAAATACAAACTCATTCACCAGAAACTGACTCAATGGGAAAACACATCACACTGAATTCAGATGTAAGTGAGGAAATAATTCTTCCTCCCCCACTTGACATTAAGAGACATTTCAATCCACACACACACACACACACAAAGTAGTTGCAGGACAGTGTGTTGACTTCCCCACACCAGGACCTCAGAGAGAAACATGTTTTGCCTCATTAGGGGGGGGGGGGGGGCAAGGTCAGTGTTTATACCGGAAACTGTCCCAAAGAGGTAACAAAAGCTAACTAACACACACATTTTCAAATTGTGTGTGTGTGTGTTTGTGTGACAGTTGTGTGTGTGTTTAATCAGTATCTAGTGTTGTGCGCTCTCCGCTCTCTCACTCTGATTCTAATTGCTAGAGTTCAGATTTTCTTCTTCTCTGCAGCTTCCAGCTCTGCTTTGCTTCCTGTGTTATTTCTTTGTTTTTGTTTTGTTATTTTGAATGTGGTTTTTCTTCAGCCCCCCACCCCCCCGCACACACCCCTTCCTCTCTGACTGACTGTAAAGATGTATGAAGGGATTATAATCTGATCTCTGGTGTGCAGGCAGTGAGTTTTGCAGAGAGAGGGGTAGCTGGGTGGTAGACTGATAAAAAGACCCCCCTCCCCACTCCCCACTCCCCCACCCCACCTCTAGAAAAAAAAAAAAAGGCTAGTGTGGCCATTTGCATGAACTGTTACACATGAATGGAGTTGATGAAGCAGGGTTTAGAAGTATTGTGGTGGAAACATAATATGATCCCAACAAAGGGGAGCATTCAGCAAACATCGGGACCCCCCCCCCCACCACCACCACCCTCTCACCCATCCACCCTCCCCTCCCTCCCTCCTCCCCTCCCCAAAAACATCCACTTTACCCCAGGCCAGCCACCCACCTCTGACATACACGCACTCGCGCTCATCCTGCTCCTCTTACCTACTTTTTTTTTTTTTTTTTTACTCGGATCTAATTGAAACCAGAGGGGGGGGGGGGGGGGGTTCTGGGGGCAGCAGACTTGTTGATGAGGCACAGAAAGCAACTGCAAAAGTGTTTACAAGCAGCTTCTCTCCAGCCCCCACTGAGGCTTCTTTAAGAGGTGGGGGTCTGCTAAAGAAAGAGGAATCAGAGAGACCCTCGAAGTTCCCGAAAAGTGCCAGAGTCCTGCCATGCATGGTGAATACCCACTCTTGGCACACACTTTCATTCAGACTTGAGTGGGCACACCTCTAGGACCCCCACTTTTAAGGGGCCTCTTCTATTTTTATAAGTGCCGACAGGGCACCCAAGTGTTAAGCCCAAGGCTCATTTGAGCCTCTACCCGGCTTTTTAATTCGACTCCTCCTTTTTTTTTTTTTTTCCTCAAGTACCCCGTTTCAAGAAAACGCTAATGAGGGAATACATGCTGGGTGGGAGTTGAGGAATATTGCTAAACTTATAGCAACAGAGCTCCCTGTTGTCAGCACATTTCAGCAGGCGCTTTTGAAAAAAAAAAAAAAAGAAGAAAAAAAAAGGACTTTCTTGCAGGATGTGAGGCAAAGTGCTAGACTGCTTCTTACCGCTCAGCACACACACACACACTCACACAAGAAAACGCCATCATCTGTGTGTGCTGTCGGCCAAGGAACTGGGCGGCTCTGTGAATATTAATAAGCGTGTTACAAAAGTGTTAGCAGCAGTCTCGCATGCAGACAGACACAGGAAGTGATATTGCCGCACTTCCCTCCTTGCAGACGCTCCTCTCTGAGCTGAGCCTCCTCCCAAGATGCACGCTGGCAAATATCTGAATCACACACACACACACAAATGTCTGAGGGAGAAAAAAAAAACTGCAAACTGCTCTTGTGTGTTTGTGGATGCAGCGTGAATTTGCACTAAAAAGTTCATTCTCCGGATGTGAGAACAGCAAAATGCAGTTAACTATTATATTGTTTAAATTAATTTAGACGCTGGGTGTGGAGCACTTCTCCCAAGTTGCTCATGCCAGCCCCCCCCCCCCCCCCCCCCCCCCCCCCCCCTTTGGCTGCAAATCTTTTTGGTTTCTGGCTGGTGCACATGTGGGTGGCACACATAATCAGTGGCTTTCCGCATCAGGATGTTTAGATAAGGATTGTGGCTGCAGATTTAGTATGTTGCTAACTTTATAATTTGCCCTCAAGATGATGTGATTTCTACACAATCCGTCTGTTTAAGGGAGATATGAGAAAAGAGAATTGTGGGGCGGAGGGGGGAGGGGGGTGGTGTTTGGTTGGAGTTGGGCGGCGCTTGTCGAGGAGCCAGCTCCAGCTTGAGTCATGCTTGGTTCAAAACAAGCAAGTTTACATCAGACTTTCTTTTTTTAGTTGCCTTCCTAAACAGCGAGAATCCAGACTCTTTTCAGTTTTTTAAAAAGAAATGAGGCAGCGTCGATTGGACACAGGATCTTTTTTTTGCTACAGATGGATGCTGGTTTGTTCTGAGCTACAGTACAGAGAGGTGGACACGCTCTCCACAGCTGTTGCATGAAAACACTGAAACATGTTCCTGTGCATGCGTATCCCCAAGAGACGGCACGGTGACTCTGCTGCTTCCTGGTGAAAAACCCCCAAATGTCCTCTTATCCAGTGATTCATGTTGGTTCTGAGGTGCCGGACAGAAACAATATCGCAGCACAGAAGCCATTTTGTGTTTATGCTCCACATATAGTGTACTGCTGCTGCACATTCCTGCACACTGTTTGCATGCTTTATCCTATGGCTGGGTGTGCAAACAGCTGATTGGTCTTGTAAAACTTCAAAAAATGAGATAAAAAAGGAGACAGAATCTTATTTTGCTGCCGTGCAGGAGCTCAAACTTCCCCTTTTACTTCTGCAGCCGCCCCTCCCCTCCTCACCTCCCCACCCCTGAGATGCCCTCACTGCTGCTCAGGATATCTGGCCTGCAGCAGAAAGGGGCAGCTTGTTTCAGGAGGGGAGGGGGAGGTGGGGCAGCGGTGGTGGCGGCGGCGGTGGTGGTGGTGGTGGGGGCTCAGAGGAAGTGAACTCCCCAAGGGGATATAGGCCCATGTCCTGTTTCATATGCAAGGCGCAGTGTTGGCTAAGCCTGCTGACAGCCAGCCATGTCCACACAGTGGACATGACAACAGCTGGTGGCTGTGCTCTGCAAAGGCAGCTGAGGGAATATTTTCTATTTGGCGAAATGTGACAGTTGCATAAGGTCTGCTCCAGAGTTTGGCTTTTTTTTTTTTTGTCCTGGGGAAGCGCATGTGAGGAAAAAATGTTTGCCGTGTTGATGTTTCTCCATTTTTTTTTTTTTTTGTCAGTCAAATAGAATTCAGAGTCTGTGCTCTGTGCTTTGAGAAAGGAGGAAGCGGCTGATTGAATTAGGTGTTTGCCTGAACGTGCTGCCAGTCTGGCTTTCTAATGGAGGACAGTCGGTCCAAGCTGTGAGGCATGACCGAGGGTCAGAGAGATCAATGGCGTATTGACATGTGAGCGTCTTTATGTCGAGAGTGATTGAAAACTCCATCGCTTTTGGCGGTGAATCAAAGCGGAGTGACAGACTGACACTGAAACTTCGCCGGCCTGTTTCCTTTTGAGATGATGTTTTATATCTTGGGCAGATGTGAAAGTGAAGATTAAGCTCTGAGAAAAATGATGTTGACGACGCCCAACGTGAATGATACGGAAACAAAAGGCAATGAAAGCTCTCGTATCATGTCTTTTTGAATTATAATGTAATAGCCTATAGAAATATGCAGGGGAGGCATAGATGGTTTTTGGTGCGAAAAAGCAACAAATATATCTTCCTATGGATTAACACTTTAAATAAAAAGAATGGAAAAGTGTAAATTATGAAAATGAAAATAAAACATAATTAAGCTGCACAGATTCAGCCTTTCATGTGCAAGAAGTCGGTAGCAAAAAACTACATTTACATTGCTCTTTTAACTCCCTCTGTGGAAAAAAAAAATTCAGCGAGGAGCAACTTTGCTCTGAGGCTCCTCGATGAAAAACTTTTGAGGAACAATTGTGCCGTGCGACGAAAAGTCTGTACAGTGGTTTTGATGTGCCTTTAAACATCTGTGTCGGCCGTAGACAGGAAAGAGCTGTTAACAAACACGAGAGACACAGAGAGAGACAGAGAGAGAGAGAGTGGCAGAGCAGGTTATATAGCTTGTTGTGTTGTCTGGAAAATGTTTTCAGAAGGCTGCCATTGAAGTAGCGGCGGAAAAATGAATTAAGTGCAGTGATTCTTCTCATACAGAACGTCTCCCTGCCAGAAGCTGTTTATTTCAAAGCCTTTAAAATTCGGTGAACAAAAGGGGATTTTCCCAGTTACTGCTTGATTGTGCACAATGGATGAAAGCATCTAGAAAGCAGCTCTTCATGTAGTTGTTTGCTGTGGGATTCTGACTTGACTGTCACTTTGTCATATTCAGACCGAGCCCTGGCCAACCTTGTCTATGTGTTTATTTCAGCATTCGAACCCTCAACCCCCACCCCCGCCCATGATAACTTATAATTGTCGACATAAACCAACGTTGGCTTTGTAAACCACGCCAGGTGCTGTTGTTGGTTTGCGTAGGAGTCCACTTTGATCCGATCCATTCATCTCGTGAAACGTGTTCGCATTTCTCCAAGTAAAACCCTGAAAAATAAGATCGCCGACGAATCAGATGCTACATTTTTTTCCCAACAATACCTAAACCTCTCCAGAATTTGACCCACTGACTCTGTTTCTGTGTTGCAAAAAAGACTAAGACTCGGCTCATTCAAACACCTCAGCATCACCGCTGTGGTTCACGCATAGCATAACCCTCTTTCAGACTGGAGGAGAACAAGAAAAGGAGAAGTTTAAGCTCTCATAGCCAGCCATTGTCTGCCCCCCCTCCCTCACCATCCCCTCTGCCGTGCTCCCATCCCCCGTCTCCCCTGGTCCGCTGGCTTCTCCACCATCCATCAGCGGCGTCTTCGTGTGACAAACCAAGCGACTGGCCGAGCGCTTCATGAAGAGCCTGGACAGGCCGGGGTAGGGGGGTGGGGGGGCCGGACAGTGTATTAATATACCTTGGTGGTCGGTCTCTGTGTGGAGGAAGAGACGAGGGCCAGGGGGAAGGAAAAAGCAAAGCCTTCTGGCGGCTGTCCATGATACCTCCCACCTACCTTCCTACCAGACCGTCCATTCAAAGAAGATGGAGGAAAGAAAAGCTTTCCAAGCAGTAGTCCATGTTGCTGCGGTTGTAGGCAACCATGCATGCGAGTTATGTGGGAAAGCAGCGCACGCGAAGCTCAGGGCAAATGCGTTTGAGGAGCTGAGAGCATGTATGGAAATGAAATATTTCCTCCCTGTCAGAATATTCACAGCCTCCCGATAAAGTGGGAAAACTAACAAGCGCACTCAGCACGCGGTGACAAATCTTAAGTCTCTGAAAGGGGCCGTTAGCGTGTCTCATCGGGATTATTGTAAGAGCGGCACGGAAGGAAGAACCTGGTGACCTTCTCCAGGTGTTGCGTGGAAGAGAAGCCCCTGCCCTCCTCCCCCTCCCCCCTCCCTCGGTCAGATGGTGCGATTCGATGTCTGGCCTGGCCACTGGCTTGTGAACTACAGTGTCAATTTTTTTGTGTGCATTCAATATTGATGGTAGGGTTACCATAGGCAGCTAGGTCCGGTGTGTTTATTTAATGAGAGGGTCTTTGAAATATTCATCGACACACATGGTGCTGTAAGCCCCGGCTTCTACCTTAACTACACATCCCTGAGCACCGTCCTCTAACCTTTCGCCTCCTTTAACTTAACCCCCCACCCCTCTGGCTTCTGTAGCAGCAATTTTCAGATGTGAGGCCGGCATCACTTGATTTGTATGTTTTGTCTCTCCTAAGCGGCCGAAAGCTTCAAGCCACACACACTATTAAACAATTTGAAATGTTCTGACGATTTTGTTAATAAATGCAGTTTCAATAGCGAGGAACGTCTTTTCATTCCACCGCCCACACACATTATGAAAATGTAAATGAGATGCTGCTCAATACAATTGTCTTGTTATTTAAAATTAAAAAAATTTAAGTGTTGTAGCCAATCTGAACAGAAGCTCAGAGCCTCTCTCGTGAGGGCAGTGTGACATCAGAAAGTTCCATAAATCCAGATGGATCATTTAAGGCTCCGTGTCTGAATACAGACTGTGTGCATTTCTCTGTGGACTGATGCCCTGATACTTTCACAGTATTAGTATAAAACCTAAACCTGCTCTATAATCCAATATAACATAAAAATCTCACTTGATACAATATGACAATATGGGACCTTTAAGTCCTACTAGATTTAGGGTTAGGGTTCAGCCGAGACGTTTAAATGTCTGCTCCACTACGAGCCACAACTGTTTTCAGTTAGTGAGTTTACAATACCAATGTGGCAGGGGCGGCTCCTCCGACATTCGTGTATGGATTGCACGCATGATAAACATTCAAGTCATATCTGTGAGCAGTTATGCTGTCTGTTTGTTTTGACGTGCGGGCTTGCATTGCATCATGGGGCTGAACGTGAGATTTATCGCTATGAGGTGTTGAGAGAGACACAAAGATATGTGAGACATGCTTTACATGCCCTATGTGGATATCAGTCTCCGCCCCATAAAAAAATATAAATATAGGTATATTTATATATACCTATAACAAAGGTTGGGCAGTGGAGAGCAGAATAAACTGCGCTGGTTGATTTCAAAGAGGTGGCTTTAAACCTGGAAACCACTGTCAGGACAGCTTCAATTGCAAGCTGTGATGATGGGATGGGGGGTTTCACTTTGTGCTGCGTCAGCCCAGGAGCACGCTTTGTGTATGACGGCTGTGTTGTCCTCTGGAGTTGCCCTGCCCCCCACCCATTTCCCCCCTGCCCCCCCTTTGCGCTCTCATGTTTGGAAGAGCAGCCAGCACCGCATGACCTTTCCTACCCCAAATAAAGAGGTGACCTACCTCACCCCTTGCCTCTCTTGAAGCACAGTCGGCCAATCGCGTGCCGCTGTGCAACTCCCACGGGGCAGATGGCTGTCTGATGAAGGCAGCTAGACACACGCACACACACACACACACTACAATCTAACAAATTATCCATGGACAACATAATGTAATGAGATGAATGTTTGTGTGATAAAAGCGGAGCTCAGATGTGTCTATACGATTTTGGGGCTTACCAAACTCAATGTGTATGTGAGACACATGGAAACGTTTGAATAGCGGAGGTATCCTCCGCCTCATTTGGTGTGTGATTGCGCATGGGGCTGGTCGAGCATATGATTCGCAGTCGTGTGGGTATGGAGTGCGTGAGTGTGTGTGCGTGTGTGTGCATGCCTGGATCAGCTGTAGGAGCTGTAGGAGGAGATTAGCATGAGCTCACTGCCTACTCATTTCCATCCCCATCTGCCTGTCTCCCACAGTGATGCCCCCCCCCCATCCCAAACTCCACCCCCGCCCCTAACCACGCGCATGCACACACACACACACAACAAAGTACATGCATACATGAGCACGGACATCCACACAACATCCAGATCCCACCCCCGCAATGCCTCCTCAGTCTTATAATGAATACAGAAGCAGACAGAATCGTGTGCTAATACACACACGCGTGCCCATATACACACACAGACTTGTCAGCCGCACAGCCAGCGTGTAACACAACATCCACCAGGCATGGCCTAGAATATCCTCCCATAGTGTCATGTCAGAAGCGAGCGGGCCATCTCAGACTGTTGGAACAACAATCTATGGGTGGACTGATTTCTCTAAAGGGCAACTCCTTAATGATTGTCTCAGTCGGGAGGTAGAGACAGGCAGGTCCTCCAGCTAATAACCCGCGTTAATCTGATTTCTGATTGAACTGGTGTGATTTCTCTGAGGAGGAAACTGCCAAGTCAACTCAGCAGCTTTGGCAAAATCTCTGTCAAACTGATGGGATAGTAATAAAAACAGGAGAAATATGGATTTTTTTATTTAAAGAAGCTCAGCAGTAAAACTCCACTTTGGCACAAATTTAAAAGTTCAGTTTAATAACAAATAAACTGGTCCTCTGATGCAGAAAATGTTTCCTTTTCATGTGTTTTGTTATTTATCCTAAAAAATCACATTCCAGCTCTGGTTTTCGAGGGAGTGTTTGGGTTCACGATCCGATTTGTTTTTCATCAGCTAATCAACACGTTACTTATAATCTCAGTTAAGGTGGTTAAACTCACTAGTTTTATTGTAGTTCCTTTTTAAAAAACCCTTCTCTTCTTTTTCTTTTTGCCTTTTTTTGTGAAAAAACATTGCTAACGGGTCTGAAAAGTTAGTAAATTCCCCAACAAAGGCGCTAAGTTAGCTAACGTTAACCTCACTTAATGACGTAACAGGTACCGCGCGCACCAGTTTCATTGTTAAAGTGTAGCGGCCATTGGGGAAACACAGCCGGTCAACCAATTGCGTAACTTCATCACTCAGTCAGTCAGCTACATTTGCGGTTATGGGGCTGCCCGGCCGGCTGGCTGTCCGGGTCTCGCTCACAAAGCTTTCACCTTTTTATTCCGAGCACAATTGTTGTGTGCGAGGGGCATTAAGTACTCCACTGCCCCATTTGAAATAATGGCGAACAAGCATTTGGTCCAAAGGCAGAGGTCTATGTTCTGTTGTGGAGGCAGGCTGGGTGCTGGGAAGCATCCTTTTCAAAGGTTAGGGGGGTGGTATAGGACTGGAGGTCATCCTGGCTTGGCCTCAGCCATGTGGAAGGGCAGCTCCCAGGAGCTCTGAGGAGTATTGTTGTGAGAGTCCAGGGAGGTGGTGGTGGTGGTGGTGGTGGTGTCTGGGGTGGGGAGGGGGATGGTCGCTGTCCGCCGGCTAGCCATTGTCACCTCTTTTGTGGTGGGTATCAGCTGTGGATCTGTGATTGTGAGACAGATAGAGGTGATATCCCACTCTCCACCCCCTCCACGGTGGGATGATCAGTGTTCCCAAAGCGCCTGAGTCATGGACTAGCACTCATTGTTTGCCCCCCTCCTCCTCCTCCTCATCCACCTCCTCTTCCTCCTCCTCCCCACACACCCACCCATCCCTCCATCCTCCTGCTCATGAGCTTTAGCTCGTCCTTCCTGGAAGCATCGTGTTTGGTTCTGTCCAGCACAAACCCTGAAGTGGCCATGTCTGCTTTTTATTAACATCTCACGTAAAATTAACTTTTATTATTATTATTATACATAAAAGTTATAATTACCAGTGCAACAATGACTCCTCACAGTCCATGTCATTCACACCCGTGGAGGAGAATGTGTTCTGGGATATCCTCAATTTCCAAATATAAAAAAGAGCGTATTGTTCACTCTGAAAATGAGTTCCAAAGTAAGTTTTAGTCCAGAATAAATAGAAATAAACCTCCATTGTTGATTTTTGTCGAAGAATTATAGTAGATCTTTTTCGTTGCCTCAAATTTCTCCTTCATTGCAGACCAGGGGGAATATATTAAAACCAGCAGGATGTAAGAGTCTTCAGGGACTATGGACATGCCTTCAGAAAATTCAGTTTAAAAAAACTGAAGACTTCACCAGAAGCTGCAGGCTGTGCATTTTCCTCACGGGCTTTTTCCTAGTTTTGAACGCTGAAGAGAATAGATCCGGCGCAATCTCGAGCACGTCTCTTCTCGGAAAAAGGTGTATCTTCCTGGAAGTAAAGTCCACAAACACCTCCGATGTTTACTTTTGTTTAGTCTGCTCACAGTTATGTCTTACTTGCTCTCAAGGAGCCACGGGTTAATCTTAAACCGGATTAATCAGGAGGCCGATCGAGCTGCCCTATTGATCCAACAAAACAACTCAGCTCTGAACTTTGATTGACCATTATAACCGCCCTCTGTTTATCACGACAGTGGTTTATAAGAAGTTGCCGTGGGGGCCAGGTGTGCCGCAATCATAACACAACCGAAAGAGGATTTGGTCTCGGCGGCTGTTTTTCAGGGTGGGTTACCGTATTTGGGTTTGAAGTGAAACCAGTTAATCAAGAGCTGAGTGCAGACTGGAGAGCAAGGGTTAAACCCAACGGGGAGGGGAGGGGAGGGGGGGGGGAGGGGAGGGGAGGGGGAGTTTAGACTGGCGGAGCAGAGCTAGATAGTTTTTTCTTTCAGGCCGCCTGTGCAGAAACAGAAACACAGTCGGTGAACTGCGGCCACACCTCAGCTGCAGCTTGTCAGGAAGTGGAGGTGGAAGGCGTGTGTGTGTCTGTGTGTGTGTATGTGTGTGTGTGTGTGTGTATGTTTTAGCAAACCAGGGCCTCTCTTGGTGTTGGCAGCGAAGGGGTAGAGCTCGGTAGGCTCGGTTTACTCCTCAGGAATGAAGTGTTGGAAACAAAGGCTTATAATGTGGTTAACATCCTTCCTCTAAGACTAGCTGGGCCATTCCTCCTCTCCAAGTCACCAATCTCCTGAATTAATCCATCCCAGCTGCACTCTGGCAAATGAAGCGGCCATGCAGATGCTAAATAAAACAATATACTGAAAGGGGATCCCTCCTCCTGGCACAGACGCCTGCTTCTCAGGTCTCAGTCTGAGCCTCCACCACCGGGCTCAGACTATCCCCCAACCCCCCTCCATCCTAAAAATCAAGCAATTGATTTCACATCCCACACACACACACACACACACATGCACACACTCCTTCCACTCAGGCAGAGAAGACAATAGGCCTCTTGAAGCTCCTGGATTATAATTAATGTAATTGTAGATCTCTAAGACAAGGTAATGTGTGGAGCGTGTAACCACCTCCAGCCCACTGTTGAGCACAAAGACCTTATTCTCAGCGTCGTCCTTCAAAGAAACGCTGCCAAGGCTATGTTGAGCACTAGGACATCTGTTTATATAAAGTCCCTGGCCATTTATATATGTCTGCTGTCACTGTGTGTGTGTGTGTGTGTGTGTGTGTGTGCGGATGTATGGGGAGGGGGGTTGGACAAGCTGACTTATCCCATGTGACCTCTAGCCTTCTCACCGGGCTCATCTGTCTGCCCTGTTTAATTATCTTCTCTCTCTCTCTCTCTCTCTAACACACACACACACACACACACACACACACACACACACACACACACACACACACACACACACACACACACACACACACACACACACACACAGAGGTCAGGGCTGCAGCTGAACCTTGCCACGCCACCTTCACTCCCATGGTTCCCCTCCCTCCTCCTCCTCCTTCCTCCAGTTCCCTCTCTCCAGGCATGGCTGCTGGTCGTCTGCATGGCTCTGCAGAGGATTAAGACAGATGTGTGTGTGTGTATCTGTGTGTGCATGTGTGTAACATGTCTGTGTGTGTAAGCACTTGTGGTCTGCATAGCAGTCACACTTTTCCCACAGCATTATCGCAAAGGACGATGTATGCTTCCCTTATAGAACAGCTGTCTAGCACTGAGGCTCTTCTACAGGGTCAGACCGTCGCATTTCTCCATTTACACATCTGTAATGTGCAAATGGTTCATAATGCAGAGGTTTATTTATACAGAAAGTGCTTCACCTGTCTTCACTAATTTGCTGATATTACAGCTTACGTTAGAACAGCAAATGCACTTGATGAAATGCTTCATATTTCTTCACATATGAACTCTTACCTACATATTTCATTTTTTGTTGAAATGAAATATTAAAACAAACAAGCAGGGTCCTTTACGTCTTTAGTGTCTCTGTAGCACCACAATGCCTGACACATTTTACATTGTTCACATATTCACCTATTCAGCCCCTGTAAAGTCTCTTTAATGTCTCGTCCAAATGATTCTGAAAGACAACATCTGGCCAGTGTCTGGATGAGTTCAGGAGTGTGAAACAACAAAGTTGCCTTAACATAAATGACACCATATATAGGACATATTCTCAGAATACTGCTTGTCCCACATGACCGGAAGTGTTAGATGTGTCATAGCTAAGTGCATTAACTTCATCAGTTTGTAGGTCAGACATTCAAATCACAGTTTTCACTACCTTCTTTTTACGCACACTTTCGATAGAGTGAATTGGCACATTGTGAAACCCTTGGGCATTGCAAAGATCCTAATCAAAGTGAGGTATAAAACATCTGCCACATCCTCCTCTGCTTGGCAGGGTGGCCAAGTGTAAATGCGTAGGTCTATGTGTTGTTTTCTCTTTCAGAAGTGGTTACATTTCTCACAGATAGAATCGAATGCGAGCGAGGAGGTTAGATCCAATCAGGAGTCGTCACCCAGACGTATTTACAGCCTGGTTAAAGTGTACGCTGCGGTACTACTTATCTAGATTTAGATTTATCTGGATGTATATGGTGACGCAACTGAAGAGGGCGGGTAGGAGACGGAGGAGAGCGTTTGTAGGGGGGTTGCTGCTTGATTTCCCAGGCAGCCGAGTCGGCCTTCAGAGAAGAAGCGGAGACAGCGGGCCGGTGTTTTGTCTCTCAGCCCAAGGACAGAGCCAGAGGTGTTATGTCTCTCCGTCTTTTCATTCCTTCTCTCTCGACCTTTTATGTTTTCTTGAACCGCTTGCTTCCCCCTGTGTCAAACCCCTTCCCCTTCCCCTGCCAGACCCCCACCCCTCACTGCTTTCACCATCCGCGGTGTAGCAGTCCAGCTCAGGAAGTGCTGTGAAACATCAGATTCCACTTCCTGCAGCAATCAATACATCTCAGGTCCGGCAGACATGCACCCACAGCTGAGAATGCACACATGTTCTTTCTCCCTCTCTCTCACTCTCTCTGTCTCTCTCTCTCACACACATACACACACCTGGTGTGATTTCACACTGTATGCATGTAAGAGGAGCTTTTATTCAGAGGAACACCAAGATCAGACTCAATTTCTAAGACTTATAATGAAGGAGAAAGGTAGCAAAAGGCCTGGGTGTCCTTCACACCATCCAATCAGGAGCCGTCAGCCGTCAGTATCCCAATGAATCCAATGAATGGTGTGGAATCAGTTAACTATCGTCTTAAAACACTTTGAACATCAGCGCTGTCAATGGGGTGCAGGGGCTCTTTGAGACTGTTCAAGGAGATTTTGAAAGGGCTTTCACATCTACGTGTATTTATTTGGCAGATGCCTCATTGAGGTACAGTCCAAGCTGCAGCAGATCAAGGCGAAGCTTTTGAGAAGTGCTTCAACAATATTTAGTTGCACAAAGTTCCAAGTGCCAGAAAGTTTGCAGGTGCACAAAGCAACGTTTAAACAGAGAAAGAGCTGGATTGACTGACAGCGAGAGCAAAAGGTCACCAAGCCATTCTTGAAGACAACGATTAGTTTGGTAATGTTGTGAATAGAAGTTCGGTCTCTGGAGCCGACGGTGGAGTTTGTCCAATATCCATTGTGGGATGTGAGTAAAGGAAGCTGAGATTTAGACAATGGAGCGCAGCAAGAATGAGTCCTGAAACCCGGAAACTGGTCCCCCTGTCCTGAAGTCTCTGGGTTTTCTTTTTGAATGAGTTTTGACTCAAACTATCTCTTGAAAATTTCAGGTTTTATTCTACAACATATAATATGTTATATGTTTCTTTATGTCAACCTTACGGCCTTGCTCCGTTTATATACTTGTGCACTTACAAACTGCTAGAGGAAAGGCTTCTGTAGAAGAGATCAGCAGTAGTCCTGTTGAATCCAAAGTGGAAGTATCATAAACTTTTGTCGTCAGGGAAGAACGGCAAGACTCTGGTATCATCGACATAGAAGTGACATCCCACAAACAAAAGATAAGAATTCCACTTTAATTCAATCAAGTTGAAATTATTCCATTTAGAAGACACCAAATAATTACAATTAGCGCTCATCGGTTTCATTGATACCCTCGATATCTGATCTCGGCTGACAGTTTAATCTTTTACTCTCGGCAGCCTTGGCTGACTTCTCTGTGGTTGATTTTGGCACGGTGAAGAAGCAGCAGCCAAATGGATAGATGGATGAATCGAAGGAGGGATGATGGACGCCTGGGCCCTTCCCTCCTCCTCCTCCTCCTCCTCCTCCTCCTCCCCAATGGCAGTAATGAAATGATAGATCCCTAATGTGGATGGGAGCAGAAGTGAAGGGATGACCTCACAGCCACCTAATCGCCGCGGAGGGACAAGCCGGCGGCTAATGTGTCCATTAGCCTTCCCTCAGCCAGAGGAGAAACCAACCTGGCTGGGAGTGAGATAGAGGGAGAGAGAGAGAGAGAGAGGGATGAGCTGGAGGACAGGAAACGACACACAACTCTTTTTGCTCTTCGCCTGGACTCAATTTCATCCTCATTTGTTGAGCTGTTTTTTTTTTTCTTTTTAAATCTCCTTCTAGAAAACATTCCATCCAGTTCTGTCACACCTTTAAAGTCTCCAAACCAGTATCCAACTCTGTATACTGGTAAAAACATCCCCCTCTGTCATTGTGTAAATGTTTGCTACTGGGGGATCCTGTTGTTCCTCGTCTGGCCTACAGTTCATCACTGGGGGTCACAGAGGTTGCTGATACCAGAGTTTGCTCCAAATGAAGCCCCCTCCCCCGCTTCATCATGTGACCCGTGTGGGGTGACTGTCAGTGGACAACAGCCAGAAGCCCCAGGGATGAGGCCTTTTTTTTTTTTTTTTTTTGTACTAAATGAAAACACACTTACATGCACATGCACACATGCACACACACACACACACACACACACACACACACACACACACACACACACACACACACACACACACACACACACACACACACACACACACACACACACACACGAGTCAATACGGAGCAAGTTGAACCCACGGTGGTGTCACATGTTCACCTGCTGCAGTGCAATCTCTCCTACTTCCCCTTTTCCGAGTAGGGCCGGGGTGAGAAGTGTGTCGGCTGTCAGTCACAACAACCCTGCAGACTGTCAGTCTGAGCTCCTACCGCAGAGCCAGCAACTTAGACTTCTGGTTTCGACACCGCACCGGCTTCCTGTGGCGTCTCCGCCCTGCTGTCGGAAGCATCTTTAAGACTCCTGACATAACTCTCCCAAATGCACCGTCTCGCCTCGCTTCTTACTCTTTGCTATCTCTTTATATTTTTTGGTGCTTTATGACCAAATATGGATCTTTTTTTTTTTTTTTGTCTCCAGTATCGGACGTCCAAAACCCGTATTGTGTCAAACTAAACTCCAGACTCTCCCCCTCCTCCCTCACCACTGCAGACCATGTGATTTGGCTCCAGAGTGAAGCCTCTCACTCTCCCTTTCTCCCTATGTCTCTCTTGCACTCACTTAGCCTCTCCCAGAGTTCAACAGTGGAACAAAATGTCCGGCTCTGGAGTGGAAAGCGCCAGTATGTGCTAGCCAGCCAGCTCGATTTTGAGGCTGCCCAGCACCCTGCACTGAACCAAAGGGCCTCTTTGTGCTCTGCCCTCACAAAGATATACCCCGAGCAGCAAAAAAACACCTCCAAAAACAAAACTAACAGCAGTGTCCCAGCCAGGGGGTGGGCTGGAGAGGGGGTGGAGGGGAGGGAGTGGGTAGGGGTGGGGGGGGGGGGGGGGGCTTCCTGCAGCCCTACACGCAGCGTCCAAGTGGAGGAGCTGCCAGAATTGGAGGTTACAAATAAAACCTGGTGAATAAGCTGGAGAAAAACAGAGGAAGGAAGTTTTCCATTTGTGCTAAAAAAGCCCCACGTGGTCGTGGCTTCCCCTTCATTCCTCTTCCTCGCGCACAAAGCCACGAAAGCCCCCGCAAATGCTCGTGTTCGCCCCCCGCCCCTCTCCCCCTCCCCTGAAAGCGTTTTGCAGTCAGCGAACGCTCCATTTGCACCGGGAGGACGTCGTTAATGTGACTTGTTAATGTTGTATGAACCTGTGAAATTCTCCACCAAGACACCGGTTTGGGTCCCAAAGCCGTGAGGAAACTGTCAAGTGGGGTTAAATAAAGATCCTTGACTTTAAAATAATCAGCTGACTATTGTGTCAATGAACCAATTAAACATTTAATCTATACAAAGATAAAAACAAAACGAAACAGTGTTAGTTCCCCAGAGCGAAAGGGAGGAACATCAGACTTTTCGTCTGACTAGCATCCAAAACCCAGAGAAATGATATGAAACAGTGAAATTTTTAGAAACGTGACATTTGACAAAGTGGAACCAGTCAGAGTTTGAGGAACACACACTCAGGTTGAGTCTAGATTACTGGATCAGGTCATTTGTCATCTAAATTGTAATTTTCAAAAGAAAATTCAGGATAAGTGCTTAGACAGCTGATTGGTTGTTGACAGAATTTATCATTTGAGATGTTTGGACTCTTCTCAGGTGTGTATCGGTACAGTTGCATTATAGTCTCACTAAACCAAATAGATATTATGAGAATTATTAGTGTCATGAGTGATTTTTTTTTTTTTTTTTTGGTAGGGCCTGTAGTGAAATTTCTCAATGAGAGCTTTGATATCCATTTTACTAGCTGTTCTTGAAGCAAAGTGTGTGTTACATCTTAGATAATCATAATAATTATTAGGATTTGGTCCCTAAGCCTGAAGTGAAACACAGACTTTGTTTTTTTCTGTGTGTGTGTGTGTGTGGTGAAATTCCTCCGTCACATGAGGTCCTCAGGTAATTGCGCTCCAGAGTAAATGACGTTTAAAGTGGAGACGGCGACAAACGGGGACAGTGTTGTTGAAAGAAATAACAAACTCATGACTATCACCGCCTCTGACAGTCATAAACAGCCAGACGCAGTCTACACGCTGCTACTCTCTCTTAACCCCAGTGTGTGTGTGTGTGTGTGTGTGTGTGTGTGTGTGTGTTTCCTTACAGTAGCACCACTGAACTTTGAGCCTCGTCTTGAGACCTCAGCCGCCGTCTGTGATAGTAAAAACACAGTTGGCAGCCGCACCAATGTTATTTTCTGTCTGATAATGGAGCTATACCCGCTGCGCTGACCTGACTGCTCCACCCTGACTCTCAGCTTTACAGCATCAGAGATATGCCTCACTACCTGCCACACACACACACACACACACACACACACATACACAGCGTGGGCAACCTAATTGTCGACTGCTGGGCGTGTTGTACAAAGTCCCTTTCACAGTGTTAATTTGGCTCAACTTGAAGTTCAGCGACTCACGCTCCATTACAGAAATAGCACTGAGGTCCAAGAGAGGACGGCTTGAAATGTGTTATATGGTGTGTGTGTGTGTGTGTTTGTGTGTGTATATGTTTGCGTGTGTGGACACAGCCATCACCAGCAGCAGCAGCAGCAGCTACCACGGAAATTTCTATTTCAGTCTATTAGTCTGAAGGGGAGCCGCAGACAGTCAGACACCTCTGTGGCGTAGAGCGAGAGGGAGGGGAAAAGCGATAATGGATTTACTTCAGTGTGTGTTTCAAGGTGCCAGACAGTCTCTCTCTCTCTCTTTCTCTCTCTCTTCCCCTCCCTCCCTCCCTCCCTCCCTCCCTCTCTCTCTCTCTCTTTCTCTCTTAAAGTGGGCTAAGCAGTAGCTGGAGCATCAAGGCAGTCTTGTATGAAAAAACTACTCTCCCTCTTCCTTTTATGCTTGAAAAGAGCTGCAGCATTAAGTGAGAGAGGCATCAGAATAGTGTGTGTGTGTGTGTGTGTGTGTGTCAGTGTGAGTCTAATGCACCGCCTCCACACAGCACAGCAGAGCAGAGCAGAGCACAGCGCTCTGGCCCTACATTATCCCAAATGCTGCTGCTGTGATTGGAGCGGTAATGTGGTTGCTAAGCAAATGCAGTCTTCCTGGACTAAATCGGAACGGGCAAAGACTGCTTCCTGGCTGGCTGGCTGGTGGGCTGGGCTTTGGGTGCTGCTGCTGCTGCTGCTGCTGCTGCTGTGTGCTAACATGACTCACACACACACACACACACAGACTCGCACACACGCACATGGTGAAGTTGTAGCACCAGACAAACCTCAGAAAGTAGCTCTATATGAATTATGTTATGCATGTTTTAGCATCCTCATTCAAAAATACCATCGACACACTCATTTTCTCAAAGCAGCAGCAGTGAGATGAAGGCTGAGAAACAAGTTTTTTTTTTTCATCTCTGGAGCGAGAAGGTCATGACCAACAAACCAGAGAGCGGTGGTCGACCGCAACAAAAGGTTTGAGATGATTCAGCGACGGCAGCTGCTGCTGGTAACCTCGCTGCAGCTGGACGCCGCCGCCCAAAAAAAGGCAGCGATGCTAAGAATAATGCGTTTCATACAGATCTGTAGTTGATCATTTTCTTGCAAATGAGAAGTTGAAACTAAACACATCCTTTATCAATTCACTTCAATCACTTTTTTTTGGTTTTTGTTTAGCTCGGTTGATATGGTTATATTTGGTCTGGTAGGACCAGGAGGTCAGGGTGGCCAATGTCAGCTCATGCTCATCAGTAGGAGACGTGTTTATTTTGTATTTATTCTGTGGCCTAAATGATTATTATTGGCTGCTTTTCCTTAAAGGGATAGTTCAACATTTTGGCATTTCCTTAAAGGGATAGTTCAACATTTTGGCATTACCTTTAATTGTCGGCGCAAGCTATATTTAGAACGGCGGAGCAGAGCCACAAGCTGCTCAGAGCTACACTACGGAGGCTAATGGGATTTCTTGGTTTCCCTCATGAAACTCATCAAATACACAATCCAACAACTCTGTAACCTGCACATTGACCACGCTATGAGATAATAACAGAACGTTACGAGACAGAGTTGTTTTAGAGGGAAATTATTAATTAATGCGAAACCGCTGATGCACATTCCCGTCGGGGGCAGTTTTTCGGCAAGCGGTCTGCATTTTCCTCAAAAACAACTCCGTCTCGTAACATCCCGTTATTATCTCATAGCGTGGTGAATGTGCAGGTCACAACTAGCTTTTGGAGTTGTTGGATTGTGTATTTGATGAGTTTGATGAGGGAAACCAAGAAATCCCATTAGCCTCCGTAGCGTAGCTCTGAGCAGCTCTGCTCTGAGCAGCTCTGCTCTGCTCCGCCGTTCTAAAAATAGCTTGCACCGACAATTAAAGGTAACAAACCTCCTGCTAAGACTATAGTGATGCAATGGGCCAGTTTGCCAAAAATGTTGAACTATCCCTTTAAGCCCATTAATCTGCCTGATTATCTATTAGCAGCGTGGAAAGAAAACAAATGCTGCTAATGCCACATTTCAGCTTCTGTTCAACCACATGAACGTGGTTGAAAGGCAGATCATGTGATGCTGATGAGTTGAGACGGAGCCGCTGTACCTGCTCTCCAGTTTTCGATCAGTCGCCGGCTCATGTTTCCGTTAAGGCGATATGGCAGCTCGGGGTCAACTGTCAAAGAGTGAGATGGAGGTGCAAGGTGGTGGTGGGAGGGGAGGGGAGGCTGGCGGCGGGGGGGCAGTGTCTGAAGACGGCTTTAATTAAAGCAGCAGGTTAGCGGTCAACACGACACACTCTTGTCAGGAGAGTGGAGAGCGATGGGGGCCAGTAATTAGCCTGTGCAGAGGTGAAGAGGTGGTAATGTGGAGGGCCCAGAGGTGTGTGCAGGGATCCACTTTCAAACATGTTTGGGGGGGTTGTACTACTGTCTATCTATATATGTGTACGAGTGTGTGTGTGAGAGAGCAGGGTGTCATCTACTTTTAGCTTCACACACACAGTGTCACATTTCCTCACCTTGCGTCTGAGCTGCTGCTCGGTGCGAGTGTGTCTGTAACACATTGACCAGACTATGTGTGTGTGTGTGTGTGTGTGTGTGTGTGTGTGTGTGTGTGTGAGGAAGCCGGAGTAAACACCTCAGACACAATCAGCCACTTCACATTTCATCTGTTTATTCAGTTCAGATGCAGCAGAGACATCCAGGAAACAGACTGCTTGTGTCGGTGTTACAGGTTCACGTAAAGAATAATACCATAATAATAACGAGGTGATTTTTGTTGGGACTTGTACGTGTCCCGTTACATCTGGAGAAAATTATTAGTAGGCAACACAATGCTTCATTTATACAACAGTGTGAAATATTTTACTGTAAAAAAAAAGAAGAAAAAACTGCAGCTGCTGTAATTTGGATGTTGCCATATTTTGATTTTGATCATACTTCAAATAATAAGAAACAACAGAAGCTGTGCAGCAGTTTGTCATGTCATGGCAATGTCAAATTTTTTTCGTTTATTCCCAGATGATAATTAGTGCTGTCAATTGATAGACACAGTTTATTCGGATTAATCATACATAGATATTTTTCAAGTGTTAAATAAATTAGATTTCCTCAAAGTCTTAGATGTACTCCGTTGGTAGCTCTTTCCACCTTGACTTCGTGTTTGCCATTCAGAGGATATTTTTCATTTTCAAATGGGAGTGGTGACTGAGCAGAGACAGTTTAACCTTAGACTGAAAGATGATTCATTTCTGGCAACTGATTCAAACTATGGGTCAGACCAAAGGACAAAATCACAGAATGTGCATTAACCACGGAAAATAGTGGCAGCAAAATGAATCAGCATTAATGCTTTATCGTCGCGTTAACCTCATTATATTCACCTCAGTACATTTAACCTTTTTCTATTGACACTTTATAAAAGTTAATTCTAATGCACGTGTTGGTCTGTGCTTTAGAACGACTGGTCTCTTGTCAGTGGATCTAATAGACAGCGGAGGACGTGTTAGTGGGACGTTGGTGCTGCAGCTTTAACAGGTTCTCCACAGAACCACAGAATGTAGAACAACCCTGCAGTGATCTCAGCAGTGTGGAACCCTTTTTGTTGAGAGTGTGTGTGTGCGCGGGAGGCCTCATGTGGGCCTGACCTGATTCCAGCCAAGCATCGCGTGCCTGACCAGAGCGTCTCTCTGTTCTCTTTCTCTCTTTCTCTTTCCCATCCATCCATCCATCCAGCCATCCAACCATCCGTCCATCCATCCCTCCCTCTCTCGTTTGCTTGCTCCTCACCCCCTCTCTTTCTCTCTTATCCATTCTTCTCTTGCTCTCTTTTTCTCTCTCCTTTTCCCCCGCATTACAGTGTGCCTCACTGCCCATCCTGCACGGTCCACTTGAACACACTCTTTCCTGTGTGCACACACACACACACACACACACACACATACACACACATACACACAGTGTCCCACAGGCTCCCAGCATGCTTACCTCAGTAGAACTGAACTGAACAATTTCACAGCGGCTTTACGGCAGACAAAATGAGAGTGGCGCTGTCTGCCCCCGCCATGCTCACTGGGAAGGGGATGAAAATTTACATATCTGGGTTAAAGTTTAGGATTAAATGGGAAATCGTCTTTTTTTTTTTCATTTAAGACATTAAAACCTCAACGTTATTGCATCTGTTCCTTTAAAAAGTAATGATGCTAATGCACGCCAGATGCTAACCTGATAAAATATGTTTCCTGTGACTTGTATTGCTTGATGCATCACCATCACCATCACCATCATCATCATCACCATCATCATCATCTTCGTTGGGGCCGGGTGTAACACACCAGCCTGCTGTTGGCGTGGTGCCAGCGTGGAGCAGAGGGCGTGAATCGTTTGCCACAATTTATGTTTGACTGGGCAGGTGGAAAGATGGAAATCGTGCATGTGTGTGTGTGTGTGTGTGTGCTATCCTAGAGCGGCAGTAGATTTTCAGTGCACTGACAGACACACTAACACTCACTCACACACACACCGAGATGGAGGGGCATGATAATGAAACCTGGAGATGTAAACGATGCCGTTGTTCACTTTGACACAAAGTTTCTAGAACGGTAGACTGCAACCCCCACCCTGCTGCCTTACACACACACACACACACACACACACACACACACACACACACACACACACACACACACACACACACACACAGTCTTCTCTTCCTTAGCCCACAGTTTCATTTTCTGCGCACATGCTGATAATGTAACTTGAGAAAAAAAAAACAAAGATGTGCACTCTTTCAACAAAGTTTCATGTCTTTGCAAGCGTTTTAAAATAAACACCGGCATTGTCCTTTATCAGCGATTTTTTTTCCAAGCTTGCCCCTATACTCATTACTCACTGCACAGGGTCACAGGTACACCCCCCTCCCACCCCCACACACCCCATCTTTCAGAGGTCCTGTTGTTGCGAGGGATGATCCAAGGCCCTGTCATCCCCAATTAACCAGATGTGGGTCTCGGCCCCTCTCCCTCCCACTAATCCCTCCTTTCTCTCCCTCTCTTTCCTCTCCATTCTTCTGCTCTGGACACAAAAAAGCTAGAGGGCCGAGCAATGCAATTGTGTATGAGTCTTATGTAACGGTTATTAAGGCATATGTATGCATGCTATACAGTCCCGCTGGGTTTCTTTTAGTCAACGCCTCATTTTACTCACTCAGGTGCACAGCACAAAGAGACTCATTAGAGGGGTGTTTTTGTCACTCCATTAATAACCTCAATATTGTAAAAAAAAAAAAAAAAAGAGAGAGAAAATATCTTGTTTAAGGTTGTTTCATGCAAATTCAAACACTGGTGGCATCAACGGCCCCTTTAAGTGGAAGTCCAAATGTTGCTGTAAGAAAACAAAACAATCTAATGAATTGGCAGCAGTTGCAACAAAATCCCAGATCCCTTAAAGGTCCCATACTGTACAAAGTGAGATTTCCAAGTCTCAGTTCAGTATAAATCAGGTGTAAATTCTATATTAAAAGTTGCGTTTCAGATAAATGCACACAGCCTGTATTCAGAAACTGAGCCCTAAACAAATCGTCAGGACTCCTGTAACGTTATGATGTCATAATAAAACGCTGTCAGTCCTCCTTTGCCTCTGTCAAAGCTCGGTCCTGCTGGATCTGCTTTATTTTTATTCGATCACTCAGAGAGCAATCAGCCAATCAGAAGAGGAGACTGATGGTTTTTGTGGCTTTTTGGAGGCGACGATCTGAAAGTGTCTTGGCCGTTGCATTAGCAGACGTTCCAACTTCTCTATCGACTTTTCATTGAAATTATGGTCGCGCTGCCTTGTTCGTTTGAAGCCCCCTCATCTCCTCCATCCCCTCTCCGGTTCTCTTCGGAGTCGGAGGCAGCTTACAGGGAGTCTGGTATCATTTCCGGATTCATCTTAACTCTCCAGAGGAGAAAAGAGACAGAAGGTCAGCAGTCTCAAAAATAGAGCAGAGCCTGCTCTCTCTCCTCTGGGTACGCCCTGTAGGAGCTCAGAATAGTCATCTGGTGCTGTCTGCAACGGAAACAACACCTGACGAGCTCCTAACATCATCTTTTCACATCTCTACCGTTTCCATTATGACTGGGAGGTTCATTGTGAACCCTCACTGATGCACTTTCTGTGGGAGGCCCATCACACATACCGGGGTACCTGCTTGTATCGACTGACCTACTTCTTCGCAGCACATTGTGCTTGCATTAGATGTGTAAATTTGGTGGGCTGCACCTCTATGTGGTTCTTTGCAGCTGCCTTGTGAGAGGCTGGCCCGTGTCGGACAGGGGGGAGAGAGGACAAGCTGCCACCGCTGCTGCGTCTTTAAAAATTCCCTCCAAGCTGCTTTTCAGATTACCAGCACTGCAAACTAGGTAATCGCTCCTCAGCACGAAAGGGCTTATATACCAACTGCAAAGTACGCACAATTCATTTCCAAGCGCCACCTCACCCTGCTTGCTACTTTAATCGGATTCTTGTTTTTGCTGTTTTGTTCTCACTATTGTGTGAGTGGGTGCTGTTGTTTACCACTCCTTCTTGTTTGAATGCACAGCACTTGTGCTTATGGCCGGTGCTTTTGACTGTGGGGCTGTGTGGTAGGCTGTGTGTGTGTGTGTTTGCGTGACTGATCATTTCAAGCCTTCTCACCTTTTTCTTGGTGGCAGGTGGCGTCAGTCTGGTGTTACAGTCTTGAGTATAAACCAGAGATACATGACGAAGGGAAACATGCAAAGAGATTAGAATCAGTTGTAATATGGTGCAGTTTTGGCCATAATAAAACCTTTTTATGATATTATTATTTAGATCACATAGCAACTGAGATTATCGCTAATAAAATGGCAGAAGCAATGGCTAAATTTTATAATTTTCCTATGTTTTACACCTCTGCCCTTTGGCTTCTCTGTGGAGCTGTAGTAACAACAGGTCAGTGGAAGAACCTAGACCTGTTTTATAATCAAAAAAGACATGGAAATCTCCCTGTGTACAATATGCAAGAGGTAAAAATTATGACCAAATGCTTAGTAACAACTAAAAAACAATAAACAACCATATCAAATCAATTCCAGATCAGGTGCAGACCACTTATAATTATATTATTTTTCTGCTTCTTTGGTGTTTTCTTTCCCCTATTCATAGCAACCATGGAAACGTAGTGATGATAGTGCTGGTGGTGGTGGTGGCAAACCACCAAACAGGGGAGAGCTGCACCAGAGATCAACGCAAGGGGGTTTGTCTTGGCTCTGGTAACTGGTGCAGCGATGGAAAGAGTTAGCCAGTGAATGGCGGGGAGGCAGGCAACACATCGTCCTTCCAGAGCCAAGACAAGTTCGTCAACATCCCCCCCTGCAATGTTTTGCAAGAGGGAGGAGTGCGAAATAACTGTGATCTGAGGTTCCACATGCAGAGCCAGTTCCTGCTTCTTAAACTAGTAACTTTCTTGCTAAATCAAGAAGATAATTGTCCTTTTATTATTAAAATCCCACTAAGTGCAATCAGCGCCTCCCGTCAAGGATTGGATGGAACAATTGAGGCAGAGCCATCAGACGCTCTCTAAGAGCGGTACTGTAGTTGAAACCAAGGGAAGAATCTACCTGGAATAGTGTCGGGGATTACGTTGCAATCAATATGGTTAGAATCTAATGTCCGGTTGTCTTAAAGCTGCAGCAGCAGCAGCAGCAGCAGCAGCAGCAGCAGAAGCAGCAACTTAGTATGTTTTTAAAAAAGCCCTGGAAAAAGTGAGTTATTGTAGAGTTCTGGCAGATAAGTTGTGTGTTCTGGTGACAACACCCCCTTCCTCCAATGTTCCTTTCTCAGCTCATATGCTTCCCATCAAGCAGAATGGTCTACATGACGTCAGTGTGTGTGTGTGTGTGTGTGTGTGTGTGTGGATGCATGGGGAATTGCAGGGAAACCAGTTCTGCTTTCCAGATGTGAGAAGAAAGGAGGGAAATGGGGAGAACATAGCGGACAAAGGAGTGTGTGACGACGAAAACCGGACTAGCAGCGACGTAAAGGGTCGCGCTGATCTCAGTTCGAGTCTGTCATGTGGTCGGTGATGCTCGTCGGGGACGAGGTGGATTCCCTATCACCTTTTCTGATGCTAAACCATCTGCTTGCAGATGATATATTACCCAACAGCAAGGCCTGACACCATCCTCAAACCACAGTTTCCTCATTTGCTCGCACTGCAAAGGAATCCATTTGCTAAACACTACTATTGTTTTGTTTTTCCTCTGCGTACCCTTGGCCTTGAATATTCTGGCCTCCACACCTCCTCCTCTACAACAAACTCCGTTCTCAGAAGCCACAACAGCTTCTTTCTAAGGTCCTCAGTCGCCCGTACCCGAGTGGGCTGAACCTCTGGCTGCCCTGGACGCAACCCAAACTCTCTGTCTGCCTGTTATTCAACCTGACCCCTTCCTGACCTCTGCGTGGCCTCGGTCCTTTGGCCGTTAAAGCCCAGAGACATAAAGACGGGGCTGTGACTTCTGGTCATTAAAGGACATTTGGCGCAATTAAGCCCTCAAGTGTCCCTCCCTTGATTACTTCTCAAGATAGTGTTTGTAGAGGCTGCATTCTAAAGGCCAGACGTGGTCGCCCCCCCTGCCCCCAACACCACCCCCTTTCTTCTTCTTTTCTATTTTTACAGTGGTCCAGACCGTAAAGTCAGTCAAGAGGTGGCATTGGCTGCTCCGTAGGGAGGTCATGAAGGGTCGCGAACCTTCTGTGACACCTAGAAATGAGCCCTCTGAGGCCAGACTGTCGAATACACGTCTTTATCAATTGGTGTGATTAGGGCTCCTAATAAGGAACAAGCCCAACTGTGAAGCCCCTCAAGAACCCCGCTACAAGGCTTCACAAGTGACTGGATTCTGCAGGATGAACGTCCTCTCTGTACAAATTCAGATCTGGACGATGCAAAAACTTGGCAACCCGTCCACAGGACCAGTTTCCAAGGTTACTGTGACGCTTCTTATGATAAGAAGAGCAGCCACCAAGGTCTTTGCACTAGGTTTTTACCCTCAGAAGTGAACACTGTGGACCGGAAATCAAATGGGGCAGTAGGGGGTGGGGGCAAAGTGTAAACAACAAGCTGTGCTTCCTCAGGTGACTCGACTGGAGTGACGTGTCTCTGTGGTTGGAGCCTTGTTGTCTTAGACTTTACGTTTATATGGCTCCAGGGTCAACTGGTCACTGTTTTACAGGGGTGGAGGCGAGTTCACAGGCAGCCCAGGCCCCTCTCATGCCATCTGGCAGCCATAAAGACAGTCCAGTAAGCCTGACTTTTGCACTGCTTAATGGGGCTCTCTCTGGGGGTGAGCTTAGGTGGAAGAGGGGGCGTAGGGCTTCTGTTTTGCCCCTCGCTCCCCACCTTTCAGTCAAGGACTGTAGCTTATTTTCACCTCAGAACAGGATAAGGTCAGATGTTAGCCTTTGACACATGTTTGATTTGTTTCACCTTGCAGTTTGTAGACCATTCCTTTTCTTTGTGTACGCTTGGGGGGGAAGGCTTTGCAGCAAGAAGTGCTAACTGTTGGCACTAAGAGCTGCAACAATTGTCAGCGGGTTGTCAAGCGCAACTGACCTAAGCATCTTCACAGTGGTAGTAACCTGCCAAATGTCCTGCCCTTCTTCATGACTTATTGATTTCTCGCAGCAGAGTGCACGCTGAAGGTTACATGGAGGGTGTTGCTGCAATATCCAATACACATCCAGTTTCTCTTTTTTTTACCCTGGGCAATGTCAGCGGACGAGCGCGAGGAGCTGCCGCATGGGAAAGAAGCAGGCGCTCTCTTGCATCTTCTTCTGATTCTCTGACACTTCCTAAGCCTTCCACACTGGTCTCAGTGGCCTCACAGACATGTCAGATAAGAGAGTGAGAAAGGAAACATGTGAGCATTCTCAGCACCACCAGAACTAGACAAGGCAGGAATAACAGCCGGGACAGTGGAAAGGTCACAGATAATTGAAATGGTTCCCCAATCCGACATGTATTCTTAACCTCAAACACCAAGGGAATCTTTGCTGAAGTAGTGCCTGAGGAAAATACTGCCGGAATGCCTCATTCAGAGCATTTAAGATCTGCGCATTAAAAAAAAAAAAAAAAGTATGTGCAATAAATTAGTCTGCAGGGTTCTTCGAATACAATTTTCCTGCAACTGGAATTCAAAATTCCTCCAAGCAGAACAAATTTGACTAGTCAGAATTGATAAGACGCCTACAGAGGAGCTGACTGTAGTTAGCGGCCTGTTAAAGAGGGAGGCCCCGGGAGGAGAAAAGCTTGAGGACAGTGCTTTTGTCCCAATTACACCTAATCCCTTTAGTCGCAGAGAAAGTGGGGACCCCCTGCTAGCCTGCTCTGAGCACACAGAGTGAGCTATGTGGAGAGGAGAACCAAGTAAATGAGGGGCAGGCAAAACCTCAGCACCCCCCCAGGAGAAGGGAAAGTCAAGAATTATCATCTGTCTTTTGTCTCTGCGATTCATCTGCCTTTTCAGATGAAAACTTGCCACTTCTCAGCCGGGGCTTGAAATATGTTAAGCAGAGAGACATTAGCCAGACCAATCCTGTTATGAGCATCAAGCGCTGGGGAAGTGAGTTGGGGCTACAGGAGGGAGAAGGAGGGAGGGGGGGCTGCAATCTTCTTAAGTGATTAATCAGCATGTGAAAGTGAGACCTACTGAGGGATTTCTCCATTCCAAAATTAACTACCTTCATTGTGCTATTGTTTTTTCCCCCTCTACGCACATATTTACATCAAACTGTAAAAGAAAAACATTTCACGTTTCGTCTGGACGTGAAACAGGTTTTAGTTTTAGTCAGTTGTATTTCATATTTTTCACTTCCCATATTGAATAAAAAGAGATTTCCATTTTTCATTATAATAAAGCAGGTCTAGATTCTAATATAATAAAATCTAAGTATAAAATCAAAGCCCCAGCCCACAGATGAATGCACAGCCCGTATTCAGATAGTGAGCCTTAAAACCAGCCGTCAGGACTTCAGTCACTTTATGATGTCACAGCTAAGCAATCCCCTCCCACCTGGACCCGCCATCCAACTGTGCAGGATTTTCAAGGACTTGAAGTCTGCCAGAAGTTCAGAGAGAAGCCAGAGTTAGGAGATGTAAAACTATATCAAAAGGGTATTTGTTATTTAACAGCACATATCGTGTCATATCATATCGAATATCAGACCTTTAAAAAAAAAACACTGAAAAACAATAACAAAACAAAAAAAAAACAGCACTGACGACGGTGACTTAAATCATTATTAGCATGGGGAGAGTGGTTTGTCAACTGGCATCATTATGCAAACTGTGGGGTTGCAGGAGTAGGCAATTAGCAGGGCCCGGGTGTGAAAAACAAACACATTTGGTGAAGTTTCACCCTTATTACCTCATTAGGTTGGTGCAATGAAGACGTTTTTTTTTTTTTTTCCTTTGCCCACAGGCCTGTGGCTACAGAGAGAGTAATGTCAGCGGGGGCTGTGTGAGACAGAAACCCAGAGCGGAAGAATATAGAGAAGTAGAATGGGGCAGATTGTGCTGAGGGTCAGAGAGGAGATACAGTCATGGTAGATTTAGTCGTGTGTGTGTGTGTGTGTGTGTTGTGGTTTGGATGTTCGTAGCCGGTCTGTGTGTGGGAGCCTGTGCTCTTTGTGCATGATTAATCACTGGTGCTCACAAGAGTGGGTATCTGCATGTGTGGGTATGCGTAGGGATGGACGGGGATCTTTCTGCTGTGATTTGATCTACCTGGCCATTATAATAAGGTAGTCACATTAAAAGATTGACAGAAGGCAACTTGAAGCTTCCACACACGCACACACCAACACTTCCAGAGTTGGGGGTCCCCCCCATTGTCCCTACACCCCGACCCCACCCCGTACCCCTTACTGCCTTGCCTTTTTATAGGAAGAGATGGGGCAGCGGGGTCTTTTTTATGAGCTGCTGTTCGCAAAGCAATTACTGTGCTTTAATGAGGCTGTCTGGAATTTCACAGGCCCCCTCTGCTGTGTCATTTAAGCCAAGTGCAGGAAAAATATAAAACCACCACTGAGAGAGGAAACCGCCTAACTGGAGATGGAAGGATGAAAAGGAAGGGGAGAAAAATAAAAAGGGAAAAAGATCACCTTCCACAGTGGTGTTTGTGCACTGATTAGCAGAAACTAAAATAAACTGTCCGTAGCAGAGTGATGAACGATGTTTCAGTTGCTTCATACGAGAAGATCAGATATATTTTTCATGTCATGGCTGCCCTGAACGGGGCCCCAGACCTGAAGAGGTGATGTTGAACAACGACTGTGAAGACGATCTGACTAACGTGTCTCTCTTCTCTTCTCCTTTCCATGGCTCCGTGCTGCTGTTCCCCGCCGCTGCTCTTCATCTACAGGTGAGTGTCGCTGTCTGTAGCTCTTCACATTCTCCCACTCTCTCTCATTTCACTCACAACACTGTGTCAGATGTAGCAGCCGCTGTTCACTCTCACCTCCGTAACACACTCTCTCCCTCGCACATGCCTTTCACACGACGATAGCTTTACACCGCGGGGCCGCAGTAAAACACAACGCCGTCTGTCCACGTTCGTCATGTTACATGTGCTGCATAATTGTGATTTTATGGTGGCAGCAGCAGCAGCAGCAGCTCCACTCACCTACATGCAGCCTCGCTTTGTAAAGTGAGATTTCATCTGGTAGTTTTTTTTTTTAAAGAGGGAGGAACTGCAACATTGGTGGGGGGGGGCGGGGGGGGGTGCGGTAGTGAAACCCCCAGCGTAGACCAACATGGGTTTAACCAAAATGGCCGCCTACCACAGGGCCTCTGTGAGATGGAGCAGGGTGTAACCACATGTTTCTGCTATCTTCCACGTAGCAGCGGTGCACGCTGTGACCTACTAACTGTTAACTGTGTGCACACAACAAGGCTTTGCTTTGTTCAACCCCATATCTCAGACTTTTTTCTTTTTTTTTTCTCTCTCTCTTCTGTGCCCGCCACCGTCGCTCAGTGAAGTATCAACCTGCTCCACGGAGCTCCTCAAAGCCACAGACCTCTGCAGGGTTGCCAGCTCTGCCAATTGTTACGTAACCGCTTTTGTAATTTCATGCTTTGCCTTCCTTCTATTTTAGCTTCCAATGACCATCTCTTTTAAAGGAAAAACAAAAAAAAAAAAAGTTGAGGGTTTAAGGTTGACTCTCGGCCTTTGGAAACATTGGTTTTGTCTTCGTCTTCGCTGTGTAACAGATGGAGTTTGTCCTGTTCGCATTTGCTGAAAAGGCTTCACATGTTTCAGGACGCACATTTGTCCTGCATTAAAATCATTGCGAGACGCTGCCGTGGTGGGAACGTTGTTGTTTGCTGTCGGTTGTGCAGGAGACGCAGCCAAACACCTCCAGGGGGAAGCGCAGGTAGATGTGTGTGTGTGTGTGTGTGTGTGTGTGTGTGTGTGTGTGTGTGTGTGTGTGTGTGTGTGTTGTCCAAGTGAATGAAGCCAGTGCAACGCCCTGCTGGATGATGTCATGTTGCGTTGCTGCTAAAAGTCAAACCAGGTTCAACTTCAGGCCAAGTGACGCAACGGTGCAGAGTTTCAAAGGCTGAGCGCCGCTTTCTCGTGACGAGGAAGACTGTGGATGATGTGGATGATGATGATGATGATGATGATGATGATGGTGATGATGATGATGATGGTGATGATGGTGATGATGATGATGATGCGCTGGTTCCTTCTGTAAATGGATCTGATTAGTCACTCGACTTCCAGAGAACGCGTCTGCTCGCGGTCAGAGGTCAGGGTCTGGGTCTGCGGCTCTTCAGATTCCAAATAAACATGATGAGCAAAGCCACCAGACACCTTCGTACTCCACTTCCACTGCATGTGTGTGTGTGTGTGTGTGTGTTTGGAGGATCGCGAGGGCTATCCCAGGACAGGGGTGAGAGGTCATTGTCTTTTGCCGCGGATCAGAGGGGAAAGAGAGATTAGACGCTGATGAGAAATAAGACGAAGCCGAGTGGCAGTTGGAGCCGTGATTTAGCTCTACCCTCTTTCTAAATGAGTTTTGATTGTTATTGGAAAACTTTGACAGATGATGATGTTTAATAAGCGGACCAGAGCTTTAACAATAACAAATAGCACCACAGACACATTAGTAGGAGGACACGGCTGCTGAGGTCAGCTTAACCAAAGACTGAAGAGAAAGAAATGATGGTTAATGATAGCGCTGGGTGTTGGAGGTTGGCAGGGTGTACAGTTAGTATCGATGCAGACACTTGTAGAGTAAACAGAACCGCAAGTCTCCATCCATCACACTCGGGTCTTGAATGCCCCACAGAGAGCCACGACATGAAGTGATCATGTGACTCACATGACCAGCTGCAGGCAAACTGGTGTCGACAAGTTCAAACCACACGCTCCAAACCACTTTGTTTTGACTTGAAAGTAACCCATTCAGGTTGCAGCGTTAAAGATATTTATTGGATAGAAACCCAATAAATATTAGTAAGTCATATTTATCAAGTTATTATCAAAATCCTCGGAGCCTCCACCAGACAGCGGGCGTCTGGGTCGGTGATGTTACTACGTCCCGGCGCAGACTCGTCGGGAGCAGAGAGAGGAAGAAGAAGAGGAGGGAAACCGTGTGCGTGCGCGGCAGACGTGTGCGTGCGTGTGTGGCGGGCGGCACGCCCTTGCAGGTTTCTCTATCACTCAGCTTCCATTAATTTTTAATTGCTTCCTCCGCCTGGCACACAGCTCCACTTTTCACTCAGCGAGCAGAAAGAGGGAGGAAGGACTCCTCGGCAGAGGAGAGGGGAAGGAGAGATGGAGAAGGGGGGGAGGAGGGAGGAGGGGAGACAGAGTGAGAGGGGAGGAGAGGACAAGAGAGGAAATGGTGGAGAAAACTGCTTCCGTGAGCCAGATCTGGCTCCACCAGAACCTCAGAGCCTCGTTTTCACTTAACCTGCTTCCTCCTGCGTTTCCTTCCTTCTTTACTTCTTCCCTCCCTCCTCTCCTCCTTCTTTATTCATCCATCCCTGAGCCTTTCCTCTCAGCCACTGTACCCCAGCCCCGCAATCTCCTTCATCACTGTTGGTGAATAAATGAAAAGCAGAGGAAGCCCAAAGCCTTTGATGGGAGAAACAGTGGAGTTTCAGCACGCTCGACACTTCCACTGTCTCCCTCTCCATCAGCCCCCCCCCCCCCCCACCCTTTCAGCCTTCCCCTCCCTCCCTCTCTAAATTAAACATCAAAGGGAGAGCCCTCCACTAGGTGCTCTCGCTCGCCCGCACCGCCAGCGATGCCACGGCCTCTTCTTTTCCTTTTTTTTCCCTTCCTTGTTTGAAAGTCGCGGAACGTATTTCACACCCAATCTAACCCTCTTCTGCTGCTTCTGCTGCTGCTGCCTACTCCTACTGGAGAGCTCTCTTGAGTTTTCAAGTGTATGAGTGGGGGTGGGAGGGGATGGGTGGTGGTGGTGGTGGTGCTGAGGCTTGGAGGTACAAAGACCTGAGGAGAGAGATAGAGAGAGAGAGAGGGAGCATGTGAGGGATCTAATGAAAGCGTGGATTGTGGATTGATCACTTGTGCCGGTGGTTAAAAGTGGTCAGTATCTTCCCGACACACTTATCTGACTTTGGTTTATTTCATTAATAGGCTGAACTGACCCTTTAAAGCCCCGGGACTCTAAAAAAAAAGAAGAGGTGAAACATTTGGATGCAGTTCACTGTGAGGGACAGAATAATGAAGTGGTGCAGGTTAACAAGAGCAGCATCGATCAGGTTGATAAAATATCTGTTTCCTATTGTGCATTCACAGATGATATTGGAGCTTTAATTAAAGCCTGTTTATTGGCAGTGAATATCTGGAGGACACACACACACACACACCCCTGTTTCTAGTTTGCGGGATGTACTAATTAAACTGGCGAGAGAGGGAGGAAGAGGAGTTGTGCAGCTCAGAGAGAGAGAGGGAGAGGGAGAGAATTAGGCCCCGTCCAGACGAATTCGTTTTTTTTGAATCCGGATAAATACTTTATCGGATTGGCCTCGCGTCCACACGGATTCGGCGTTTTCAGGGGGTGAAAACGGTATTTTTTGAAAACGGGTCCCAGAGTGGGAAAATTTGAAAACGCCGCCCCAGCGCATCCGTCTGGACGGCCAATACGGACTTTTTCAGAAACGATGATGTCATGATGCCCCCCGCCGCTCTACCTGTAACCTGAGACACACACACACACACACTGACACACACCGCTGCAGCAGCTGCTGCACACTGACAGTCTATGCACGTAACAACAACAACGGCCGACTAACGTCGCGTCGCTCAGACGCTGCGGCTGAATCACGGCTGTTTAATCATCACTGATCATCATATTTACTCTGACACGACTCCCTGTCAACATTTAATCCATGTTTGAGTTTGAATACAGCGGGGAACTTCTTCTTCTATTGAATTACAGCGGGGACCCCGTCTTCTTCAGCTGTCTTAAGTGTTTATGTGTGGCAGGCAGCGCTGCAGCGACACACACACTCCACACACACGCCTGCAGTATGCAGGTACTACAGCGTTTTGGGTCGTTTTCACTGGATCAGTGTGGACGCAGATATTTTTGAAAACGATGCCGTGTTTACGGAGATTTTTTTCAAAACGATTAAGAAAAAGATCGGATTCAGTGAAGCCGCGTTTTCGTGTGGATGGGGCCTTAGTGCAGCAGAGAGAGGGAGGGAGGGAGGGAGGGAGGGAGGAGGATGGAACAGCTGCAGTCTGGGCCTACAGCCTCCTGGCTAGACTGCTAAAAGTTATTATTGAGCTCCGGACCAGACTCCCTCCAACATCCATCCATCCATCCATGCTGCTTTTCAACTTAACATTTGATCTGATAAGGACATAGCAACAGTTTGACTGTTATTTCCTCTGAGGTCCACCTGGTTCCTCATATCCAAGACCCCGGTCCCTGACAGATTTCACACAGATTTCAGTGTATCAGTGTCAGCCTCAGATCCAGGCTGTTTGATTTGAAAGTTCATTTACATTGAGCCTGTGGGGGGTTTTCTGTGATTTTCTTTCAGATCAGGGCAAAAATGTGAAATTGTAAAGACTGATTTTAGGGTTTTCAACCACCGGGTACCAAACCCAGTCTCCACTGCCCCCCCCCCTCCCCAAATAAACCCCGACTTCCACCTGCAAGTATCAGGCTTTTGTAAGCAAAGGAAAAAGGGACACTTGTCATTTGTGCCTGGGTCAGATGACTCCGCAGTAGACTGGTGTGCACATCTGGAACCTGCACAGCACAATGCTGTTAAACCAGAGACAGACAGCCACCACGCTGAAAGACAGAGCTGCAGCCTTGAAATAAAATTTCAAAATCACACCATCACTGCTCACATGGAGTCTCTGACACATCCAGGAGCTCCATCGCTGGGGTAACAGCCCGTCTCTCCCTCTCTGCTCTGTAACCACATGTGATGACATTGCTCCTCACAGTTGTGCATGTCTACTCCGACTAGAGAGACAAACTCGTCTGACGGCGTTAAAAGTGTTTATCGCCTTTTTTTTTTTGTTAGTGGATGTACCCACATCCCAAAACCTAGAAAATCCATTTGCATCTCTAAAGCACATGGGAAATAGAAGAAACTCGAGTTTACTGTGCCCACAGTGGCTGCTGTGCTGCAAACATCACATACATGTCAGTGTCTGTGATCCAAATGTTGTCTGGAGATTTATTTTTCAGTTTGAGAGAAAACTAAACCAAAGATGTAAATTTAGTTTTGACGATTCCCACATTAAAAAGATGCTAAAAACTGCTGCAGAATATCCACCACCTACAGGTTCAGTCCCAAAATAAGAGTCAGCTCCAGCTTTCAGAGAGTTACTAGAGGAGAGGTGGAGTGGAGAGGATGAAAGAAAGACGAGGGGAGGGCAGGAGGAGGAGGAGGGGGAGAGACTGCTGGCTGGTTGCCATGCCCTCTCAGTGTGACCTTCCTCGTAAATAGCTCATACGACTCCCCCCCCCCCCCCCCCCATACCCTTCTTGTTCCGATGGGAGGAAGATAGAGAAAGCTGAGATGGATGTAAGCGCCGCAACAAGCCCCTGTTTTATTTCTTCCAGTCTCCATTTTTATAACAAGAAAGCCAGGTGTAGCAGACACACCGACACACTGACCCCCCCTCAATCATCCAGCGCTGCTGGGAAGATGAAAAGCAGCAGCAGCAGAAGAAGAAGAAACTACATTTGCCAAAACCGGTTGGGTTTTGTCACAGAGGACAGTGCGCACAGTGAACTATCGCTCAAGCCACTTCCCAGCTCTGATTAAAATATATGACATTTCTAAGGTCACAAGACCGAGGACATCTTCCAGAGCTCATTTGACTGTTAAATAGAGCAGTGTTGCAATTAACTATTCCATAAATTAGTTTGCCAAATTAAATTGGCAGAGTGTGACATGGAGTCTCCGGAGATGGGTCCAATCCCTCCACTTTACTCCACGCTGCAAAAACAGATGTAGGTTTGTGTAAGTTGACATTAAAGAACTGGACTGGAATCAAGAGGTTTGCAACAACAACAAGTTTATTGCCACTGTTATTAGAAGGCACTGCTGGCACCGCAGCGCAGCGCAGCGCACCAGTGTAAAGAGCAGCAGCGTGGAGCCTGAGCCAAGTCTGTCAGAGCGAGAGGGAGAGAGAGAGAGAGAGGAAGAGGGAGGTGGACGGCAGCGCTGATGATGAAAGCGAGCAAACGATGTGTAGGTCTTTCCGTCTCCTCCGTCTCCGTCCTCCGTCCTTCTGCTGCGTCCGTGTCGCCGGTGTGCGGTGACTGTCGGGCGAGGCAGATGGCACGTGGATTGTGAAAGGGCAGCGCCCACCAATCGCCAGCCACCGACCCAGCAGCACCCACCTGGGTGCCACCTGCTCCATTTGTCTGTTTGACCCTCATGCCAGCCACACACACACACACACACACACACACACACACACACACACACACACACACACACACACACACACACACACACACACACACACACACACACACACACACACACACACACACACACGCACACACACCACATGACCAAAAACTGTGAGGAGAAAAGACTGCATTTTACACTCGTCTATATTTTTGGGCTCCACCAACACCGCTGCGCCTCCTCTTCTCTCAGTCTGTTGTTTCAGTTGAACAGTTAAAAGTTAGACGCACAAATATTAATAAACTCGTATATTTAAAAAAAAAAAAAAAAAAGTGAGGAGGTTTCCTTCCTCCTGTTCCAGGAAGTGTCTCCTCTCCTCTGCCGCTGAGCGCTGCTCATGGTGGGAACTGTGCTGCTTCTTTCACCCTGACATAATGGAAGTCATGTACTTGGCTCTATATAATCAGCCTTTGCTGCATGCAGCTGTCCACACACACACACACACACACACACACACACACACACACACACACACACACACACTGAGCTGCTGTAGGAGACATGAACGCCCCATCAAATACGATTTTTTAAAATTATAAAGCTGGTCCAGCTTCTATATCGTTATTTCAACCATCACAGTCATCACCCGTCGTCAGCGCTGTGACCTGTTCTGTCGTTCCCATTAGATGCAACTGAAACATCTGAAGGTGTGTTTGCTTCAAGTCATATTGTTCTCGTATTGTTGGTCTCTAATGAGATGAATCTGTAGCGACACGTATCAGAAATGCCATTCACGGCGTTTTGCAGGACATTACACGACTCTTACTCTCAAGTGCTTCTCCCGGTTAGATTTTTTTACAGCGGTGGTGTGGATTACCTCAGTGTGGGCCTTGAATAAGACTGCTTGTTCCAAAACAGATGTGGTGTGTTGCGCGGCACTCTAGCAGAGAGAATGAGCTCATTGTTTACAGTTGAACCTGGTGCTAATCTTTTCTGAAATGCTAACAGCTGCCTAACTGCACCCCCAGCCAGCCCGATATTGCCCCCCCCTGGCCTCTGTGTGTGTGCATATATGTGTGTGTGTTGGCCCTGGCAGACTCTAAAAAGACCAACTAGGCGCCTGATGATTGCCCCCCCCCACCCCCCGCTCCAAACACACACACACACACACACACACACACACACACACACTCAGAGCACCATCAACTCTATCCCAGTGCACTCCCCAAATCTAATCTACGCAATGAAATCGATCGGCGTCACTGCTGGCTGCAGCCAATGCAGACTCGCTAGTGTTGAGTTGCCTACTTAAGCCCCCCCCCAACCCCACCTCGACATCGCCAAGGAGGGCCTGTGTCAGATCACATTGGAGGGGGTGTGGGGTGTGGGGGGTCGTCACCCCACACGCACAGATACGGTTGCACAAACCGAGATTGTTGAGTTGTGTCGACTTGAACGCTGGTTGTGAGAGAAGTGATGGACGTGGAGCTGCAGTGTGCGATGGCAGCGGTTGATAGGCTTCTTACACAACCTTTTTTTTTGATACCATCGCACACTCTCACACGCGCATTATGCACACACTTCTTTATCACTGGAACACAGTCAGTCCTACACACTGAGAGTGTTGGAAGTCATTTTTCATGACTAATCCAGTTAAATAACTAAGAGCTGCTGTTGCCTTTGCAGGGGAGTGAACATAAAACTAGACGACTGGAGTGATGATGAAGCCGGTTGAGGGATGATAGTTGCCCCCCCCCCCGCCCCCTCCCTCATAATTGACTTAAGTGCCCTCATTAGTCTTGGGCCATTAGCACCTCAGCCTCGTTCTAACTCACCACATCTAATTGCAGTCCGTCCGTGGCCCTTATCTGCAGTTTCCGAGCACGGCGGCTTGTTACGGCTTCCTGCTCTGACGCCGGTAAACTTTGGCGTATTATCTGTTAAATTCAAAGCGTCGCGTTGGTTTCACCTCGGTGGCGGCGACGAGACATGCGAGTTTCTCTTCCTTTAAATGTATTTTTTATGGGCTGTGGAGGGAGAGGCTGGGCCCTTGTTTGTGGCGAGCTGCGGAGTTAAAGACAGTTTGATGTTAATTTCCCTGCACTTAAGCCCACAGGCGGCTTCCTGCCTGCTTCAGCTCTTGATGCATTTTTTATTTTTCTTCTGCCTTTCTTCCCCCTCCCCCCCTCTCTCTCTCTCTCCTGTCCTTACATTTTCTGCCTGTGTTTTTCTTTTGTGTCTTCCTACTTTCTCCTCCCTGGTACACAACTGTACTCTCCCTCCCACATGATGGGACAAAATAAAGGATATAGGGAAGTGGAGGAAATAGCCATTTCCTCTTGTTGCTACCACACTGGCTTCATGCATCCTATTCCCTTTCCCCTTCTGTCCATACTCTGTTTTGTTTAGCGTGTATATGAAAGGCTTATCTTCACATGTTGTCTTGGGGGAGATAAAATGATGAGGCTGTAGAGTGAAAAGAAAAAAAAAAGCATTCAGGAGAAAACCAGAGAGAGGAAGGAGGGAGACCTCTCAGGGAAGTAGAGCCAGTGGAAAATCTCCAGGCCTGCCAGTTCCAACTGGTACATTCTTGACTCTGGACACAACACTTTTATTTCTCCAGCCCTGTAAGAGAAAAGACTCTTCAATTAAAGCTCTTTCCCCTCTGTTCCCAACCCTCAAAAGCCCCCCAAAAAGTTAGAGTTGTTGGCACGATTGCTGCAACCTCCAGGTCTCATTGTCAGAATGGACAAAAGAGGTCAGGAACAGTTTGCATTACCGTTTGTTCCTGCACTGAACGGGATCTCGAGCACCTAAGGTCACGAGCCTTGGACGGCGACCAACGGAATGAAACCTCAGATACAAGTTGGTGAAACGGGTTTCCTCTTTACGACGGCTTGGCTCAGCATTAGAGACAGAGTGAGGAGCTCGGTGTCAAAAGGAGCCGGTTGAGGAGGTTCAGGTGTGTGGTTTTGGATACCAAGAGGACGCCTTCCATTGGAGGTCTTCCAGGCGTAGGTCGTGGGGTAGACCCAGAAAATGTTAGAGAGATTATATATCCCATCTGGCCCGGGAACACCTTGGGACCCCCCCCACCCCAAAGCAGGAACTGGAAACCATCACTGGGGAGCGGGATGTCCGGACCACTTTGCACTGCTGCAACCTGACCTTGGATACTCTGAAGAAAAATGGGTGGATGTAGGCTCTTTACAGGGTCAGGTCAAGACTTTACAATATTATATAGAGAGAGACCCACCAGTTCCCTGTGTGAACCTTTCAGTGTCATAAAGACCAAAGAAACCATCAGCGTCCTCTACAATCGTTGCAACCGTCCACTCAGATGTTCCATGTGCAATGTATCCATCAGGTCTTCAAGTGAACATGCAGTGATGTGGTTGGTCAGGCTGAGGTCTCAGTGTGCCACCAACATTAGCATTAGCATTAGCATCAGTCAGCCAAGTCCCCAACACTGATAAAGCCTCATTTGCCCAAAAAACAATGAGCTCACCGAGAAGAGAACGCGCGTTGCAGCCCGATACCAAAAGTTGTGCAGCATTGTGCTAAACTGATAAAATGGAGATTACAGCTGGGGCAGTTTTATCTGGAGTTTCTCAGCATTGAAACGACAGCCCCGCAAATTCAATCTGTGATTGGGAGGAATTAGTTTTTTTTCTTCCTCTGAGAAAGCAGATGAAAGTAACTGTGTGTTCCACAGCGCAGTAACAAAACAGACCGTGATAAGTCTGTCTGGAAACCTCGTCTCCTCGGCCTCAGACATAACAGATGAGTGCGATTTGAGATTGGGGAGGGAGGGGGGGGTTAAGGGGGAGGAGGTGGTGGTGTTACATAGTTTACCAAATGCAATTATGTAACTGTGTCATGGTTGCAGAGGACGGGGAAATAAGAAGGGGGTGGGAGGCGTCTGGACAAGAGAGAAGACCTCGTACTTAACAGGAGCTTCACATTATTAAAGGAATCCAGTAAAACGTAGTGTTAGTGAGTCGTTAAGATGGACCATATAGATAAAATACACAGTGGTTAAGATCATCTTCCCCAATAATATTATCAGTCGAGACTTTGCTCCCTTTTTTTTGTGTTTAAAGCTTTCGTAGCGTGTAATAGTATCAGCAGGGTCTTTGTCATGGAGTGGGGTTTTAAATTGACAGGGACAGACAGGACAAAGCACTTGAGTGATTGAGGTAAAAGGATGTGTAAAGAGAGAGAGAGAGGGAGAGAGACAGTAACAGACAGTTGACAGAGTCCAGAGACAGCTGATAGAGAGTCTGTGACGTCTTCTGCCACAGTCTGACTCTCTGGCTCTTGTCTGTGTGTCACGTACACTTTTCCCATAGCTACCACCAGCACTCGCCCTCCCTCCCTTTCCCTTTCCCTCTCTCTCTCGCTGTCTCTGTCTCTCTCTCTCTCTCTGTCTCTCTCTCTCTCAGCCTAGATATCCCAGGGGGCCGTGGGGGTTTGCTCAGGGCAGTGGGGGCTGATTGTCCAGAGAAACAGACTGGCTGGCCGATTGGTCTGGTGCTGGCCAGTGTCAGCTGACAGTGACCGTGTGTGTGTTTGTGTGTGTGTGTATGTAATGTATGCCCTCCCTAATGAATGTGTGCATTTCAGATAAAGAGAAAGCACAGTATTTATGAGAGCTGGCATTCAGACTGTAGGTTGCCAGAGCTTTCCATGATGTAGATTTGAGTTCATGGTCTTATTTTCTGCCTGACATTAATTATAGTGACGTCTCTTTGTCGACGTTGGCCCATTTAGCCTTGGGATGCAACTTTGTTTCTTCAGTTTTGTTTATACGTTTTCAGGGTTTTATTTAAAGTACGGTGACACATAAAAAAGTTACAAGCCAAAAACCACCTCGGTGTTGTTGTACATCTCCCCTCTCAGGCTTCCCTCTGGAGGTCTGGTTTCAACAGCCTCTCTTTTGATTGGCTGACTGTATATTTTAGGTAAACACTCAAAGAAACTAACCCTGGAAAGGTGAATGGGAAGTCCAAGGGGGTGGGGCTTGGGGCAGTTCACCTGCTTTGTTGTGACATCACAAAGTTGCAGAAATCCCGACAGCTTGTTTAAACGCTGACTTACTGAAAACAGACTGTGTGCATCTGTCTGTGGACTGAGGCTTTGATTTTGTACTTTGACAGCATTAATTTAGAGGCTTGACCTGCTTTATAATCAATGAAGACATGGAAATCTCTTTATACAATTTGGGATCTTTAAAATTCACTTCCATCCTGCATTGATGAAAATACCGTCCTAAAGTGGGTTTGGGAAACCAAGCCTGCAATCATTCAACGGTTACGTTGGCATCGCTGCATGTGCTTCCCCACTTTACAGCTAGAGATAAATGAAGGCCGAGTTGCACCACGTGTGCAAGTTTGCCTCTTTTAACTGCCGCTGTTTTCCACCGATTCAGACACTCAGTGATATGTGTGGGTTTCATTGAACAATTTGCGTCTTAGGAAATGGCTTGGAAGTCAGCCTTCCCCCTGCTTCTCGAGCCAGGAAACGCCAAACGTCTGAGATTCGTCATTTGTTCCATCTGGCAGACCCAGTGGAGGGTTTGGAGGGGCCAAGGGTGCTTACATAACTAAAACAAATATCCAACATTTTAGGGGATTACATCATAAGAATGGGATCAAATTGGTAGGTTTTTAGCGGCGTTTATGTGCTGGGAAGGCACAGTTTCGTTGTCAGAGCAACAGATTTGTGTAAAGTCATTGTGTGGCAGCTGATATGAATAATGTGACGATCGAATTACATCGTACGTGTTGAGTGCATCATGTCATGTCTCACCAGGTGATGTGGTCATGAGTAACAGTATTACAGGACTCCTCTTAAGATGTTATTGTATTGTCTGGCATAATGATTCCATTTTCAGGTTGTGGAAACATTATTATATGGTTTCTGGATTATTATTCCTGCAGATTGAAATGCTTATTGCCTTTAGCCGGCGACTTGCCGAATGACGTCTATGTTCAAAACTTTGTTCTGGCCCCCCCCACCCCTCTCGTCCTGCTGGAACTGCTCTAAAATAAGGCGTGAATGCTTCACGAAAGAGAGAGAGAGGGGGGAGAGAAAAAAGGCTTTTGCACACACCGACTGAATGATGGATTTTATTTGGTCTCTGTTTGCTGAGCCCGAGCTTGGCTGTGTCGGTCTGTTATGTCGGTTTCTATGGTGAAAAACACAGGCCATGCCAGACTCCAAGTAGTACAAGAAATAAAAAAATAAAAAAAAGCATGTGCAAGGACAGGGAGAGGGGCGGCGGCGGGGTAACGAGGGAAACTTGATTCCAAGAATTCGGAGGGTGTGGAATCACAGAGAGCAAGACAAAACAGACAGAAAGTATATGTGCTGCAGAGCGAGGAGAGGGGGAGGGGGGGGCAAGAGAAAAGAAGCAAAGGCAGAGCAGCAGCAGCCTCTTTCAACACTCGAACGGAGTCACGTAGAAATGAACTGGCAGCTTTGAAAAGTCCAGTCTCTGAAGTTGCAACATTTTCAAAAAAAAAAAAAAAAAAGGAAACAAGGGTTTGACGGACACGACTCTCCAGATGCTCGTTCAAAATGAAGCTGTGGAGCAAAGTTTGAGGGCTCGTAGGCATTTCTATGAGCCGCTGCACTCAAGACTCAATGGTGCATTATGCAAAATTCAAATTATTCACTTAATGGAGAGGGTGACTCAGATGAATCCTTTTTTTTGGGGCTCATAATAGGTGCTTATAAAGTGCGCAAATAACAAGAGCTGCTCTGAAAGTAACAGAGGAAGGTGAGGTAAAGAAGGATGTGGATGATACACAGGTTGTGTGCTATAGTCAACAACAACACCTTCGCTCGCTTTGATCTACATTTCTAAACCGATACAGAGTTTTTTTTTTCTACTTTGTCCGTAAAATTCACCACATGAAGCAATTAGGGGGTCATTTTTAGATTTACAGCTATGGCTTATTTTCAGTATAAATTACCTATAAAATTAACTACATTTCATGGAGCAGCAGCTCGCCCCAAACATTTTTTCCAACTCGTGGCCCACTTCTGCGGCTCACATCCAACCCTGTAACAATCCAGAGGTCGAGTTATAGTCTCTCAGAGCACTTTTTGTTTTTAACGATAACTATTGAACAGTCAGGACTCAGGACTGAGCCGAAAGCTGTGGAAACTCTTTTTTCCCCCCTTCTTCCCGTTGCTAACCAGCTGTACATTTTGATTTTGATCCCCCAAGTTTTTGCCATGGATGTGTTCTCTTACCGCACACCCAGACTGAGATGGAAAACAGTCATATAACATAAAAAGTTCCCGTCATTGGCTTCAATAACATAAAAAGTTCCCGTCGTTGGCTTCAATAATTCAGGTGTATCGGAGAGATACAGGATACCGACAGCCGACCGGCATCAGCCTGTCACGCTGGTGAAAGCCCTCGACGCTAACACATGCGGCGTCACGCAGACACTGTGCTGTAATTGCCTCTCCCTCCTGCCTGAAGTCCATTCAGAGACAGAGCGAGGTTCAGTTCAGTTAACAGTGCTAATCCCACATTTCAGCATGAACAGAGCTGTTGCTTATTCATGCCGCTTCCTCTCCATGAATGAAAGATGAGGTGCATTAGCGCATGCTGACATGTGATTGATAGTGCGCGCGTGTTTGTGCGCCTGTGTGTGTGTGTGTGTGTGTGTGTGTGAATGAGAGATGATGTATGTTAGCAGTGTCGGAGTCAGATTGATGGGGTTCATTTTATTTAACAGATTGAAGTGAGTGAAAGGTCAGCTGTGAGTGCAAGGCTGCTGCTACTGCTCTGCCATTTCCTTGATTGGTGTGTGCATGTGTTTGTGTGTGTGTGTGTTGTGTGTACGTATGTGTATGTGTCTGCAGGTGTTCCTAAATGTTTAGACTAAATCAAAACACTTTTTCGTCGGTCTGCTGTACGCAGCTGCATCGAATCTCTCTTTGTTCATCATGTCACATCTGTGCCTCTGTGTGTGTGTGTGTGTGTGTGTGTGTGTGTGTGAGAGAGTGTGTGTGCGTCTCTTGCCCGTACCTGCTCGTCTGTTATCAGTCCATCTATCTGCAGCTTAGCTTGTGGTATGCAGCTCACCTGCAGTAAAAGAACTCCCACACACAAACTGTGCCAGCACACACATGTTTTTGTGTGTGTGTGTGCGCGTTGTTGGCTCAGACACAGTTACTGAGTCCAAAAGTAAGGTAGTCAGCACCTACTGGCGCACACACACACACACACACACACACACACACACACACACACACACACACACACACACACACACACACACACACACACACACACACACACACACACACACACACACACACACACTTTCATGCCTTCTATTGCCCGTCTACAAACAGGCGAGGTGAGTCACAGTCTCTTTGCCCTTCCCCTCATGCTGTTAGTGTGTCTGTATGTGTGTGTGTGTGTGTGTGTGTGTGTGTGTGTGTGTGTGTAGTCAGCACTCTCCCACGCACACGTATACACTTGCATATATACACTGTCACGCACACATGTACACACACTAAAACTCGAGCCAAATCCACGAGCAAACAGATGTCACTCTGACTGAAAAAACAACAACAGTGTACAGCTTGTCTCTGGCAGGCCGTGGTGATCCCTGCTTTCTGCTGTGGGCACCCTGTATGTGTGTGTGTGTGTGTGTGTGTGTGTGTGTGTGTGTGTGTGTGTGTGTGTGTGTGTGTGTCAGGTGACTAAGGTCATAGAGGATCAGTCACACCGGGGTCTGCTTTGACTCTGTATCAACAGTTTAGTCTACACTTCTCTACAAAAGCAATGGGTTTACCAGTTGCCACGGTGATGGCTCTGGTTCTCCAATCTGATTGGCCGCCTCCATCGTTCGCTGCCGGCGAGTGTTTACTACATCCACGGATGACTGCCTTGACCCCAGCAGACCTCGACTGACTCTGCTTTATACAGATATTGATGTTTGTTTTTTCTTACTCTCTATTCTACCGCATGCATCCATATACTTTGTTGTTTGCGTGAAACCTTCTAGAAAGTAGTTATAAGGTGTTTGTCACTCATAAAAATAAAATTGAAGACAGTGTTTGAGAAACAATTCATTGATAATATACACAGAAAATAAATCAGCATCACTTGTTAGAGCCTAATTAAGATGTTAACGAAACACGAAGGCCAAATTTCCAAATTTCTTGGACGTATCTCACGTTAAAGGTCCCAAGACCCTTCTCATTTATTTTATTTGAAGTGTTGGTCCATAAAAGGACAGAGGTCATCTCAATGTTATTTTACAACATCCCTCAAACAACACTCAGAGAAACCAAATGCTGTAAGATTGGGTGGTTGGGATTTGGGGCATGGCCGAGAGAGGTAACTGCTTCGTTGTGACATCACAACGTTACAAGAAGTTGTGGACTTGATACTTAATATAGAACCTAGATGTGCTTTATAATTAAAAAAAAAAGGAAATCTCACTTTAAATGCGATACAATGTGGCACCGTTAAGCAATTAGATGTACAGACAGTCAGTAAACCAGTCTGTGAGATGGTCTGTCATGTGACCTTTCAAGACCTGAAACACTACAGGGAGCTTTTCTCAAACTAATCGACTGTAACTTCAGAGCTGTCTGCTGGTCGCAAGGGCATGGCAGCTCGCCCAGGTGTGTGTGTGTGTGTGTGTGTGTGAGAGAGAGAGAGAGAGAGTGTAGCTGTATCTGAGGAAGGCACGGCAGTTAACACATCCCAACACATCCCACTAAACAAACCTTGATTGATGAGACAGCAGCCGATCTGCCATTCCAGTCCTCTTAGACAGAGGCTGGAGGCAGGCCCAGCGCAGGCATACACGCACACTCACACGCACATACGCACGCAGAGGGGTTTCCATTTTGCTGTGGCAACGACAAGAGCTGACAAACATACATCAAGTAGTTTCCAGGTTGATCAGCCTCCAAACTGGCTCCTCGTTTAACTTTCATCAGCTGCTGATGAAGCCTCAGGAACAACAGGGCTCTCCTCTCTCTGCACACGGCCATCACTCTGACAGCTCTGGACTCTCCGGGTTCAGTCCGCCCTCATCTGGATCTCTTGTTTCAGAACCTTGTTAACTGCACAGTATCTGTCACATGGAGCAGAGCGCTCGTAAGAGTTGGACCCCTCCTCGTTTTCCCCCATCGCTCATTTCAGAATACGTTAGCAGTGCAGCCGGCTCCCCTCAGGCTCGCACTTACTATAAAACCAATCGTTTTTAATTAAGACTGATTCTACTGAGGAAAGAGTTGCTACCCCCACTTCCAAACACACACACACACACAACCACAACATCCTCTCATTTGTTTTTTCTTCCATTCTCTTTTCCTTCCTCATCGTGTTTCTTCTTTATCCCTCCTCTTGTTCCTTCAAAGCCCCATCTCGTTGTTTAGCTGGAGGTGTGTGTGCTTGTGTAGTCGGAGCAAACACCACAAACCAAGATGGCAGCAGGATTGACCTGGAGAGTTCGACCTGAAGCTGCTCTCTCGATGACCCCAGCGTTTTTAGTGTCCACTCGGCCTCCCTGTGAGCCACATGGTTTTTAGTAAACTTCCCTTTGTTTTTTACGGCGTCTTTGCCCCGCTTGTCTCTGTTGTGTCTCTGCCCACCCCCCACCAGTGAGCCGCCAGGGCCAGAATGCAGCGGAACAACAAACCCAAATAGTGGCTATAAACTTCAGACTTGTTTATGGCGTGGGTCTGCTTGCTCACCTCTTGGTGAACCCCTGCAACAGACACCACTGTCCCCAACCGCGACCCCAACTTCACCCTGCCCAACCGGCCCTTTGGACGACCTCAATGGGCCCGCACTCCTTTTTTTACTCTTATACAACTGCCGTCTACAGCAGTACCATTCAACACGTCCTCCATTGACCAGTTTACCACTTCATTTATCCAATTTAATCAGCCTATTGTCCATATGGTTTGACCCATTTGAAACAGAGATCCCGCTGTGTTGCAGTAAAGAAAACCCCTCATTAGCCTCCCTTGCTTGTTTACACTGAACCAAACCAATCCTGCCACCATGTCTGGATTTAGATGGTTGCCGGCTCAGAATAAAGGGGCATTTCCATCATCAAGGTGCAGCCAAGGTGACTTAGTATTTGATCAGATTGGCGCCGAGTTTCCAATATCTGCACATTGATGAGTCCAACATCGTCAGGATATTGTTAACTCCCAAACTACACCCAGTCCAAAGGCCGAGACATACGTTTTGAGCATCGTGGTTGGCTGACTAAATGTTTTCTCAGCTGAGTTGTGGGACCTCATGATGGTGTGTTTGGCTGGGTGGCGGTCCATGGTTAAGGATAAAAACAAAGTTAGACTCAGATCACAAGCAAGCTGGTGTTGAGTGGTATCTACCAGGTCTGTGAAGTCTCTGCCAAAGTAGTGGTGGTGGTGGTTGGCTTTGAGGAGGTTGGCACATCCATTGTGTGTGCATGGTTTTTTGGGTGGAAGTTGGGCCTGGCAGCAGCCCCAACTTGAGTGCTCTACCCCCTGAAGAGAGGAGGCCAGTACCAATGTTTTCTCTGATTGTATGGTAGACACCATTAAAACATGTACTTGGACCAATGTAGTCAGTCCACCATTGCCTTTTCAATGTAAACTATCAGAAACATTCATGGTTTTACTGGATACTTTTAATACTTTAGAGAGGGAAAAAAATGCTTCTACCAGCACAGCCTTGGTTATGGGTTGTAAAGTTCCTGCAGGGGAACCTGGCCACTGGTTCACCTTAATCTGGCCCACGTTTCATTACCAACCACAACAATAAAACCGGGCTAGAGGAACAGTCTCCTCTGCCACCCACATTCTGACCAAACCAGATCTCCAGTTTATTACTGTCTCCCCTCGCTCCCTCATCTCATTTAATTATGCTGATTCATGAGGTTTGACCTCAGCTGTGACCCACGGTTTTAATATCTCTTCCCTCTGCCATTGATTGGAGGGAGTTTAGGGTGTCTGTGGTTCCTTAAGAGCCAAACAAAATCATCACGAACATCATCTCTCAATCCCCCCACCCCCCTCCGCCCCCTTCCCCTCGCTCTGCTCGGAAATATGCAGTAATTGTCTCAGCTCCTCTTACTTACTTAAAGTGCGTCTGTTTGGGTTGGTGCGAGGTTAGCTGCTGAGATTTTAATCTGCTCACCGAGCCATCTGCTGCTGTCGTCGGGGGCAGCATATCTCAGGGATTAAATCAGAGGTTTGCGCTGCACGTGAGATGCTCCTCATGCACGCCGTCGCCCGGCAAAAAAAAAAAAAAAAAAAATCCTCCGTGACACACGCACGTATCCAGCCACAACAAAAACAAATGACACGTCCTGCCGAGCACATACTGCCGACGCACACGCATGGATGAATACACACATGTTCGGCAAACGCGAGTGCAGCGAATGTGGGCCACTGTCACTTTCCCCACAGCTCAGGTTGCCTAACAAGTCCCCGCCGCCTGCAGCTAAAGGCCCTGATTACCATTTTATTTCGGCATGTCATTATTTTGATGCTATCAATGGAAATGAATTGGCCGACAATTGATTTACAATAACTGTCCCCCTCCCCCCACCCCCCTCCACTACGCCGGCCCTCAGGGAGCCTCTGGTGCTCATTGATTCATTCCTCCTGCACTCTCTGTCTGACTGGCTCTAACGAGGCTTTCACCTATTATTGGCTACCTTACTTCAACATGACACAGATTGGATTTACGGCTGGATTTCAATAGAGTCATGGTTGGCCTTTCTCAGGGAAGAGACGCTAAACCTTTCAAGCTGGAACTGGGAAATTGACGTGACCCCTAATGGCCACCATGAGTGCTCTTCACCGGACTGAGAAGGTTGATACTGTCACTGTAATAATAAAGAGCCTCGGTCTGCTTTATAATCAGAAACACATGGAAGGAAATCTCCACTTTATAGAAACCGGACCTTTAAATGTCCACTTTTATACTTTATGTGAGTTTGTTCAACAAGTTCTAAAACAGAGTATTCAATGTTTTTTGTTTTTTTTGCAGGTTACTATTTTAACTTATAAGATAAGGCCAAGCTGTAGTGGTGTGGCTGAGCTGGCATGTTGCTGTGTGCTTGTGTGGCTGCTGGTGAAATTGTTCAACACACTGATTGGAGGGAGAACACGTAGTAAAAAAAAAAAAAAAAAAAAAGAAAGAAAGAAAAGAAAAAACTCTCAGCTGGCCACAGGGCATGCAGAACATCATTAGTGCCAAGTGTCTGAAAGCTGTCGAAAACATTCCCATCACAGCACAACTGGAGTGCTCACTAACAACCCAGACCATTATGCCTACTCACTGCCTGAGCAGCAGACAGAGCCCCGCAGACATCGAGATGCGTCTTAGGTGTATGTAGCACATGTGCAGTGGCGACCATTTTCTCTCACCTCAGTCGAGTGTGTCAAGAGTCTCAATGGAGAGTCTCTCGCCTCAGAAAGAAAAAGTGCATGTGACAGTTTGGGGACTTTACTTGGGTGGTTTTTTCCTCTTAAAAATACCTTTACAGATGCAGCGGTGGAGGTGGTTCACCGTGCTCTCTGCCCTGTCCCCTGTGGGATGTTTAGTAAATGCTAGCTGGAGCGCCAGTCTGATGGTTAATGGCTTGTAATAGCCGATAGCTACTGTACACCGGCTGCAGCATTACAGGACGATGGCCGCCCAGTGTCTCTTTTCTTAAAGGGATAGTTCAACATTTTGGCAAACTGGCCCATTGCCATAATCCCTATAGTTTTAGGAGTAGGTTCATTACCTTTAATTGTCGGTGCAAGCTATTTTTAGAACGGCGGAGCAGAGCCGTGAGCTGCTCAGAGCTACGCTACGGAGGCTAATGCTGAAACACTTCTCCTCCCTGTGATTGTTAACTTCCTGTCTATCCGACACACTTCCTTTTATATTGCATGTTTGTTATGGGTTACGGCCTCTCCATCTTTTTTTTTTCTTTCTAAGTCTTCTGGATGTATAGCTTGCTGTTAAAACATCAAATGAATGTTAGCAACTGCAAGTTGACCGTGAAAAAAAACAAAGCAAAACAAAATACACGCACCCTCTCATCTCCATACCATTAGACTGTCTGAGTGAAGCAATCACCAGCCACACTCAGGTGTATTCACTTGACAGATACTCTAATTGCAAGAGCTTTTAACTGATGCAAATGCTGCTAATGCTAATCCTGATGCCACTCATGTCTGCTCTGATAGTACTACACTATTTACTGTGTTACAGCAGCTCGTCACAGGCGGGTCAGCGGGCTGGCAGTGGCTGCTCTGACAGCTGCTCGACTGCGCCGTGCTCTAAATGTGAAGGGAAGTGGAAGGGGCTGTCTGGAGCACCTCTGCCAATCTAAGCAGGGCTCTGCACAACTGACGCTGCAGCGCGGCTCACAGGGGTTTGAGCTCGTTTCTCACATTCTCTGAGTCCTTTAGCTGCTTTTTCTCAGGAGGCTCCAGTTCATTGAATTGAGATGAACTTCAATCGAAGTGTAGAAACATCTCAAAGATGATCAAGACACACCTACCTGATGTTTTCCCACTATTTCTCCACCCCTCACTTGTTTTTCTCCGTCTCTCCACATAATAACACTCAGAGACCACAGCTTGCATCAAAGCAGGCGGCATGTGTAAGAGCTTGTTTCGCCATGCTAGTTGATGGTATCAACAGCATGGTGGTTGTATTGACCCGGCGTGTCTGCTAATGCATTAGCCAGAGCCATGCTTGGCCCACTTAATGCCCCAACGACAACAAACACGCCCATGGTGGACAGACAGCCGCTGTTTTGTGCAGCGTACAGGGAGCTGCTGACTGCCTGTGAAACACCCAGTGTGTTCAGCGGTCTGTCTAAAAAAAAAAAAAATGCAGGCAGCAGGGCTCGGTCAGGAGAGTGACGGTGGCCAGTCATGGTGTTTGAAACAGCTGACAGCCTGACCTAATCCCATCCCACAGACAGGAAGGAAAAGGTTTGTAGCCCCTGGCCATGCGAGCCGTGATCCCTCAAAAGACTAGCTGTTTTGTGTACAGCCAGGGGTTGGTCACTGGACGAGCAGGAGGAGGATTTGCTTGGGGTGGGGGTCGGGCTTGTAAGCTTTACTCACATTGGACTACAACTGACCTTATCGCTTCTGATAGTTTGGGTTTAGAAGCTATTTAAGTACAGACAAACTCTTGCAAACTGAGCCGTCACCGCTGGATTTAAATAAGTGCAACGACCGCTGAGAAACTGGCCATGGCTGACCGCCTCCCCGACCTGCTGGGGAAATGAATTTGAACTGGAAAAACACAGCAAATGTCCAGCAGCAGACATCGAAAGCAAAGACAGAGAGATCTAATCCAAGAAACAATCAACCCCTCGCGGCGTCTGACACACACCGGTGCTCTGCGGTGAGTTTCCCCCTGCAGATCGCAGGCAGTCAAAAGCTGTAACCCCGCCGGCCCTCGGTCAGAATGCACAAGGGGGGGAAATGACTCTGTGGTTTTTAATCAAAGGGATTGAGCAGACAGTGACTTTAGGGCTTAACTATCATTTCTGACCTCTTCTGGTGTCAGTCCCTTAAAGAGTCCTAATCCCAACTCATTCTCCTCGATCCCACAGGTCTTGACCACAGCAGCAAAAACGCCTCCAGCGCTACAGTTGCAAAGCGGTGGATTTTCGTGTTGCAGCAGACACGCAGCCAGGGGGGGTTGGCTTGCAGCTGCCCGAGCCGGTTCCTCTCCATACATTAAAAATAAGACACATCTTCCCCCGCTGTGTTTGCTTTGAGCAGGAACTGTAAACACAGACACACGCGGCTGAGCCGGATAGTCACACATACATTGAGTCATTCACTCTGAGCCAGTGACCTGTGCTGTTTACCGCCGCTGCCCGCCCGCCCGCCTGCCCCCTCCCTACAGCGGCTGCTCTCGTGTCGGACGCGTTGGTAAGAGGACCCTCACACATCGTTAGATTCACACCTTCTATTATCCTCTAAACCATCATATCACCTCCGCTGTCTCCCAGCGCCAGAGGCTTGTTTATGTTATCAACAATTCATTTACAGCTACTGAGTCACAGCAGACCACTCCAGCTGTGCGTTATCACCCCCGGAGCCGTTTTATTTACTGTATATTGTGGCTGCGTCCTGGAAGATTTGACTAAAGTGAGAATAAAGTCATTAAGGCCCCTTTGAACAATGGAGCTGGTTAATCCTCTGCATATTACTCAGTAGTCACATTATGATGAACTGCTGCCATCTCTTATATTCTGAATAGACAGGATTAATTACAGTCCTGATTAACCCATATTAATGAGGCCTAAGAGAAAACAAGACAAAGACATGTGTGATGTAACAGAGGAAAATGTTGGAGGCCAGACTGCAGAACAAGACCGAACCTGAATACTACAGCCCTGAGTAATGCACTTGTTACAGTTTACCTGTCTGTCTCGCCAAACGGCTTTTCACCACCACGTCCGTGACGACGCTGCTGCTGCTTTTTTTTTTTTTCATGCATCAAAGAGTGGAGCGTTGTAATAAAAGTTTAAGACGCCACAATGGAATTTTCTCATTATTTATGGTGCATTGTCGCCATGGCGGTGAAACACAAACAGCCAGGGAAACACTGCACAGTGCTCCAGCTCGGCAGATAATGTCTTTAATGCCAGCAGCTTTCATGAAGCAGCATCTTTATCAACCCCCCCCCCCTTCACTCTGCCCTCTCCCCCAGCTATAGGTGTCAGTGAGATACAGACAGAGAGGGCAACCGAGAGGTTAAGACTGTAATTGGTGGTCTGTCCTGGTCCCTGGTAGCCGAGGGCTCCAGGGAAGAGGCTTTAGCGGGCGTAATGATGCCTGTAAGATGAGAGGGGATTTGACTGCAAGCCCCCCCACCCCCCACCCACCCTCGCTTAAATCCCCCCTCATCCTCCTCCTCTCTGACAGGAGGATCCATGTGCAGCAAACTGCCAGCACACACCATCACAAGGACACGCGCTGCTCCCACGGCACGGCAACACCAGCCGTGTCCATTGTCTCCCCCCCGTCCTGTTTTCAGGAAGTCCACCCACCGAAGCAGATAAATGTGAATGGGGCGTTCAGACACGAGCAGGAAGCACAACAAACTCTTCATGTCAGATTTCAAATTATAAAAGCTGACATCATTCCACAGACCCTAAACCTGCACTAATCCTCTCAGATTAGTGGAAACGTCAGGCGGGGAGAGAGTGCGTGTTCAAAGGATGAGGGGCAGAGCGGGTGTCAGGGAGCACCCAGTCATCTGTTTTGTTTGGGTGTCCATCTTAGTGCAGTCGAGAAAGGGTCGAGAGTTTGTTTTAGGTGTTGGGATGTGATTTATCATTATGGGATGAGGCCCGTGTCTGCAGCTCTGCTCTGCTGCTGGGAGCTCCTTTGATGTGTGAGAGCAGGCGGGACTTGCTTCTTTGTGTGTGTGTGTGTGTGTGTGTGTTTGCATTTGCGCGCAGAAGTTAGTGTGACTTGAAACAAGTGTGGAGACGTACACATGTGTGTGTGTGTGTGTGTCTGCGTGTTTGCACAAGCGGTCTTGGCGAGGTCGTCACATGTTAAGGCATCTGCTGCAGTGCAGGCTGGACCAGGGCACCCGAACATGCCTGCTGGTGTTCCAGTGCCCCGTAAGTAATACTTAGAAATCAAACTGCCTCTGTATGTGTGTGTGTGTGTGTGTGTGTGTGTGTGTGCATGTACGCCCTCCATGCCAGCTGGCAGCAGCAGCCATGCCCACACAGCCCCCCACCCCACCCCTCCCCCACCCAACCCCCCCAGTGCTATTTATGTATTTGCTCAGCCATGCGACTTAACCCTTTCACAAGCAACCTCAACCTCAGGGCACGTTACACTCCAAGCAGAAATCTGCCCTATGCCCCGCATTCCCCCGACCCTGCGCACACACAGACACACTGCTCCCCTTGTTACCCATAATTCACATCTGGCCTCCTTTTTAAACGGAGGCGGCTTTTTTCTCTCTTTTTTTTCCCTCTTTTTTTTTGTACCGACGCGAGGAAAAGAGCCATCAGCAGATTCCTCCTCACTCGCGCCTCCCTACGACCTTCCTCCGCGCAGAAAGCGTCGTTTACGAGGCCGTAAACGCAGGAATTTTCTTCTCTCCCCTCTGCTATTCCAACGGCTCTGATGCCAAACACAATTCTGGCTCATCACAGCTTTTACCAATCAGCCCAAATTATGAAAAGGGGTGAGATACTATAACTGCAGGAATTGTATAAACTGAACCGAAGGCCTTTGATTTTTTTTTTAACCACAAAGAGAAATATAGTATGGCTGAAGGAAATGGTTTACATCAGCACCAGTCAGTACAGGGGTTTAGCTTGTCATCTAATATTATCAACTAGTAAGCATTCAGACGTCTTTATATGAGACTGAACACACAGACCCACACACGGACTCACCCACACACACATATATGCACACACACACACAGACACACAGATCAATGGGAAATGTCCATTAGTGTATAAGCAGGAATTAGAACAACTTTAAAAATGGAGCAAATTGAGTTATCCTGCTTTTAGATGGCTCTAAAACATTTGTTGTCTAAGATCATAACGGGGGACATTAAATTCTTTTCTTGGCTTTATTTGACCGTTTCAGAACTGGCCTGGACTAAAAGCAAAGTTGCAGGCCTAAGTATGCTGTTATTTCGCTGCTGTGTGTGAAGTATCTGACTTGAAAATCAGCACCAGTGCAGCTGATAAATTTGTTGTTGCTGTATTTGTTTGCATACAGGTGTTGAATCTTTATTTATTTATATTTTTATTTATCTTATATTGTATAAAATAGGATTTCCACATAGTCTGTATTCAGAATCTGAACCCTAATACAATCGTGTAACTTTGTGATGTCACAACAAACCCCCCAAGCCCCGCCCACCCGGACCTGCCATCCAATCCTGAAGGATTTGGTTTCTCCGAGTGTTTGTCTGCAATATTTTTCTACTGGACTATTCGGAAAACAATCAGCCAATCAGAAGAGATGCTCAGAGAAAGACCACCCCCAAAGCTTATTTTACACTGTAAAAACACCACTCCTAAATATCGGTATTACCTGCTGCTTAGAAATGCAGCGATGCACATCTCAGATATGTGGAGGTGGAGGCTCAGTCTGGTAGCAAGTTCACACTGGGGTAACGACACTGCGGGCCGTGCACGCGTCCAAGCCTTTTCACCGTAGCTTGTTATAAAACGTTAAGTTGCATTTCGCCCGTCTAAAAACAGCAAAAGCCAAGAAAGGGATGGAAAAGGAAAAGCTATGGAAAAGTCCAGCTGTATTTACTTACCCCCACCTCCCTCCACCACCACCACTCCCCCACCCCCCACCCCCTTCATTCTCCATTTTACGTTTCTGAACTTTCCGTCTCCTCAGTGGGCCGAGCCCTGGCTCTCTCCGGCTGAGGGGAGCTACTCTCTCACCATTCCCACGGAAAGAGTTGCCAAAGCAAATTTGGCGAGAGGAAATGGAGACCCTGCTCCCTTCCCAAACCTCCCAATCTCTTCCCTTTCCTTCTCTTTGTGTGTGTGTGTGTGTGTGTGTGTGTGCATTCAGAGCTGCTCTGCATGGCCTCCAGGCAGCAGTGTGAAGGCCTGCTGTACACGATTACTCATCCCATGTCTTCCCTCTTTGCTTGCCTGCTCTTACTTGCGCTCCCATGTTTTTTTCCATTCATGTCGCCGATGTCACATGAAACTCGTGAAACAACACTTTTGGTGATTTCCATGTTCGGACTTGACTGGTAGAAAGTCTGTGTGCTACTAATGGGGAGCATGTAAGAGCCGTCAGATGGTTGTGGAGCTAAAAACAAGGCTGCCTGTCTTCACTTCCTCTCTGATAAGCAGCGGTTTTATCTGAGAAATCCTCTGTTTGTGTGTCTGACTGTCGCTCTGTGCTCAGACTTGATCTCCTGCCATAAACTGTTTATTCTTCTCTTCTCGCTGTTCTTTTTTATTCCCTTCTTCACCTCACTATCCTTCCCACTGTTTTCATCCATGTGTTTTTGGAATGGGTCCTCCTTTCCTTTTGGGGCCTGGGGGCTAATTTAGCCTCTTGGCCTCTAAGTTTTGACAACAGCATTGCGTTGCATAGCACACACATACACACACACACACACACACACACACTGAACATTTTTATCTAGCATAGAGCCCTGAAACCTGGAAATGAGTTTGCATTTTAACACTTCCAGTTTCCTCGTCCTGGTTTTTCGGTAGAGCTGCACGACTAATCGCAGCATGGCCAAGTGCAATATCAAAATAGCAGGAACATTTTTTTCTAATAAAAGGTAAAAAAAAAAAAAAAAAAAAAGTGACACAACACTGTTGTGCATTGTGAGCACTCTGTGTGTTGTGTTGCTACAGAGACGCCCCGGCCAGCAAATATTATTTAGACATGTTTGTTTGGTACAAGACCAACAAAAATCACATTTATTTGGCCAGTATCTGCCCAAACAATGGCAGTATGATGGGGCTTTTTTTGCAAATGGTTGAGCCCAGTACAAGCAAGTTAATACAAGCTCAGACTGCTCAACCTATCATCACTATGGCACTCTCATCATTTCACATGTACTTTCTGTGGCTTGATGATCTATATATAAATAAAGGAGACAAACACTCACGTTACTGGAGAGAGTTCAGATGCTAAACACTGTAAAGCTCTGCAGCAAAGATATTTGGACAACCCTTTGACTTAATCAAAGACACATTTCATCACATACAGATATGTTATGTGTCCTGACAGTTGCTTTCTATCCGTTGTTCTGAGCCTTTAAACTTTAGCCTGGCTGGTGCCGGCAGCTCCGAGAGGTCTCTCCTCTGTTTTGTCTACCAGCCTCTCCGGACTCTTCCTGGAAGCGGAGACCTCAGGAACAACAGCAGGTTCTGATGCCATAAAAGTTTCAGAGAAAAAAAAAAACTCTGATGTTCATGTTGAAATAAGAAGGAACTGAGCATCACAGCAGCGTCGCTCCAGGAAAACACTGGGAGGTGACAGGAGAGCGGGCACATTCTGTCATAACAGCAGTATCAATACAAGCTGTTTTCAATACAAGCTGTTTTTTTTTTTTTTATTATCATTATTTTTATTTTTATTTTTCAACCAGGGCTGTGGAAACACTCTGTCTTTTTTGTTTTTCTTTCAAGTAGCAGGGGAATGCAGGAGAAGCTCCATGCTAATGGGATAAATGATGGGTTTATGTGAGGGGAGGTGGTACGGGCAGGTACTGCTGGGGCCTCCACTCTGTATACAGCTACCTGATAGTCTGAACATCTGCCGCACACACACACACACACACACTCACACACACACACACACACGCACTCAGCCCTGTGCTTTTGCCTGGCAGGTGTCTTTGCCTCCAAGACTTGAACTCAACAAGTTAATACTCGCTCCTTATAATTCCAAACCTGAAGTGAATAAATACAGTAACTTATGTGCTGAGCACGGGAGAAATTTCTCATCACTAAATCAAAGTGAATATTAGATAAGTGCAGTCAGCAAACCAGTTTATCTGGAAGTCAGAACTCTGCCTCAGCAAGACTCGGGATTCTTGAATAATAACATTAATTTGATCTTTTTTGCAGTGCAGTGCTGCAAGAGTTTGAGTGTAACTATGTGTGTGTGTGTGTTTTTAGTTTTTTTTTTCTTGCTATTTACTTGACTGGAGACAGAGAGCCCATTGTTCTGTGCGACTTCTCAGCCAAGGAGACGATGGTGGGATGAACTAGTTGCCAAAATTGGAGCTCTGCGTGTGTGTAACCCACAAACGCACAGTCGAGGAATCTCACTTGAGCGAGCAGCCGCCGCGCTCGGTGTATTTTTATCCCGTATGTCCGTGTCTCACACACACACTCACACACATACACACACAGGAGTGAGTGTCATTCGGACTGAGAAATTAGCATAGACAGGTGGTAAATTCAACAGCTCACCTTCCCAGCACTGCTCACAACAATTCACGGCTCAAACCTCAGGGGGGGAAACTAAAGTGTTTGTTTGCTCCGAGGCCGACAGCTAATGAATTCAGCCTTGAACCTGAGCGCCCCCGGTCACTACGCCTCTTCTGTTTTTTTCTCTCTTTTTTTTTTTTTTTTGCACAAGCAGTGGAATGACATGTTGTCTGACACCTGTTTGTTTCTCAGCGTATGTGTGTGTGTGGGGCTGTTTTGCATGAGGTGAGCTAACTCTCACTTTGCCTCCAGGAAGGGGCCCCTCCCTTTTCCACCACTACGGGCCCCTCAGCAAGACATGCAGAGAGGCTAAAGTCAGGTCACAGGCTGGGTGCGGCTCCGCTCGCCCTCCTGAGTAAAGAAACGGCAAAGAAAACAGGTTGTTTGCCCTTTCATCTCAGCCTGGTCTGGTGTAGAGGGGGTGTGTGGGGGGCTGCTGGGTTAGGCAACCTGTTCAGCACCATACACCACTCTGTGACAACCACACGGTCTCCACGCTGTCACACCGTGCGGTGGAAGCTGAAATGATTTCTCGCAAGTGTTGTTATCGAGATTTGAACACAGATTTATCACTTTTTATTTCATATTCCCGAAACCAGTCTGACACGTTCCAGAGCTTTCAGCCACATCTCACAGCCTTCATCGTCAGGCAGTTTGTCTCTTACAGACAGGACATTTATAGATAGTTGTAGATAATTACAGCTGGGTGATAAAAATCAACCTGAAGAACATAGTTAGTAGAAAATGCGTGTTATGCTCTCATCTGGATGATGACTGACAACCATCATGTTCCATAAGATATTTCAGCCGCAGACACTTTAGTTTTTTCCCATGATGCTTCTTCTCTGCAGCCTCTAACTTCTTCTGCTTGCTTTCTTTCTCTGTGACTGGAATCTTGCTTGTTTGTAGAGGACATCCGGTAATCTATGACACAGGAAACGCTCTCAAACAGACAGGCGAACAGAGTTGGGTGGAGGGTTCGGGGGCAGACGGCAGCAGAGCAGCAGCAGCAGCAGGAGGAGGAGGAGGAGGAGGGGGAGGGAGGGGAGGGAGTGGCAGAAGAAGAAAAAACGAAGATGAAACTGACAGATCTTATCAAGAACCAGATTCTGCTGTCTGTCACAAGAGCGGCTTGAGTCAAAGCCGCTGGGATTTGGTTTTGTTTTTTTTCCAAAATCTTAATTAAGGTGACACTCCTGTTTTCGACACCACCAGATTGCAGCGTCGTTCCCACATCCAAACCTTCCCACGGCGGGTTTCACCTCAGCTAGGAGATCAAGTTTTGAAAAAGACAGTGATTGTCAAAAACCATGAGCTTCCTCGCACGCACGCCTCCTCCATATTTGCTGCTTTTTTTTTTTTTTTTTTTTTGTCTAAGTCGACAGCTGCTGTTTTTATAGCTTGAGTAGAAAGTGTGGTGACGTCGTGAGGAGAGCGATAGAAGGTTGTGGTGGGCGGTCGGGTCAACAAAGCAGGACAGCAGTGTTTGTGTTATTCTCTCGTGATCTATTGTAGTCATGACAGCAAAGATTGTCCCCGATGACGAGAAAGTCCTTATTTCATCCCAGATGAAACGAAAACGATCTTCGGCCATTATTATAGTAACCATGGTGACGAAGATGGGTACATGACTCTTGGTACAGTCCATAATCAGAGGGTTGGAGTGGTTGTTGGGGTTGGAGGACTTCCACAACCTCCACATGAACCCTCTCCTGACTGACTCATCCCTCTGCTCCCTCGGCGTCCTCTCCGACAGAAACAAACCTCCGACATGTTCAGAGAGAGAACGACAGGATAAAGTGTCTCCGTAAAGCACAACCGATCCACATGGCACTGCTTCTCTATCGAGAGCTTTTTCTGAATGTCCACAACTCACGGTAGTAAAATATAGTGAAACCGCCTAAAGGTCAACGTAGGGAAAGTGTAACAAAGTCAGTTTTAATGGCAAGTTTCACTTCTTCATTTGCTTTTTTGAACAGTTCTGTAGGTTTTCTGCCCCACTGGTTGACGTGGTTGGACGTCCATTTGCAGAGGAGATTAAAGTGTTAAGAGATGAAGAATATTTCAACAGGCAGCAGAGACGGCTTTGCGAAGTTATGAGACTGAAGGACTGTGCTACATTTTTTTTTTTTTTTTTTTTTTTTTTACAAAATGCTATTCATAGCGTTGAGTCTGAGACAAACAGCAGCGGCCTGCAGACAGAGGAAGTGTGCCGAAACCGTGAGGGTTTCAAAAGGCACAGACAGTCTTCAACCGAGAATTCTGTTATCACCCCACCCATCCTGTCTCTGCCACACACTCACACACAAACACACTTACACACAGCCTTAGACGTTTTACACACACACACACACACACTGGCCCAGACACGTGCTGGCACATGAGTCCCTGCATGGGGTCCCCCTACGGCGGCTGAGATAAGCCCGGCCGCTCTCGCTGTTTCCACCTTCGCTGCCCCAGTGACTGGAGGATTTGTGAGTTTCTCATGCGCGGGATATTCCTGACCGCCGTGTGTGAAGTAAGGAGCTGTAAATCGACATTTGACAGATGCATGCTTCAAAGGTGCGGCGCTAATATTTTTCTGCTCTCGGCGCTCCTAACCGTGTTTCACTGGAAGCGTGAATAATAATCATAAAAGCATATCTGTCTTTTAATAAAAAGGCCAATGTCAACCCCTCCCTCCCCTCTCAGACACCAGCGTAATGCTGCTGCGTAGATATTATGAGGTGTCATGTTCTCAGTGTGAGGTGTTGGAGCTGAGTACATAGACGGCGCAGCAGTCTGGGCACGTCTGACACACACCTCAGCTAATCGGAAAGCCTTATCTTAGAAGTGTGACATCCTGTCTATGCTGTGTAATCCACCCCGGATCATGAAGAGGGTGGGCTGCAAAGTGCATGGATGTTTGCACACACACATGCACACACATTTTTGTGTGTCTGAAGTTAGCCCGGCTCTGTCACTTTGCAGCAGGCCTGCTGTAAGTCAGAGAGCACTGATAAGTTTCCATGAGTGTGTGTCCCTGAGCCACAGACCCTGTTTGATAATGTTTAATCCCACACAGGAAGATATCATGGCACTCTGCTGGGATCATTTTAACCAAATCAAATTATAGTGAAACTCCACCAGTCTTCATTTTTGCACCGGGTCCCCTGAGAACCAGCACCACAGACACCACTGGGGATCTTTTACAAAAAAAAACAAAAAAAAAAACAGGAATTCCCACCCCGGCTGTCTGTTTGCCTCATGTCTCACAGTCCCACTGTTCAGTAATCGAGACATGCAGATTTCTCCCTCCCTGAAGCCCCCACCACTGAGCCCGAAGAGCTCAGCTGCCAATTTCCCTGACCCCCCGACGCTCCTCTCCGTCCAAGATTACCGGAGCCAGATCTCGCCCTGATGGAGAGCCGCGGCGTTGGCAACTGGTAATCCACGAGACGAGGACTGGCACGTGGCACAGACGCTCTGCCCAGAGGCAGCACTGTGTGTGTGTGTGTGTGTGTGTGTGTGTGTGTGTGTGTGTGTGTGTGTGTGTGTGTGTGTGTGTGTGTATGATCAGCCACTCTCCGGGCTGAACTGCAGACTAGCCTCTTGCCTCTAGCCCTCTAATGCTGGCCTGTTATGTAGGACATATCTCTTCATCTTTAGATAACACACAAACCTACCAACCACAGTCAGGACTCCTCTGTTCTACTGTTTGGTATCTTTGTTATATACAGCAATTAAAATCCATCCTCTCATTACAAAGAACGGGATTTTAAAAAGCACGAAAAAAAAGGGCAAACAACGTGTGCACAGCTTCTTCTCACTGTGACTCAGTCAGTCAGTCGATCACCGAAGGGAGATATTGCAGTTACAGATATTCTGTGAATCTTTATGGGATCTGTTCAGGTGTTTGATAAGTCCTTTTATAAGGTGTTTGTGATTGTTCGGACATTTCAAGCTGCTTCAGTCTTTTAGGAAAACAGCTCGTTACTTAAATATATTCTGACTGCACAGAAAACTACACACCACAAGTGACAAAAATAAGACGCCAGGTTTCTCTTTGATCTTTGGAGCATGTGTCTTTTCACAAATAACCTCCTCTGATGTGGTTATTTGTGATAAAAAAGCTCTTCAAACGAAAGCTAATCTCCAGTCTCATTTATTTGAAATGAAACATCTCGAAATCCATAAATGTCATTTCCTCATTCGAAGGACATCTTCAAAGGGAACAAAAACGTGGCCCTTAGATAAAAGCCTTAAAGGACCCACATTTTACACTTTCTCTGTGTTTTATTTACAAGTGTTGATCCATAAAAATATACATTTGTGGTTTTAAGAGCTAAAAATCATCTTTATTAAGTTTTTCATCACTTCTATCTGTGAATTAATGAGCCAATCAGAGGAGAGAAGGCGAGCCTCTGCTTTACTGTGACATCACAAAGATACAGAAGTCATGGCGGCTCGTTTTAAGCACGATTTCTGAATACAAATTTTGCATTTCTCTGTGGACTGAGCACTTTGAATCTTTCACAGTATCATCACAGAACCTCAAGCTGCTTTTTAATCAAAAGACATGAAAATCTCGTTCTATAAGATATGTGACCTTTAATCTTTCAGAGGCTGTGTGACATTGTTAGGGAGCGACACAGACGGTCGTGTAGCGGCCAGGTGGACGGGGGACAGCTGTCACATCGGCAGGCCTCGGTCATAGTTGTTCGTCTAGCCACGCTGCTTTCCTGTGAGAGCAGCTCTGGTTACACACACACACACACACACGGCAGAGCATGACACACTGCCAGCATGGTGGAGAGAGAGAGAGAGAGAGAGAGCATCCAACCCCATTACCAATGACCACCTGTTGACACCATGCAGGGGGTGGTGTGTGTGTGTCTGTGTGTATGTGTGTGTGTCGGTGTGTTCTGCCCACTGCAGCAGTTCACTGTAGATTCCTGAGGGAGATCCTCAGAGAGAGAACATGAGAGCGAGAGAGCACCAGAGTGAAACGGAGAAAGAAAAGAGAGAGAGAGAGAGCAGTGTGAGTGAAAGAGCAGTGTGAGTGAGTGAGTGAGTGAGTGAGTGAGTGAATAAATCCCCTCTAGAAACGTTGCTGGTTTGACAGAGCCCCAGATCTGGGCTGCATGTGTGTGACCTCTACTCCCAACACAGGACCTCTGCACAGCCAGAACACATGTATGATAACAGCAGAACCCAGCCAGCCAGTATACAGACACATGGAGCCTTTACTTCCTCCACATGTTGAAGGAAAAGATTTATCTCAAAGGAAACTGCTTTTCGCACAACATTTCACGTTTCATGTCAGATCAGACCTTTCCTGCATGTCCCCCTCTCTCTGCCTCCCCCTTTCCTGTCTATATCACTATGTACTATCAAATGAAGGCAAAAAGGCCAAAAAAATAATCTCTTTAAAATAATACTTTAAAATCCAAATATCAGAAGTTAAATTTTTGCTATGAAATGAACAGTTTTAGTTAGATTTAGATTTTCATGTCCACATCAGAGACACACACAGGCGCACAGCCTCAGAGTAGTTGGATCATTCATCTGCTGCTGTGATTCCTGTTCTCCAGGTAGCAAGAGAAGACAAGAAAGATTTGTTAGATTTAGATTTTTCTCGGAAAGCAGCACACACACAGACAGACACACACACACATTGTTCAATTAGAAATGCATCGAGATTGCCCTTAGCTTTTGTGTGTGTGTATGTGTGTGTGTGTGTGTGTGTGTGTGTGTGTGTGTGTGTGTGTGTGTGTGTGTGAATGAGGCAGCTAGTGACAGCCACAGCTTGGAGAGGCTGAGGTCATGGCCACAGAGCCAGCCTAATGGGGGAAAGAGAAACAAACCCCTACTTGTCTGTATGTGTGGGTGTATCTGTGTGTGACAGACAGATATATACACACCCACACGCACAAAACACACACAGACAGACACTGCCCCAGTCACCTCTTGCCTCCTCTCTTGGCTGCCCATGAGCAAACACGATTGTGTGTGTGTGTGTGTGTGTGTGTGTGTGTGTGTAACCCTGTAGCAGCTTCCCACAAAGACACACAACTTTACACAGAGTCAACACCACGCCTAAATTTAAACACACTCACACTTCCAGCTATCAGACACCTCCGCTGGCACTCCTCTATCAGGCATCTGTACACACACACACACACACACACACACACACACACACACACACACACACACACACACACACACACACACACACACACACACACACACACACACACACACACACACACACACACACACACACACAGAGTTATTGGTCTGTCTGACATTATTGGGTGCATTTCCAGTTCATTGACGTTTTAGCGCGACAGCCCTCAGCCGGCTGCCAACTGGGCGGCCTGTGGTGCGTTCATATCACGTGGGAAAATCAATCAACCCGGACGTGTTTACACTTTCAGACCTGTTCCACAGAACATATATTTCCTGCGTGAAACCAACCAGTTCTCACTTGCATAAAAAAGCCCCTAAAACAAATCTCTTTCTTCTTCTTCTCTTCCAGCCATCCGATCCCACCCCGATCAAAAAGTCCAAGCATGAAGACTTCCCATCGCAGTCGCCGCTGGCCGACAAAGAGAAGCAGCACGACTGGCTACAGTCCCTGTCCGCCTCCAATAAGGTCAGTGTCGCTGAGCTCAGGAAGGAGATGTGGGTAATGATAATGACGCATTGGTGCCTGAGATGAGATGTCATGTAATATTATACAGAAGTTTTCAGATGAGGGCAGTGCTTAAATTTAGACTTTGGCAAGTCAGTGGGTGTAATTGTAGACGCCACAAGCCAGAAGGAGTCGCTTACTGATGGAGTGAAGTGTGAGGGAGCAGTGAAACAGAATCTAACCACAATAGAATGATGGATGTCGCCTGGGAAGATCGATATTCGCTAAAAAAAAAAAAATCTGCCATGAGGGTAAACTTAGAATGTCCTCATACTGACGCTTCTCCAATGTGATATTACTAAATCAGTATAATCAGGAATAAAGTCCTGAAATATTCTACTGATGGATACCCAAGGTCAAAGACAGCTGGCACAACAAACTACATGTGGAAATGTTTGCAGTGTTTCTAAAGTGTCTTCTCAGTCACCAAGAACTACAGCCACATACTATATTTTAAAGGTCCCATATTGTAAAAAGGTAACATTTCGTTTTTCTGTTTTTTTTTTAAGAATATATAAATCAATCTATATTGATAGTGTGAAAGTATCAAAGCCTCAGACCACAGGGAAATGCACACACTCTGTATTCAGAGATTGAGCCTTTAAACAAGCTGTCTGGACGTCTGTAACATTGTGATGTCATCATGTCAACATGTTAAATTAAACACAGGTGTAAAAACATGGGACCTTTAAATAAATCAATCTGTAAAACATAATATTTATGTTTCTCAAAGTGAAACAAAAGTTTCATACAATGTAACATCTGTTAAAACCACCAGATATCATTCCTTTATCACATCTGATTTAAACTATCTCTATTTTTTTTTTCCAGGGGCTTAACTGCATCCAGCCCAGGCAGAGACCGTCGGCTTTCCGGCCCTGGTCCCCCCACATCTCTGCTGGTGATAAGGAGCCCTCCACTCATCCCCTGGCCCTGCTGAGAGACAGGTGAGTGCAGCACAGGACAACCAGATCTAAAATGAAGGATACCTTTACCGAACAGCACTTCACTGACTTAGAAAAAAACCCCGCAATCACCAACAGTGACATATCTGGACTGTAAGTGGAGCTTTTGCTGCGAGAGATGATAGCCGTTTTGTTTAGCTGGATCTGATGAGCTCCCAGCACACACTCTCACTTGTCTGGGTGGGTTGGTGTCACAGAGGTCAAGTCTGACTGTACCGCAGCCTCCCACACTTCACCATTCACACACATTTGACACACACTCATAATGTGGGCACCCACTTGCCATGGTGCTGCCAGTGCATGCTGCACCATATCACAGTTGATCTGGCCCAGTTTCTCACAAAGTGGGAGGATAGAGCTGCAGGCACTTTATTTGAATGTTTCTCTACCCTGCTTGGCAGAGAGCGTCCTGATCGGACCATACAATATGGTCCTGGCTGTGTTTACTTGCATGAATTCAGCTCTTGTAAATGAAGTTATCTTGATTTGGATTATTTCATGTAAACATCATGAGACGAGTAAATGAAACCATCTGCTGTCCCCCCAGCTTCTACAACTACAAGAGCCTGGAGAACGGTGTGGCCCCCAATGTTGCCCTCACACCGCTGCCCCTGGGGAAGGTGGGTCCCATGTCTCCGTCGGTACCCGGCACCTCCAACCCAAGCGGAGGTGAACCCCCAGATGAAGGTGCCAACTCCAGGTCTCGCAAGAGAAGAGCCACAGAGGAGCTGCAGCCGCCCGCTTCAGAGGCCCCCTGTCCTCCGTCCTTCACTGCCAGCAAGCCGCCGCTGCCACTGCTGCCACCGCTGCCACCGCCACCGCCTCAGGAGGACAAGGACTCTGAGGTGGAGATCGAAGTGGAGAGCCGGGACGAACGTAAGTTAAGAACTCAGTTCCAGCTACTGGGTATACAAGATCTCAACTATCTGCTTCAATGAAGACACGCTGAACTGACTCTCTTGTCTCCCGTGTCTCCCAACAGTCACCTCGTCCCTGTCCTCCCTGTCATCACCGTCTTTCACCTCGTCCAGCAGCTCAGCCAAGGACTTGAGCTCCCCGTGCGCCCAAGGGCCCATCTGCACTGTCACGTCGGCTGAGGGCACTCCCCCCGCAGCTCCGCCCCTTGCGCCCATGGCGCCCGTCGCAACCCCGATCACCCCTACAGAGCTGGGGCTGGAGTCGGAGCTGGAGAGCCTGAGGCAGGCGCTGGACAACGGACTCGACTCCAAAGAGTCAAAGGAGAAGTTTCTGCACGAGATAGTGAAGATGAGGGTGAAGCAGGAGGAGAAGCTGGGATCAGCCCTGCAGGCCAAACGCAACCTCCAACAGGTAGACACCAGAACGTTGATATCAGCTTTATTTGTGTGTGTTAAGAAGAGCAAGAGCTATATTGAGCTAAATCTTTTAGAAAGAGAGGCTCAGAGCCCCTGCTTTATTGTGACATCACAAAGTTACAGAAGTCCTGACGGCTCGTTTTAAGGCAAGATTCCTTAATACAGACTTTGTGTATTTATGTGTGTGATTGAGGCTTTGATACTTTGACACACTTTGTCACAGTATTAATATAGAACCCAGACTTCTTCTCAAGCATAAAAATCTCACTTTTTACAGTGTGGGACCTTTAAGATGCATCGAATTGACCTCAGACGACTTAAAGACAGCACACTGACACACTGACTGGCTATATTAACACAGAATATGATTTCATGCACGATATGTGTCACTGTTGGCTGAGAGAGTGGGGTTTCCCAGCCGTGACAACTCACACAAGTCTTTAGCTTCCCCAAAGTTTTTCCTTTCTTTTTATGTAACTAAACTTGACAGAAACTTTTTTTCAGAGTTAGCGCTCTGAGGAAACTACTCGAGCAAAGACACAGAAATGCAGAAGTGGATTCAAAGTCATTATTACTGTTCACAAAGCTTAGCATGAGTTGGCAAGTGATAACAATGACAGCGGATGTTGCTGTGAAGGGAAAAGGCCAGACTTCCATTTTTATTTTTGGTCTTGGACCGAGAACAAGAAAGCTCAGAAGAGTGTGTGTGGGTGAGGAACACAAAAATGCATCCTGAGCAAAAGAAAAAAAGTGATTTCAGCGTAACAGCGCCTCACTTTCACTTTCCATCAGAGCGGAGAAGCAGGCAGCCGACCTCGCGGCTCAATGAACGGTGGTCTGGCTTTAAAACAACCTGCTGGTGTAGCTCCTGCTGTGTTGACTTGAACTCACCCTGACGCCAGTATTCACCGACTTCTTATGTAAAGCCTCTGCAGAGTAAAGGGTGTGATGGGGATTGTGCCTTTTCACTCTTTTTGTGGGAACTAACAAAGCTTGATGACAGACATGTTTGTCCCAACTGCTGGGTTCCCATGAGAAGACTATGGGTGTGTCACCACAACACTCTCTCACACACACACACAAACACACACACATGCACCCACACTCACACTCTCTCAGTGATTCAGAGGAAGGAAACCTAACTTCTGTCAGCCCACACGTTGCCCTAACCCCTGACTTGGCTCGATGTAAACACTGACATAGACACTGCAGCAGTCTGCTGGGTGTCAACAGTGAAACAGACATGTGACAGCAGCGTCCACTGGTGTTAACAGTGGTTACATAAGCACCGCCAGACATTTAAGGGATCATTTTGAGTTGTCAGTTTAGTGAGAAATCTAAATTATGATTAAAAAATAATAATCACATTTATATAAACTTGTGGGCAAGTTTTCAGCAGGTTTGCAGTTTGATTCCTGGCTCCAACTGTCAGTATGTTGATTTATCCCTGGGCAAGATACTGACTCCCAAATTGCCTCCGAGCTGAGATTGTGAAAAACAAAAAACATTGTAGTTTAAAGTGTTTTATAGGTTTAGATGGAGCCTATTTACAATTAAAACTTCCAACCTCTACTCTTTGCTAACCTTCTGCGATCTGGTCTCTCCAGGAGCTGGAGTTCTTGCGGGTGGCCAAGAAGGAGAAGTTGCGGGAGGCGACCGAGGCCAAACGAAACCTGAGGAAGGAAATCGAACGTCTGCGAGCCGAGAGCGAGAAGAAGATGAAGGAAGCCAACGAGTCGCGGATCCGTCTGAAGCGGGAGCTGGAGCAGGCCCGGCAGCTGAGGGTCTGCGACAAGGGCTGCGAAGCCGGACGTCTTCGCGCAAAATACTCGGCACAGGTCAGTTAGAAGCGACGGAACTTTTGTGCCATAAAAACTCTGTTAAAGAGAAGACGAAATTTTCTCGATAATAGAAACGTGTCTAACGAGTGTAAATGAAGCCAAACAAGGCTGAGCATGTTGGCAAACCAGACTAACAATGTGTGCAAATGCGGTGGCACAACGTCTAGACAACACCCTTAGAGTAATTGCAGTGTTTCATTCGCTCACATATTTCCAAGGTCAGCAGAGGAGAAGGCAAGAGAAAAAAAAAAACACATTTCCTCTTCCCCTGTCAAAAATAAATGGGTGTAGCGCCTAGTGCACAGACGTACGATAAGTCCTCCAACGAAAGGAAACAGGAAGAGACGTCGACTTCCCCCAGGCACCATGGGAAATGCAGATTAGACAAAACAAGAGGGAGAGGTTATGCTCTCCAGCTGCATCTGTGTTGCCTTCCCTACAGAGACTGCTCTCGTCCTTGGAACGGCTGCACTGACACAAGATGTTTTAGACGTTTAAGTCGCTGCAGCCCACAGGAAAGTTTCAGACGCTTCCAGTGTCACCAGTGTGCTCTCTGCTAAAGAGGCCACCTGTTTCCAACACTGACTGAATGAAATAACAGCTAGAAACTTCCATGACTGCATTTCTGAAAGACATTTAATAAATCAAGCAACATTAGTTTGATTTTGGAGCCAGTGCTGCAGATAATCTGACTGGGAATATCCTCACTGATGATTTGCCTGCAGAAAGTTTTTGTTTCCAAGATCACAAACGAAAATAACAGTTTAGTGATTATATTCTGATCACACTCTACTGTAGAAGTCCTGGGAATTAATTTGGCAAATTCAGAAATATCTATATACAAACACAGTGTTGGTCCAGAAACCAGAGGAAGAAGAAGGTTTAACAACAAACACTCACAACTTAATCCGACAGGCAACTCCAGTTGTTAATGAATGGCAGGCTTGGGTGACATCCAAAATTCATTATCTAAATACTGTCCAGCCCAAATATCACAATTAGGATGTTATTCAACATGAGGCTGAGACTAATTTACATGTTGCGGTACATTGGGATTTGATGCTGCTGCAGGGCAAGACTCTTGTGTGTGCGACCTGTTTGTCACAGACCGGTCAGGGCGGTTGTATCACTTGGTATCACTACGCATCTAGGTTAGTTAGCTTCTTCTAGTCATAATTACAACTTAATATGAGCAGTATTTACAGTATACAGCCACTCTATAGTGTGTAAGCAGGTGAAAGACTGAGTGAAGGACTGGATCAGAGTTGGTTGCTTCAGTCCAGAGTCAAATCAGTTGTGCTGTATGATGACAGCTGTTTCCTGCCATGTGTTCTCCAGATCGAGGACCTCCAGATGAAGCTGCAGCACGCCGAGGCCGACCGCGAGCAGCTCCGAGCCGACCTGCTGCAGGAGCGGGAGGCCAGGGAGCACCTGGAGAGGGTGGTGAAGGAGCTACAGCAGCAGCTCTGGCCCAAATCCAGCAGCGATAAGGACGGGACGCCCAAGGACATGTCAGCTGAGAACTAACCCGGCAGCGTGACTCACCTCCCCCCCAATCATTCACACCCCCGTTGCCGTGATAACCCCCCCACCCCCCGCCGCCACCCCCGACATCCTCTGCCCAACTCAGACCAGAGAACCCAGCACCCAGGATTTCCTGGGCCGGCCTCATCGCACCACTCTTAATCACGCTCGCCCTCCAGAACACAAAAAAACTCCAGACTCTCGCCTTCGGACCAGAGACAGAGAGATGAACACGAGGACCTGCGTCCTACATCGCGCCCCATGAAAAGTCAAGTGAATAGAAACTGCAAAATGCAATTGTTCAACAAGGAAGCATGTGTTTCTGAATCAAGCACTGACTCGCACCTTCCAGACTCACAGAACTTCACGAGAATGAAAGAAAAAGTGGATGTATAGCACAAAATGTGTTTGTGCCTGTATTTTCTCTGACAAGAAAAAGAAGCGAGACTTTTGGACAGACGTCTGTGATGATAAATGCTGAGAGATGATCATATTCTATTAGAGGTGTTGTAGCGGCGCAGCCAGGACGGGCGGGGCTCACACTTAACCTACCGTTCCCTAAAACGTCTCCACCGCCGTCCCTCACCACCACCATGAGGACAGGGATGGTTTTGAAGACATTATAAGCTATTTAAGAGACTACATAGCGATATGTAAAAACAAAAAAACAAAACAAAAAATAGCAAAAAAAAAAAGAAAAAGGAAAAAAAGACAGTTTCTTTGTTTCTCTGTGCTCTTGGAGTTGGAAAATATAAAAAGATACAAATAAATGAGAAGACGAACAAAACAAGCAGATGAACTCTCCACAGTGCCACCGTGGTTTTGTCGGTTTTTTTTCAGGAAGCCATCGCAGTCCACTGAGGGGGAGGAGCTTTGAATACTCATTTCCTCCCCCTGTTGTTTTATAAAAATCAGGAGCGGGGGGGCGGGGCTTAGATCAGAGTCTAAACGTTTCTCACTCCTCTCTCTCTCTGGATTGGACGCTGGACATAAAAACATGCTGTACCTTTTTGAGTGAGCACATGTGTTGTGTTGGATGATCAATAACAATATCCAGCAGTCTCCATCTCAGAGTTGCTCACACACACGCACACATACACACACACACACGAGCTGCCATATGTGTTTTTTAGCGCTCGGGTCAAAACCCGGACGTCTTTATCTTCTAAAGATGAAATCCTCCAGATGTGCGTGGTCTTGTTTTTAATCCAGCTGACACCAGAAGCATCACGTTTGAAATCAGAGTGGACTGGATGGGGCACCTTTGGCAAGAACCACAAAATGTTCATTTTAATTAAATTATTGTAAATATAAATATATGTTTTTTTTGTTGTTTTTTCTTTTTTTTTTACTTTACAATAATGAATCGCACTTTGTCATAACAAAAATACTGTTATAATGCATTGTACTCCCACTATTGTCTTCAATCTTACTTTGAAAACTCTTATACATGACTGCTACCATATAAATTCAGTAAGCGTTTTATTGATTATATGCATCTCGAATAAATACTGTTGCTTTGTTTTCTTGAGGCAAAGTATTGTAAATAAATGGAAAGAAAAAAGGCTCTACCTGTTGCTTGCTGATGCAGTCTGGGATTGTTACAAAGGTTCTGGCAACACATTCTCCCCGTTGTTGTAATATAATGACACCCGGTTTCAAACTTCGCTAACGACTCACAGCACATCATCGAGGTGAATTTGTTTTGTTTTTTTACAGGTCACCTGAACAAAAAGTTGGAAGATTAAAAATCTGATTTTATTCTGAAGGTGGAGAGCACGACTCTGCCGTCACACAGCGGGTACAATGCAATCAGAATGTACATTGTGTTAATGCAAATTTTTTCTTTGGTTGTTGATGTTGTTTTTAAACGTGGAGATACTTTATTGCTTGTCTGTTATGTTCACTTTTTTCAATAGAAAACTCATATTTTCTTTATGCATGAAATTTGAGAAAGTTTGCCATACATATAGTCAGTTATTGGGCATTGATACTGTACATGTAAGGGTTTTATTGTGTTATGCAACATAAAGCAATTTGTCTTATTTAGAAGAGGAAGAAGTAAGTAAAAAAAAAAGCAACAAACCGTAGATTGTTCTTAAGAAAACAGAAAACTTCACACTTGCAAAAAGCAGAAGATGACAACAAAAAAAAAAGAGAAAAAAAATTAAATGCAATGCTGGAAAACCTCAAGTGCCTGGTCATGGGCGAAAGGTTTCCAGAGTAGGAGAACTGATGATGAAGCTGCAGGGGCGGGGCCTCTCATCAGCTACCTGTGTGCAGGTTCAGCAGCTCAGCAGCTGTTTTTATCAGTGTTCCTAAAATCAACCAGTTTACAAACTCCTTTCCTTTTTCAATGCAGAGAACAATTAAACAAACGCTAGATGCTTAAGGCTTTTTTTTTTTTTCTTTTTTTTTGAATGAGTGCTTTTTGTTTCCTTTATTTGAAATCAATGATATGCATGTTCAAACAATTTTTATAGAAGATCTTTAAAACCCACTTGCTTCGGTGAATTGTTACTTTGGGTTGTACATAAAGACTTAACTGTTTACTCCCAGTTTTGCTGACTTGTCCCGAGGCGGACGTGTCGAGGATAATAAAGAGGGCATTATGTTGAAAAGCCCCGTTTCTTATCCGCCATCGCTGACACTGTGTCTGTGACTTTGGCAGACCTAAAAAATTGGTACATTTTGTAGTTGTTTTTACACTCAAAAAGAGTTGATAGCCTCTGTGTAGTTTACTTTACTCGTGGTTTTCTACAAAAGAAGGGAGACAACAACGACACTGGCTCTTCACTCTCCCGCGCGTTCAAAAGAAGAAAAAAGCAGTTTAACAACATCTTGTTTTCTAAAGGAGAATCATTTTGCTAAATAATGGACAGTAAAGCAGCAATAACAGTCCATATTAATAGACAAGTACTAGCCAGTGTGAAGATTTGAATAAGAATTTTCAAATGTAAATATTTTTTTCATTTACAATATTGTATAATATATGTACATGGTGTTTCCTTTTTCAAAAAGAAATCTTTTCTTACAATAGCTTGTCTTGTTTTTGTTTCTGTTTTTTTTTTTTTTTTTGAATTTGTGTTTTAACTGAGATGTTTCAAAAACAGTTAATGATGCAGTGCGTAAGAGAATATTCCCTACATAAACATGTTAATCCATTTCTTTTCATTTTTTTTTTACTGTAGAGTCTTTATATTGAATGACTTTTTTCACCAGTTCATATATATTTTTAACAGTATGTTCAGTATCAGATAACAGACCTACAGTATGGGTCATACACACACACACAAACACACACACACGTACAGACATTACAACGCCACTTGCAGATTGTTTCCCCCCTAATCCTCATGTATCTTTTTAGCCCTGTGCTGCTGCTAATACTATATAAACCTTACAATTCTAGAAATATTTTTATGTAAGAGGTAAATGTAAGCTTTCCCATTTATTAATACCACATATACAGTATGAAAAAAAGCTTGGCTTCTTCATCTATCTCCTTGTTTCCCTCATCTTTTCACGCCTTTTCCCTCATCTCTCCTCCGACGACACCCTTCCCCTTCTCTCACGACACGGACTATATTGTAAAGTAAAGGACTTTATGAGATTATGTTTGAAAATAGCTATGCTTATATACTACAGTGACTGAATGTACAGTGTATAGATGCATTACCAGAAATAAAGTTGTTTGTCCAGATTGACTGACCCAGTTTTTCCTTATTGCTGCCTGTTGGGTAAACAATCCAAACCCTAATTATCCTGCGAATACTGCAGACGGAGCGTTTTCCTCCTAATTCACGTCACTGATGAATTCAGTTCAGTACAACATCCGCCAGCCCAAGGAGGGGCTGCTGTCCTGCTGCGTGGATACAACATCTCCTCTGGTCATTAATGATACTAGTAATAATTATTATTATTACTATGATTTTTACTTATGCCATCTTTGTGAAATGCAAGATATAATGTTATAAAAAAACGCCTCCGGTGGGCACATACATTACAAGTTTACATACTGGTTGTAAATGCTGAATAGTAGGACTCACTGTAACACAAAGTGTTAGCACATACAGTCTGCAGCCTCAAACATTTCTTTATTTCAAGAAGGGATCACAAGGTGAAATATTTCCCTCTGAAATGTAGTGGAGCAGAACCGTAAGGCAAGAGAAAATGAAACACATACTTCAAAGATGTATAGATAGACTGCAGCCTTTTGCCACGCTATTCAAGGGGCATGGAAATATAAATTCACTTGCTCCTGCACAATGAGACCGCACTGGCTTCAAGTTGGAGGACCTTCACGAAGCAGCAGTGGCTGAGATATCCTGACCTTTGGACTTTACTATGGGTCGACGGTCTGGATACTACACTTGCCATGTTGCAGATAAATACTGTCCTCTGTTAGAGCTTCCATGCTTGGTAAACACCCATATAGTTTTCAAATCCAAGCTGAGGTAATCCTAAACAGAAGCCCCCAGAACTAGAATAAATGAAGGAAACGCTTCAAAACAAACATGTTCACAGCCTGCCTCGGCTAAACTGATTCACTGTACATGACTCCCTGGCTGTGTCTGTGGTGTTACTGCCTTTTTCACATCAGTATCAGACATTCTGACAGTCTGACTATAATTCACTGAAATTCGACAAATATTTTTTCAATACATTAGCACAAATTAGCTGGTGTAGATGTCTCTGCTCACAGTAAAAATGTTGTTAAGATGCCATCATCAATCACATAGGAAGTGGTGGCAAACTTCAATTGAACACATGTATCATATGGAAAACATGTGAGTCCCAGTGCAGACGAGCAGTGGAGATAATTTGGGATTTCCTGAGACATAAATTGATTCGTGAAGATGAGTCGGAAGTTAAAATCTGAAAAAAAACTGAACAAGATCCGAACACATAGGCTCCATTCTCTGGTGTTCGCAGTTATCCGTATCATTTATATCTCATTCATAAAAACAAAAAAAGCACAAGAAAAACACAGTCAGAGAATGAAAAAATAAAATGAAATGCGTCCTGTTTGAATATTTCACACGATTAATGCATAAAACACATGCTACCTCTTTCAGGTAAAACAAAGCAGTGCTGCGTCAGGGCAGCGGCCTCTTTTTCAGCGAAGCAACACTAAACATTCTTCTGGTTTCACCCTCTCATCCGGTTTATATACACGAGCAGCTGCTACAGAAACCTCCACAATCACTGTGAAAATAGTGAAATGGAAAAGATGAGCTGCAAACACTTAACCAGAAAGGAATGTACGCTAGGTCTCGAGTTAACGCCCACTCAGGCTGACAGCATTTGATGTAAACATTCATTAGCGAGTACACACACACACACAGCCATGTTACGCAGCAGTGCGTGCACAGCATAGGTTAGCTGGCAAGGAGAGGTTTCTGGTTTGGCTAAGAGTACCTGTAGCTCTCTGATAGACTAATTAAAAACTAAGACCTTCAAACGCTGTCTTGAATTTAATTCCATACAAAAATAAAGACAAAAGAAGCTGACATATAGTCTCTGCCATTATGAAGAGGTACTATATGTGCTTTAAATTTGAAACAAGATGCTACATGCTAGAACCCAAAAATAACAGCAGTGACTGAACCCACTGAGAAGCTACTGTAATCTATTCAGTTAGGCTTCCCCAAGACAAGATTATGGCTAAATGCTAATATATTAACAATGAAAATATGTAAAGCAGGTGATGTTTGCTATGTTTCACCGCAGTTATCAAGTTAGCATTTGCTAATTAGCACTAAACACGGGTTGATGGGATTCTCAGTGGCTTTGTGGATAAAGAGAGAAGGTTGCCATCTGCTACAGCTGAATCGTCCAGACTGCTCAGGTCGTGTGGGACAGGTTCACCCTGTCTTCCCGGACTCACAACGCTAACTTTACAAAACATTGAATATCCAAGAAAAGTGAGATTTTCATGTCTTTACTGATTATAATGCAGGACTGGGATTTGTATTAATACTGTGAACGTGTCAAAGCCTCAGTCCACAGCGAAATGCTCACAGCCTGTATTCAGACACTGAGCCTTAAAGACACACACCAGGACTTCCTGTGACTTTGGAACAAACCAGTCACTTCCCTGTGCCAGAGAGGTTCAGAGCCTCCTCTCTTCTGATTGGCTCCTGTTGTTACCGGAGCAAAGCCAGAGAGGAGATATGTGAAGCTGCACTTTTTTTGATTTTTAAAACCACAAATCTTCTTGCTGATCAACACCTCAGATAAAATACTGTAAAAATGTAAAATATGGGGCCTTTAAACTCCGCCCACAGCATCTGAACATGGCTCCACTTGTACAGTGAGTGGAGGAGGCTTTGCGGCCGCTGCTGTGGCCCACATCGTCAGCATGGTGTGGGCCAGCCTGTCAGACAGACTCTGAGCTCCTCCACAGCAGCAGCAGCAGCACCACACAGGGCTATTGACTGACCCAATTACTGCAGTCACATGAGGAAGAACGCCCTGCAGTTAGCTCATTAGTCTCTGGAGTCTCTCTGCAGCTCTCTCAGTCTTACTCTGCCTCCATGTCTCCTGCTGTTTTATAATGTACAGTCAATTACTAAGTCATGTTTAATTCATTTCCTACATTTTCAGTGTTTTTTTCATGAACGGTCAGACGGGCGTTTTCAGATATGCTTGCACTTCTTTTGAGGATATTCTGGAGTGCGGAAGCATGTTGGTTATATGTAAATGGTTGAACAAAATAACACACACAGCATAATGTGATACCCCACAGTCTGCTGTAACACAAAACAACAACAACACATTTAATGGCTAAAATATTTAGCTTTGAATTAAAACGTCAACAAATGGAGTTTCTGTATAATACAGATTGCTTTACTGTTTGTGTGTGTATCCAATGATTTTCTATTGTCATAGGCTCATTGTTAGTCAAAGCAGAACCACGCCAAGTCCGGTCGCTTTTTCTCTGTTTTGCTAACCCTCCCCCTGGCCATGTGCATTTGTTTTCAACGAAGCTGGCGAAAAGGCAATCCATGGAGCGGTGGATAACATTATATATCATATACGCTTTATGATGTATATTTGTGTAGTCTTATCCGTCATAATCAAGAGATTATGCGTTACAGAGTGTATTAGTGTTGTGGTGCTGCCAAGACCAGAGCTGGGACACCCTTGCAAGTTTGGTTTTCGGCCAAGAGACGTGGAAGGCAGAGAGCCTCCATTCTCCCCATAACAAGTCACCAGAATAACTCCAAGCTGTTTAATCAAGATAACATAGTTCCTCTTTAATAGTGAGAAGTGAGTGAAGGGTGAATGACAACATATACATTTAAATAATTAATCTGCCCTCTCAGAGTTCTTAAAAACAGGATGGAGGTTATCTTATTCATGAGTAATGACTTTCCTTGGTTACCATATCAGTAAATATGTCAATATCCTGATATAAAACTGCAGGGTTTTATCCAGTGTTGGCACTGGCACACATGGGCTATTTCCATGTTCAGTTCATACAGGTTAAAATGAACTAGTTCAAGTGTACAGTTACAGGCATATTGAACTAAGTCTACTACTATATTTTAGTTTAAAACATCTCTTTAGCTACATTTTCAACTCCCATTCACACTACTTAAACTTTCAGAAAGATCTGTTTTAGTTTGAAAACTCCAGGGTTGTGCTGACTTGTGAAAAAATGTGATTTCAATGTCTTTGACATGATTGCGACATGATTGTTGGTGCCAGATGGGCTGGACTGGGTATTTTGGAAGCTACTGATCACGTCCAGTGAGAAGCAGCTGTGTGGAGGAAACACCTTGTTGATGAGAGAGGTCAGAAGAGAACGCTTTGACTGGTTGGAGCTGACAGAAATGCTACAGACATTCAAGATAACCACTCTTTACAACTGTGGTGAGCACGAAAGCATCCAAATGAACAACATGTGCAAAGACGAAGACCACATCAAGTTGCACAACTGACAGCCAAAAACAGAAACCTGAGACTGCACTGGACACAGACTCACCAACACTGGACAGTTGAAGTCTACAAAAATGTTGAGGTGTAAATCCATGGATCCAACGTGGCTGGGTCACCAACACTTTGGGCCCTTAAAGACTAACTATGCAAGATTTGCCCCTTAATTAAACAGCTTTGGATTAATTGTGATGGTTAAATGACTTGTTACGGGGAGAAGAGGCACTGCCTTCCACCTAGTGCCTCTTGGCTGAAAACCATCCTTGCAAGACACCTGTGTCCGACCCTGTGTCCTAGATCGCATATTGCAAGAAACATGGACTGCTTTACGGCACTATGAGACAAACACACCCGACAATCTCTTGTTAACATTACCCACATTGGTATACATCGCTCCATGGATTGCCTTCTCACTGGCTTCGTTGAAAACACATGGACATGGCCGAGGTGGGGAGGGAGAAGGGTTAGCGATGAGTTTTTACGACAGTGAAAATATGCATTCCGAAAATGTAGGGGGAGCTCTGTAGAGAAAAAAAAAAGCGACCAAAACAGCTAAAAAGCAACCAGACTTTATAGTTCCCCTTTAATGCCAATAAACCATGTTACTTTTGAATACCACAGCCTATCTGACCATGCGCTCCTCTTTATGGCCACAGTCTTCTAATGGCTACTTCCAGCTCAAACTGGATTCATGGACATGACAATGAGTTCAATGAACTTTACTGGCCTCCCCACACAGTCTCCAGACCTGAGTCCAGGGGAACACATCTGGGATGTGGTCGATCCAGAGATTGGCAGTGTGAATGTGCAGCTGACAGATCTACAGAAATCATGTGATGCAATCATGTCAAATGGGGCAGAATCTCAAAGGGAAGCTTCCAACATCTGGTCGAATCAATAACTGAGAGTAACTGAGTGCAAAGGGAGGAACTACTTAGTGCGGTGTTCTCATTAAATTGGTTTACGTCTTAAAAAGCAGAAAATGCTAAAAAAGAAAAACATGTTGAGGTGTTATCAGGTGGTATATAAGCTGGATTTGGAATCCATAAATAAAGGATGCTGGGAAAGATTTTGTCTACTGCATTATTTCTAATAGTGAATATGTTGCTGGCATGATGGACACTGATGGTTGAGAAAAGTAATTGTATGCTGTCAGCACACAGTATTTTTGCATTTTATTTGTAATTCAATGTAATATAAATCGAGTTAGAATGTTAGGCATGTTGATACCGTCTATTATTGCATTATTCCACCAAGGAAACAACTCACAAAACACAGAGGACTTGACCTTTCCCCCCATTTCTCCTTGTGAATGGACACTTCCCTATAGCCTAATGGACTCATCTCTCTCCAACATTCACACACACACACACACACACACACACACACACACATCCACTTGCCTCGCCAGAGAGGCCACAATCAGCCGGTGCAGGTCATTGGCCCCTAGGCAGGTTCAATATTTATGGGTCGTTGCAGCATTTTAGCATCTCCGCTTGACAAAAATGATCAGTGTCTCAGACACTCTGCCTGTCAATCCAGGAGCTCGGCGCATCACATCAGCTGCCATCGCAGTAAAGCCCCTGCAGGATGTCGCTGGAAGGAAGCCAATAAGATGGGTCTCCTCAGCCAAGGATAAATCACTCTGGATCCAGAACTGAAGCAGCTCAAGTCTGACGTCTGCGGAGGAGATGGATGGATGGATGGGTGGGTGGATGGAAGGAAGGATGGATGGATGGATGGATGGATGGATGGATGGATGGATGGATGGAGGGGATATAAATTCTAATAGGCTCTTTGCTTGTTTGTCCTACAGTTAAATTCAACGCTGACAACAGCTGAAATCCTGATTAATACAGGCTCATTGGATCATTGTCGTGTTTTGCTGTGCATACTTTACTGAGTTTTCCAAAGCTGGCAGGCTCAATAGCTCAAACTGATGTACAACCAGACTTAAAGAGTTCAACATCGCAGAAACCTGTAGTGAGTGATTTTTGGCCCCGTGGGAGCAGCAGAAACGGGTTCTGAGCGAAACACTGACATACGTATCATTATGTTTTAGGTTGAAATGATGACAATGGGCAAACAAAATCCTGAGAGGCTGTGAACAGCCTCTGAGTGGCTGGTCTCTGTTTGTGGTTGAACAACCAGTGAACAGCTCCATCCATACCATGTTTTCATTTTAAAGGAGACATATTATGCCTCCTTTCCACAAATTAAAATAGTTCCCAGGTGTCTCAAAGACATGTCTGTGACATGCTTTGATCAAAATACCCCAAGGATCAAACATCACAGCTCTTTTCATGCTCTCAAAACGGCCCTGTTCAGAACGACTGGTTTCAGTGCCTGTCCCTTTAAATGCAAATGAACCTTAATGCTACAATTGTCTTTGCTCTTCATCCTGTTTTCTGCAATTAACCAAAATGTAGTTCCTGTTTACACCAGCTTGCGTATCCCCAGTGTACATGAGTGGTCAACTGATATACATTTTCAAGTATTGAAATTTTTCTGACAGCTAAAATGGTAGTCTGGACAGAGATCATGGAAATGCGAACGCAGCCTGAGACCGAGAGCAAATTTTGACATTTGACTGTGTATCTAAGACCTCTGAGAGAGAATGCATTTTAAGAGTTTGTGGTCTATAATAATGATTGACATTCTGCCTGTGAGTGGATTTTTTTGTTTTTGTGATGGATCCACAAAGATCAAGAGAGTGGGGGTTGCCAACACTTTAATCTTCTCTCTTTCCAAATAATTGGGCACATTGAGGATCCAGTGAAATACTGGGAAAACCCAAAATGACTTTCTCCTTTTTGCCTTAACAAGCTAATGGAGTGTTTGTGTTGTCCAGCCTCATCTGCGCTGTGTAAAAAATAATTCACAAAGGCAGGGGAAAAACCAAATCATCTTCATCAGTGCTTCATGAAGATCTATCTTTAATGAGGTGTACAATACTTGACTCCTCTATCAAGTGAGTGCAAATGTTGGATTGTCAGTTTTGTGGAGTTAAGAGAAGTGGTCAGGCAACGACTAAATCATTTTTTCAACTGCATATTTATTTTCTGTTTATTCTGTCCTTTGTAGCGCCACCACCTGTGTGATAATTTAGAATGTACAATGTTGATGGATCTAAGCCATTAGTAGCAGAAATTTGCGACTGTTTTCACCCTGAAAATTCCCACGGATTCACGGTGTTCACAGTCTGTGCTCTGAGGTTAGCTTGCGGCTCCCGTCCAGTTCTTTGTTTGTCTGTGACCAGGATGTCTGACATTTGCTGACCACACTCACATGCCGAAGAGAAAGACAGCATTTCATTTTTTGTGACTCTGTGACCCTTCGTAGAGGCTCCATCAGGTCAAGCTCTCACACTTCATATGAGCATAACCTCATTACTGATGTATTGGGAAGGGTAACTTATATATAAACTTATATCATATCACATAGCAGATTCTTGGGCACCACTCAAAATCAATCACTACCAGCTGTTCTCCTTCCAGTCATATCAGTGTGTTTTCCTTTTAACAATCTTTTGCTTAATTCCAGCTGAACCTCCATTTCTATTCATTAAAAGTTTAAGGTCAAACATTTTTGAGTCTCATAGAATTATCTTTAAAATCTCTTCAGTCCTCTCTTTCTGTGCACAGAATTTGAAATATGCATCTGAAGCTGGATTGAAAAACACGACTAAAGCCTATAGTGAAGTGGAACTACATTACGACTGTGGCAACAAAAATACATCCAATACAATTTAGATCTTCATAATAAGATATAGAATTAGGATTTTTCATGAAATGTCATTATTTGTCGGCCAAACATTTGAGCCTGAGATTTCAGTTTGGCTCTGAAAACTGCAGCTGCCTCCATCTGCTCCTGAACGGCCGTTGGACGGTCCGATGAATTTCAGAGATGTCAGAAATTTGGGTTGGCTGATGTCAGGCTCCCACACAGTTGAAGCAGAGTCATGAGTTGATTCCCCAATGTCAATGCACCTGGCAGGAAAATCTGAAAATGCCATGGCAACGCACGGCTGGACGAAATATGGAGGCCATGTTTGCCACGACCGATAAGAACGAAAGACGATGGCAGATTTTTTTTTTTTTTTAAGAAAAGCTTTTGGCACACAGCACTGCTCAAATTATCAAAGGGGCGCATCTCCTCTGTCTTGTTAGCACTGTTGCTTTCAAATTAATCTTTATGGACAATTGTCAATAGTCGGGATGGCCTGCAGGGGTTGAACAGAAAGAATACTCAGGTCAGGAATGATCATGATGATCATGATTTTCTCAAAAAATCTGATTTCCATGTAAACAACGAGATTTCTAAAATCGTACAGTGTATCTCCAACTTAATGTGACTTAAACTGACTGTTCTGTTTCTACATGCACTAAACACAACACTAATGTTGTGTGTGAATGTGATTTGAACTTGTTTAAAGACACCTCCAACAGAGCTGGTTTGAGTAACAGAAGTGAAGTGACAACTAAATTAATGCATTACCTTTGCAGATGAGTAGTAATTAGTAAATCAATGTAATTATGTTTTCAAGAGAGGAATTTGTAATGACAACTGATTACGATTATCACTTGCCAAACACTGTACAGAGAAAGTTTAGGGGCTGCTTGTCTTCATGATAGCTCAGTATCCTGTGGGACAAAAGTGTCCAACAATAACAAACAGAGTAGCAGATGTAGCAAAGACAGTGATAACTCTGGGCAAATTCTATATTTAGTATGGAAGTGGCAGATAATTGGGACAGGTGCTCCACATTCACCCCAGAATAGAAATCGATTACCTGACCTGGAGTTCAGGAGGTCAGAGGATTGTGGGAGGTTTGTAGGAGAAGAAGAGTCCTGACATAACGAGTCAGCTCATCGAGCTGCGGCGCTTGGACCTCTAATAAATAACACATGGAAGCTCCTTATACATATCTGTGTTTGGACATGAAAGTGATTTACAAAGCTTTCAGTCCAAATAATGTCTGGATCTGGTCTGATTTCAAACCTTAAGGCAGTATCTTCTTTACTTGTCATCAGTCTCACATACACTATAAACCTGTGGTATAGCGTCCATTCACGCAACACTGCAAACTCCTCCAGGTGAACTGAGCTGAGCTGCCTGACACCCAGCTGCCACTTTAACACAGAGAGGCCAACTCTTGACTGACCACTGAAAGCATGCTTCTTGAAAATGACTCACACATTTACCCATGGGTGGCATTGGCACAGTGTGCTTACAAGGTCAAATGAAAACACTTCGCTAATTTGGTGATTCAGTGTGTCCGGCCAAAGGAACGCAAGGAAAAAGGAAAAAAAAAAAAAACTGTCAGTGGCTGTGTGAAAATATTGCCACTAAAGTGTTCCTTCAACATCACCTTGGGGCAAATTTTCCCTGAAGAGTGGGCCAAACATGTCATGTCCTTTCTATATTCATAAAAATCTCTTAAAAAACCAAGGATGTGGACTTTTCTCGTAATTTAATGTCACGTTTGAACCTTGGACAAGGTAATAATCATGTCCTGACTCCAGCTCTGTGCTTAAACAAGAGACTGGCAACCACCTGAATATCTTAAAGGGATAGTTCAACATTTAACTTTAATTGTAGGTGCAAGCTATTTTTAGAACAGTGGAGCAGAGCCGCGAGCTGGTCAGAGCTACGCTATGGAGGCTAATGGGATTTTTTGGTGATGAAACTCATCGAATACACAATCCAATAACGCCAAAATGCTCTGGTGGACAAGTTGTGACCTGCACATTCACCACGCTATGAGATAATAATGGAACGTTACAAGACAGAGTTGTTTTCGAGGTAAATTCATGCAAAGTCGCTGATGCGCGTTCCCGTCTGAGGCAGTTTTTCGGCAAGCAGTCTCTGCATTTATCTCAAAAACAACTCTGTCTCGTAACGTTCTGTTATTATCTCATAGCGTGGTGAATGTGCGCTTGTGGCTCTGCTCCGCCGTTCTAAAAACAGCTTGCACCAACAATTAAAGGTAACGAACCTACTCCTAAGACTATAGGGATTATGGCAATGGGTCAATTTGCCAAAATGTTGAACTATCCCTTTAAAGTCATGTACAGTACCTACACATGTGTGAAAATAACATGTAATATTGCTGTTCATGTCGTTTTGTTGTGCTGCTGCTTCTTGGTCTGTGCTATAAATACGCATTAAGATGTGACAAACTATGATTTGTTGAGAACATAGAGTGACCAAAATTCAGCCCAAGAGAAACATCTTCAGTTGTCTCAGTGCGGCTGTCCCGTGGCTCACCACTTGTTATTGTTCTCATCGAGTCCAAATGAAGAGAAGCAAAACAGAAAACACTGCAGAGTTTGAATGAACCACTCAGGACATGCCTGTAGTGAGAACATCCTGGGTCTCTGGCGCATGAATCATTACCACAACAGCTAAATGCAGTAAGCGATGTGAACACAAGTGTTTGAAGAGCTCCACGGCCGAAGCTTTGAGGATGGTGGTCGGGGTGTGCCCTCACAGAACATGACGGAGGCAACAGGACGCTTCTGGCAGTGGGCAGCTTTCATCAAGGCCTGTGTGGGCACGATTTCATAAAGACTGTGGGCACCTGTGGGTGACTCACACAGGCCGAACGGCTCCTCAGGGCTAGAGTGACAAAAATCCTAACTGCAGGGTTGAGAAATATATAGGCCACAGTTTCTCACTGTGGTTAGGAGCAGCTAACAGCTTTCCAAACCCTGTGCTCTTTCAAGCAGGGTGAGCATATGAAGGATTTCCCCTGAGACGCGGCTGTCGCAGTGATCCAAGTAAACCCTGTAAACAGGAGACTTCAAAACAGTACAAAACAAAAAGAAACTTAGGAAATACCTGGGGCTGCAGCTGGAAAATCCAGAGCAGGGAAGAAAAAAAAACAGCATTTAGAGAAATTAATGAAAAAAGACAGCTTCAGCTCACTTTCAATATGGGGTGACTGGCCACGGTGGGTGCCACATCGCCTCCAGTGGCTGCAGGGTGGGGATTGTAATTGACGGCAGTCGAGGAGGGGGGTAGATGGGACGCGTCAGCGTTGGTCTGATGAGGCTGAGCTGGCGTGACATGCCCGTCAGCGGGGAGAGCAGCGCAGCGGGCTCCTGTCACGTGCGCGTACAGTTCAGCTCTTGTAATGTACTTTGGATGTGTACATTTGTTTACATGCAGAGAAGACAGCGTGGAGCTTTTGCAGGAAGAGACATAACACGGTCGGGGTAGGCGTAAGACACAGGGAGGAAAAAAAAATACAGGAGGTGGGGGGAAGGGTGACTAAAGGAGAAGTAGGACGAGTGGGACATGATGGGCCGGCTGCCTCCCTCCTCCTCCTCCTCCTCCTCCTCCCACCCTGTCTTCGCCGTCTCGGAGGAGATGGAGGAATACGAGCACGGGCCGGCGCCTTCGTCTCGCCCGCAAATGAAGCCGCCGTGGCACCACGGTGTCGCCTGCCAATTCTTTACTGAGCTCTCGTCATTTGCATACCGCCTCTCCTGTGGGGCGTATAAAGCTCCAACACACAGGGGTAAGGCTTGGAGGACCTCGCTATTCGGTTTGAAATGAACGCATCACACACGGGGCGTAAAGTGCTACCCGGGCTACTGCTTGGGTTTTAGAAGCAGTAACGAGGAAGGGGACGGGGGAGGAGGAAAGGAGCGGTAAATTTATTGACTTTAAAAAAAAAAACTTCAATGAGGAGAGGCAGAAAAGATAGAAAAAAGCTACATAAAAAAATTGAAATGAAGGAAGCGGGCAGAGAAACAGGCAGCGTAGAGCTGAAGCTGCAGGGGCCTATTAAAAAATGAATCAAAGGCGTGCAGGCTTCCCCACTGAAAGACAGACAGAGCCGCTCACACCTCCTTTAGTGAGGTAGAGAAACATTTCTGGAGCCGTAGTGAGAGCACGTCAGTCACAAGACACGCGCACACACACATGCACACTCACTACATTGACTTACATTCATTTCCTGGAGAGTTGCTCTAAACCTGAACCAAAACTACTTACCATAACTGAACCAAAACTGACCTTACAGCGTGCATCTCACCCTTCTAATTTAAATAAATACATTTTGTGAAATGCATATTGGAGTCTTGCTGTGTGTCCCCATAATGTTTTCAGGTCCCCACAATATGAGCAGTACCTGGGTGACACTTACACTCAACATGTTTATGGCTTTACACAGCAAGAAGATACACTGGGGCGTGTGAACACATATGAACAACACACTAATTAACCTTCCATTCACTGTATCTAACAAATCCTACTCCCTCTGATCTGTATCAACGTCTGAATTGTTTCCTCATAATTATCTCGCTGCTGAACTGAAACAGCATTTAGAAAAAACTCATCTGAAATCCACCCTGAATGAATTCTTCAAGTGGGAGCAGCTTTAACCCCACCCCCCCCACCCCCAACACACACACAGTCTCTTTTCTCTCTCACTGGTTTCTGAATGTGAAGATAGTTGGTTTTACTTGTGCAGGTTTCATCATGTTCTCTGACCTTAACCGTAGAATAAGGAATAATAGTTATTTGATTAATCACAATTATGATGATCACATAATTGTTTAGGTATTTTACTGAGAAAATACACTGAGCATTTAGTGCTATTTGAAGATCTCCCATGGCCCTGAGACTCTGTTTTCCATTACAAGTTGAAATCTTCTTTAGACAGAAAACTGTTTGTTGTCCAGATGGATGTTAGAAGAAAATGGGATCACTGGTCATTGGAACACACCTTTATCTTTGATTTGTGTAGATGAATGTGTCATGAACAAAGAGTTCTTTCAAAGGGAAACACCCGCTCTAGACAACTAAACTGAACCTGTAAATATTTTTTTTTTTGCTTGGAAACATCTTTCCTTGCTGGAAAGCTGGAACCATATCCTGTCAATGAATGGAGTGCTGTGTCATTAATGGCAGCAGTATTTTCCCAGCATGGTTGAGGTGGATGGTGAGGGTACAACGCACATGACGGTAACACAAAGGATCAGAGTCCTGTCTGTGGTTTGGGCAACAGAGGGGAAGATGGTGGTTTGGGTCAAAGGTAAATAAACAAGAGTCTGAACAAAACCATGAAGCAGTGAAATGAAGCTGCCATCGCCACAAGTATCAGTGCTTTAACAACCAGATACATGCACTGACGTCACGCTCTCACTGTGTCAATAGTTGGTGGGGGTTCAGGCAGGGTCGGGTCTGACACAAACTCCTGACTCATCTGGCAAAAATGAAAAAACAACAAATGGGAAAATTTGATTTTAAAAAAAGGTTTTGGGTTCATTATGTTGGGATGATTTACCTCATGACCACGGCAACAAAAAAGAAAAATGTCATGTCAGTCAGGATTGTTAAATGCTGTCTGTAACATTATAAACTACTGTGGAGTGTTTTGTCTGGTTAACCTTTAAACACAATTAATCTGTTAATCCACGTGGACTTCCTGGATTGTATATTTCCTGTTAAACTGATAACATGTCTACTTCAGGATTTAGTTACCCTAGCCTAGCATAAGGACTTGAAACAGCTATATCCAAAGTAAAAAAACAAAACAAAAAAACAACCAAAATGTACCAAATGGAACTATTTTATTGAAGTGGGATCTGTATTTCCTAGTAAACTCATTCACTCTAAGCAGCTCAACACTAAGGCTTGTTGTCAACAAAAGCTCTTAAATGTGGGTCAAAGCTATGTGTTACTCAAGCTAATGTGTTGGTGTAGTGGAGGCATGGAGCTAGAGGAAATGGCTCTGTGTGAATGACGTGTGTATAAAGATGTCAGTAGAACATCACACCTTAATCTCCCCTGACAGAGTGGGAACTGCAAAGGGAGGAGGCCTATGTAAAAGCAGTCTTAAGGTGGCACTCCACCAAACCTCTCAGTCAGATGTTCCAGTCATGTAACACGATGCACAGATGCAGGGATTGAACTCTTACACCCTTCTGCATGTATTGTCCAAATGCAGCCCATGGCCCGCGGGTGCTTCAGCTTTCTGAATCAATATTTCAGCGCGCCGAGGCGTCGCTCAGCCTCCATCCACCTGGAGTGCTGCCAACATCCAGTTACAGTACTACTATAGCCTGCAGTGCATGGCTCCTGCCCACACACACATCCACAGGAGCATTAGCAGTCAGAAACAGCTATCATAGCTCTTTGTTTTGTCTTGCCAGGTGGAATCATACATAATAATAAGCCATGTGAAATATGGCCCTGTAGGTTTGAAATTTGTTTGAACAATCTATCAAAATGTACATTTTTCATAAATGAAATATAACGTGCATCCATTTGACTTATGCCCTGTTTAACAGCAGTCAGTTTTGCTGACAGCCAAGCAAGGTAAGTACTTTCAATATGCATTAAAGATCCAGCAAAGGTCTTGAGGAATATGATCTCTGAATGGCCAGTGTATTCACATAATTATGTTCTTGAGCTGCAGGTTTGATCTTTAACCTTGAGATGAAAAATAAACTCTCAACCAATCGCATTTCACTTTTACATTACTTTGTCGAGACACTACAAACTTAGCTGTCAAATTCTGTCAAGTTTTGTAATGGAAACAGTCAGTTTTAGGTTAAGGTGAAAAACACAGTCCCCAAACTGATATTGAATTTTGAAGAGAAAGAGCTGACAGACTAAGTCATACTGACAGTATTTAAAAGTTCATGCCAGAAAAAAGAAATTCACAGTTTACTCAGAATGATTTCCTTTCTGTTTGGAGCCCAGGATGGAGTCTGATAATATGACATTTCAAATCAGTAATGCAGGGTTTCCCCCTGAAAACTTGTTAAACCCGGCGGTAGGGTGGCCCACCGGTGGCCCACCGGTGGCCCACCGGTGCCCAAGCGTGTTTTTTGCGACAGGAGCCTGATCCTAACCACTGACTAATGGCAGGGCCCTATATTCAATGGCAGGGTTCCCCATTTTTTTTAAAGACCCTGCTATTCCGAAAAGGCTATTGGGGAAAACCCTCCATTCCGAAACCCATTCTAATGCTAATCCCTGACAAGCACCCAGAGTTCAGACCAGCAGGCAGAGCCGCAGTTTAACACGCCCCTCTGCTGGTTCCCTCTTGTTGTCACCCACCCAGCCTATAGAAACTGTGTCTGCCTCGAGGCTGTCTAAGCCTAAACCCCAATCTAGAGGAGTTGTTTATAGCAACTTAGTTAAAATCAAAACCACTGCTCCAGCAAGCCAACCTAATAGAACTATTAAATGTGGTTTGCTCAACATTCGTTCTCTCCCATCCAAGTCTCTCCTAGTGAATGACTTAATTACAAGTCACCATATTGACATATTAACACTAACTGAGACCTGGTTGCAGCAAGATGAATATGTTAGTTTGAATGAATCTACCCCTCCTAGTTACATTAACTGTCATGTGCCTCGTAACACAGGCCGAGGAGGAGGAGTGGCTGCTATTTATCAGTCAAATCTGATTATCAACCCTAGACATAATAGTTCATATAATACATTTGAAAGCCTTACTGTCAGCCTCTCTCACCCAGACTGGAAAGCAGAAAAACCACTCTTACTTGCTGTAGTGTATCGTCCTCCTGCACCTTATTCTGAGTTTCTAGAAGAATTCCCTGACTTTCTGTCAAATTTAGCAATGAGCTCAGACAAAGTCATTATAGTAGGTGACTTTAACATTCATGTGGACGTCGATGATGATTGTCTGGCTACTGCGTTCAAGTCACTTTTGGATTCAGTCGGCTTCTCTCAGAGGGTAAACAAACCCACTCACACTTTTAATCATATCCTTGACTTAGTACTTACTTATGGAATAGAAACTGACCATGTCACAGTTCTTCCTCAGAACCCCGTCTTGTCTGACCATTCTTTAATAACATTTGAATTTACTTTAACAAATTATATCCTACCTGGGAAAAAATCCCGCTACAGTAGATGTCTATCTGACACTGCTGTTTCTAGATTTAAAGAGCTTATTCCAGCAGAGCTTGGTGCCACATCCTGTAACCATATTATGGGCAGTTATGCTGATTTCACCCCCACACAGGTGGACTATCTTGTGGATAGCACTGCAGCAGCACTCCTTGGGACACTTGATGCTGTAGCTCCCCTGAAAAAGAAAGTTATCAATCAGAAAAGAATAGCTCCCTGGTACAGCCCAAATCTGCGCGCTCTGAAACAGAAGACCAGACAGCTGGAAAGGAAAACACATTCCAGCCAACATGAGGAAGACCGTCAAGCCTGGAAGGATAGTTTATTAATATATAAAAAAGAACTCCGTAATACTAGAAGCAATTACTATTCATCTTTAATAGAAAAGAATAAGAACAACCCCAGGTTCCTTTTCAACACTGTGGCCAGGCTAACCAAGAACCATAGTGTCGTTGAGCCATCCATCCCTCCAACTCTCAGCAGTAACGACTTCCTAACTTTCTTTACCGAAAAGATAGTTAATATTAGAACAAAAATTGCTAGTAATGGACCACAGATTACGGTACCTATAGAAGCACCTCCCAGACTTGGTACACACTTGGACAGCTTCTCTCCCATCGACCTGTCAGACTTAACTTCTGCAATTACTTCTTCCAAGTCAGCCACATGTCTGCTGGATCCAGTCCCGACAAGACTACTTAAGGATGTCTTTCCCTTAATTAACATTTCTTTTCTGAACCAAATCAATCTTTCCTTAGCCACAGGCTACGTGCCACAGGCCTTCAAGGTGGCTGTCATTAACCCTTTACTTAAAAAACCTTCTCTTGACCCAGATGTCCTCGCCAACTATCGGCCTATATCCAACCTTCCTTACATCTCTAAGATCCTTGAGAAGATTGTCCTGGAGCAGCTACATGAACATCTGCACAGCAACGAGCTCTTTGAAGCTTTCCAATCTGGATTCAGAGAACACCATAGCACTGAAACAGCACTTGTCAAAGTCTCTAATGATCTTCTTATAGCTTCAGACAGAGGTCTCGTCTCTGTTCTTGTACTTTTGGACCTCAGTGCTGCATTCGACACCATCGACCACAGCATCCTGCTGCAGAGACTAGATCATGAAATAGGGATTAAAGGGCCCGCCCTGAAATGGTTTAAGTCATACTTATCTGACAGGTTTCAATTTGTTAATGTTAATAACGACCATTCAGAGTATAGCAGAGTTACGCATGGTGTACCGCAGGGTTCAGTCTTAGGGCCAATCCTCTTCATTCTTTACATGCTCCCATTAGGTGGCATCATCCGGAAGCATTCAATCAATTTTCACTGTTATGCGGATGATACGCAACTCTACTTGTCCATGGAGCCAGATGACAGAAGCCGGCTCATCAATCTGCAAGACTGTCTGAAAGACATTAGATCCTGGATGTCCTCTAACTTCTTGCTACTGAATTCAGATAAAACTGAGGTCATTGTGTTTGGACCTAAACATCTCAGGGACACTTTCTCTGATCAGATCGCTACTCTAGATGGCATCACCCTGACCCCGAGTACAACCGCGCGGAACCTTGGAGTCATTTTTGACCAGGACCTTTCCTTTAGCTCCCACATAAAACATGTGACTAGGACCGCCTTCTTCCATCTGCGCAGTATCACTAAGATTAGGAATATTCTCTCCCAGAGTGATGCTGAGAAACTAGTGCATGCATTTATCACTTCTAGGCTAGACTACTGCAACTCTCTCCTGTCAGGATGTCCGAAAAACTCTCTAAAGAGTCTCCAGCTGGTCCAGAATGCCGCAGCGAGAGTTTTGACAGGAGTTAGGAAGAGAGAGCACATCTCTCCCACCTTAGCTTCTCTCCACTGGCTTCCTGTAGGATTTAGAATAGACTTCAAAATCCTTCTGCTGACTTACAAGGCTCTTAATGATAAAGCTCCATCCTATCTGAAAGAACTAATCATTCCTTACTGTCCTACCAGAGCACTCCGCTCCCAGAATGCAGGTCTGTTAGTGACTCCCAGTATCTCTAAAAACAGACTGGGAGGTAGAGCCTTCAGTTACCGGGCTCCTTTACTGTGGAACCAGCTCTCTCCATGGGTCAAGGAGGCAGACACTCTAACTACATTTAAGTCTAGACTTAAGACCTTCCTTTATGACAGGGCTTTTAGTTAGGGCTGGTTCAGGTAGCTCTGAACCATTTTATAGCTACGCTGCTATAGGCTTAGACTGCTGGGGACACATCTGGTTACTCAGAGCCCTCTCCTCTCCTCTCCTCTCCTCTCCTCTCCTCTCCTCTCCTCTCCTCTCCTCTCCTCTCCTCTCCTCTCCCCTCCCCTCCCCTCCCCTCCCCTCCTCTCCTCTCCTCTCCTCTCCTCAGTATATTTTTGAACTGTCATTTTCTGTTGTACTTTGTAGTTTGGCCTTGGTGTCTCGCACTCTCTCTGTGTTTCCGCAGATCCACCGGAGCTCCATCTCTCTGCACCAGCCGCCGCCTGCATCGCCCCCATCCCACCCCTTCCCCTGCCGTTAGACCGGCCTCCCCTCCCTTCCCATGGACCAGTCTGCCACCCAGTCCTCCCATCGAGCTGACCGGCTCTCCCTGCCCCCCCCCCTCCCCTCACTAGAGACTGCCTTCATCAACCCCTGCTAACATTTCCATATTCCGCACATTCTGTGACAAACTGTAAACTGTTTTCTTGTCTGTAACAACATCTATTGCACGTCTGTCCGTCCTGGGTGAGGGATCCCTCCTCTGTTGCTCACCCTGAGGTTTCTCCTGTTTTTCCCTGTTAAAAGGGTTTCCATGGAGTTTTTCCTCAGTCGATGTGAGGGTCTAAGGACAGAGGATGTTGTTACGATGCCATGTAAAGCCCTTTGAGACAAACTGTTTGTAAAAACGGGCTATACAAATAAAATTGCCTTGCCTTGCCTTGCCATTCCTAGCAGCTAGTTAAACTGTAATTTACGCTATCTAGTATCAGTTAGCAACACGGACTGGAATCCAATGTTATAAACTACTGGTTAGCTTAATTTTAACTTAACGACAAGTTAGAAACTCGCCAACGTTACACTTCACTTGTTGTGGCTAAAGTTGATAACTAGCTAACAGTTAGACCTTAGCATTTATTCATTTAAAAAGATAGTTAGCCAATGCTACTTACCTACAATGTGTGCATGATGCACAGTAGCAGAGACCTGGGGACGGAGGCAGGGAGATGAGATGTTCAATCGACGTCAAGGTTAAGAAATCTTATGGTCCTCTATGGGGGGTCTGAAATCATATTACAAGATTCTTTCAGGCATGAATATGGGAGCTATATTGTTTATTATTAAATAGCCTATTACAGTTCAGGGTAAAAAAAATATATATTTCTCAACCCCCTTAAATGTTGATTTTATCTGTTCTGGGAGGTGTAATTTGTAATTAATAGTTATATTATACCTGAATTATTTATAACATGGTGTTCTGATTTAATATGATCAGAATTAACCAAAGGGTGAGAACATGTTCTGTCAAGCTGTAAACATATTCATATAAAATGTCATGCTAGTCCTATGTGAATATTTTAAAACAGATGGGTGGAACAGTCATTTTAATATTCCACATTGATAACGACCGGTAGAAGTTTCAGCATCATCTGACACATATCCTGAGCAGACAGCCATGAGAACAAATATTAATTTTAACAGTGAACTCGCCACACCCTGATAACATGATGAAACAAGCAATACCCGCTTGGCATTCACTGGAAAACCAACATATTAAAATACCATAACTGACTGACTACCATCATGTTTATGTTCTGTCAGCACATTCCTCCAACTGTAAAGCCTCCACACACTAAGACACTGAATGAGTCACTGAGTGAATGGCTGCATAATTAAAGTGACAGGAGAATTCGTCAGATAGTGTGAGCGCTGGCTCTGACAGCAGAGTGCAGCATCTGAAGGACAGGGACCAGCAGCCTCTGGGGCAGTGCAGGAGAAATCGATGAGTCTCTGGCAGCGAGAGTCATTAGTTGAGTCACATGACTTTATTCAAGTCTGACTGGGGTCATAGATCACATAATATCATGCCTCACCTGCCTGCCCTCAGACCTCTAACATTATAGTGAGACTTGTCATTTTTGTTGACAGTTTCACAGAGAGGATGAATTAAATAAATAACGTATCTGTTTTTGAGGCAGTTGCTTTCCAAAGCATTAGGATACATTAGCTTTTATGAGCAAAATACACCTGAATCTCCAACCTAACTGATGGTGGCCCAGTTGCATTGTGTGCAAAGTAAGTACTAGTACTTTTTTTTTTTTTACAAGGAGGAAGAATGTGTGGAATAAAAAAGACCACATCTCTGATTGGGCGACACAGTGGTGCAGTGGTTCCCACTCAGGTTCTGTGCTCAGTTTCCTCACCTGGGGCCTCTCTGGGTGGAGTTAGCATTGCTCCATGTGCCTGCATGGCCTTTCATCTTCATCTCTATATGTCGGCCCTATGATAGACCTGTCCAGGTGTACCCCTCTGTGTCAGCTGGGATAGGCTTCAGTCCCTCCCATGACCCTGCACAGATAAGCGGTATAGACAGAGGATGGATATATTAGAACAGAACACAATAGGAAACTTTATTGTCCAGCCAAGGCAGGACAGTTTTGTCTTTGATCTTACCCACATACATAAAAACACAGGGTTACGTCACCTCTAGATTGCTCATTACCCTATTTATTATTATGTTGACGGCATTGTGGATAAAGGAACCCTTATAGATCTATTTCTTTGCCAGAGGTCGTCTATAGCGCCACCCTGAGGGGAGCAGCTCAAACTCACTGTGGAGGGGGAGTGTCTCGTCATTGATTATTAACAAGGCTTTCCTCTGTGCAGCTGCGTTGTAGAGGTCATCTAGTGCCTTATGTTGGTGGCCAACTATCTTCCTTGCCGTCTTAAAGATCACGCTATAACATGTTATAAAAGTCACAAAGCTAAATCAGAAACATCTCAAAGATGATGTAGAGAAACAGGCGGTTCCTGTGCTATAGCACTATACTGTGGGTATTGGTATTGCAACACTTTACTGCCTCAGCTCAGTCAGAAGATTGACATGTTTTTCCACCTTCCACTCCAGGACTGGCAGATCCCAACCAACCATATTAATAAAAACAAGGCAGCTAAGTTGCCTAATGGGTTGAAAATTCAACCTGGGAACACGCACTGTGTGGAAGGTTTAGTTCAGGGCAAAGCAGTCCTTTTTAATTCAATTTCTAAGTAATGTAAGATAATAGATCATTATCACTGTGTCCAGCTCAGTTAATTAACCAGATGGCCAAATAGCCTTGGTAAATCACACTACGGAAACAGCTAAAGGCATGTCCATCTGATGCTCCTGTGAGTTAAGCACCTGTCCAGCATGTACAGTAATGGCTTCCTCTTGTTTCATGAATAATTACTATATACCTGCTGCACTTGAATCATAACAATTATTGCGCACGGTGTGTTACGAGCCATTATGCAAGTCCTCTTAGGACCAGTAACAGGTCATACACCTCGCCGACTAATTGATTTGATAATTGAGAGATACACATGCAATCAGGCCATCCTTTCTCATAATGGGAATTCATGCAAATCAGAGGCACGCATGCAGGTCCCAGTCCATTAAGCTAAAATGACCTTAATATGAGACAGATGAATAGATGGCTCAAATTTCTCATGTTTGTCTTCCTGTAATGTTTGCATTGATGATTTACACCGAAGCAAACGGGATTAAGATTCAATTTGAAATGTGCGTCCTCGCTCTGCTCACATCAGCTCCCCTCGGGGATGGTGCCGGCGGTGGGGGCCTCATATCTACAACTGCTTTATGAGCAGACAGGACGGAGCTCATTTGAAGATTGCACCGATATTGTTGTGTCCTGAATACACCTGCACAGCAAACAGCAACCATGTTTTCCCCTGTAATTATCAGTCGCAGGCGACCCAATGGATCGACTCCTGAATGGACAGCTGACAGTCACTGTCCGCTGTCGCCGACCTGAAGCGTTTGTTAGCGGGGACATTGATTTTCGCGCCTGTTTAGAAACCGCATTAGGAGCTGCCATGTGACGCTGCAGCATTTTCCAGCTTATTATAGTCGGCTGAGTGAGGTCATGTCTGCCTTCTCAGCGTCAGACTTAATGTGATCACTTACCAAGAGCTGTGTCTGAATTACCATCATTAAAATTACATATTTCATTAATTCTGCATTTTAACATTTGGGATAATGTTATTACACAACTTTACACAACACGCAGGCCTAATTCTAATGTGGAAACTTTAAAACTTAAAGTGTCATAACAGAGAATAAGGAGTTAAAAGGCATGTATATATATATATATATATATATATATATATATATATATATATATATAGCTACATATGATCCGCTTTACATCGCACATAGTCAGTCCATCTATTAACAATACTGTTTAATGCAGCACTCGGTAACTTTTTTCTTTGTTTGTCGAAACTGTTTAATGCATGTTTAGAATATTATGAATTATAAATTAGTATAAGACCAATTCAATCTTGATAATAATAACGATACTAATCAAATAATCAAAATCAAGTAGTTGATGACATTAACTGGTACAATTTTCCAATTTTAAAAGAAATATTAAATTGAATTGACATCTCTGTCCCCATATGACATAGTACATATGCAGTCAGCCATTTGTCCCACCCTGCTCGGTCAGTGTATCACACAGTGAAACACAAGTGCCTGCAATACTACACCACACACATGACTTGTTTTGTTCACTTTATGACCAATAATGTGGTTCAGAAGGACACACACTGACAACCCTGTCTTCTCATTGATAAGTAGCTCACGTGTCTTGGACAAAGTGCGTATGTGTCTGCTGTAGATACAGATCCAATACTCATGTAGAGAGGGATAGAGCTGCACACAATCAGTGTAGCATACAGCAAACGCATGCCTGCACACAAACTCACACACACACACACACACACACACACACTGGACTCTGACCTTGGGGTCTGTTATAGGGGCCCCTCTGCCTTTGTTGTGTGGAGAATTATTAATGTGCAGAGTTGTGTGTTCTCAGAGTTAACTCATTATTAATGTGTGCTGTGTGTTGTGTCCTGCTTTCCCCACTCCTTCGTGGATGATGCCTGTGTGTGTGTGTGTGTGCGTGATGAAGTAAACTCAGCCTGTGCAGAATGTCAACTTGTGTGTTTTCTGTTTGTTCAGGGAGCAGGCTGAATTCTGCGTGTGTTGGCTTCTCTGTGTGTCTCTGTGTGTAGGCGATGTCGTGCAGTATCAGTGTTGGAGGGAGCGAGCAGTAAGTAGGTTTGGAGAGCGGCTGTGCTAAGTTGACCAGGTTCTGGCAGTGGTGGACACGTGTTGGCTCACCCACTCACTGCTCCTCTGGTGCCTTTCAACAGACACTTGATGAGCGAAAGTTACGAACTGGACAGTCTCGCTGCACCCACGCACAGACACTGAGGCTAACTGAGGGGCGCTGGAATCAAATGTTCTCCACACAGTCAGGGACATGAAGACACACCCAGCCCATCGCCGATCTGCTTCCTGCTGCCTCAACCTAAAGCTCGATTGTAAAGAAAGCTATACAGTTACCATGAGTGCTATCGGTTTTGCTTTTCCAAAACAAGCCTGTGACGTGGCCATTCATTAAAGCTGTGTACTTCAGTTCCTTCTGCTTTACGGGCAGTGGTTCCCAATCGTTTTTGGCTTGTGACCTCATTTTGACATCACACATTTCAGGCGACCCCGCGATCACGTGCAGTCACGTTGTCGCAGACGTCAATCAAGATGCGCCAGCTCAGATACAGTATGTCTATATGCTGCATTTTATTTGAATTGAATTTATATTCGAGAAAGACAAAATACAGTTGGTTAAGATTGTGTGTGGTGTTTTTAATCATAATTTTAAAAAGAATAATAATTAGTTAAAAAAATATATCTATCAGTAATTTTTTTCCGACCTTAAGGGTGAAAAACACTGCTTTATGGTGTGTCGTTTTGCAGTGCATGATCAAAATGTGTCCCTGTCAGTGCGGGCCTGCATCGATCTGCCAGGATTTCTGATCCGCACAACTTCACACTTGACACAGGCTTGTTTGTTGCAGCTGGAGCTCAAACATTTGTCATAATTTATGACACATGATCACATTCCTCTCAGTTTAGAACTGTATCCCCATTCAGGGGCCACGTCCTTCTGAGGCCACTTTTGATGATCAATTGCGACTAGGGTGTCCCAGTTCGAACTTTGCTTCAAATGAGGCCTAAGTTTATCCCTGAGAAACAAAGGCTCCAATGGGTGGTTGCTTTCAGGCATACGCTGTCCCAACATTTTGTGCTTGAAATGAAAATAATAAAGCAGCCAACAATCCAACTGAAATCAGAGGATTACACTTGATCTGTAAGTATTGGGCCTCAGCTCAGTTGAATAGCTAATGGCACATTTGTTAAAATCTTACATGATTTTGTGACAAAAGGTGGCTTGGCGACAGGAGCTGTACTTTCAGATACAATGGTAAAGGTGGGCACAGCTGGTGCCAGTCTCATGTCAGTTCAGCCTTATTAAAGAGGAACTATGCCTATGCAGGATTTGTAGCTTTACCATGCTACAGTTGTACCTTAATTAAACAGCTTTGGAGTAATTGTGATGGTTTAATAAATTACTTGTAACTTGTTACAGGGAGAATGGAGGCGCTCTGACTTCCACCTAGCGTCTCTTAAATGAAAAACAACTATGTAAGATCAGAGCTTCCGAACGGGTTTCCCAGCTCTCTTTTCTAAGCATCACGACACAAACACGCCCATAACCCATAATCTTTTGTTTATGACAGATGAGACTACACAAATATACATGTCGTTCCATCGTATAGATCTATAACGTAATGTTCCGCGATTGATTTCTCGCTGGCTTCGTTGTGAATAAATGCACATGACCAGGAGGAGAGTTAGCTTAGCAAAAGAATGGAAAATAGTTCCCCTGAATTGAGGGTGTCAGCTGTATCTTTTGGATGTTGCGTTTGAAGACCAAATAGGCTGTTGCATTTCTAAGGCTTCTTCAAATGCAGCCTCCATCTTCCTATTTAGAAGGATCTAACTTTTGGATCTTCTGGTGTCCAACCTATCCCACAGTGCATTTTAAACTGCTTGGATTATTGCACAGAGATGGTGACAGTGCAGAAAACATAAACTAAAATAATTTTAATAACACTTTTACCTCATTTGTAAATGTGATGGTGTGGGAGAGCTCCCAGTGAGTGATCAACTGAACATATTGCAGCTGTTAAGGTATAGCTAGCAAAGTGAACAGTGCTTTGGGAGCCACCTCTCCGTAGGTTAATTAACCAATGCTCTGTTTTGGTTCATATGGTCTGGTTCACACACCATATACATTACAAAGTCTCTAACATCTTATTTTCCCTACAATTTGTTGTTTTCAAGGTCAAGTCCAATATAATTCATATTTTTTAAATTGATTTAGACACATTGGTTGATATAAATAATATATATTTTTTATTTGTCTCTTAGTGTAGAAAGCACATTTGGTTGTAAAAAAATTCAAACTAAAGTATTGTGGCAGCCTTTCAGACATTATGTCTTGTGGTACCAGGAGCAGCACAGGAGTAACTGGTGACATATACAGTGTGTGAGTTAGTTCCAGGGTCCTGGGGTTGTGCCTGCCGGCTCACTGTCATGCTTTACTGGGACACTTGATGAAACTGAGCCATTGTTAATGAAATTTGTTTCACCTGTGCTTTTCCTGCCATGACAAATTAAAATGTCTGCCAAGAAAAAGGTCAATTCCCCAGTGCAATGCTGAGGACACTATCTCAGTGTCCTCGATGCAAGTCCTTCAAATTGAACGAAATTGCCCAAGTGCTCCGGAAAGGCGAATATAAATGTTTTCTGATCAGACACCGCTATCAGCTGGTTGACGTTATTGGTGAAAGCTGTTTCTCTGTTGATAAGTAATGTGAAAATACTGTGGTTGTTTGCTAAGGTTTAGTTAGGAAAAGATCATATCCTGGGTTGAAACAACATCTTTGTTCAGGTTTGAGAACTTCTATCATCATGGTTACAAAAATAAACTCATGGTTAAACCACCCTAAGCCATCTATCTATCCAATTAGGTAAGTCTGTTACTTTACTTTATATATTTCTAAATGATGCAAATCTATATTCTGTAATGATTTTTTGTGTAACTAATGACCACTTTTTATTTTTACCATGGCTTACAATTTCATTTTATCACTCTCCTTGGCTTCTATGAATCAATGAGCAAATTAAATTAAAAAGATCTGCGTAATCAGTGTCTAAATTAGTCTTACAATACCACTGCACTTTCCTCATTCATTCATGACTGTGGCTTTCATGATCTTGGAAGGTCACCAGGCTAGTTGGTGTTAGCATAGCTGCAGGCTAGTGTGAGTGGTTTGAACTTGGAAGGTCAGATAGGCTAACTAGCAGCCGAGCCACTGGCTACTGATACTGCATTGCATCACTGTCAGTCATTGTTAGCACACTGCAGCCGCTACTATCCCTCTGTCTTTTTCATTTGGCCACGCACGAGTCTGAACCTCGGCTCCACCTACAGCAGTACAGGTGTGTTGAGCAGCTACAGAGAGAGGACCCTCTGTCATTGTCTCTCGGGGGGCCAAAATCCAGGGGGAGGGGTGGGACTATCACATTGCACATGATTAATGCGGGGCCCTTGTCTGCTAGAAACAGTGGTGAAGGAGACTCTGTGCCTCTGGGCATCAGCAGACCCGCTTCCCAAACTGGGACTTGGCCCTCTCTCTGCATGCTTGACCGGAGGAGTTGTGGGTGTTTAGAAGCCGTGCAAACCCACTGCAGTAGCTCAATACAGAGATGAAAGGAGTCGACCTTGAAAGGTTCAAAGGCAGAGGTTCCCTCTGTGTCGACCCTCACATCTTTTCTCCTCAACTTCTCTCCCGACCTGTCAACCTCTCCTTATCTTTCACCTGCGTCTCCTCATTCCTTCTCCCTCTGTCTCCATCTTTCACACCCGCTATTTTTTTCACGTTTGCTCCTATTCTCTGTCTGCTGCAAGTCAGTTCCAGGTCAAATACAGAGATAAGAATCTCAAACCCTGTCCCAAGATGCACCATTTTTTTCACATGCTGCAACTATGTGGGAAGTGTACTGGGTAGATAAACCAGTAAGATAGTGGGACAGTGGCATGTATCCGCACGTAGCTCAGCGGCCTGATGCTTGACCAGGTGAACAGGTACAGCTCAGTGACAAGATAAAAAATGAAATGGTGAAACTCATCCATCAAAATGAGTTCAGGTTCACACAGTGAGCCTTGAGCCTTGAGCCTGTTTTTAACTAATGAGACTAACCAGTACAATATCTCACTGTTCTGCTCGATCACACCTGAGTAACATTCAGCATTCACTGTGGACTCAGTCCACAGACAAATGCACACAGCCTGTTTTTCGAAACCTAGCCTCAAAAAAGCTGTCAGGACTTTTGTGACTTTGTGATGTCACAACAAAGCTGTCTCAGCTCTCAAGATGCCCCAAGCCCCGTTGCACCTGGATCCATCATCTGACCGTGGAGATCACTTAATCAATGTGAGGAGTGATCACACAGAAAATAGTAAACTGACTAACTAGCTATTTGACTCACCGACCTGTGATCAAAGCCCCAGAGATAGCCGAGAGAAGAGATGTGAAACTACATAGAATGTGTTTTTGGTATGTAAAAACCACAAATACATACATAACAGGGTTAGGGTTACTATATAAAACACTGGAGAAGTGTTGATTTATGGGACTTTCACATGGGTCGTTCACATTAGAGGTCCCCTCTGTGGTTTTCTCTTCCACCATGGTGCTTTAATTGTACATGTAGACAACAAATTAATCAAATAACAAAATGTATGTTTTGGGCATGTGTTATGTGAAGCTAGCTGACTATCTGGAATTGGCAGGACAATATGATTTGTGAATGTATTCAGATATAGATTTTTTGATCTGCAGTGGTTAAAGGTTTGATAAGGCAATTAATGCTACTTTAAGTTAGGAAATGATCATAGTGACTGTATATAGAAAAGGAATAACTTTTGGCACGAGATGGGATGAGTTGCTCTGCAAAGTTTTCAACTATTTCTTTCATAAACAGAATCCCCACATTTCCAGCAGGCAGCCTTTACATGCACTTACAAAACCATTATTAGGAATAATCTGTTCATGCTAATAGTGCGTTTGATGCGTTTACATGCTTGTTTTATGAAAAAACCTTGTTTACATGATTCTGTCAATTACCTGAATTCTTTCCACAACACCTCAGGTCTTCTGTTGCTTTCAAAAACTCCCGGCCCCCGGCCCAGAGGAGGGTTCAGTGCGTCCCGTAGTGCCTCTAGAAATTTGCGAGTGGCTGTAGCACTGTACACGGAGCCACTCTCTGTCACCTCTGCCCTGCTCCAGCTTTGTGGTTACGGTACCCTGAAACTCACTCACACAGTCTCTTCGCCACTGGAACCACTATGAAATTACCAGAACGAAATTAACAGACCGAAATTACCCAGACAAAGCTGTGTACATGCACTGGGAAAACACATTATTGTGCAAAACGTTAGGTGTGTTATACCTGTACCGTTCATAAACCGATAACTGCCTTAATCCATTAACAGCTACCGGTTTATACCGCATTACATGACCACTTAAATAATCTGAAAACCCCAGTTTTCTGATAATAATATTAGCGTGCATGTAAACACACTCACTATCTGCCTGTTCTCGCCTGCCAGTTCCATGTACCATGCTGCACTGAGGCTACCACTCATGCTAATATGTTTTAGCGTTCAAATGCATCACATTCATGCCCAACACCCACACTACTCAACATGCAGCTGAATAGTACAATACAATATAACCCGTGCTGCTGATTGGCGCTAAGTTGGACTCATCTCTCATTGGCACAGTGTTCAGTGTTGCCTTGTTTTTCTTTTCAAAATTCATCACGTTGTTATCTGCCCTTGTTAAATTTATTCGCCGCTACTCTTGGAAGGAATTTGAGTGCACCTCAGCACTGCAGTGTAATTAGATGGAGTACTGCAGCATATGGAATCGCTGGCTGTCTGGTGATGAGTGCGCTCTCCAGTGAACGCTATTCACTTTCAAGTAAAACATATGGGGTCAGCTAAAAAGATGAGTGTAATTTGATATTCCCAAATATGATTACTGGGTCCCTCACTCCCTCCTTAAGCAGTCATTGGTTCTTGGCCCACGTTAAATGTTTGTGCATTGGAATACTGTATATATTTATTGAAGTGGAAAAGCTCTTCACGCAGAGGGACTAGTATCTAACTGTTTCTCATATAGCTTGTGTAAAAGTGACACACTGACATGATTCTGGCTCAGTTTTTGATTGAAACCATGACAAATACAAGATGTTCCCGAGCATTGTCTCACCACATTGTTCTAGTATGTAGGTTGAACACCTGACACCCCAGACTTCTTGACGGCCGCATAAAGCCCACAGGACAGTATGGGTGTATAGGTGTGACATTTTATAGGCTTTTGGGACACAAAGCTGAGATGGTTGCTGGGGCTTTTGTCTTTCTGTGCCATGTCTGCAGTATGGGAACAATACCTCGGAGCACGATTCCCAGACAGTCTTCCCAGAACTGCAACATGAAAAAGCAAGAGCATTGTCATGATGTGTCCCATTCACTTCCCTGTTTGTTCGACAGAAAACCTGAGAGTGTTGCAGCTGTGTGGCTCCTTGCCAGTACAAAATACTTCCTGTTATTCATGCAGTCCATGTTCGAGTGCAGCTCTGCTTCTTACATTTCTAACTTGTATAAAGAATGAAAAAAGGGGACTTCATGTTCAAGATCAAACCCTGCTAGCTGTCTCACCTCTGCACAGCTGGCTAGTCATGGAGTGAAGTGGGTGTGAATACTGCACTCTCCTTTGAAAATGCTGACCTTTCCCTGTTCAATACTGCATTTACATGTTTGGTGTGAAAGCAGTGTTGTGGTCTGTGGATACAAACCCCCTCGTGGTTCTTAGACTTCATCACAGCAGAGTGCAAGCATGCAAAGAAAGGATAAAGATCTCAGCGCGTTTTAAATAAGCGAGATTGTGTGATGTGAGGTCACGTTCAAAGGCAAAAGTGCTTATTCCTGTTCAGAAAAGCCCCATTGAAAATCAGAGGCATGGCAGAACGAGTTGTGAGACAAAATTCAAAATGTTCGTCCCTTGACTTCATCCTGTCCAATTTACACATGGACAGTCTCTGCGTTAAGTGGGAGCCAGATTTTTTACTTTGGTAAGGAACAGATATTGGAGGGCTTATATCACTCCACCACTTTAATTACATGGTGAAGGGGTCTGTGAGTCCAGGTGACCCTGTAAGATGTTCTGCTGGAGACAATAGCCACCTCAAAAAGGCAAATTGGTCCCAGGGGAGGGGCCCGACCAAGAGCTATTCATATAATTGTGAATGAAGAGGCCATAAGAGCTGTGACACATCATCAGCCACCACTACTGTAGTGAAGAGGGACTGAGCTGGAAGCAAAAGCCCTCCCATTTATCACTTCTACGGTATGTTATTCATCTTTATCATCTGGGTAGTGACCGAGATCATGGATGCAGGAGGCTGAAACAGGTTTCCTCTCTAGGCTGGTTCACCTCTGCCTTGGAGATAGGGTGAGGAGCAAGAAGGAGCAGAACAGAGTCACTTACTGTTCACGTCAGAAGGAGCCAGCTGAGGTGGTTTGGGGATCTGATAAGGATGACTCCTGCGTTGCCGCCTTTTGGAGGTTTCCCAGCCATGTCCAACTGGAGGACCCAGAACTTGCTGGACGGATCATATATCCCATCTGTCTTGGGATCCCCCAGGAGGAGCTGGAAGTGTTGCTGAAGAGAGGGTTGTCTGAACTCTCCAGCTTAGCCTGCTCTGCTGCCACCGTGACCTAACCCTGGATAAACAGAAGGAAATGGAAAGATGGATGGATGAACGAGTTAAATCCTGATTCAATTTTAACACTGTTAGACATTCATTTCATGATCAAATTATTAAAAAGGTACTTGGTACACTGGAAAAGAGCAACAAATACAGCTCATACCAGGGTTACACCTGGAGGTTTCAGTGCTAATGTAAAGTATGTTGGCCAATACACGCCGTCGCCTTTGACCTTGATTCTACCCAGGATGCAGGATGCTCTTATCAACCTTTTTGTGTGAATCCCATAATGTGAGGTTTGATAGCTCGTCTATAAATGGCCCCTTGACAAGTGATGTGTGAGCATCACCCGGCTAGCTTACAGCTAACTCCCCGTGGACCTTACAACAGGCTTGTGGATGAGGTAAGGGCTGGGAAATTTGACCTTTTAGTAATGTTCTAGTTTGTCGTTAATATGGAGAGTAAAGCTGAAGCAAAGACGTACAGACAGACTAAAAATACTAAATGCACAGTTGCAAATTATTTAAAAAAACTATGCAAGTTCGGTTGCTTTTCCACTGTTTTGCTAACCCTCCGCCAGGCCATGTGCATTTGTTTACAATGAAGACGGCGAAAAATCAATACATGGAGCGGTGGATATATAACATATACGATGTTACGACGTGTATGTTTGTGTCTTAACTATAAAAGAAAGATTGGGTTACCAAGCATGTTGTCTCTGCTCACCGCAAGACAAGAGCTAGCACACCGAGAGTGGGGACACCGCGGTGGCGGTGAGACATATTATGGAAATATCACTTTTTGAAGGCTCTTTAGCATGTATCTGGGTGTTTGTCTTGCCTTCCGGCTCCCAAAATGTGGGAATGGACAAAAAAAAGGCTTCTGAGGTTGTAATCCATGTGGTTTTACGAGCTGTTCCGTCAGTTGTCATACAATGATGTCATTAGGTTTTGAATTTGCATATTACCATGCCATACTTGTGAGTACCTGTACCGGTAGAAGGGGCGGGGTGAGCAGTGGTTCATTTGCATTTAAAGGGACAGGCACTGAAACCAGCCGTTCTGAACAAGACTGTTTTGAGCGGATGACAAGTGCTGTGATGTTTGATCCTTGGGGTATTTTGACCGAAGCATGTCACAGACATGTCTTTAAGACACCTGGGAACTATTTTAATTAGGGGAAAAAAGGCAGAATATGTCTCCTTTAAATATGACTACCCACTTCATGAATGTGGCTGGTCAGTGATATCAGGTGCAGAGACTTGGCCGTATTGTACTGTAGGATTTAGTGAACCGACATCCGAGATGATGTCTTGGATCTGGCAGCTGGATGATGTGTGTGGGGTTGTTCTCAGGTTATCCGTATATGACAGCCAGAGTTAATTCATGGCTCTCTGTAACAACCTGGCACCACCTTTACCCTACTGCAGCCCTCTCCCCATCCATCTCCCTGCCTGCTACACCTCCCTGGCACTTGACATCTCAGCTGACTCCTCACTTAGGATTCCTGTGGGTGTGTGGAGCGTTCAAAGTCTTCCCCTCTCTCATTTTACATCTTACATTCACCGTCTCTGATGACAAAGATCCTCCTTCCATCCCCTCCTCCATCAACGACCCCCGTCTGTCTACCTTCACCTCCCCGCCCCCAGCAGCCCTCAGCCCCTCTGTGAGAGCCTGATAGACGCTCTCCAATATCCAGCCAGCATAAATCTTCTCCCAAGTTGGCCACAAATATCTCAGCTATGCTGATTTATAGGAGCAGGCCTCCCTATCTGTCTCAAAGAGAGGCCACTGTGGTGCTTGTAGGCTGCATGTAGATGGGATTGATTTCTTAATAGCAAGTCTCTTCAAAATAAGAAGGCCACGAGGTATGAGGTAGTAGTAAAGAGAGGGAAAGGGGGAGATTATTGAGTGTGTCGCTGAGCAGTGCTGATGGAGAGCAAAAGGACTCACCTGTAAAAAAGGTCAGCGAGGCAGTAAACGGGCAAATGAGCCTGGGGTGGGTGGAGAAATGGAGGACTGTGAGGCTGAGCAGGCTGAGAACAGCACACACCATCAGAGATGATGATCACCCCGCTCTGCATGGTGCATTGTGATTCATATATGAAGCTTTACATAACAGTGATTTGTAACAGTTTTGGAGGGAAATGACTAATGATGAGGACAGAAGAGCAGAAGACAAAGAGTGTTGATGTTCAGTTCGGGGGTTGATTGTGATGATAATGATATAAAGTCCCTCATGTCACACTGCTCTCAACTGCGTTTTTTTTTTCTTACTCCCTCCCCTATATTTATTTATTTTATTTGTTTAATTGTGTTTTTAACTGTGTTCTCAACTTTTAAACTGTGTTTTAACTGTGTTTCTGATGAAATCTGTATATTTTATATGGTGAGTCAAAGGCAATTTTCCACCATGGTGGATAATAAAGATTTACTGTATTGTATTGTAGAAAGCTGAATATGTTCACTGATGTCCTTCAGCCTTTACCTAACCTCTGGTAACTATCATTACATTATAGTTGAGATTAGGCATCACTAGGTAGTGCTAACTCCACTTTTAACATTACACATGGTTGTCTAACGACCAATTGTTAGGATTAAAAAAAAATAAAAACAAAGCAACATCTGTATTTTCAAACTAGCTGACTATTCACCTGTGTTTAACAGTTTGTACAATTTGTGTCCAGTTAGTTTGAGTCCTTCGTGTTATCACTAAAGTGGAGATAAGCATCCCCTTTGCCTTTGCCTGGGCTGCAGCAGATAGAGCTCAGGCTGTTGTGATAAACACTACGAGGGCCTCTCAGTGTTATCTGGGCTTCCACAAGGCCAGGCTTGACCAGGGACAGTCCACGTTAAAGTAGACTTAGATAGGGAAATGGAGGGAGAGAAAGATCAGCATGTGAAAGAGGAAGGGGCAGAAAGACAGGCAAGTAAACTGGAGGACAGACTTTTATGAAACTCATCAGTTTTGCAGTTTTGCAGTTTTTTCAATAGATAATGTTATGGTTTTCTCCAAAGTGACTTTAAAATGACGAATTACAGTCAAGTGTCAGTGAACTCTAAGTGCTAAATTTATTCAATCAGACGAGGTGCAAGGAGATCAGGTAAAGAAGTGCTGTGTGAGTGTGAGTTAGGCATGTGGAGGTGTTAGGAGAGGAGGTGCTCTTGAAGAGATAAGTCTTGAAGAGATTCTTGAAGATAGAGAGGGACCCTGATCTGACGGCAGGCAGACAATCAGGGCCTGTAACAAGAGCTGGGTGACGTACTGGGTCAGGTAATGTGAGGTATCTTACAGAGTAGCAGCAGCAGCACACATATGGATCATGGTCAGAGGAGGAGAGAGCTGAACAGCTCATGATCACAGAAGCCACAAAGAGGAAATTCTGAAGTTGACACTGATGGTGAGACTGAGGACCTGGGTGACCAAGAGTTCAGAGGTTTAGGTGAAAGTGAAGCTCTTTCACCTCTACAATCACTGTCCAGATGTCCGTGACATTAAAAGTAGATCCTACTCATGAATTCTACCATAGATAATCATGGTCCACAGAGGAGAAATACTGTTGCTCCACTCACATGCATGTATTTCATAGAGGTTGAAAGACAGAGAAGAAAACAGAGGGTTATACACTTTTAAGGGATAGTTCAACATTTTGGCAAATTGGCCCATTGCCATAATCCCTATAGTTTTAGGAGTAGATTACCTTTAATTGTCGGTGCAAGCTATTTTTAGAACGGCGGAGCAGAACCGCGAGCTGTTCAGAGCTATGCTATGGAGGCTAATGGGATTTCTTCCGAAAAACTGCCCCCGATGGGAACACGCATCAGCGGTTTTGCATGAATTTACCTCGAAAACAACTCCGTCTCGTAAAGTTCTGTTATTATCTCATAGCGTGGTGAATGTGCAGGTCACAACTTGTCCACCAGAGCATTTTGGAATTGTTGGATTGTGTATTTGATGAGTTTGATGAGGGAAACCAAGAAATCCCATTAGCCTCCGTAGTGTAGCTCTGAGCAGCTCACGGCTCGGCTCCGCCGTTCTAAAAATAGCTTGCACTGACAAATAAAGGTAATTATTAACATGGCTCTATTAAATGCTGCTCTCTGATTGTCCAGCGCTGCGTTCTGCGGTCTGTTATTTCTGTATAACAGACCGTCGTCAAGTATAACAGACCGTTGCTAGGGACGGCGCTCTGATCAGCGCAGCACAAAAAAGAGAAACTATGCAGGATATTTACCTTGTGTTTCATTTTTACTGTCATTAAACAGCTTCGGACTAACAGTGATGTTAGAGATAAATGACTTGTAACTTGTTACAAGGAGAGTGGAGGCTCCTTTCACATCGTGGCTGGAAACCAAACCTGCTGATCAGAGCCTCTGAACCGGTGTCACAGCTCTCCTCTCGTCTCGGTGTCACCGCGACTCCACGACACAAACTCGCCGTAACAGTAAAGTTAATCTCTTGTTTATGACAGAAAAAACTACACACAATACACACACCTAACATCATGTGTATGATTATCAAAGGCTTCAAATGCACGAACGGGAGGAGGCTCAGCAAAACAGTGGCCGTGACTGAGCATGCAGAAATGATGCAATTAAAAATTGATGAACGACGTATTTTGATCAACATTATTTATTTTACTCGTAAACCGTGTAATAAGCGGGATAATGTATAGTTGGTCGGTTGTTATGGAGAAATAAACCCCTTCATGAAGTATGAAACCATACTTCCTGTCGGGGTTTATTTCTCCATAACAACCTCCGAACTATACATTATCCCTTACTTAACCTACTCCTAAGACTATAGGGATTATGGCAATGGGTCAATTTGCCAAAATATTGAACTATCCCTTTAAATTCATGATTATTAGCTCCATCATCAGTTCACAACCTCCACTCTCTTGTACGGAAGAAATACAGAACTGCTTGAGTTTCTTGAACCATCGTAGCTTCGCAGCAAATAATCTGATGTTCTGGGTTCTGAGCAGTGAATTCGGTGAGTACTGTGTGAGGTTTTTTCTCCACAAACAGAGCGATCGCCCAGAGCGATGAAAATAAAACTGAAGAAACATTGTTTAGGTCCAGCTTTACTGGTTCCAACTTGCTGCTTTGTTGCTGCTCATGTGCTTTCTTTTTTCAACATTAACCAATATTGTTTCCAGATACGTTAGAGGATTAAAGTGAAGACCCTGTGGTCTAAATTGGGATCCAACTCTCCGTCATTGTTTGCAGCTGATAAAGAACAGGGCTATGTGTGCACGTCTCATTGTGCGTATTTAGACACCGGCAGTCATGCCCTGACAAAAGCTGCAGTGAAATTGTTTATAGTAGGTTCTCATGGATGAAATCCTTTTTGCAGTATAAAAAGGCTGTATGTGCTTGTGTGTGGGTGAGAGAATGAATTATCAATGTGTGTATATGTGCATGCATTATGTCTGCATGTATGTGTGTGTATTTAGCCATGCTAGCATGCGTTTGTGTATCCACGCACGTGTGTTTACACAGCTGTCAGATACTGGGCAGCAGCACAGACATGTATTGTTTGTGCTGCCTTTGGCAGAGAGACACGCTGTGATATCAAGCTAGTTGTGCAGTTAGATTAATGCAACAAAGCAGCGAGGACAGATTTCCTCTTGGTCAAACAATGGCATCATCATTGTGGGTCCGGCTGCTAATTGCAAGCAAATTGCTTCTTGGAGTGTGCTCATATTAGAGACAACTGCTGCTGTCCCCTTTGATGAACAGGACAAGAAAACAATACGCGTTAACCACAAACCATGGTGGTGTAATCACTTCCAGGCCTAATTCTTTAGAATATGCACAGTTCTTTTTTTTTTTTTTTTGAATGAAGACATTTCTCTGTGGATTTGCATCGAGCCACAGATGAAGCTTGATGGTCTCCTGAGATGGGGTGTGTGGGGAAAAGAGGCAGAAGATGAAGAAGGTGGGGGGAGAAGGGGAGACAAAAGCTCAAGGCCAGAAGAAACAGACTAATTAGACAACATTTCTCTGCAAAGAGAAAATAAAACTTTTCATGTAATCTAGTGAGAAAGCAAAGGCAGTAAAGAGAAGCCAGTAAGAGCATATCACAGAGTCCCAGTAACATATCCTCCACTAATCAGAGGGCTGGCGGCTCAATTTCCATCTTCAGCAGTTTGCATGTTGAAGTCTCCTTGGACAAGATCCTGAGCCTCAAAGAGTCCAAGTCTAAGATGAGAAAAGTGCAGTCCATTTACCATGAGACACACATCAGGGCAACTTACACCAGTATGAATTTGTTCTGATAAATGTGTCTCAGATTTAACATTTCTCCTTTACAAAACACGAAGTCATCCTCTTGGTTTTTTTTGAATATGACTAATTCGAAGCCAGTGTGGTTGGTACTTATTGACTTTTGGTGGAGAGTTAGATGACAAGACTGATATCACTCTGATGGAGCCAGCTGCTTGTTGTCTTATTTCAACACACTAACTGGAAACAGCTAGTCTGTCCAGTGGGACCAAAATCCATGGACCAGCTCTCTTTTTGGTGTGTCTTTTTGGACAAAGAAAAGTGAGCCCCGTTCGCTACCGTCATATGGCAGTGCAGTGCTGCGCGGACCCCCCCTGTAACTCCAAGAAGGCACGGATGAGTCTGAAACTTCTCCCAACCCTTAGTCGACACGAGGGTGAGTAAATGAGTGAAATTTGAATTTTGGGTGAACTATCCCTTTAAACCACAATTTTTCTGGTGTCCACTGGGGACATTGCTCTCTATTATGGGGCACTGGAATAAATGCATGGTCTAAAAATGGTTTGTGTTATACTGGTAGAGTGGTATAGGATTAGAGATAGAAGTTGTATTGTACGGCAGATCACAATGCCCATCCCATGTCTCCCTTCTTAGTATTCTCTCTCTCTCTCCCCCACACACACATGCACGCACACACATAAACACACTTTCACCCATCCACCCACTCACATGCATCCACGCATGTGCACCTTCAAACTCCATAGCATATATACCATGCCTCATAGGAACAGAATATTTCTGTCTATAAGTTACAGTAGGCTAGAGGATGTGTGTGTGTGTATATATGTATGTGTCTATGTCTTTGGTGTTCAGTTGTGGGTACTGTGTACTTGGCTGTATGTCCATATGAGTTCTCATGGCTCATATATATTGTGATGATAAAAATGAAGCCTTTGTATTTATGGAAAATAATTCAAAAGTGACAGTGTCAAGGTTAACCTTTTTTACGCAACACTACCGTCGTTTGAAATAATAAACTATTATAATTATTACATATTAAATATATAATTATTACAAAAATTAATCATATTGTATGTATGTACACGGTTTCCCATACAGTTGGAATATTTTGTTTTCAGACACATTTCTCTTAAAGGTTAATGGTTTAATTTCCATAGTGATATGTTTGGAAGAGATAGATAATCAAAACGTTATCGATCAATCAAGAATAAATCACATTGTCACAATCTTTTCATGAGAAGAGGTAAATATACATTTTATTCCAACTTTATGGACAACCATGTATATTCCATGCATTACTATATTTTGTGCAGTGTTATATTAAAAAGTCACTCAGGACCTCTTTTCACGATTTTATACTGACTGAAATCAGTTGAGTGCTTGCTTGTTATGATCATGTCTGAGAGTGGAAAATAACGATGTGATATTATTTATTTATTGCATTTTATGAACATGAGTTTCATTCTGAATGTGAATAAAAAAACAAATAAAAAATAAAACAATTATGCATGAAAATCCAGTTGGAATATGACACATATTCCAGGCTGTGTTACAAATGAATTTGATTGTCATGATGATGATAGATGTTGATTTAGGAAAAATTAATATTAACATTTAACATTTTCATCAGCGTTCTTTTGATGCAGACATCTATAAATATCTGTGGGCTGATTCAGTTGAGGGGAAGGAGAAACATGAGCCGATGGAAATGTGCCTCCATCCTCCTCATCGTGTCCCTGTGACGCATTAACCAGCTAATTAACAAGCAGAGCTGTCTAATTGATGTGACTTTGCTCTGACTCCCCTGGGAGGGGAGTCGGCTCTGTGAAGGTGAGGCTCTACACTCAGAGGGCAGAGTTCATGGAGCAAACAGAGGTGACTGACTCCATTGTTTCCGCCCACAGCGCGCTGGATGGAAATACGCAGACAACACCGAGGCTCAAGTTTGACAAAGACTGATCGTGACGGCTTTAGAATGAAGACTCATATAGCAAAAATAAAGCCACTTCAGACCCTATAAGCTGCCATCGACATATGAGCAGAATAAAATACGGGTCATGTGGAGGGTTTCGCTGGCTGAAGGCTGCAGCCGTTTGAGAGGAGAGGAGAGGAGGCATGAAGTGAGGAGACCTCAGAAGTAAAGAACTGAAAAGACAAAGATAAGAGAGGATAAAAGAGGGTGGAGATGGGAGTGAAAAGACAGACGGATTGAAAAGGGGAATGTGGACAATGAGCCGCGAATGCTTGAAGGACCGAAAAGAAATTGGAGAGCGACGGTGGAGTGGGTAAATAGCATGTGAATGAAAACACAGTAATTGTCAACAGTCGCACAAGCATAACGGGCAAAGATAACAGTGGGTAAAGTGAAATTACAGAGCAGCTGTGCAGCACACAAACCCTTCCCCCCTTCCCATCCAATGAATGCAGTCGTCCCCGACCTATCTGCTGCATGAAGCAGCGGTGACGACTAATGGCAGCCAGTCGGTATAAATCTGCCCAACGCGCTGGTCCACACTGTAGAAACTGCTGTTATTATTTCCATAACATTTTCTTTTCTCATTGCTGTTGTTCACACAGAAGGGTTTGTTAGCGTCATGGCTAATGCTCGGCCTTGGACAGCAGCAGGGGGCTTGTTGCGCCCAATCTCTGCTACGCATCCAACAACCGGGGGTACACTTACGCAGGCTTACAAAACATGTGAATATGTTTATGGATAGCCCCAAATACAAACTGGACAAACACAAGCAGCATGTGCATGTGTAGTTGTATCTGGCAGAACAATAGTGAAATTGCGTCCCACCGCTTAATCAAAACAGGACCATGGACGGGAATTACGCGGAGAGGCCCGGAGAGCTCAGCGCACTACAAATTAAGAAAATACGTGCAAGCTGATGACACACAAATACAGTCAGAAAACACCCTCATCAGATGGACAAAACATGTGCTGCAAACACAGAACCAAATAGGAACATGGACTCCAAGCAGCGCAGATGACAAATGAGACGTTTCCAGGAGGACATTAAAAAGTGATGAACCCGACCGTGACACGCTTGTTGTTCAATGCTCTTAACTTTAAGAGCTGCAAAGTGTTTAACACTTCCAGTTGTGGAAGAGCTTGTCGTCATCTGCAGCAGGCTAATGCAGTGCTACTTTCAGCATGTTTCTGTATACATGTACGGTCGGTATGTGTGGTGTGTATATGTGCATGTGTTTTCTTAAGTAGCAGTGTTCTGAGTTCTCAGGGCTATAAACACACACCGCATCAAACAAATGTACAGTTCACTTTACTGGGAGTGCTTGTGCTGTAGAGCCTCGTACACTTAAAGGGATAGTTCAACATTTTGGCAAATTGGCCCATTGCCATAATCTCTATAGTTTTAGGAGAAGGTTTGTTATAATTTTCGGTCCAAGCTATTTTTAGAACGGCCGAGCCGTGAGCTGCTCAGAGCTACGCTATGAAGGCTCATGGAATTTCTTCAAACTTATCAAATACACAATCCAACAACTCCAAAACACTCTGGTGGACAATTTGTGACCTGCACATTCACCACGCTATGAGATAATAACAGAACTTTACGAGACGGAGTTGTTTTAGAGGTAAATTCATGCAAAATCGCTGATGCGAGTTCCCGTCGGGGGCAGTTTTTCGGCAAGCAGTCTCTGCATTTGCCTGTAAAACAACTTTGTCTCGTATCGTTCCGTTATTATCTCATAGCGTGGTGAATGTGTAGGTCACAACTTGTCCACCAGAGCGTTTTGGAGTTGTTGGATTGTGTATTTGATGAGTTTGAAGAAATTCCATGAGCCTCCGCAGCGTAGCTCTGAGCAGCTCGCGGCTCGGCCGTTCTAAAAATAGCTTGAACCGACAATTAAAGGTAATGAACCTAAATCAAATCAAATCAAATCAAATCAACTTTATTTATATGGCAACCTACTCCTAAAACTATAGGGATTATGGCAATGGGCCAATTTGCCAAAAATGTTGAACTATCCCTTTAAGTGTGTATGAAATGGACATCATCCTTGTAGACACATGTACATGGAAACCACCTTTGGTGATACTGCAGAAGACCTGAGGGAAGTGTACACAGAGGTTTATGAAATGGTGAAGGTGGAATGAAGAAAAGGTCAGAAGGTCACCAGACCCACAAGGAACCATGAATGTCCACAGCAATGTTAGTGTCAGTATGGGTAGAGGCTGTAGCTCTTCCTCTGGAGCAAAGTTGGACGGTTGGACTCACAATGCTGACCTGAAGGTGTGACCATTGCACAACATTAACATTGAGATAAATTTGGCATCATTTATATATGACACAATAACCATCAGTGATCAATCATCATCTGATCGGACCCAGATTCATTCTGTCGCAGGACATTGTGCACAAACACACAGCCAGAGTCATAAGGAACCATCTTCTGAGACAGGAGACCTGCAACAGATGGTCTGAAGCTCAAATCCACAGGAGACCATGTGGCAGGTCCAACAATCTACCTGACAGTTAGCTGAGACTGGAGGAGGAATGGTGCTGTTTTAAAGGCAGATGGTGCTCAATGCAAATATTAATCTTGTGTAGTTTTTTTGTTTCTTTTGATAGAGTTTTGTGCTATTGTAGATTTTAAAAATGGTTAGGGTTGGGTAAATGGCAACATGGCATCAGGTAGGTTTACTTGGCCAAGGTTGGTACTCATTGATAATACAAACAGACAAAAAAACAGTGTGCAGTGTTGCACTTTTTAACTTTAAAAGTCTGACTTTTAAACTCAGTAATTTACCCCCCTTCTCTTACAGCCCTTTTTCTTAAGACCACCGTGGTCCTAATAGATTTTTGTAGATTAGAATGAATTGAACGTGATCACAATAATGTATCAAGGCTTTGTACATTAAATATTTTTTGTGTTGCTTTATTCTATACATTTATAGAAGGACAACTGACAGACAGTGTTTTCTAATACGACTGCAGATGGTCAAGCAAACACAACTGGCGCCTTTTTTTTTTTTTTTTTTTTTTTTACATACATGTGATATTAGACGGAGTTTGTGCTGGACAAATATTTGACAGCGCTTGAGTGGTACACTATTTACTGGTAAAATTTTAACATCAAACAGGCATTCAGTTGCAAGGAGCCAGTTAGTAAATGGTGCAAAGATATAAAAATATGGTGGAGAAGAATTGAACTGTCAGATTGCATTCCAACGACTAGAGAGCAGACAGCAACATCAAGGAGTGGTTACAACAATTTCCCATGACCACTGAGCCAGATAACCCACAGAGTGTGTAAGAAAGAGAATCTGGGGGTGGGGGGAGCATGTGTAGACCTGTCTCCGAGCTGCAGTGGATTTCCCATCGAGAGTGAGAAGGAGCTGGATTAAGGACAGGAGTAGATTAGTGTGGGGAGAGGGAATACTGTGGCGGGCTCACAGATGACGAGTCAGCATCACCATACACTAATTATGATGTCAACAGTAAAATTGAATTAAAGAGACACTGTTATAAATTCAAGATCCAGGAAAAAAAACTGTTTTATGCCGATATATATTCAGTGAAGTAACAATGTAAAGTAGGTTACATTTATTTTTATTACTCTAACAAAGTCAGTTTCTGTGTGCTTGTAGGCTATCTTGTAGCTTGTAGCCTAGGAAATTGGTCATTTTAACTAATATTTTTGGTCCCAGATTGTGTCTGATACAAAGTTATATTTCCATCTATTTTGGATTATAAATAAGGTGAGCCTTAAAACGAGCCGTCAGTACTTCTGTAACTTTGTGATGTCACAATGACACCAATCTCAGTCAGATGCCTGAAATTGACACCTGGACCTGGACCCACCATCCAGCAGTGTTTACCTGAAATGTACTACATTGGAATCTAATCACTCAGAAAACCATTAGCCAATCAGAAGAGAGGCTCAGAGCCTCCTCTCTTTTGATTGGCTGACCTGAGAGAGGAGGTGTAAAACTACATTGAGGTGTTTTTTGGTTCTTACAAGCATGAATACATCTTCAGAACACTTCAAATTCACCCTTGGATACGTGTGAAAGATGGGGCATTCAAAAATAGAAATAACTTTGCTACATTTAAAGTAAGAAATAGTCAAAACAAAAACCAAATAATGTTAAGTTATGATTATAATAAAATCAAGGACAGTATCTTTATGCAGCTGTGGTAAAGATAGTTTGACCTCACCACAGAATGCATCAACCTTAATCACTGATTTAGTGTGTATTTAATATGGATATATTATGTATTTTAACTGACTTTCTACACAGCACGGTTTTACCTCTTAAAAATAACTGTGCTTTCGCTCCACTACAATTTTCCAGTGTTCTCTCACCCCTGGATATATCTTACCGCGTACTATGGCTCTGAGTGAAGACGAGATAAGAGGATATAAACAGACAGAGTGACGGGCAGACAGACAGACAGGGAGACAGAAACAGATGAGATAGTGTGTGAGAGACGGGGCTGTTTTGATTCAGTGATATACAGCTGGTCGGCTCACAGGGGAGAGCTTTTCTTCAAAGCTCGGTGGTCTGTCTGCACCGTTTGCACTCAGGCTGCTGCCGCTGCCGCCGCCGCCGCTCTCGCACACAATCAACAATCAGCCATTATCTGTGGTTTACATATTGTGTGCTACAGCATCTCCAGTGGTCTGTGAACACAAGTTTGCATTCTAAATGATGGGGGCCCACGAAACAGGATCTACAGCGGCTCGACACTGATGCAGCCTGATATCCAGACTGAAATCCCACTATACAGCAAGTTGTCCTCCAGGACGGAGACTCAATCAGATATGTAGAGGATGAGCACAGAGCTACCAGGCCAACTCCACTGTAGGAATGGTGAATGGTGATGACTTTCCCTCTCATGATCTCAATCTAACACAGATAACGTAGCTGTAGATTCGATTTTGCAGTGGTGGTGACATACTGCTGCCACCATGACAAAACTATGTGTTAACTTTTTTTCTCATTTTCATTTCCAATTGGATAATCTTTGTGTTGTTTTCATTACTAGATTAAAAAAAACAGAACATGCCGGCTCCATCGATATTTTTAAATTCATACTCAAAATGGTTTTATTCTCTGAATCTTATGGTACACTCTGATAGTGTTGGTGCCAATCCTTGTTATTTTGGTTACTTTACTTTGTATCATTACTGGTCCATTTATATTAACTGGTCTCTCAGGTTCACTATTTGTAATTGTTACAGTAAAATGTACTGCTTGTCTCCTGATTGTCTAAAGTGTTTCGTGACCATGTGTCTATGGTGATTCTACACTTCAAATAAACTGAAATTGTACATTTTATCCTATAATTGTAGCAAAATGTGGACTAGTGAGTAGATCAGTTTTCATGTTTAATGTGTTGATCTTGTATCCTTTCAGACATCTAAGGCTAGCTACAAACAGTACTACATGATTCTGGGCCCAACAAGCCCCTCCAGGTGGCCCAATTTGAAGTTTGTCCAAATAGTCCTCAGGTAACTTGTGTAAATGTGATTATATCACTGCTCCTGATCAAATCATAACCTCCCTGATCTCAAACATATCTAATATTTACTATTCTAAATCAGGGTACCGGCAGCCAATGACAGCAAGCAGAATTGGAAACAAAAGAAAAGATGTTGTGTACTTTGTGCCGCAAAGTGTTTAAACTGCACGTATATCATCTTCATATTCAGGATATAAACAATATACTGCTAGTGTCACCCCGCATTCATTCATAAGAATTCATATGTACTCATTTAGCTTATGAAGTCACGGTGGATGACGTGAGTTTCTGTTAGATTTTGTCTCTGGGGAATCACCGCTGTGAAGTTGTTACTACAAACAGCAGGTGTGAGGTATCACAGTCTGGCTCAATCATCAAGTCTGTGAGTTCAGACAATATAAATTGGTTGAGACTGTCCGGTCTCCCCCGAGACCTCAGAACGAGAGAATAAGAATTGCTAAAATGCTAACCCATTTACTGTATGGCTGTGTGTATACTGGTTATTCAGGCTCACATAATAATTCATAACAACATGTATCTTCCCATAAATCAAGAAAAATATACTTGTTATAATGAGAAGCAACGATGCTTTAATCCACGGTGGCATGCATACTCTGTAGCCACCTGACAGCACAAACATCGTCTCTCCTCTTTTGCCTCACGGTGTTTACATGTGTGTGTGTGAAGGGCTGCGCTCTTCCAGGTCAACATCAATGAACGTATCACACAAGTTGTCAAACTAGGCAAGAGGAGACAAAAATATTCTGGAGCTTGTCTTTTTGTCAGCATGTTGGCAGACCTAAGCTGTCTTTGAAAGAAGAAAACACTGCAGCCTTTGCAATTGCAGACCCTATGTGGGTAGTGGGCTCATGTTTTGTTAACTGAAGGAGGAAATGTGTTCGTATAGTTTAAAGTCTACACACTTTTGTTTGATGGATTTTTGAGTCTGTTTTTCTGTTTCTAGCTTCATGGAGATAATATTGACTAGTCTGTTTAAAGGGATAGTTCAACATTTTGGCAAATTGGCCCAGTGCCATAATCCCTATCGTTTTAGCAGTAGGTTCATTACCTTTAATTGTCGGTGCAAGCTGTTTTTAGAACGGCAGAGCAGAGCTGCTCAGAGCTATGCTATGGAGGCTTGTGGGATTTCTTGGTTTCCCTCATCAAACTCATCAAATACACAATCCAACAACTCCAAAACGCTCTGGTGGACAAGTTGGGACCTGCACATTCACCACGCTATGAGATAATAACGGAACGTTACGAGACAGAGTTGTTTTCAAGGTAAATTCATGCAAAACTGCTGATGCGCGTTCCCGTTGGGGGCAGTTTTTCAGCAAGCAGTCTGCCTCGAAAACAACTCCAACAACGCCAATCTGTCAAAATGTTGAACTATGCCTTTAAACCCCATAAAAAGCTCTGACTGACTTGGTTGTTATTCTTTTCAGCCAGGAGATACCGCTGTCAGTGAATGCAACATCAGATTTAGAATGACTGAACCTGCACCGCCATTCACAGGTCAGGAATCAGTGAGAGCACGAAGACTAAATCTGATTTTAGTTCAGTAATTTGCTACGCTGATGCAGCATCTTAAGTCAGCCGTACACATCAATTAACCCATTTATGGAGTGCATAGATGCTAACAGGCCCACAGCTGTACAAATCCTCCATCGCTCTGCATACTTTTCAAATGAACTGAATGAACATGTTATTTCCTCAGGGAGCTGGCGGTGTTTGGAAAGTATTAAGGATGAGTGAGTGGAGGCCCTCACTGGTGGCTTTGTGAGGAAATGGTTCAGATGTCTGTTCCTTTTAAAACATCTATTCCAGGATGCGTTTGTGTGGTTTCAGCTCTTTTTTCTTGCACTGCAATTTCACATGACTGTTTGTCCTCTTGATACAGTTCCTTGTCTCCTTTATGTGGTACATTTGGTTTAGTGTGGTGATTTTTTTTTCATGCTTTCTGGCAGGGATATTCACTATCTCTGAGGCTGCCCCAGTGAATTATGGGTCAGACAAAACAGGACTGGGCCACTTCTGTTACAAAGGCCTGCTGGGCACGGCCCAGTGCCATTGGATGGCTCGATCGTCAGTTTCTCCTGCACTGCTCAGTGGGGCCAGATGGACACACTGCAAAAAGACTGAAAACCTAACAAGTCATTTCATTTTGAGCTCAGATTCATTTTATGTCTATTAAGTAAGGACTTTGATCATGTTAATTAGATTTTTATGACAATTTAGAACTTTATAATTTCTATATGTAGATATTGTATAAGGAAAAAAATTCTATTGAATGCACTGCAATGTTTTTTTATTTCCAATTCCCTTGTTCTTCACAAAAAACAGTAACTGGTGTACAATTTGTCATTAATGGCCATAGTACTTATGACACAGATTAGTGTATAATGGCAGAGACCTTTGTATAAAGAGCGACCAAGTCCATGTGAGGAGGAGGTTGGACTGACTGGTCAAAAAAATTGACTGAGCATTGACTCAGGAGAGTGGTGTTCTATTCCAAAACCCAAATCTGCCCCATTTACTACCAAATCACAAAAACTTGGCAAATGCTCACACTGGATGAGCAGAAACTGAAAGATTTTAACAATGTATTACTAAATTAGTTATTCACATGTTTGCTCTATACCCAAAACTATCCTGAGCAGTCCATTAGCCTACGCATTCATCACATTTACATGTTGTTTACATGTTGTGTTAATCTTCTTTAAAATACATGTAAACATATGGGCTAAGTCCGACTGAACTCGTACTAAATAAAATTTCTCAAAATCGGCCTTAAGAGGAATTAGTTCTTGTGTTAAACGTACAGAGCTGTAAAGTTGTCCATGTTTTCACTGCTCAACATGCTAACAGTTAGCCACTAGCTTATGTGCTCAATATGTGACGTAATGTGTCAACTGGAAGAAGGTCCAATACTAACAAACTGAAAGGAGGCATATCACAACTCGCCTCCATGTGCTTGTATATTGGGAGGAGATAAATCTGATTAAATGTAGTGAGTGTGACGAAGATACGATCCCTCACCAGCTTCCCACCATGTGAGAAGCTAATTGTCTTCAGTGTGGGTATCCTTGGTTGTTATTAAATCAGCTTTCTTAGGCGTTAAAAAAAAAATCACCACACTCGGGGTGATACATGAGTAGCCAGCAAATCAACCACCACATTTTTGTCAGATTTCACTGTTGCGTGCTTTTGTTGCTATTGGCTTACATGTTCTTGGAAAACATTCCTTCAGTTCACATGAGGAGTGTAAGAGTCAAGGTCATACTCTCCAGTTACACAGTTCAATTAACACTCAAACTCAACAAGAAAAGATTTGCTGGTTTTCTGGCCTTCGGCTCTGTGTCAGTGGAAAAGTCCTGAATGATTAATTGCCCCAAGGATTTTTATTGTATGATACTTTCAAAAATCTCCTGTGATGCTAAACATGAATATTGTATGCACGGGTCAGTTTAGTGAAGCAACTGTCAGTGTTAAATCTAACCAGTTACTTGGTGCTGCTTCGAGGCTCAGTTTTTTAATGATAATAAATATAATCATCATAAATATTTCTCATAAGAAGTTAAATAAACATAAACCATGTCAAATATGTTAAGGATCACCAAGATCGTCAGAGTGAAACTGATGGAAGGTTACTGTAAGTCACTTGGGTCGTTTTTTTTTTTTACAGTGCATGAAGCAATGCCCCTCCCCCTTGGGGTTTGCTGGGGGCCGTGCTGGAAGCTGTGTCTTCTCCCTACAAACTTTTGCAGCATCTGTGTCTGGACGTCATGAACAGAGCCATCAGTGAGCCAACAATCCCTCAGGCTTTGGGGCGGCTGAGGGTCATTCATTCTGCCTAGCAATGCTGAGAGATTCTGCCTTTCTCTGTCACAAGTGACCACCCTCTCTCTCTCTCTCTGTCTCTCCCTCCCCATCTCTTCTTGGAGCACTTCCAGCCTCCAGGCGAGGAGCCTGTGATGAGAGGGGGGAGGGGGATGAGGGGGTTGGAAGGACAGACTGGCTGCGGTCCAGACGATAGCAGAAGAGGAGGAGGAGGAGGAGGAGTAATGCTGTGTTTGTTTCTAACGCTGCGTTCAGAAAGAGACAGAGGCGCTGTGAAGGGATGGAAAGGGAGTGGAAGGCCATCAGTGTCGGGGATGGACACAACTGTACTTTATAGGCAGGAGGAATTCAGGCAAAGACGTGTGAGGTTTAACAGCCAGGGGTGTATGAACACACAGACATGTACCACGCAGGCACAGACAGGCTACTATTAGCGTCTGTGTCTTTTTAGTTCAGAAAAATCATCAGTATCAGTGTCCTGGTTTCTGCCGGAAGTTGACTATTTTTCTTTCTCACAATAACTACAACACAATAACAACTACAGATCATGACTTCCAAGCTCAATTCCAATGCATACTGTAGTTTACGGGGATACTGAGACAAACTCAAAACAAACTGCACACTGGCAGTGTGAGCATCTGATGACTACTGCATTCAGACAATTTGCTTTTTTAAGTTTTAAACCAAAATTTTTTTCTTTCTTTTCCGTTTTTTTGTTATAATAAGAAGAAATGGTCCAATTTTGGTGCTTGCAAATATTCTTTTTTTCCCCTGTTTTTATAATTTAAGTCTAGTTTAATTGAGACGTTAAAGGCAGTCAGGTGACACAGAATTAAATATAAATAATTCAAGAAAAAGCTAAGACAAATCTATTGCTTACTTGCATGGTGTGAATGAATACCCTAATTAATTTATATGTGAAAAATCCGTACCACATGGTGGTTTCCAAACAGTGTCGTTTTGTTTTTAAAATTTTTGGTCGTGAAAACAAAAACAGAAATATGGCTCTGTTTCTAGTTTAGCGGTTTTGGTTTTCTCTTTCTTTTTCATTGTGGTCTATAACTTAAAAATGACAAACAACAAAAACCCGAAATGCCTGAACGTACACAGTCTGTAAAGCACACATGAGCTGCTGTGACCCAAATCTGCAACTACAATATGCATCAGAACATCTTGTGTAGTTATTTATGTTCTTTATTTATAACTAACTGGCAGTGGCTGACACGGTGTTGGTATAGTTGTGAATACAAACTGGCTGTTCTGACAAGGGTTCAGGATTAACTAGCCCCGCCTTTCCATACCCACGGGTTGACAGAATTGGTTGTTAGGGTTTGTGACATAGGAAACTCAGGCTGTCTGACTCTGTCTTTATGCCATTGGTTCACCACAGTTCCAAAGTGGAAACGTTCAGTCATGACTGCTTAGTTCAATCATGCTGTTTATTGTATTACATTAAAAAAACACCATATGAACCTTTGACTTTCATCTGGGTTTTTAAAAAAAAGCAGTTATACCAGACACTGGTCGTCATGGTTATAATAATAAAAAAAACAAGGACTGTAGAGGGAACAACTAGCCTACCTGGTTAGATTTAGGACAAGATTGTAATTTGGGTACATCCTCAACATTAGACGATCGGCATTGTCGTGGTTACTGTAAATTAACAACGTGGTTAAATTTGTCTAATGATTGTGAATGATCAAACCAAGGTTAAGTGCTACTTTCTGCTTCTTTTTTTGGGCTCGTTTGTGTACATGGTAACAATTCCAAACCGTCCAAAGTTATAAACAAATGCCATGCGCTAACAAACTCTTCTCTTATTGGTCAGAAATTTAAATTGAAGCCCAGACCAGACCCAATCCAGGTCTTCTGTGTAGCCTAATCCAACCTGAACACGGCAAAAAGAAAAAGAAAAAAAAGAAGCGACCAGAGTGATCCTTGACCAGAACTCGGCCAGAATTAGTGCATCCGGTCGGGCCTGTAGGAACCAGCAGCCTGGTTGTTGAGAACCACTGAAGACCAGCAGTGTGTAGTGTGTTGTGTGGGTTTCTGTGTCGATTGTGTTCTCACTGCAAACGAACCGCTCCGGGGCTCGATTGGAAACGAGCCGAGACCACCTCTCCCAAACGATCTCGGCCCGCTTGTTTTGTTCCGCATCCGAGTGCGATTGCTGTGTTCACATATGACCAAACGAACCGATCTCTGACGTAAATCGCTCCCTGTTCCGGAACAACTGGTCCAATCGATCCAGGTGTGACAGCACCCTAACACAACGCTCCTGTACTGTGTTATATTCCTGTGCTTTGTTCATCCATTGATCCACCACAACTTCCCGATGTGGACTTTGTTGCTCTTTCAACTTTGTAAGCGCACTTCTCTGGGTCTCGTTTTTTTTTTAACAGACCATAGGTAAGAGGCCAGCACTTTGACCTAGAGATGGGATTTATTATTTCCAAGGTAAAGAATTAACCTTTATAGATATATCTTCGGCTTTTTACACCTTTTATGACAGGAGAGTGTCAGAGAAATGAGTCAGATTTGAACTGGCTGCTGTGATTAGGGCACTACCTATGTGGGCGGGCCACTGGAACACCCAAGAATGAACTTTAATGGATATGTTTTTCGATATGTAAGTAAGTAGGTATTTGTTTTCATGTTAGCATTTCCCGTCTACCCGGCAACAGGAGAGTGAAAGTCCAACTGTTTGTTTGTTTAATGTTGGGGAAAGATAGTTAAATAATAAAAAAAAGCATCAACTCTGAAGATGAAGTCTGAATAATTAATTGGTTTATCCAGACTTCACTACTGCACTGTTGGGACAATCCACTGTTTCTGCGGTGGCACTGAACTGCATTAGCAACGGTCATGTAATGTTCGTTGTATATGAAAATTAGACACTATGTAACTGCCACTTTAGAAAACCACAGGAGACATACAGAGCTGGATCTGAAGATACATGAAAACAACTGGTGGGACGACATGATAAAAAGTGAAAGAAGAAAAAAGCAGTCGCTCAACTCATAGCCTCGATGTAGAAAAATATAATTTATTAAAAAGGACCGACGTTTCGACCTCACACAGGTCTTCCTCAGGGTATCAACATGATACCAACATTTATCCGCCTGGGCTAAAAGGCTTTCTTTCACCCTCTCTCTAAGACATAGAGTATTATTACTCTATTGACAACGTGCAGTAAAAGCACAAGCACTTCTTCTCAACCACAGGTGCTCACACTTCGTTTTCTCAAGGCTGTACTCCAAACAAATGGTCTTGTCTCACCTCTTTTCAGCCGACTTCACATTGTGCTACATGAGTGTGCCAAGATATCTGCATTGTTTCATGAAAAGAGGCAGAAGCATGCAGCGAGCAGACCCAGATCTCTGAAGGGCCATCGCCAGGGAAGATGGAATAAAATTACTGTGTTTCTGTTGGTGCTTGAGAAACAACAAGCAAGGAAAAAAAAAAAAAAAACCTCCACGGTCTTAAAAAGGAGAATAAATCAACATGATGGCAAAATGGTTGAGGCACATTGCTCTCATTTTCTTGTTTTATTCACCCTCCGTCTGTCTCTGTTGGTGAGCTCCACCTACGTACTGCAGAGACAAATGAAAAGGAAGAGAGGGAGAAAGAGATACAGAGACATCTGTTGGCTCATATTGTGTCTAGATATCCCCCCACCCCACACACACACACACACACACACACACGCTCCATCGCCAACACACTCACACAAAACTCCACACAACATGCACACAGTGCTCATTGCTTTGCATGAAGTCTGGAAAGCTGAACTGGCAGTGAAAGAGAGCACAGCTGCAGTCATACACATGTGCAGTTACATTCCTGTAAGACGTATCAGAAGCAGAGCCAACACAACAAAAATAATAAACGGCCGTTTGAAGCATCATGGGCACTGGAGGATTTCTTCTTTCAAAAATGGTGAATTATTTTGTCCCTTTGTCACACCAAAGCCTTTACAAAAATAGATTTACTGCTATTGTCGTTTAAACTACTTTTTACAACATAAACACGAGCCGTGACTTGGACCTGGTGGATTTGAGCCTTTCTCAGATATATTATATTGTTGTATGCATTGACTGATAAGGACCAATGTGATTTTTTTTGTGCCTTCTTGGCAGGTGAACTGCAAACTGACAGGGTTAACTGGGCTTAATTCAGAAATGATGTCCTTGTATTAAATGTCCACTAAAGAAAGACAATGTTTGTGCTGTGTTTATTTTGTGTTTTGTTTGCTTTTTCCTCATATAATTCCTCCACAAAACACCGACTGACAGAGACTTGTGAAAAGACAGAGTTTAATCATAGCTGCTGGGCAGCAGTGGTCGGGGCTGGGCAATTTTAGGCGAAATGAGGCAATTTAAAAGTGAAAGTTCCAGAGCTGTTAGCATATATGGTTGATTTGTTATGAATTATTTGTTTTAAAAGTTTGAGGCATGCTGTAACGCCACCATCAGGACTATTGTCTTGTGTTTCGAACTGAAGACATGTGGCGTTTTGATATGTCATCAGCTAGGCAGCAGTTGTCAAGGCAGATTTCAAAACAGGGTTCCTACAAGTTTCTTAAAGTTAAATTTAAGACTATTTAATACCTTTTTAAGACCATTTATACATGAAATTAAGACTTTAGTCGGCCTGTTTTACAGCCATATCGGCAAAGAAGAAAAATGAAATTCTTGAATTTCACAGTGTGCGTTTATTTGAAAAACAGTTCACAGTAACCGTGCAAATGAACAGGGGGTCTTCATAAATGAAGTCTGCAGTGACGTATCTAGCTTGCAGGGGTTAAAGCAAAAAAAAATCTTTTGACTGAATTTTTTTTTTGCAACACCCCCCCCCCCCCCCACACTCAGCGTGGTGTGCATTATTGTCGTCATTTTTGCCTTGTATTTTAAACCTGATGAAGGAACCTTGTTCTAAAAGTGTTGTTTCTTTGATTCTTCAATAAATGATTCTGCATATGCATAAACCTGAAGATGCACACTGCCTACAAGCTCTGAAGTGGTCAAAAAGGTGAGTCACCAAATCCCTGTAGGGGGGTCTGGGGGCATTCCCCCCCAGAAAAAACATTTCTGATTTTAACACATAAATGAAGCATTCTGGTGAACTCTGAGAAGAACATTCTGGTGTAGCTACTCTGTGGTTCTGGTGTACTCTGTTTCAGATAGAAAAAAAAAACATTGAGTAGGCCTACTGACTAAGGTTCCCCTATCATTGTAAGGCAACAAGGCAAGAATGGCTGGAGTGTATGAAACTTAAACTGAACTCAGAGGTCTAGTGGGGAGCAAAAACAAATCTCAAGGCATTAATCTAGGGGTCTGGGGTCTGGACCAGCCATTCAAGGGCCGTTTCCTCTGCTATTTGTCCGTGCAGCGGTGCACGCTGAAAAAAAAAAAAAAACGAAACCGAATGCGCGCCGCCACGTCCGCTCGGACATATGACCAACAGGTCCGCTTGTGCCGGTGCCGACGTCAACAGCTGCAGGAGACCAAGGGGGCAGTTGTCGGTCTGAGAAGTGAAGCTCACTTCCGCATTCAAAAAGCTGCAATCCCCTCGGCTGTCGCTGGGGGCTGGCTCCAGAAGGGAGCAACTCCAATCGAGCCCCATGTTAAAATAGCCGATTTTACAGCTTAAAAAAACATATTTACAGCCTGGTACATTTAATTTTTTTGGTCTCAATCGATAGTTTCTACCCCCGCACACACTCTGAGGGGGGTGAATTTTTTTAAAACTCTACCGTTTTACTATTATTAGGGTTAAAGTTCTGGCCAATCAGGGCGCAGAACCGTTGAGTGACAGGTCCGGCGACCGCTGCTACGAGGCCAGTGGGCGGGCTCTCGGCCGGCCAACGGCCGCACCGCTCCAAATATGGCAAGTAGAATCCAACATGGCGCGGTTCTAACCCCCGTAGTAGCGGCACAAAACAGACTCCCCCAAACCAATGGGTGACGTCACGGACGCTACGTCCATTCTTTTTACAGTCTATGCAGGAGACCCAGCGCTACTACGTACCGGTATCTGCCTCCAGCGAGTGACAGTCACGTCACCGGGCTCATACGTGCAGGCAGGCCAGGGTTGCCAGATAGTGCGAAAAATATCCCCCGCACTCTTACTTTTTTACTTCACTGATTAGCGGGAGAAATTACCGACCGGGAGCCGACCTCCACCCTCCCCTCCTGTGCTCGCGCCGCCCCCTACCTCCCTGTTGAGAACCACTAGGTTAATACAACGGTCCTGGCTAGTTTTATTGGTTGAGAGCAGCATTAGTAAACCACAACAAAAACACGTGTAGCCTTTTTTTTTCCTCCCCTCATTTTTTCTCATTGACGGAAATCCGTCGTGGCGACGGATTACTTTAACCCCTGAGCTTGTGTTCAGATTATTTATACCCTCCTGATTGCGGTGCGGTCGAAATGATTAGTTCCGCCTCTCTGTATTTACATTATTTTTTATTAAATATTCGCGATTGACAAATAAAAACTTAAAAATAGAGAGAAGTTACAAACAGCACAATTTTTAAGACCCAAATATAAAAATTCAAGACTTTTTCAAGACTTTTTAAGGTATTATTTTCAAATTTGAAATTCAATGCTTTTAAGACTTTTTAAGACCCCGCGGGAACCCTGCAAAAACTGTTAAAATGTCATGAATACTCTTAACAAATTGCATCTTGACAGCATGGACATGTTGGTGGTTTGTATTTAATGATTGTGTTTTGCATCATAAGAGAAAATATGATAAAATTCTGATATTTGCCAAACTTCATCAACCACGACTCCAAAATATATTTTGTTTTTTTCAGGAAGATTGGATGGTCTACAGTCAAATGTTTACAAAAATCAAAAAATCTGTGTGGATCGTTTGTGGGGTAAAGTCTTAAGATCCTCTCTAGCAAGTGTCAACTGAGCAAAAATTGTGGGAGGAAGTAGGTTTAATAAGTTTTACAGTTTTTGAAAAAGTGTGATGGACTTAATAATTTGTAATGAGTTTAAGTGGACAAAAGTTTCTGCAGTTTCTCACAGTATTGTGGCTACATTTTGGTTAAAGTTGCAAAACAGTAGCATGTACCATTGGTAGGCTACTGTTGGCTTGTATTCTTTTTTATACAGTCTATGGCTAATACCTAAGGTATTAGCTGTTCACACTGTGTTACCTTACCATGTAGTTAGCAGACAGGCTAACATGCTAGTTGAAGTGAGCAAGCCAGCTAGTTTGGTGGGCATGCAGCCTGGCTCAAGCTAGTGGCAATGAATGAACACTTTACAACAGTGAGTCAGTCCCCATAGACTCCCATGGTAAAATGTCCAAATTTACACTAGAAAGAAACATGTTTACGGCCTGGTACTAAAGACTGTGGTTAATTACATAATTATTCCATTTACATTTTATTAAGTCTTTAAGTAACTTAAGGTGTGGCCACCTTTTTGTGACAGGTGAGTACAGTAGATGGTGTGGTCAAAGCAGTCTGTGGGTTTTACTCAAGTGTGTTACACTATAACAAAGAGAGTTGGCTGTTGTTTTCCAGGTTGGATGTGAATGACACAGAAAAAACAGACAAACCACTTTTTGAATGATTCATAATTAAATTTAGTTTCCTGGTTGATTAACAGGCTCGAGTTGAAAATGGCTACAGCTCCACCTCCCCAACTGGTGCCTCTGGGAACATGAGTATTAATATAACTGGAGGGAGTGGATTCATTTAGACTAACGAACATGTTCACCATGACACAAAGTAAATCAGTCACAATCTTGTATACAACATATATGCCCCTATGTCAAGAGTGATGCTGTGTGCAGGAGGATATTATTATGAATAAATGGAATACACACAGAAAATCTGCAAGTGCACTGCATATAGTAGGCTATATTGTGAAGTTTTATATAGTCTAATATGTCCATATTTGTTAGTGATTGGTATTTAATTTATATATGCAGGCTTATTCAAACAAAACTCATACATTCAATTCAACAGTTTTAATTTGTGATTTTCTTATTTTAAGCATAAATATATTGATTGCTATATTGATAAATATATTGATTGATATTATTGACATTTATCAACATATGAATTTGTTCTATATTAAAGTTCTAAATGATTTAGAATTGATTTTATTTTACATGCATATATTTAATATTATGGAAATTCATCTTCATTCACATGAGGGCTTGTTTATCAACACGGCTTCAGAGATCCAATGTAGAAGCTTCCATATTTCATTCTGCTGTCTCGAGGTATTGTTGTAGTGGTGCTCATTTGATTTCAATCGGTTTTCTCCTCTGTTTCCTCTTGATTTAATAAAAATGTGACAGATTTGTGTACTTGATCAGTTGAAAGGTGTCAGATGTCTGACATGGAGCTAATTTCGGGAGCACAGTGATATTCTGCTGTGCTCTTGGGCAACAAACAGGCAGGCATTTGCACATCACTGTGCCATATGGCGACGGTGGCACTGATCAGGGGGGGCCACATGCTGTTACCAGTCCACTTCCTGTGGCACTGCCTCTGCCTGCCTGAACGTCGTCTGCCTTGTTGTGACTGCTGTGTGCCTGTGTGCCCCCCTCCCTTGTCTGTCTTCCTCTGTAGACCAGAAACCACCAGATAGATCCTGACATTGTGTATTTCACACTCCATTGAATTGAACATCCCCTCTTTGAAATCTCTGAGTTCAATCTTATCTAAACAAGGCAGGTATCCAGACAGACACTGCAGTGTTGTGGAGTTTGAGAGGAAGAGTATGCAGACGTTTCTGTCATTTTAAAGCCGTTATCCAGCTTCATCCAGAGGTGGAGGGGATTTAAATGAAAACAACTGACAGTCTGAGGATTTATGTGAACTCAACAATCATCAAACATCCTTAGTAAAAGGAAGGTTATCATTAATATTGTCATACTACGACAATAATTACCATCAGAGTAGTTGGCACCTGGCAGAGGTACGTGACTGGGGAGGACTGTGAAAGACTGTCAGATAGTGAGACTGATAGACAACACTGCACACAGTCGACCAGCCTGGCTCACTTATTCTGACAAATCACACAATACATGAGTTATCTAGACTTTTTTCAGAAACTTTAAAAAAGAATCTGCTGGATTTTGTATGGGTTGATTGTGAAAACTTGTTTTTTGGGCATGCTGCTTTCTAACACCCTAAACAAATTAGCGAATCGAATCAGTCATTCAGATTTAACTGCAGAAAAGAGAGACAGAGTTTAATTTGCTACTTGAACATTTACAGGAATTGTACATCTGAACATTTTATAGGTCCCACAGTTTGTTAATTTTTTTTAAAAGTGACAGAAAGATACAACACTGTGCAAAAGTTTGAGGCACTTGAGATGTTTAGATTCTTATCCATTATGCAATACCATCTGAGAGGCCTCTGATCGGTCCCAAATTCAGCAGCATGACAATGACCCAAAAATTACAGTCAGTGTCAGAAATAACTATTTCAGTTCACAAGAAGAACACTGAGTCCTGCAACAGATGGTAGAGCCCCCCCCACAGAGTCCTGATCTCAACATTATCGAGTCAGTCTAGGATTACAGTACATGAAGAGCATGACAGCATCAATCCACAGAACTATGGAAAGTTCTCCAAGATGCCTCAACAACCTGCCAGTCAAGAACCTTGAAAAGCGAATTGGTGCTGTTTTAAAGACAAAGCGTGGTCACACAAAATTATGATTTGATTTAGGTTTCTTCTGCTGACTGAACTTTGTATGAAGTTTATCGATAAAGACTATTCATGGCATCACCACATATCTACTTAAAGTGCCTAAAACTATTGCACAAAACTGTACATTTGTGGTTTTATAAAACATGACTCTCATCACGTGTAGTTTAACAATTTTCTGGCTTCTCTCTGTCTGACTGTTTTCTGAGAGATTGAGTAAAAATAGAACTGATTTCAGGTAAAACACTCAGAGAAACTAAATATTGCAAGGTTGGATGGTGGGTGCAGGAGGGCGGGGCTGTCAGAGCAGAGCCGCGAGCTGTTCAGAGCTACGCTACGGAGACTAATGGGATTTCTTCAATCAAATACACAATCAAACAACTCCAAAAATGCTCTTGTGGACAAGTTGTGACCTGCACATTCACCACGCTATGAGATAATAATGGAACGTTATGAGTAGCAGTTGTTTTCAAGGTAAATTAATTATTTTTTGATGAGTTTGATGAGGGAAACCAAGAAATCCCATTAGCCTCCATAGTGTAGCTCTGAGCAGCTCACGGCTCTGTTCCGCCGTTCTAAAAATGGCTTGCAATGACAATTACGGGTAATGAACCTACTCGTAAAACTATAGGGATTATGGCAATGGGCCAATTTGTCAAAATGTTGAACTATCCCTTTAAAGTGGACTCCTCCATATGAATGCTCTGAACAACTGAATGAATGAAGGAATGAATGAATGAATGACTTACTTCCAACATATTTCACAGTATAAGTCCCTGCAACTGCTGTGTGTCTCGCTGAAAACTTTTGTGAAGCTCTTCTCGAAAAGCTTTGAGATTTCTTGGCCTAAACAGCAGGAATATTTCCTAGGACAATGCCATATTTTACACAGAGAACAAAGTGTGCAAACGGACTCGAACACAGAGAGACAAAAAGGAAACCCCAACCTAGTTGGAAAAAGAGGCGTGAAAATGAGCGTGCTGGCTGGCTTAGCGGCGAGTTACATGCATCGCTCTCAGGGTCGACCCAGTTTGGCTTATCATAAAAGGCTTCCTCTGAGACATCCTCTTGGAGGATATCAAAGACCTTCTGTGGTGGAGATCCAGCTTGTGAGAGATCAAATGGAAATAAAGAACCTTCACCTTCCTTCAGTCCTTCAGTATTTGGCATAGCCAGTCTGGATGATGAATACTACAGTAAACCGTTGGCAAAAGAAGCCTTTTTCCCATGAAAGGTAAAGAGACGTTGGGAGAGTAGTTCCTCTTACGTTATGTTTTCCACTAAAGACTGCAAGGCCTCACCGACACTGCCAGGATTTCTGTGCAGAGCTGTGCAGCAGCTCACCTACCACACCAACTATCAACATCCTTGTACGGTACTCTGTTCACACTTTATCTTTATAGACGTTAAAGATAGTGAGGTCGATGTATCAACAGGTGGATGGTCAATTTTGGAATTGTTTCCTGGATGGTTGAGTTGCACTGAAGCACATCTTATGCCATGTTAACCAAACAAAATTCTTTGATAAAGCAAAAAAGCAGTAAAATATTGTTATTGTGTATTGTGTATTCTTACTGTACTTTCCTTTAAAATGATAGGAGATTATAATTTGGTTTGGTTTTGAAGAGTCGTTTTGAAGCTTTGGAAGCTGATCGCTATGGCGATCTTGGCAGTGTCTGGTTTCACCTAACCCCCATATGTTTGAAATGGTTGATTTTTCCCAATGGACATCACTTACAGGTGTAACCCAGTTGACAGACAGGACAAACTAAAGTTTCAGGTTCATGGGATCATGAGGCTACAAACGCCTCAGATGCTGCAACTATTTCCCTTTACGCTGCCTCAGGTTTTCTATGAACAAAAACATACAAATCAAATCAAATCAAATAGCCATTATTGTCATTGCAACAAACAAAGTGCAACGAGATTTGTGGTGGCACATCCATTCCAGGGCTAAAAGGACTAAAACAAACTAAAAAGGATATCCTCAACGACACACATGCATGCTCACACAGGAAAAAAAAAAAAAAATCATCCAGTTATTAAAAATCAGTATTATAGATATTGCACATTGACATTAAGAAAGTGCTGGGTTTAGTGTTAGAGTGATGACAAACCGACAAATAGACTTGATAATTTCTGGTCAAATAAGAATTTTTTATATAATTAGAAAGCAAGGTTATGAATTTGTAGACTTGGATTTTTATTTGATTATTGTTGTTTTTCTTTGGGTTAATGTGGGAGATTATTTTCTGATTATTCTGTTAAGTAAGTGATATTATGTATGGGTTATTGAAGTTTTTAATGGTATATTTGTGTTTATTTTTTGTATGTTGTTATTATTTTAAGTTGGATGTAGAGGATTTATATCCTGTATCAGACGTATTTTCATTACATTTCATTATATTAAACTGAATGAAAGACAAAATTACTCATCTTCATTGCCTTGGTGGACAATAAAAAAAAACAAACGAAATAAATCTAACAAAACCTTCAATACAGGGCTGTTTGCATCTTGATTACAGCTCTCCAAAGCAGCGCTCCAGATTGTTTACTCTGAACAGGACGTTACAAAGCTATGCAGAACAAATGAATGTTTTTTTAGATTATAGACAAACTGAAGGTGTAAAAGAAATTTAATATTTGAACCCCTGCACATGCACAAAAAAAGAAACATGCAACAGTGGCAACAGAGAAGCCTGTGTACCATCTCCGTAGTGTAACCAGACGAAGCCTGGAGCAGCATATGGTGGGAATCTGTGCCGAACCCATGTCGGACTGCTCTCTGAGGAGCTCTGCCATTTTGCTGCCCTGGACTTTCATTTAATTTCATTTTCCCCCGTCTGATGTGGACCGAGCAGCAGACTGTTGTACATTTCCTGTGTTTTCGTGTGTGTCCTCATACATACAAATACACACACACAGACACACAGGTTCGGTTAACATGCAAATGCTCAAATTTTACACACTGAGACACACATAATGACACTGTTGTTTCCGCTGTGATTTAACATGTGCACACTAAAGACACAGTACCACACTCGGATACAGATACTGTAATTTACCAAGTGCAGAGCCGCACACACACACACACGCTTGCGCACACACACACACACAGAGCAGAGCCATTAACATTAGCCTGCTGTGTTGAGCCACAGCAGGCGGCCTCTCTGTGAGGAGTGGAGGAGGATACAAATGACATCAGTGTGTATTGAACAAACACTCATCACTCTGCTGAAGCTAAGGAGACCAGGCACCGGGGGTTCTAGTGGAGGTGAGGCTACTTATGAGGACCCTCCAGACATGTGGGCTACCAATAAAAGCCAACATCCACACGCACACAAACAGCCGCCTACGGCCCGGGGTCGTCTGATACCACGGGACAGCTTGTTGTGGGCCTCGCTGTGGGCGGACAAGAGAGGACGTGTGATGCGGCAATCAACACTTAGCTCAGAATTATAGTTATAATTAGTTTTTCATATTGCAAAATGACTCATCTCGTCGAAACAATAATATACACAAGCTCTCCAAAATATCTTCGAACACTGGCAGCATCTACGGTAAAGCAGCTGACGTGCGCGCATTGTCTCCGACGATCAAGAGCCCACAAAGCTGCCCTCATACATAATTCCATTCAGTGATTAAGTAGCAACATCCTCCCCGAAATCCCCTCACAGCAGGAGCAGGAAGAAAGGTTTTCCTTCACTGACGTCTGAATTATTGTCTTCCCATAACACTTAACACAGATTGTGCTTGCTTTACTTAATGATGACTTATAGTACTTAGGAGAGTCCTTTACAAAAAGGAAACTTCCTACAACATTTCAAAGTTTTTTTTTTAATCATCAATAATTCAAGTACCTCCCAAAACAATAGCTACTAAAGCCTACAGAGACCACCAGTGATGTTTCAGATCTGTGGGATGGGGTCTACTGGTGGGCCGTTGAAGGTACTGCAAGGGCTGTGACAAGTCATTTGCAAAACAGTAAAGGTTGGGGTTTTATACAATACCAGTCAAAAGTTTGGACACACCTTCAATTCAGAAGTCTTTTCTTTTTTTCTTTTTTTTCTTTCTTACTACATTGTAGATTCATACTTAATTGTACAAAAAGCTGTCATGGAAGCAAAAGGCTACTTCAAAAAATGTAATATATCAAACATATTCTGCTTTGTTTAACACTTAACACGTTTACTGCATAATTCCGTATGTGTTCCTTTATAGTTTTGATGTCTTCGGTTTGAATCTACAATGTAGAAAGTAATGAAAATAAAGACAAAACACTGAATGAGAAGACAGACAGACAGACAGACAAATCAACACATTTTAAAACAAATTGATCTTTAAAACATTATTGCTTCCATCTTGTACAAAGTGAGTGAAGTGCAATCATCCTATCATCTGCTATTAAAGTGTCAGTATACAGAGAATTACACACAGCATGAGCCGTCAGCCCTTCTGTACCTTTGTGATGTCACAACAAAACAGACATCAGAGTGTTTTACCTGAAATGTGTTATATTTTTTGTTCAGTGACTCGGAGAACAGTGAGTCAACCAGAGCAGAGGCTCAGAGCCCCCTCTTTTCTGATTGGCTCACTATCCTGTTAACACTAGAGCTCCAAAAAGGACCCAGAGACAAGGAACTACACTGAGATGGTTTCGGGCTGTTGAAAACACAAACATCTCAATAAGTATAATAACACTGGAAAAGTTGGGACCTCCGTATTGTTACGGGGTCAGAGGTCACCAAATATTTCATGTAGGTCATTAGACACAAATCAGTCAGGTACCCATCCACCTGTTTCATGAGCAGTTTTAGTTTGTGTACAAAGTGGAGCTGGAATGTGAAAAGACAAAATATTGCAAACAAAAGTTTGAAATCATTGTTTAGGTGAAAAGTTGGCACATAGTAAAAGAAAAGAAATAACTATAACACTTTGAAGTCAGTCCATCTGTTTCTGACTTTACTGTTCAACAAAGCAGTCATGTCATGCCCACTCACAGCTCCACTCTGCCAGAAACGGCTCCTCTCTGCGTCGTCTCACTGTATGATGAACTTTGTTCCACCACTCTATATCTTTCTTTTTGCGAACTGCACCCTGGCCTCTCTGTTTCAGTGCCAGTTGGGTGAGTGTGTATTTGCCACAACAGCCACCAGAGTCTGGGCTCCACACACACCTCTCTGGGTGACGTCACAGAGGCCACGTCCATCTTTATTTACAGTCCATGATTGGTGTGTTGGATACTCTGAGGTTATCAGTTGTTTTGTGTAATGTAATTTCAGATATGCAAACGCTCTTGCTCACTAAGCTCCCACTTACTGGTGTGATGCAAAGTGACAAAGATAACAGATTTGGTGATAATCACCCAACCACATATTCAAAGCAACTGCCAGTCACTTTCAGTCAGCTGTGCTCTCAGCTCTGATGCTCTACGATGACGATGATGATGATGATAAAAGGCATGAAAAAAATGTTTCTTATAAACTGAACTCATTCGTGGTAGAATGCACCAACTGTAAACAGTCTGACACCCTCTCACATATGAAGACAATGTGTCATAAGTGACAGGTTTTAGTGCAGATTATGTGAAGACTGGGGATCTTCTTCACTATTAGCTAGACCACATTCCTTTCCTCCCATCATGCTCCTGTTGGAAATTTATCGTGAAGATATATTGTTTTCCATGTATTCACTCTTCTTTACTCTTAATTTATGATTTCCTGCCTCATTTGAGGATAATTACCTCCCCTCCCTTATGTATGTAATACTGGCCTTGTACCAAACCACACATTACTGTCCCTCCCTGAAGTTGCCCCCATGGCCACAATCATTTCAGTATGCTACGTGCTGTCTGGTGCTGGAAAGGTCGACAGTGCTCACATCATTGAACATCACTGACTAAACAAGTCAATCCCAAAAACAATCGATGTAGGTTCTTATTGTATTGTTGCATTGTTGTTTTATTATCTGTCTTATATGTATTTTTAGTCACTATGGACCTTTTGTTTGTGTCCTTAAAGGGATACGCCAACATTTTTTTTTTTTTACGTGTCTTGCCTCACTCCCGAGTCCATGACAAGCAGATAGACACCATCCTTTCGAATGTGCGTGCAGTAACGAGGGAGAGCCCGTATCGCCCGTAATTAGTTTAGCTCAAACGCTGGAAGTGTATCGGTAGTGTTAGCCTGCCTCCACCTAAAGTCATCAGAGAAACTCTTCAGCAACTCTAAACGGAAACCGGCGGGCCGATCTTCATCTCAGAGCTGACAAAACTCTCCGGTACAAATCGGTACCGGAGAGATCGGTCAAAACGGAGGGTTCAAGCAAAGACGGTTTATTTTGGTTCAAGCTAGCTACATCGAGGGTAGGTTAGCTTCCTATTTCAAAGTAAAAGCACTTATGTATGTAAAGGAAAACGGGTGTTTTATTTTGTGAAAGTAACCGGAAGTATGCGGAAGTGCGTTGTTCACAGCGGCTAGCTTGAGTAGCGCCAAATTCGTCCGCACAAAACTGTAAAAAGCTGGTGTTTAGACAACTTAACGACACACTGCTGATCTAAACAGCTACTTTCTTGCCTAAAAATGTTTGAAATGTTGATAAAGTGATATATTTACAGAGTTTAGAGCTCAAATTAAATCAGTTTCTGACTGCTGATTTCGGCTCGGGTAGGAGGCAGGCTAACACTACCTATACACTTCCAGCGTTTGAGCTAAGCTAAGCGGTGCGCCAGCTCTGCCCGCATCTCCCTTGTTACTGCACGCACAGTCGAAAGGATGGTGTCTATCTGCTTGTCATGGACTCGGGAGTGAGGCAAGACACGTAAAAAAAACATTGGCGTATCACTTAAAGTCTTCTTCTTCTTCTTCTTCTTCTTCTTCTTCTTCTTCTTCTTCTCATGATTTTACTCCGACACCAGAAATTTGTTAGTAACAGTGAAACTTCTCTAAAAGTTTTACATTTAAATACAGTAAGTACTGCTGCTTCAGCTTTTTGGCAATTTTAGGTTTGTAGTAGTTCATTATACAAATGATTTTGTTGTGAGAACCAACACATTACAACGATAAGATTCCCAAGTATGTTCAGTCTTCCTTTTGAAATACATCAATCTGACACAGAATATCATCCTTCTAAAATTACCAAAATGGCAGAAAGTGCTGTTGATCGTTAAAAAAAACACAGATAGGAGTTTAGTTTGTATTCTTCTGTGTGTGTTTTCCAGACAGTGTGTGTGTGTGTGTGTGCGCGCAGCGTTCGAGTTGCTAAGTGTGTTGCCTCACAGGGACCTGACTGGCATTTAGGCAGAATATTCCCACAAGCCACTGTGTAATTAATTAGCCTGCTGTTCACAGCCGCACAGTCCCACCACCACCACCACCTCCACCCCTTGCTTCCTGCCCACCCCCAAGTCTCATAAGTTAAAATGGGGATAATCAGTTCCACTGGGAGCTCTTCACAGCCACCAACAAACCCCCTCCTCCCCGAACACACGCACACATACACACACACGCATACACCAACCCATCATTACCATCTCCTCCCTGCGCCTTTAAAGCTGCTAACCGACGCGGCATGTCACGACAGCTTGGCCCACACCTCTGCTCATCAACGACACCCCCATCTGGACACCAGCTACGGCAGCACAGGGCTGATCTGTCACGTTTTCCCGTCGGAAAAAAAACCAAACACAGAAACGCATCGGCCCGGGGAGAGACACAGATTGTGTTAAGACATTTGTAGGGTCATTATGGTTCAGATTTTACGAGTTCAAAGTGAGTAGCTTGATATTGTCTCTGGAGGAACGGAGCAGTGGATGGAGAGGATGAAGCGGTGCAGGGACTGGGCTCCCATGCCTTTCTCATTAACCTTATCATGTAACGCAGCGCGGGGAGGCCTGGGAGTTGGCTTTTTTTTTTCTTTCTCAAGGTGATGTCAGAGGATTGCTGACTACAAATCCCAGTTGCCTGGGAAGGAATTAGTCCTGGTCTCGCAGAAAGGTGTTCTGACCCGGGCTTGTTCGGCAGGACAGATTAAAGCGAACAAGTGCTGAGACCAGATGAGGATAAAGGCCAAAGCTCTTTGCACAACCTGACAGCTCTATGCAGCTCCACAGCAGGGGAGTGGTGCAGACTCAGCACTGCTGCTGGTTCACAGGGCGGTTATAGTCCTGTGACATTACCGTTTGATATTTCAGTTAAATGTTGGTGGCTGGGGACGTGACTGACAAGAGGCGATAGAATTCAAGAGATGCTTGGAGGTACGTTTTTTTGGGGGGGTTTCTTCAGCTATTTCTTAAGATGTGACGTCCAACCACATCAGAAAAAAGTTTAAAAGTGCTCCAACCGCATGACATGCAGTTGACAAGAGCGTCAGTGCCCTTAGGACTCTCTGTGGTGTCTGCCCATCAGAATGTGAGAGGTGAATAAAGTAGTAAAATAAAGTAAGAGTACAAATACCATAACTGAAAATGACTTTGGTAAAAGTTAAAGTCACCCATAAGAAAATCACTTGAGTAAAAGTCTTAAAGGGACAACGAGGAGTTTCTCCATGGGCAGAACAAAAAATTCTGCGACAATAAAAAAGTCTCATATTAATGTGGATGTATCTATGTTACCCACACTTGATAATGGGCCCATTTTCGATAAATATATCGTTTCGTCTCTATCATTATTTTGTTATTATTAGTGGTGGCGGAAACACTGGGCGAGCCAACCAGCGTTTCCTTACTTTCGGTTTTGCGGACGCTGACCGGCGAGTCATGAGAATAACGCAGCCGAATTGCCGTTTATGGTCGGAACTACGACGGTATCTGATCGTCTTCGAACCTCTGACTTTAATTCTTGATGAATGAAAACATGAGTCTGTCTTGCGCCGGTCAAAGAATTTCACGGTGCGCGCGGAGGCTCATAAATGTAGTGTTGTAGTGCTTCGCTTTTCCAAAACTCCTCGTTGTCCCTTTAAAGTAGCTCACATTAAATGTACTTAAGTATCAAAAGTATCTTGTGAAAAAATATACTCAAGTATCAAAAGTACAAGTACAAGTACAAACACAAGTAAAGTACAAAGTATTTTTTATAGTATGCATTTAAAAAAAAACAACCAAAAATTGTTCTCCCCTTGTTCTCAGATGTGGTATAGTAACAAAAAAAACACCTGAGCAAACATGTAGAGTGAGGGAATCAAGTGTCTCATGTATGTCTGAGAAAGAGAAGTAAAAATAAAGCGTCTTTCTGCCTAAGAACACAAAAAAGTGCTTCCTAACGTCTTCCATGTCTTCCTCATCAACGTTAACTGGAGGTAGCCATGTCAATCTCCGCTGCCCCGCCGACCTGCTCTTACCTCTAATAGTTGCGAGAGTACAGGACATTGTTCTTCTCATCCTCTCGGACACGCCCATTCCAGATAATCCTTTGATGATTAATTATATTTCTATTTTAATTTGTAACAAGGCAGCAAACATGAAATTAACAGAGTAAAAGTAGCTATATTTTTTTTGTAAAAGTCCTGATTAAAAAAAAAACTCAAGTACAGATCCTCAAAAAAACTACTTAAGTAGTGTAACGAAGTACATCTACTTTGTTACTATCCACGTCTGGATTTGTGTGTAGAAGTGGCATTAAACTGCAGGTCAGGTGACCATTGTTAATCTTTGTCAGAAGTTTACATACCAAATTCCAGCACATGCTTTACATTATAATAGATTTGCTCTCTTTTATATCTACAGTGCTACTCTTATGTATATGTCTCTCACTCGGGCTCATTCAGTAAGTAAGAACACACGAGCATAAACAAGTCTGAAGTCTAAAATGATGGAAAATAGAAAATGATGAAGTCTTATCACACGACTGCTCCATTTCAGCTTAAGATCCCACCTACTGACTCATAAAAGTGGATATTACCTCAATATAACCTCACTATCACACAGAGTGGACTCAGTGGAACATTGACTGAAAGAAAAATCTAAATACAACCCACCCACACACACCTGCAAGTCTCAAATGCCAGATATCATTATCATCCTATTTTTTCTACTATGTGTTGCTTCTGTCTTTTCTTATGACTGTCTATTGTTACATTTGTCTTCTTGTAGAAGAAATATATAGAAATTCTAAAGAGAACAGTATAGACCGAATCGCCTTGTTGTTTACATTCTACTTCCGGGTAGAAAACCAGCACGTAATTTGAATGAGATCTATTCATGGGTTGCAGTGACGTCACGTCGAAGGGACCGCCGCCATATTTGTGTCCGATTTGACAGGTCTCCTCATATGACAGCATGCAAACCGCAGGATGGAAATGACAGTTTCTTGACAAAATGACAGGGTTTCATACATCCTGTCTGGGTTTATATCTCTATAACAACAGACTAACTCTATATTATCCCACTTATTACACAGTTTATGAATTAATTAATTAATTTGAGACGTAATGTTGATCAAAGTCCTTAGTCCGGTCACTTCTCCGCTGTTTGCTCCTCACCCTCCTCCCGGTCGACTCGTGTGTAGTTGTTTTCAACGAGCTTTTGATAATCAATCAGTAGATTGATGAATTATCATGTAAATGTTACGATGTGCGCATTTATGTAGTCCTGTCTGTCATAAGAGATGACGGTAACGGGACACGTTTGTGTCACGGACTCGCGGTGGCACAGACACAGCTGGTCACAGCTGTGACACTGCGCTGGCCCGTCCGCTCTGTCCGCTCTGATCGCAGGTTTGGTTTCCAGCAGCGGTGAGGGAGGCAGAGAGCCTCCACTCTCCCTCTAACAAGCTACAAGTCATTTTTCTAACATCACAATTAGTCTGAAGCTGGTAAAAATGAAACACAAGGTAAAAATCCTTGATAGTTCTTCTGCCCTGCTCCGCTGATCAGAGCGGCGTCCTTAGCAACGGCCCGTTTTACTTACAGTAGCAACGGTCTGTTATACAGAAATAAAAGACCCTAAATGAAGAATCAGTGAGTAATTAATAAGAAAGTAATCAAAATACAGAATTCAATATATCCATGTTAGGTTAGAAGTTAGGTTAAAAAAAAGTGAATCCCCTCTTTTTGTGAGACTTGTCACAGCCCATGCTGCACTGATAGACTGCCTGCAGTCAACTATTTATTCCGCCTATAACTTCACGTCTTTTGGGATGGGATACAACTGCAGTCCGGGGTTTTTTTGGCGACTGCTATCACAGTCAACAGCACAATATAATCCTGGCATCTTTCAAATAACGTCAATTTTCGGTCTCTTGCTGATTTCCTCCTACTACTCCACTTGTTCTGGTAACGTGACATGCTGTGATCTGTGCCCAGATTGCCCTGATTCGGACACAAATATGGCGGCGCAGAAACACAGTGACGTCATGTGAATCTAATGAATAGTAACGAACGAGAGTTTAGCTATATATATCATATTTTTCACGCCCTATCACTGTTTAGACAAATCTGAAATGATTGAAGAAACATTGCTATTTCTGTGTGTGTGTTTTGTGTTGCTATGTGTTGTATTTATTCAGTTTGGGGGAATCACGGTGTCTAGAGAGCATCAGTGGCTGCAGCTGACAGGGACAGCTAACGGTAGCTAAGCTAACGGTGGTAGCTAAGCTAACAGCAGGACGTCAGCTGTTAAAACCCTCCCGTTGTGGGACACGACATGAAACTGCTCCAGTTTGCTCAATCATGTTGTAACTAAGATATCCGCTGGAGAAAATATTTTTTCAGGGAGCGTTTATTGAGTCACTGAGTTATTAAAGTTAAACAGCTAACCGTTAGCCCAGCTAATCTCTGATAACCATGACTAATTACAAAAATGTGCACACGTAAATAGTAATGTTTGTCCAATCATTGGTTTTATAGACTTTACAAACATCAGATAAACGGCGATATAGTGACATGAAAAAGTAGATATATATAGCGAAACTCTCGTCCGTCACTATTGTTCGAATGCTGGTTTTCTACCCGGAAGTAGTTGTAAACAACAAGGAGATTCGTCCTATAAAGTAAAAAAAAACAATGCGAGAGAATGTCTAATCAAAATAAGCAAATGCTTTCTGCAGTAGGCTACAGTGTATTTATTTGAGATCTGGTTTGACTCTCCTCACATCTGAACAATACAGTGACATCACACCCGGATGTAACGCGGTTCTCGCTCTGTGGGGGAAACATGGGTCTCCTCTCAGGCTGCACACAGGTAAGACTGTGATGAGACTGGAGGATGAAGTCACGTAAACATGAGCCGTTGCATTCATGGAGCCCTGATGAACACCGCGGGGATGATGTGTTCAGGTGCAAGTTAATAAATTCACTGTAGGGGAGTATTATTCCAGAAAGCACCTTCCTGTCTTTTGTTTGCATGTTCTTCTCAGCTGAGATCTGATGGAGCGGACACACCACTGAGCTAACAGAGGCACGTGTCTAGGAAACAGAATGAAGCGTAACAGGGTCATCACTTTTATCTTGTTGCTCATATATTAATGTTGCTGCGCAGCTCAGACTGAATACAGAGCTGTGATGAATCAAGTTGTAGTCTAAAGAAAATGTTTAACCTTTCACCTGTATTTTATGCTAACCTGAAACCTTTTTGTAAATGTTATGGTATTTAAAAAATAACGACAATGGAAGTCCAAATATTTTTTGCCATTGGGGATTTTTTCAGATATTAATTCAGACTTCAGATCTCTGAAGGACTTCCAAAATCCATTTACTAGTGACCTTTGAGCAGCACATGTGAAAAAGTGTCTTTTGTCATTTTAACATCTTGACATTTCTTTAAAACCAAACAATTCACCTTCTCTGAATTAATTAGACATATTGGAAATGAAGAACGTATAAAGGTATGATAAACTGATACAGAAATATGATGTTTGATATTTGATACCTAAATAGACCAAAACTCTTTTTGCACCAGGCTGTCAAGATTGGAGACACTGCGATTATGTGTTTCGGCCACAGACAGGGCCGTTGCTAGGAATTCTGGGCCCCCTGAAAGAATCCTAATGTGGGCCCCTGACTTTTCCACTTTTTTTCTTAGACTACGTATGTATTATAATATTTTATTTGCTTTGTTTTGATGCTAATGCAGCATTACTATGAGTATTATTCAGGGTCTTATGCAGAATAATTCAGTCATACAAAGATTAGACTACTGGGTTTTTTTTTGTGGGCCCTACTCGGCGTTGGGCCCCTAGAATTATCATCACCTTTCTCCCCTATACAACGGCCCTAGATACCGATCCTCTGTGAGTATGATTAGCTGATCCACGGTCAGTACCAGCCATCTTTGGCATGTGTTGCAGATGGTGTACATTATATCAGCCTGACATGCTCTGTAAAAGGCTGACATGTTTCGTTTTGGTGGCCTGTTTCTTGCCTTGCAGCGCACAACACAGCACACAGAAACATAGTTTTAAAAACAGGTGATTGATCCCAATCTACTGATCACATGGTTTTTATGAAAACCAGACAGTTGTAATTGGCAGCTGATCAATCTGGTAAACATGTTGGACATGTTTTTGGAGTAAGGAGTCAGCCTCAAGTGGCTGTTCAAGGAACTACAGTCTTTAACAGTTCAGTGGTGGCTTTATTTTCCAGCCCTGAAGGTTGATGCTTGCTCTTTTTATTCCATGCAAATCTACTTTGTCCCATTCAGTGTCTGATAAAAACCTCATAGTTAAAACAGCCATGGCACCCAAAGCGTTTCTTCAAGAGTCTCAGTTTATCTGACAAGGTTTTGGAGCCAATGCTGTACACGTCCTTTGTCGTAATCTTTTGCCTTAGCTAAAGAAGTGAAAATCCCCAAAACCTGTCATCTCCATACAAGTAGTGAGACATGCAACGGATGAATGAAGTGCTGTCTCACATTCAAAGCCACAGTTCCTGTCTGCACAAACATAAATTACCTGCTGTTACACACGAGCTATTAAGAGGAGACCAAACAGAGGGACACCTCCTCAGACATAGAAAATAAGCGCTTCCACATCCCTGGACCCCCATTTCCTGTTGAACTTTACATTACCTGCCCTGGCTGGAGGCCCGAGCTGAGGCCCGAGCTGAGGCCCCCGTTTCTCCTTGCCTCAGTTCTGCTTCAGTCCAGATGGTGCAGACAGAGAAGGCCTCTGTTCCTCTAGGAAGGTCATCCTGGTTTTGGAGCCGTGCCCCCCCCCCCCCACCTCCCTCCATTCCTCCTCCTCCCTCGTCTTTTCCACAAAATGAGGAGTGTAAAACTCCACACCTGGACGAACTAATTACAGCCAGACCCCTCTTTAAAAACCCCGGCAGTCCTCTGGTTTCTCCCACTGTCAGCCAAACATAAACAACATGGTTTGGGTTATACAGACGTATGACTGTAACCAGGAAAAGAGGGTCTACAGCTCTATTCATTCTTCCACTGATGTGTGTAATTTAACATGAATTCTGTCTAATTACTGCCTGTTTAAAATGATTCACCGAGTGATTCTGCGGCTGAGAGCATTGTCGTCCTGCTGTGCCGAGAGCCGCACATAACATATCAAAGGAAGTGCAGATGGTTCGAGGAGCAAGTCTGCCTTCACTGTCTCACTTAACATTCCCCTTCATTTACTGACCTTGAGTCACCCAATATTAGCGACATGAAATAGTGCAGGGCCTTGAGGTTGAAAACACTCCAAATTGCAGTCTTTGAAAAGCAACCCCCCGTGAATACCCACAGGGCATCGGAGGCCTAATGTGTATGTGCATGTATGTTCTTGTGCACTCGTGTGTTTCCTCCCCCCACCGGCATAGCTTCAATTTTGAATTCCCGACCAGAGGCTTTTTAAGAGCAAGACAGCCCCAGCAGGCGAGATGAAAGTAGTGATTTTTTTTCCTCCCTCCATAATTCTAGTCTTTTTTGTCCACTATATGTCATTACAGGGAGCTGCATCTAGTTATTTGTGTCCTGTGGCCGGATACATGTGCACAGAGGGAACCAATTTGTGTGGGAGGCGTATCAGGACAAAGAAGGCGACTGATTTCAGATCAGTGAGCCTGCAGGAGTCTGGAGGCCCTTGGCCTGCGAGGAGACCTCACCAGCGCTGTTTAACTGAGAGGTGTGGTTACTCCTGAGTAACTGGCAGCCATCTTTACACTGCAGCTGACATTTAGGGAGCTGCTCGAGTAAAACTAAACCAGCAGTTGTCAAACTGTGACTCACAACATAGTGGTCACAAGATAAATCCTAGAGGTCTCAGGGTGATTAACTCGTCAGGAAACACAAACAGAAAACATATCATCATTCACTCCCCAGAACATTAAAGGTCCCATATAGTAATAAAAAAAATGAGACTTCCATGTCTTCTTTGACTATAAAGTAGCTCTAGGTTCTATATTAATACTATGAAATATCAAATAACTCAGACCACAGAGAAATGCACACAAGCTGTATTCAGAAACTGAGCCTTAAAAATGAGCGGTCAGGACTTACTGTTACTTTGTGATGTCACAACAAAGCAGTCACCACTCATAGCCATACTCCAAGCCCCGCCCACCTGCACCCTCCATCTAACCTCGCAAGATTGTTTACCTGAACTCTGCTGTATTTTTATCAGGTCACACAAACAGTGAGCCAATCAGAAGAGAGGATCAGAGGCTGACATCTGTCCTTGTTTTGATTGAGAGATGCCTCACAATAGAACTCACAGACAAAAAACTGTGATGACGTCCTGGTTGAAGGTTTTAGACCCCAGTGGCCCCCCCGACCGACCCGTGTCTCTTGCATGTAAATGAATTTTAATAATTTGGCGAACTACAAACTATTAGTGTGTAATGTAACTAAAGCGCTTTCTGTGTTATGATCGATTCCTTTGGCTCCAAGGGGCCCCAACGTCAAATAAACAGCTGCAGTTGGGAGACCATGCAGCAAATCTTTGCCCCGAGGCCCTCTAATTTTTTGACTGTGCAACGGGCAAGATTATAGGTTGTTTGAAACTGTATTATAAATGGTACCAAACTGCAACAGAGCGAACAGTCACAGCTACACCACTGCTAACCTACATAAACAAGAAACTGTGAGAAACAGGCAGAAATAGCTCGGTGTAAATACGTAGGCTATGTGAGTGAGCAACAGTGAAAGAGAGAGAGAGATGCTTGAGGCTGGAAGAAACATGGCAGATGGAGAGAGAGGACAAGAACAGATGAAGGGGAGTGAGGTTAGTCATCAAAGCTTGCTCTGCCTGGATTTGATGGACTTATTTTCTTCTCCTGGAGACCGTCTCCAACAGTCTCCTGTGCTCATTTCAGGGGAAAGACACAAAGCCAAAGCCTCATTGTCTGAAAGTGAGTCGAAGGTGCCGAACGTTTTCCACTCGTTTGCTTTCATGGTTTAGAGAAGAAGGTGAAATCTTAAGTGCTTTTCTGAGCTCCTTGTTTGATCAATAGCGTGTAGGCGACATCCATCTTTGTGCGCCAGATCTCAAAATGAAACAGTCATATTTACCCAGGGCTAAGCCTACTTTATTTCTAAGAATAGATACTGCAACACATTCTACACAATCTTATCTGTGTCTATACTGTGAGTGTGTTTTGCGTGAAGCGTGCTGCTAATGATGAAGCTTGCATGGTGTAATCATGTGTGACTACATGTCAGTAGGAGTAGATGTTCATCAGTGTTGGATGTGTTGAACAGCTCTGAGGTGGCAGACGTTCTCACCACACAGTGTGGACCTGACACTGACTCACTCCTGCTCCATCTACAGCAGTGGAGTCATTAAAGCCCCATATGGGTTTATTTGTCCACAATGAATTAATCACTTATGATTTAAGTGTGTGCATAATGTGTGTGTGTGTGTGTAGCGTGTGTGTGTTGCTTAGTTTGGCACTAATGACGGGTCGATATGTTGTTCACCTCTTAAAGGGATAGTTCGTCCAAAATTCAAATTTCACTCATTATCTACTCACCCTCATGTCGACTAAGGGCTGGGAGAAGTTTCAGAGTCCTCCGTGGCTTCTCTGAGTTACAGCGGGGCTCCGTGCAGCACGGCATATCCATATGACGGTTGCAATGGACACCACTTTTCTTCGTCCAAAAAGACACACCAAAAAAACATCCAAATACCTCCATGCTGCTCGTCATATGGATATGCAGTGCTGCACGGAGCCCCGCTGTAACTCAGAGAAGGCACGGAGGACTCTGAAACCTCTCCGTGCCCTTAGTCGACATGAGGGTGAGTAGATAATGAGTGAAATTTGAATTTTGGGTGAACTTTCCCTTTAACACGTTCAGTATTCAGATCCTCTGATTCAAAACTTATCTTACAGTTTTAATTATTCTACATCATCACCTGCAAAATGAACTTTATATGTGTAATTTTTCCACACTAAATGTCTAATAACATTTGACCTACAGGAATTCAGACTGCAACCCAATGGTCTCAGTACGTGACATAATGAGTATTTTAGGTAAGTAGAGTAACTTGGTGCATTTGATGACTTTTTTTATATGTTATATATATTATTACAATAATATACTGCATATTTTATTATATATATATAATAATATATACAATATACAACAATAAGTAGTCACTGGTGTTTCTCACGGTCTTAGCAAACAGTTCTTCCAAGTCAAACCCTCTACAGCAGGGGATCTTCTATGTTTTTCAGGCCAAGGACCCCCAAACTGATGGAGAGATGGAGCACGGACCCCCTACTATATTGTTTAAAATTGTGTTTTATATTAAACTGCCCCTCGTGCCACATTGTGCATTCAGTACTAAGCTATCAAATACACAGGTTCATATATTCATGTTTTTATTTTAATCGTGTAAAGGTACAGTGAGTAGGAGGCCATCCCACTGCCATTTATAAACAGACCTTGTTGACTGATACCAATGCCAATACCAATATCATCTGTCAAGTGCATGATAATCATGCAGACAAGCTATTCAAACTGATGTTTTTTATTTGAAACATAAATGTGGAAACTTAGATATTATTTATTAAAGATATAAAACATTGTCTACACAACCAAAATTCCACGACTCCCTGCAGCACCTCTGTGGACCCCCTAGGGGTCACGGAACCCCTGTTGAAGACCTCTGCTCTATAGCAAAAGAGTGCCAAGGTCAAGGGGTAAAATCAGACTAGTGACCCCCTCCACGTATGGATGTGCTTTAAGGGAGGGCCATTTCCTCTAGACTGACCGCAGTTTTAAGATACTTTTCACACCATGGTTATTTTTAAGAATGTATTTCAAAGGAATCAAGGATTTTAAATGTTGAAGTTATCAGAGAGAAAGTCAGTGTTAGTCAGCTCAGTCATCACTGACTTATGTCAATGTGAAACTGCTTTATTGAGTGTTTTTACTTTCATAGATACTGAACTGTGGCCTGGTGAATGTGTGTTTTATTACCAAGTGTAATGTAACATAAAGTGAGGGCACTGGGGGGGAGTTTAAATCACTGATGTGACACAGCATGACTTTATCCAGACTTCTAATTTAATATATTCAGCTACAGTGAGTTCATTGTATTTCTCACTTAAGAAAAGTCTGTGTAGTATTATAGAGGCGGTGCATTTGTGCATCCTATCCGGAGAATGCAGAATATTAAAGACATGCCCACATTGGGATCACCACACCCAGCCTCAGGGCAGCACAATGAGAAGAGGCACAAGCACAAAATAATGAATGGCCTCTGATGACGAAATCTATTGCGCCAACACTGCTGGACTGACCCCAGAAACTAGCATCAGCCACAGCTGTTTGATGATGATGATGAGACTTTGGCCCAGCAGCAATAGCCAAACAATGCCCACGCAGTGTGTGAGGCCCAACTGTTAGTTTGGTGTCACGACCTTTAGCACCCGCCCTCAGTACACCAAAAATAACCTCTTAAATTATGCTAAATTGTTTTACCAGGCTCGCTACCCAAAAATAGCCACGGTGTGAAGGAAATCTTGACCCCCTGCATTCAGAAATCCATGCCCCTGAACAACGTCCAAAATATCCCCTACGCTGGCTTTATGAATCAAATCCCCAGGCTGGGATCCTATTGTTAGCAGCACAGAATATCCATGCTGTATTTGGCATATCCTGTCCTGTTCCCCTGCCGGGCGGAGGTTTCTGTCGCCTCCTCTCCCTGAATAGATGGTGAGATTGGCCCCGAGACACCAGAGCATCCTGCCTGCACAGCAAGAATGTAAACAGGCCCACATGTTATGTCTACACAACACGGCCTGATTTCATAATCTCAGCTATTCAGCTCTATGTGTCATGCTATGCTGGCCTGGATGTGGTGGGAAAACTGCTTTTCAAAGTAACGTTGGAGAACATGCAAAAAGGAGGAGGTCACACCTACTGACCCGGTGCGTCAACATCTCTTTCTCGGCACAAATGTTTTATTTAAAATGAAGATCTAGATATGTGGCTCAGGTCTGAGGTCTTCCACTCACAGTATCATCATCATCATATTTTTTTTCACTTGCACTTCTTCTGCTTACCACTGCACAGCAGCAGGGGGAACTTCACATCCACTTAAAGGGAGAGTTCAACATTTTTGGAAAATTGGCCCACTGCCATAATCCCTATAGTTTTAGGAGTAGCTTTTGTTACCTTTAATGGGCTCTATGCACAGCTCCACTACTTCCTGAACTTAATGCTGCTCCGTTATTTCCTGTCTTACATTATTGGACAAACTGATTAATCCAGGTGTGTATGACCATTGTGTGTGTATGACCAGCATCAAAACTATTAGATCTTGGGAAACCAAGAAATCTCATTAGCCTTCATAGCGTACCTCTGAGCAGCTCGCGGCTCTGCTCCGCCGTTCTAAAAATAGCTTGCACCGACAATCAAAGGTAACGAACCTACTATAGGGATTATGGCAATGGGTCAATTTGCCAAAATGTTGAACTATTCCTATAAGCACACCATGATGCTGTGAGCTAAACTCTAACATTAGCTTCCAAGCATGCTAAAACAAAAACAAAAAAATACTTTTTTTTTCAGTGTGTTAGTAGCAAACACATGAGCTAAATAGCAAAGTAAAGCTCAGGCTGTCATTTGTGAAGGCGGCAGACAAATTAAACTTTTGATGAAAGTGCTGAATTAAAACCTTTGTCAGAGTTATTACAGCTCATCCTCTTTACACTGTGAATCTGTCAGACCTAAAATCATCCAAAAAGCGCAGATGTATGGATGAAAAGAAATAGCCATGTGGCCCACAAAGACAATCAGGCGGGGGGGGGGCAAGTATACAGTATAGTACAGAGTGGGGGCTGGTGAGCAGGCCAGGCAGGTGGGAGTGGCAGGGTCTGAAATGTCTACAGTAGAAAAACATGAATGCACAAACCATTGGACTGAATGAATAATGAAAGGATGAATGAGCAGACTGAAACTCCAAACCACTGACATGCTCGTTTGACCCCAGGGATGTAATTGAGAACACACAAACAACACACAAAGAGCCGTCATTGACATAATGCCTTCCCTAAACCTCTACCCTAAACATGACCCAGACCCTGACTCTACAAGCAAGTGTTAACCCTCAAACAGCCGCTGCTCACAAACCTGTGAGGTCCAGCACTTTGCTCCTTATGAATAGAGTCAAACACACACTATATACACACACACACACACACACACACACACACACACACACACACACACACACACACACACACACACACACACACACACACACACACACACACACACACACACACACACACACACACAGGGGAAGTAGGTTCTTTGAGCCCACTCACTTGGGTATTCTTCAGCTGAGTAAAGCTCCCGTATTTCTTCTTAAACCTTATCTTTTATCTCGTTGCCCATGGAGGTAATTATCAGTGTTGTCACGGCATTGTGATTCATTAATGAAGCTTTCATCCCCGGCTTTCTGCTGGTGTCGAGGCCCGCGCCATCTACGTCGGCTTAATTAGCGCTAGCAGTGCTCTCTCACTTTAAGGCTCCTCACTTACAGTAAGAAAGTGATCTGAGGAGGAGGGAAAAGGGAGCAGACAGGAGGGCAAGTCCTGTAAGCCTTTGATAAGACGCGTCACGTCCACTCCCGACCCCTCTCCGCACTAATTCATCTCGACCTGCGATGCAAAAGCAATGTTGCTGGTATCCATCAAATGCTCCGGATGATGACTGATGATGAAGAGGAAGAGGAGTGTCCCGCTGAAACTTGCCAAGAACCGTACACCAGCTCTCCTCTTTCCTTGTCTTGTTTCAATAGTTCTCCCTTGAGGCTTGTGAAGTGGGACTTTGGGAGCCATCGCTTGAGAATTCTGCCTAATTTCCACACTCATTTGGTGCGACTCCATTGATACATAATTGATGCAAGTTTGAGTTACCAGTGCAAGTTTGTGTTGCCTCTCGAGGTGCTTTTCTTAGATCTAATAGTTTTGATGCTGTATCAAATGCATCACAGTGAGTCATCTTGTATGTTATGCGATTCTCTGCAGAGAGTTTTTACAGCCTGATCTCACCCGGTTTATTATTGGACTTCAATATGCTGACATTCTACAACTTATTTACTTATATTTCACTCCTCTCCGATGGTTTTATCTGGCAGCAGAGATGCTCCTCCTCTTTTGGGAAGAAGAGGCAATCGAGCTGAAATAGCTCAGAAAGGGTGAAACTCAATGTTTGCTTTTTGTACATGGAAATATAAACTACGATGGCGCCAGGATGTTGTGCATATATTTGAATTTTTCAAGCCCTGAGCCTCTGAGTGGGCGTACATAATGTATAGCTCATAGGAACATGCATGCATTGTTTTTCCTTTTTTCACCAGTTCCATCAGTACCATCAGCTGTCAACCAGTGGAATATCACCCATCTGACTCTTAACAACTAAATCACTTCACCAAAAAAACACAAAAATAGTGAATTGACCTGCTTGGACTGGGCTGGTTTTCTGTATCAACTAGTGACTTAATCTCCATCCAGCTCACATGTACAGTGTGTTAATATGACAGAAACTGGTTGAACCTACTTAAAGGGATATTCTGGCGTAAGTTTAACCCATGGTCCAACGCACCGTGACACCGAGTTAGACCCCCCCTCGAGAGATGAAGTCTGCTAACCGCTAGCTTCTCTAGCTGTAGCAATGACCACACCATAACAAACAGCACAGTCTATTGATCCACGCGCAGACCAATCAAGAAGCCACTCATAGCCACAAATAATGCTCAGAACAGCACCAAACGTCACCAACAGTACAAACAGGGTTCCATCACATAATACGAGGCATCAAACATCTGTTAGCTTTGCCTGGTTTCTATTGAAAAGAGACAAAAACAACTCACCCACTCTCCTCATTCATCAACAATGTTTTTTATTCATGGCACTGTTGTAAAATACACACACACACACACACACACACACACTGCTATAGCTGTGCAGCGCCACATTCACTGTGCTCTGGCTCAGCTGATTGGTGCTCAGATACATACCTGTCAACATTGGGATTTGAAAATAAAGGAAATTATCTGCGACCCCGCCGCGGGCAGTCCCACCACCCATGACCCCTTACATTTTTAGAAAAGTGTACAAGACATTTAAAATGACCCTTAGTGAACCACTTACAAACTGTGTCTGATCATTGTACTGAAGTCAGGCATACCTGATAATCACTTAATCTAATAGTGGTGTACATGATGAAATAAAAAATCAGGTAGTAGGAGCTGTGAAAACCTTCTTGTAGTTTTTACGTGGTTGACTAGGGGTCATTTTAGTTTTTCTAAAAATGTAAGGGGTCATGGGTGGTGGGACTGCCCACGGCGGGGTTGCGGGGTCTGGGGTTTACGCTCGCACTTGTGATTTTTAAATCTCGCAACCAGGGGCGTCTCTAGGATTTTGACACATCCGGGGCTTAGAGTGACACATGCAATATATGCGCGCGCAGAGAAATTTTTAGGCATAGAGACATTCTCCATCATTGGTGAAAAAGGTGAAAACGATGCAATCCACAGATCATCAAATGAATGACCCATTTTGAATTTAGTTCTATGTACTGACATTAGCTAGCTACGTAACAACACATTGTGTTTCCATTTAACACATTAGCAGCTACAGTAAAAGAGGCAGGCTGTGCGGGATCCCTGTCTGCTAACTAGCTGCTATCATGCATGAAAAAGAAAATAAACAAGATGGTTCGATGTTATAGCACATTAACTTCAGCAACTTTCCCCTCTAGAAGAAGCCCAAACTTAGTTATTTCTAGGTACACAATTCTCACACCCTACAATTGCATTTACAGATGCCAATAATTACAGATTGCTTTTTTTCTCATGTAATATCAACCAGAGCAATATCAACTAGCTGCTAGCTAGCTAACGTTAGCTACTACCCTCTTGTAGTTCCAGCTGCAACACTCTTTTCGAAATTATACATTTTTACATAATTTCTATTCCCATTACCTTTTTGATTGCTGACCACCTTTGGGGGAAAACATGGAAATCTTTTTTGTGGCATCTTGATACACTTTAGCTGCTACTAGCTACCAAAAGACAGCTGCAGCTTGCTGTTGTCAAACCTGCCTGCTGTCAGGTATTTGTTGTCAAGTTAAATGCGCCGCTGTTTTGGGTGAATGACGTCAAGTGCGACCTGGAGGTGTTAACCACTTGTGTGCCAAAGCCAAAGTAGTGGCTTTTTAAAAATATAATTAATTGTTACTCAAACCTGTCCAAAAACACTGTTTTATCGAAGCATCAACATAAGATAACCGTAGTTTGAGGATGTGATCTTAAAAAAAAAAAAAAAAAAAGTTTTTTTTTTTTTTTTTTTTTGAAAATTAATATTCGGGGCTAATTAAAAAACATCCGGGGCTTTAGCCCCGAATGTTTTAGCCTAGGGACGCCACTGCTCGCAACTTGAATCTTGCGAATCTTCATGTGTACTTGGGGCGCTACAACTACTGTACTGCCACCTGCTGGGCCGGAGGGGATATATGGGAGATTTACGGGAAAATATGTAACCGGGAAGACGGTGGGACAGGTGATTAAAATAGCAGAATTTCAGGTCTGCTCAGATAATGGTTAAAACTTGTTTTATACAAAGTGTAGCCAAACACCAGGCTGAAGAGAGAGGAACAGCAGAGCGCTCCTCTGAGCAGCTGCAGGTGAGCCAGCTGGAGAGCACAGTGCCTTATTTTTTCACAATTCTTGTCCTGAATTTTATTTATATTAGAATGTGGTTTTGGTAAGTTGATCGAAATATGTTTGATATGTGGTGAACAAAAGATAAAACATATTATTGCATTTTATTCTATAATACAGAGATCATGTCAGGAAATGTAATTTACAATGGACTAAAGACACATTTTGACCAAAAAGTACCAGGAAATCTTAACTGCAGACCACTACCACCAAAGTCTTTGAAACTTACCAGAAAGTACCGCCCATTGACCAGCATCATTTCTGGGGGGAGGATCATTTACCCTGGAACTACCCTGGTTCCTGTAGTCAAAACATACATGGTTCGTCAAATGGTTCCTGGGGAAAGTCCCTGTGGTGGAGATGCACCTTAAATGGGACTGAATCAACTGTTGGGGGTGTTAACCTTCATCATGCCAAACATGAAAACCATGAAATCGACCCACCAGCCCACCTTTACAATCACTCTGTGTTCATATTCCACTATGACAATCTCTATAGTCTTTTTAGAGGTACTGTAAGAGCTGATTGAAACGGTTAGAAGTTAAGGGGTGGAGATGCTGACATCCGTAGTTTGTTTAGCTTTCTGCTTTTGGTGATTGTGAAGATACTCCAGCTGAACAAAATGTGTGTCAGTAATAGTATCATAAAGGTTTGTTTGTCACAGAGTTTATTTCTTGTAGTGACCCAGGAGACAATGACTGTTTGTCATGGGAACCAGGACGATACTAACTCCTGGGTTGGCCTTCTGAAAAAAAACCTGTCAACATTCTAAAGGAGAGAGTACTCAATTCCTCTTTTTTGTTGAATTTCAGCCGTTCTATTTAGTCATGACAATGACAGAGGGATACGCAGCATACTTTTATTTGGTCCAGGGTGATTGTTCGTTTCCTGAGAATTTAGAGTGAAAGAAAACAGCACTAAGCCTGATATTTGACTTCTGACTCAGCTCCATTAACTCCCAGTGTGTTTGCATGCTCTCGAAAGTCACAGCACACCCAAACAGTGCTCCAAGGAAATGAGTCAGAGTGCTTTCATTTTGACTTCATTCATGGAACTAGAGATTTCAAAATCAGAGGGCATGATTATAGACTGCACGTTATACTCCCAGAGGTCACAACCATTCAGAGGTTAAACTGTAAAACTCATGAATTATTATTTGGAAATTAGTCAGTAATCTTAAATGGGGAGTTTCAGTCAAGCGTCCAGGAACTCTCCCACCTACTGAGCTGCAGCTGCTTCCATCTCACAGGACATTTAAAACATTGAAATGCAGAACCAAAAGATTCAAACATGTTCTTGTATCTGGCTGCAGTTACAATGCTCATTGACATGGTTCAGCTCTGCCTCCTGCGGTAGGAATGGTGTTTATGTAACACGACACGTTTTGCCAAATATGTTTTATAGGAGACATAATTGCTGCTTGGATTGTGTTCACATTTTTTCCAGTCCAGGGAAGGCTACCTCCTGTTATAGCACAGAGGTTGTAAGGAGGTGGTTGGTGTGGATGGTGGATGATGGTGGGTGAACAACCTGCCTGTTATCTTAGTTTGGAGATATAGAAGTGAAAATATACTATAAATATGTATCAGACTCTGCATTACAAACAACAGGTTACAGGGAAGGTCTAACAGAAGATGTGACTGAGTTATTTAAAGAAGTGTAATTAGGTAACCTACATACATTTTGACCATTCTTTTAAACCCTGTCACTAATTCCCCAAACTTGATCAAACTATTAAACCAAAGAGTACAACTTCTTTTGCTTAGGTTGTGGTTCTCAAACAAGACTAGACTTGAAACTTTTTACAATTTCTTTTCTATTTACAATTTTTACAAGAAAGCCTGAGGTTTATTGGGGCTGAGAAAACACTGGCATTTCCCAGGTGTGGAAGTTTTAATGAGAGATGTTATCAAGTTGGATTATAGTAAGTATATCTGTGCAAATTCAGATTTTTCCAGGTCAAAGGCATCTTTAGGCAACTGAATCAAGTCAACTGGACTTTTCGCCCCATTTCCAAGTGGCTTCATCAGTTCGTGTAGACTATACTTGCTAGACTGAAAAAAAAAGTCCAGTTGACTTGATTCAATTGCCTAAAGATGGTAAATGCAGGATTCAGACAGACTCACTAGAAATCTAAGGCATTTGTTGCTTTGGTTTTGACCCCAACTTTGTGAGGGGGAAACTTCAAACTGTAGATTTAAATGGGTCATCCCACAGTGTATGCTGATTATCAATATGAATAAGAATGCAACGCAATAATCTTTTTCAATATTGCTGTCACTAATTAACTGAGGATCCAATACTTGGACAGACAAAGCTAAAATAATACTATCAGACAAATTAACAATTTCCGTTTCAGTCTCTGTGATTCACTTTACTGTTGACACTGTACAGCCGGCTGCGACCTTTGAACCCTCTGTAAAGGTGTGACAGCCCTGTCTGTGAGTAAGTGAAAACCACAGTATGAAAGCGGTGGATGAAACCACTATCCGGTTTCCTCATTTAACGAGCCCTACCTTCATCAAACAGCTTTGGTCTCCATCGTTTTGTTGTGAGTCACTCACAGTTCAGCGGTGCTGATTTACAGTGCGCCGGTTTTTAGTTTCCATTGTGTAATCTGCAATGGCCATTTCCTCCGACCACAATCTCAGACAATGATTCACCGTATATGTCATGTGAAGAGAGAGAGCAGCAGCAGTCTAACACCATGTGGAAGACATCGCCTTCACTTTCTGCCGCTGAGGGCTCAGCTTCACTACAGGTATAAACATGTCAATAAAAGTATCAACTATAAATCATTACGTTTTTACATGTTTGATAGTCTTAATTCTACACACGAAACAACAGCAGGTTAAATATGGATGATAAACAAACAAAAGAGAGCAAATGTCTTATTAAAGGGATAGTTCAACATTCTGGCAAATTGGCCCATTGCCATAATCCCTACAGTTTTAGGAATAGGTTTGTTACCTTTAAACCCTGTGGGGGTCTGCTTCATTCCCTGTAATGTCTGGCAAACTAGATCATTCAGGGAACGAATAACTGAGACAGAGCCTGACACCAAACCTGCTGCAACCATGCTCAAGAATATGCTAATGATGCTGTGTTTCAGCTTGCAATGCTTATACTCAATGAATGATTTGTTCTCATTTCAGAGTTGTCTAACTGAAATCAAATACACAATCCAACAACCCCAAAAACACTCTCGTGGACAAGTTGTGACCTGCACATTCACGCTATGAGACAATAACGGAATGTTACGAGACAGAGTTGTTTTCGAGGCAAATGCAGACAATTAAAGGTAATAAACCTTCTGGGCCAATTTGCCAAAATGTTGAACTATCCCTTTAAGTGAATGTTGGTTAAACGGCAACAGAGGAAGAACAGTGACCCCCATGGCTCCAACTACCCCAGGAGTATCATCTCTAATGTTGCCTTTAGTATGTGTTTAATGTGTAGAGGATACCATCTATTGGCATTTGTATCATTGTTACTTGTAGATGAAGGAATGAGAACAACAGATTTGATATAAACTGATTTAAAAGATGAAATAACAAAGTGCAGCGTGGCCCTCTGCTGCTCTATGTCAGTGTGAAAGCATTAACTCCACTCAGGTAACACACCTGCTGCTGTCAGAGAGTGGGCACGATAATTACACTGTAAAAGTCCCAAAATGTAACCAGAGCTGGGGCGGGAGGCAAAACAACTCTGAGCCACGGAGGTGTGAGAGGAGGAAGATATTACACAGCAATCAAACACACATGCTGTCAAGTCAAGTGTGATGATGATAGCTCTAGCTCACACCGTCTAATGTTATCCAAATGCACAGTGAGACACACAACCTCTCTGACTGGCCAACGAGTTAGGAACACAACATCTGATTGTTGTTTGATTTGGAAACTCCAGCAGCAACAACGGACACACTTCAGACACTCACAGCTGCTCCATAACTGTGACTTATCAGCCTCGACTACCGGTGTTACTGACCTTGTTGTCTTTGCTAAGTGATTTTAATGATCTAACCGTTTCTGCTGCTCATCATTTGTGCTATTTTCTGCAAGTAACCGACTGCAGTGCAGGCAATCTGCTGTTAAGTTTTTTTCAGGTGTCACAGTTTCCCCCTACAGTCCAAAGACATCCATGCTGCTAGGCTGATTGGCAACTCGAAATTGCCTGCAGGTGTATGTGAGTGTTTGACTGATGTTTGTCTCTATGTTAGCCCAGTGATACCGACTAGTGACCTGCCCGTGTTAGCTGGGATTGGCTCCAGCCCGCTGCAACTCTGCACAAATCAGTTGTTTAGATAATGCACGGATGGATGGTGTGATAGAATTGACACGTGGTCATTGCTAAAACTATAGGGATTATGGCAGTGGGCCAATTTTCCAAAAATGTTGAACTCTCCCTTTAAGTGGATGTGAAGTTCCCCCTGCTGCTGTACCGTGGTAAGCAGAAGAAGTGCAAGTGAAAAAAAATATGATGATGATGATGATGATACTGTGAGTGGAAGACCTCAGACCTGAGCCACATATCTAGATCTTCATTTTAAATAAAACATTTGTGCCAAGAAAGAGATGTTGACGCACCGGGTCAGTAGATGTGACCTCCTCCTTTTTGCATGTTCTCCAACGTTACTTTGAAAAGCAGTTTTCCCACCACATCAGTCATGTTTCCATCCAAATGTATCGAAATTTTTGAGCAAATTTTGTCAAAATCCGCAAAAAGAAAATGCAAATTTATGCCCGTTTCCATTCGTTCATTGTTTTGTGATTATTGGCAGAAGACCAATAGCGATCGTTTTCTCCCCCGGGATGACGACTTTTTTTTCCGAATTTCTGGCGTTTCCATCCAAGTTTTTTTCCCCGCAAATTTTGAAAATGCGAATAAGAATAGGATGGAAACCCCACTACAGACTATTCCTACTATGGAGCAAAAACTGTCACGTGGATAGAGATTGTTATCATTTTATAACATTGATTAAAAATGAAAGTGTAGTCGAGTGCACGTAGCCTGTCATAAAGTAAAGACAATCAGCTACAAGAAGCTAAAAGGTTCTGCAGAGCTGGTCACATGTCTGATGATTCACTGCAGCAAGTCACACCTTTCACATTACACACTGACCATATATTCATGTAGATACACTAATGGGAGCAGTTTTAACTATTATTACAACACTATACAATGTAAGTTTGTCATTCTGAATGTATGAAGGTGTGTGTCTCATGTCTGTGCAGTATAAGCATGCACCGCGTGAGCATTCCTTCCCTCTGCACTGCCCGGTGACTTCACCTCTGCAGTGTGCTGCCAGCAGCTGAAACACAACCCAGCATGTACAGAGGGGAGAAATTAATGCCATATTTTCCGTTCTCTCTCTCTCTCTCTCTCTTGCGCATAGTGCATCCACCTCTCTCCCACCGTGCCACATTTAGATAAATCCGATGCCCAGTTGCCAAAAATGTTGCTGCCAGAAAGGGAACCTGGGTCATTTAAAGCCAGCAGCAGAACAAACTGCTCCTGTTTTACAACTGGAAGTGTGTGTGTGTGTGTGTGTGTGTGTGTGTGTGTGTGTGTGTGTGTGTGTGTGTGTGTGTGTGTGTGTGTGTGTGTGTTTGACTGCAGTTTACGACCGATCGAGCATGAAGAGGAGATTGGGGAGTTGTCATGAACTCCACCCAGATGGATCAAAAATGGAAGAAGTCTATCTGTCACTACAACCATCAATCACCCCACTATGCAATGACAGTGGAATTAGAGGAGGCTCTGGACAGACAAATGCTGATAATGGAGACTCAAGTGGTCTAGCAGATTCATTATGAGCAGGTCTGAGTGCTGCTCCTCACCTGAGCATCGGTTTGCGCTTCCTCAAATTCACTTTGTTGTAAAAAAGAGATCCTCACTGTTTCCCTCTACACTTTCTGTTCAAGTTTGTTCTGTCAGTTTGATATAAAGTGGGTCAAAGTCCTGCAGTACCCTTGAGCCTCACCTGCTGTTGTTATGTTGAGAAAGTAAAGTCTGAGTCAGTCGGACAGTTTACATGTGAGCAGGATGCAGATGTTTTCTGACACTGTTGCTCATCTACAGGCGAGTGTTACTTCTGTGGCCATGGAGACCAGGAATAACTCTTCAATATTTGTATTTGGTACGGGTTAAATGTGCCACTAGCACTGAGTTATGGAAACCAATAGGTGGTATCAGACGTCTGGTCCACTTTTAGCTCGTCTTGCTTCGTCAGATAAATCTGAATCTAGGACTCGAGACCACTGGCATCCAGTCGTCCTGGAGACGCGTCCAAAGTCGTGAAAGGGACTTTATGTATATTTTAAAGTATCGCTTACCAAAAGACACTGAACAGAGCACAGGCCTGTTACTACAACAGAGCACAACTCCTTGCGCTGTTACTATAGTTACTATCACTGACTCAGCGTGAGACCTGAAATGTCCCGATGCAAAACTCCTAACACAGGTTCATCCATCCCATCAGTCCCTTTGCTGGCAGCACTTTGCAGTTCTATTGGTTAAACAGAACAACCACTGAGTCTGAGGTAACTTCAGGACAAATGTGAATGGATGAAATTATGTATTACTCATTGTTCTGACACAGTTGCCAGCTCCTTGCTGGAGTAATTTACAAGCTAAGTTTACGGTTGCTACCCTGGCCGTGTGTCAGAAGCTGAAACACACACATTTAGGCGACCTCAATACACCATTGTAGTCCTGTGTGTTATCATCTAAGTCTTAAAACGCTGCGCAAACATAGCCTGTAGGTGGGCAGTAGAGATTGCAGTTGGGTTGGGTTGTAGAAATGAACACTGATTAAAAGCAGATGGGTCACGGGTGGTGAAGTGATTCATCATTAGTGCTACACACTCGAAAACTAAAGCTCCACCCTGCTCTGCTCACGTTTTAATCAGGTGAATTACTGACTCAACTAAGCAAACAACAGGGAATATAAAGTAATAAAGAGCAGCACAAACGGGATCGTAACTTTGACTATCCAACGTGGGACTGTGCTAAACAAAAAAGTCTGTAAATTAATAAAAACTTTCAGTAATTTTAGTTTAGGGAAAGAAAAACATGACCACATTCCTCAGAGCTCTGTATCTGGAAAGGTTTTGTTATTAGTATCAAAACACCGTGGGTCAATGTCTGACAGATGGTGCGGTACGAGGAGCACAAGTAGATTCATGCATACACTTGTGCAGTCTAACCTATAAGGACAAAGGTGCTGAATGAACTCAGGTTGAGTCTAGCCTTCCTCAGCGTATTGTTTCTGAGCTCTCTTTCTTTTCTCTCGTCTTTTTTCTCCAGCAGTCTCCTGTTGCGAAACAAGGCGCCTGGTGTAACAAAGAGCAGCTGAAACACAAACATGCCGGCAGGCAGCATTCCCTTTCAACTTGACCGACCTCGGCTTAGAGGAAACTCACCCTGTTCTGACATTCCCCCTCACTGCAGTGCAGACCCAGCCCTCTCTCTCTCTCTCTCTCTCTCTCTCTCCGAGCGTTTACCCTCCACACAAACACGTCCAACTGTAAGGAGAGCGAGGAAAGCTAAAAAACACACACCGGAGCAGGACTAACCGATATTATTACGTTAACAGCACATCAAATGGCTGCATAGTAAAAAACAAGACCAAATCAGAGCTGAAAGCAGAGGGAATACTGGATGTAAATTGCTGAGCTGAACATAAAAATTGCTCCAAATGAATATTTCAGCGCTAAAATTCAACAATAATTGAAATGGAACCTGGATCCAGAATCACCCTTTATTTGGCTGAGGTGAAGGGCTCAACGCACAGCAGACAACTGCCGACAAAAACACAACAACCCCCCACCCCCACCCCCCCACTCCGAGTCAGTGATAACATGCAGCAGGCAGTCAAGCCAGCTCCAAAGCAGGCTGCACATCTTGTTCAGCTCAGTGGGTGGCTGCTTCCCTTGCAGCAGACGACTCTTAGCTCAAAAGCAGGAGGTAAATTTGCTCCAAAAGAACAAACAGACTTCATGAAGAGTAGGCTACATACAGAGTACAGGCAGTTTGTTAAAAAAAAAAAAAACACACAAAAACAACAAAAAAGACATGGTATTTCTGTTTCTTTTGTTTTTAAACCACAAATGGTACCTGTGTGCCTATGGTTCTGTAGGCCAAAATGTCTTTGGAGCCCTACTCAGATATGATTTCAGACATTGCAAAACAAGGCCTGACATCTACTGTAGTACAGAAATCTGTGCAAATATAACACGAAAGCGGGGGCAGAAGAGGATTTTCTGCAACAAGTTTGAGGATATTTTGAGCTGAAAATGGCATAAACTTGAGTCCCCAACATACATCTGGAGTTACAGGTGGCAGAAGTCATAAACAAAGTATGAACCTGCTATATGTCCCCTTTTCCCTTCTTCTACTCTGTATGTGGTGAGTGCGAATGTAAAGACTTTGCTTTTCTTCTACAGACCAGTCCAGCCCCTAGTCTTGCCTTGTAAATGACAACTACCAGTGTCAGAATATGAAAAACACCTTTGTTTTTTTTGTTTCTGTTGTCTAGTGTTTTGTTTTATTTTTAGAACAGAATAGAACATGAAAATCAAACTGTTTTTAAAATGTAGTTAATTGCTCTTTGACAATCAAAAAGAACATTTTTATTTTTTGCATTTTGTTTTTTATTTCCCTTTATCAAAAGAAAATCCAATGACACACTGACCTTCCAACATTACATTTTTGACGACCAAATCAAAAAAGTCATGTTTGGTTTAAAATAAAGAAAGGGTAATCATGTGTTTGTTTGTTTTTTTTAATCATTATGTGGTTTCGGTTTTTAAAGCAGAAGTAAGCGATCCGGTCGTTTTGGCTAACTTCATTAGTTAGCAGCCCCCGCCCTCGTCATGGATCTATTGGTCCTCGTCCCTACGTCACCACATTCACGCGCATCCCTTGGCTGCACACACCATAGACATATATACATAGACGCCGCATTGGCTGTGGAGCGACGTGCCTACGCGCCGCCATATTGGAACAGGACTAACAGAGGCAGTAGTGCATGCAGCTATGGGGAAAAGAGGAACTCCTCAACCTCTAATTCGCTGAATTTTGGACCGATTTCCAAACGGTTTGATTTGTTAAAAACGTCAGACATGTAGGTATGTTACAGGATGCTTGGATATTTTGAAAATGCTGGTTTTACAAATTCTATGTTATCAGCACTGCAGACAAGCTTCGGAAAATATACCAGACTTCGGTGCAGCATGTGGATGTGTTAATAAGGGGAACATAAAAAACAGATCTTGTAGAATCACTTTACACAGGTCAGATGTAAGTTAAGGATAATATATTGTGAGCAGGTTGTTATATAGTGAAATAAACCCAGGACGGACAGAACCCCTCAGCTCCGACCGAGTTCAGGTTCCATTCATAATATAACCAGCTCACTATTATCATCCCGTCTATTACACAGCTGCTTACTGCTGAAATAACTCATTTGAGACAAAATGTTGGTTAAAATGCGACGTTATTAATCTATAAATTACCTCTGAAAAAGAAAACTACCGGCACAGTTTAACAAGCGGCGTCCCTAGCAACGGCCCGGTTACGTGGTGCTGGTGCTCCGGTTGATGAGGGGCAGCTGTCTGCTGCCTGTGTTGTGGTTGTGTCCCGAGAGCAGACTACGTGAATTTGTTGCCGTCGTCAGTATCGGTACCGGCACAATGCAATCATCGTTGCTGGTGCAGAGCAAAGTGTGTTTTGTGTGTGGTCAGAGCTCTGGAGGGGAGGCTGGCTGGCTGCCCAGCACGAGGCACTAATAATAATAGCCTATAATATAATAATATCCTTTTAAAAACTCCTTAAATAAAGACCGGATCTACATATTTATCATGTCAGGCATTTGTTACAAACAAACCCCGTGAAAATAGCTTGACAGTTGAGCGAATTATGATCACTTTTACATCATACCTCTATGGAAGTAATGCACTGTAGGAGTGAGTAGTCCTGTTCCAAGATGGCCGCCCTGTAGGCACGTCGCTCTAGTGGGAGGCAGCAGTCAATGCGGCGTCTATGTATATATGTCTATGGCACACACAGCCCTTTATGCCGTTCTCTCTCCTCATTGGATAAAGGTTGTAGGATACAAGGAAAGTTTTCTTGTTGGCTTACAGCAGAGCAGAGTGACTGACAGACCCGTGTATATTCTGCTAACTTCTGCTTTAAGTTTAAAATGAAAAAGCAAACTGCCTGAATGTAAATTAATCAGTTTGTTCAAGGTTCACTTTGCCACTGCATTTGAGCCGTTGATGACATTGGCAAGGATGGTGATGAAGAACTAAACCTAGAACTACTGGGCCTCTCCAGATATGCCTACAACAATTGATAATATCCATATTCTGCTGTATTAAAATACTGTATATATGTGCAGCCAAAGTGGCAGAGAACTAAACAGGCGAATGGCTAAATCCAGCTAATACTACGCTGACTTAGGATGGCCTACATAAAGTTTTGACCCAGACTATTATTTCATCACTTCCCACACATGTATTTTATCTAAATCTGATCAACTGGATTAAAAGATAATGGTTTATTCCTTCTACATTCCAAGCACCTACATGGTACCAGCCAGTGTTAGCTCTCTGCAGTGGTGCAACACTGATGACCATCAGAGCAAAAAGCTTTCTCTCATCCTCTGACTGATTGTGTTTCTTCACCTCTCAGACGTTCTTTAGTGATTTCACCGTGGTTCCAGATGTCAGCGATTAACCTGGTGATTCTAATCTTATTACTGATAGAAACGATGGCCAAGACTGCACTCGTAAATTGTTGTCTTTGAAGAGCGAGCTAGGCCGAGCTCACTGCTCAGCAGACCTTAAAACTGCACCCAGACACATAAATCAGGCATGAGTTTGTTGCTCAACAGTAATCACTTCCAAAACACTCAATCATTGCTTTAATCTGAACAACTTCAACTCCTGGTGGTTGTGTACTGTATTCTTCTAGATCTGAGTCAAACACAGTTTACACAAGGGACAATGAGTACCTGAAGCACTATGTAATCACAGCGAGGTCAGCGCGGTACGGTTTGGAGTGATTGATGAGTACTTACCTGACAGTGTCCGGGTCTGGTAAACCCCACCCAGCAGGTTAGATCGAATGTTAAACATTATCTCACCCAGGCCTGCGAGGTAGTATTTGCACAAGGGACCACGCTCTGCTGCTTTCGCAATGTAGTGAGGAAACAGTTGGCGAGTAAACACCATTGTTTTGAAGGGTGAGTCAACGTCTGGCCTGGCAGGTGATTATATGAGTGTTGGAGCTTTTGGCTCGGCCCCGCAGAGACCACATCTGTATGAAACCAGAACAGGCGTCCAGTAATCACATCACCATCATGCCATTTTGATTTCCTGACTGGACCGCGGCAGATGAAGGAAGTATTGGTCAAAGTCATGGGTGTTTGGCGGAATCGTCCAACAATGTGAGCAATGCGCCCCCCAGGCCTCCTACAAGGTCTGCATCCTTTCCACCACGCTGTTGGGATGCGAGTCATGTTCCCATTTTTTATTATTGACAGTGTTTTAAATATAATCTGACAAACACACACACAAACACACACTCAAAAACGCTTTTACCTAAATGTTCATCGTTAGAGGGGTCTGTTGATCTGTTCTCTTGAACCTTACTTGCTCAGGGGCTGGTGTTTACCAGTGAGAAGTTAATCGCCTTGAAAACCCTGGAAACCTAAAGTTGCCTTGGTAACCTTGAATCATGCTCCATACCTGTGGGTTCAGAACCTCTCACTGAACTAACCCTGCTCATGTCAGTTAACTCAGTCAATACTTTCCCCAACACTATGTTAAGAAACTGTCCTTTGGGCTCCACCTTCGCTCCAGATTTCTGTATATGGGTTTCTTTGAGTACAACTTTGCATTTAATCCTGACAGGAATCCCTTTTGTCAAAAAATCCTTAAATGGTACAGATATCTTGATGATATATTCTGCCTTTTTCAAGGAAAAATGGAAGAACTCCTGGAATTTGTCATTTCTCAATGGTGTCCACACTGATCTAAAATTTTCTCTTGAATATGACCTGCAACGTGTGTCTTTCCTTGATATGTGGATTGAGTTAAAGAATGGAGGCTTCATTACCACACTATACAGGAGACCTACTGACCGTAATACTTTCCTTCTAGCTAGCAGTACCCATCCCAAAGCCCTAAAGAATGGCTTGCCTAACAGTCAATTTTCCAGACTGAGACGTCTTAATAATAAAAATCTCTTCCCTCAGGTTCCAGGGAATAGAACAGATTACTCTTCAGAGAGGGGCCGATGTTGACTGGCGACTATGTCAAAGAGAGCTTTATTGGATCCACACCTTAGAAACTTTACAACCACTGGGTCTCAATGAGGATTTTGACATGAGCGTTGTACTTTAAACATATCACAAAAGACTTTATGCTATACTATGCTTTATGATGGCCACTACCTGATGTTTGTGTAGATTTTGTTGCTTTTCTCTATTGTGTTTTTGTACTTTATTTTATGTGTACATATTGTAAATAACCTCAATGTATTGGTGTTTCCTGTTTTCAGAAGACACTTTGTGTCTGAGGCTATTTGAATAACTTGGTCTAGGTCGGACTACAACATTTTTGTTGGGGCTACAATTCCCATGATGCTTTTCTAGCCTTTGCCATGTTTGACACAGGTGTCCGGCGTTTTGCAATCAAGTGATGTTACTGCGTACAGCTACATTCACTTGTCTTGTATGCCTGAAGAAGGTCACAATGACTGAAAGCTTGCAAAAATTGTATATGCATAGTGTTTTGAGTGTGCGGTTGCTGTTTTTTTGTTTTTTTAAGTAACTGGCCTTTAAAAAAAAAACTTCCTTGACTCAGGCTCTGTCCATTAATGCCCTGTTAATAATGTAAGTCCATGTCCACTCAAAGTCCACTACAGTCTATTTGAGTCCCTAAAACTGAGACTTTGAGAAACTCTGCTGGACCTCTGTTGGTTTGAGAACTCTGGGGCAGAAACAGACTTTTGGAAATGTCGACACAGACACCGGCTTTGTCTTCAGTTTGGGTCTTATCAGTCCTGTTTACCAGCCAGTGGTGAATGCATCATGGATATCAACCACGGGTAACGCCACCACTGAGTTCAATCACTTGGAACACCATCACATTGCTGAATATGAAGCGTGCATGACTTGACAGTGAAGCATCGCAGTGAATGTTTATCATAATCCAGGTTAAGGTTTGAAATAATTGTGGTATTGATTTGAAGTCATATCGTCCAGCCCAACACCTTACAATGCTGCCCACACGCACAAAGAGGAATTTACACATTGATTACATTCACGCTATGCATTTGAGATCAGAGCTTCCCACACAGGCTAGGAGAGAAACCTGACCTTGAAATCGATAAGTGAGGAACGCAGCCTCTGATTGGTCAACACACTTAAAACCCAAGGCAGCACAGGGTCTCCAGCGGACGGCTAACAGCCCCACTATCAACAACAACAGTTTAACACTTGAAAAATCAAATATGGATTTATAAAGTCTCTAAAAAGAGAGCGCAGTTAGAGGCTGGATCATAAAGCCTCTGATCATTGGAACGGCTCAACTTTACTGTTCTGGGCAAAAAACAGCTAATTCTCTAGTGTGCAGCTTTCCCACAATATTTAGTCTCGCCCATATAAAATCGTTTGATGTCATATAAGACATTGTCGGCCTGGAAAAGGCAATATTTACTTGACAGGATATGACACATTGATTCATACTTTCCTCTGTCTACTACTACTTTAGATCCCGGGGAGGAAGCCAACAACATTTCTTTTAAATATGAAATTTTAGACACGCTGTTGTAAATTACGCTCTGTTTTTGTTATTTTTAAATTGTTGAGTCTCGGTTCACATATTCACATTTCAGGACATATGACGAGGCGCAGCGCCGCATAGAGTTTAATTTACTGCAGCGTAGTGTAGACAGTACATAATCACTGTCTCTCTACAGCTTCTCCTCTGTCTGTGTCTCACAACGCCGACACGTTTGCAGGAGCAGTCATGCACAACAGCACAGGGCTGTTTAGACAGCAGGCCCAGGTGTATCCCAGACTGTACAGCTGGATGGGGGTTCACCCTCTGTCTCACCCCTCCCTACAAAACACATACGTTCTCCAACTGCATGCACACACGCCCTTATGCCAGAGGAATGTTCTCACAGACTCTGAAGTTGACAAAACAGACTCCCACCTGTAACAGTTCACCAGTATTTCAGTAAAAAGGATAAAATAATCAAGAGTTAAGTCAAGAGATTTTGGTTGCCATTTGTGCACAAACAAACCCAACAGTCCAGGGCTCTCTTGGAGTCTAGTAAGTTAAAAGACACAGGAAAAAGGCACATTCACAGTCTATAATAAAAAAAAAGGGCTTAGAACACTATACAAGAAAAAAAAGTATAATCAAGTAGAAATAAGTAAAAAAAAAAAAAAAACATAAGTTATAAATTATGAATAGTACTACTGAATATGAAGAGGAACTAGAGACATACTTTACCAAAAGAACAAACCTGTTACATTGACATTGTAAACATAATTAGCATAAAGGAAAAATGTTAACTTTATGGCGGGATATTGCACATATCAGAAAATATATGACAACATTTTACACCTAATATTGCACATGAGAAGTAGAGTGAGGTAGTGAGGGGTTATAGCACATGTTGTTCAGCATTTTGTTTTTGCCATCAGTCTCACTGCATGTGGCAGGGGAAAAGCTGTTCCAGTTACTCATCAGTGTTCTGCTTTACATGATATTTTTAAACATATCATTTTATTTCAATGATTTTTCCCCCTGTAGTATCACTGAGTTTAATATGGCAAAGGCATTAGAGACATTTTCATATACAAATGAATGTATGCATCTCTATGATGCTGATTAACAAAACTTAATGTTAACTAATGTAAAAACTATGCCTCACTAATGACAGCTGCTGCAGTTTATAAGTGTCGTCATCATAGTAAGGCACAGTTGAGGGTGCAGGACTCCAATACGATTATGAGGTGCAGGGTTGAGAGAGATGATTTAATGCTGTCTAATTAGCCCAGCGTTTCAGCACACAAGCTGGCAGATGACAGTTGGCTTCTTGAGACCAGCTTGCCTGCTGAAATGTTGGTTTAATAAAACCACATGGAATCTATGTGGGCGCAACTTTGCAATTAATATTACGATCATCCCCACACTGACAAATCACATGCGTTTTTTGCTCGTTCTTCGCTCTTGAGTTGGCTGTGAGGTGACTGACACAAGCCGGAGGGGAAAGTTCACTGACGCAGTGAAACTTGTTGTTGGCTTCAACTTAAAGAATTTTAACCTGAAAAAACTTGATGTTGAGCTGAAACCATGGTGACTAACAGTAGGTGAGCCAAAGCTGCTGGCAGGGCTGGGTTAACGCTGGTTACACACTAGACTATTTACAGCCTGGTGTTGTCATATTTAAAGGAGACATATTATGCCCCTTTTCCACAAATTAAAATAGTTCCCAGGTGTCTTAAAGACATGTCTGTGACATGCTTCGGTCAAAATCCCCCAAGGATCAAACATCACAGCCCTTTTCATCCTCTCAAAACAGCCCTGTTCAGAACGGCTGGTTTCAGAGCCTGTCCCTTTAAATGCAAATCAGCCACTGCTCGCCCCGCCCCAACCCTTCTACCGGTCCCAGGTAGGGGTGGGGTTATGCAAATTCAAAAACTAGTTAGATCACTGGAAGACAACTGAGGGAACAGCTCATAAAACCACATGGGTTTCAATCTGCGAATTACAGATTTTTTTTTATCAATTCTCGCATTTTGGGGGCCGGAAGGCAAGACAAACACCCAAATATATGTTAAAGAGCCTTCAAAAAGTGATATTTACATTATATGCATGTCCCCTTTAAAGTCATATTTGATCCACTCGTTTCTGTGAGACCTTGTGTTTGGGAAATCGAGTTTTGTGTTGGAGTCAGCATAGACTGGGCCCTTTTGTTTCCCCAACAGTTAAAACTATGCCTACAGTACTTGAGAACAGTATACTACTTCATGACTTATTGTCAAGTTTTACTACTGTCTGCTGTATTAAGTACATAAGAACAGATGGCCAATACCGCAACAATAAAAGTTGTAAGAGACAAAGTAACCTATCATTAACTATTAACGACCAGCATTGTGCATTTTCTGACCTTATAGAACCTGCATATCTGTCGCCTGTGAAGGAGAGACCTCATTATTTGAATGACTTTTGCTGACTGGATATTATTATTTCACTTAAGCTGAGTAGAAGGTAGAGAGTGAGACATATTGCTCCTCTGGAGTGTATGTATCCGCAGAATCTCAGACGCCATCCACCAACAAACCTAAGACCATATAAAAGCCAGACTTTGTGAGCTAATTGGCTTTAACTGTGGACACCCTGGACTTAAAAAGAGTTTGAGAGATACTTTAGGGACTAATCCACTTCAAAATGCAGCTCTCACGCTCGCTGTCTAAAGAGATCAAGGCCTGTGTGTGAGCTAAAGCTAAGGGCTAAGCCGGTATCTGCAGTTTTAATGGAGGGCGGGCTGCAGAGAGAAGGTGAGGAGGAGAGGTGAAACACTAAGTATGCAAGTACAGCCGGGGCCCCTGAGGGCCGAGGAGGAAGATTTAACTAGAACTGCACTTGAAAAAGTTTTGACACGGCACTTCTTTCATATCCACAGCCACTCTTTTTTTCCCCCTCCTCTTCTTCTCCTCCTCCTTCCTCTCCTCCTACTGCCCCATCTCCCCATCCCTGACTTCAAAGTGCTATTTATGCAAAAACTGGTGGAGTTTTCCTGTCCTTGCTCTCTCCTCCCTGGAGGCACATGTTCTTTTTCGGAGCGCACAGTATCTACAATTTCATTTTGTCAGAATAAAAAGAAAAGAAATGTGTATGTATAAAAAAAGAAAACATGGTCCTCTTCTCCTTGTCCCATGACTGCCCTGTGTGTCTGCTCTCTGTCACATTCTTGTTTTCAGCTTTTTGCTCTTTCATGTTTCCTCTCATTTCATTTTCCAAGGTAAACCCACCAAAAGTACATTTCATCCACCTTCGCTTTTGAAGAACGCTCATTAAAATCCGACTTAAAAAATTAATACACAGTTGAGGAAAAACAAGCAAACTCTGGAACAGGAGTTCATTTATATGAGGCACAGAGACTTAGATAATTCTACAAACGCACACTAGAGAGAGGCTGATGTCATAGAACAAAACTGCTGCTGTTTGTCAAAGTAATTATTTGCAGCGTTCTGAATCAACAGGAGGATTTGAGTATGGTATTGTACTGTAGATCTGTTTGTCTGTCCACTGTTTTTTGTCCTGACCGCTTTGAAATTTGCAGAGCGGATCAATGTCACATAAAAATGTCTGAAACTGACTGGACCAGTGTTATTTGTTTTGCTTCAGTTGAGCACTTACATTATCCCAAATGTTTCCAATCACCTCGCATCCCCAGATCTGTGCTGAGCAGCAACCACTGGGCCGATGTTGTTTTAGATATGACCTGCACCCTGATCTGTTGTTTGCTGGAATGAACTATATCATAGGAGTGAAAAATAATCTGATTTGAATGCTGCAATAGTGAAGGGTTGAGAGCTGCAGTTCCTCTAATGACCACTTGATGCTGTCAGTCAATCCCCATAGATTCTCATGCTAAAATGTCCTTTAACTTTACAGCAGACACAAACATGTTTACAGCCTGATACAGGTCTCTATAGGTGATTATCTTCTCAAGAACGACTGTGTGACTCAGCCGTTCTACAATTATTAATGAGAAGTTATTTATAACTTCTCATTAATAATTGTAGAAATATAATTTGAGTGACATGTGGCACAACATGGAAACACAACGCAGAATCACAACGCAGAACTGCCTCTGCCTCCGTCAGAGGCAGTGCACGGGCTGGGGTACATATACAGTCTGGTTACATGCTGTCATTCCGACATCCCACCACTCCAACATACCACCATTTAGACATACCACCATTCCGACATACCGCTATTCCGACATGCCATCGTCCCACCAGCCACCTTTCCTTTCAATATAAGGAAATGTGCATTACTCAACAGGTGACTCCCTCCTACCTATCTGAACTCTCTACTTCTGGACTCTCTCTATCTATTTGGCCTGTCTAGCCTCTACCTTGTCTTTTTGCTAAACTAAATCAACTCCTTTCTTCATTGCCTAAGCCCAACCAGTGCAAAATCTTTTGGGGATTTGTCGGAAAGGCAGGATGTTTAAAAAAAAGAAAAAAACACCGTCATTCCGACCATAGGAGGCAAGAATTGTCGAAATGATGGGACATTTAATGGAAAATAAAGTGTTGCCATTTAGACAATTGTCAGACTGGTGGGATGTCGGAATGGCGGTTGCCCTCCCTACAGTCGAGTCTATAGTCTTCACCTAACACACACCAAATTTGTTCTCATCTCACTGTGAAAAGAAAGCAAATAATCCAATTTCCCACAATCCTAAACTGTTGACAGTTTTTAATACATCAATGGAAAATCAAAGACTGAAATGTTAGACTTGTTTGATTGACGTATGGGTGGGTGGAACCGAGCCCAAACACATTACAGCGAGACCTCCGCAACACAAAAGACAGGCTAAAATCAAGCACGCATTTATCATCTTCTGAGAGTATAATTAATTTCGGTGTCTGCCGGTGGCTTTGCATTGTGGTGCTCAAGGACTGGAGGTCACGCAGCTTACCATCATTTTTATTCAGTGCTGCATCATTGGCTTCTAGTCTTGCTCTCTTTATCTGTGTCTCTCTCCCTTTCTCTCTCCCTCCTCCTGCTCTCTTTCTCTTTCTGTCTGTGCAGCTGCAGCCCTCACAGCTCTAATCCCCTCCTCGCTCCCCTGTGTGCTGGAACGCCATCCAACTATTTAACCACAGCCCTGAAACAAACCAACATCTGTTTGGAGGCCGGCCCAGACCCAGGCCGCTGCCTTCCTGCTGCGAACACACCAGCCACCGCCAGCTTAACCCCTCCCTGCCCGGGCCAGACGCAGGCTCGCCACACCAGCGACGCGCTCAGCCACCAAGAGAATTGCATGTTTGCTCGCAGACAGTAGCTGGGGCTGCGTCCAAGTATTTTTTAAGATTCAGTGTCTGCGGTTTACAAGTGGTAATTCGGGACATCAATGTTTTTCTTGATTTCATCTCCATTTTTGGTGCAAAGTGCTTGTTACTGTGCCGTTTCTGCACTCTGCTCCCCAGAGAACACTTGTCAGTCAGACTGTACTGGCAGCGCTGTGACATCTCATTAACTTTGATTTTCAGAGAGTGGCCCTTTTTTTATTTTTTACTCTGAACTCTTCAAGCATGGGGGCCTTTCAGGGTTGGACTGAAACAATAATCCTGGCCGGGAATTTGACTTTCATCCCAGGCCACCCTGTTCACGCAAACCACCAGACCGCTAATTTTGTAGGCTAACCCTATTTTTGTTGATATAACGGGCACCAGACTAGTTATACAATACAATGGGCCTCCATGTTCATCTGGAAGGAAAGTTATCCAGAGTGAAAAATCTGATCAAATTTTGGACGCATCAACAAGTATCTCAACATTGATTTTTGGGCGAAGCCTCAACAACTCTGTGGGAATGCACATTAGCAATAGCACATACTGTAAGGCTGGACACACAAAACAATTACAATGAGAGGAGCTCACATGCTCCGATGCTTATCTTTACACTTAAAAAGTCAAAAACATCACACACACACATACTGACTGAAACTGAAGACAAGAAAAACAAGTTATAGCTGAGAATGTTAACTGTGCTGTGAATGTCATTCATTTTTCATTTGCTATTTGGGTAACTGCACACCTTCACTGCTTTACATTAAGACTGTATTAGCAAGCTACGAATTTGCAGGCGTAGGAACACGTGAATGTTTTACATACTATATGAGTTTTACATCTATATAAAGATATATGTATTGCTCTTAAAAAATATATATTTTATATATCATATATTATTATATTTAAATATTCATTATATATAATTTATTATTATATTTATTTATTCAATTATATATATTTTTTTCTCATTGGCCTTGTGGGGAGTGAGTGGGCAGGGTTGATGTGTTCTGTAAACTGAAAAACATCTACAAATAAATTGCTTAAAGGGAAACTATGCAAGTCTGCTCGCTTTTCCTCTGTTTTGGTTACGCTGCTCTCAGCCATGTGCATTTGTTTACAACGAAGCCGGTGAAAAATCAACAAATTGAAACATTACATGACATAAACGATGTTACGGCGCGTGTAGCGGAATTTGTTTGTAGCGGAAGCTCCTCTTCCCAGTTCGTCCAAATTTGACGAACCGAGAAGAGGAGCTTCGAGAAGCTTCCGCTACAAAACAAGCTTGAAATATAGACTTATTAAATTTTTTTCGGGACAATTTCGGGGCTTCAATACAAGACGGACATTACATACGAGCAGCATGGAGGTATTTGGATGTTTTTTGGTGTGTCTTTTTGTTACGAAGACAGTTGGTATCCATTTGCAACCGTTATATGGACATGCACTGCTACGCCGAGACCCCCTGTAACTCAGAGAAGCCACGGATAACTCTGAAACTTCTCCCAGCCCTTAGTCGACATGAGGGTGAGTAGATAATGAATGAAATTTGAATTTTGGGTGAACTATCCCTTTAAAATAAGGACTGTATTAGTAGCTGACTACTAAAATCTGAGACACGTACAATAATAATAAAAGAAACAATGGCCCCTGATGAACCTACAGTAGAAAGACACAGGGTACACAGTTAATCTGCTGCTAAATGCTGTACCACAACTACCACACAGAAGGAGATCATTATCTCAAATGGTCGACAGAAAATTCAACATTTAGAATGAAAGCGTGTCAGGAGTACACGCTGCTCAAAGGTCAGTGTGCGTATGTATGGGTGTGTACAGCTAACACAAGACGTCTGTGCATGTGGGACTGGAGGTATACAAAAGGGTGTCTGATAGAAGTTTTTTCTTTTTTTGTGCAGCTATAAGCAGTAAACTTTGTTTGGCGGTCTTCTACAAATGTTTATGGAGATATAAAAGGAAACGCACTGAGGACCTAATAATACACACTAAATTACAGTGTGTGCACTCGCGTCTGGGAAGGTGGGGGGGTCTGAAATAGAAATGGTCAATGTTGAAGCTCAAAGCTGCTTTCCTGGACATATACAGCTTATTTTAAAAGAACGTTTCCCATATTCTCTGTGACATTTCCTTGTTGCCAGTTTAAAAATAAAATACCACTGATTTCGAGTTTTGTGTGCCATCATGAAAACCTGGATGTAATCTCCGTGGGTTTATACTGTAGCATATTTGAAAGAAGTGGTTTAACATTTCGGGAGATACTCTGGTTTACTTTTCTTTCTGTCGACGAGATGTTGAGATGAACATCCCGCTCATGTCTGTGTGTTAAGTATAGAGCAGCAGTCAGGATGTGGTTAACCTGACTGCATAAAGACTGGGAGCAGGGGTAAACAGTTGGCCTTGTCCTGTCTAAAGATCACTGATTGAAAGAGGGAGGTCTGTGTGCAGACGGCGAGAGAGACACGTACCTCAGACTGGGCGTAATGACAAGTAGGGGGCGGAACTTCTTGTTGCTCCGATCTCACAGAACCTGGAAATACCAAAATGAGATGTTGTTGATTAGGTTACAGATCATGTTAAGACAATGGCGGCTACACAAGAGGATTTTAATGTCTGATTTAAGCCTGTGAATAGTCATATAATATGCATTTTCAGATGTTTTGGTATGAATAAAGCCCAGGATCTGAGGAAACAGAAGTAAACAGAAGTCAGAAAAAGCATTAGCTGCAGTTTGGTAGTTTTAAACCAGTACTTCCAGAAAAACACAGAATTTTTTTGGGGGGGGGGTTTTGTGGGAAAAACTTAACACTTGCGATGGAATATGCAGGGAATATATGCAATTTTATGTGATGATATTGCCAGAATTTGCAAAAACTGCGGGAGCTGAAAAAGACGAAAAAGAGAAAAAATATATTTCCCCTAATGCACACACACACAGCTGTCACTAACATTACATTCCAACTTAAACAATTCAATATTTCAGCATTTATTGTAAAGTATAAGCATAATAATTTCTAATCATCTGGCTAATCTCTATTCTCTCTCTTACACACTGACAAACACCTCTCTGTCTCATTCTGTATCAACCTTTTCATAATTGTACAAGTGGTTGTTGAGCGTCAATTCCCGCCTGTGTTCCAACTGCTTTGCGCAATCGTTGACAAATCTGAAACAATCTGCTGTATTTAGTGCTAAGCGTTTCCAGTTTTGTTTATCTTCTTACATTTCATGTCACATATGTCACTTCATAAGTTTCCCAAGGCAACAGGTGAGAATAGCTACAACATTTTTTTTTTTTACTTTTTGCGAAGATATGTGACTTTTTTGCAACAAAAATGTGGGGATTACGAAATCATGCACATTGCACATTTTGCACAGAAATTGACTTTTTTATATTTTATATAACCAGACAGCACGTGTTTATTTCAATGTATTGATCATTCACCAGGTTTCCACATTACCAGTTACTGAGCTGTATAATGTGCTATCAAAAGAACGCAGGACAAAGCCTAACGCATACAGAATAAATAAATAGAAAAACATCTGGTAATTTGCATTTAAATAATGTGCTAGTAAAATTAATTTTGCTGCACTCAAACCTTAATTCTTTCTTCTAGATAAAGGTCCCTCAAGCGAGGTCATCAAAGGGGAAGAACCATTGAAAATAATAGACACAGAAATCACATTAAGTCCACATGATAATTGTTTATTTGCAAACCTACTTGTGAACACTTGCCGCTGCCCGACTTTCACACTGAATAGGGCAAACATTCACATTCAAATGTATATGAAAAGCACGCTCTCATACTAAAGCAGGTAAATGGGATGAAGATGGTGATAAGTACAGTGGAGCCACGTGATACTGTATGTGGAGAGGTCGGCTGCAAATATTTAGTCAGGGCAAATGAAGACTGGGAGAGAAGGAAGAGACGTCTTCTCACATTTATTTGTTGAAGCAGCCAGTTCAAAGGCTTCACAGCTTACACCTCCAGGCTACAGTACTGCACACAGCTACTGTTTCCACACACACACACACTGAAACATGTGGACAGACAGAGACTTAAGTTATATGCGCCTGCTTGCATGTACACGCTTGCAGATACACACACACACACACACACACACACACACAGGTAGTGGTCGGACCAGTTAGTGAATGGAGTTCAAGTTCACAGGTAAACAGAGGGGGAGTTGTTAAGGTGGTATGCGCCCAGAGCTATGAGCCCCCTCTCCCTGACTGACTGGCTTCAAACTGGGGTCAGCCAGGGGACGGGGGAGGGGTCTCAGCACCTGTCTCCGTACTGAAGGTGCTGAATGTTCCACTCACTCTCTCAGTGACAGGCTGAGGAAGTCTTTCCACACTTATTCAGGAGATGTTTTACCTCTGGTGGTGCTGGCTCACTGCATGCAAAATGCAAATAATATTTAATGTCGACCCGACAAGGAACATTCCAGCATTTTATCACAGGACATAAATCTGTTCTGATGATACAAGTCAGCAGTCCTGACACCGGCGGGAGAAGCAGGTCCGTGGATCCGTGCACCCCGGATGTGCATTAAAAAACAAGCGTGCGTGCCACACCAAATGCGTGTTGCGTCGCTATGGTGTCGTGTTGGGTTGTGAGTGCGTATGACATGGGTCTACATAGAAAGTAATGGGTTTTTGCACGCAAAAAACGATACAACTGAATGGCCCCCATGCATGCACACATGCATCGTTGGAATTCTTTTTTCAATGACAATAAAGGCAATCTTATCTAATCTAATCTAATTTAACCAATGCGGTGGCCAAAATTGCCTTGAATGGGCTTGGAAAACCATGTTTTTAGTAAAAAATATAACATCATACCACCTTTACACTTTTAATGTCATGCGCCCCCTAGCAGCAGCTTGCCCACCCCCTGTGGTTTTCCCTGCTGTAGAAATCACAGTAACGGAGATACTAGAGGTCTGAGCCTTGGAGACTTAGAGCCCTTAAAAATAGGTTAAAGAATATAATATACTGTATATAAAAGTTTGGGATAGTAGAAACATTTATAATCTAGCTTCATCTATGAATTAGATTGTGTCTACAGATGAATGATGTCAGCTAGTTTCTAACTTTTGCCTTGTTTTACACTTTGGTTACCCAATGTTAACTAGTTTCTGACAGCCTTAAGTTACACTTAAGCTCATGAATGATAATAGTTTCTAACTTTTGCCTTAGGTTATAGTTTCATTAGCTGAAGTTAGCTAGTTTCTAACTTTTGTCTGACTACTGTTTGCTTCTGCCTTTAGCTTCAGTAAAGTGTCAACCAGCCACCCAGCTTTTCATTTTCAGTGTTGGCTCTTCATTCCATTTTAAAATAGTCATACTGTCTATAATATGCGCTCAGTCACAAGTGACGAGACAATGGAGGATTAGTCGTTGTCGAGATACATTTTTTCAACTATTCTGGTGTGACTGTGATGGTTTATTTTGTCTTTTACCTTGGCGATCGACTTAGCTTTTATAAAATAAACAGTAATTCAGGTGTTTTACCTGGTTGGGTCATTGTCGAACAATATTAAAACACATCTTCGCTGAAGGCTCAGTAAATTGTATTTGCAGTTGTGGAAAGTATTGATGTTTAATCCAAGAAACAAAGTTAACTACTTTTCCGTGCAAAGTTTTGACACTTTCTACTCTACTTCATGTACAGTATTTCATGTCAGTTTCAGTTAAACAAGCGAGATACTGTAAGGACTGTCAGACTTCAGTTCACTGAATGTGCCTGAACTGTTACTCGGCTCCTTTCACACCCAGGAGAAGAAGTTGCAGTGCTGGCGGGCTGACTGGAGCGTTATACTAACATGAACACAGACATGAACCTGTCAGCTGAAGAAACATTCATCTGTCAGACTGAGCCAGTTTTCACTCGCATTGATTCTGTTGTCATAGGTGTAACTGCAGAAAACCCTGAACATCAAAGCCATTGTTCTACAGTAACTCTCATGCTAAATATGAAATATTAAGTAAAACACTAAATATTCAATGCAGACATCAAAGTTTCATTTTATGCAGGGGAAGCTATATGATACCGCTTCCCTCAGCAGAAGTTGTAGTGACTTAGTGGTGAATTAATGTCTAAATCCTAAATTACTGTTTAACATCACTTTAGATCATCTTTGAGAGCAGAAATAAATGCTGATCTCATCTTCTTAGACAAAACTCATTTCCAGGACTGATACTGAAGAATGTGTGCAGGCGTGTGTTTGTGTGTGTATGTGTGTGTGTGAGAACACTATGTTCGCATTTTGGGGGAAATATGAAGGGAAATGGCATGGCTGTTTTCATTTGAACTCAGACAGTGTGTTATTCCCCAGCCATGAAGCCGTCCAGTCCAAACACCACGCACACACTTTCTCACACACACACACATACACACGGGCTGTTACCGAGGTGTGTGTGTGTGCTTTGTAAGGAGTTCTAGGTGTGACAATGTGAAACAACTGAGATTCAACTGTTACATACAGTCGTGTGCATAGCTACAGCGCTTCGGTCTGTGTGTGCGTGCATGAGTGTGCATGCGTGCGTGAACAGTGAGGAATTTTAACAGCGTCCAGATGTGGGGAGGTGAGAGAGGGAGGCACGCCGCTTATTGGTGACTCGGTGGAATTTGACACAAACCCACCATTTCCATTCACAGTTCTGTCATCTCCGCGCTGCTCAGAGTGTCATCTGCTGCGGAGCGAGCCACAACACCGCTCGCAGCCCGCCGCAGCAGCCAGGGCACGACTAAACAAACAAGAACCAGAGCGGCGCAGGCTCCGTGTCAGCACAGAGTCTGGGCTGCTGTCACACAAGTGCGGATGAGAGCAAATAGATCAAGATTATTTCTGATTTACATTTGCTTTTTGAAATCTGGTTCGGTTTGCCGGAGGCGCTTGTCTCTCTAGGTTTCTCTAGAGGAGAAGTCTGTGAGGAAGCTGTATTAAAATCATTGTGCACGTCTGGATCTCTGAAGTGTTCAAGATCAAATATGTAAATGTGAAATAAGTAACACATGAACAAACTGTGAAAAATATAAATTAAACAATAATCTGACAAATACTTTAAGAAATTATTAAAACTCGGCTCATTAAAAACTGTTCTTTGATCAATATTTCAATTGTAATTACACAGTATAGCCTAATATATGTAACTCATTTTCTTTCATAATATCTTCAACATTTATAAAGCTACTTTACTCAGTAATCTGTGTGATACAGATGTGAAACAACAGATTAAATGCTACCAGCATTACTTCTTGAGCTTTGATCATTTGTTAAAAATATTTCTTATATTTTTTTCTTAATTTTCATTCAACAAGACAAGCTCATCAAAAAAGCAACACAAGATCATAGCCTTCCGCTGTCACAAATCACAACACAAGATAATACAACGCAACACAACACAACACAACACAACACAACACAACAAAAACTAATATATCAACAACAAAAAAAACACACCAGTGTGAAGCCTATACTTAATCTTAATTTACACCAATACTTATTATTGATGGCCACTCGCAACCAAAATACAAGCTAAGGGGGGGTCCACTCTTTAACTAATTCATCTACGGTTCCTTGCAACACATGGGATAACCTTTCATAAGGAACAATTGATAGGAGTTTATCATACCACATTGGTAATGTAGGCGGGTGTACATCAAGCCAAACATACAGAATTGAAAGGCGTGCGGCATACAACATAATATTCAACAATTGACAGTTTCTCCCTTTTATACATTTTACATTATGGATCCATGTGACTGTGTTTTGTAACGCCTTAACGTATCTAATATCAAACCTTTCGCGGATCTTTCAAAGAAGTGTTGTCATGGGAATTAAACCTGGTCCTGGTAGTAGACAGCCAAACTGCTTAATCCCTGCCCTTCTTTTTCTAAAAAAAATCTAACCACCCAGGATTTAACTCAACAATACAGGATCTAAAATATAATGGGAGATATTTCAGTCATGCGATGTTTGTTTTAAGTCTCATTAAAACTGATCCGTTGTGAACTAGTTCCTGGCGTCGTTTGTGGACCTGAGGAGGTCAAGGGTCTGCTGAGTGGCATGGCCTCACAGCAAACAGCTACACCTGCTGAGTAGGTGCTCACATGACAGGTCGGTATACTTAAGCTTCTGTTTCATGGCATTCAGTAAGTGGCTGTTAAGAGAGAGAGGGGCCATCACTAAATGCTAAGCTAAAGTAACTGGCAGAGCATTGAGCGCTGCAGCTACTTTAAATGTAAAACACTTTTTGAAACAGCTGAGGTAAATGAAAACTTGTATTCAAATTCAGCCCTGATGACCGCGTCCCTTTAAAATAACTAAATCTATGCTTCGCTGAATTTCTATCTCATCTGTCAACAGGAGGAGAGAATGCTTTATTCCTCATGTCCACTTGATGAGGATCAACCGGTTTCCATTGAAGATTCACAGGGTGTGGTGCAGCAGAGGCTACATGGATGGGCACCAAATGATCTAGATGATGAATTGTTTTGTTATGTGGAACAGAGGCACCCAGTGTTTTTCCTGCAGGCGAGTGACTCACAGTTCATGGAGTTGGATTTGCATTGTTTAAAACAAAAAAGGACCCAACCTCACTTTGTTTTTGAAGATTCAGAAAAAACCAAAAGGTGCCCCCCCCACCCAACCACCCACCCACCCACCCCGAGACTGACAGGTCAGCGCGGTGTCATCGTGCTGACCGGGCCATCTGCGAGCCGTAGCTGTACGCGAGAGACGCATCGCACGGCGAGCGGCGCTGCTGCTGCTGCTGGTGACTCACTGCTGTTTGATGCTCTTGCTTAAGCCAAATTCAATTTAACTTTCTGTGGGACGTTTTGCGGTCCGACCCTCCATCTGTGTCTCCGAGGGTAAAAAAATCCCCCCTCTGAGGAGAAATCGTGCTAACTTGATGGTAATGAAGAGGGCTGTCATGAGCTGCGAGCACGCACATACTGTATCTCTTACTGAGCTCAGACCTTCTTTATGTCCTCCGGAGATCAGCGGAGATGCAGTGACAGCACGCAGGTTGACGTTTTGTTCATGGTTGAAAAAGAACAGCTTACTGCCTGCTACCAGCAGAGTCCATGTTACAACTGGAGCTCTAGAGTACCAGCAAAACTTCCGATCTCTTCAAGACAAGCACAGGCAACACCAGATTTCTCAGTTAAAGCCACGTTAAAACCTCTGTAACCGAAATCTGTTTTCCATAAAATGTTTTTTTTTTTTTTTAATTCTACAAGACATATCATGAGCTAAATAAGCAGTCAACACCATGACTGGGTATTTCTGCACTGAAACAATGGCAGCCTCATAAAAACTGATTCATCCATCCATCACAAATCTAGGAAACCATTACCATCAACATGTGGGGGACGGGGAGGCAGGACAAAACAAACAAGAGCTAAAACTTTGGCCCTGGTGGCTCATCATGTGCAGCATGTAGGCTTTGTCCTAGCTGCAGCAGCTGTGGGTTTGAATCTGACCTTTGGCCCTTTGCTTCATGACACACTATCCTGTCTCTTTCCACTGTCCTGTAATAATAAAAGCAGATTATGCACAATTAAATACTTGAAAATCTAAATTTGCTCGTCTTGCCAAGTCAAGTTTCATGTTATAGTATTCTTCTTTATGGTTTACTCGGACAGTTGCAGAGCTGGGGCGTGCATGTGTCAGGACTAGGCCACGCTAGTCACAATAACGGCTCTTTTCCACGACACAGTTACATTTCTACTTGGCTTGACACAACTCTACTCGACTCTGTTTAGGTCATTTTCCATTACACCTGAGTACAAAACAGTGGCACAGTTTTGGCCACCTCTTTTCGATCCCCTCGCCAGAAACCAAACACACTCGTCTTCACCTAGTCGACCGGCCACGGTGTGGTTTTCTGCACAGCGGCCATTTAAAGGGATACTTCACCCAAAATCGATAATTCACCAATTTTATACTCACCGTCATGCCAAGGAAGGGTTTGGAGAAGTTTCAGAGAGTCATCAAAACACTTTTGTAGTTCCAATCTTTTGAATTGTCCAAAACACACACTATGAAACATCCAGATACCTCCATACTGCTCGTCTGTACTGACCCAAGTGTCCTGAAGCCGCCACATCAAAAAGTTGTTAGCCTTGTTGTAACAGTAGCTCCCAGTGGCTCTGTTGATGTTTCTGTGCATGTGCAAGATTTGCTGTGACATGTTCGTTCGTCATTGTAAACCACTGGATGTATGATGTAAACACGGAACGAACATCTCGCAGCAAATCTCGAGCATCTCGCGCAGCCATTGGGAGCTACTACTACAACAAGAGACCAACAAAGATCAAATTGATTTTTTCCGAACAACTTTTTCACGTGGCGGCTTGTTCTGGTCAGTACAGACGAGCAGTATGGAGGTATTTGGATGTTTCATAATGTGTGTTTTGAACGATTCAAAAGTGAACTCTATCTGCCGCCATTAGATGAAAATCCGTTGCCAGCCGGACCCCCCCTGGAACTCCAAAAGCATTTTGATAACTCTGAAAGTTCTCCAAACCCTTCCTTGGCATAACGGTGAGTGGATGATTGGTGAATTATAGATTTTGGGTGAAGTATCCCTTTAATTCTTGTGGAAGAATAACAACAGTCTCAGTACAGATCAGTGGTCGCTGTTGCCAGTGTGTTTTTGAAAATTAGCGGGTTTGATTCTAATGTCAGATGGCGCACTCGCAACTCTTCCAGTACCAACTCTCTGGCCAATAAGCGTCCGGCAGTAAGTTGATGTCCTGTTTTAGTATCGGCTCGGATTGCTTGGAACTTGGGCTGAGCCGTTACCAAATAAAGTACCAGATACCAAGATACCAGGTACTGTCCCTACTGGAAAAGCAAAAAAAGCTGAGTAGCGTTAGTGGAAAAGGGCCATGAGTCACCAACCCACCGCAAGCAGAATCAGATTTTGGCTGAGACGCTGTGTTATTCTAACAGCAGTCCACCAGGATCCAAACCCTCCCCTGGATTTTAAAGGGAGTTACCAGTGAACTATACACCTGATGCAGAGATTCTTCTGCTGTAATATCAAAAATAGCTGAAGTGACATGGACACACCCTAAATTCACTTAGGGCCGTATTTTATCAGTCTAATAGTCGAGGACTAGGTGTCGAGACAGTTGTTCTAGTGATCGTCTGCTTGATCCTCTGTGGTTTGGATGTGTTTGAACACTAGTGGCTGCCAAGAGATTTATGTCTCGACACGGCTGTAGCATGAGCTCCCAGATCTGATATCAGGACGCTGCTAAATTGAAAGAGATCTCCCCTCCCTTTGCAAGAAAAAAAAAACGACCTTTCAACAAGGCATGCAGCACCGTTAAAGTTGAGACAGTACATTTAGAGTACATCCAAACTCTCCAAGGACTCATTCAGGAACAGGACGGGGTAAAAATATATACAGATGATAAAATTTTTTAAATTCCTGTTGCGAAAGCCACAGCAACTGAGGAATGTTTTTACTGGTCCAGCTGGGAGGCTGCGGTGCCAACTATTTACCAGTGAAAGATAGAGCAATAACCTGAGTAACCCAAGAGGCTGTGGGATGCCACTGAAGACACGGGGAGAACCTGCTTTTACTGCCTCGGCCGTCAGATTTATACGTTACAGTCTGGGGAGGATTTACTTGCAAAACCAACATCTGGAGCTGGTTGTACCTTTACCACCTACTCTCCCTTCCCCTCCGCTCCTACAATTGGGAGCGATGAAGAGTCGAATTCTCCCGTGGTTAAACAGCAGCAAACAGGACATCGTTTCCAGCCGGCCTGGATATGGTTAAAAGGGCGGGCGGAGGCGAGGAGCGGAGCAGGAGGAGAGACGAACTGCTCAGTGGCGGGTCAATAGAAGTATTCTAGAAAGACGTGTCTGACGGTAAACAACGGTGCCCACACTGCTCCTCAAAACGCTGCATTATGTAAATCCTCAGTGAATGCCTTTACATCGCATTCATGTAGCTATTTTAAACAAGGTTAATCTACTGGTAAAGGGATTTAATAGGGATATTAATCTGTCAGAATAGGCCCACACATACAGCAGTAATTCTGCTGTTTGGAGCCGGTTTTATCACCTGCTATTGAACAGTCACAGAGGTTCCTCAATAGTATTTAGGATGATGAAATCCTTTAGCTCCCACTGAATTTGTACCGAGGCAATAGGTGGATCAGGATGGTGTTTTTTTGGCAAATAAGAGTGGAGATAGTAAAACAATAATCAAATAATACCACTGTGCAAAATCCCACACACACTCCCACCATACAGATTTAATGCCTACCTGTCAAGGTTTTTTTTTTTCTTTTCTTTTTTTGAAAAAATGTACCTCTGGTGTCACTGAGAGCCAGTTGTCAGTGTCGTTCTGTCTTTTATGAAGAAAATGTACTTTTAAGTGTCACGAATCTGTTTTTTATTCTTGCATATATTTAGAAAGAATTGTAGCTTGTGTTGCATGTTCTCAATTTGTTTCATTCTTCTCTGATAAATTCTGTCATTGCTGTTGTGTCACCATTGGCTGTTCTCAATTTTGTTCAATACTTTTCAGCTAAATTGGATTTAAATGTCACAGTCCTTACTGTCATTCAATAACAATATTTTCTGACGATTTTTTTTGCTTTTTTTTAACTTTTACATGTCCATGTGTTAGCTCTTCTTGCAGTCTTTTTTTTTTAACTCTATGAGTCATTTTTTCAACAATCTTCTGTTTGTCAATGTCAGTTACTGTCTTAAGTCGTTAACTAATAATTACAAACAATTTGCATAGTTTCACAGTTTTCCTGGTGAATTGCTGCTTTCTTTCTGTGTCTATAACGATCGATTTACATCCTCCATCTTCTGTAATGATCACTAAATTGGACACTCCTATATTGGCTCCAGTGGGTGCTGTCAAATCTAAATAGACTAAAAGTGGGGATCAGTTGGTCTATGTTTATTGGAGCTGATTTTTTCAAGGACTTAAAGGGAAAGTTCAACATTTTGGCAAATTGGCCCATTGCCATAATCCCTATAGTCATAGCAGTAGGTTTGTTACCTTTATTTGTTGGTGTAAACTATTTTTAGAATGTCGGAGCAGAGCTGTGAGTTGCTCAGAGCTACGCTACGGAGGCTAGTGGGATTTACCTTGAAAACAACTCTGTCTCATAACATTCCGTTATTATCTCATAGCGTGGTGAATGTAGGGCTGTTCGATTTTGCCCAAAAGTAAAATCTTGATTTTCTTCTCTCAAAAATCGATTTCCGATTACGATTTTTTTGTTAAATGACAAACTATTTTGTGTGCTGTTTGTGTCTTTTTAAATGGACCTAGAGTCTAATTAAAAAAAAAAATCTATCTATCTATCTATTTTATTCAAAACTTTGTTTCACAATACAAAACAGTTTTTCAAAATAATATGCAATATATAAAGCACATCTGCCTGCCTGCCTGCCTGCCTGCCTGTCTGTCTGTCTATCTATCTATCTAAAAACGTGACGTCAACTGACTGCCTTCTACTGATTGGCCAGAACGTTGTCACCGGAAGAGTCGCAAGCGCGACGTGCGACCATACGTCCGTCACGAGAATCAATACCGCTCATTTTACAGTAAAAACACACAGACAAACTGTTGTTATTCTGTCACCTGAGTTAAATGTCTGCTGTGTGGAAAACCACGCGGTCCGTTATCGAGACGACACGGCTGTAGCCGCTGTTATATGACGACCCCGCCCCCGCTGAAGAACTCAGCTGTAACTTAGAAAATCCTTGTCATATCACAGTACCGCTGTGATATGACGGCCTAGTCGAGTCGAGCCGAGCCGAACCGAGCAGACCTGTAACTGTGTAGTGGAAAAGGGCCGTTGGTCTTTTCGGCAATGAAATCCTCGCTGGTCATAGCAGAACTCCAACATGCTTGTTTACAGTGTGTGGGGAGAGCAGTGGGAGAGTGTGATGAGAGGAAGGAGGCGGCAGTCATTACGGTAATTCAGCGCAGCTCAGATTCATGAATGGGGGCTTACCGTAATTACCCTAGTTAGAGTAAAAAAAAATCGATTTTTAGGATTTCACGTTTTTAACATCGTCCTAGGCAAATAATCGCGATTACGATTTTAAATCGATTAATCGAACAGCCCTAGGTGAATGTGCAGGTCACAACTTGTCCACAAGAGCGTTTTGGAGTTTTTGGATTGTGTATTTGATGAGTTTGATGAGGGAAACCAAGAAATCCCATTAGCCTCCATAGCGTAGCTCTGAGCAGCTCACGGCTCTGCTCCGCTGTTCTAAAAATAGTTTGCACCGACAAATAAAGGTAACGAACCTACTGCTATGACTATAGGGATTATGGCAATGGCCAATTTGCCAAAATGTTGAATTATCCCTTTTAAAAGGACCAATGAATTCTGCATGAAACACTGATGAAGATAAAAAAAACTTCAAAACAACTTTGGAACAGTCCAAACAAATGTGTGCAACTTTCTATTGTGATTTGTTTTATTTTATCTCTAAAATAATTCAAAATTCAAGGTCTGTTTTACATGTTTTATGGCCTATTATTCCTCATTACTGTGCCTTTATTAGGTGGCATGTGCTCTGCGATCAGTGTATAACAGTTGGTAAAAACTTTTTCAAAACCTTATGAGGCTTCACAGGGGGCTGGAGCCAACCCCAGCTGACAGAGGGTGAAGGTGGGGTACACCCTGGACAGGTCTATCAGACTAACACACATACAAAAAAAAGACATTGAGGAATCCAAAAAAGGCACAGAAAACAATGCATACACAAAAAAAGACTAACAACACACACACACTCACATTCACACCTGGCCAATTTAGAGTCTTCAGTTTGCCTATTTCTTCATGGGAAGAAGCCAGAGAAGACCCACATAGGCACCAGGAGAACATGTAAACTCCACCCAGAAAGGTCCTAACCCCGGGAATCGAACCCAGAATGTTCCTACTGAGAGGCAACAGTGCCACTGTAAACACAATATAACCATGGCGCCCCTAGGGTTAATTATAGAGCTACATATTGTGAAAGATAATCAATTATATTGATGGTAACCAGTTCTCAGCTTTGTTCCACATTTACCAGAGAGTTTCTGATCCCATATGTTTCCAGCAGGTTTTACTCCCATGTGTCATGTTAGTTGAGCGTTCACAGAAACATGACTCCGTCGTGACACTGATTTGTGTGCAGCCTACATTTCAAACCTCCGGACAGTTCCAGAGAGTAGTAAAGAGGAGTAATTGGCCAGTTTTCACGTGTGTATGTGAAACACTGTTATTAAATCCATAAACACAGGACGTCTCAGGTGGCTGACATGTGAGAGTTTTTCTGGAGTTAAGCTTTAAGGGGGCCAGAGTGCTCCCTCCTCTGACACCTTTCAGTCAGGCTGGGTGGGGGTGGGGGGTGCTGTGTTGAACTAATCCTGTAACTTTCTCAACAGTCACACCCACCTCACGCTGTGACCGAGCCAGAGCTTGAACTTTTCTCTCTCTCGCTCTGTTCCTTTCATTCTCGACACAACTATTTCTGTCATTTTTCATTTGAACGCTCTGAATTCGGTCCAAGAGGGGCCTGTCTGAGAATGTGCGCTGCGATCCCATCCTTAGATTGTTCCATGTTTTGAACGGCTCCGTGGACAGCCGGCCTTTAACCCGGCCTTTAGGTTGCAGCTACAAGCGCTGTGTTTCTTGCAGACCACTGCTGGCGGAGCACACCCTGATAAGCCCTCCACATGTGCACATACGCAGAGACCTGACAAACCGGCGTCATGCTCTGCCCAACACTAATCACTGTCAGGTGGCAGAATGCTTCCAAGTCCTTTGCTCTCTTCATGAGGAATTCACTTTCCTTGGATACAGAACAATCTCAGTTTGTATCACCATAGTGAATTGGCATGAGGTGGAGTAGTTATACAAGGACTTCCATTAGTCAGTGACAAATGCATGAGCGGGTCAGTCCAGTAAACATAGAGCAACAAGGCCTAAAAAGAAAGGATTGTGTCCCTGTAAGACGAGTGGAAGTGGGCCCTGAGCTTTAATAGCAGCATCCTTCTCCGCTCAGAACAAATCTATAAAACTGCATATCCCCAGTCTTCTCCAGAGGGGTGGCAAACTGCTTTCACATGTGCTTTTTCCATATCCCGCTGCTATTCTGGAATTTCGTTTATGTACATTGTCAAACTTCTCACACTGTGAGAATAAAGGCATAAAAGCAATTAGGGGCCAGGGGGGGAAAAGCAGAGACGAGGGGGAGGACAGCAGAGGGGCTGGACGAGCATGTGTGGTGCCAGGGCCTGGTGGGTTTTTGAGGATGTGGTGGGTGTATGTGTGTGTGTGTGTGTGTGTTTGTGTGTGTGAGGGGGGGATCCCCAGAACAGAGCCTGGATCTGGGTTTCTATTCACACAGGAAACAGGGTGATAGTGGGGCTGCATCCTGCTTCTGGAGGATTCTCTGGACTAACAGCTTCAGGCTTTACACCCTTACTCCCCAAGCTTTATTTCCAACCGCCATGCCCCCGACATCACACAGGGTCCTGAGAACATGCAAACACAGGAAAGAGGCGTTTCGCTCTGATGTCCACCACCACTTTTTTTCCTCTCTACGAAATATCAACAAGTTTCATAAGGCTTCATTTGTTGCTTTTTAAAACATTTGTCTCAAAAAGTTAAAGGTCCCATGTTATGTAAAAGGAGATTTCCATGTCTATTTTGATTATAAAGCAGCATAGGTTCTATGTTAATACTGTGAAAGCAACAAAGCCTTTAGTCCACAGAGAAATGCACACAGTCTTGTATTCAGACACTGAGCCTGTTTATCTAAATCATTTGCAGGTGTAGATCACACTGATATCAGTTGTGCTGCGTAATGCGCTCGTACCTGTGCTATTCATTCTGAGTTCAAGCAACTGATGTCTGACCAACACAAATGCAAAGACAACAGCTGCAACCAAGTGTCATCTTTGACACACTTGCTTGATTATCTGTGCACAGCTGAAGGAGTGAAAAGTAGATCCACTAGGAGGCAGACTAATCAGCCCTGTTCAAAATCTTTATCTTCTATAATAACCATATTTATAAATCACATTTAAAGGGATATTTCAACATTTTGGCAAATTCGCCCATTGCCATAATCCCTATAGTCTTAGGAGTAGGTCCGTTACCTTTAATTGTCGGTGCAAGCTATTTTCAGATCGGCGGAGCAGAGAAGTTAGCTGCTCAGAGCTACGCTATGGAGGCTTATGGAATTTTTTGGTTTCTCTTATCAAACTCATCAAATACACAATCCAACAACTCCAAAACGCTCTCGTGGACAAGTTGTGACCTGCACATTCACCACGCTATGAGATAATAACAGAACGTTACGAGACAGAGTTGTTTTCGAGGTAAATGCAAAGCCGGTGTCGTGACGAAAAGAGACTGCTTGCCGAAAAACTGCCCCCGACAGGAACGCGCATCAGTGGTTTTGCATGAATTTACCACCAACAGCAAAACCACTTCACATAAGATTCAACTCTCTAGTCTGGCTTAATAGCGTCACATTAGAAATGAAATTTTAGGTGGGATGTAACAAACTGAGAAGCACACTAAACCCTTCTCTTAGGGATGGCAACAAGTAGCTGGGCAGTGGAACTCAATGACCTTGAAGAGGTAGCTTTTCAAAAGGTAAGAAATGTAGGATTAATATTTACCGGTAGCCACTGAAGTGAGGACTGAACGGGCAAAATATGTTCTTGCTTGAGTGTTCCAGTTAAAACTTGAGCATCTGTAATATGGATTTACAATTGTCATGAAATAGTGGCCTGGCCGGTGCCAGCGTAAAGAGCATTACAGTAGTCAAATCGAGAAGTAATAAAAGCATTGATGGAAAAGGCGTTCAAAGCAAACAAAAGCTAAAACAAACTTGAACTTGGATAAAGGCTTTAGTTGGTAAGATTTCCATTTAACAACAGAGTTAATCTGTTTCTTCAGTTTAAAATGACTATGAATTATGACACCTAGATTGGTGACAGAGGATTTCAGATAAAGGGAGCCAAGGTCCATAAAAGTGGGATCATATGCATCCCAGGGACCAAAAACCATAACCTCTGTTTTGTTTTCATTAAATTTCAGAAAGTTTAGAGTCATCCAAGCTTTTATGTCTTTCAGTCATTGACACAGTGGTTTCAGGGAGCTAATAGTGTTTCACTAAAGGGGCATGTAAATATGGGAATCATCTGCGTAAAAGGAAAAGTAATTCTGTGTTTTGTTTTGTTTTTTAAATTGATCCCAGTAGGCAGGATACATGGAGAAGAGAGTAGGCCAAAGAAATGCGAACAATAATGTTTTAGTCTATGGCGAAAGTCAAGGAGGTGACATTGTTGCTGAGATTGTGACTCTGATGGATGTAGATGTGGTGTGGACCATTAATTGGAAGGTTGGTGGTTCAAGCCCTGGTTCTCCCTTCCCATATTTCACAGTGTCCTCGACAATAGCCATGTTTCCATCCAAAGTGATTCGCATTACTGGGAAATGCACATTAAAATAAATTCGAATCATGTGTGTTTCCATCTACGGACTTTGCACCCCCCCCGCCCCCTCCCGGCCGGCCGGCCGGACGGACGGTCCGATTTGAACACATTAGCGCGATTTAGCGCATATGTTTATTATCGTCATAACGCGACCCGTGTGTGTGTGTGTGGGTGGGAGAGAGAGAGAGAGAGAGAGTTGCGCCGCCCCAGACTTTATTAATGATAAACGCTGGATTCGCTGGTTGATAAGTTTGGTTTTTACTGAGGAGGAACTATGAAGAACTGTGCAGTAATCACATATGAAGGTGTGTGGGGGCTTTTATTTTGCCGTGGCGATGCGCCACAATTAATTAATTGTTGTGTGACAGCGGAAACCCTGATGTTGTCTTGTGAGTGAACTGCAAACATGGGAGCAGATGGGGTGAAAGTGCGCTACGTCACACTTGATTCGCATACAGCTGTTTCCATCCCATTCGAATCAACCAAAACCCGGCCATAGCGAGCGTATTTCATTTTGTGTGAATCAGGGGATTTTAATGCGAATCACGGCGTTTCCATCATCATTTTCCGATGCGATACATCTAGATGCGCATCTAAACAGCTGATGGAAACGCACCTAATGATAGTGGATTCCAGACTGCCCCTGATGTGTCATTGGTACAAACGTACTATATTGTGGCTCCCACTAATCGCCATAAATGACGACTACTGGTCGACCAAGAAAATCTTGGTCGACCAGTAGTCGTCATTTATGGCGATTAGTCGACTAATTGGGCGAGACCGAGCTCGGTGTGTGTGTGTGTGTGTGTGTGTTCGTGTGTGTCTCAGACGTTTGATTGACGGATGACGGATCCAATATCAGTGGCTGATGAATCGTGAGCAGCGTGATGCATAATGCATTATCCAATGCGAAAAAAAACCGACCCCACTTTCATCCCGAATTTACTCGAAAAAAGAATTTTGCACATTGTGCTACATCGTCTGATAGATGCGTTATTACACTAATGTTAAGACCCACAGTGGGCTCAAATTCAATTTTCTTTTCTGAATAGCTTCAAGGATTAAGACAACATTATCAACAACAATAAAACCACAAACACACTCCTACAACAACAAGATTTCACAACATCAAGATCAACTGTCTGACTTAACTCTTTCGCGACCACACTAATTCCTTAGCACATCCGCTCAGGACCACATGTTTTTGGCTATTTGTTTACCTTTTATCTCACGTCGAACCGAACTCTGTACGTCACCTAGAAACAAACGGTCTTCACGTGATTGAAGAGTGACTTTACAACGTGCTCCACGAAAAAACGGCGAGTTTTTCCGCCGTTTCGTTCGTGAGGACGAAGTAGAAGAAGAGAGCTGGGTTTCTCCAAAAACGGAGCTCCCGCTCTAGTTTCAGAGAAAAACGCACTTTTGTGTCAAGTGGCAATCTGCTCATTTTACCGCTACTCTGCAGTGTGGCGTCTCCCAAATCATTTCTACGGCTAAATAAATATATTTGTAGGCATATCTGGGGGGTGTGGCAGCCTGGAGAGCAGCGGTGCAGCGGTGTGGGTCTCACAGCGCAGCAGCTCCGGGACACTGCTGTGTGACTGGCCGGCGATGAGTGCTCTGTGGCGGGGGCGGCCGGTCACAGCCCCCGCTGCAGAGCGCCCGCTCTGCTGCACAGCGCCGTGAAAACAGCCGTGATAACGGGCTTTCAGATCCGAGTCTCCAAACCATAAACGTTTGTAACAGCACTGGTAAAAGTCGCCACATTTGTCGTCGGTCGCTTTTGTCAAAAGAGGGTTTGGAAAGTCGCCAGATTCAGCGAGAAAGTCGCAACACTGTAGCCGACAGCCGCACAGCGCTGCACGCTGTCCCCAGAGCAGCATTCAAGGAGAACGATTACTCAAACAAAACCAAGATCACACAGTTTATAAAAAATATTATGTTTTGATTTTAGTTTAAAACAGTTTTACATATCAGAGGACTACCATATTCACACACAGGGTACCTCAGAGTGTCTATTATCTTAATCTGTAAAAAAAACGGTTTTGACGAGTTTGCTCGTCAATGGTCGTGAACGTTCGGCAGGCTGTGACGAGTTAACTCGTCAATGGTCGCGAAAGAGTTAATGTGCGGTAGGTACATTTAATTTCATGTGTGTTTAAAAGCCAATTTCAGAACAAAATCAGCCACAGTGTTACAGCCGGAGTAATAAACGATAGTAAGCAACTGTGAGGAAGCTATTGAACCTGTTGTAAAGGTCAAACTGCATATTCACTGCTCCTAAAGATTAACATCTTCAGTCAGAACCAGTAGGTTTGGGGATGTCTGGGGGTTGTGGTTGTGAAAGTACTGAGAGATGGATTAACATTGTTGGTTTGAGTCTATTCAAGCGATTTGTTGACAGTACCACAAATACAGAGTGACAGCAGACTTATCCTACTAACGGAAAAATGCTTTCAACTGGTTCTTGATCCTGCTGGTTGAAACTTGTCCTTCAAATTATCCAGTACAACAGTGGATCATGTGTTCCCTGTGAATGCTCCGGGGGGGGGGGGGGGGGGGGGGGGGGGGGGGGGGGGGGCAGGCAGCCATGCTCCCCCACAGAAGAAAGGAGGAATAAGCTAGGATAGAGGATAAGAAAATATATCCTTATGCTGTAAAACCGAAGAGAAAGACAATACAAACAATGGAGGAAGGCTGAGTTTCAGGGGCGGGGGTTGTTGAAGAGGTCCAGATGCAAGGAGTGTGCGCTATGAGCGTGCACGTTCGAGAGAGAGGACAGGCCGGATGCCTAGAGAAAGGAGCCACCACCCACCTCCCATCAACCCCCCACCAACAGCCTCTCTTTCGCTGCTCTTCCCAAAGAGAGCTGATGACGAGCAAAAAGGCAAAACTTTCCCCAGGCTATAATTAGCAACCCTCAATTTGACTCATCATAGTCTCAGTGCACTGTGTGTGTGTGTGTGTGTGTGTGTGTGTGTGTGTGTGCGCGCGCGCATGAGCACAAGCTATGTGTTTAACCCTGACAGAGCTATCAAGTCTTTGGGAGCCTTGGGAGGAAGTCAACTTCTGCAAAACAGATGTGACTTGTAGGAGCCATGAAGTGTCTCAGAGATTTTTTTTTTAAAGCAAATTAATTCCCTCGCAAATAAATAAAGAGTCAAATGCAAACCCATTTTCTACATACAAAACTATTTTTTTTAAAAGTCTTATTCATTGCCCATAGATTTCAGATTAGGTACATTCTTCACTATTTTCCAAAGCAGAGCAGAAAGACTGGTTTCCTCTTTCAGGCATCTTCAAGTGTCGGAGCAGCTGGAGAGAATTAAAAGTTACACGTGAGGCAATTAATTAAAATGGACATTTTAACAATATTTTTAGTTTTTACAGTACTGAGACGAGGAAATTCAGAATGGATGACATAAAGGACTGAGTCAGCACAAATGTGAGCACAGTTCAGAATGCAAATTAAAGGAACACACATGATTGTGCATTGGTGTGGAACACTGTCCATCTCATGATGGACAGCATAGGTATAGGCCCTGCAAAGCCTGTACACAAGTATGTTTAGTCCTAACTGGAGCGGCCTGGGTTTGAATCTGGCCTGCTGCTGAATCTCACCCCTCCTCTTTATTTTCTGATTTCCTGCCCCTCTCATACTGTCCTATAATAATAAAGGCAAGAAGACACCTGAAAGGATACCTTAAAAAAACTAATGATGCATCTGCTCCAGAGATCTGCACACCACGAAAATGCTACAACTTGTACTTTACGATCAGCATGAACTCAAGTGATCTAACGTGAATTTTTAGCTTAGTTAGCTTATTTCTGACCTCAGGTGTCTGTCAACATCTAAGAGCGAGCCTGCACAGATTTGTAACGGCAGTCCATAGCAACAGTTGGTAGCATGCCGTCTTGAAGAGCCATGCTCTCAATAGTTTCTCTAGTTGTTTTGGCAGATCCTGACCACTTGAAATCACAAGAGGGTACTTGCCAACCATCGAGTGAATGTCCAGACAAGGAACATGGTAAGTATGGTGGAAATGTGTTGGAAAGCTGTTCAAATATTCAAGAGACTTATTTCATGCCATGGGCTGTCGAACATCAAGCCAATCACTGGTCTTTGAAGCATCAGGTTCAGAGTGGCATTTCTCCTGCCAGACAAGAACGTCAACATTGGACAGTTTTGCAAAACACAGGATTATTTTCAGTCCAACTGTTTTCCTTTAACATTACACGCCAAGAAAGTCTTTCTTTCTACAGTATCTGCAGATACCAATGGTGAAACTTGGAAGATACAAAAGCAAACTATCCTGAAGTAACGGTTAAGGTTATTTAACAAAATTCATATTGTTATACTGTTTGAAAGTGAAATTTTAAATTGTCTTTGATTTTAAATTATCAACGGTCAGGACTTCTGTATCTTTGTGATGTCACAACAAAACAGTCTACCTACTCAGCCATGCCAGAACCCACCCAACTGGATCCATCATCCACCCTTGCAGGATTTTTGTTTACCTGACATCTGCTCTGTTTTTCTTTTTCTCAGGAAACAGTACGCCAATCAGCAGAGGGACTCTCCTCCACCAGTTTAGTCATCATTCTCAGTTTTCAGTCTCTTCCTCAATACTAGTATCTAACCATGGAGTCTATCGTGAAAACCCCAGGCTCCCTGTGGTGAATTTTGAGGAAGAGACGTATGAAAAAAGAGGCTGGAAAAGTAAGAGAAATGGGAAAAATCTGTTCTAGATAGAGCATAATTGCATAATGTTTATTTAATAAAGTGCGTAAGAGTTTGCGCTGAGTTCATTATATTTGCTTGAGATACCATTTGTTTTACAGACCCAGTCCCATTGCTTCTTAAAAGAAAGGAGATGTGGTGGATACAAAACATGCTTTTATTTCAAAGTAGAAGTAGTTCGCGGAACAGCAGCTTGACGTTAGTGGCTAGCTGACAGTTCCATGTTATATGAGCTGAATCAATGTATGGTGGTCAGAAAGAACCATCTCCTGGAATCATTCATGCAAAACACATAAACTTTGACTATTTTTAATGGGAACATTTTCTGATTTTGTTTTAGGAACATTGTCTGATTATTTGTTTATGTAATCAGTCCATTTATAGGGACGATCTATTGCTGTGTTCATTGTTATTATTTGTATTTTCATTAAGTAATTTATTTTAATCTTTTAGAGTATTTAGTTTAGGTCAGTTCAGGAGGATTCACAAGAACAAAATGTACCCATTCCAAGCATACTTGCAGTGTCTTAACTTGTGGAAAAATTGTTGGTTGTTTTTTTCTTTTCTTTTCACCTTTTAATACAAAGAGCAATGTTATGGATGAGAAGGATCAAAGGACTGTACATGTTTATATGTTTTGAAAAAAACAAAAGTACAATGTTAGCAATTTGGCTAAAAAAAATGTGCTCAGAGTAAAAATTAAAATGTGATAAAAGCATTTTTTTCTCATTCAATCTAAAAAACAAAACAAAACATGGGCAACCTTGTGATGTGACGGTCCCCCAGGCAGGGCTTGAAATTAGCGGTCGCCACTCGCCATTTGCGACCCAGATTCCTCTGTGGCGAGACAGATTTTTAGCTGTCTCGCCACTTGGCGAGATAGAAAAAATGAGACTCCCAATCTGTTTCCAGGGTTTCCCCCAGTATATTATAAGCTTACCTGACAACGTCACAACTTAGTCGCACATAATGGACACACGTCACGGACATCATGCTTATTAGACCGCTGCTTCATAGCTGACCAAGAGGAACGCACCGAGCCCAGTTAACGTGAGCCGAGCCGCGGCTCCAAAAGGCTCAGTCAGCTGCTGTAGCACAGCTGGTAGCTGTTAGCTGTTAGCTGTTAGCACGCCGGACTCGGTGGTCGGACTCTCCGACGGACGGACAGACGGGCGGACAGTATTATTATACTGTTCTTATTTGAGTGGGGTTGGATTGTGGGAGGGATAAAAAACTGGGGAAAAAACGGAAGAATAGAAGTCTTCTCTGTCACGTTGTACTGTCATGTTGCTACCTGTGAAATTGCTTCCATTAAAAAAAGTCATCAAAAAACAACAACAACAAAAAAAAATCTGTGAGAGCCTGCGGCAGGCCGCCACACATAGGCTACTGTTATTCCAGAAAAGTTGAAAGGTCATCGTCTACAGAGCACAATTGATTGAGAAGAACAGGATGAATGTTATTTGGTACTACTATGACTGCTATATAACTAGTGATGTCGAAATACAATAGTGAAGCAACTTGTTGGTTTTGGCTAGTAAAAAATCACAAATGGCGAGTAGCTTTTTTGACCTACTAGCCACTTGGCAAATACCCCGCATGGAGCTGTGTGCCGCGAACGTGCATGAAAAAACAAGCAAGCCGAATGTGCGGCGCGGCGCGTGCATAACTCGCGCCTACATTGAAAGTATGCGAGCAAAAGACGCTACAGCTGAATTGCCCCGATACACACACACATACGCTTTATCCAAGGCGCCTGTTTTCTGCGTTCCACTGATACATCAGATAACTTCCCGCGTGTCGTTTCAAAATAAAAGCTGTCCGATATGTTTATCAAGACTCTATCACTCCCCCGCTGGCCAGCCGACCCCCCCCCCCTTTTATAAAAACTCCCCGGTTCTGCACGATTCACGTAAACGACCCAGTTGACCAGAAAAACGGCGATTATAGCCGAAAGGTGACTAGTTTGCAGGTAGTATGCATACTGTCTCACCAGTTGGTCTCAGGCCTATGTATACAACATTAAAACCCATTCACTCTTGGTGCAAGCTCTAAAGGTGCTGGATAAGAAACCTATCACACACACACAATCACTGCAGTATCTTGGACAAACATGCCCCTTTAAGTTGGGATGATATTGTAAAATTCCACTACGCAAATTTGGTATTTAAAATTCAACATGGCTTAGCCCCACCTCCACTTACTGACTTTTTTAATCCAAGCAGTAGATTCACCAGATCTGTCCCAACAAGTACTTTCTTTGTCCCACTGAGAAAAAGCTCTTTTAGTCAGTCAGCTTTTTCAGTGCGAGCTGCCCAGTACTGGAACACCAGACCACCTCATACCCATAACATTTAAATACAGAGAGCTTTTAAGCACTCTAAAATCATGGTTACTAGACAATCAATCAAGTCTGTGACGACTACCAGTAATCTCCAATGCCAGTACAGTAGTTCTACTTATAGTAGCCTACTTTCTTTTGTCATCTTTACCTCGTCTGCTGGCTTCCTGACTTCCTGTGTGCTTAGGTTCTTGCTACATGCCGATGTCTGCATGCATGTTTTAATGCTTATTCTGCTTTGTGTTTACCTGATTTACTGATGTGTGCCAATGATTGCTTAAATGTTTGTTTGTTGTATTACCTTATTGTGGCATGCTTATTATAACATAATTACTGTGTTGACTGTTTGTCTGCTCTAGTTGCATGTCCCTATGCATCTGCTGTGTTCGTCTTATGCATGCTACATGCTTTTATGTGCTACACCCAGGGTTTCCCGCAGCGCTTTCCTGTTAAGGCGGCCGCATTAACAACAAAGAGCTGCCGCCTAAACTAACTTCTTAAAAAAAAAAAAAAGGTAGCGATATTCGCCGCCGCCGCCCACCCCCCCCCGTCGGACGATGGTCGCATCCTCCCACACACATACACAGCACAGAGAAGCACGCATGCATAACAGCAGCGCGTGTTGAAAGCGAAACTTAATACGGCGCGGTGCGTCCTCCCCCTCCCCCCGCGACGATCGATCCGCTCAGGTTAAACAAAATGGATTCTTTACAGTAAGGAATAAAGCCACCTGATTCATATTTAATTCAGGGAAAGTTGAAATAATTGGTTTGCTTCACCTTCTGAAACTGGTTTACATGGAGTGAAAAATTTCAGGTTAAACTAAGTGAATTATTTACATTGCGTAAATGCTAAAGTATTAGGCGCAATGGATTACTTCAATTTTTTTTTTAAAGTTGAGCCAGTGGGTAACACTTTATTTTAAGGGGTCCTTGTTCCTGTGTAATTACCTAATTAATTACAGTGTAATTACCTATGTAACTGCATGTAATAGCATGTACTTACATTGTAAATACATTGTGTATTTTAGTGTACTTACAGGTCCTTGTTACACTTGTAATAAGAAATGCTTGTTACAATACCTGGTCAAAGTGGCCTCTCTCTTTGGGGAAGGGGTACATCTGCAAGAAAAATGGGTGAAACCACAACCCATGTTGCCTGGGAAAACTTTTCCATCAATCTTCTTCCTGCCTCTTGAGTCTTGGAACATTTATGCTGTTTCACAACTTAGTCTATGTAACAGTTGTGTTAGTACACCGTTGTTACTCTTTGATACAGTGTAATAAGCACATTAAAGTGTACCTGCTGGGATACCTCAGTCCTTAAACATTAACTGCAATAACCAGTGTCTTTGATAGTGTACCAAGTGTGCTGTTACACAACTTAGTATATGTAACAGTTGTGTTACACCTTTGTTACTCTTTGATACAGTGTAATAAGCACATTAAAGTGTACCTGCTGGGATACCTCAGTCCTTAAACATTAACTGCAATAACCAGTGTCTTCGATAGTGTACCACATGTGCTGTTACACAACTTAGTATATGTAATAGTTGTGTTAGTACACACTAGTTACTCTTTGATACAGTGAAATAAGCACATTAAAATAAAGTGTACCTGGGTCGGGATACCTCAACTCTTATAAATTAACTGCAATAACCAGTGTCTTTGTACTGTCTTTGAGGGTTAAAAAGGTGTGTGCTTTGGTTCAAAGAAACCATGTCCGAGTGAGTGGTCTTCTCTTTGGTTCAGAGAAACCGCGTCGAAGTGAGCGCTCGGCTCGTCAAGTCCAGCTATGTTGTGTTTTTTCTGTTGCATGCTCACTTCTCATGCTCGGGTGTAAAAGTGAGCACAGACGGCTAAACAGACTGCTAAATAATATTGTTGGATGCTTTTGCCTTGGGGAATGTCTATCTGTGAGTAGAATATGTCAATAGTGTTACATGATTGTGTGTTTTTGTAATTAAGACATAATTAGTTATGTTTTCGGTAAAAATACCTTGCTAGCTTTCAGTCTATGCTAACTCTTTTAATTTTGTTAATCTGGATGCTAATTGAAGTGTACCTATTCATGCAATGCTACTGTAAGTACTGTAAGTAAATTGTGTTTCTGTGATCATTTCAGTTTTACGGAGGAGAAATAGAGGACTTCATTAAAGGACAGGAAAAGATCAAGCCGTGTGGTTTTTTGGGGATAATAAAAATAAAGGACGATAAAGGAACACTGAAATGCATTTTTTGAGTGTGTGGTTTATGCATACAGATTGCTGATGATGTTTTCAGTTCCATATGAATTGAGCATTGTCTAATTTTCTGAAAAAATGCTATTCTAGTTATTGGTTTATGTAAAAATACTTGAGTACCAAGTTTCTGCATGATGTTACATGTAAGTATGTAGCAGGTACACTTTATTTTAATGTGCTTATTCCACTGTATCAAAGAGTAACAAGTGTGTCCTAACACAATCGTTACATATACTAAGTTGTGTAACAGCACAAGTGGTACAAGATCGAAGACACTGATTATTGCAGTTAATGTTTAAGGACTGAGGTATCCCAGCAGGTACACTTTATTGTGCTTATTACACTGTATCAAAGAGTAACAAAGGTGTACTAACACAACTGTTACATATACTAAGTTGTGTAACAGCACGCGTGGTACACTATCAAAGACACTGGTTATCACAGTTAATGTATAAGAGTTGAGGTATCCCGACCCAGGTACACTTTATTTTAATGTGCTTATTACACTGTATCAAAGAGTAACAACGGTGTACTAACACAACTGTTACATATACTAAGTTGTGTAACAGCACGCGTGGTACACTATCAAAGACACTGGTTATCACAGTTAATGTATAAGAGTTGAGGTATCCCGACCCAGGTACACTTTATTTTAATGTGCTTATTACACTGTATCAAAGAGTAACAACGGTGTACTAACACAACTGTTACATATACTAAGTTGTGTAACAGCACACGTGGTACACTATCAAAGACATTGGTTATCACAGTTAATGTATAAGAGTTGAGGTATCCCGACCCAGGTACACTTTATTTTAATGTGCTTATTCCACTGTATCAACGAGTAACAACGGTGTACTAACACAACTGTTACATATACTAAGTTGTGTAACAGCACACGTGGTACACTATCGAAGACACTGGTTATTGCAGTTAATGTTTAAGGACTGAGGTATCCCAGCAGGTACACTTTAATGTGCTTATTACACTGTATCAAAGAGTAACAAAGGTGTATTAACACAACTGTTACATATACTAAGTTGTGTAACAGCACACTTGGTACACTATCAAAGACACTGGTTATTGCAGTTAATGTGTAAGAACTGAGGTATCCCAGCAGGTACACTTCAATGTGCTCATTCCACTGTATCAAAGAGTAACAAGTGTGTACTAACACAACTGTTACATAGACTAAGTTGTGAAACAGCATAAATGTTCCAAGACTCAAGAGGCAGGATGAAGACTGATGGAAAAGTTTTCCCAGGCAACATGGGTTGTGGTTTCACCCATTTTTCTTGCAGATGTACCCCTTCCCCAAAGAGAGAGGCCACTTTGACCAGGTATTGTAACAAGCATTTCTTATTACAAGTGTAACAAGGACCTGTAAGTACACCAAAATACACAATGTATTTACAATGTAAGTACATGCTATTACATGCAGTTACATAGGTAATTACACTGTAATTAATTAGGTAATTACACTGGAACAAGGACCCCTTAAAATAAAGTGTTACCAGCCAGTGTTTCATGTTTTTATACAGGAAAAGAAGGGCTCTGGAAGTTGCCGTAGGGGACCCAGAACACACAGAGTAACCCTGTCTGTAGAAATGAAACTTTTCTTGAATATGTAAGAATGAACATAAAAACTGACATTTCACCCAACCTTCCACGTATAATGTAGTGGATAACAGGCTCAATAATAAATCAACAACATATCGTTCCATATGGGCCCCAGGGAATACATTATATCAGATGGGGATGTATTTGAGATCTCTGACATGTTTGAGCACCCCTGCTGTCTGCACAATATATTAAAAAGAAACCCATTACTCTTCCTCTGCCTTGAGTTCTTCACAACATGAAGTTCAGCCTCTCTCATCATGAATCTACAAACTGAACAAGACTCACAATAAGCTAAAAGCTAATGCTTTTTTAGTCCTCAGCCCTGAAGTCATTCTTTTTCAAATTGCACCATTATTTTTATAAAGAGCTTTCCCATGCTCCATTTGTCTATTTAATACAGCACATCTGGTGAATCCATCTCCACTCTGGCTTTCTCGTGAAAAACAATCTGTCGTCATCATAGCAATGGAAGAGGTGGGGAGAGAGGGAAGGGGGGTGGGTGGAAGGGGAGGGGGGGGGACTTCTGCTTCTCTGGTGAGAGGCATTACAGCTTTATGAGTGATGGACTGCCTCGGTGCTGGACAAGCCGGACCGAGCCGAGAGCCAGTGGAACACACTGTTATGGCAACATCACAGTGAGTGTGTTTAGACTAGGCTGTGCTTCCCAGTGAGGTAATGCCTGTGATGTAACTTCAAGGAAGCAAACAGGAGAGAGGGGAATATGTACTATAGGGGGCAATGGTGGAACTGACAGTAATGTTTGCCAGACCACAGCGCACAGTGTTATGTAGGAAACAGAAAGTGAGGAGAGGCAAAGCTGCCCGGTAACAGAGCTGCCCTGGGAAAGCTTCAAATCACATGGTGGGAGAGCAAAGGGAATAGAGTCTTGGTCAGAGTGTGGTCAAACCATCCAAAACCAAGTCCAGTTTCCATGTACTGACTATTAAACCTGCTACGGACAAGTCCAGTATTTTGCATTTAAAGCCACTATGTGTACTATTTGAAGGTGCCCAACTTTGGCTCCCCCTGGTGGTCGCATTTAGAAAAAAACAAAAACAGAGTGAAATGTACGCCACTACCCTCATCTCGATTACCAATATTATTCAATTATACACATCGTGGATAAAAATACAAATCACAATAGAGACAAAGCAGATGGGGGTGCTGTTTAACCAATCGGAGACAGATATACTGAATGCTTCTGAAAGGGGGAAAAAGAAATAATATTGTTGGCTTCAAGAAGTGCTAAAGAGTGATGAATAAGTAAATATACTATATCATTTATCGCTGCCCTGAAGCCATAATTTAGCTTCATTTCAACTGTTACTGACAGTTCAAGCTGAGGTGATGCTACAAGTCTCTTGTCAAAAGCAGACAGTCGCTAACACCCAGAGACTCACATGGTCTAGTTCACTCCTGCAGGGTCTGATTAACTTGTGGTTTATGAACGCTGTGTTGTGATGGTTGGCAGGAGCTGACACCTATAGAACATCTATAAAGTAAATGCCAAGTAGTCCCAGGACATAATAAGGAGGGGGGGTGGATCCTGGCTGTCTGCTGTCAGGGCCCCAATGAAAACAAAGAACACAACAACACAGGGCATTGTAATTGTATAGTCGTTGGATTTGAGATTTTCCAGCCAACACCATATATAGTATCACAGAATTTCTTATTTAGCTTGAATGCAATACGAAGACATCATTACTCATGACCCCAATAACCACTGCAGATACACGCCTGTCCACTCAGTTATTTGTACAAGAGTAAATGACCTTTGAGACTGCACATGCACAGGGCTCAGATTTTCATGGTGCAGCCCTGGATCGAGTAACCAATAAAGAAACTTATTGCAGTCATTTTCCATCTGTCAGGCGGGTTCTCAGAGCGATAGGCGTGAGGTCACTGCAAACATTCAGCCCCTTCTGCTTCACCTGAACTCTTCCAACTCGGGGTCCGTTATGCCAGCTCTGTGGACCGGGGGGCCATCTCAGACTCGCTCTTGGGCTGCAGAACATCTGAACTGGAGCTGCCCCCTCCTGAGGCCTCCGCTGCCTGCTAATTTACTGTTCCCCCGAAAACCCAGACAGCAAGAAAATTACTGCAATGCCTTTGCAAAAATAGAAAGATGTGTTTCGTAACCGTCTAATGTCAAACATAGCAATCCTGCTGTTTTTTTTTTATTTTTTCGACGTTGCTATTTAAACTCTGCTTTTCTTTTCTCCCCGCTCGCTGGGTTTTTCATGCTCACCATAGCGTTTCTTCCATATACACGGCGCTGGTGGGAGTGTGCGGGCAATTCCAGAAACAAAATTGCCCGTGAGTGCTTTTGCCATTCGTTTGTCTGAGGAACCCAGAGCTTTTCTGTGGGTGTGCCCTCTCTATTTTGCTACACTCAGGGACTTGCTGTAATTGCTTGTTTAAGGATAATAACAAGGGAAGACTCTTGGAGGAGCCCTGCGCCGCATTCACCAGCCTTGAGGCGAGCACCGCAACCGCAGTGCAGTGCGACGGAGGAGTGGAGGATGAGGGGGAGGGAGAGCAACAGAGGAAGAGGGAGAGACAGACTGGGTGGTAATTAAGGGCTTATTTTTCCTGCCGACTGAAGAGCATCTGCACAGCTCTCACCTGCTCAGAAGGGATTATTCTGCTGTTTGTGTGTTTGTGTGTGCGCGCGCCGCAAGCCCGCTTCATCTCTGAAAGGCTGGCCTCTGCCGCCTGCACCCCCTCCCCTCCCCTCCCCTCACGGATCTCCCGACGGTGTATGCGAGAGTGTGTATGTTTTAATGTAATGCAGGGACGACAGCCAGCACACGCAGCGAGTCTGTCAGACAGGGGGAGGTAATTAAATTAGGGGTGGCACTCCCAGCAACCTGGAGGCTGAACGAGGCACGGGGGATTCCGGCGTGATCCCCCGGACTCATTGTTTCCCTCCTCTCAGTAACGCGGAGTGAGCCCGCCTTTACCCACCGGGCTCACAACATATCAGAGCGGCGCAGCGTGCTAAAACAAACCTTCATAAGTACACATGATCGCTATCGCATTGAAATTCATGCTCGTAAGCCTTCTGCGTACAGTTGGAATAACAAACACTTTCAGGTGCACGGTGCAATGTTGAGAGCGCTCAGTGACCCAGGCGGCCTGCAGAACTGTAGTATGCACATACCAGCATCCTTCAGAAACCAAGCACTGTCACATGAGCCGGATGCCGATGTGCTGACGCGCCATTACCACTTGGTCAAATATGCAGTCTAGTTTGATGTTACGTTATCATCAAATATCCATATGAAATGTAAACAGGAGGAGCTGGAGCCTGGAGCTAGATAATATCTGGAATGAAGGTTTTTAAAGTGACCTAAAGGTAGGGCTGAAACGATTACTCAAGTAATTCGAGTACAAAAATGATCGAGGCAATTTTTCCTGAATCGAGGCTTCGTTTAACTAATTGCACTCGCAATATACGGCACACACAGCTTGTGTTTCACGTGGACTTTAATTACTGACACACGGCGTCGTCAGAATTATGTGGAGCGATCTGAGAAAAGACAGAAAATGAGGAGAGAGCAGGGGCGGAGTGGGGCACCAAAATCTACCGGGAAAATTCTGACCGCACCGGCCCACCATCGGCCCAACCCCCCCGCCTCCCCCCCATACACACACACACACCATTTACATATTTCTGTACCGCTCACCACTCAAACAGAGCTATGTGTCATTCCATATGGCAAAATAGCCTATATGAGTGCCAGAAGCAAAAAAAAAAAAATGTGGGTGAAACAACTTAATTGGGGGTCTGGGGGTCCTCCCCCAGAATTTTTTTTGTAAAGGCTACACCATTTCCCATATTCTGGTGCATTTTAACCAATATATCCATGATTTTAACACATTGTTACTTTTATCTAGCTAAAAAAAAAAGAGAAAGAAATTACAGAAATACAGAATGTGAAAGAGCTGCAATTAGTGCCTCCCAAGCAGATTTAGCCTACTTAACACTGCTGACCATAACATTACATCCAGTCATGTTTACTCCTTTATTTCCCCTTCTCAACTAGTCTGCAAATTGATTTTACTGACAGCGCGCTGCAAACGCCACGGTTTCGTTTCGGGTCTTGTCCTACTCACCAACATGCTTCGGTGCCCATGGAGAAGACAGAGCAGCTGCTGCTGTGATGTGAGAGGTTCCGACTCGTAACGGTACCGCGGTCCGCGTACCGCCGCCCCCTGGCCCACTTACAGTAAAGCACGGACTGTGTTGTCTTGTTAAATTAATATAACTTATAGATAACGTAACACACGGGCAGGACTGATAAGGTTTGCTGGGTAGCTTCCGTGAGTCGATCTGTTTTTAGCCGCAGCCGCTAGTTTAATGATAACTTTAACAGTGACAGGCTGACGCATTTCCCATGAGGCTTTGCACCATTCTACATTACTTTAAGAACAAACAAACTAATTAAATTGCTGGTTATTTTATATTTTGTGGTCATGGAGGTTTTGTAACATTGAAGTAAAAATAATTATATAAAGATAGGAGGCTAAACAAAAATCATTTAGTAGGCTGGATTGATGAGAGTCTGAGTCACTATCGCAACCATGAGTGAGAGGTAGAGAGACATGAAGGGGTACAAATAATGGGTGGACTTTTACTATGGTATAGAGGAAGAGCTTGGAGATTATCGTGGAGACTTGTGAATATAGTTACTTTTAACTCATGATCACCACACGGCCACGCAGAGCAGCTTGCGGGCCGGCTCACTTGGGTTTATTGGCCGCCGGCCGACCGGGAAATCTCCCGGTCCTCCCGATGGCCACCCCGCCCCTGGGAGAGAGACAAGATCAAAAGTGTAGGACCAGGTTGCGTTCACTGTAGCTCAAGTTTCATACCGTAAAAACGCCTCCTCAGTGATGCAATGCAACATGAGAACGTACAGTGATTGGTTATTTGTAACAACTGGTTAAGAACACAAGTCGATATTGACGGCTGGTTATGATGTCGCTGACATTAAAAAGAAAAAAATGTTGCTAACATTAGCTCAAGGAAACGGCATAAAATGCTGTTGCGTTCATTTCATTAGTGTTTTGTTGGAGTGATTTGGCCTAAAACACACAAGAACATTCACTCCTCTCTTTATACAGGCTCTCTCTCTCTCTCTCTCTCTCTCTGTCTCACTCTCTCTCACACACCATTGATAGCACCAAAATATCAAAATATCAGGTGGTTAATAAGAGTAGAGATTGGAGTTTAAGATGCACAAAGTTTACACAGGTATTACATTTAGTAAGCCTAAGCATATCAGTACATCACAATTATTGAAAGTTTATTTGCAAACACGTCCTTTTTTATATAGCAATTTAACACTGTATTAGATTACTCAATGAATCGATAAAATAATAGGTAGAATAATCTATGACAAAAATAATCGATAGCAGCCCTACCTAAAAGTGCCACATGGGATGCACCCAGGTAATGCAACACAAGCCGATTCAGAGGCCTCGTCCTTTGAAGGGCACAGTCTATGAAGATGTGGCTTGTGAATGCCAAACCAAAAGCAGAAGGTCTGGGCCACAGAGGATTTTCACTGTTGTATTGCGAAGCTTGGCTCCTGTCACCTAGCAACCCTGACAAAATGGACTGCTCTTTCACAAAACTTTGAGGTTTTTCAGGCTCTTGGTTTTAACAGTTGTGTCGTTAGCTGTTTAACGAAGCTGAAAACCCAACACTTGCATTTAACGGTTTAATCCTCTTGCTCTCGCATCGCTGTTGTTTGCTGCCGTTTTGTTTTCACTGATTGATTGACTTGATTTCCAGAAATATGGCTTATGGTTGTTTTAAGAGCGAAAGCTGCACTACGGCTACACAAGGCTGTGGCTTGTTTCTAGATCTGAAATAGTATCATTACGGTATGAGGAAATTTATTTCCAACAGCAATGCAAACACTTACGGCAGATGGTTTGAGATGGTTGAGCATCTGTAAGCAGAAGATGGAGTAAATCGCATCTACTGTGTATTCAAACTTTTGTAGTTGTTACAACAACAGTTGTTGTAGCAAAGGTGGAAGCAGTGTGAACATGTTCAGTTAGGGAGAACAGCTTGCCCTGTTTACACACTGAGATGGGAATGTAAGGCTTTATATCAAAAGGTACAAACATGGAAGGGTGATGGTGGGAGGCTGGGGGGCATTGTTATTTACCCACAATACCTGAATGCAGCAGTTAGTCATGATGATATTATTGCATTTTTAAAAATGTTGTGATACAATGAATATTGTAATCACGTATTGTGATACTTCACAATTTATTTGCTTTTCGCAACTGTAAATTATGTAAAAGAAAACTTTGTCTTGAAAACTTTTAGTTCTCACACTGTTCATCTCACTTTAAGGTTATAGCTACAACTTTTTCATCAAAACGATTCATTTTTCCAAAATAATACATCCACAGAACATCTAGAGGGGTGCGGAATAAAAGTATAAATTTTACTGAAAAAAAAGTATAGTATATAAATAATTGTTTTATAAATTTTGACGGGTCCAAAATATATAAATATTTATATCTGGTTACGTTGGCAACGTCGGCATGAAATGATCTCTGCGGCAACAGCATTAGTACATTGATGCCACGTGAGGCGGAGCTCAGGGGGCCAGATCGTGATAGCTCTGTGGAGAAAATGGCATCGTGCTAATGGTAACGCTAATGTTAACTAACGGTCAGCCGGTACTGTAACATTTCCGGTGCAGGCGTGATGCTGCAGGTTTGTCGGGTTCGTCTGCAGGTGAGTTAGTGTTAAATGATTCAGATGTGTTTTCAGTCCGCTGTAAACACCGTAGCTGCTGCTCGTTAAATACGGTTAGCGTTACTGTGCGTTCACACCAAAAGCTTCCAAAGCGTCAAAAACGCTCGAGGGTGGGCGTCAGACAAGACAGCTCCCAAAACGGCAAATATTTTCAGCCGCTTTGGCCGCTCGTCAGGTGACTGACATCAAAGTTCGATCGCGCTGGTCATTGGGGAGCCGAAATACAAAAAAAGAAAAAAAAAAAAGGCAGCCGACGGACATCTCTATTCTGACAGGCTGCCGCCGGTTGCCGCTTAACCGCATCATAGCTAATTACCCTAAAGTTAAATCTGGCTCAACTTCTCGTCTGGTGACGCTTTGGAAGCGCGGCGACGCCTGTTGACGCTTTGGACGCTTGGTGTCGCCGGGCTCTCATTGAAAATGAATTGACTTCCGGCGTTTTTGGAAGCTTTTGGTGTGAACGCACAGTTATACGTTATTTAACATTAGCTACTAGCCACTCTCTACTGGCAACCAGTACGATTGAAGGTTGGAGCGAGAGCGGGCAAGTGTGAGTGCGACACCTACTGGCCAGGAGGAATTAAACTTGTAGCTAACACCTTTAAATAATTTTCATTAGTGCAAATTGGGATTGTCAAGCAGACAGACTGACCAATACAGTCATAAAAAGTTTTTAAAAATTTGTATCAAAAACTTCAATTCATATTTGCAATTTATGCAATAAAAGATTGATATTTGGCATCTGTGTATTGATACAATATTAGAACAAAATACTGTGACACTATGCTGTATTGATTTTTACCCCACCCCTATTCAGAGGGAGAGGCAGCACAGTGAGACAGATGCCAACGTCGTACTGATTCCAGAAGATGGCATTTTAAACCACACACTTCAACACAATACAGCAGAATCTCTGTTTATACAAGAGGCTGCTGAGTGTGACTTGAGTTCATGTTCATCTTCCATCCATGGTCAATACCTCAAACATTTTTTTTAAAAATCTAACACGTCCAAAAAGGAGCTCATCCAACAGGAAGTTTACCACGATATCACGATGTTGAACTTTGCCACCTCCGTCATGTTGCCACCTTTTTAACACCAGTTCGGTTTCCTGTGCGTCATCACAAGCGCTGGACTGGAAACAGTGAACAGACGTGACTGCGGAGGTCCAACACAGATGGGGTTCAGTTTCTACTGTACCACTGAGGGTTAGGGGTGTATTCTGCTACGACAGCTGGTCTTGGAGCGGTGCCTTCACTTTAACAATGGTCAGGGCTGCAACAGAGGAGAGGCCTCAACCGGAGGGGAGATTTATGGCTCGTCTGTGATGGTAAGTTGGCCGGATTTCAGCATCTTAACATCTCCAAAGAAAGACTGAGAGACAACCACAGAAGAAAGGGAATAAAGAACATACATGGACGGAAGAATCTGGGAAATGGAGGATAATTTGAAATATCCTTTAACTGATTTTTAGGCCATTCGGGGTTTCCGATTTAATTAGATATGTTTCGTTGATTATTCAAGTAGCCTATGTTTTAGTGCTCATCTTCACCAGAGATACAGCTCCAAAGTGTGAAATGTTCAAAGGGATACAAACTAGAAACTGGTAATCATACTCAGTCACAGCAAAAAATAGTTTGTGAAAATGAGACAGAAGAAGTTTTGTTTTGAACGTTTTGAATGTAATGTTCAACAACACTTGTCTCTCTCTATAAATTATGGTCATACAGTAATAACAGAAATGTGTAGGTCACAAGTAAATTTAACATTTGACAGTATATGTTTAGTTTAGTTTATTTATTTACACCATAAAAAAGAACAAAACAACAGAAACAAAACAGAAATGAAACAAGAATTGTAAGTGTGGGAGAAGTTAAAAACCCTATATGGGCTTATAAAAAAACACCTCCCCCCCCAAAAAGTTCAAACATAATTTAAACACGTCACATTTTCTCACAGGCCAGCCAGCATAAAGGGCAGGAACTGAAATGAATGTTATTATGCATGTCATTTACAAAAACAAATTTCTTAAAATTGAAATTTTAAAGTTTAGTAGTAGTACAGTAGTAGCGTTCACCATCGTGTCTGCAATAGACATGTCAATAAGTTCTGTTTATTCTTCGTTGTTTTCAGAAAACGATGCATCAGAGACAAAATAAGTAACTGTGACTGACTATGTGTTTCATTTTACATTAAAGAAAACATTGTATATTTTCTTCTCTGGTGTACTAATCAAGCTTTATTGTCATGTCGTCAAATTTGCAAGCTTCAATATTTTTCTGCTTCATATGGTGTGTTTTAATAAGGAAAGGAAAATAATGAATAAGGAACAAAAGTAATCATTATTATTTTTGGCTGGACTGAAACAGTGAGGTCAGCCCTGTAGTCCCAAATGCCACTGACTGAGTAGTCATAGTTCCACCATTAATAACCAAATGCCACATGACTCGAGTTGGAGTTTTATCCATTGGCCATTGGTCTTTCAGAAGAAATTGGTGAAAACAGATTGAGTTAAGGCGAGACACGGCAGGCAAAAACATCGTTTTTTCACGCACTTATCAATTTTGAGATTTTGGGCTATTTTGCTTCCTTAACATGTCTTCTTTCAGACTAGTACAAATAAATGGTCTAAAATACACATTAAGGGTGTTTATTTTACTTCACTTTGACTGGTGTCGCCTGTAGATTTCTCCTGAATTCACCAGAACTGAGCGTTCTATCGCGGAGCGAGCCGCGTCTGCTATCAGACTCCTCTCATAACAGGATCAGCTGTGAAGCCCTCTCTCTCTCTCCTGCACAAAGTTACCGGTTCCAAAAATGGTCATTTCCTTTGTGCCGGCAACGAATCGTAAAAGTACGAGGGAGGGTTTTATCCCAACCACGCCATCTCATTGGCTGGTGTCGTTTTCTGACAACGTGATTCGTTTAGAAGCATCACGTGACGCGCTCAACCGGCTTTTCTTCCGGAAATAGCTAACGGAGGGACTTTTAAAAATGACGAAAACAAATCGATTAAAATCCTCACATAGGAGACAAAAGCAACTGTTAATTGCTAGAAAACAAAAGGGACAGCAGAGAAACTCACCGAGTGATAGGATCCCGTTACAAAGTGCTTCATCGCGGAAGCTGTCACTCGTAAAAAAGGAGTGTTTGGATGCCGGGGGAGACCAGCGCGCTACACAGCAGTGGCTTCTCATTCACGTCAGACGTTTGAATGAACTGATCGGAGATTTAATATGCCCCAATTGCGCCGGTACAGGGCTTAAAATTACAATCGACCCTCAAAATCACGGGTTCTGCAGTAGTTTGCTTCTGGAGTGCAGTCTGTGTGAAGATGACAAGTACCGGAAGAGTGTGTTTACATCCACTCGTCTACAAGACATCAGCAGGAGCGATGTGGCTTTTGATGTCAATGTGCGCATGGTGCTCTTAGCACACGAATTAGGTATGGGGTATTCTGCCCTAAAAAAAATCAGTGGAGTGTTGGGGATCCCTGGCCTTCACCTGAAAACGTATCAGAGACACAACAAGACAGTGACAGGTATGGAAATAGGGTAGACATAGCCCCCCCTCCCTCCCTCCCTCTCTCCCTCTCTCTCTCCCTCTCTTTTTATTTGGTTGTAACCACAGTCACTTTTTTTTAGTGTTGTCTGTTTTACTTTTACAGTACAAACTTAATTGCAGTGGACAATATTAAATTACTGTGGTCAAGGAAAAATAAACAGCAACAAGTACTAGCCTATATTTTATTTATATTCTAATCTACTGTAAAGTAGTCATATAGTCTTGGGACCACAACAATATCTTTTGTCAGTTTTACTTATGCAAGCATCTCACTCTGTCAGTCATTCTGCTCCCCTATCCCTTACAAAACACATTTTATGTTATGTTTCTGCCATTCAAGTAAAAAGAAATGTGTGCTGTATAAATAACACTTGACCAGATGACCAGTTGTTAGTACACTTTATTTATTCTCATCCTTTACTGTTCATTTTAGTGGCAGAAATTGAGAGAGGCCTGGAGTCACTGCATGGGGCCAGGGAGAAGATCAGGCAGGCTTATGCAGATGTTGATCCAGAGGTGGCAGAGTTGCTGAGGGAGGATGCAGATGCAGTGATTAATATAAGTGTGTCATTTGATGGCACCTGGCAAAAGAGAGGCTTCACCTCTCATTATGGAATTGATGTGTGCATTGACCTACTTACAGGACTAGTGATAGACTATGAGGTCCTGTCCTCATATTGCCATGCTTGTGCCCTGAAGGAGAATTCAAAACAAGAGAAAAGGATAACAGAGCAGGAGTTTGAAAGCTGGAGGGAGACGCACAAGGAATGTGCCAAAAACTTTACCGGATCAAGCAAGGCAATGGAGCAGGAATCAGCCAGGAGGATGTGGGCCAGGTCTGTGAATCGCCACCAGTTCCAGTACACTGAGATGCTGTCAGATGGGGATAGTGCAGCATATAGGGAGTTGGTTGCATTGAACCCATACCCTGGGCATGAAATAGTTAAACTGGAGTGTATCAATCATGCCCACAAGAGAATGGGCACAGCACTGAGAAAAATTAGTTCACAGAAAAAATTAGGAGGGAAGGGTGTGGGAAAGCTGACTGCCAGTAAATGCAAAACGTTGCAAAATTATTATAGAGGGGCAATTCTGAATAACCAGGGTATAGATCAGATGAAGGCAGCTATATGGGCAGGTCTCCTCCACTGCATGTCCACTGATGATAACCCCTTGCACACCAGGTGCAAGCCCTCCTGGTGTTGGTACAGAAGAGCAGAGGAGAATGGGGAAACACCTGATACCCATAAACACCATGCTGGAAATTATCTCACAAAAGAGGTGGGGAAGAAGCTTATCCCTGTGTACCACCGCATGTCCAGTGACAGCCTGCTGCAGCGAATGCAGCATGGAGGCACTCAAAATGCAAATGAATGCCTCAACTCCGTCATATGGTCACGGTGTCCAAAAACTGTCTTTGTGGGGAAAAGCTGGGTTGAGGCAGCCGCAAGCATGGCCATCTCCACTTTTAATGAAGGTGCCTCTGCCATGCTGAGTGTCATGGAGAAGTTGTGGCTTCAGAGCACTGTTGTTACTGTTGATGCAGTAAGGGAGACTGATATGCTCAGAATCTCAAAATCTGAGGCCATCTCAACCAGCAGGGCAAAACGAAGGCGCAAGGGTCTGAGCACAGCTAAAAAAGTGAGAAGGCATCAACAGGAAATGGATGAGGGGCCTACATATGGAGCAGGCATGGGTGACTAGGAGGGCAGGTCTAGGTAAATGTTAGAAACCTTGGTTTGGATCAGATTGAGAAACATAGCTACTGCATTTCTCAGTTATTAATTTGGATGTGTTTAAGGTAATCTGTTGTGATGTTCAATGAATTTGGTATATTGTGTCTGTAAATAGTTCTCCAGTCAGGGGTGGACTGGGGCATTTTGGTAGTTTTGTTGTTAACCGGGCCACTCTCTAGGGGGTGGTGCAGGGATGCTGGCAGTTGAACTGTAAGTGGGAGACAAAAAAAAAATCCACTAACTGTTAATATTAAATATACTTGAAATGTCAAAATGTATTTACATCTATAAAGAACATTTTATTACATCTTGTTATTTTATATTTAGATAGGCTATTTTAATATACAGGAATATTACTGTTACTGTATATCTACCTTTCATTTAAGTTATATATAAAAAGAAAAGAAAAAAAACATGTTACATATTATTACATATGGTGCCTCAGATAAGCACTATCAAATGCTCTCATGTACTGTATATAGGCTACTGAATAGGTTGCCTAGCTTAACGTTTTACAATCTGCGAATAAAGCACTTGTTAACACATAATTAATAATTAACTAACACGTTTTCATCAGTTTCATTTGGAAAGACGTAATGAGATAATGATAATGACATTACTAACGTTAGTTATTTGTTGATAATGCCCTGTCTGGCTCTAGTCTATGACGTTTTGACGGCAAAAAGCAACCTACATGCGCTGTGGTAAAATTTAGCATTAGCAAAAATAATTATCAATAGCCTACAGCCGCCTTACCTGAGTCATGACGTCCCCCCCGTCACGCTGTCCTCCGCTGACCGACGACGACGCCAGAGCCACAGGTGCTGCTGCCGTGCTGCGGATGACCGTTGAGCTGATGCGGGAGCAGTTAATTTCTTTCAGACATTTGGCAGCATCCGCTTATAATGTCCGTCCCTTATTTTTCCTCTAATTCTCTGCGCCTCCCGTGCGTTTCTCCTCAATGTGGTCTTGCCTCTCCTGATTGATTGATTGATTGACAGACGCAGACGGAGGCCACTACCGCGCTGTGATTGGCCAAAAGTTCAGTGACCGAGGTGAAACGGGTGTGACACTCACGTGGGCCAGATATGATTAGACACTATTAGAGAAACTGAAAACATTGGTTGTCATATTACAGATGAGCCCAACTACACCTACAGTGTTAAGTTTTTTCTTTCTTTCCTTTTCTCTGGCCTACTGGCTCACACCTGGAACTAACAATGGCCAGACACTCTTGTTTCCAGTAACAATTTGTGGAATTTTTGCAATAGAATCTTTAAAGGCCGTTTTCTCAAAATGAGTTTTTTCTTATACTCTGAACCCAAAATCTCCACTTCAGCAGCACTTACAGACACCAAACCTTCCAGTTGTATTCCTGTCTATATTCTGAAGGTTTTTACAGAGGGGATTGTTGATATATCATTCACAACCTGATTTATACAACAATTTATACCTAAAAACAGGGCGAAATTTGATTTTTTGGGGCTGGTTACAGTATTTTCTAATTTACAGAGTGATAAAAAGAGATATCCAAAATCCCCTCTGTAAAAACTTTTGGCTTTAATATGTCAACAAAATAAAATAAGAATTTTGAAAGTAGCTTTATCCAATCTTCAGATTTCGGGTCTGGAAATGTGCGCAAATTCACGCATATTTAATTAGATAATGTCTCATTTCCATATTTAAACACAATATTTAACAAAACATGTAATACAAAAAATAATTGTCTCAATGTAAGTAATAAACATAGAAAGTTTCATGGCAATAGCTGTTAGTTAAATTTTTTACCCTATTCACCTGGGGTGTCTCGCCTTAAGGAGCCTCGACTGTTGCTAACATCGCTTCACCTTTTGCTATTGTATTGTAGGGGACAGTGGCAATTAGTCCAAAAGGAGCAGAGTGGGACAGAATCAAACAGATAAAGGGCTAAAACTGGCCAACACTTGGCACAATGTAGTGAAGCTTTGTCCCTGACCTTGTTATACACATATGCTCCGTTACACAAACTTATACTCAGTTTGATCCCGTACAGAGATGGTGCAAAGCTGATGTCAAACACATGGGTCTGTAAAGTGTGGTTGTCAACTGGACCCAGAGTTCTAACAACAAGACAACTCCTTTGGCACCCTCGTGAATGTTTATAACCAGATTAGTAGTAAGGCACTACGTTTACTCCATTACATTTACATGCTCCCCCTCTGCTGGTCAGGTAGAGTAACTATGTGTTCCCTTTCACAGGTGTGTCAGATCATGCTGGGAGTACAAAAGGGAGGAGAAAAGGGCTCTTCACTCTGTTGCCAAAAAATAAACTCTTTTAGATTGAAGGCACCAGAATTCAGGAAATGGCATCTAAAAGATGTAACATCCTTACAAGAAACGCTACTTCTACTTTGTTACATTGAGCTATATTTCTCTCTCCACTTGTATTTTTTGCCATCTGTTATCCAATGCGCGTTCTGTTTGGTTTGTTTTGTCAGAAGAGCTTCCACCAAAGACCCTATCACATGTCTCTGTTTTGCCTACAGTATCAAACCAGCCAGGCAGTCACATGACTGCAGACAAGATCTAGGAGCAGGTTTGTTACCTTTAATCGTCGGTGCAAGCTACATTTAGAACGGTGGAGCAGAGCCGCAAGCTGCTCAGAGCTACGCTACAGAGGCTAATGGGATTTCTTGGTTTCTCCCATCAAACTCATCAAATAGCCTACACAATCCAACAACTCCAAAACGCTCTGGTGGACAAGTTGTGACCTGCACATTCACCACGCTATGAGATAATAAGGGAACGTTACGAGACAGAGTTGTTTTCGAGGTAAATTCATACAAAACCACTGATGTGCGTTCCTGTCGGTGGCAGTTTTTCGGCAAGCAGTCTCTGCATTTGCCTCGAAAACAACTCCGTCTCGTAAGGTTCCAATGGGCCAATTTGCCAAAATGTTGAACTATCCCTTTAAACTAATACATGAGAAGTTACTCAGTTACCGTACTCAGTACTTGAGTAGTTTTTTTCACCCAGCACTTTCTTACTCAAGTAATTATTTGGAGGACTTTTTTTTTTTTACTTTAACTTGAATCATATTATTCTAAAGTAACAATACTCTTGAGTACAACAGTTGGTTGATCTACCCACCTCTGTTTGTTACTGATCTATAAAACATTGGAAATTACTTCTGACTCAATATTAAGGCATGTTATAGAAGCTAAGAAAAAAGCGCCTTGTTTTTAAGCGGTGCTGGAATTTCTTCTGTGTGAAAAATGCGAGAGCACAGTTTGTATAAGATAATGTGCTCAGCGCAGCATTGTTGACCATCTGCCCAGACTGCAGGCCATCTGAGCGAGGCCTCACAGGAGACATACATACATGCCTCCAGCTCCTCCGTGGTAAATAAATGAGATGTACAATTTGGTCCAACTGTCACAGCACACTTGGGGTTAAAGGAGGAGGTCTGCTTGCTGTGGCGGGGGGCCCATCGCCTCCCTGCAACCCCCCCTGTCCCCCCTGTCCCCAGAGGCCATGTTATCAAAACCCCACAGTGGGGGGTGATCCAGCCGCTCCTGTCACTGGCCAGTCAAGCAGGTGTATTCTTGCACTTGTCTCGCTCTGCCTTGATCTATATTCCCCCTGCCATGACCCCCCTCCCCATTCTTACTCACCCACCATTGCTGAATACACACAGAGGTCCTATTAATCCCATTATGCAAATGGAAGTTATAAATCGTGCAGGGTTTTCTCCCACCCCACCCCACCCCACCCCTCTCTCCGTCTCCACTCATTCCTCCACGTTTCTCACCATGCCACCACCACACAGGGCTTTCCTGCCACTTAATTAAGTGAAAGCAGCAGGGTCTGCTACGGCAGGCACAGGAAGAATCCATGCCAAATGCTTTTTAGGGAAGGGGGGGTAGGGGCGTTTCAGCTGGCAGTGACAGATTGGCATCCAGCATGGTGATGACCCGGACAAGGACAATTGGCAGAGAAGGTGTGAGGCCAAACATCCCCCCAGAAAGCACTGGTAGATAGATGGATGGTTGGATGTGTAGGGGTATTCATGTATGGATGGATGGGAGTACTGGTGATCCAGCAGTTGGAGGGTGCCAACATCTGCACACACTGGTCACATCTACAATCTGCTGAATGAAAAAAAAAAAAAGGTCGGCCTTTTCACCGATTCACAGTTTTCCCGTCAGTGTGCACAGAGGAGGGATTCATTCATTTCCTTATGCAAATCATTTTCTGCCCTTGTCAAACTCTCAAAACTTCCATTTACACACAGGCTGATCCTGGCCCAGAGGTTATTTTCAATCCCACTCAAAGGCCATTTGTTCTAATTAAAAGCGCTCATGCTCAGGGTGGTTAACACAAACCAAGGCAAATACATATATTACACATAAACAAATACCACAGCAGACTTAATCTGAGGTGTCTGAGGGGAAATATGCCCCTCAGGCATCTTTCCATTTCCCCCAAAAATATCTCGCATTCAGACACTGATTTAACCGTTTGACCCTAAAGTCAAGTCAAATAAAATTTAAACACTTTGAGGATAATTGTGGAGGATTTGTGAAGATAATGCGAGGCGCTTTGAGCTTCTCCAGCAGCTTCCAGCCTGAAGCGCTGTAAAATGTAAATGCACAGTTTTTCCCCGGCCTCTTACTTCTAGAGAGGTGTGTTCCAGAACACTCACTACAGGCTCTTCCGCAAACTGACATCTGGAATAACAAGGCTCCTGTGATTGTGGTCTGCAGAGCTGCGGTTCCCTCCCTGTTGTGCTCAGACTGAGGTGGGTCACTGCTTGTGTCCCTGTGTGGGTGCAGTGCAGTGCTGCGTTGGCAGGCCTTACAGAAAAACTGACCCGTCTGATTGGATTGTATGATGAAATACCACTCAGCAAGGAGATTTGTATCTGTTTGATGGCTTTTAGTTTGATGATACTAAACACAGGCTGGACTAGCTGTACAATAATACACATCAGGCTTGTTCGGTATACCGGTACCGGGGTACTGAGGCATTTATAGGGGAACTATGCAAGTCCGGTCACTTTTCCGCTGTTTTGGTTACGCTCCTCTCGCCCATGTGCATTTGTTTACAACGAAGCTGGCGAGAAATCAATAAATGGAGCGGCAGATAACGTTACGTAACATATACAATGTTACGACGTGTGTGTTTGTGTAGTCTTAACCGTCAAAAACAAAAGATTGCGGGTTACGGAGCGCGTTTGTGTCGTGGTGCGCAGAGACGAGAGCTGGGACACCGGGGCGGCGACCGAGTAACTACACTGTTGCAAGGTTGGTTTTCAGCCGTAAGACGCCAGGTGGAAGACAGACGTTCTCACTCGTAACAAGTCACAAGTCATGTAGTTAAAGCAGAAGTAAGTGATCCGGTCGTTTTGGCTAACTTCCTGTCAGCCGATGGAGTTAGCAGTCCCCGCCCTCGTCCCTACGTCACCACATTCACGCGCATCCCTTGGCTGCACACACAAGAGAGGACCGCCCCTTTATGCCGTTCTCTCTCCTCATTGGATAAAGGTTGTAGGATACAAGGAAAGTTTTCTCCTCGGCTTAGAGCAGAGCAGAGTGACTGACAGACCCGTGTTTCGGACCAAACACTCTATGTAAGTGATTGCTGTCTGAAGATATAACTATTTAAGTCTTATATTAACACAAACATTCTGCTTACTTCTGCTTTAACTATCACAACTATCACAATTAGTCCGGAGCTTTTTAATTAAGGTAAAAATGTAGCGGGAGAAATCCTGCTTAGTTCGTCTTTAAGACGGTACTATACTATGGACTTGTCGCGTGACGTTGCTGCATTGTAATAGAGCTGACGCGAGCAAGCCAGAGCAAGAAGATGAATGAACGGAACGATATTGCGCTGATAGAAGAAAAAAAAAAGCGGAATCAATTTGTGGCCTTTGGTCTTGATTCTGTGGCACTGCGCCGTACATTGGTCTATGTATGGGAAACACTGAGCTAGGTGTGTGTTTGAGTAAAATTAACGTTTTTGTTTCATTCTATAAACTACTGATAACAATTTCTCTAAAAAATTACAACTGGTCAAAATAACAAAAAAGATGCAGTGTTTTCAGAACTCAAATAATAAGATAATAATAAGATATAATAATAAGAAAACAATTGATACAGTTGATATTCATTTTTAAACAACAGAACACAAATGTTTTAACTTAGGAATAGTTCAGAAATTAATATTGATGGAAATTTCAATTTTAAACCTGCAGCGGCAATGATTGTTTACTGATTTACTGATTTATATGTTATGGTTCAAGGACTTTCTATTAAAATAAAGTCAATAATGACATTTTTTGTGTTCTCTTTTTACCTGGAAAAGTATTGAAATACATGTCGGTACCGGTATCGATATCAAAACGTTGGTATCGTGACAACACTAATACACATACAGAACCAATGTCAGTTATTCTACAGAATGTTTCACCTCGTGATGGACCTGACCATGAGGGGAAGCTCTCAACACTCTATAGGTGAATGGATGTGTGAATGAAAGTGTGTGGTGGTGGTGAGAACAGCTGAAATCAAGCAGCCGTGTGCAGCAGTTGTGAGGCTGGGACACACACACACACACACACACCAAACTCTGGCCGCCAACATTTTTGTCTGCAGCGAGCATGGATTTCACTGCACACACACACCCGAGAGCTGACAGACTGTTTGGCATACACACCCTCGTATAACACACACACACACTTTTCTGTGACCACCCACCCTCTGCATCGGCTCGTGTGGTTGCGAAAGCCTTGAACATCGGCTTTTTAGACACAGTCATTAGTTTTGTGAATGCAGCAAAGATCACTGAGTGGACGAACGGCCGACACATCAGTCAATGGAGTATTCAAGGAAAATTCTGGCTCATTATTCGTATTGTTTTGCCGGTGGTTCGATCATTAGGGTCACGGTTCTCCTGAAAGGAGAACCATCAGCTGCAGGAGTGTGAAGGGAAACAAACTCGCACAAAAGTTGGATGCCTTTCAATCCCCATTCACCACCCTGACCTCCACACCCTTTACGGCTCACTTCACCACACAGAGGACTGAGAGTCGGTGTTCAACAGTGCTTCATCAGATCTGAATACGGTATCAACCATTTATAGAATCTGCAGCCTTTCAAATTCCGTACCAAATCTGATTAGGTTTAGTTACATTCATATACAAAGAGCTTAATTAATGAATAGCTACAGCTAAATTAAAGGCTCTGTAAATTACATTTAAAACAAACATAATACAACTATTTTGTATATAAATATATAAAAAAATCTCTTATTTGTTATGGTATCTGGCTTTGCAGGCTCAATACAGGTAAGTCTCACCTGTTGGAGTTTTGGGCCACTCTACATTACTGTAAAAGGGATAGTTCAACATTTTGGCAAATTGGCCCATGGCCATAATCCCAATAGTTTTAGGAGTAGGTTCGTAATCTTTAATTGTCGGTGCAAGCTATTTTCAGAATGGCAGAGCAGAGCCGTGAGCTGCTCAGAGCTACACTACGGAGGCTAATGGAATTTCTTGGTTTCCTTCATCAAACTCATCAAATACACAATCCAACAACTCCAAAACGCTCTGGTGGACAAGTTGTGATCTGCACATTCACCATATAGAGATTATAGCAATGGGCCAATTTGCCAAAATGTTGACCTATCCCTTTAAGCTTGTTACTGTAGGTTTTCCGGTAGGAAGAATGTACTGTGTACTCAAACAATTAAAACAGTACTATACTGCGCTTGGAAAAAAACAGTACTTTTTTTATATGAATGACTGAAACATACAACCGTCAGTGGTGACAGGGAAGAGAAAACAGCAGAGGGAGAGGGAGAGAGAGAGGGAGAGAGAGAGAGAGAGAGAGAGAGAGAGAGAGAGAGAGAGAGAGAGAGAGAGAGAGGGAGAGAGAGAGAGAGAGAGAGAGAGTTCCCACAGCAGCAGCCCGTGTATATATTGTGTATGTTCGGCACAAACCCGGACCGAACCAGTGTGTCTGGTCCGATTGGCCAGCCCGGCCCGTAGAGAACTCTATTGAGGTTATTATAGCCTGACAGTTTAACATCACAAGCTAACATGTCCTTTCTGTTCATAATCTCCTCTCCTTCAGCATCATGTTCTCACTACATGCTGTTCTGTTGTCAACAAACACACATGGCCATGGTGCTGCAACCAAACTACACAGCTGTTAAACGATTGGCTGTTTGCCTGTCACTCGTAGTGTCCAGGCTAAAAACACACTGTCATTTGTGTGTCCTGGGAGGGTCAGTTAGCCTATATATTAGCCATGTTTCAACTATGTACAGTCAAAGATGAGGACACCATACAGTACATTTCATCTAAAAGGCCCATTAATTACGTTTTTAAAGGTTTTCACCAGCTCCATCAGTGTCACCGAGCAGCTAGCCGCGTGTTTAAATTCAAGGTTGAATTTCTTCCAAGTCTGACCGTGGAGCCAATACTGCTCTGGTGCTATGTGTGTTTTCAATATTGACCAGCCACGGTAGGCATGACAACGCTAGCTGGTTGTTATCAATATTACGAATCTGTTCACCAAACGTTCCTATTTCTACCTGGCTAACTGCCAGCATATCTTTATTATAACCTTTATTTTACCTTGACAGATCATAGAGGTCCTCATTTACAACGGTGTCCAGAAAAAAATACACAAAACACACAAAACAATATCAAATAAATAAATAAAAGAAAATATTAAGAAAAAATAACAATTAATAAATACAGTTTAACAGCCAAGATACAGTGTATTAACAGTTACAACAGAATAAAACACTAATCTAATCTATTTGATTTGTTTTGTTTCCGTCATATCTTCACAAATCAAAGGCCATGCTACTTACTGTTATAACACTAAATATTTGTACTGGACACAAACCCTGAGGTGCAGAATTCATCCAGCATTACTGTGGATGTTTGTAAAGATTTCCAGTGAAAAACCCACACACCACCTATTTCCAGTATAACAGAGGGTTTTACAGCATGGCTGTGCTAAGGGCTCACCAGTAACTCCCACTGTGGTCAACCTCCACATGGAAGAAGTAAAAGCAAGGTCCTGAACTCGTGCAGAGGAACTGCACCAAGCCACCGTTTTAGTTATGTGGACGACTCATGGGTTAAAATTAAAACCCCAGAAGGAAAACATGAACTCTGTGGATGAGTTCACATGAAAGGATGACAGCCTGCCTTTTTTGACCTACCTATGGAGCGTATTTGTTAAACAGCATTTGTATAGGGATGATTTTTCCTGAGCTATTTATAATCCACATAAGCATTATCACTATAAGCCTTTTTCATTGTATATGAGAATTTAGAGTGATCCGCATTCTAAAAGCACGCCAATAATCTGTATCGTCTGCTGTATCACAGGCGCATCCCCTCATGTTGACTAATGCCACGGTAACTGTCTCCCACAGCTAATGAAGTGTTTGTGACTGGAGGTGAGAGACTGGTGTGGCAGTGATCAGGGGAGAAGACCCATTGATTAACAATCAACAACTGTAAAGGAATCCATAGGCACGTCAGAGTGTTGGATGCCTAATCGATACGACACGATTTTCATTTGTGTCCCTAAGCCATTGTTATCAATGGATCCGTGCCACAGCGGTGTGTCGGTTCCTAGGTAACCAGACATTACTCTCCTCTCAGTGTGTATGACAAATTACCATTTATTTGACAGTAGTCACCCAGGGTCATTGATTTGTGCTGAGAGGATTCTATTTAAAGTGAAAAAGAATATTGAGTCGTCCAAAGACGAGAAAAGAAAACTGTCTGTTTAAGGAGGAATCTATTCAGGGCAGAGCTATCACCCAGACAGCTGGTTCCAGACCATCTGATTCTCCTGGATGTGATAACCCAGTAACATCTTCATGGATCGTCTTGAAGTTTGGCACAAACAGTCAATATTGAACCGATTCAATACTAGTGCAGGTTGAGATCATAATGTCTGCAGAAAACACTTTAAAGCCATTACTCAAGACTTCACAGAGAGATTATGACAAAATTTGCCACAAATGGTTAATATTTCATATGACTCTGGATGACCAGGGATGTAACCTGAAACTAGACGGAGAAGCAAAAGACTACAACCACAAGGCAGTAACTCTAGTTTCACTTTGTATGTAGGAAAACCACATTAAGTACAATATTAATCAAAGCGGGAGAGGTATTTTATGGTTAGTGGCATGGCAGACGTTTGGTCCTCCTCATCATTCTGGTTAAAACTAAAATTCAACTGTTGAATGGATTACCATGAAACACTGAGTTTCCCCAAAAATTGATTCTTCAAGTTTTGGTAATTCCCTGTTTTTTCCTTTCACACCACCACCACCACCACCACCAGGGGGCTTTTGTTCTTGTCCCTTGTTGGTCCCTTAGTACTTTAGCTTCAATTTTGTTCAAAAAGCGATAGCAGAAAATCACAGGTCATCCTGATCATTGTGTCCTTAAGGGACGTTTGTCTGGCTGACTTCACTGATAAATATAACTGGGTAGAGTTGGGCGTTCTTGACATAGTTCAAATTGGAAGATCTAACCGCCATCAGAGCGCCAATCAGCTGAGCCAGAGCACAATGGATGTAGCGCTACACAGCTGAAGCTGCGTGTGCACTAAAAAATATTGGCGATTGAAAGGACAATTGACAATCGAATTGCCAAATAGCACAGCCTATAACTGGGTATCGTCTGCATAGCAATGGAGGTTTATTGAACTGTAATTTCTGCAGATCAATGTACAATAATCTGTGCAGCTTCTTCAATCTCATCCACACCTGATGCCTGTGGTTATGTTTCTGTTCCTATTTTTTATGAATGCTGCTAGCTATGTATGAAGATAATGTTCACTTTCTTAACCTACCACACAAAGGTCTGGTTGGTTGAATGTTTCTTCAACAGGGGTTCATATAAATCAATGACAAGAGCACGTGATTCGGCAGAACCAGACCCGCCTGGAAGTGGAGAAAAACCATGGGTCATCATCAGTATGACGTGTCATGTATTCATCTGAAAAAACAGTGATCATAAACCGCAGCTGGTCGTATTACTGCTAATCTAAAACTCCTCATGTTAACAGCACACTTATGAAACCACTAAATTTATGGTAACCTGAAGGAAACAGCTTTTGACAAAATGGATCCGCCCACAGGCAGCTGACTGTAGGAGGCATTGGCAGCACCTGGTGGCCTTGCTTTGCACAGTCTGACTGTACAATCAGGACTGTGTAGGCGCGTACAGACGGTGCTGGATTGGCGTCTCTCTCACTCTTCTATTAGTTTTGTTGCACCTGTTAGAGTGAAACTGATTATACCTTTATGGTTCAAAATGGGCACAGTCCAAAAACCATTGGGAACAGTGCTCGTCTGGGCTGGATCGGTGGAGACTGATGCACCCAAATTTAAAAGTTAACACTTGAAAGCTACCCATGTGACTTGTTCGCCGTCGCACATTTAATCCTTGGCAAGCAGTGTAACCACAAGTGATTTTACCACAAGTGATCATCAGCTATTAGAGATCAATTATCCCTTTCCCCTGCCTGCCTCTACCCAGCATGCAGCTTGGCAACATCCACATGAGCTAAGCTAACAGCCACAGCTGTCCAAAAGCAAAGCGTTTAGGGAACTTCAGATTCATGCCAAAATAAAATGAGCTGCAACATCCATGAAAAGATATTGTCTTGTTTTTCCACTCTTTGAACATTATCATTATCACCATCATTAACATAGATTTGTAATGTCCTGTCAACATGGTTCAACATACCTTGAACACTCACACTCTTATCAAATCAAATCAAATTCACTTCATCTTACCGCAACTTCATTGCAAAAAGCGTTGGTGCAGGTACGGACAAACACAACAATGTCAACAGCACATCTCATGGCAACAACACAACACATTCACATGTCAATCACATACCAGCAATGTGTTAAACCTATGAACACTACATCAGCATACCTGTAGTACCTCTAAAAATCTAATTACCTGCATTTCTGGGATCCCCAGCTCATCCAGGCAATAACATTATGACACACACAGTGATAAAACTATAAGCCTCAATATAAGGAGTGAATCTTTTTGCTCAAGATAACTTTATAACTGTAACTGCAAACAGTAACATTGTGATTATAATCATTATAAAGGCCCAAACATAATAAACATGCTCAATCAGAATATATCTGACCAAACTGGCTGTAACTACAGCCAAACTAAACCTACTGAGCTCATCACATCCCATTAAAGTCTGAGAAGACTAGAAGAGCTTCTGTGACTCTAAACCAGAAGCTGTTCCGTCTGATTATTAGACTATAAACCTAAGCTGTGAAATAAGGGCTAATCACATAATTCACATCTTGTGAGTATGAATAATGAAAACTGCACCAATGGTACTTCACATTCAGGTTTCACTGTGTGTTGTAAATGGTGAACTGAATATATGTGTCTGCAAAGACTAACGGTGATCACACATCAGAAGGTGGATATTAGACATGTTCTAATATCATTTTTTCCCACCTGGGACGTTGGAACACTTTGCATATAGACCAGAGCGGCATCTGACAATGACTGAGGCATTCTGGGTAATTTAGGGGCAGCGCCCGGCATCCCTCCATTGAAAAGTTCAGCCAAACTGGCTTGACAAACTAAAAAGTTGGCTATTAACAGGCTATTTACAAACAACACTTAGCCAAAACCTTTTCGACCAAATACGTGTAGCTAGATGTCCGGGTCAGAAATTTCTGGCCACTGCGTGGGGTCATTGATCATTGTGGGAGGCTAAATGGGCATACTGGTAGATTAATTAATTGTAGTTTTTCGAGATAGCGTGAACGATGGGCTTCAAGGAGGGTGTCAAAATAATTATGAGACATAGTGCTACAAAAGAAACAAAAAATAAAACATTCAAAATGATTGTTAGTTAGTCTACGCTCCATCAAAACACAAAAAGCCACTGAGCGCAATTTAAAATTGCTGGGCGCTGCCCCTAAATTACCCAGAATGCCTCAGTCATTCTCATTTGCATAAAGATGCCGCTCTGGTCTATTGGACAATACCAAGAACTGTCAAATATCAGTGGTATTTAAAAAAACACAATGATTTTTGGGAACATAAAATTTAGATGTCACCAAATGGATCAAAACTAGGCACTGGAGGGATATATTAATCATTTAATTTTAAAGAAAGCTTCAATTACAAGCCAAAGTTTACAGCTCCCACTGCAAACGTGATACACTGCAGCTCGTTGTCGGTTATTTAAATCGACACCCCTGCCCAGTTGGTGGCGAGTGCGCATATTCATTAGCTATTGTTTAGTCTTGATGTATGACCTTATTGGCTTTATACGGCAAAATCTCAAAGCAGTGGAGTGTCCTGCTGAAAGCCGAAACGACACCGTGGCTGAGAGACAGCTGATGAGAGCTGGGTAGCATGATGCTCCTGGAGGAATATACACACACCGGGCCACCACACCAGGTTCTGCTTTAAATCCGGAGCTGTTTATGGGTGGGCTGTAAACAGCTTATTCTAAAAACTTTTGGGATTCAAAAAAAGTTTTCTCTTAAAGAGCAACTAAACCCCTCAGTTTTGGATGACGTGCTCTAGTGATGCGCGGGCCGGGTTTTTTTCCAACCCGCGGGTCCCGCATCTATGAAGTATTTTGACCCGCCCCGACCCGCCCCGCCGCTATTAAACGTCAGACAGCGGCCTTCTTTACTTTGAAAGGGCAGACAGAGGTGCTGTGTTGCCGGTAGCTTGTCAGTGTGGACTGTGGAGCTCATGAGGAGCGGGAGAGTCACAGTGCAGCGTGTAGCAGCCGCGGTGGCTGCCGCCTCTCGTCCTCCCCAGTCCCTGCTCTCTGTGAAACCAACCCCGCTCTGCTGATGCGCCCAGCCGCCGTCTCATCCGGTTCCCTCACACCTCCGCCGGCTTTCCCGTCAACATCAGCGCGGCCCTGATAACACACTCTGGACTTCATCGTCAGTTTTTTTTAATGACCCGCCCCGACCCGCACCGCAAATAAAGTAAAGATTTCTTGACCCGCACCGCCCCGCCCCGCGGGTTGACCGCGGGACCCGCGGGCTACGGGTCAGCCTGCGCATCACTAACTAACGTGCTCTAAGCTTGAAATTCAAAAAATGCCTTGATTATGGGCGGAGTTCCAGGAGTACTCTCCGATCCCCCCTCCCCCCTGCGCCCCATTCACACCCGCAAAATCACACAAAAGATTAAAAAAAAGTAATAAACACACATCGACACTTCTGCTAGCGCTAACAAGCTACTAACGAGCGACTCTAACAGCACTAGTAGCGCAGACACTACTAGCCGTGACCCAGCATCTACAGCCGATCCGCCGGCTCGTTAGCTCGTTAGCGGCTCGTTAGCGCCGGCCGCACTAACGATTCCCATTCAGGCAGCTGTTAGCAGCCGTTAGCCGCAGCAGAGCAGCTAGAGTGCCTAGCAACCGTTAGCGGCAGGCAGCAGCCGGTGCTGATTGGTCGGGGAGCTGGTGGAAGGTGACGAAAGCTGCCTCCAAAGCGTCATCTGCCTCCATCTCAGCCAATAGAAAAATTCGATTGTAATAGCCGTGTTTCAACCCATAGAGGGCAGTCACTCTACATTTTTACTACAAAATACACCAAATTGAAATATTTTGACTAAAATGTCAAAAGTTGGACCAGAATTAACCGACAACACTACTTCATACCCAAATACATTTGTTTTCAGCAGAAAAAAGTGGTTTAGGGGTTTAGTTCCTCTTTAACTTTCACTTCTCAGCCTAACGTTAGCCGGAGCTAATACCAGAGTCACACACACCATCAATAATAAACATCTCAAATGTCAGCTAGTATTGGTACTGCCAACATCTCTAGTGGTAATGCACCAATAAGTTGTTTGCCTGTTGTGGTGGACAGACCTGGTTTGGCATCAATCACACACAATGTTTCTTTAGCTAATTCAGCCTTGTTTCAACAATTTCTTCAGCTCATTCAGCATTGCTTCAGCAATGGCGTTCGACTTCAGCATTCACCCGTTACTCATAGATTGGTTGTTTTGGATGAAATTTAATATGAGAAAAAAAGAAAAGAAGGGTGGGGGTCGAGTGATTCACAGATGTCAATCATCAGGTTACGCAATGATGCAACCAGTGAGTTTTTGGCATAAATAAGGAGGAAAGCAGGAAAAAAAAGAAAACTAAAGGACACAATTAAGGGACATAGAAACACTAAAAGTGAAGTAATAACATAGTAGGCCTGTAAGGAGGCCGGGGGTTCTATATGCACATCAGTGGCTGTACAGTGGGTTGAGTATCACTGCACCATGGTCAGTGCTGTTTATGGGTGAATGTGCGTCTGTAGGTACCAACCCCCAATAAAATACAGCTCCCCCGAAAGTCACTGAGTACAACACTGAGTAAAAGTGAATCTGTAATAATAATAAAGATAATATTAATCATGGATTGCTAATAGTTGACACACATAATTAATACATTTCATATGTTGCTGAAAATGTTGAGCCATCTGCAATGACAGAAAAGACCACAGTGGGGCTGGGAAAGAGCAATGATTCTAACTGTGCAGAACTGTTGTGTGGCTGAACTGTTATAGCTGAGGGTCAGGGTGATGAGAGCAGTGCTGTGACTCTCTCTGACCATCGATCCTCTCTAAGTGAGTCTCTAAGTCAGTTGGAGATGACAGGGCAGCAGACAAACCGGTCAGGGAAGAGGCAGCCTGCTGGGCCGTGAGTCACGTCAATCTGGACTGCAGCGAAGGCACCATTGCTCCGCGGCAGAGCAGAATGAGGATTCAGCCGGCAGGATGATAAAATAGCTCATCACGCGGAGAGAGACACAGCCGGTGCGCCAGGCATGTCTGACTGAATCACACGTCGTCACCACGCACGCAGACGCACACTCATAACGAGGTTTTGGGGCGGTAATGACTGGGCTGGAGCCGGTGATGGATGTTACTTTCTTCTCGTGACCGAACTCACACACGACTCAGCTCGCTGTCAGATCCAAGTGATCCTGACAGAAACAGGCCTACAAACTGTCATCTGCTCATCACCATCGCATTGTTTATTAACAAGTCAATAACACTGTGTCAACACATATTTGATCGAGGAGCATTGAGGTGTGGAAAGAACTGATGGGAAGATACCCCGGAGAAGAGTGAGAGGAGGAGTGTGTGGCTTTTTGAATGGGACAGATACGGACTGCAGATCACAGACTGGTACTGATGGATGGAGTGGGCAGAGCTCCCTGAAGGACTGAGGTGACATGACAGCAGCATAAAAATTCTGCATGCTTATATGAGATAAAAAGATCCCCTTTAAAGGGATAGTTCAACATTTTGGCAAATTCGCCTATTGCCATAATCCCTATAATGATATGAGTAGGTTCATTGCTGTATGTTGTATTGAGATCCGTGGAGCAGAGATGCGAGCTGCTCAGCGAACACAATGGAGGTGAACGGTACAGGTCCCTTGTCCCTCATCAAACTCATCAAATACACAATCCAACAACTCCAAAATGCTCTTGTGGACAAATTGTGACCTGCAAATTCACCACTCTATGAGATAATAACGGAACATTATGAGAGTTGTTTTCGAGGCAAATGCATAGCTGGAACTACATTCTAGGGCTGCTGATTATTCAATTATCAAAATAGTTGACGATTAGCCTAATTTAATAATCGATTAATCATTGATTTAGAAAGCGCAAATAGTTCTGAGTATGTGCTTCATGTGTTGTAATGTAACTTAAATATACGTTAATATTTCATAGCTTAACATTTCTTGAATCAACCCTCAATCCCTCCCACACACACACACACACACACACACCTGCTACTAAAAATAATCTCTACAGCACAAATGTGTATGTATCTGCTACTGGAAACATGTTGTTGTTCAAGTTACATGTAGTTTATAATGGGTAAATTACCTAACCTTTTTTTTTTGCCTTCAAATGGTGTGATTAAGCTGTGATGTAGCGTGGGATGTCCTTAGCTTCAGTCATATTACAGAGGCATCCTCCATAATTTCAGGACAAACAACTTATAAAAAACTAGTGTGTTTTAATCTGCACGTTTACACTGTTTGTTTGTTTTTTTTACATGACATTTACATTGTGTTTTTTTGCATACTTTTTAACTTACTTTTTACTTGCACTTTAAACTGTACTGAATCAAGAGCCGCCGCCTCAATTTCGTTGTGTTAAGCAATGACAATAAAGAGATTCTGATCTTAATGCTGATTCTGACAAAGTCAAATCTGTGACCAGTGCAGTCCAGCAGGTGCAGGACATCTTTGGGCAGCTGGGAGCTATAAGCAGTTAGCCGTTTGCTTTTTGTTGTTTTTTTCTCTTATTGTTTTCATGCTTCTGGCGAACAACAGCATCACCAGCTCATGTGGACAGGGAACATGACGTCAATGACAGGAGGCCAAGTGAAACATGTTTTTTTCACTCTTAATGAGGAAAAGTTACAAATTATAACATAATACCCAATGAATTCCTCATTCTCTGCCATGCGTAAATTACTTTATTACATAAAATTACCAGAAAACAATAAACAAAACGTTGATGTAATTACGCCTATAAACAGTCATTAGATGGCCAATGTTTACTCCTATATATTTTACTACACTATATATTTTTCCAATAGTAATAGGCCCTGTGTTATTTCAGTCTTCAACAGAATTACAGTTATGTTTATTGTCTGTGTATTGTTACACACAGTCTGATATTGGCTGATTGATAATTCTAAGCGGAATATGCATGAGGTGTCCTGGTATGCGACTTCAAATGACACCTGCCAGCCAATTAGAAAGAAGCATTCTCCGCTCTGACTTCTGACTGCTGGGAGATTTATGATGCTGCTGCAAAACCAAAATAAATCTGAGCCGACTCCGACACAGAAACAGAGTCAGTGTGGCAGACAGCTGTGCTGACCGAACCCCAGCACACACACACAATGAGAGGGCAGGTGGTGATTGGCCCGTCCCAGGTTCTCAACATAATAATGAGGCATTGTGACCGTCGTTGGCATGGCTGCCGCTGCTTTCCTCTGCCTTCTGTCTTCCTCTGAGGGCAGCGCGCTGATGAGTTATTTTTCTGCAGCTTGGCACAGCATGACACATTCAGCTCCCCAGATGGTCCTCACCGTGATTCAGTTAGTCGCCTTGTCTGTTGCTGGGCAGCATGTGCGGGCCAATGAAACATCACACACACTTTGGAGCTTAGTTTCACGTGGCGAAAACCAGCAGCCACCAACACAGGACATGATTTTTTTTCCCCCCAAGGATTCTCATGAATTAGTTTTCAGGCCTGTAACGTCTGCCATTCAAAGCAGTGGCGCCAGGGAGTTCAGGGTGGGGGCATGGGACTAATGATTAACGGAAAATTTCCCTCCTATTACTGTCATTACGGTTTTAAAATTTACTACATTATAATGCGTGTGAGCAGCCCCCCCAAAAAATGAAGTTTAAATTCTACAAAAAAAAAATCAACAGAACCAATGAGCTCAACATGACTGAATGAAAAGTAAACACAGAGAAGAGTTTCCAAACATTGGATTCGAACTTTAGACAACAAAGAGAGTGTTTTGGAGAAAATAGCCTTTTTTCTTTGATTTAAATTCATACGAGATGATGAAATCACCATCGTCTGGCAGCAAAGTAAGAGGCTAAACAATGATGATCATACGTCAAGACGCCAAAACCAAACCAGTGGGAGACATTTTTATGTAAAACTATGTCACACAAGCGTGATGTGATGAAATCATGACATAAGTACAGGGGTCAAGTGTTGTCAAGTATTGGTCAAGTATTTTGGGGAACCCAAAGTCATAAAAAAATGTAATGATAGTTGTAAGCACCAGGGGAAAGTTAGGAAATTAAGTATCCAATTTGGGAATATTGAAAGATAAACTGAATAATAAACAGAATACTGTCTGGAAAACACTTCACAAAGTATCTCGATGGGAAAGGAAAAAAGTGATGAATAATATAGACAAAAATCTTATCGAGTGCTGCAGGGATGACGTGTTTTTGGAGGCTTCACCCTGGTTCTCCTGACAAAAGGCCAATGGGATTTTTTACAGTGGCTTTTGAATTATTACAGACAATAAACTGCTAAAGTTTATGATAGTTATGAAACACATTTTGCTCAGCGGGATCATCTTCACCAATGAAAACCACTTTATCGGTTTTGAAGCCTAAACACAAAATGCCTTTAACGTCACAACTACTAAACTTCAAACTTTTTACTTCCTTTTAACAAAAGCCTCTCCTTTTATTGTGAAGAGTGTCCACACAACACGGCTGTAAAAGATGGACTGGTGAGAATATGGGTTTGGCATGGTTGTTGTCCAACATCCCAGACGACCTCTGTGGTCTCATTTTGCCACTTAGTCACATTTTAGTCATCTAACCAAAAACCTCAGACTTCAGGATGAGGGAAGTGGAAGTGGTGAAATACAAATTAACTTGCAGGTTTTTAGGAATAATTCCTGCAGCACTCAAGTACGAGACTTTAAACTCTGTGACCTGTGACATATTGTCTTTAGATGTGAGAGTGTGGTAAACCTCTTTGCTGTGACAGCAGCTCTACAGACAGAAACTCAAACCTAATAAAAGAGAAAACACATCACACAACTGTTTCGACTAAAGAAGTGTCTGGGAGGGGCAGTAAAGAGACATCACCAAGGAGAGGGGTTAAATAAAGGTCTAAATAATCACACCAGCTTCATGGTATCCTGCTCGGGGGCAAACAAAAGGCGGCAGGATGTGAGCAAACGGGACTGAATCAGCGGAGAGTGAGCCTCTCCAACTTTCTCACTGACACCCCGAGTGGATGGAGTCTCTAAACGTCTCTTTAACAGATCATCTCAGGCCTTCGCAGGCTGACAACTCCTGCATGTTTTTGTGATTAGCACATGTGCCGTCGCCATGGAGAAGCTGTAAACTGTGGCTGGCCTGGATAATATTCCACCTGGTCGTGTTAACCTGACTCCATACGCCACACATTATTCTTCCTGGAATAGTTTCAATTAGAGCTCCAGACGTGTGACTCAGTACATTAGTCACACTGTGCACAGCGCTACCTCTCTGCACATGAAAATAAGACTACAAATGACAGCACCTGTTTATTCAGCGAAAGAAGAGAAAAAAAACAAAGCTGCATGCTGTTATGAATGAATAATGAACACATGAGGGAACACGGCCCTGGACTGCTCGTGACTTTACGGCCTTGTTCTAATCAAAACACAAAACCAACGTTCCCAAGGAATCGCACGGGCCAGGTTTCTCTGATTTCTCACAACAAGAACATTTCAGCATCCGAGAGGTTGAGTAAGGAAGCTGGAGTTCTTCACTTCTTCTGCCTCGTTCAAAGGTCATTTAATCAGTTTTTACACCGACCTAACCCTCCTACTCATAGCTGCAGCGTGGAGCTTTTCTCCCCCCCCCCACCCCCGGCTGGAGAGAGTAATTACACAGACACTGTTGATTACTGTACAAACACATTTCTGCTCATTATTTAGCCTCTCAATAATTCATAAAGGCCAACTTGTCCAAGAGCTGAAAGGCAACATCACGTCTGGCCTCAGTTCTTCCTCATTGATGTTCATTATCAAACTAACAAATGTGCTATGGCTAAATACTAAAAACACACCAGTGGTGGATGATACTTGAACTCACAAAGTTTTTGTCAGTAGCTGTTTTTCCATTGACCTGCTTAATGCCACTAATATGTGCACTAGATAACCTCAACCCCTTTATATGAATACTACTAAGTAGATTTGGTCAATTATCATAAAATAAATCTGAATATTTTTGATAAAGCTGAGGTCACGATTATCACCCACACAGAACGTTATTTATTGAAATCTAAAAACTAGGACTGTGTATCAGGGCCACTGTCGCTTAGAAACATGAGCAGAAGGAGAGGGGGGTAAATTCCTGAGTTTTAGGTTGAAGTGGCAAATATACAAGGAAAAAACTGACATTACAAAGTGACAAATTTCTTGCAAGGCCGGAGGAGCACAGGCAAACACAGTGATATTGTGAAATGGTGTTGGTGAATGTAAGAGAACTTTTATGTTGCAATAACAATCTGAAAATCTGAATTCCTTTCCAGATCTGATATTGTTGGCATGATCCTTATCAGGAGGGATGAAATTTGTTGCAAAAACAAATGCAACACAGTAATCATTTTATCATGAATATCTTGTGTTCATAATTGTTGGAGGCCAAAATTGTCATTTGCTGAAATTGCTTAAATTTTCTGGGCAGCAGTCGAAGAGTAATTTTTCCTACTGCGCTCAACTTCCCAACTTCAAATTTGTTGTTCTAGCATTTTATTCCATGGTGAGTGAAGAAATATCTTTTAAAAAAGCTGAGGTAACCTGAAATTTCAAGTTTACAAAGAAAATCGGGCAGTGAGACGTTCAGAGATTCCACATATGTCCCAGTGTTTTAACTGTGTGCGTCTGGTGTCTGATGTCTGCCTCTGCCACTATACCTAACCAGGTAAGGCTGCTGATTCCTCTGCAGGTGTACAGCTTTCTATCCATGTTTATCATTTTTGAGGCATTTTATGCCTTTATTAGACAGGACAGTGAAGAGAGACAGGAGAGCAGGGACAGAGACTGCCTCATCTCGGCTGGGAGTCAAACTGCTCTGGGCCGAGCCAACTTCGGATGTGCTCAAACTCGATCACCAAGAAATCCCGTTAGTTCTGATTAGAGTTGGTCCGATGAACGATGCTCCATGGCGATGGCTGTCACGATACCACCACTGGTGGATGTTGCAAAGCATGTGTAGTGATATTTTGAGCATAATAGAGGCCAAAGTCACGATTTTAAAGTTCTGCCCCCATTACTTCGCTGTTTAACTGCAATGTTGCGCAGCTAGCAGGAGGAGAGCTAGGTCCTGGCTGCACATATTTTTCTCAGGTCTTTTCCTATGGTAGCACACGGGGCTAGAGCTGTAGAGCTTTATTTAGAAAATGACCGGAATTCTCCTTTAAATTAATTTATACAACTGCCTGGGCACAGATTGTTGTGTGACGTAAGACAACTGATTCTCGGAGTCGGAGTAGATTATTTTTCTCCAACTTTCCCAGAGTTGGAGTTCTGACATGAGGTGGGGTTCGATTGCACTACTGTAGCTATTATGGAGAAGACTGCTGACCTCCAGCTATTCTACTTTATTGAGACATGTTTGTACTGCCTGCCTTCTCTTTCTTCTTAGCCAGGATGCATGCGTGCTGTAAGCTGGATTCTTTGCTCGATATTTGATTAACTTCATTACCGTACACCATTTCTGTGTCAATCTTTTGTTCTCTTTTGCAAAGCTTAAGCCACACCCACCCTCTTTGTTAAGGAAATAAAACTGCTCTGCCCTCCAAATATGGACTCCTGCCTCATCTAATTGGGGGCTCATTCCTATGTTCCCACATTTCTAACCTTTGTTGTCACTGAAAATTAGGCCCTATGTTCCCACAGCCCTTTGGTCCCACCATTGGTTGGGTTTAGGCAAGGAAGAAAAGAGTTGGTTAAGTTTAGTAAAAAGACCCGGTAGAGGCTAGACAGGCCAGATAGAGAGAGTCCAGATAGGTAGAGAGAGTCCAGTGGGAACATAGAGCCTAATTTTGAGAAAAATCTTAGAACTGAGGGAACATTTTGGGGTCTCAAACATACTAAGGCACTCTGTTCCTTGGAGCGTCCCATTTCTTTTATTTCTAATAATCTGCCTCAATAAAAAACAAAAGAAACATTTTATCTTATATTTCAAGATGAAAAATGATGTTATGTTTCTAATAATAATGTAAATTAGGTACAGGCCTGGCTTACATGTGTTCGAGAAGCAGTAGCCTGTCCAATAATGTGGTTGAAATTTAAATGTAATGTGACTCATTCTCAGAGTTAGTAGTAACAGAAAGGCTGTTGGGGAAAAATTATGTTTTTCATATGGTTGTTTTTCAAAATTTTTATCCCGCATACATTTTTTATTATTGGTGGCTCTGGGCTCAGAAATCATTCGTGACCCAGTACAATCGTTGAGTTTGACTAGTTTGAGTTTCTACTCAACTGAAACACTTTTGAAAACACACAGCTGGTAGCATGTAGTGGCCATGTTTTATCAGCAGAGACACTTTAGATGAATTTCAAAATCCCAAACTAACAAACATTTTTTTTAAATACCACTCACCATTTAAAAGTATCTATTGCTTTTGTTTATGTCAGTTTAGAATATTTGTGCCTTTTTTCTTTCAAATACATTTTAAAATAGTCTAATCTCAAATTTGAATTGATTTGGACACTGTTGACATTTATCTGTTCCTGTGAAACGAGGAACAGATTTATTTATTCATCTATTTAATGCGGATCCTTTTAAATAAATAAATAAATCTGTTCCTCGTGTCACAGGATTTGGATGCAGTGCAAAGAGATGTGCTCTCAAAACTTTACTCTGACATTACCAGAGACGATTCTGGCCACTGCCGTGCATACGTACAGATAACTTGTGAGTTAAAATCTCACCTTTCAATAGTAGTATATGAACAGTGTAGGAATCATGAAGTGCATGTGAAATGTGACTTAAAAGACAATTTTTTAATCATGATTTTGTATCTTTCAGACAAAAGAGCTCTATGAGACTTACCTTTGATTTACTGTATTTATCTATTTATTTATTTACTGGGAAAAGCCAGATGGGTTTCTCAAGACATGTCTGGTAAAAACAAGTTTTAATGCCAAACAAGAAAACTGAAATCGATAAGAGAAGTGTTATTTTCAATTATTAAATAGATCCACTGGTATTAATATAGTAGCAACAAAAAATTATCCGCTGAACATTTTTGGCGCCTCCTCCCAGCACTAGTGGCTGGTAACTGTTGTGATATTTTCAGCTTTGTTTTCAGCTGCTCAATGAAATGGCTTTTTTTTTTTCACCTCCTCCTTGCAGAATGCTGATTCATTGTTTTCAGTGATCGGTCCCACCACCACTGTGTCATCGCAACTTAGCTCACATCGCCCACACATCTGAGGTGTGCACGGCCGTTCATTCATAAGAAAAATATGCAGTCCATCAAGCAGATTACCGGGCACGCTGCCCTGTGGGGGCCCGCGTTCTCAATGAGTGGAACAAGTGCGACCGCTGCCCAGCGCCTGTCCATCACGAGGCTTAAGATCCGATTGCAGATGCTCAATGCCGGAGAGTGAATGTTTTTGGTTTCGTCTTTGAGCTGAAGGTATAATAGAATAGGTATTAAAAGAAAGTCAACAAACACCATTCTCTGCATGGATTAGCCTTTTCCCTAGATTTTCAGGTGGATCATGTCCGAACAATCCTTGATATGCGTCACAGCACCTCAGGCTGACAGGTGTGAGAGCTGCAAAACCAGGCAGTTAGAGCGATGGTGGTGGAGATCTTCAGACAGGTGGGGGACTGCAGCCTGAGCCAGGGCGAGATGAACATGTCAGAGCAGACATCTGCCAGTTGACTGGAACAAGCTCGGAGAACCAGGCCGGGCTTGGCATCTGGGCCGACAGCCTTCTCGCACATTCACTTGCAATAGAGACTTTGTTGCGCCAGCTGTCAGCATCTGTGTCAGGTAGTGAGGGACTTCCTCCTATCTGCCAAAACGAGGGAAAAATCTCTTTTGCTCTGCTTTGTCAGTCGCTGGCCTGTGTGTAGGTTTAAATGCAGTATTGAACAAGGCGTGGACCTCCCCATCTCTCCTGTATCATGTTCTTGTATAATAACATTTAAGTTAAGCAGAAAATCATATTAGCTATACTCTGACCTCACCCCCTTTTAACATCAGAATTACTTTCACGGTCTCCATTTCTTATCTAAGAGTTAAGATATAATAAACTCTATTCTATTGATCCCATGCTGGCAAATTGGGGAAAAGATTTCAAAAATTAAAAATTAAAAAAGTTGTGTGTGTCCCTGTCAGGTAAAAGGTGTCGGAGGGGCTGGACTAAGAAAACCAGTCCCTGTCAGAAGGAAACGGGGTCGGATGACTGACACATTGAACGAAAGATAAGAGATGTGAAGGGGGTAGAACTTGACCCTCCCCTCACAGCTGTGACTCCATTCCCGCCTTGTCGCCACTGCCTCCAGCCCCCCACCTCCCAGCTCTCCATGCCCGGCTCATCCCCGCCCTCCCCTTGGCTCTGTGAGCGGCTGTCTAGGACAGATTACGCTGGCAGGCGCCCAGGCCGATGCCAGGCCCTCATCAACAGAGTGGCCTTTGTGCTGAGATGACAAACCACAAAGTCAAGCCAACATCTGCAGGATAAAGAGCCAGAGGAGTGGGAAGGTCAGCTGAGGGGAGGAAAGGCCAGAGTGGAACAGAAGGACAGGAGACGAGAGGGGAGGGGGGGGCTCTGTGGAAGTCTCCTACAGGGGCTTTTAAAGAACTGCACCACAACTGGACATATCAGCCTTGTGGATAACTACAGTAACACGCAAGTCCGGTCGCTTTTCCTCTGTTTTGCTAACCCTCCTCCCGGTCATGTGCATTTGTTTACAATGAAGCCAGAGAGAGTGCCGATGCTCCCCTTATTCGACTGTTGCCGGTGAATTAGGCTGTGGGTGGTTGGTACCAGCAGATCATTAAGTGATACATTCAAACATGATGCTGATTTCATTTTAAAATAATTGTTTTATTGAACTTTCCACAGAGAGTTTTAACAAGTATTTTCTTGTTAAAATCCATCTATGAATCATCTGTGAAGACAGTTGAATCTATGTTTGTCATTTGAAGTTAACACACTTCACGTCCTTTTCGGCAGACTCGACTGTGCTAGGCCTCCTTGCGAGTGAACGTCTCACGAGTAAAAGAACAGGCGTACTAGTGCACACTGGGTAATGTAGTATAGCCATAGAATTGTAACCATCACAAATCGATGAGAGAGAAAAAGAACAGGAGAGAGATCTCATGAGAAGTCCCGGTACACCAGGGGTTAAAATCTAGAAGTGCTGGTACTCCATACCAGTGCATACCGGCCCACTTTAAGCACTGATTATTTATCATATACGCGTTACAACGTGTATATTTGTGTAGTCTTATCTGTCATGAACAAGGGATTACAGGTTACGAGGTGCGTTGGTGTCGTGGTGCCGCCGAGACGAAATCTGGGACACCGTGTCAGAGGCGCTGATCCTTCAAGGCTGGTTTTCAGCCAAGAGATGCTACATCGAAGGAAGAGAGCCTTGTAACAAGTCATTTATTTTACCATCACAACAAATCCAAAGCTGTTTAATTAAGGTTAAAAAAATTGCAGCATAGTTAAGGTAACAATCCTGCATAGTTCCTCCCCTTTAAATAAAAAAGAATGAATGTGATAACTTAATTTACTTCATGGATTTGTTTTGGACAGTCACTTACTTATATCAAACTGTTAATTATATTTATCCTATGACAACATCTCTTCAACACTGGTGACTTCAAAACTGATTTGATTTTTAGAGGTCAAAATGTCAGTGTGACCTCACAGAACACATTTTGACCCATACGTAACAAATTCATACAATAATAATGATGTAATTTGACACAAAACTGTCTAATAAGATAAACTGATGAAGAGATCAACTTTACTGTGACATAATGTTCTGCAGAAGCACTTTGAGGCAGTGCAGCTGCAGTAGCTGATGACCACAGTGAAACATTTACCGGTTAAGAGCCAGAGTTTTTGGACTCATCAGGCAGGCGGAAACATCTCTGAGTGAATGCAAATGTTTCTCTGTGTCTACAGGATGTGGAAAGAGACTAAATGTTCACCACAACTACTTTATAACAATTCATGTCAGATATTGTGTTGTCAGCTGGTTCATCTGTCCCCAAGTGGTAAAAAAATAAAAAAACTCAGAGTGAGAACAGACAGGGCTGATGTGTGAAACACTGATAGAGTCTGGGGCAGGTGAATATGGAGCTGTGGAGCCACTGGTGCCCAGTTCAACCTTCCCTCGACAGCTGCTGCTTTAATTTGTTTGCAGAGACGGATTCTCACCAGTTTACATGCTGCCACCGAGCTGATTAGTGCAGATGTTGCTCTGTCACTGTCACTCTCTTTAACTCCTACAGCCTCGGGAAATGAACTTCTTCTGTCTGCTGTCAGGAATATGAACCGGTAATGAGCCGGTCCGTGTTGCTGTGCCTCATAGAGCCCAGTGTAAATCTGCCTTGAGTGTGGCCACTTGAAGCAGCAGCACCACAGCTCAGGAGCATCCCTCCTCACTGTCAAGTCATTAAAATGTGGTTGGTCAATGGTGTACTCATCAATCTATTTCTGTTCATTGACTGTCAGATAAGCATAAAGGCAAACACATTGTACCGCATCATTTCAATGGGGGGTTGGGGCATCTCCAGGTTGTGGTAGAGGCTGTAGTCTATAGCCAATACAGTCACATCGACATCAACTCACGATATGTTAATAGACGGGCATCTATATGGGACAGGCTTTTATTTAATTTCGAACAAATCAGCTCAGCAAAGATGAGAAATAATATAATCATAGTATAATTCTCAACGGGCCGAACAACTCGACCGGACACACCGGTCCAGAAAACATTTAATGACTCAGGTCGGGTCTTTTCATTTTCATTTTTTTTTTTTGGGGGGGGGGGGGGCACTGGTGGTGTGTTAGAGTCAGTTGCTTGGATATTATTAGAAGATTTCAATTTGGTTTCTTTTGATGTTCTTTTGAGTTTCAAGGGTGTTGGGTTTGGTGTCTATGGTGATTCTGCATGGTTGCTAGGTGCCCCTAATAGCTGCTTCGGTGTATTATGGAGTTGTGAAATTGATGGAGCAATTTCAGAGGTACCTGGTTCTGGAACAAAAAAAACACCCATTTATTGTTTCTGTGTTGAACAGCAATAAATATATGACTTAAAAGTAAAAAAAAACAAAACAAAGTGAAGCTTGTGTTGTAGCACAGCGTTTACTTCTGAGTGGAAAACATTTCTATGCGCTGACTCAACGTAGAGTGTTCACAGATGAAGCTCAACTCCATGTGGTTGTGACGCATTCGTCTGCTCCGCTCATGAGTGGGTGTGGTCCTCTGAGCTCATGGCCTCATGGTGAGAGCCAGCAAGTTGAACCTTGGAAACATCTACTGCATGATCTGATCAGCTGAGGGACGTCAACGAGAGTGACACCCTGATTCATGATGATTAATAGCTGCGTGCTGAAATGATGAAGCCAAGGAGCTGGTGTACGTCACACCTAGAGTTGTTCCTCAGACTGCAGCGCTGGGCTGGCTGTGCAGCAGCTTTGATGAATGAAGAGTAAACACATACACAGACCTGTATTGTGCGTCCATAGGACTTAGAAAGCTTTTGCACCATTATTGCAGCGACCTTGCCCTTGAAGTAAGTAAACACAACTGAGCAGCTGTTAAACCGAGGTCAAACAGAGTCACTTGACTAAAGGTAGCCCGTACCATGTATAATTCAGTGTCAGTCACTGGGAGACATTACATTCTACAAGTCATTTAACTGATTGTTTACACTTCTTTGCGCAATTTGATGACTGCTGTTCAAGCTCATGAACAATATGATTCTTTTGAATAGGGACGTCACGATTATAGATTTTCTCTGTACGATTATTGTCAGAGAAATAATCACGGTATTACAATTATCACAATTATGCATTAATTAGGGGTGTAACGGTATATGTATTCGTCCCGTGCCGTCACGGTACGGGGGTCACGGTTCGGTGCACACAGTCACACGACGAATACGTCTGAATGAATATTAAAAAAAAAAAAAAAAAAAAAAAAAAAGTCGAGTCCTCACTCGAATCCAGGTGGCGGTAATGAGCCTCGAAGCTGCCTGCAGCCGTCATAGCAGACGAAGAAGAGAAGTGATGAGAGAGTGAAGTTAGAGGAGGAGAGCTGTCTGCTTCATTCATGTCACTGTGGCTTCTCAATGAAACAAACGGCGGCGGCGGCGGCGGCGGCGGCGGCTCGCGACCATAATACATCCATGCTCGCGACTGGTCCACCGGAAAAAGTCCGTCGGCGATGTTTCACGGATGCGCGGTGCGTCGCTAGAAACGCATCAAACACGTAGCGCATGTTCAACCCGATATGTCAATCACTGGTGCAAGTAAAAAGACAAGTTGTGTGCAACAACTTATCCCGCAGCTTTTAAGCCTCTTGACATGAACACAGACAGGTGAGGAGAAAAGGAGACCGCACACTATATACAATCAGACACATTTTGTCTGATGAAGGGCTGACGGCCGAAACGTGTGAGTGACATTAAACTGTCACGGGAGCTTTTAACTAGTGTGCGGTCTCCTTTTTTCCTTACCTGTGTCTTTCTTGGTGGTCCTTCAGTTTTTTGGGGGATGTGCGTGTAGCTGCCTAATATGTTTTATGAACACAGGCAGGACCAGAAACATCACCAAAGTAACTGCTAGTCTAATTTAACTGTGTAAACCAACATTGATGTCAGTTTATTGTTGTTTTTTTAATAATATTTTTTTAATAATAATAATTTAATAATTCGAATAATAGTTGCCAGTTGTCAAGTGCACGGTTTTTTTTCCTCTAGAATTAATGAATGGCATTATAACACTCCTAATGCACTTGTTTTATTTTGTATTCTTTTTTCTTTTAACTTTTAGCCTATAACACAAGACAGATTTTAGTTTTACATTCAATTAGTGTCTGTTGTACCGAAACCGTACCGAACCGTGACCCCTGAACCGAGGTACGTACCGAACCGTGACTTTTGTGTACCGTTACACCCCTAGCATTAATTAATTTCACAACAGAATTATGTAAAATTAAATATAGTCAAAATATTTACGCAAAACATTTAAGTATCTATTAATATATATTCAAGTCAATTGTTAATTGTCATCTATACCAAATGTTTAACTTTATCTTGATAGTTTTTTTTATTACAAATGACACGCTACCATTTAAATTCCTACCAATTCAATGTTACGTTAGGTAAATGGACTGGTATCTGTGCATTTACCTTTACTTTGGTGCTGATCTGAGAGAGTGAGTTTAATTTAACAACAACAACAATGTAATTCAAGCTGCCTGGATTTCAGACACACACACACACACACACACACACACACACACACACACACACACACACATTATATTGCGGAGGAGAAACCATTCAAATGGAAACCATTCAAAGACAGTATGGAGATATCGAATGACACCAATATAGACCATCAATTAAGATTTTACTGTCCCAAGAACAGCATCCAGTTCTATTATCAAGACAAAGAGTTGTAATGGGATGTGAGATCTATCAGCCTGCTAAAAGTATTCCCGTCAGTGCTATAAAGTGCCATGATATATACAATACATCACTGGCTATCTCAATGCACACTCCATCAAAGCCACCACAGGTTAAAGTCCACTCTAGCCCCATTTGTATTCATTAGTACAGACTCCCACCACCTCATCAGTATGGAAGGACACTCAAAGTGGGCTCTAAATGGAGTCTATTGACTGAATCCACCGATCTCCTAGCTTATGAGACCAACTGACCGCTGTGTGATTAAATAGTCCAGTAATTATCAGGACTTACAAGCGCTAATTTTAACAAACTAGTAGTATGATGCCATTTCTCAGCATTGCACCAAGTAGACTGACACTACCTGTGTAGAGGCAGCGAGGAGATGACAGGTTCTGTTTTTTCTCCTGTTGAGCAGATGACAGGCCACACTGGACAGAACTGAGCTGATACCACAACAGGATCTATCAGGGAGGTTACCCGACTTCATTTTAGGGCCGCATCATAAATCATGATCTCGATTCACACCTACATGTGATTTCATTTCTGAATGGTGTTTCTTCTGGATTTTATTTCACAAGCTGCATCACAAACAAATGCTTCTATTTTCCTCAGAGTTTCTCAAGTGCCCCCCAAACGCAGCATTGTCGCTGCCTTCTCCCTCAACCTATGACAAAGCGGTTTTCGTCATGTGATTTAGTGGAGCACTCCCACTCCCAATGACCCTCATTTATCAAACGTGCGTAAATCTACTGCAAGGATCGGCATTTATCAATCTGAAGCGTTGAGTACGCAAAAATCTCACGCCAGCTCTGACCAGGTGTACGCACATTTTGAACCAGCGTAGAACATACAGGAACAAGTGCTGCTGAATGCAGACCGATTATTAAACCGTACTAATGCAGCGATGCGGACCTCATGTTGTTGTGGTTTTTATTAGTAAAATAAATAAATACAATACAACCACATATTCATCAAGTCCGTGTTGAAACTCAGCTTTTATTTTAAGGAACTGAGGTGAATTAAAAACCACGATATGACAGATGCGCATTAATTAGTGTAAACCGAAACAGTCAATGACAGACCTGCTATTGGAAGATCACAGACAGAAACTTCCGTGATCCTGCAACAGAGTGATGAACGGCTGCTCAGTCTCTTTCTCTGCCGGACAGCGGAGCCGCTCTGTGTGACACCTGTCCAGGTGCAGGTCATCTTCACAGCGCAGTTTTTTTTTGTCACCAGGACCTGTCAGTGGGAGATGGGGATCGGGCCGGTGTTTCACATCCCTCCATCAGCCGAACCATGTCATCAGTGCTGCTGGTCGGTTATAAAGTCGAGTTCACGGCAGTATTAGGCTCTGATTTCTCAAACATTTATTATACATTTAGTAAACTGCAAGAGCATTGGTTTCCTAACGTGATCGGTGATAACGTGCTTCTGCAGCCTCCATCCACCAGTGATGACGGTTGTATCAATCACAAAACTAGGCTCTATTAATGTCCAGATATCAGATATTCACTCACATTACCACGTCTCTGTTGAACGTGGTAATGTCAGTGAAGTCTCTCTTCTTCCGTGTCTCCACGTCATAAATGTCCGTGTCTCCATGTCATAAATGTCAGCACAAAGTGCATATGATGAGGCCATACAAGGCAAGAAAGCCGACAATGCCTGTCACCTGACAACACACAAGTCTATAATCGGAACCCTGCACAATGCAACGCCATAACCACTGCAGCTAAAACTTACCACCTAGCAAAAGATATGGCCTCTATAAACACCGTACATGTACAACATGAGAGATTCAGAAAATGATCAACACCTTAGATGAACACTAATCAATGCCCCTCCTGCAACTATTTTACGTTGCACTGCCTGCAATGTACAATAAGCAGCGGGCAGTAGTTAAGGCAGAATTGCAATTCATTTTTCAGCAATGTCTGATTTATGGTCCATTCGGACCATGGAGCCCAGTTTGAGTCTGACTGTACATTTTGTAGGGACTGATTTCACCATGAAGAGCAGGTGTCTCCAGAGAGCTTTTTGTTCGGCCCGACTCTAAACAGAGGGACGAAAACCCCCTCAGCTTATACCACGGCCTGTCCTGTCTCAAAAATCTATATTCACATTTTTTTCAGAATCATGCAGCCCTCCTTCATTTCTTTTAAATAGCAGGTTCTGCTGGAGGAACATGTGTAGTACCGTCATCCTCAACCATCTGTTGCTTGACTAAACTACAATAGAGAACAAGATGAAAGAAAATAGAGTTACTCTCACTCCTTACAAGGGTGCAAAGCCTAGGTACTAAAATTAAAGTGAGGATAGTTTTAAAAATAAAGCCATAAACAGTTCAGTTGTATCAGTCAAGTTTGTGTGAAGTGCAGTAAAGAGAAAATTAGCATTCATACACCTGTTTTTTCAAGGTACTTGGCAGGACAGTTGTTGCAAACATTTTGGGGAGCGTGCCACAGCTCCACTGTGGATTCAGGCTGCTTCAGTGTCTGTCTCTTCTTGTGAGGCTGACTCCATGATGCAGAGATCAGGGCTCTGTGGGGACCAAACCATCTGTTGCATGACTCCTTGTTCCTCATGACTTTGGCCATAAGTTTGGGGTTTGTTGATGTATGAGGAATTTGGCAGCAGTCACACTTCCTGGTGGTGCTGTGCAATGGATAAGAACCTCAACATCTACACGGCCTTACAGTTTTTTTTACAGCACTGAATGTGTGTGTTCCCGGGTGGTTCTCCCAAAGTGTGCTCCCTGAAGAAACCTCAGAGCCCGTATGATGTGAACTGGAAATTCTGGTGTAATTTATATTGTTCATATATTTAGGCATTATGGTTGCCCTTCACAAATTTTCAAATGCAAGCCTTCAAATGTAAACTGTATGAACTAAATGTGCAGTCCGATTCTTGCAGGGTTTAAATTCTTAACATTAATTTACCTTTTCTTTTCTTTTCTTTTTTCTTTTTACTTTTAATGGTTAGTTACACTTTATTTATAGGGATAGTTCAACATTTTGGCAAATTGGCCCATTGCCAAAATCATAGTCTTATGAGATAATAATGGAATGTTACGAGACATAGTTGTTTTCGAGATAAATTCATGCAAAACCGCTGATGCACGTTCTCATCAGGGCAGTTTTTCATCAAGCAGTCTCTACATTTGCCTCGAAAACAACTCTGTCTGTAACGTTCTGTTATTATCTCATGGGGTGGTGAATGTGCAGGTCACAACTTGTCCACCAGAGCGTTTTGGAGTTGTTGGATTGTGTATTTATGAGCTTGATGAGGGAAACCAAGAAATCCCATTAGACTCCATAGCGTAGCTCTGAGCAGCTCGCGGCTCTGCTCCGCTGTTCTAAAAATAGCTTGCACCAACAATTAAAGGTAACAAACCTACTGCTAAAACTATAGGGATTATGGCAATGGGCCAATCTTCCAAAATGTTGAACTATCCCTTTAAGTGCTCACAGTAACCAAGGGGGGAATTTTTTTGTACCACAACCGTTTTAGTGTTGTTCAGGCTTAAAATCTGACATAAATTGAGGCGTGGTTACATTGAGTGACAGGTTCACAGACAGTTACCGGTCGTTAGCTGGTTGTTTCGAGTTCAGTGGGCGGGTTCTCGGCCGGCTAACCACCGCACCTCTCCAAATATGGAAAGTAGACTCCCACTAAAATCCAAGATGACACAAAACAGACTCTCCTCTATTAGGGTGAGATCAGCCTCTTCTCCTGTGGACCCAGCTCCAAGCTTGGCTCCAGGAGGCAGACACCTTCTCCACATTAAAGATTAGTCTTAAAATTGTCCTCTTTGATAACGCTTTTAGTTAGAGCTGGCTCAGTCCTGACTGAATCACCCCCTTAGTTATGCTGCCATAGGCCTAGACTGCCAGGGAACTAACTAAGCTTCTCTCTCCCTCTCCCTCTCAGTCTGTACACATACATATCCATTAATATGTGATACTGACTTGACTTCTTCTTTCTCCTGTTGTTCTCCTCTGCCCCCAGAACTCTAAAGTTTAATAATCAGTCTTAGCATTATCATACCATTGTGTTGTGCGCTCTGTCCTCTATACATAATGTATGTACCTTCTAGACCCACACACTTTTAAATCAACATACAGTACATGTGTTTCAAATGACCAGAGGCTGATACGAGGGATGGAAAGCAGCAATAAAATATTGTTGAAATTCTCAGCCATCTTTCAGCCCACACAGTGATGGGAAAAGCAAATCAATGTCCACTTGTGTCTTCTTTTCTACTTGCGTCATTTTAAGTAAATCACTTTTTTAAGTCTTCTTTGAACTGCTCTGATGATGTTTTCAGTTCAAGAAGAAAAAAAAACATGAAAACTTAAAATACATTATAGATTTCTAATCTTACATTTACAAATTAATTTTTTAAACTCTTAACTCTTGCAAATGATTGAAACAAATTTGTATCATAGGTACAGAATGATATTGCTGGATTCTACAAAAAAACAAAACAGAACATATGAAAATTCTCTGACAGGTACAGCATGTTGAAAAGTGATACCTCGTACTCTAGAAAGATTACTGTATCCAAGACAGAAGGCACAGTAACAGTGCTTTGTCAACAGTGCAATATAAGGATATGTGAATCAGTTTAGCTGGATGAATTTATTCACTACAGTTTCAGTAGACTGACCATCACAACATAAAATGTTATGCACAGAACGAGGACAACACGAAATGGACCAGACTTCCTCTAACAAATATAGCATCAATAAGTATGGGTTAGAGCAGCCTTTCTCAAAGTGGGTGCCGCGGCACCCTGGGGTGCCGTCTGACTGCGTCAGGGGTGCCGTGAAAAAAATTACCTCTTCTGACATTTCATAGAATACATTCTTTTTACATATAGGCCTATGCAAAGGGGCCGTGTCTGTGCCCTTTTAGCCCGCCCTCGGCGGAAAAAAAAGCTCTCGGGGCTTCTCTTTTTTTTTGTTGCGGCGCTCAGAGCGCTCAGAGTTGAAATAATCAACTTTTGGAACAGCGCCACACTTATCAAGCGGCTCGGACGTGAGGCGGCTCATTTCTGCAGCGTTCAGAGAGAGAGAGAGGGAGAGAGAGAGGGAGAGGGAGAGAGAGAGGGAGAGAGAGACCGCTCCGTTGGTCACGGGTACTCAGAGCAGTGTGTCCACAGGACGCTATGAAAAAAATGCGTCGTACAGACAGGCACACATCACGAGTCACACCCCCTCCTCTCTCCGGTGATCTGTGTCCGCTCTGTTCCGACTCCGGTGCGTTTGATGTATAAAAACACACTGCAGTGACACGGTGGAAACTCTCTGATTGTTCACAACGGAGTCAGAACGGAGCGGAGACGCCGGGGGATATTCATTTGAGCGCGTGCCTGCGCTGCGCGCATGTAGACCTTTCTCTCTTCCTCTCACATTGCGGATTATTGTGTGCGTGTGTGTGCATATGTAGGCTACAGAGGCACCTATGCACCCTGCATTTACAGTTTGTATTATGCTCTGTTAAATAATACTGTCCCATCTAAATAAACAGGACATTTAGCCTACATTTAGGCTATGCAGTGTCATTTTGAATTACATTTTACACAGGGGTGCCCTGAGATTTTATTCACTTTTGAAAGGTGCCCTGACTGAAAAAAGTTTGAGAAACGCTGGGTTAGAGGTCTTCACGGGTCCAATTTAACGGACTTGAACAAAAATGGACCCGTGAAAATTGTACCCAGAGCCGACTGGCCCCAAGCTATTATTATAAATCTGAGTTCCGAACCTGAGCAGCACCGAGATACATACTGGAAAAAAAAAAAAACCTGTGGGCCCGAAATGCCCAAGTTTTTACTTTATGATTAATACAAGTTGTCTGGTGTTAATATATATTCGAATATATCCGAACAAATTACGGGTCATTCAATATTCGTTCGAACCTCATTCTTCTAAAAACTGACAGCCCTATAACATAGGTGCTGCAGGTATCCATAGTCATTCAGAATGACTGTACTGTATAAAGCAGCAGAACAGGCAGCGTTGTGTGGTGGTTTAACCGGTTTACTTGGGCACGTCCGGTCGATATTCCCTGATATGTCAGTAATGAATGTACAGTGCATTTTCATTTTCACATCCATGACAAATCTGCACAGAGAGAGATTGACACACAGAGAAATGATCACAGCTGACATCTCCAGAATATCTCCAATGACACCACAGCCGTCCAGTGCATATGCGCACACACACACGAATGTACACAAACACACTTCATACATTATGGACACAGCCCATCCTCCTCAGCTGTTTTCCCTGAGCCAACACCAATCTAGCTGGTGCGTGACTGCAGCAGTGGGATATTGTGTTACTATGCGAGTGCTGCTGTGTGAGAATGAGTATGGGATGGCAGGATTTAGCCCCATAAGCTTCACAGGGTTAGGGGTATCTATGGCAAGCGGCTTCCCCGAACCTAAGCCCCTCTTCCTGGGTAATATACAGATGCCACACCTGTCCCAACTGACATATGCCATATCACTTTCACTCTCACACATACACACTCAGGAGAGAGTGTAATGCCATGTGAATTATATATTTGTGTGTGGTTAAGCCAGACTGTATAACTTTGTCCAAGCCAAAGTGAATATGTAAATGTGTAACATTTAATTAATTCACCTTTTTTGCTATGCGGTACTGTTTTTGACATGTCAGCATCAACACTGGAAGTAAATCTGTTTCTCTATGCGTGAATGAATAAGAAAAAAGAAAGATGAAAAAGTTTTGCAGCTTGACATCAGGCAAGACTAACGCTGAGGTCAAAAAATCTCCTACAGTAAGCTGCTTCTCTGAAGGAGAATCCATAAAGAAGACAACTTGAGGTGCCGAGAGAGACTGACAGCACTTCAGCTCCGATTTACAGTACTACAACAGATGAGGGATAAACACTCCTTTCCTAACCACGATAAGAAAACAATCAGGACTTAAATGTTGAAATAAGATAATGAAAGAAATATGCAAGTGAAGATTATAACAGAAAAGGACCTGTCACCACCAACACGAGGCAGCTGCACTTCCAGGACACTTAAGAAACCAGCAGCAAGCAACAGGTTAACTGAACTGAAGGCCAAAATAAACAGGCTGAGAAAGGCTTTACAACCAAAGTGTCTAAATATAATTTGTTCTTTCATTTGTTTTGTATTGCCTGCTGTGCTTGATGGCTACTTACCTTGCCTGCTGTCTTGAAATCTTAAACTCAAAATGCTTTTTTTTTTGCCTATTTATTTTTACATATTTTTCTGAAATATTTCGATATTTGAATTAGCTTTTGCCCTTCTAGCCATATGAACTTATACCTTGTTGTGCATCTTATTTGTTTATCCTGTGTGTGATTTTGGGTCATTTGGCACCACTGCTAGCACAAAATAACAAATCAAATCAAATCAAGATCACTACACAGCCAGTGGTGTTTACTTTATCAGTTTACACTAAAACAGTGGTAGAAGAACACAACAGTGGCATGAAACCATGAAATATAAGTCCAAGCAACACAGGCAAGACTATAACAACTTAAACTGAAACCAGGAGGAACCACAGTAAAAGGTAAGATGATGTAATGATGCAATTACATTTAAATAGAAATAAGAGATAAGAAAAAAGAGAGATCACTTTAAAGCAGAAGTAAGCGATCCGGTCGTTTTGGCGAACTTCCTGTCAGCCGATGGAGTTAGCAGTCCCCGCCCTCGTCCCTACGTCACCACATGCACGCGCATCCCTTGGCTGCACACACAGAGAGGACCGCCCCTTTATGCCTTTATATGTTGTAGGATACAAGGAAAGTTTTCTCCTCGGCTTACAGCAGAGCAGAGTGACTGACATACCCGTGTTTCAGACCAAACACTCTATATAAGTGATTGCTGTCGGAAGATAGAACTATTTAAGACTTATATTAACACAAACATTCCGCTTACTTCTGCTTTAACTCCTAATAGACATACACAGCATCCACATTGCAGCTCACATTAGTGCTCTAAACTGATGAATACATTCTATTAAACTAGAATTATCCTTACAGCCATTTAACTGATGCCATCATCATGTATTTACCGCATTGTGATAGTGTAGAGAAAACATTGAATAGCAGTCTTATTCTGCCATGGCTTTGTCCACAGCTGTTATATAACATTATAGTAATATTCCACTAAGTTTATCCAAAGTCCAATTTCAATCCCCCATCATCTCTTTGTGTGTCTCGTGCCAAAACCTACAACCAAGGCTGTGTGCAGCTACCTGGCTGCGCACAAAACTCCCATGTAGGCCACAGACTGTGTGCCTTTCATTCATGCCCGTCCTTCCTTCTTATGAGGTTTGTTGGGTTTCTTCCTGTCACACACCTTGCCACAGAGGGCTGAAGGATGAGGCAAGGTTTTCAATGTGTTTAAAGATATAAACAAACATACTGTACGGTATTCTACAGTGGCCCTGGGAGCCAAAATATTTACAAAACAACTATACAAACAACAACAAAAAAGCAACAAACCCAGCTTGGGAATGCTTGTGCTTATTCAATACTTTCAACTCTGGGTGTTAATATTTAAAATTTGACATTGAACAACGAAGTTCATGACTTTCTAACGTACTGTTGAAACTCCTCCATAGTGGTGTGTGAATTTGCAGAAGATTTGATGAAGATGTTAACTGAATTGCAGCACGTGTATTTGCAGGTGTTTAGTGCACTGAGCTCTCAGAGCCACATTAATGATGCACAGCGCTGATGTCAAAATGCACACGTAGACAAATGTACATGAGCAGTAAAACACAGACACTAAGTAAAATATTGAATTCTCAGTTTGATTCCCACCATGTTGGATCATGTATCATTAAGTCCAAGCTGGAAATGTTTGGGTTGGCCACCACTCCCCACCAATCATTCTTTTGCCCATTGCATTGTGTGAAAGAAAAGAGTGAATGCTCTAGACAAGTAGAGAGATTGTCTAATCAACATACCACACAGTATGGTTACTATGGAGGAGTGATCACCACCCACATCAACAGATGCCCTGACAATAACTTGAATGTGGATCAATTCCAAACTAATCTGACTATAGGTCTCTGCCGACAGCTCTACTATCCCACATATAAATGAAACAGAACTTAAGGACGGCTCATGGACAACATGCATCATCAATCTACTAACACTAGCACATGGTCAAGGTCTGGGATATAGGTGCTGCAAGAACAAGTCCTGAAACTTCTGTACGAGTTCTCTCATCCTGAACTTATTGGGCTTTTTTAATGTGTTTAAATGTGATAGATGAGAGAAATAAGGTCTATGGTAAACACTGTCAAGATGTTTTCATTTCAATTTCACATTACATAAATTACATCAGTAAACACTACAGCTATGGTTTCTAAAAGCGTTCACGTCTCTTAAAATCTGCTGGTTTCTAACAAGAAGCTAAATGAGACTACAGAGGTGATATGGATGTAAAAGGCCATCAACACATCTCTGCCATTTACACATAAACAGAGACCTACGTCTTGTAGTCACAGCAGAGGTGTGTTAATAAACCATTTCATAGAAAAGTCCTATTTGATTTGGAGATTTGCAATGATTGTTGTGTCCCTACTAGGGGTGTCATGATTCTCCAAATCCTCGATTCGATTTGATTTTCGATTTTAGGGTCACGATTCGATTCTCAATTTTTTTTCTTTTTCTTACAGCACAGAGGCTTATGCCATTTTCAGACTAGTCTACGATCATTGGTTTTATTCATCAAATTGTGTACAGTAAATCTTATTTCAAAAGATGGGCTACATATAAGTGATGCAATTTCCATAATGTATCACATTAGGCACTAATGGTCACATTTAAATAATTTATTTACAATATAAAGGTAACATGCCCCCAAAAACCATGATCCAGGGGCAAAAATTGCCCCCGAGGTTTTGAAACAAATATATTTATATCTGTACATTATCATAATTTTATTTTCATTAATTTACCGTCGTGTCTCATTATTCTCCTGATGTCGGCTTAATGTAATGTAAACAGATTGCGCTGATACGCGAGAGTCATGTGACAGCGGGGCAGAGCTGCAGCTGCGGCTGCCGTGCTGCCATGGACCTGATGATCAGGTCCTGATCAGACTGGCGGTGGCCCACAGTCAATCAGTCCCAGATCCTCCACTGTCACCAGATCCCCCGAAAGCCCCCGCAAATAATACATCGACAAAAAGTGGCAAGTTGCAGCTTTTCGTCGGCTTATTATTTGCGGGTTTTTTTTTTTTTTAATCCTATAACGTCACTGCAACATGCGGCTCTCAGTGCTTGCCGGTGCTGTGTAGTTAGAGCTGTGTCTCCCTCCTGTTCCCCAGGTAGGAGGGGGACAATAGCCCACCAGGGCTGGGTGATAAAACGCTATAAATTGTGAAATAACTTTTCTCCGATTGAAATATGAGACGTGGTCGATAGTTTTCATTCATCCATGTTTTGGCAAATAGCCAATGATATTGACAGTTCCGCTGCGCCGAACCAATCACGTGGCTGGAATAGAGCCAGTCAACATGTGCATTTGTTTGGGTTGCTGCAGACGTGCACATCAGCAGACACCACCGGTAAAAAAAAAAAAGAGAGAGCGAGCGAGGGAGAGAGAGAGAATGAGTGAGTGTTGTCTCGAAATAAAAAGGAAATGAAAACTCGGACCAGTGACTGGCAAGACGCTTGGTGCGCAATGGGGACAACGGGCAGTTGTAGCATTGCGGGCGGGGTGGGGGTAGGCGGGGGGGGGGGATCGTCGATCCTCTCTTTGACTTCGACGCTCGAGATCGTGACGTAATTTCGATCGATTTCGATAAAAAATCGAAATCGTGACACCCCTAGTCCCTACCAATATCCAAACCAAGCCTACAATCTTGGATGAATTGAGGGCAAATGGATGTACCAGGGCCGCAACACTCGGGACACATACACATAGCTGAGAAGTCCAGCACAGGAGAAAGTGAAAAGAAGAGAGAAAGAGAAAAATTGAAGCTGAGCTTATCAAAAGGGGAAAAGACTAAATGATGCAGCTGGACGCTATAAAATGTTCACAAGCATGTTTAGTGTCAAAACATGCTAGCATTGCCCAGCACAGCATATCATTTAGGGATGCACGATAGTTATCGGTCCGATATCAGCAAGTGGTGACTAACCCTAACCCATAGAAATATTAACATAAAAAGGTCGGAAGAACGACTCACAAACCGGTAACAGGGAACGTTTGTCAACGTGTGAATACAGCACAGTGTGAATACTTTTGTAAACAGAGAAAATGACGGCGGTAAAAGACTCCTTCAAAGTTTCAGAAGAAAACAGTTCGCTGGCAGTTTGTAATAAATGTTCCAAGCAAGTTCCACCAGGAGGAAAAAATAGCACGAGCTTTAATACTTCAAACCTGATCAGTCACCTGAAACATAACTGTCGCTTCGACAGAGTTTTTAAGCGTACGAGGAATCCGCTAAAGACGCTATAGCAACATAAAGCCAGCCGTAAGAAGCCATCGGGACACAAACACACACTCTCTCTCCCTCTCCCCCTTTCTATCTCTCACACACACACACTCTCTCTCTCTCTCTCTCTTCCTTGAGATAAAACAACTGAACCTTGTTTACTTTAGTGAAAAGTTATTCATTTGAACCAGCCAAGCAAAAATCCTATAAACTTTTTTTTTTTTTTTACTTGACGAATGCACTTTTTCCATACTATTTTAAACCCTGATGCTAAATATTTCGCATCAGTTCTAGAGGCCTTTATTTTTAGATCAATAAGTAGATTTTCATTCGAGATATCAAAAAGTTTAGTTTGATATCTTTTAGCAAATGCTTGAAAGGCTTACTAATAGAATATCTTCATTTAAAGAGTCAAAACTGTTTTTGTTTATAGTATTGATGTCGTGATATATCTTAGGTCCTCACTAGTCTTTCTGATCTCCAGGTATATTATTGGTATCTGTATCAGTATCGGCCTTTGGAAGCATAAAGTTAATCGGTTATCGGTATCAGTTTAAAAAAAAAGATATTGTGTGCATCCCTAATATCATTATATCATCATTCCACTTTGTGGGTTTACCTAAAAACCTCATAATCAGTATTTAAGAGTGCCAGGCAGGTGATGAAATAATGTAGGCAACAAAGAGAAGTGAGGTCTTTTTCAGTTTTGTCTCCATATATACTCTGTTGTGGACAGAGGGGATGGAAAGACAGAATAGATTGTTGTTGGACAGTTCTGTCTGTTATTCCAACTCGCTCTGTTGAAATGTCCCCCCTCCCAGGTTCAGCTGGAGCGAAGCATATATCTACAGTATGTGATTACACTGTCTCCTCTACCTTTAACTGTGTGCGCTGACTTCATTTTTGTTGGATGTGAGATGTGGCTCTCAGGGGTACCGAGGAATGCCGGGTGAAAAGATGGATATTATGCTTAAAGGAAACAGTACCTGGTCTCACGCTCCTGCCCTTCACAGCAATTTCCATTGGGTTTGCCGGTCAGACGAGGCCCCATGCTTCGCCTGAAAAGCAAAGAGGTGTGAGAAAAATGGGTTTGAAAGAGAGCCGGGAGTGGTACTGTGTCAGAAAGAATACGATGCATTATAGTGCATTTATACTGTCAAATCAAGTGGGACAATGTTTGAATATTTGAAGGTTTACACTCAGGGTGGGTGAGAATGTGTGGGATCTGAAAGCCCCTGCCCCCCCAGGGTGGGACCTGCTTGTCTTGTACACCTTCACACAGATACTCCTGTCACTGTCCACATCCTCAACCAACCACAACACTGTGAACGCTGGGACTAGGGTTGTCATGAGAACCGATACTTCGGTAACAAGTTGATGCTGGGTGGTATCCAAATTTTGATACCGTTAAAACCTGAGTTTTAATTGTGACCAATTAAAAATCAGGTTGTACAATAACAAGATCGAAGATCTAACCGCCATTTGAACAGCGATCAACTGAGCCAGAGCACAAAGGATGTGGCGCTGCACAGCTGTAGCAGTGTGTGTGTTTTATTAGAAAACAACTTAAAGGGATAGTTCACCCTAGAATGATATTTCGCTCATTATCTACTCACCCTCATGTTGACTAAGGGCTGGAAGAATTATCAGAGTCCACCGTCCCTTCTCTTAGTTACAGGGGGTCTTGGCGTAGCAGTGAATTTCAATGCAACGGTTGCAAAGGGACACCGGAGCTCTTCGTAAAAAAACACACACAAAAAAACATCCAAATACCTCCATGATGCTCGTATGTAATGTCCGTCTTGTGCTGAAGCCCCAATTGCGTAATTGTCCCGAAAAAAATTAAATAAGTCTATATTTTAAGCTTGTTTGTAGCGGAAGCTTCTCGTCTTCTTCTTCTTCTCCTCTTCCTGGTCCGTCCAAATATCGCGTGATTTGCGCCGGCGTCAGTGCGGTTACTGCGAATCACGCGATATTTGGACGGACCAGGAAGAGGAGAAGAAGAAGAAGACGAGAAGCTTCCGCTACAAACAAGCTTAAAATATAGACTTATTTAATTTTTTTCGGGACAATTACGCAATTTGGGGCTTCAGCACAAGACGGACATTACATACGAGCATCATGGAGGTATTTGGATGTTTTTTTGTGTGTGTTTTTTTACCAAGAGCTCCGGTGTCCCTTTGCAACCGTTGCATTGAAATTCACTGCTACGCCAAGACCCCCTGTAACTAAGAGAAGGGACGGTGGACTCTGATAATTCTTCCAGCCCTTAGTCAACATGAGGGTGAGTAGATAATGAGCGAAATATCATTCTAGGGTGAACTATCCCTTTAACCCTCAGTTGGCCGTGTCGATTCCTGTCGGTACTGACGCGGGCAGTGTACGCTCGTGAGTCGGAGAACGCGCGTCGTCTCGGTGCGGCTACAGTCGTACTCGCGATGCATTTGTTATGTGAACGAAGCCAGACCTCATGCCCGGTGTACGCCACTAGTTTGAGCTCATGTAAACATGGCATGCCACTCATCTTTCTCCGGTCAGTCGTCACGGAAACATCATGCTATCCCAGTGGTGCGGTGTTTTGCCCAGAGTGAAAACAAACGTGTGTGACCGCCAACTCTGCTAGCTGAAAAATAAAACAATTTATCATTTTCGCATCTGTGAAAACAACCTGAAAGTGAATTAATGAGAACAACAGTTCTCTTGTTTAACTACTTGAAGAACACAGTAATGACTACATGACTTTCTGTTTGTGTTGAGCCACATTTTACTGTTTTAACACCGTTCTTAACTTTATGTTGCTGCCTGCACTTTAAATTCTGTGCAATTTGAGAAGTTGTTGAAGCACAGTGGGCTGAAACTCAAGAACGTTTGATGCAAAAAAAAGAATTTAGAAATCCAGCGGTTCTGTTTTGTTTGTTTTTTTATCGTGGTATCGAATGAGTATGGTAATCGTATCGACTACTGAAATTCTGGTGTTGTGACAAGCCTAGCTGGGACACTAACTGTAATCTAAAATAGTAGTATCGACAATGCTCAGCAGTAAGTAGTGTGTATTTTCATTTTAAAACTAACTCCATTATTACCGGTGGTGCAGCACCATCACATTGTGCTACAGGGTGGGGCTGTCTGCTTTGGCTGTCTGGCAGATGTTTCAAGGGAGATATGGGAGTCATGCCAGGATACAGACCAGCTCCCACAACACAGGACTGGGAGGTGAAACTGGGTGCCATCAAATACTGGATCTATGTCCACACATTCTCTGTTGTGCTGTTTATGGCAGCCTGTGGGCTGCTGATACCAGGAATGATGGGACTCACGTCTGGCCCATATCTAGGCAGACATTCATTGATGGAAATCTCAGGCTGTCTCATCATGACAAGGCCCCTGGGACCCCAGACCCATGTGCTCCTTGCTGATGAGATCTTTTGTTTATGCATGGCACAGTAAGGAGCAGCTGACTGCTGTTCTGCTGCCATCCTCATATAAAATAAATTACCAGTCCTTTTATTAAGCCATCAATGTCCTCATTAGTTTTGACTAAAACACACACACAGCTATGACTCTTGAACAAAACCATTGCATTAATGTTAGAACATGTTACAATCCTACATTGTGCCCAAAGACCCGCTGTGTGGTTAAAATAGTAAAATAAATATTTTGGGGGCCTCAATGAAATTGTGCTGGGAGTAATTAGACTGTGGCAGAGGATGTCAGTGGGGTAGGTGGTCCTTCAGTGTGGCCAGGATCAATCTACATTCACACTGCAAAAGACAATGTGACCACATGTGGTGCCAGACCACATCAGGATGTGGTCTGGGCCACATAGTGATCAGATCTCAAATGGGTGCGTTCACACGTGCTGTTAGAGCTGACCGCTTGTGGTGGGATTTGGTTCATACCAGATCATCTGAACAGGGTCTTGTGTGATGAAGACTTGATTTGTTGATTGGCACTGGACGGTTGCCGGTAGAGAGTTAAAACCACCAGGACATGTCTGTAACAGTAACACCATCATAAAGAAAAGTTCCACAGCCACACACTCTCTCTCTTTCTGTCTCCCTGATGTCGGCAGTCCAGCTTTACTCAAGACATGAATAAAATGCTGACATTTACATGCTGCATGTTTATCATAAGGTAGACGCCGTTTTCTTGTATAGCAGCAATTTAATCCCCATGAAGGAAATATGATGTAGCAGTGTTAGATGATTAAATGTCAACACTTCGTGTTTTACATATCATTAGCATGGCTTTTTGCTTTTTATTCTGTCACATTACAAACAAACAATGGTGAGCACGGGGTCAGCGGCATCTGTCCCCATATGTTGACTTTAAAAGACCAGATGTCTGTGTGCTTGTCTTTTGTCGGTACTTTTAATTCTCTGGTTCTCATCAAAGTCCGCACGTAAAGTCCGTAATTCGTTCGGATGAATTCAAATTGACGGCCATGATCACATGACTGTACGTGATAACAGGGTCGCCAGAAATTTGTGATGTCAAAATGGGGTCACGAGCCAAAAAAGGTTAGGAACCACTAAAGGCTAAGGAAATATTAAAAATTCAGAATTTTGACTATTTTCTAAATTACCACGCATACACACAAAAAGTACAGAAAACAGGTATCGTTGTGTACCGGTACCGGTTCCCAGGTACTGAGTATCGGTACAGTACCGATTAGGTACCCATCCCTAAGAGTCTATCAGTTATCTGAAGGAAACCCACAACTGGTTTGGGGATGCAGAAACACCGTCAGCCTGCTAATCTGCTAACCAGCTAGTCAAGACTCAGAATGGGAAACATGTTGGAAGAGAGGGGGGATGCAACGTCGTCACAGAAGCCTTGATGATTACTCAACCTCTGAAGCTGATGAAAAATAAAAAACATTCATCACCATCAAAAGAAATTAAAAAAAAAAGCACTGACCTGAAAATGTTGACTTGTTTGCCTGTTTTTACAGCCATATCCAGCTTCAAAGGCAAAGACAATGATATATAATGAAAGTCAAAGGTTGAAGCTCTCATCTGTTTGTTATTTTTGTGTTTCTATCTTCTTCAGAGGCTGAGAAGTGAAGGCTTTGGCGAATGTCAATAATAGCGGATTTTTAGAGGCACCCTGAAATCTTAATGGGTAAACAAACTTGTACTAGTGCCTTTCATTCAGATGGTTAGGGTGATATAACTTCATTTTTCTGAATTTACTTCTCTTCATAAAGTTGTATTAAATGCTTTTTGAGGGTTCACTTGCAAAGGTTAGTAAAGGAAATGTTGTCATGAAGAAACTTTGACCCGGCCTGATCAGAATACGACACCAAGAGCTATGTCATGTTCTTCCTTGACTTTTCCAGGCAGTTAAAGTGATAGTTCAACATTTTGGCAAATTGGCCCATTGCCATAATCCCTATAGTCATAAGGTAAGGTAGGTAACAAACCTATTGCAGGTTTGTTACCTTTATTTGGGCCGTGAGCTGCTCAGAGCTATGCTATGGAGGCTAATTCTTGGTTTCCCTCATCAAACTCATCAAATAAACAATCCAACAACTCCAAAACGCTCTCATGCGTCACATCACAACTTGTCCATGAGAGCATTTTGGAGTTGCAGCATAGCTCTGAGCAGCTCGCGGCTCTGCTCCGCCGTTCTAAAAATAGCTTGCATTTGCACCGGCAATTAAAGGTAACAAACCTTCTCCTAAAACTATAGGGATTATGGTTATGGGCCAATTTGCCAAAATGTTGAACTATCCCTTTAACAGTGTTGTCCCTCCAGGCAGACAAAGAGATGATGAGACGCACGAGGAGTGAGACGGACTGGGTTAAAGATTGACACGTGAAGTTGATCCTGCAGCTACTACAAAGTTCCCATCAAATAAACCAACTCATTAAACCAGCCCCGTGCACTCTCATCTTTTAATTGAACTTCCATATTTCATGAAAATCTTTGAACATCGGTGAATGTGGCATATCCTCTGTATGTTTCATGTTTTGGGACTAATCAATACAAGCTTGATTAAAGCTAATGTGCTATATGGAAATCTAGCTTTCAGGGCATTGCAGTCTCGTTATCTCCTACTCCTTCTATACATTTATGCATATGAATTCAGAGAAGGATCAAAGATCTTGAGTCAACCAGAAGACAGGATTACGATGCCGATGTCTTCGGCAATCTTATCAGTAAACTGTCTCCTAATCCCACTGGGACTGAAAAGAAACACCCATCCCTTTTCACACCACTGCTCCTGCCATCAGATGTGCGCGCCTTGTTATGCTAAAAGGAGAGTGAAATGTCTCAACACAGACGCAGCCTAAAAGGCATCAAAAGACAGTCACAAATGATTTCTAAAGACCTCAAAATTATCTCTGAAAAGCATGCTCTTTGAATTTTCAAACAGTCGCTGAGGAAACAGCTCTTTTTTAATCCTGAGGAAACTCATCGTTGCTGTTATTCTCAACAAACAACACAGATAACGGTCCCCCCCCGTCCCCCGTCCATCTCAACCAAACAGGAAGAGCTGCTCTACTTTGACCATAATGCATTTCACACATGCTTAGTTCTCTCAAGGTGGGAGAAATGCAGCGATTTCCTCTACTTTCTTTATCCTCGCCTGGACTGTTTGCAAAGCCAGACCCGAAATGTCAGGACTGCTTTTAAAAAAAAATAAAAAAAATGCTTCAAGACCAGCACCATCATACGAATAAATCATATCTGGGTCCGAGCCGTTTTGCAAAGCTCGCCCAGTTTTCTTTGGAGGAAGCCACCCCCGAATGAAGTGTGTGGGGCCTGTAGCCAGGATCCAGCACACGGTTTGGCTCGGGGAGGTGGATTCTCAGGACGGACTGAGGGAAAAAGGCGTGGGATGGCAGTCATCGGCAACAGTGATGTCATCTCGTGTTCTGATTTCTCACTCGTATTACCAAAGACTTTGCACAGTGGGAGACACGCTCCACCTAAACACAGAGTGCTGTTGGGAAACATACATGGAGAATGTAATTGGTTCCTCTCTCAACATCACTGATTGAAAAACCATTCAAAAGCAGTTCCTTGTCATATTAATCCCCATCACTCACCACAATGAGATGTTCTCCACCACTGCACCACTCCCCACCCTTATTTGTACTGAATGTCACTTTGACATAAATTATGAATGCACTTCCTAGTAGTCCTCCTGGGTTGTTTGGACAGAGCAGACTTGATTGGCTGAATTAGAGATGCAGCTGAAAGTTAGTGAGCGGACGTTAAGATGATGTTAAATCACCAGTCTAGGACCTTGTCCACACAGAAACAGAGCTTCACACAAAACAATCTTCTTCTTCATTTTGAAAAGAATCAATCTAGTGTGAACGCAGACATTTCAAGAAATATCTGCGTTCACACTAGGGATGGGTACCGAATCGCTACTTTTATTGGTACTGACCGAATTCTCACCAAAGTACCAAGTATTGATTCACGTGAAGTCAAATAGTACCACATTTTGGTACCTGAATGCACCTTTGAGTCGCGTTACATTTTTTCAGACAAAATAATCTCATGAACTATTCAATATTTTTTCATTGAATGACTATTTGATTATTGGAAAATCATTTCCCATCCCTAAAACATAAAATACTCTTAAAGGACAAGGAATTGTGATGTTGTTGAGAAATAAATATTCAAAATTCAGAATTTTGACTTTTTTTTTTTATAGACGAAATAACTTAAATTACCACACACAAAAAGTACCGAAAACACAAATGTTCACAAATGTGAAAGGTACCCACGCCTAGTTCACACAGATCCATTGAAAACAACTGAAAACACTGTGGTACATATGCCAGCAGGCCTGTGTGGAGTGTAACGCCGGGATTCCACTGGATGCGGAACGATTCCGAAACGGGTCCGCTACGGAACGGCTGCGTACTCCGACTCCGTCGGTTCCGTCCGTGATGTTGATTGTTGCGGCTCTGCCGCACAGCGGGAACACGTGATCTCGCGATAAAGCAGGTTGTAGTTTCCATAAAGTGAACCACAAAATCAAAAACAATTAATTTAATCCAGAGGAGTAGTAGAGAAACAACTTGGTGCTGACCTGACTTGATTTTTACAATCACTATCTCCTTGTCCATGGTGTAAACGGGGTGAAATGATGTCTGAAAACCTCCGAGCTGCTGACTTCAGGCCGGTCGCTGCCCATTACAACGTTTTCAAGGTGTAAAGCAGGAAATATGCTCCGCTGTAAACATGGTGTATTTTATTTTGAAAATTAACCGGGTGTTTTATTTTGTATTTTGCCCCCGATTTCCTGTCATACACGACCTGCTCTGTGCTGCTTGATGCGCCGTGCTCCGGCGTCCGGCAAAAATAGAAGCTCTGCGTATCTTTTGCGAGGGCTGCCGGATGCCGGTGCCGTTCCGGACCCACGACGCAGCGGACCCGGAGTCGGTGGACGCTGCCACGGTGATTATAATTAATACGTAACGGCTCCGCCGCCGTACCGGAGCGGATCTGCAGCCGTTCCGCATCCAGTGGACTTTAGGCGTAAGGCTGCCACGATTAGTCGACTAGTCACGACTACGTCGACTATTAAAATCGTCGACAACTAATTTAATAGTCGACGCATCGGTTTTTTTTTTTAAACTTTGTCTTTTCTCTCTAAACTGCTGCGGCACCTTCCACTGCCGCATCTGCCTTTCTGTCCTTGACACACATGTGCAGTAGTGGTAATCTGGGTCAGCCGTGATGTCACCGGAAGTAATCAGACGGGCTCTGGTAGGCTATCATGGCCTGAAAAATGTGTGCAATGCAATATCTGCAAGGCAGAACTTGCCTTTCACGGCAGCACAAGTGCGATGCACGAGCACCTGAAAAGGAAGCACGTCGTTGTGGCTGACAATGAAGAGGGACCGTCGTCTAGGTAAGCTAACTGGCTAATTAGCTGCTAACATTAGCATAAACAGAGCGCTAACTTATATTGATACTAGCTGTAAACGTTGACATTAGCGATGAATGACGATTTGATTCATTAGCCTTAGCAGCACACATATTTCATGTGTTTTTTGTAACGTTATAACAGTGATGTGTTTTGAATAGGAAACGTGTTAACGCTAATGTTTTCTAACGTTACGTTTCAGTGCTAAGAGAGTACGTACGTACGTACGTACGTACACACACACACACACACACGTTTATTATTTAACCTACTTACTAATTCAATAATTCAGTTATCAAATACAGGTAAATACATTTAAAGCTTGATGCATAAACTGACAAATATTGTTAATAATGAAAAAAGATACTGTATATAATTTTCTTCCCAATGCTTGCTATTCTTCCAAATCATCTCATGTTTTTAAGGTAAAGGAGACCCTCAGAGGCATCAAAAGTTCCCTCACTCTGACTGCTGATGTGTGGACCAGTCGTGCAACAGAGGCTTACCTTGGTGTGTCTTGCCATTTCCTGACTGAAGATTGGAAGATGAAGACCTTCAATCTTTCCACCATGCCTCTTGAGGAGAGGCATACTGGTGCAAATATAATGACATGGATGGAAGAGGTTTTAGCAAAGTTTGACATTTTGCCCACAAAAATAAAAGCAGTAGTTCATGACAGTGGTTCCAACATGGTGGCAGCAATGTGATTGCTTGAAGAAAAACATGGATGGGCTTCTATCCGCTGTGCTGGACACACACTCCAGCTCATAGTCAACACTGCTCTCAAAGAAAACACCATTAGCAGAGCACTAGGTGCTGCTAGGCAGCTAGTCGAGCACTTTAAGAGAAGCGAGCTGGCTAGTACAAAGTTAAAGATGAAACAGGAGCAAATGAATGTTAAGAAAAATGCACTGATCCAGGATGTCAGTACAAGATGGAACAGTACATTCCATATGATAGAGAGACTCCTAGAACAACGCTGGCCACTCACTGCCACTCTCTCCGATCCCGAGGTCACTCCAAGGGGGAAACACTACTTCGACTTGAAGCCAGAGCAGTGGGAACTGCTTCAAGAACTGAAGGAAGGGTTGGCGCCTTTTGAGACCGCTACTGTTTACCTTAGTGGACAGCAGTACACAACCATTTCAGGTCTTCCACAGGTGGTCAGAGGGCTGACACGGGCTGTACACCAAAGCCAATTCCAGACAAGCTCAGGGAAATCTTTCATTACCAGTGCAGAAAAAGGGATAACACAGAGATGGGGCAGTGTTTGCACTATCTCAGCAGACAAAGAAAATCCAGTTATTCTTGCAGCGGCCTTGGACCCCAGATACAGAAAACTTAAGTTTTTGACTCCTGAAGATAGCATCAGACTGCAAGGGAGTGTTGAAGTTCTTGCTGTAAAAAAGGGAAAAACGACTGGGACACAGGATGCAAAACTGCAGAGGGCCAATGGTTCAGGTAGAAAGAGTGCTCTGGAAACCCTCCTTCAGTCTGACACAGACAGTTTGAGTGAAAATGAAGATGGAGAATCTGAGGAGGACCGCAAGATCCAAGTTGTGATAAGTGAAGTTCGGATGTACTTTGGAGAGGCCACACTCTCTAAAAAGGATGATCCTCTGAAATGGTGGAGTGAAAATGAGGGGCGTTTCCCCACGCTGTCAAAGCTAGCTAAATCTTTTCTGTGCATCCCTGCAACCTCCACCCCGTCGGAGCGGATTTTCTCTGCAGCAGGGAACATCTGCTCTCAAAAGAGAGCAAGCCTTTCTCCAAAACATGTAGAAATGCTAACTTTCCTGGCTATGAACAAGAGCCTTGTGTAGTTTGGGATTATATAGAGTCAGAGTGTAGTAAAGTTGAATAGAGTTGTGAGCACTGAGCACAAAATGCACTTTTGTTATTTGAGTCTGTGAGGCCAAATCTTTAATAATTCCTTAGATTCAGGTGCCTACCTCATTGCAGCTATGTTTGATGCCAAAGAAAAATGAAGGACAGAAAAGCCTTAAGTAGGCCTATTTATTGTTGTGTTGTTAAGGCCAATGCCTTATCCTTTTACTCAGCTGTTTGCACTGTCTACACAGTTAAATAATTGTTTGTTACAAGCATATTTCATTAAAGGTTTAATGAACTATCATTTTAATTGTCTTCATTTTTAGTTAGCATATATCTTAATCACTTAAAGCTGAAAGCTAATGATTGTTATATAAGAGCAGCTGCATGCTGGTGCGATAAGATGTATGTTATACATTCAATTTACGCATCATCCGATTAGTCGACTAATCGAAAAAAAATAGTCGGTGACTAGTCGACTATCAAAATAATCGTTTGTGGCAGCCCTAGTGGAGTGTGTGGCGCTTTAACACTGCCACACATACAGTATAACAGAGAAGATGACGGAAAGCTCCCCCACTGTATTCAACCTCCAAACATGTAAATCGATTAAATGTTGACTGGGATTCGTGTGCAAATATGATGATGGGTGATGATTTAACGCTGCAGTGTCCCATACTTATTTGTAGTTTAATAGAAATATATCATAGTGATGAGATTGCGAGTGCATGAATAAAATAATATAAGCTTTATTTTCTCTCGTTCATTGATTGTCCTGACACCTTCAATTGATGTAAATGTACTTTTTGTGTCTAATATAGAAAAAAACTCCAACTCCAATCCAACCAAGTCATGTACACCCTTAAAATGTCTCCCGGATTCTGTGATTGAATGTGCGCTCCACCCCAGATGTCCTGTGAGTTAAATTGTGGCATAATTAGGTCATGGCAGTGCTTTAAGTGGGCCGTAGTACCGGCACTTCTAGATTTTAACCCCGGGACTTCTCATGAGCCCCTTGTCCTGTTCTTTTTCTATCTTAGCGATTCGTGATGGTTACACTTCTATGGCTATACTACATTACCCAGTGTGCACTAGTACGCCTGTCCTTTTACTCGCGAGACGTTCACACTAGGCTTGGGCGGTATCCAAATTTTGATACCGTCAAACTTCCTCCACATTTTACCATGGTATACGGTATTACTAAATTACTATTACTATTAAAAGTAGGCTAAAACATATTAAACTAACTTAAAATTCAACCACACATAAGTGCTACTGGACATATAATTAATTTTAGACATTAAATTACTTTTATTTAATATTTAATCCTTATCTCCTGTATAAGTGCATTGCATTTTTTCATGACGGTATTGAAACTGATACCGTTGCTATTTTTAAATACCTGCAGTATACGGTATTACCGTAATACCGCCCAAGCCTAGTTCACACGCAAGGAGGTTTTCTCCATGTCTGGTGTCCATCTTTTATCCATCTACTGATGTGTGTGTCCATAGGCAATGGTTAGTGCCAGTTCAAGTTCCCTTGTTCATCAGCCTCCTCCAGTGCAGCTACTTGAGGACCCCCTCTGAAGACCTCCTTTGGGCCAGTATTCAAGTGCACAAACACTGAGAAAGGACTTTTCAGTAGGATAGAGACACCTTCTATGAAGTGGGTTAACTTCAAATGACAAACAGATTCATTTGTCTTCATAGATTATTCATAGATGGATTTTAACAAGAAAATACTTGTTAAAACTCTCTGTGGAAAGTTCAATAAAACATTTTTTTTTAAATCAGTATCATGTTTGATTGTATCACTTAATGATCTGCTGATACCAACCACCCACTGCCTAATTTACCGCCAACAGTTGAATGAGGGGAGTACCGGCACTTACTTTTACTTAAAGCACTGGGTCATGGGTCCATGAGTTATGTAGATGAAGAGTTTTATGAGATGAGGTCACTGTGACCTTGACCACCGACCACCAATATCTAATCAGCTCACTGAGTCCAAGTGAATGTTAAAGGTTGAATATGGAGAATGCTTATTAAAAGACCCAAGTTGACGCGCTCGGTGTGTTCACATGCAGTCGGAGCTACCGTTTGTTTCATGAACACAGGAATGTCAACTCTTGACTTGCTTGAAGTGTACATTTTTTTCCACAGACAGCGTCAGGTGGCTACTCAAACATGCGCAGAGAAGTTTCTTTACTTGAAGCAAGTCAAGAGTTGATATTCCTGTGTTTATGACACAAACGGTAGCTTTCCCACTGCTCCTGAACACACCGAGCGCATCAACTGGGTCTCGCGCGAGACTCCGGGAGACTTTGAATTAGATCTAGTTTTACAAACATGTCGGCTTGCTTGAAATAAATAAACTTCTCGGTGCATAATATAATCAAAATCGGTGGGTCGATGGATTATCACATATGTGTTACGATGTGTATATTTGTGTAGTCTTATCTGTCATAAGTAAGACTTTACTGTTTACGGGTCACGTTTGTGTCACGGACTCGCGGTGCCACCGAGACGAGAGCTTTTTTTCTTTTTCACCGAGACGAGAGCTATGACACCAGGTCAGAGACTCTGATCAGCAGGTTTGGTTTTCAGCCACAATGTGGAATGAGCCTCCACTCTCCAAGTTACAATTAAGTAATTTATTCAACATCACAATTAGTCCAAAGCTGTTTAATGAAGGTAAAAATGAAACATATGGTACCGGTAAATATCCTGTGTAGTTCTTCTCCTCTGTGCAACTCTGAAGAGCGGTGTACCTAGCAACGGTGTGCAGGGGTGTAAGTTAACTCTTTCAGCACATAGCACTAGTGCTACAGAGGCTGACAGTTTTTTAGCACAGGACCAGAGAGTTGTAGCACACCCTAAAAATGCCCGTCACCTCTACAGAAGACAATTAATGCAGCTCATCACTTACACAGTACATCAGCAAGTGTAATTCATATATACATAATGTAATACAATTATAGAATAAAAACTCGAAATGTTTTCAGATACAGAAGAAGTATCTTTAAACATCACTTTAAACATTGTTGTTTAAAGTGACTTAAGCATCACTTTAAACAACTCATTTTTACATAACAGGCGTGACATATACAGTATACTCGGGAACGGTTCACAAAATCCACGGTTCGGTTCGGTTCACGGTTTTGTGGTCACGGTTTTTGGTTCGGTTCGGTATACGTTGATCGTCGGGAAAATCAATCATGTCTTGTATATTCAGGTTAAAACTGAAAGAAGAGTCTGACATCTGATACATCATTGTGACAGTCTGAGGTTAAAAGTAGGTGAGATTCTGGCTGCAAGAGAGGAGACATTGATAGTTCCAACATGATTTTAATTTATTGGGCAAAGAAAGTTATCTAACAAATGCTAAGAACAATTAGTTATTCACTGAAATATATAACCTACATTTATTAATTGTGGTTCTTACAAAAATTATATCTTAAGCAAAAATGTCTCTTATGCTCTGCCCCTTGAATTAGTGCATACAAAATAATTTAACTTTAGCCTAGCCTACTACTTTTACAACCACATTATTTACCAGCAACATAAAGTGAAACAGAGGCAGAGGTGTCCTGCCACAGTCTGGTTTGGGCTCTCATCGAAAAAAAACTAAAATTATTATTGGTGTTCAACAGCATTTCACCACCTGTCCTCTCTGTCAGTCAGCCCCTCCTCCTCCTCCTGCTGCTGCTGCACAGGTCGTGCTGGAGCGCTAATAAATGCTAAACGCGCTAAATCGCTAATTGGTCGCGATCGTGATCGTCACACACACGCGGTCACATACAGCAGACCTATAAAACGCTGCTGGCGCATCTTCTAGCTCCGACTCTTTCTCACAAACGTTTCCACAAGTGACCAGCTGATACACTGCTCTGCTTATTCTTCTTGTTTACCCATAGCACCCATGCTACAGGGCAGATTAATTCTTAGCACAGGCATGCTTTGATGTACTGTGTACAGCCCTGGTGTGTTACACTTTGCAACGGTCTGGCTTTGCAACGGTGTTGTTGTTCCTAGCTCTGATCAATAGACTGTGGTATTCTGGTAATTCTCCATGTTCAACCTTTAATGCCAAATTTGAAGACGTTCCCTCAAGATGTTGAATCTTCTGTGTCATGGAGGAATGTGATGTGCATCGGTACGGACAGACAGATGATGCAAAACGAACAAATCAATGCACCATTTGATTGGCTCAGCTGACCTGCGGCTGTGGCGTAATACAGTGTGCTCACTGGGTGCACTTGTGCGTATACGGTAGTCAAGCGGCTGAAAGATCGTAGTTCCAAAGGAAAGTGCTGCTTTGAGATGCATTTTTTTTAAAAAGTGTCTCAGTATGTTGTATCTGGTGGCCACAGCTCTCTGCTAGTCTGCTGGGGCTCCTGGTACTGATCCCTGCTCAGGATCTAATGCAGGTAATGCATCAAATACGCATGACTACCTCGCACAACCCACCGTCAAAAAGCCTTAACTATCCATTTAAACCCCCATCACACCCAGGCCATTGTGAAGGAGGCAGAAAGGGTTAAGAGCTGGTTTTAGAATCCTGGATTACGTGGGTTCCCCAAAGTGCTTGAGAGAGGCCTACTTTTTGAAGGGGAGGTGTACGGGATTGGGACGCGCGGGGGTGTTTTCTTTAAATGTGTAATTTTTATTTTTTTATTTTTTTTGCCTTTGAAACCCAGTCTCGGAGGCTTTGTGTGGCTGTCACATAATGGGGTTTCCTGTCACAAGGCTGTCTGATGCCATTAATTTGCTTCTCCCACAACGTTCTCTGGGGCTACTGGCATGCCTATACGCCAAACACAGAGCTTTTCAATGCCGGCACGTCTCTCTCTCTCTCTCTCCCTCTCTCTCTCTGTCTCTCTCAGAAGCACCATCTTTTCAAAGTGCCGTGGCACTGCTGGAGAGCCTTTTAAGAAACCAGAGCAATGTGGGGGGTGGATGGAGGGTTTCAACCTGTATGGTCTTTCCAAACATACAAGGGGGACGAGGCCTGAGCATGAATAAATACAGCACAGCCAAAGCTGCTTTCTGAAGAAACTCACCCCCTCAGACATGTCTTGGGGAGAATGAGCGAAAAAAAAAAAAAATAGAACTTGCAAAGAAAGACAGAGAGGAGAAATAAAGAGAAAGGAGGTATTAGGAGCGCCCCCCGTCAGCCATCCAGAGTTCCTGCAGCAGAGTACATTCCAAGGATCATAAAAACGAGGGGTAAGGAGGGGTTGGAAGAAAGAGAGGGGTTTTTTAAAAAGCATGAGGCCCAGGAGATACAGTCAACCCCCTGCTGGTCCTGCTCTTTTCACTGAATACACAAGACAACAGGGACGGCCTCTCCATCTGAAACAACCCCTGGAGGGCCATGGAGGAGCTCTCCTCTCTTCTTCACATGCAGGCCTGGAGGAGATTGGGAGAGCAGCTCCACAGACACAGAGAAACAAAACAGAGCTCTGACTGAAACAAGATCGGGAGAAAAGAAACAGTCAGTCAAAGAGCCCAGAGACTTCACATGAGCGGGGATGTAAGAGGAGAGGGCCTTTTCAGAGCGACGGGGATGAGGGCGAGCAGGGGGTGCAAATGTCACTCATCATATCGGCTTGACCTTTGTCTCCGTCGCCACGTCGCACCGATGCACAATACTCTGCGTATATACGTACAAAAGAGGCTCGTCAAACAGCCCCGCCACGCCACCGTGTGCAACTGGAGCCCGCTCAACAAACCTCAACCCTCTCCTGTGGCTGAAATGAACGTGGATAATTTATGATACATGGTTGTCTGGCAGGAATCACAGAGTATGTTTAAAGACTGATTCAGCTGAGAAACAACAGACTTTCCCCCGTAACAACATAAATGAAAACAGAAGTTGCTGTAAGTGCACTCATTTGGAGTGGGTACATTATTTTTCTCACAATACTGCCTCTTGTTTCTGAAGCACTGAAACAACAACAATTAATGTATCTAACAAGCACTGGCCTCTGTCTGAACTTAGCCCTCCAATTCAGACACATGCTGCATCAACGGTACAGCATTTCCACCCAGATGCCCGTTTTCAGCTCCAAATCAGGAACAATGTCCATCCGTGTCTATTCATGTACACTGGTCAACGTGAGCTGGTGGAAACAGGAAGCAGATTCTCTACTTTGTTTGATTAGTTGTAGGAAATGCGACAAATGAGGATCAGCAAAGACAGTTGTGTCAAAGTGCAGAACTGAATTCAGAAAAACAGCTGCTGGACTGGAAAACAAAGTAACATGTTCAATTATCAATTCAATTGTCCACGTTTCATTCATCACTGGCAGTCGAGGTTGACAAGATACGATCTGTCGGCATCGTCACTTCCAAATGGTTTTGGACTATCCACAACCCTGCAGTCGTCAAACTGAAGTAGGGCCAGCAGTGATAACAGAAGTCTCTGTTTCAGGTGCTCGTAAATTGTAAAAGACTGAACTGCAGTGAACCAATCACGGCCTCATAAAACCGATTCTGACAGCGGTGGTTTCATAGGTCTCAAACCTGAGGAACAAATCCTGCCAAAGTTGTGAGGAAGAGGGTCGGGGCAAAAGAAACCTGGACCCTTGTAGAGAGCCAGGCTTTATGTTAGCACAACCGCTAACGCTGGGTCGGCGTTAAAGGGATAGTTCAACATTTTGGCAAATTTGCCTATTGCCATAATCCCTATAGTCATAAGAGTATAGGTTCATTGCCTTTAATTATCAGTGCATGTCAGTGGGGCAGAGACGTGAGCTGCTCAGTGAAAACAATGGAGGTGAATGGTACAGGTCCCCTGTCCCTCATCAAACTCATCAAATGCACAATCCAACAACTCCAAAACGCTCTCGTGGAGAAGTTGTGACCTGCACATTCACCACACTATGAGATAATAATGTAACATTACGAGACAGAGTTGTTTTCTAGGCAAATGCAGCCGGAACTACATTCCAGATACGGCTGCTGGGTGGAGTGATTTCAAAAACGCAAGTAGTTCCGAGTATTTGCGTCATGTGTCATAAAGTTACATAATTATACATGATTATTTCATATTGTGGTGAATGTGCAGGTCACAACTTGTCCACAAGAGCGTTTTGGAGTTGTTGGATTGTGTATTTGATGAGTTTTGAGGGACAGGGAACCTGTACCATTCGTCTCCATTGTGTTCACTGAGCAGCTCACGTCTCAGATCTCAATACAATATGCATCGATAATTAAAGGTAATGAACCTACTCCTGTGACTATAGGGATTATGGCAATAGGAGGAGTTGCTAAAATGTTGAACTATTCCTTTAAAAAAAAAATTAAAAATGCTAACTGTGCTACCAGTAGCCTACTGATACTAGAACTTGTCATCTGAGTCTTGGTCTGACTGACAGTCTCTCTGAAGTTTCCTCCTATGACCGTCTTAATACTCTGCCCTTTCACCTGTCAATCAGATTAGCAGCTGAGGTGGGCGGGGCACAAACCCATATCAAGAATTTCTCAATAAGGAAGAGGTGGATGTGCTTCCAGCCTCACTTTTCCACTATTTTATCTTTTTTCTGTGGGAAAACCATGTTGAATAAAATATTGATTATGGCAGAGGATTCTTACAGAGTTTAGAACATGACTGCAGAGGAACTTTAAAAATTTGATATGAACAGCCAGCCCTCCCACTCTGATTTTTGAAAACATTTCTATCAGACAAGATCTCAAACACAGACTCATGTCTGCATGTTGTTTCAACAAGTGTAGAAAACATCCCTTGGTACGTTTGTGTGTGTGCTCACATACACACTTCTTTTCAAGTACACTCTTACATGCCCATGCACTGCTGGAGTGCCCTCACCCTCTCTCTCTCTCACTCACACAGCCTATACAAACCCCCACTCCTTTTTTTTTCATCTGAATGGTCTAAGTCCCCTTGCAGAGCTATACAATCCCCTCCATATGTTTGCATGCAAGCCTCCTCGTACTGCATCGCGCACTCACTCACACACACACACACACACCCGCAACTCCCCCATTACGTCACAGAGGAGGTATTCCAGTTGGACCTGTGGGGATTAAGAAGTGGAGAGAGCTGAAACTTCTCCAGTAAAACCTCTGCACATCCCAGCTTTGAATCCAGCTATTTTCACCCCCCGCCCTCCTCATCCCTGCACCTGCTTCGAGTTATTACCACTCCACCCCCCCACCCCCCTCTCCTCACCACTGGGAAGCAAAGCCTGAGCTTTTCAAACTTCCTATTCAGAGGGTACAGCATTGGGAGAAGAAGACGAAAAAAAACAGCTTTCTACCTTTGCAGCGATGTGAGGCTGAGAGCCGCCTCACTTTGTGCCATTGTGTGCTTTCATGTTTTGACTCGGTCAGGGTTTGTGTGCCGGAGTGTTCGGTGTGGTCTGAGAGACGCGGCAGAGCCTCGGCGCACTGGGTTTACCTCATGGCCCAGATACATCACATCGCTGCAAGAGCTGTCTGTGCTTCACCGAGACCACCTAGAGGAGCAAAGGCTCCCACTAAGCTACTGAGAGTGAAAAGCAAACAACAGTGTGTACACACACACTCTGAATGGTGGTTAATCCACCTGTGGCTGTACTGTGGTGGCTGTCAGGTTCATCAACCTCATAACAGTGAACAGTGTGGTAATGACTTCAGTATTTCTTCTAGGACTGTGGGGGTTTGACTAACCTTGAGGGAGTTTTTTTCTGCAGTAAAACATTTTTTTCTATTATTTTCAGGTCCAGTATTGTACCAGCAGGAAAACATCTTTCTTGGCAGCGTGCACAGAGTTTCAGGCATTTCTACCTCCATGCTGGGAAATAATATGGTAATATTTAATATTACAAATACTGTAGTTTCCAGGGAAACAATCTGCTACTAAGTACAAGGGAAACAGGGACAAAGTTGTGAGATGGTTATTTAGTGAGAGTTAAATTGACTGTGTTGAATTTTTGATTTACCTTGAAAGAATCAATAGAAATACAAAAAAAACCAAAACATTAAATTACCTGATGTTTCATGTCTGGTATCTGACATTACAATAAATTGTCACTGCTGTGAATGGACTAAATGGACTACAGTTGCCGTTGTCCATGAACAGGCAGGTTTCAGACTTTATTTACAGTTGATAGCTTTGTAGAAACAAATACAAATGGAGGACATCATCCTCCTACGTCCTATTTCCAAGCGAACAATTGTATTATCTATCTGATTTCAAATGTCAAGATTGCATTTGGTCAAATATGACGAGATGTAACATGCACAACAGTTACATGGTCTGGTTGATATTCTCAGCAAGCATCAGGGATGGAAGACGAGTGCTGCGATCCTGGGCCAGCTGAAGTAACTTCTCTGAGCACTTCCAGGATGACAAGTCCACAAGGCTGAGCAAGAAGACAGACTGACAAAGACCGATTGATTATCTGACTAATACTGTCTATACGGTAATCAGGCACAAAAAAACAGAAGTGAAATTCTCAATTAAAAAGGACTACGAGGAGTTTCAGAAAGCGGAAGTGCTCTCACACTACATTTTCCATGAGCCTCCGCGCACACTCTTGGACGGCGCAAGACGGACAAAAGCGAAAGCATTTGCCAAGAATGTTTTCATTAATCAAGAATGAAAGTCGGAGGTTTGATCAGATACCGTCGTAGTTCCGACCATAAACTATGCCAACTAGCGTTCCGGCTGCGTTATTCCCATGACCCGCCGGGCAGCATCTGGGAAACCAAAACTAGGAAATGCTGGGCGAGTCGACCACTAAATAATAATAATATCAAAATAACTATAAAGACAAAATGATATATTTATCGAGAATGGACACATTAACAAGTGGGTAACGTAGATTCATCCACATTAGTATGAGACTCTTTTATAACCAAAAGCAAACTTAATAAAAAATCAGTATAAGCACAGCCGTTCATATTTGATAAAGGCTTGTAAAAAAATTAAAAAGTATGTATTATATATATTAACTTGGATATAATACCAAGCAATGAATGTTACAGTTCACATTCTCTTTGCAAATCAATATTGCCAAGCAACATGAGTCAATCAAAACTGTCCCTCTGGCCACAGCGGGGGAGTTAAACTCTGGACCTCCTTGAAGACCTCACACCGATCGGCCTGTCTCCCTTTCTTCTGCCCTCTATTCTTCATTATCTAATTCAAGTGTCAATTTTCAGCCGGCGCCTGAGTTGACCCTTTCTTCTGTCATTGTTTCTGCTCGGTGGGGCGGGATGCCTCCCACTTAATCGTTGATCCAATTAATTTGGGAAACCTTTCTGGGCTTCTTTGCAACAATGAGGGCCTCTGAATAAAAAACGCGCCCACAAAAGAAGAAAGTTAACACAGGGCAGTGTCATTGATTGACACTGGTGCCAAAACGCCTGTGTGTTGCCATTATCCCGGATGGAGTTATGGAACCTTCGCAGAGAAAGGTGGCCTTGATGAAAGAGATGAACATGTCTAATTAACTTGTGTCAAATAAAAGTTTCCAGCTCCACACAAGTGACTCAACCACCCCACGGCTTTTTATGGTCTCGCCTCCTGGTAGGGCTTTTTAAAATGGCAGGAGCTTATTAAACTGATGTCATTTCATCTTTTCTCTGCAACACACACCTGGCGTCTCTATGCACCATTTTCTACCGAGCGCTAAAGGGAAACAGTGGGCCGTGCTACAGTAAGTTTCAAACTGCCACGCACCGCAGGGGGGCCGGTAATAAACTCTGCAAGAAAAGGTATTCCAACACTTGTCAGAATGTAACTATGCACTTCATTGTTCAACTTGGATTGACTTAACCTGTTTTTTGCCTAATTGGTCACATTCCCAATGGTTCATAAAAACGCGCGCGCTGTGAGTAGCTGTTGTGAAAAGACAAAATCCATAATAATTAGGGTAAGCCCATCATTAGCTGCCTGTAAAGTTAAACAGCTGTATACACAGAATGGTGGAGTGAAGAATCACAGACGGAGCATTCTCTCTGTAATTCCCGGTTTCATTATTTGATCGAGCTGGCTAATTGGGCGCCGAGATCGAATCCCCTCGCAGGGGCAGAAACACACATGAGCAGACTAGACTGGAGCGGTGGAGGGGCCGCGTCTTTCAGTTCTTCTAAGGGATTAACAAATTGTGTGGGTTTTAATAAATCATGCGTCTGGACATGAATAAATCACTGGGCGTTGAGCCTCGGGGGAGATGCCTTCAAATCAGTCAAAGAGGAATCAGGACCGAGATGACATGACGCTCACATGGATGCAGGTGGTACCAATGGGAGGGAAGAAAATGCATATATGATGAAGTGAGGGTGAATGTGATTCTGTTTGTGAATGTGGATGATGGGAAATGAGATTTCATATTATTCCTCTGTCCTTTTCACTGACACAGCCCACATTCGTGAGAGCAATTGCACGACTTCCAGTGTAACTTCCCCCCGATGTGACATGATCAAAACATCCTGGACTGTTTCTGAATATCTGACGTGTAAAGGAGCTGCCATGTTTAACTGTTTATGTGTGCAGGATTATGTTACAGTAGCATTTGAAGGCAGTATGTTGATTCACCTCAGTCACTGGCACATTCATTTTAAAAAGTCCCATCTCGTATATGAAGCGAGAGTTTCATGTTATTCTTGATTATAAAGCAGGAAAAGGCTCTGTACTGTGAAAGCAGGGCTCCAGACTAACTTTTTGCATTAGTTGCACTGGTGCGCCTAACTTTTATATTTAGGTGCACCAGCACAAAATTTAGGTGCACCCAAATTTTTGTGTCCCACTAAATGCACGCCGCTATGGCGTCACTTTGGGTTTGAGTAGGGATGCAAATGATCAATTAGGCCTAATTCATTAATCATTAGTTGGTAGACCGCCAGTCGATTAATGGTTAATTGATAATCGGCGATTTTCCTGAGAACCTAAATTTCCTTTGGTATAGGGTCTATAACATAAAATACTGAACATTGCTTATACAGGGCTCTACACTAATATTTGTTAGTTCCTACTTTAGGGGCACAATGAAAAATGTTTAAATAATATGTTTTTTAACCCCTAAATAATGTTGAGGGTCCAATGTGACGCATTTTTACATTTGAAAAAGGAAAAATGTCTAGGGTGTTTTTACTGTTGACTTTAAGCTGACTTCTAATGTGACCCATTACTGTACATTAGCGCATTTATCTATTTGTCTTTGTCTATTAGCAGTCCAGTGCGACCTGTCCCGTGTGTGTGCGTGTGTGCGAGTGTGCGCCTGCATGCGAGAGAGAGAGCGAGAGGAGGGGCTGACTGACAGAGGTGATTGCCGGTGAAGCACTGTTAAAAAACGTTTTTGTTTTGTTTTTTCTGTGCAAGACTGTGGTAAACACTAAAGGTTTCCTTTTGGCGCCGATGTTAACAGTCGTTCACACCGGACTGCACCTCCGCGGCTGGCTCGCGCCCTGCAGCGATTTCGGCATCAGGTCTATTTTGTGCGCGAGCAGCGAGTGATCGCGTCAAGCCAGGCAGGAAGTCACACAGGAAACAAGGACAACAGTTTGGTCACACAGAGAGATTATGCACGAAATAAACGTATGTTTTCACCAGTGTTAATTTCGTCAGACGAGACGAGACGAAAAATATTCGTCAACGATGGTTTTTTTCATGACGAAAACGAGACGAAGACGAGACGAAATCAATGCCCTTAACACTGACTGTGATGAAATTTACACGCATTTTTTGTTGACGAAAAAAGACGAGACGAAATCTACTTAATCAAATAAAAACTTAATAAAATGTCTCTTTCTTTTTTCGTCACAGGGGGGCTGCGGGCGCTGTAAACCGGCGGCGGAATCGCTGCGAAGCTCCGAGCAACGGAGATCATGTGCGAGCCGGAGCCCTCCCGTTCACTTCATTGCATTTGTCAATCGCTGTGTTTTATTTTGAAAATTAACCGGATTCTCTCGCTGTTTCTTTGTGCGACTTCCTGCCCGGCTTGACAGGATCACACGGGGCTGCGCCGCGGCGCTGGTGTGAACGACACATCGTTAACATCAAAGGGCTCCGCGGCGCTTCTGCGGCCGGTGTGTCCCTGGCGTGGACGCGTCTCCGCGCTGGTCGGTCGCTTCTGCGCTGTGTGTGTGTGTGTGTGTGTGCATCTCTGTTTAGATACTGACAAATAGCCTACATAAACGCACACACAAGCTGGAAAGTTGGCTCATCTGACAGCTGTCAATGACATAAATCTTGTGAGATGAGTGAGAAAAAGACTAAAATGAATCTATTGGTTTGAGTAGGCCTAGATTAGTTGTGATTAACATAGCCTACTGTCAATCTGCTTTCAAATACTAAAAAAAGACTATTGACTAAAACTAGACTAAAATACTTTGGATTTTCTTTGACTAAAACTAGACTAAAATGCCAAGACTTTTCGTCGACTAAATGTGACTAAACAAAAAAGAATACAAGCTGACTAAATATGACTAAAACTTATAAGGGCATTTGACACAAGACTAAGACTAAAACTAAATTGAAAAATAGCTGACAAAATTAACACTGGTTTTCACCCATGCATCAGGTGCACCAGTGCGACCTAGAAAAATTATTAGTCGCACTCTGGAGCCCTGAAAAGTATCAAAGTGCTCAGTCCACAGAGAAATGCACGCAGTCTGTATTCAGAGACTGAACCATCAGGTATTCTGTAACTTTTGTGATGTCACAACGGAGCAGTCTATCAGCCAATCCCTAATCCCCATGGACCCACCATGCAACTTCGAAAAGTGCTCAATCACTCAGAAAACACTCAGATAATCAGAATAGCATTCATAAACTAACTTCAAGAGGGTATACTTGGGCTATGAATTCATAATGACACAGAAAATCATGGAAATTATAACAAGTAGAATTGCATGCCTTAAGAAACTTTGGCTTGTAATTTTAGTCTGCAAAAAGCTGTAAAAAATGTTTTTATAGTTTAGTTTTTAAAGGTTTTTGCACCCCTGCCTGCAGCCTTCCCACTCCTAGTGTTGTACTCATACAAATGCAATAGTTTAAAATGACCAGTTGAGCCTGAGGCTTGAAGCAGCACAGGCCAAACGTCTGTAATTACTGGTGTAGCCACCTGCTCTGTTGTAATATGAAATCTGATTTTTCATAGACCGCCCCGGGGAGACTGGAGGCGACCCTGACAGGAGTGAATGTAGCCATTTAAACCCACATTCAACACATCCTTTGTATGTGACACGCAGGAGTCCCAAGTTCAATTGAATTACTTCTCTGAATTGAATTGTTATTGTTATTTCGCTTACAGTGACCCGATGTTTGTTAGGGTCTCTTATACAGTACAGGACCGGTGGAGTTCCAGACTGTAAATATCATGTTTTTTTTAAAGAGTACATTAATGTTAATTTGTATACATTTTATATTATTGTTGCATAAAAAAAATCCATTTACCATGCCCTTTATGAGGCTTGAACTGAACAGAAATGCATGGTTAGGGCTTGCTCTTAATAGGGAAGGAACTGAAAAAATGTTTCCATTTTAACAACTTTTCTAAAGTATCTTACTTATGGATGCATCTAAAACAATGAGAATGACGCAATTAGCCCCAGCAGGGATTAAATATTTGTTTATCTATGGATTTACCAAATGCACCATTAATATAAGTCTAGGGTCTATTATGGAGAGGACCACCATCATCACTGAGTAGAGGGATGTCAACCTGATTGTACCAGCTGAGCGGGGGAGTTAATTTTTCATAGACTGCCCCAGGGAGTCTGGAGGCGACTCTGTCAGTGGTGAATGTAGCCACTCACGCTCACATTCAAGAAAACTCCTTTGTCCCAAGAAGTTCATTTGAATTTTTGGATTAATGGGCATTTTTCAAGCCAAGTTAATTTATTGCTTTCCATTTTGACAACAAGTGTCCTGCCCCCCCTAACTGACTGGCGGTTGCGCGTGTTGTGAAAGAGGCAGGACAGCCAAAGACGAAAAACCAGCAGCAGTTTGGCTCAAGTTTCACATCAAAACTAAGATTTAAGCAACAAATCAAACTTTAAATCTAAATATATAATTTAAACAAAAAGCCGCCAATATGTAGAATATATGTTTTTCAAAAATGAAAAAACTCCAGGTGGCATATAATGATGCATTTCAGATCCTACTTAGGCGTCCAAGATGGACAAGTGCATGTCATAGTTTAACCAATTTGTTGTATTGTTTTTTTTTTAAAATTGTACTGTCTGTGTCTTTATAATTTTTATTTTATTTATTCTCATAATGGACCCGAGTCTATAATATAGTTATCTTGTCTGTCTGTCTGTCTGTCTGTCTGTCTGTCTATCTATCTATCGATCGATCTATCTATCAATCTATCAATCTATCATATAGCCTAACATCATTCTGTTATTTAGCATTTTTTCACTGATCAGGAATGCTTTTGGCATGTGGACAACATGGGTAAGCAAATGTTAACTTTCTACAAGGAGTCAAATGAATGGCACTGAAAAGTAATCAAAAAAGTTCATTACTTCAATGCAGTGATTCATACATTACAGTTACACTAGATGTTGCATTTCAACAGGTAATCTATAGTCGAATGCATTTCAAAAGTAACCTTCCCAACACGGGGTACCAAACACTTCAATTTCAGTGTTGTAGTAGACGGTTGGCTCGGCTGTTGCACTACAGGAACTGCTGTAATATAACACATATGGTATATTTGCATACATTACCATGCAGCAGTCAAACACATGATTGCAAGTATTTTAGCGCGAGACCTGCGTCAGTGAAATTCAGAGGAAAACTGAGGATTTATCTAATAATGAGTACAGCCTCTCTTCCCTCTCCCAGTCATGTGTCCCTGTGGCTTCTCTCTAAGTGGCTGCAGGTGAGTGTGCACAATTACTCCCATCGATGCCATTTTGGGGTGAGTGGGCGGATAAACAAGCAGCGTACAGCGCGACTAATTGTTCCATTACATGAAATGGAAAGTGCAGGAGGGGTAATCAAGCAGCTTTGTTGCAAATAACATGCCTCTGTTCTGCCTGATGATGTTTCGAATTTTGACGACTGAAAGCCTGCCACCCCGCCGACGGTCCACCTGTGCTCTTTGGGAGGAACAGAAAAACATGGATGACGTTCAGAGGATAACATGAACATAAGTGCAGCATGTAATTCAACTGCTGAAGAAGTCTGCAAGACAGACCGATATACGCCCCCATATTCTGCTGCTATTTGGTTTTCTGTTGTTTTTTTGGTTGCGTGACATTGCAGAGTATGACGACATCAAACTCTAAAGCAGTGTTTTTCAACCTTGGGGTCGGGACCCCACGTGGGGTCGTCTGGAATTCAAATGGGGTCGCCTGAAATGTCTAGTAATTGATTAAAAAAATTAGTGATAAAAAATATTACGCAAGACAGACAAAAACGAAAACATTTGCCAAGAATGTTTTCATTCATCAAGAACAAAAGTCGGAGGTTCAAAGACGATCAGATACCGACATAGTTCCAACCATAAACGGTGCCAACTAGCGATCCGGTGGCGTTATTCCCATGACCCGCCAGGCAGCATCCGGGAAACCGAAACTAGGAAATGCTGGGCGAGTCGACCACTGAATAATAATAATATTAAAATAACTATAAAGACAAAACAATATATTCATCGAAAATGGACACATTAACAAGTGGGTAACGTAGATTCATCCACATTAATATGAGACTCTTATATAACCAAAAACTCCTCAGGTTCTCTTTAATTATTATTCTTTTTAAAATTATGATTAAAAACACCACACACAATCTTAAATAACTGTATTCTATACTGTCACTTTCACAAATATAAATCGAGTTCAAATAAGATGCAGCATATAAAAATATCTGAGCTGGCGCATCTTGATTGACGATTGTCACCAGAAATTTGTGATGTCAAAATGGGGTCATGAGCCAAAAAAGGTTGGGAACCACTGCCCTACAGTGACTTCACAAAATGTGATCTCCGGACTAAATCCCTACAATTGAGGTATATTTATTTTTAAACTGCAACTTCAGTGTTGTACTTTTATTGACCTGATTAGGGATGCACGATAATTCTTTTTTTCCACCGATACTGACAACCATCTGCTTCTCAGAACCGATGCCGACATTTTTAATAGTTTATATGCACACTTGAGGTTAAAGCAGAAGTAAGCGGAATATTTGTGTTAATATAAGTCTTAAATAGTTCTATCTTCCGACAGCAATCACTTACATAGAGTGTTTGGTCCGAAACACGGGTCTGTCAGTCACTCTGCTCTGCTGTAAGCCGAAGAAAAAACTTTCCTTGTATCCTACAACCTTTATCCAATGAGGAGAGAGAACGGCATAAAGGGTCGGTCCTCTCTGTGTGTGCAGCCAAGGGATGCGCGTGAATGTGGTGACGTAGGGACGAAAGGCGGGGACTGCTAACTCCATCGGCTGACAGGAAGTTAGCCAAAACGACCGGATCGCTTACTTCTGCTTTAAGAAAGGCTAAAATGTAGTGATTAAAGACGGGTTTAACATTATAGCTCTGCCTCTGACTTAACCAAATGATATAACTGGCATCACTACTGTAAGGGGGCGGCGAATATCGCTACTTTTTTTTTTTTTAACACATTAGTTTAGACGGCAGCTCTTTGTAGGAACAGGAAAGCGCTGCGGGAAACCCTGTCTTTCTCCGTGCCAACACCAAGGCACATGGCAGAGTCAGTCACGAGATAAACTGTAATGGACTTTCTAGGAGATACCATAAACGCAAAAAGAAAAGAGAATTAAAGCCAAGAAACTAACGGGCTAACCTCTGTGACACATACTGTGCCTGAGGACTATATGCTCTTCCCTGCGCGTGCCAAGCACTGCACTTCATCAGGTATTTGCAGCTGAAGGGGCGGGACAGCAACAAATCCTGGGACTTCTTTCTGCTGCCCTCTTATTAGCTGGAGACATTCAGTCCCACTCATGTCATTAAGAGAAATTACAGCACTGCATTGTCAGTGACATGAACAGGCACAGGGCAAATCCACCTTATCCAAATTTATCCTGCAAATCATGCACTTAAACTCTCTCTCGCTCTCTCTCTTTCTGAGCACTAGGTCTCCTGCAGCCCGGGCGGATGAGGCTCTCTCACCTAGTCTAGCACCTCATTTACTTAATGCACACCCCTGGAAAATGCGATTATATTAGCCCGCTGTATTGCAGGTATTGTGCTGTAGGTGTTGACAAGGCAGAAAATGGCAAGAACAAGATGCCGAGTGCATTTTGGAAATTATGTAATCTTGGGGGAGGCTGTCAGGAGCTACTGAAAAACATATTGGCTTCTTTTCACGGCCCTGGCCATGAATTAATCCTCTCCCTGGGTCTCCATGTGTCCATTAACCTCCCTACAACCCCTCTCACATGTAGCCTGCTGGCGGCGCTAGAGGAAACATCAGAGGATTATTTACACAGTCAATAGTGCCACGGGAACAAGTCTAATATGAAAAATTATTTGTTTGTCATAAGTCTGGGCAGTGGTTTTCCCTTAAAGCTCCTCTAGGCCAAAGCATTGGACTGACCCACAGACTGTCGGCCCTCAGAAACCCCATCTACAGTATAGAGCTGTTTACCGTGGCCATTCTGGTACACGCCGAGTCAGACTGAGGACAGCAGGACGAAGTCGGCAGGCTGTGGAGACAGGAAAGAACATCTCCTGATCCTTCAGGGGGCCCATTACTACTCAGTATGATGAGCAGACGGAGTGAAAGGAGAAGTAATTGGGGATGTGCGGATGGAGAAAGGTTAGAGATCTTCCTTCTGGGACCACAGAACAGCAGGAGCGAAGCATTACATCCCCTCTGTCTTCCTCTCCACCAAGCTGAGATGGAGCTCCGATCATTTGACCTCCCAGCTTGGGTTAAGCAGCAGCTAATTAGCAGTAGTCAGTGTGTCTCTCTTTTACGTTTCCCCGAAATGAGTCATAACTAGAACTGAACTGAGTCTGAAGTGGTGAAATAGATTTTTATGTTAAATAAGTGGGATGTATAATGCACCCAAAACAGGAGACTGAAAAGCATGCGCATTGTAAACAGACTCTAAACATTATAAGTCGACTAAACACGAGAAGCCAATACAAATTTGCCAATGAATGCCGCTGGTTGCGTTTCAGGCGCGGGACCTGACAGAAGTCCACCATTGTTGTTACCTTACGTGATGTAGCTCAGGTTACAGGTATGAGGTGTATGAGTGTGAAGTGTCATGGCGCCTGTAAATAGAACTTAGCTACTCATCGCATTTCAGGCAGCCTTTTGCAATGTGTTTATTGTGCATGTTGATATCGCTTTGAAGATGAAAATAAGGTTAATCTGTCAACCTGAATGAATCCATCTTTATATCCAAAATTTCAAATGAGGACTTAAAGGGGACATATTATGGAAATATCACTTTTTGAAGACTTTTGTCTTGCCTTCCGGCCCCCAAAATGCGAGAATTGACAAAAAAAATCTGTAATTTTCAGGCTCCCTAGATTGAAATCCATGTGGTTTCACGAGCTTCTGTTAAACAGCAATGTAACTAGGATTCAAATTTGCATAATACCACCCCTACCTGGGACCAGTAGAAGGGGTGGGGCGGGGCGAGCAGTGGCCGATTTGCATTTAAAGGGACAGGCACTGATACCAGCCGTTCTGAACAGGGCTGTGATGTTTGATCCTTGGGGTATTTTGACCGAAGCATGTCACAGACATGTCTTTAAGACACCTGGGAACTATTTCAATTTGTGGAAAAGGGGCATAATATGTCTCCTTTAAGATGAGAACACGAGGTCTTATCTTTACCGGTTCGTACCCGAAAACTGGTTTTTATTTTTGTGATATGAATTTTTCATGTACCGCAATAACGGTGAATAGCCCTAACAACGCGTGGAACGTGCGCAGCGGGAAAGTGTTTCAGCAAGAGCCGTTTGACCCGCTGCTCACCAAACAGGCGTGCTAGACACTCACCATCGTGGGGTAATTTGAACAATGTACAATTAGCGATTTAGCGCATATAACGTTTATTAGCATAACGGCATGAGCACATGTTTGTGTGTGTGCATGTTTGTGTGTGTGCATGTGTGCGAGAGAGAGAGAGAGGGAGAGAGAGAGAGAGAGAGAGAGAGAGAGAGAGAGAGAGAGAGAGAGAGAGAGAGAGAGAGAGACCCAGTCCAGTCCAGCAGGAGGAGGATGGTGAAACACTGTTAAAAACATAATATTCTCGTTAATTGATAGGAAACCCTGAGGGGTCGTGCTGCATTAACCTGTGTGTGGACAAACAATAACACTACACAGTCCTTATGATAGTAGAATGGGCTATTTAAAGCCGATCTACTGCAGTAGGCTAATTCTTTTCTCATTAAAAGAAGTTGTGATCGATGTGATTTTGAAATAAAAACCTGATATGAGAATTTGTTCATACCGCCCAGCCCTATCTTTACCTAATGTAGCCATTATGCTCGGCCGTTCTAAAAATATCTTGCATCGACAATTAAAGGTAACGAACCTACTGCTATGACTATAGGGCAGGGATCCCCAATAGGCGGCCCGCGGGCCGGAGAGCAAAACATCTGGCCCACGACGATTCACTGGCACTGACGCACCTAGTATTAAACCAAGTAAACAACAGATAAGGTGTGCACTGCTATACTTTATTTTGATTTCACCCTGCTCTGTACATTAACCTACGCTTGTGTAAAGAGTGCGTGAGGTGAAGACATACCGCACGATAGGAAAAAAATGTACATATATGTTTTTTTTGTTTTTTTTCCATCGCGCGGTATGTCTTCACACACCAGCTGATCCGCCGGTCCTCTGAGTGAAGTATTCAAGTATCCAAATCAGGTAGGCTGATTAATAACATGACCTGCACCAAAAGGTGGCAAAGTGACTGGACTGATGAGTTTTGTTTTATTTTACCAGACCATGCTGACGCTGAGAGAAAGACAAAGTCACACCTAACCCTCTCTCGCTCAAGTTAAAAGGAGGAAAAAAGCACAAAAGGTACACAAAAGGCAGCAGAGTTGCCAGAGTCAGATGAACAGGTAGAGTCAGACACACCAGGGTGTATCAGAGTAGTCACATTATGTATTTACGGAAGGATAAACTACACACATTAGCCTCAGTAATACAGAGCCTCATTCTGAGCTCAAATTGCAGAATATTAGCTTTGATTATGCACCGTTTCACAAGCGACTCATCATCTCACGAGGGGGCTCACTCGTGACAGAAACTGATTGGCTTTATTGACCCAGAAAGCGGGGATTGAATAATTAGGAAAAAAGCTTTTACAATCCAATATTACTCGTGTCTGCATGTCACCCACTCATAATAAAACCAGCCAAAGACGACACATTAAGCTTGAGGGAAGGAAGAAAAAAAAGAAAAAGAAAAACCAAACCAACAAGAGCACACTCGCCCACCACCAATTTTCGGGTGTCATGCTTGCAGTTCTTTGATGTCTTGAGTTTGGCAAACAAACATTTTGTCTGTTCACTCTTTTCAAATCACTTCTGTCTGCAGCATGGAGAAAGGGTTGGAGGAGTCTACCACGCTGCTGCTGCTGCTGCTGTTGAGATCTGCAGTGGAATATTCTGTTAAAGCTCCGTGTTACTGCCTTCAGCTGAGATTTATTCAACAGTCCCTTTGACCCGGCGTGAAAGGGGCATGGAACATTTGCATTCTGTGCTATTCTGAGTTTTAAAAATACAGACATTTCAAACTCCAGGTCCATGCTGCATTTCCCAAGAAAAGTGACAAATTCTTTGAAAGGGGCAAAATGCTACATAATTTCCCATTTCCAGTGTCAGCTCGCCAAAGCGTGTAATTACACCTGCAGACTCCTGATTCTCCTGCTCTCACCATGTCAGGGCAGCCAGGACCAAGAAAAAGTCAGTTTTTTTTTTAAGTTTTAAGAAAATTGCCCTCAACCTGCTGGTTACAGAAATTAAATTTAGACACCAATATACCGAGCTCAACACTGAGCAACTTACAAACACACACACACACGCAAATATAAAAAAACACAAGTGAATACAGAAATGCACTGCAAAAATGGAAGTGTCTCCAAGGGACACAAAAAAAGTCATTAATGCAGCAGTGACGCACTTGTCCGAAGCATATAGTAATTACAAAAGTCACAAGAGATGAATGACTAATTAATTCAGCTTTGTGCAAATCCACAAGTCTAACCGTCAGTCTTCTCAGATCTTTTCTCCACGCCGGCAGATGTTTCACCCCCATCCTCAATCTGGTTTCACTATGATCACTCCTGACTCCACGCAGACAACAGACAATATTGGGCCTGATTTGTGTTGCCTACGTTTTTCAAACCGGTTAAAATTTGAGGATCGTCTGATATGTGGCAAACCGTCACTGATGTCAGTGTTTACATACATTTTCCAGCCTACACAGGTAATGATGTTATCAGTATTGACAAAGACAATAAAACATCAGGGTCAGTCGGGTAGATTACTTCATAATTGTAACATGCAGATATGGTCATATTTTAAAAAGGGATACTTTACCCAAAATCGATAATTCACTAATTTTCTACCCACCATCATGCCAAGGAAGGGTTCGGAGAACTTTCAGAGTCACACAACACAGAAACACAGAACAGTGAGGCCTAGTTATGTGTAGCTATTTGCCTATAATGAGATATTCTTCTCAATAACTTCTTTCAACAGTGGAATGAAATTAAAGTGCACCCTTTCCACTTGATTATCATATCCAATCAACTATAATATCTGTTATGTGAACAGCACATGTTTTTATTACATTATTTGGTCGAGCCTATTACTGTTCCCTGGCCGTGCATGAGCACTGAAGAAGGTTCCTGCACTGCACTCGGTCCAACTGTAAAAATTTTAATGTCAGTGTAGACAAGCTGCACCTCATTGGAGCACTTTGTGTCGGGAAAATGAAATATTCTGTTCATTTTGCATTTACGGCATAAGGACATAAATATGATTTATTATTAAATATATCAGGATTGTATAAAACTGTGGGTGTGGTGGCTGCCTACCTGTTAGAAGCATCAAACCCAGATTCTGTGTCCAGTCCTTCATTGTTGAAGTTCCTTTAGTCTGTGAGGGTCCATGGATGACTAAAACCACAAGGTCTCCTTGAATAAGAAGTCCAAGGCTGACACCAGGCCCTCCTCTGCAGCCACCTGACTTTGTCCAATAGCTCTCTGGCAACACAATGGTAACCTGTAGTAGGCTAGTCCAGCTTTCAGCTCAGGCCAGCTGAGTGTTGAGACAGTCCAACAATACTGTAGGCAGCGTCTCCAAACTTCTGGCGGGACATGGGCTATCACTGTGCAGCATGGAGCTCCCTGGCTAGCAACCAGCCTTTGTATCTAGCTAACAAGCGTTAGCGTTAGCCCCGCTGTTAATGAAATGAAGGGGAGCAGTAACGAAGCGGCTGTGGGCGGCCACAGCCACAGAGAACACCCGGGGAAGAAGCTACGTTTCCGACCGTTTTCTGTTTCGCTCCCACTCACCTTGGTGAACAACACCTTTCCTCCGCTGAACGCGCGTGCGCTCCGTTTTCGCTGAATCGTGAAAACGTGACGAAGCCCTGCGCTCGTTAATGAGGCCTTCAAGTTCGTTGGAAAAAATCGTTTACCAAAAGTTTTTTTTTTTTCAACTGTTTCTCCCCTTTATGGAATATAATGAAGTAGCCTAATAAAAAGAAAGTAAGAAAAAAAGGGTTGGTTGATACCTTTTCCCCTCCACACAGGCATGTTCAGTTTGCTAAAGTGGTCCTGATGATGACTCACAGAAAAAAGAAAGAAAAAGAATATCCAGAATATTACTGTAGCTCTGTCTTACAAGTAAAAGTGAAATAAAGGAGAAAAAATATTTAGAGAAAAGGTCTATTTTGGAATCACAAAATCTAGAGTAAGCTATTTGACATTTATTTGGGAATGTCTACCTAAATGGTTTTGATTAGGCCTAGATATTTCACCATTGCCTGGTTTAACTTAGCCTGGCTCTCGCCAGACCCTTGTAGTTCCGCAAAGCTACGCTGAGCTCCACACAAGGGTCTGGGACTGCTCCATAGGCGATTCATTTCAGAAGGCGGGGCCTTGTAAAAAAATCATGTATGTGATTGGATAAACCACTTGTCCGTTATCTTGAATGACGTGCTACTTCTTCGGTCGGAAGAAGAGCGAAAACATCCTTGCCACCAATAAATGCCTTCAAAACCGTTCTCTGTTCATCTTTCAAAGAATTAATATTCGATAGATTCGACAAAACAGTTGAAATAGCAGAATCAATGCCAACGCACGACTCCTCACTGCGAGCCGCCATTGTTGTTTGACTCAAACAGTCGCTTCAGCGCTACGTCACACCTCAGAAAGTCCCGCCCGGCGATCCTGATTGGTTCATTATTTTTTGCTCCGGGGAAGAAGTTTGCATTGGCCTCGAGTCCAGACCCTTGTGTGAAGCTGAGCGTAGCGCCTCTGGTGGAGCTTTGCGGAACTACAAGGGTCTGGCGAGAGCCAGGCTAGGTTTAACTAGGTATTCATTTTCAACACACACACACACACACATATAGAACAAATTTAAACTCTAGCTATATTAATTCACTTGGTGGACTGAATCCACGCTAACAAATCCAGTGTAAGTCGGCTAGCAAGTAAAATTGTATTTACAGCGCTTCTCACAGAGAAGACTCACAAACTGCTTCACAAGATAAAATAAAAAAAATACAGACATCATACCATTAATATACAAAATAAATAGCAATGAAAGAGCAGCAACACATTTCATGAAATGCAGCAAAACAATTGCCTACAAACACCATCAGGCTTGCTCAAATGCCTGTCTAAACAGATGTGTTTTTAACTGCTACCACAGGGTGGTAGAAAGAGAGGGGATCCTCTAAATATGGAGGAGCCTGACTGCTGAGGGCTCTGTAGGCTAAAGGTGAGGATCTTGTATTGGATCCTGAAATTTACCCGGAGCCAGTGGAGGGATATGCAAAGACGGGAGCGTGAGAGAATTTATGGGATCTGGACAGATGTGACGCCCTCTGATCAACGTTACCTTTTCAGAATGGACGCCACAGTAACAATATGGCTGGCCTGGCCATGCAAATATGTTAACTTAAGTGGAGGACAAGAAATGATTAGCCTACATTGGCCTTCTTTTCCTTCACTCCAGAAGGCTCTGTATGATTTAATGTTGAACACTAGATTAATTAATAAATAGCCTACCTGTTTTATGTCATAATTGCCATACAAAGAAATACATACTGTACAGTATGACAGAAAGAAATCGTTTCATGGAAGAACAAATTTCATTGTATATTAACATATAATGACAATAAGGCTTTTCTACTCTCAAAATGGAATAAAAGACCACAGACATTGGGCCTCATTCACCAATATCTTCTTAAGAACCTTCTTAGATTCTTTCTTAAGTTGTTCTTAAGAAGTTCCTTAAGAAAACCCTACCTACGTCAGATTCATCAACGCGTTCGTAAGCCTCAGAATTGTTCGCAGCTGTGTTCTTATGCCATCTCCTCGTAAGTTGAGGGCGTGTGCCAGGTGAGTCTAATTAACATAGGATTAGCATAGGTAGCCGCCCCCTCAATGCCCGTAAAAGGGCATGAGACTGCAGGGCCGTGTGCAAACAGCACCCACAGGCACTGAGCAGAGAAGGTGAAGTGAGAAAGAAAGTTGAAATGCTCAAATGAAAATCTGGGAGGGAGCACCAGACTCCAAACGTAAAAAGAACTTAAGTAGTGAAGTGGCGCTACTGCGGCAGGAATGAAACAAAGAAACAAACAAAAGGCTTATATTTAGTTTAGCAGTGGATGCAGCTCTTCGGTTGTTATCAGAGAGACCACACTCTCACGTGTGCCATCATAAATATCATCATATTATCACATATGAAAAAAAACAGTTGTGTGTAGTGTGAACACTTACAGTAAGTAACTGTTGCAGTCCGCAATTAGGAAAAAAAAAAAATCATATCGGCAGCTGTATTCCCCCCCCCCCCCCCCAAAAAAAAAAAAAAGATATGATATGAATTAAGTGTCTATAATGTTTTTTAAGAGACTGCAATGATTTGTTAATTATTATTATTAATATATATGATTATTAAAAACATCATAAAAGATAAGAAAATAATTCTTATTCAAATCATATAATGTCATACAACTGCAGAACAAAAGAAAACGCTATAATCGGTTATTTTTGCAGAAGTCTCAGCACCTAAAAGTGCGTAAGTATACTCCTGACTGTTCTTAGATTTTGTTCTTAGTTAAGAACAAATTCTGGATAAGAAAACATTCATGAATGCCACAATCTTCGTAAAAACTTCGTAAGTAGGACTTAAGAACGGTTCGTGAATGAGGCCCATTGTTCTTAGGGTCACACAGCACATAGCCTACACCTTTTTGTCTACATTTGAATCCAATCCAATCCATTTTATTTATAGAGCACATTTAAAATCAAAAGTTGACCAAAGCGCTTTACACAGACATAAAAATAAATAAAATCAACATTTTATACCTCACAGATTGATCGTCTAACTTGACACCACAAGCCATGTGAGAGGAGGCCACTGATCGACCTGCACAGGTCATCCAGGATGTGCCTTGGCATCTCTCTGTCTGACCAACAACAAGGGCGCAGCAGTCTTTAATCAAATTAGTCATGCATTTACTGCAGCATGTGCAAGGTCTCCTCATCCTCGGCCATCTGAAGAGCAGTAAAAAAAAAAAAACCCACGCAGGGGAGTGGGCAGCATGCAGGGAACCGCACTGGGGCTGCAAAGTGTTTTAAGTGGTATAGAAATTCCCATGGCCCATTAATTTTCAAATTAAGCACTGCCTGCCAGCACCCACTTTGTCCTTAGTCATAAAGGGATTGACGTGGAGGTTATTGCCGCCTGTCTTTATGTGTCCACCCCTTCAAGGCTCGTCTCAATCTGCTCCCTCAGGCTGCTTTTGTCTGTGTGTCCTGGTGCTCCAGCCAATTAACATGCCATGTTTGCGAGCATGCTCCACGCAGGGCTGAATTTGCCCAAACCTGCCGCTTTGATTTCGGTAATTGCACTGTGGCCTCATTATCTCATCTAGCAAAGCAAGTGCTTGCGCAAAAGGCCATGTGGATTAGTGTGTGTGCATGCCGGTGTTCATGCTTGTTTTTGCTTATGCTGTACATTTAATTACATCAGGTGGTGAAGTCACTGCTGCCGCTGCTCCGCAGGGAGCACAGTTTCCCAGGAAGTACTCCGACCCTCCGTCCAGTAAAATCTGACAGTTAGCTTGCAGAGCTGAGTGCGAACCGGCTGGCAGGAGCATGCTTGTGATTCATCCGAGATGCAAAGAGGTGGGCAAATGGCACTGATTGTCTCTTAGCGGTTCATTAAGCAGCAATAAGGTCGAGCATTAGCCCCTAGCCATATGATTTTCATGGCTGCTGATACCACTTAGCCCAGCATCTGTTTCTGCTGCTCATGTCAGAGTCGATCTTTAAACAAGCCGAATCAATATGTCAAAGATAATCACATAGCATAGGCTCATCATCTGACAGCGGGCTGAGAGACTCTCTGGGCCTTACACACCAACACACCCCGCTAAAAGTTGCTGTGGGTAACTGTAGGTTTATTTAATCCACATTTGTCCTGCAGGTGTATGTGAAGACACCTACTGAGCGGCCTGCCAAGCCTTTGAAACTAATCAGAAAGATCAGACCACGTGTCATCATTGAGTCATTAGAAAAACAGGTAAAGTGAGAAGGGGGAGATGAATCATGACAGCAGAGAATGAGATCTAGAGACTAAATTAATGTTGATTAATCAAGTCGATGCGTCTCCAATCCGTAAATTAGTAATCTTATAAATCCTAGACAACATCTTTGCAGATGTTTTTGTTTTTTATAATTAAACCCTCCTCTCCTGTAAATATGAGCAAAAGTGGATAGTTTTTTCCCCTGTTAACTGAGGAAGTTAGTTGCGCCAGCTGAAATATTATTATTTTTTAAACAGTCAGCTGGTAAACAGATCAAAGCTGAATTAAAATGCCACAGTATTTAGTGTCAGCCATAGACTGAAAACAGAGATAGACTAGTCTCCTTGATGTGCCCTATAGGTTACTGAGGAGCATCTTGGCAAAGAGACACACAGAAGAGACTTTTGTACATGCTGGTTTTAGAGCTGATCATATAAAAAGGGACCAACACCACAAACTGGAGGATTAAATTCAGTGACTAGATTAGCACCAAGCAGACAGCTAGCTGGCCCCAACCTGTTTCACCTTCAAATATCAGCCCTAATAAAATATAAACAACTGAGTTATATTTAAAAACTTAATGCTTGTCATGAAGGAAACCGAAACTGTACCACTCTGTAAACCTATTTATTTCTACTGTATCATTAGACATTAACACTGATATCTATGGGGATTGACTCACTTTTGGAGCCAGACTCTAATGGTCACATATCCATAGCACCAATGTGTTGTATATATAAATAAACGAACAATTAAATGACAATAAACAAGAATAATAATGGTCACAGTGTCTATTTGAGCATCTGCTGGCAGATCATTGACTGTAGCCTCCTGCTGGGAGCCAGACAGAGAAGAGTCAACCAGTACAGCCACAAACAAGGCGACACACGCAGGACTGAATATTAACATTAACTGTTATGCTCTAAAGTCACAGTAGCCAAATGTGCCAGGTACCCCAGAGACAAAGACACAGAATCGTGGTGCAAGTTTAACAGATTTATTAAAGGGGCGTTACGTTGGAGTGGAGCTGGGCCGAGGAGGGAGAGAGGGGGTATCCTGGGAGAGGTGAGAGGGTGGAGGGTCCACGTGGTGGTTTGGTGGGGGTGAAGGTGAGGGGCTTGGAAGGCGTGGATGGAGCGAGGAGACACTGGGTTTGCGGAGGGAGCCTGGAACAAACACAAAAGAGAACAGGGTTAGCAAAGAATACACTACACAGTCTTTCACGAGCGCTGAAAATGCTGCTAGGACACAGCCGGCTAAACTGACCACAATAGTCAACGTTCAAGCGGCGGGCGCCTCCTCTCAGCCTCCTCTTATACTCAGGCAGAGTAGATGATGTGGAGCAGCTGGGCTGCTCGTCGTCCTCATTGCCAGCACCTGTGCTGGGCTGACTGGCTGCTGGCTGCTGGGCAGCCCCAACAGTACCCCCCCCCTGAGGGGAGGCACCGGACGACCGCCCGGGGGCATCTGGGTTGTCCCTGTAGAAATCATCCAACAAGGAGGGGTCAGCGAGGTAAGACGAGTGCACCCAGCATCGTTCTTCGGGGCCATAGTCCTCCCAGTCCACTAAGTACTGGAATCCCCGACCACGGCGACGGACGGCGAGCAGCTTCCTAACTGTCCACACAGGGTCACCATCAGCTAGGACTCGGGGAGGCGGAGGAGCTGAAAACAGGAGACAAGACGCTGGTGGCCACAGGTTTAAGCTGGGAGACGTGGAAAACTGGGTGAACCTTGAGAGCAGGAGGGAGAATCAGACGTACCGCCACAGGGCTAATGACGTGGTCCACAGAGTAGGGGCCAACATACCGGGGATTCAGCTTGCGGGTTGAGGTCTGGGAGGTCTGGAGGGGCAGGTCCCGGGCCAACAGCCAAACCTTCTGGCCAGGTTGGTAGACAGGAGCACGCACCCTCCGCCGGTTGGCCCCACGCTGAGCTTGTGCGGTGGCACGAAGTAGCGCAGCCCGGGCGGCCTTCCAGACCCGTCTACACCGGCGGAGGTGAGCCCTGGTGGACGGGACTGCCACCTCCAGCTCCTGTTGGGGAAACAGAGGGGGTTGGTAACCCAATGAGCATTGAAAAGGAGACATACCAGTTGCTGCGCTCTCCATGGTGTTGAGAGAGTACTCCACCCAGGGCAGGTATCTGGACCAGGTCAAGGGGTTGCTGGTGGTGACACAGCGAAGGGCCGTCTCAAGTGTCTGGTTGGCACGCTCTGTTTGCCCATTGGTCTGTGGATGGTGGCCAGAGGAGAGGCTGACTGTGGCCCCGATTCCCTTACAGAAGGCCTGCCACACCTTCGAGATGAATTGGGGACCACGGTCAGACACAATGTCCGAGGGAATTCCATGCAGCCGAACAACATGGAGGGTGAGCAGGTCTGCGGTCTCTGCAGCAGAAGGAAGTTTGGCGAGTGGAATAAAGTGGACAGCCTTAGAGAACCGGTCAACCACAGTCAGGATGGTATTATTGCCCTGGGATACCGGGAGCCCTGTAACAAAGTCCATACCTATGTGGGACCATGGCCGATTGGGGACGGGGAGGGGTTGAAGCAGGCCCGCTGGAGGACGATGGGAGGCCTTGCTCCGGGCGCAGATGGTGCAGGCGGCTACAAACTCCCTAACATCCTTGTTGAGGGAGGGCCACCAGAATCTGCGGCTGATGAATTCTGCTGTTCGGCGTTCCCCTGGGTGGCAGGCAATGTGACTGGAGTGACCCCACTCCAACACTTGTGGGCGGACAGAGGTGGGAACGAACAGCCTGTTTCGGGGTCCATTGCCCGGATCAGGCTGGGTTCGCTGGGCCTGCCTTACCATGGAGTCGATAGGCCAGGTGACCACACCCACGACTCGGGTGGGGGAAAGGATGGTGTTTGGCACCTCTTGGATCTCAGGGAGTTCCCCAGTGGCCTGACGGGAGAGAGCATCAGCCCTGATGTTCTTGGAACCCGGGCGGTAACTGAGGGCAAAATCAAACCGGCTGAAGAATAGGGCCCAGCGGGCCTGTCTGGAGTTAAGCCTCCTTGCTGTCCTCAAGTAGGTGAGATTCTTGTGGTCTGACCACACTATGAATGGCAGCTTCGCTCCCTCCAACCAGTGTCTCCACTCCTTCAGTGCATCATGGACCGCCAGTAGCTCCTTATTACCCACGTCGTAGTTCCTCTCAGCGGGGCTGTAACTCCTTGAGAAGTAGGCACACGGATGCACTCTCTGGTCCCCCTCTGACCGTTGAGAGAGAACTGCCCCGATGCCCGTATCCGAGGCATCTACTTCGACGATAAACTGCCTTGTTGGGTCGGGGAAGACCAGCACAGGAGCTGAAATGAACAGGCTCTTAAGCTTACAGAAAGCTGCCTCCGCCTCTGCTGTCCAGGAGAAAGGGTGAGAGGGGGAGGTCAGGGAATTGAGAGGGGCTGCTATTTGACTGAAACCCTTGATGAACCGACGGACGAAGCCAGCAAACCCCAGGAAACGCCTTAGCTGAGTTCGGTCGTTGGGACGCGGCCATTCTTCTACCGCCTTGACCTTGGCAGGATCCACACGTGTCTGTCCATTCTCCACTACATTGCCCAGGTACGTAACAGAGTCAGAGTGGAACACACATTTTTCAGCCTTGACGTACAGGCGGTTCTCCAACAGCCGCTGAAGAACCAGGCGGACGTGCTGGTGGTGTTCCTCCAGAGACTTGGAGAAGATGAGGATGTCGTCTATGTACACCACTACAAAGATGTTAAGCATGTCTCTCAGCACGTCGTTCACAAGGGCTTGGAAAACGGCCGGGGCATTGGACAGGCCAAACGGCATAACTAGATACTCGAAGTGGCCAAGATGGGTGTTGAAGGCCGTTTTCCATTCGTCGCCCTCCCTGATCCGGACTAAGTGGTAGGCGTTGCGGAGGTCAAGCTTCGTGAAAACTCTGGCATGAGTAAGTGGCTCGAGGGTGGAGCTGATAAGGGGAAGAGGATATTTATTCTTCACCGTGAGTTTGTTTAGCCCACGGTAATCAATACATGGTCTCAGGCCGCCATCCTTTTTAGCCACAAAGAAAAAGCCTGCTGCAAGGGGGGAAGACGAGGGTCTGATGATGGGGATTCCGCAATGTAGTTGCGCATTGCTTCCTTCTCTGGAAGAGAGATGTTGTAAAGCCGTCCCTTCGGGAAGGGGGCCCCAGGTAGGAGATTGATGGCACAATCATACGGCCGGTGAGAGGGTTGGCGAGGAGAGCTTCGATGGACTCTGTCTGTGCGTCGTTCCTGAAGCCGGGAGTCCATCTGGAGGGCCAGGGATATTAAGTCGTTGAGGGTCTCGGGGCAGTCACGGACAATGAGATCCTTAATGGCATCACTCAGCCCCTTGCGATAAACACTGAGAAGAGCATTGGTGTCCCATCGGCTCTCCGCTGCCAGGATCCGGAACTCCAGGGTATACTGAGCCACAGAGCGAGACCCCTGACGGATTACCAGCAAACGACTGGCGGCGTCCTTCCCGTCTACAGGGTGATCGAACACTGCCTGAAACTCCCTCTTAAACTGTGCGTAGTCGGTAGCCAGAGAAAGGTTGCCTTCAACTGCAGCTATAGCCCAGCTGAGAGCCTCATCAACAAGAAGAGACATGACCAAGGCAATCCTAGACCCATCGGAAGAATATCTGGATGGCTGATGAGTGAAAAGTAACTCACATTGAGCGAGGAAACCCCGACAGCGGTTGAAATCTCCGTCGAAGGGCCTAGGGCTGACTAAGTTGGGCTCAGATTGGGGGTGCGCTTGGACTGGGGAGGCCGCAGAACCCGCTGCTGCACTGGGAGGGCTGGGGCTGGTGTTGGCGACGGGATCTGGAAGTCCGCTGACAGGGGTTTGGGCTGTAAGGGTATCCAGGGATTTCTGAATGTCGGCCAAAGCTCCGGAGATGGCGCTCACTTGCATGGAAAGGGACGCCACAGATCCTACTGTGGAACGGGAGGCATTTTCCAGCACTGCAATACGACTTTGCACAGTGGGAAAGGCCTTCTTCAACTCCTGCTGCAGCTCGGCAAGGTCAAAGGCCTGCTTGGCAATCAAACCTCCTAATTCTGCAGGAGTCTGGTTCCCTGCCCCTGGGGACCCGGCTTGGCTCATATTGGCTTGAACGTTCTGTTATGCTCTAAAGTCACAGTAGCCAAATGTGCCAGGTACCCCAGAGACAAAGACACAGAATCGTGGTGCAAGTTTAACAGATTTATTAAAGGGGCGTTACGTTGGAGTGGAGCTGGGCCGAGGAGGGAGAGAGGGGGTATCCTGGGAGAGGTGAGAGGGTGGAGGGTCCACGTGGTGGTTTGGTGGGGGTGAAGGTGAGGGGCTTGGAAGGCGTGGATGGAGCGAGGAGACACTGGGTTTGCGGAGGGAGCCTGGAACAAACACAAAAGAGAACAGGGTTAGCAAAGAATACACTACACAGTCTTTCACGAGCGCTGAAAATGCTGCTAGGACACAGCCGGCTAAACTGACCACAATAGTCAACGTTCAAGCGGCGGGCGCCTCCTCTCAGCCTCCTCTTATACTCAGGCAGAGTAGATGATGTGGAGCAGCTGGGCTGCTCGTCGTCCTCATTGCCAGCACCTGTGCTGGGCTGACTGGCTGCTGGCTGCTGGGCAGCCCCAACAATTAACCCTGCTAATCCTCAGCCTTTTAGCACTATCTTTTTGTTGTTCTTGACATGATAACGTGGTGATATACCAACCAATAATTAAGAAGGTGATGGGAAGTGGTCCAGTTTGAACAACGGAGTGAAAAAAACAACAAACACAAAGGACAAAAGCATTTATGCTGGAATGTATTTTTGAGTGCAGAGCCCTTTCACCTCATTGACTGTGAAATTGAATCCTAAACTCTGATGAGAGGAAATGTGCTCTTGAAACACAGAGAGAAAAAAAGGAGTAAGACAGAGACGTGGAGAGAGAGAACACACTCCATTAAATCAATTAAGTCTGCATGCTGCAGGAGCCTGGGCAGGAGGATAATTACTTAGGGAGAGTGATCAGAGACTAATCTAATGATGATGCCCTTTGCCACTCACTACCAGACTTGATGAAGCAGCACTCCTGTGAGATTGGGCCCTGGCTGTGAAACTGAGGAACACGCATGCGCATGCGCATGCACGCACGTGCACACACACACGCACACGCACAAACTGACAACCACATGCACACACATACAAACAAACAAACAAACAGATGAGGGACATGGTTGTTTTTCTACAAGACAGAAATACTGAAAAAAAATGATGTTCTTAAAAGTGGCGACAATATTTTTTCACTGTTGACAGTTTTTTTTTGATGTTCCACAATTTGCTGTTATTCATAATCAATGACTTCTTGTGACAGGGATTGGTCTTGTGGCGTTCACACACTTTGTGAAATAAAGCATATTTACAGTTAGTTATTTTACTAAAACAGGTGAGGTCAGTGTTTTTTATTATTATTATGAAACAGGTCTAGGTTCATTAATTATATAATATTTGCATACAGCACATAGTAAACGGGACATATTATGGAAATATCTCTTTTTGAAGGCTCTTTAACATATATTTGGGTGTTTGTCTTGCCTTCTGGCCCCCAAAATGCGAGAATTGCCAAAAAAAATCTGTAATTTGCAGGCTCCCAGATTGAAATCCATGTGGTTTTACGAACTGTTCCCTCAGATGTCTTCCAGTTATGTAACTAGTTTTCGAATTTGCATAATACCACCCCTACCTGGTAACAGTAGAAGGGGTGGGGTGGGGCAAGCAGTGGTAAATTGCATTTAAAGGGACAGGCACTGAAACCAGCCGTTCTGAAAAGGGCTGTTTTGAGCGGATGAAAAGAGCTGTGATGTTTGATCCTTGGGGTATTCTGACCACAGCATGTCACAGACATGTCTTCAAGACACCTGGGAACTATTTTAATTTGTGGAAAAGGGGCACAATATGTCTCCTTTAAGAAACTGGGCCTTAAAACAGGCTGTCAGGACTTTTGTGGCTTCATTATGCCACAGAAGAACAGCCACCATTTTCAACCATGTCCCAAGCCCCACACACCTGGACTATTTCTCTAAGCGTTGAGCAGAAATCTGATATGCTTTCATTTTATCATTGAGAAAAAAGTCGGCCAATCAGAAGAGAGGATCAGAGCCTGCAAAGAGAGGCCTGGAAGAGGAGATGCAAAACTGTACTGAGATGGTTTTAAAATCTAAATCACAAATGTATCTTGTAGATATCAGAACTTCAAATAAAACAATATGACATTTAACATGACAGGAATGCTATACTGTATATTATATATATGATTCAGTTCAAAATGACCATATCTGTATACCAAACGAGGATGCACTACATTCCTGCCTGGCATTTTGTCAGTCTGTCACACTGAGCACAACATTGCATCAACTTCAGTCCATTTGCCTCCATGTATTGACTCTGCCTGTGAGCTGCCTCGTTGTTTATTCTCTTCCTGTCTGGCGGATGGTTAAATACTCCCTCTCCTCCTCTCTTCTGTTAGTCCTCCTCTCCTCTCTCTCCGTCTCTTTCAGCCGGCATGGCAAGGCGAGGATTATCCCTCCAGTGGATTTCCTCTTGAGAGAGAGTGGGCTGCTTTTGAACTTTCACTGACTGAAGCCTCTTCTCACTCTCCCAAGCTGCTCACGAGGCACGAGTGGCTCAGACATATGGGGTGAGCTGCAAACAGGGTGATGTCAGAGACAGATAAAAGAAAAAGAAGTGGAGCAAGAGAAGGTTCAGGGAGTGAGGGAGGAGATAAACAAGACAAGGGCCTCTGCTCCGGAGGCAGTAAACTGGTCCACTCAAATCTTTGAGGTGCGGTGGGAATGAAATGCGAGACGCTGTAGATATTTACTTCGCTTCTTCTTTCCCATTCATGACGGTTCCTGAAACGACCCGGCCCTGCTCTCAAAGGAGACGTCAGCGGCAGCAGGAAGTGGAGAGGAGGTACTTCTCTGAACTTAAACGCATCATCTCCATAGTGTTGTCAGTTTGCTGTTTATCAGACTCTTCCTCAGGCTAAAACAGGATGCATGGATGCAGAACTTTGTGTATTGTGTGTCATTAAAGTTCAGGACATACACAGTTTGTCGTCTGGCTCTGTGCTGCCGTGCTTCAAGTTTAGCATTTTAACAGGGGAGTCTATGGGGACGACTGTTTTGGAGCCAGCCTCAGGTGGTCATTTGAGGAACTGCAGTTTTTGACACCTAGGGTTTACTGCTTGGCAAAGGTTAGTGACTGTCTATCTTCAGACACACTTTCTAATTCAGTGATTTTTCAGTATTTTAGATTCACAAAACTGTGAAAGAATTCATATGGAAATACAGTATGTAGCGAATAAAAATGTGTTTCCAACATCTGTGGTCCAACTCATCCTATACCATCTCTATAGAGATCATCACGCTGGTTCCCAGAAAAGAAAGTGAAATTGAATTTTGCATCGCGTTTTGGATATGTCACAAAAGAAGCTCTGTGGCTAACACAAGTTTATGACACTTACAAGTTTTGTGGAGTGAGATAATCTTCACATATGAACACCTTTAATACCGTTTTTAAAGCTTAAAGCTATAGTGCGTAACTTCTGTCGCCCCCTAAAGGATTTCTGCGTTATTACAACGATACGGCCGGCACCTATGGCCCGGCGTAACCCTCCCCTCCCCTCCTCTCCCCACCGCTACCCCTGTAGTTGCATGATACCGGTAATGCACATCACACACAGTAACAGTAACACTCGCAACACACCACATGCTGCTGGTCATGGACCACAGTTCACGGACTATAACACTCGCGACTCGCCGCACACTGCTCGTCACAGCACACAGACTCCCCGCAGTAAGTTACACACAGCAACACGGGCTACACACCTTGTAACTTACTGGTAACCATGTGGCTAACACCAGGCTGCTAACAGGTGTTGCTTCTAGCAGCTGCGGAGCGCTCTCCTCCCTCCTCCCTTCTCGTTGTCAGATAAAACCGAGTAAAACACGTCGTTTCGGTCGTTTCCTGTCCGCCAGCGCGGGAAAGTCGCTCCAAGACAGTAAATACAAAAAGAACAAATACTGAAAAATACCGCGAGGCATTTGAGGAGCCGAACGGCTTAATCAGCGTTGTATCATCTCCTCTTGTAGTGGCTTGGGTGAAACGGATATTTACAGACACGTAGAAGTTATGCACTATAGCTTTAAAGCAGAAGTAAGTGGAATATTTGTGATAATATAAGTCTTAAATAGTTATATCTTCCGACGGGAATCACTTATAGTGTTTGGTCCGAAACACGGGTCTGTCAGTCACTCTGCTCTGCCGTAAGCCGAGGAGAAAACTTCTTGTATACTTCCTTGTATCCTACAACCTTTATCCAATGAGGAGAGAGAACGGCATGAAGGGCTGTGTGTGCAGCCAAGGGATGCGCGTGAATGTGGTGACGTAGGGACGAGGACCAATAGATCCATGACAAGGGCGAGGGCTGCTAACTCCATCGGCTGACAAGAAGTTAGCCAAAACGACCGGATCCCACGCTAATGTTAGGTTTCAACAGACTACTACACCGTCGCATGACTGACATCACCACTACTAAGCTTTCGACGGATTTCGGCTGCTTTATTTTAAAAACATTGTATAATTGGGAAATCAGACTGTTTGTTGAAGATCCATAAATAACATAAAATAAAATACATAAGAACACTCTGGCCTGTTGGGGGTGATGATGTTTAATGTCCCCAACAGGGTTTGTAGTCGTATTGAGCAACTTTTTAGCAACCACCTTTTTTACAACACGTAAAGGCTTCAAAATTCACAAGTAGTACATGTTTTATGTCGTAGAACAAAACCTGAAACTTGCTTAAAAGACCTGATTTGAGGCATTTGACCAAAATCCCATTCAAAAAACGTATTGACTTTTAGACGAGGGAACCGGAAGTGCTAAAAGCGCCAACGGAGTTCCGGGTTTACTGGCTGATTCTATTGGGTGTAGGTCAGGTGATAGATTTTGTTTTAATTAACACTTTAGTGTTTAAACTTTACTGTATAATTTCTTATGTGTTCCTTCATAGTTTTCATGTCTTCGGTCTGAAACTACAATGTAGAAAGTAGCCTAAAATAAGAAGAAATATCATTGAATGAGAAGGTGTGCCCAAAATTTTGACTAGTAGTGTACATAAAAATTGTATCACTGTTCCACATACATTTGTTTGACACACACAGGTTAAACTTTACGAGCTTGAAAAACAAGAGAATTTATAGTTTTGCTTCCCTCATTAGCCTCCACTTGTCTCACCCAACATAGGTCCATTTTTTTCTCCCGTGAAAGTTCAAACACCTGCTGTTGGGAATGTTAATTATTATTTTTCACTTTTTTTTCTCTCCCCTCTGCTTTAGTTGCCGACTGTACTTATTGTGTGTATTGACTACATGGACGTGTGTGAGACACTGTACATTGTGTGAAGAACTAATGAGGAGAGGATGCTCAGAGTTTGTATCATATAGTCTGTTCCTTCCAGCCAAGTGAATAAAGATTTTGTTTCCATCTTTTTTTTTTTTATCATTATTTTCATTGGTGATAATCCGTACAACCATCTCACAGACCCACAAGGTCACGTATACTGTAATTAACATTCTTGGCAGCGGGCAGTCAAGCCTTTTTGAACTTGAAGCACAGCAGAGAGAGACAGAGAATGTCTTTAATGGAGCTCCATGAAATATTGAACAGGCTGTGATCCTGAGCGCAGTAATTGTCTGAGGCGTGCTGACGGCAAGGAGGAGCACGTGGAAGGAGAGGAGGCCGAGGAGGAGGGCTAGGAGTGATGAGGTTAAAATATCATTAACCTGCCAGCAGGTACGTACAGTAGCATTTAAAAGACATTAATGACATGGATCAAACAGCCAGAAAGCCCTCAGCGTACTGCTGCTGCTGCTTCGACTAAGACGGCTCCTCTACAGTCACTCACATTCATGTGATGGAGATACAACCTGTAAAGTCAATGTTATAATTTCTAGGCCTTTTTGTCAGACAACATTCACCTTGAATAAAGTTAAACATAAATTTGCAGTTTAATAAAGAAAAAAAAATTGTTTGAGGCATCTGTAACTGTTAAGTATCATGGTGAACTCAGTTTCAAAAATAAGTAAACTCCCTGTTAAAATCTGCCTACCATTCTAAAATAACAAAATCCCCAGTTTGTGGTACTGCACATGTCCCTCTGCTGCAGCTTGGTAAGGAAACACTGGAAGGAGCTTGGAGTTGTTCATCTTTGTAGAACGAAATGCCGTTTAGAGAGGTTTCCTACTGAGAAGTGTTAGCAACTTTTCAGTTTTCTCGCTTGATCTGGCAACTTTAAAACCCCTCAGGTGCTTTTTATTCTCCTAAAAGTATAGCCAAATACTAGAAAAAAAATATCTAGTCTTTTCTTAGAGAGAACATATCTCCAATATGCACTTTCATGTGGCTCTCTGGACTGATAGTGACTGGGACAGAGCAGAAACATACCCAATTAACTAATCCAACAACTAATCAGCAGCCAGAGAGATATACTGAACGACCAATCACTGATCTGCATTTGTTTTTGATCATTTAGCTAAAAATAAAAAAAATAGAAAGTTACCAATAGTGAATTTATTTCAGTGCTGTATGATACTTCCATTACAGTCAACGTGACACCCACGTAAAACATCGTTAGCTAATTTATCATTTGTACTGTAGCTAATTATGTTAGTCAATTCGCAGGCTTTACCGAAAATAATTGTTCAGAGAACGACATGGGTCTGCGTTATGGGGGTTTCCTTCTGATATGTCATAATAAATTGTCCATTGGCTGTTTAATGGACTCAGATTTTTAATCTTCTGCAGGTGTTGTTGGATTGAGAAACAGATTTGGTTCAACTGATTCAGCTACTATCTCCTACAAACAAGTGGTTTCAAAGTTTTCAAAAATCTCAAATAAAACTGACAAAGGGTCATTCTAAGCATTTATTTTTCCAAGAAAACACATCATGGTGTCTCGCAAGGAGGTGACAGAGCAGCCTTTCCTGTGTTACATTTAAGGACCAGTGTAAAACTCGGTTGAGAACACACTGGTGTCCCTGCTGTGTTTTCATATCAGGTACATTCAGCATTGCCTTCACTTTGTCTGTGTGTTTCATTTGTCTTACCCGACACACCAGAGCAGTCTGAGATCGGCCACGGTGACATTGTGTAAACACTTTTTACAGACGAATAGGTCTACTGCTACAGCACACACATCACAACAGTTGTGTGTGTGAATGAGAGTGAGAAAGATACACACACACAAACATAGTCCTACATCCAGTATGCACACATACAACAAAAATCAGATGTATTGGATGTTTTCTGCCCCTCATCTATTTATTTTAAGTAATTTTTTTTCGCATCTATTTTTTTAAAGTGTTATCCCTGAGATTTTGGCAATATTGTTAAGATGACATGCATGCCAAGAAGTTGAGCCGAGTTGAGATAACTGGTTTATGCTTTACTTTGTGTAACTATCTATCCGGCTGTTAAGCGTGACGTCACGCGTGGCAAATATTCCGTTTCCGGATCCAAGCGCCGGCAGTTACCAGTTGTAAACAATGGCAGAACCGGTGAATCTATAACCTCTTTCTTCCATGACACATCTCTGAGAGTAAAAAAGGTATTGAATTCATACTATAATTCAAATAGAGTAGAGAGTGTAGCTGTGCTTAACTGGTTCAACTCTGCCTCCAAAGAAATCAGAGCCACGCTTCCCATACAGGAGCTGCTCCTGTCTTTGCTGCCTGCTACGGACCTGAAACCTGGTCCGACCTGTGGTTGTTGCTATTGCAGAGGTTTCTGTGAGTTCTTGCTTATTATTTGTAGTAACCGATACATTTTTTGGATTATATTTGCATACGTCAGTTTGAGAAACATTTTCTGTGCAGCACTTTTGTTCTTAACTGTTCTGGAGGACATGCTCTACAGGTACTACAGATAAAGGAGAAGCTTTACAGTACATGATGCATTTATAGCTCATTACTCCAAGAAGCCAAACTCTGTCACCACTGGCTGCAAGCAACCGCTCTGCTTGGCTGTGCTGGTTTAAGCTGTGGCTATGGATGTGGTTACTGCTGCTGTGGTTGAGTCAGCGTTGCTATGGATATGTCTTCCGTGGATGTACTGTAACAACTCTCACTGCATTTATTAAAATTAGCTAAGAAAGCTTTGTTAAACAACATAAGATGTCAACCCGCATTGCTTTTATCAGACATGACAGATGCGTTACCAGTTCAGACAGACAGCGCAATTTGTGTCTGTATAAGCCTTGCATGTAGTTACTTACATCCATTATAAGCTAAAATCACAACTAGAATCATAACCAAAGCCTGACTACAGCCACTATCAAAGCAACTACATTATTACAGTCAAACTGTTGGTTTTCCCCACATTTATAAACACACCAGTATCACACAGACAGGGGTGCTGTGCAGCGTTCAAGTGAAAGCAACTTTTGAGAATTTCCTCCGCTGTAGAAACCAAATGAAAAGGGCCTCAAATAAAAAATTATACCAGTTTGTCCCCATGGCCAGTCCACCTCATGACCACATTAGGTCTGATTTTGTCACTGTGACCATTATCGGAAAGCTCAGGGTCACTTAAATTTGATACAGGTTCAGTAAGAAAAGCTCTGTTGCTATTAAGCCACCACATCACATGTATACACAGACACAATCACTGCCTCAGTTCTAGTAATGTACTTTCCTGGTTCCTATAGTGCCTTAATAGTTGTTCCTTAAATTGTTTTCTCCTCCACTTCATGTTCACAAACCAGCCCACTGGCTCCTAAATCCACAAGGAGCTGTAGTATCCCTGTGCTGCCAGGCCCTACCCTCCTCAACTAATTGAGATGTCTGCGAATCCTGATAGAGTCACATCTTTCCCACAAAACTCATGGGATCCCTGAGTGAAATCCTATAAGTGTATCACAGAAAGCGAGCAGCCTTTTAAGTTAAGTTAAGTAAAGACTAACAGAGCCGGTGGCACTCTAGGCATTTTTTGATTCTTGCAGCAGCCAGCCGGAGGCTCTCACGGCAATTGGTCCTGTAAAATTCTCTGGTATCCCTGAAATAAGCCCCTTAGGGAGAGAGGGAGAGAGAGAGAGAGAGAGAGAGAGAGAGAGAGACAGACAGGGAGAGAAAGAGAGAGAGGCAAATTATGACAAAAAAGAGGATTTAAAGTGGCTTAGCTTACAAGACAAACTGTACACAGACATATGGCTGAGAGAAGCTGTCCTTTAACAATGGGCTATGTGCCATCAGTGATTATTTACGTTGTCCACCCTTCTTCAGCCGCACAGTTCCCAGTCATGACTCACTTGAAAGTCTCAAAAATGTTGATGGCCTTCATCCAACCCCAAAACAATCTGGGCGTCGATTGACGTAATCCCTTCTAGCACTTTATATTTCGATTATAACATTAAAGGTGCCTTGAGATGGATTTCAAAACACCATTCAATTCTGCATCATTATGGTTTCCTGCAACACAAAGCTAGGGAGGGACTTAGCAGCAGTAGTAGTAGTAGTTTTGAAATGTACGTCACACACCACACATGGGATTGTTGGTAGCTGACATCTCAGCATGGGAATCCAAGAAAACCACTCTGTAGTGGAGGACTGATCTCCACCACCTTCCCCTGCTGACACCATTAATGAGTTGGGCAGGGATGAAACTGAAGAGGAGGATGAAGACTGAAGGTTGAAAAACTGTGAAAATGTTTTTGGATGGAGACCACATACTGTATGTTTGAGTCTACAGAGCTGAGGGTAGCAGCAGGGACACGGGATCAAGTGTTGGCCCATACTCACACAAGCCTGTATAGGTCCAGCAACATGGTTCTGGCAGGATTTATAGTTTGGGGGAGGGTCAAACATTAGGTGGGTTTGCATGGACAGTTTTAAATGGTTTCAAATAGGTTTGGGAGACCAAACCGACTGAAAATACTTCATATAAACACTTCAAACCGTCTCAGTTACCCCAAACCGATTGAAATTCCAATCGGTTTGAAGGGGGTTGTTTAAACCTTTTTATAAAGCGTTCTGTCTGTCATGTATACCTTGAAACGGGTTGATTTCCACGCGTGTGTGTGTTAGTGCTTGAGCACGCACTAGCCATAATAAAGATAAATATAACAGCAAAGATGTGCTCAACAAACTATGTATTTCCATGTTTCTGTTTAGTTTTTGGCACAGATGTAGCACTTCTGAAATCTTCAAACTGATTGATTTAAGCCAAACCTATTTGAAACCTTTTAAAATGTCCATGTAAACCCACCTAGTGATTGACATCAATGATACTGATGTAAAAATAAATGATTAACATGAATTTGGAATACGTCAAGAGATCAGTGGATCAACTGAAGAAATACATTTTTCATTTCATGAGGCGTTTAAGATTGGGGTCCAAGAAATAGACAATGGGTTAATGACTAAGAAGACACAAGTGTGGAAGTCAAACAAAGCTAGACACTAGAGGGAAGGAACAAGACAAAGTGATTTCAAAATAAAACAGCAAGCCTCACATAAAACAGGGGAACATACAAAGGACATCACAGTTAGCAATCTTGTTAGTACTGCAACTATGACAACAAAGATCGTCTAAGATCTGTTCTCTTCTTTACCATTACCATTTTCATCGTGGCCATGGCGACAGAGCAACCACAGTTCCTTTAAAATAAGGGTAGATTTTGCCAACTGCCATTCAAATCATGGAAAAGGAGTTTGTTGAAACTAAATTGCATGTGACTGTATAGAAATGTATGTTTAGTCTCGACCTGCAGATCGACTACTACAAAATATCTGAACTTTTTATAAAGAGGGAAAAAGAAGGATTCTAAAAAAAATATCTGAAAAAATGTACACAAGCTTAACTAGAATACAAAATAAAGATTTTAAGAGGAACCAAGAAATAAAGTCAAGAAAATACAGAATGATCTACATTGAAGCAAAGAACGGGGGTGATTGAATCCCGTCGCCTCTGTGTGAGTCAGTGTGAGTGTGACTAAAGGGCTTGCTGCCATATGCACCACTATCTCCCCTCAGCGTCCAGGTAGCTGGAGGTGGCAGCTCCTCCGCCCCCGAGCGCTGGGCCGTCTGATCAGCTTCCAGACTCCCACTCGCCCTCCAGGAGCGACGAGTCAGCCTCCGCCACCGGGCCCGATTTAACCACCGCTAACGCTAACGTGGTGGGGGAGAGCAGCAGGTCCTCTGGAGCTTTCACAGCCTCTCTCCATCAAAGGCTGGATGGCAACCTGAAAGCCACTAAGTGAAGGCAAAGAGAGAGAGACAGAGAGGGAGGGAGGGAGGGAGGGAGGGAGAGAGTGCTGGTAGTGGGAGAGGAGTAATGTAAATATGAGTGGAAGAGAGCGAGATGGAAATGTGGAGGAGAAAAGACAGGAAGTGGAGGGAAGCGTGCGAGAGAGACAGACAGAGATGGGGAGATTGCCTCTGCCATTATGAGAACAAAAGTTAGACAAATGCAGGCAGACAAGATGAGCTGTTTTTGCCAGAGATGTGTTGCTGTCGGGGGGTAGGACGGCCTCTCGAGCAGCATTCAGACACTAAATCTCTTGGTTGGAAGCCAAACAGGATTGGTTTTAGGTTGGCAGCTTCTATGAGATACACTAATGCAATTAGATATTTTCAAGGTGCGAGGACTCATTCCAAGAGACATTTACGTTCTGTACTTATGAAAGACTTTGTGCTTTAATGAGTCATCCTCCTGCCTCTTTAACACCTACTCAAGGTTCTCTGCATGCTCTTTTAGAAGCTTTGCAAAAACTGAATATCACCTCGAGTGAATCAAAAAAGATGACCTTGCACCTGGATTATTATTGGAACAATTTTTTTCAGTGCAAAACCCAGTTACTGCAGCAGAAACAATGGGCGATGGCCACTTGCTATCAAAGAATCCATCTTTCATACTGTCCTGTTGCATAAAATGTTCAAATAGATCGCAGGTTATTGTGACTCATAGTGACATTTTATTGTAAAGTGACATAGTGGCTTTCATAATTATGACAGGAGGAATGGGGAAGTGCAGAGGTGACAAGGAGGTTGTGGCGAATGGGTTCGACAAAACATAAGAATATCATCCAAACGAGTAGTGTCCAATTGACCCTTTGTCAAGGCCCCGCCCCCCACGGTTACTGTTGCTAGGTTGGACAAACAATGGTCACGGAAGGGTTAACTCCCATTGGAAACCATTGAAAATTAGGCAGATTTAAATTGCTTGTAAGGAAAATTTGAATTAACTTATAGATCAGAAAAATAGTGTCCATGATAGAAGACAGACGTGGCTCAATAGCGATTGAACGGCATTACCTGACTTTTCCGAAAAATGGGGGAAAATCATTGTTTTGGTCACTCACTAGCTAGTAGCTAACGACGCTAGCTAACGTTAGCTACATGCTAACGCTTAATCTCCGCCGATCTCCCGTTTTTCCTCGTTAAACTTCACAAAGTTCAAAAGACATTAGTAGCGGTAATGTTACGTTTGCTAGATAATTATGAAGGTATTAGATCTCTGTCTATGAACACGACCAGAGAGTGGACTGGAGAATGAATGAGCTTCAATAGCACTTCAGTACAGCCAGGGAAAAACAGGCTCACTTCTCATGAGGACTGCACACAACAACAACAACAAACACAACTTTGCAGTTAACCCCTGACCTATGCCTAGAGCTCCCCCTAGTGGACCACCCCCAAACCCTATTATTAAGCTCAACTAAATACATAACAGAAGGTTAAAGTATATGTATACAGTAGCCTACATAGGGTTTATTGATGTCTTAGGTTTGGGGAATGGGATAAAAATGACTCCGGGAATATGTTCCAGATATTGTGAGTCGCTACTGCAGGAACCCCAGGCACATTTTAACCATATTGAAAAATTATAAAGTAGTTTTTGCCGAAAAACTTGCTGTCTGCCTATCTCGTTTCATAGGGTTTCATTCCAGGGTTGTCCAACCTTAGAATGTTGCGCAACACGTGACATGGGGAGAAGCGCTCTGATTGGTGGAACAGCAGACCAATCAGAAGGCCAACAAAGGGTCAATTCCCATGTGATAGACCTACACATTCAAAACGCTATGAGATAATAACGGAATGTTACCAGACAGAGTTGTTTTCGAGGTAAATTCATGCAAAACCGCTGATGCGCGTTCCCGTCGGGGGCAGTTTTTCCGTAAGCAGTCTCTGTATTTGCCTCGAAAACAACATGAGAGCATTTTGGAGTTGTTGGATTGTGTATTTGATGAGTTTGATGAGGGAAACCAAGAAATTCCATTAGCCTCCGTAGCGTAGCTCTGAGCAGCTGGCGGCTCTGCTCCGCCGTTCTAAAAATAGCTTGCACCGACAATTAAAGGTAACGAACCTACTCCTAAAACAATAGGGATTATGGTAATGGGCCAATTTGCCAAAATGTTGAACTATCCCTTTAAATTGAATGAAGCTCTGCATTATTCAAAAGACTGAGAAGTGTAAGGAATAATGTAACATTTCCCTCCATTTTTATTTCCTCGTGGCTAAGTGCTTGAGATAAGATGGCTGAAGTGGATTTGTTTTGGGGGGAAATTGGTCCAACCCTCACTAAACTACACGGATGCGTACAGCCAACATTTCTGTCTAGATTCTGTTCAAATCCCTCTGGCAAACTTGACAAGAGAGACACAGACAATACCATTTTAGCCCGAGTACATCCTGCTCTGTGAGAAGTGTTCACAACAGAATGGGGCCAAAAACAGGATTAAAGTCAGGCAGCTATACAGCAGCCATGTCTGAACAGCTAAAAGAAGATGGCATTACAGACATACTGGCATGAGTGGTGTTTTGTAAAAGGATGTTGTCACTGCCTTTTAGTCACCACCAAACATGACTAGAGCGTAGGAGCACACAGGTTGGCAGACAATCAAACCGGGGTCCTTTCTTTCCTGACATATACATTTGTTCCCCACCTCTCATGGATTTAGAAGCATTGAATCAGTTTGAGTGTGGGCTAGAACTGTTTTTTTTTAATTCATAATGAACAGAGTGAAGGGATTGTCATTTTACTGTGTAAATCCAAAGCTGGCATGGAACAGCATCACCTACGAGGGTGTCTGGATAGCGGTTTCTGTGATGTCCTTGGCTTTCTTCAGCAGGCTGGCAGACCATGTTGGAGAGACATCAAGCATTTGAGTGCCAGCTGATATCTGCTGGACCCTGCTCCTTGGCTTGGAGAAATGCATAAGCAGTGCATTCAGAGTGCACCTACAAGTACTGACTATAGGACTGTTTGGCGCAGTGCAGCTCTTATCTTAGACGTGGAGATAACTGCTGAGATTTGGACCTGCAGAAGTCTGATGATCAAACAGATTGTAAACAAGCAAACGGCAGCTGAGCGATCTAAATCACTTTGTTTGGAAGTAGACCTCAAACTTAACACACCCAAAATTGTTTTGATAATCTCAAACGTCAGGGGAGAAACATGTGCTTCTACAGAGAGAATAGAAAGAGAGATATATCACAGAACAGGAAAGACTTGTCTTCAAGCACAAACATTTTATATTAAAGTAAATCCTGATATCTGTATACAGTATATAACAGTGTCCGTTGCATGCAGATGTATACAGAGATGACTTTTAGTAAGGACTAATTGACACTATTTCTAAGATTATCCACAGATAAATCCCTGAACACCCGGACATTTGCATTCTTGGTCTGTTTCCATTATTATTCTCCCTCAAAACGTACCAGATATACAGTAAGCAAAACATATTATCACTCGACATTAGAGTAGTGTTTGTTTGAAACTTTTGGTTTAATGAACTCTCTTTTTACAGTACAATATACAGTATAGTGATTGGAAGGTACGAACACCCTGAAGGCAAGTGATCAAGTTTAAACTTACAGTACATTAGAGTTGTCATGAACAATAAAACGAGCTAACAGTTTTTTGTACCAAGCTGTAAACATGTTTATTTCTGCTGTAAAGTTGGACATTGTAATACGGACTTCAAAAAAGGGATGGATTTTTGAGGAGCTGCAGTTTTTGGCACTTCTTAGTCACTCAGTGCAGTCCCTCTTTATCATTGGACCTAAGTCTCGTTCTTAGGTCTCTAACCTTCACAATAACTGAGCCAACTCCTGATAGCTGATAATAACCGTAATATAATAACTACATACAGTTGAAAGTTGCTTCTTTAAAGGTAGTAAGCCGATTTTGTGTCAGGATTATTCAGTCAAACAAAAGCAAAAGTTTTCTCCCTCAAGGCCTGAGTTATAGCTCTCTGGATTTATCCTTCAAAAACACAAGAAAACAAGCCAAAGTAATTTCAAGTCATTTCAACAACTTCAGGGGTTGGTTTTCTTAAAAGTGTAAAAATCTCAGTTGACTGTATGAAATTTTAATGTTTCCTCTGGTTTTTCTTCCTCTCATTGTTCTTCTTCAAGTCCTTCAGGCTGTTATGAAGGGGTTCCACAATGGTGCAATTAATATTTTCCAAGAGAAATGAATTGCGATATCATGAGAGCAAATGTAATTTTCTATTCAAGAAGCTAAAACACAGCTTCTCGTGTGCAGGGTTTACCAGGTCGTGTTGTGTGCCAAGCCGCTTCTCTCTTTTGTCACTCACCTGTTGTCTTCTCCTCTTCCTCTGTCTGGGGTTGTGCTTCAATCCTGGATGACCTCCAAGATGTCACCTCCCTCCAGCGTCTCTCATGCGCCACCTGCCATATACAAACAGATTTCAATGTCTAATCAAGACCATTCACTTTCTCCCCCCATGCCTCCTACTGAAAAAAAAAAAAAACCTGTTTCTATACCGACTGGATTTTCATACAACTCCACACACTCATTAACAGCCCTTGAGTGCGAGCTGAAAACTCAGTGGATCGGGTCAAAGCATTTCAAGCAGAGGAGACAGCTCTCCCTCGCTCGCTCGGCACTGGTTTCCAGTCAGGTTGCCCTCAAGGTTAGCAGATTAGCATACAACATCAGATGTGGGCATTCACAGGCGTCCAGGAGAACACTCAGGTCCCAGCTCATGCATACACTGTGTGTGCTATTAGCATGCATGCCAGTTATCTGCCTGACAAAATGGGTCATGTTATGTCATGTCATGTCATGTCAAGTCGTGTCATGTTGCGTTGCAGTATGAAGTTATCACATCTTGATACATTGTGTAGCTGTCAGTGAGAATCAGAATCTGTGCGGTGTCGCTCTGTGACATGAAGAAACATCTTTCAGGCTTTTTCCAGAGCATTTATATTATAAGCAAGATGAAGCTGAGGGAAAAACCTGGACCACCCAAATCTTTTTGGGTTTTTTTTTAATCAATTCTTTAGACTTCAAAGTGAATGAGCAGATTTTTTTTTCTGGATGTTTTTAGATCAAGGTTGCTGTACTTTGCCGCTACTTGAAAATCAATACCAAACCTCTCTTCACAGGACTTGGTAACATGGTGTTTGAAGGGCTGTGCAAAGGGTTCCCAGACGGACACCACCATTAAAAGAGTTTGAATGTTTCTGTCTTTTCTCACTAAATGTTACACAGTCACAGAGTCACCTACAGTGTTAGATCCTGACACGGCTTCAAGACAGAAATGTACTGATAATGACCCAGAAGGGAGTGATATTTGTGCTTAACTGTGTCAAGTAGGAAAGCTGTTTTTTCCAGTTCAGAGCAGGTTATCTGTACAAATGTGAGAGGTTATCATGATCATAGATACGTTTCATCGTTAGGTGACATCTAGTCGTAGTAATTGTGACAGGAGCAAAGGGAAAAGTGTGGTGATGTACACAAAGGGACACAATCAATGTGAGGATGAGGATGAGGTGGAAAGGTCAGTCAACAAACCATAATCATGTGATACAGGGTGTATCACATGATACATATGTTTTCATATGTGACCAACGTTTGATACAGTAACCATGACAACAAAGATAATTTAATCTTACTTATTTTAACCCAGATCACAAACTCTAACCCTAAACCTGATGAAGTAGTTTTTGGTGCTCAAACATAACCAAACCATGACTGACATGCTTATTATTGTAACCACAGGCATGCAAACCTCAGAACAGTCCACATATATACAGCCATGACAACCACGGTCTGGTACGACTGCTGTTGGACAGGGCTATTTCTAGTGATACTTCTACAGGTCCTGTCAAAGGGTTTGAAAAAAAAACTGCCTTTATGGTTGTTCAATTTAGAGGACAAGTTGGAAAATATAATAAATACAAGTTTCATACTTGAAAAAAACTAGACAATGACAAATCTCAACAAGTCTCAAGGATGTGTTTCCTGGTCAATGACCAAGTGAGGAGTTCATGAGCAGAACCTGAGAAGGTCCTCAGGATGGACACCACTGGACTTCCTCAAAGTCAGAGAGGCTGCTGTTCACAAAAAATAAAAACAAAACAGTAGAGCTGAATGGACTGATAGAACAAAACCAGCATCTATCAAAGTGATGAAGAAGGAAAGGAACAGCTTATGACCCAAAGCCTCCATCTCATCTCATCATCAACGGGGTTTGTACGTACGGCTTCAGTTGGACTGAGGTACTGCGGTATTTTCACTTTTAACTGATGAGTACAGATGCAGAAAATGCATCAAAACCCACTGGATCACATGTCATCCTGCAGCAGGACAATGATCTAAAACAGACAGCAGAAGAAACCCCAGGGTGAGAGCTGAAGAAGGCTGCAGTGAAGCTCTGGGAGAGAGTCACCAAGGAGGATAGAAAGTCTGCTGATGTCTGCGGGTCAAATATTGAATATAATGACTTGGACTTCATGTGTAACTGTCCCACAATGTTTACACCCAAAAACTTTAGGTGCTTTTGTGTTAAAAGTGCCTACACAGTTGTATACCTACTGATATTTGCCTGTTTAAGTTAAAGCCAAGAACTGGTTCTTTAATGCAGAATCTGTTATCTGATGTCAAATAAAATGTACCACAGCGAAAAAGGCTGAAGATCATAATATATGTAACTGTCCACATACTTATGGTCTGGGCTATAAATTCCTATATTGATGTATGCAGTCACACAGTGTGCACAGTTAGAGAGGAGCAAGGCCTCAAGGGCCCTTATTGCCCTGTAGTACTAGCAGGTTAATATGACACTGGTCAACGCAAAGCCATGGTTCATGCAAAAATATCCCCAAGATCATGAGATTAATGGTGCTCCAGTTACGAGTTGGTAGCAAGTCAGAAAAACAATCATTTCGTTAGCTATTTCTGTTGTTAGCTAATACCAGCCGATGACAACACACTACATGATAATTTATGCTAAAGCAACATAGCAACATGTCAGTGTGGCTAATTCAATGACACTAAAACAAGACTAAGTGATAAACAGTGTAATGTGTAAACAGTGTGATTACTCACCGTTGATGCACGGAGCAGCCATCTTGGATTTTGAGTTAGGGGTTACTGAAGTCCCTCCGAGTTTTAAAGGTGGAGTTCTGACCTCAGAGGCCATTTCTGATGATGTAGTCAATTCAGACCTTGGAAAATATGACCTCCAAGTTGTAATGAAACGCCTCATAATGCAGCTGCAGTCAGGTCAAAGGTTACTCCAAGGAGTAGTCATAGGCTACCAGCAGTAGTATCCCTATCTCAGCAACACACACTTTTATGTCTCGCTCCTTTTATATTCAATGAAAACTGATTGTTCACACAAACTCCACCATATCAGTATCCTGCAGGACCAGGTCAACGTTGGCACATATCCAGGATATAATGAAAGTCCTACTAGCAGCCTGGCAAACACATCAGTAAATCCAGCAGCCGTCTATGCACACTCCACAAAACTGAGACAAAGGATGATTGAGAAGAGTCCAGAGTTCATAAACCTGCAAACCCTCAGCAACTTCATCATGAGCAGCGAGCGGAGGAGCACAGGTGCAGCAGACATTAGGACTCATAATAAGCAATGATGATCAGCCTGTCGGAGGGGGAGGAGGCTGTGAAACAATGGGGACAGAAGAAATGAGAAGGACGATCAATAACCAGGGCAGGGGGGGTCTCCTTGCTGACAGCAGTCATTACCATGAAGCGCCAACAGATGCCACGGCTGCCGGAAGCCTAATCTGGGCAATTTACACCCTTGTCAGGTCTGTGCAGGTTCCAACGAATCAGGCGGCGCAGATCTACCCACCTGACACCTTCCATGTACACATGTGGCCAGAACAACACGGCGTAGCACATCCACAGAGGAATATGCTACTGCATTAACATACCGCTGGCAGTTGTTCAGACTCTGAACATCACTGTATGGCCCATATGGGCACACAGCACATGCATATGTATACCCACAATGCACAGTACCCATACCCCTGACAGTACATATCCTCAGCAGGGAATGAACACAACTCCTGTCTGAAGAAAAAAAAAGAAAGAAGAAAAAGGGTTCACGCATCCATTCATCCATCCATGTGTGGATGAGGCCTGTCCCAGCATGCATTGGGCTAACATTGTCATTTCTCAATAAAACGTTCTCAAAAGAATAATGTGTTTTGGAATAAATTATAATGAAGAGATTCCCCCTATAATTTCACTGCTTTTGACTCTTGTCACATGAGAACATGTGAGTCATGAGGCCTCACAGTTGCCCAGAATGAATTTGCTGTGTCTTTTCATTGACTGTGTCTCTGAGTGAAGGCCATAACACATTTTCCATAAAATTGGACTGAAAAGCTTTCACTTTTTTTGTTGCAGTAGCCTAATATTTGAACAAGATGGTCTATACTTTGACTCAAGTAAAAGAGTAATAGAGATTTTGTCACCTTTGATTATGAAGGAAAAGGAGACCACGGGTGAATTCCAATTCCTATCTTAACCCTCAATCTCAAGAATGTGCACTCCCGCCAAGTGCTAGTGCTGTCCCTATTCTCAGAATGTTAAGTTGAGCGACAAGTTTAAGGGCTGTGTAGCCCTCGATATTGAGATTCTCCGACACCACCCTTGGGAGCAAGGGCTACCCAGAATGCAGTATTTTCTTTGTTAAAGGGGAACTATGCAAGTCCGCTCGCTTTCCCGCTGTTTTGGTTACGCTCCTTTCCTCTCAGGGTTAACAGGGTTAACAGTGCAAACATAAAAAAAATTATAAACTAATGCTAAGTCCCCCACAGTCTGAAGACGTATCTGCATTTAAGGGGTGTCCCATTTCTAAGTCACAAAATAGCCCTTAAAACTAAGATTAAGGGTTGAGCTTGAGGGTTAAGATAGGATTTGGAATTCACCCCAAGACCGGGCCAGTTTATTTCTGCTGTGAGTTTTTAACATGAGAGTCTTCATGGAGTTAGCCTCATGTGGTCATATGCACAACAGGATTTTGGCTCTTCAGTGTGGGTTTCAGTTTCCAGGTGGTGGTTGCTGCTTGATCAAATTATAAAGAGAATGAAATATGTTATTGTCTCCATCAGTCTAACCCTATTCTATCATGGCCAGTCCATCCACAACCTGCCAAGCAGCTGTCACATCAGTGTACATCCAGAGCCCTGCTACTGCCTCCTTCTCTTTAACCAACTGCCCTTGTGTCCCCCAGGGGCCTCACCTATCAGCATCAGATTCTATAGAAACCTATACAGCGGTCCCTGGACGTGGACGTCAATGCACAGTGGCTCCATCAGATGCATCTAGGCACTCTGATCTCTGTCTCCAGCCACTCCCACCTCCTCCCCTCCCTCCTCCACCTCGCAGCCACTATTCACACTTTCAACCTTCCCTGAGGACCATCAATAATGCAACATGGAGCTCCTCAAGCAGCATATGCACACACATAAAGCATATAAAGACACACAAACAGGCTCAAACACACTGTCTTGAAAATACATACACACACACATAAAAGGTTCCGTTCGCTCTGTGTCCCCTGCTTGATTTATAGACGGGCGCTGTAAGGGGCTCCTCCAGTGGAGGCCATTATCATGCAGGCAGGCACATCTGCAGACATCAATAAGTGAGGCAGGGGGTCGAGGGGTTCCCAGGGTCATCCCTGTTGGGTGCCCCTGGTGTCAGCAGGATCCCCTTTAGACTGTCACAGCCTTTCACGAGGGGCTCCTATGCCAAACTGCGCCTACTTGTTGTTGTTTCACCGAGGCTGTCAGTCAGTCTGTTGGCGGTTAAGGAAAAGAGCATGGGGCCTCTGTTCGACATGTGTAATATGCACAGAGGTTAAGTCCAAGAACAGAGCTAAGAACTGAGGTTTCCATCCGCACGATCACATGATTACAACTCTAAACCCCTGAAAAGAGAGGCACTTTTCATGGATCTTCATGTTGAAGGACATGCAGAAACTGTGAAACATCTGCCAGTAAATGTTCAAGCTCAACTTCTTAGCCGGTTGAACTTCTGCAGCTCTGAGCAACCTCCATGTAACAGTCAGAAACTTTAAAGCTGAATTTAGCCTAGTTGTTCTCACATGATTTGTTTAATTGCAGTTTTAAACAACTCCTGTACCTGAACAGCCACACAGGTCGTTTTTCCAACCCTCTGATGAAATAGCGCCCCTACAGCGACAGCCGTACTGGACCATGGTTGTCATGGTTACAGTAATAAAGATGTGGACTGTACCGACAGTTGCGAACCTACTTTTGTTGCCGTGGTTACTATGATAAAAGTCATGGCTTGTTTAAATTTAGGCATTAAGACTGCTTGTTTATAGGTTTAGGATTGGTTAAAATTACTGGTTGCCTTAGTTACAATATTAATATTAATGTGATTAGCTTTAACACCAGTGCTTTTTTTTTTTTTTTGTCGACCCATCGCTCTACCACAGCATCCTCCTGATGCTCTTCATATACAACCACACATTTTCTCCCCTAAAAAACTAAATGTAACTGTAGGTCACAGTAACCTGCTACACTGTATTGACTTTTTTTTTTTTTTAAATCGTAGGTCAGTTTTCAAATGTTTGGGAAGTATTTTGGGCTGGCGGCTGCTGAATTCTCCAATAATAATTAGGTTCTGTCAGTAGTACTTATATCAGCCATAGTGTCTTGTGGAAAACATGCAAACAACAGTGTTGTTAAAATGTATAAATAAGATATAAGAGCGTATTAAAGATAAAAAAAATTTGGGTTAGGGTTATTATTTATAGGGTTAATATTTTGTTAATACTAAACTACTTCAAAGTTATATTTAAAAATGTTATTTTTCAGGGCTCATGTTCAGGAGATACAGTGGGTGTGGTGCATTATACTGGAAAGTGCCTGACTTACCACTAAAGGTCTTCACAGGCCTTGTTTGTTCCTGGTGATCTGGGCCACAACCAGGGCCATTTTCTGAGGCAAGTGAACATTAACTCTGCAGGAAAGCAACAAAATGACACGCATTGCTGCTCTTTATTACTAATATTATTAGGCATCATGCTGCTGCCAATATTTCTGCCATCTAACTACTTTTGTCACTTTTTGTACCCCCTAACTCTGACTCCATTAAAGCAATTCATCACGTCTCATAGCTCCAGTGCTTTCCTTACCCCCTTTGGACTGTGGCTGCCTGGAACAGGCCTTTAGATGCTCTCGTTCAGACGACTTTGCTTCACTCGCACCTTTCAGTCTCCAAGTCTTTGGTTTTAGCCGCTGCGTTGAAAAAGCACGGACTTCTGGAACGTCCTTGGCCAAATCCCTGAATCCCCACTCACTTCAGAGCCGTTGCCCTCTGACCCCACATTATCATTATCTGGCAAAGATTCAGCACAGAAGATAGTGAAATGATTTATTTCAATCTAAAATGTTATTCTGAGTTCATTAAGAAGTGAAATCCCAACTTCACGTCCATTAAGAAGTTTGGAGTCAAAGAGAGTCTATTGAAAACCTTCCCTGAATGACTAAGTGAGAGCTGCACTTCAGTAAGACTGCTGAAGTCTGCACATCATTTGTACTGTACGTGAACGATGAGTGTGTGCGTCTTCACATCTTTGACTGCTCCCGTGTTAAACAGTGAAAACGAAGCGCGGAGGAACGAGGAGAAGAAAGAGAATGAGGCAGCACGCGAGAAAATGAATGAAGGAGGGAGGAGGGGGGGTGAGGCGGTGGGGAGGGGGAGGGGGAGGGGGAGGTAAAATGAAAGAGACTGTCAAAGTCAAACAAATTCAGAGGGATCAATGTGCAGACTTCGCCTGGCATATCCAAGGGAGCGCCAGACTCAAAGCTCTTCAAGCCTGCAGTTCAAAGTGGTGACACGTCCATTAGAATTTCTAATTCTGATCGCATCGACAGGCCCACGGCTACGGCACAGGCAGAGACCGGGCTGAGAGGAATCTAGGCCACTGCTCAGAGAGAGAGGGAGAGAGAAAGAGATAACTGTTTACTGTTCTTTTTTTTTATTTATTATTATTCCTGTATTATTCAAAAGTCGTATCGTTTTTCATCAGTCCTAAAAAGTTCAAGCATACCCTGGAAATGTTGTTGAGAGAAAGCGATATGTCCTCTCTTTAATTCTACATCATTTATTTATTCGTTCACATCTTTCATGAAGACAACACTCACAAAGCAGAGGGAGGCTTTCAAGCTTTACAGTTACATTCATGCTGATTTTCAAACTCTGTTTGACTGTTTTAATATCAGAGCATCCTCTAATAACAAAGGAGGTGGATGTTTCTCCCATGTTATTACTTAATGCACAGTAGAAACTTTTCTTTAGAAGCAAAATGCTACAGTATAGATGCTAATTACTGAATGCAGCTTTTCACATACACCCTATAATAAAGTATTACAGTAGCCTACATGGTAGAACTTGCATGTCAGAGTCACAGGTAAGAGAGAGTTCAGACTTTATGACTTCAAAGATGTCAGATCACCGTGCAGTACATGCTACACAACTTGCTGACTTGTTGCCAGGCAGCCTTGAAATCATACAGTACTGTAGTACAAGACTGAGGAGCGACACAGAGTCAAACACTACACACTCTTTCACACCATTAAAGTCCCCCTCCCGTGATCCTTTTTGGTTATTTTAAAACATTCTCTGTGGTCTTTAAATTGTGATTATGAAGTCTTTAGCCAAAATCACAAAACCTGTGCCATTTCCCAGGGCTCTTCTTCTGCACAGCACCAGCAGCTCATTAGCAATGCACCTCTGGAGGGTGGGCGGAGACTGCGCTGCCCCGCCCAGCCACCCCCTGCCAAGTCTGGATTATCAATTCTACAGAGAGAGTTTGAGGGGAGTGTTTTGTATGACAGCACTGTGATGAAAGCATAACGTAGTTGCCTACATTGCACATATCCTGTGCTCTCATTGGTTGTGTTTAGCGTGTTTAGCATGCTATATCAGGTTGTCATATGATACTGTGTCTTTGGAGAGTTCACACATGTTGCATGGTGTTTGCTGGTCAACCACAGAATTGCCTCTGATCGAGGGATTTTTTGGCAACTTGTAGAATCCGTCAGTGTTGTAAAAACTGAACTAAAATCTGTGCAGTGACCGCAGCACAAGACTCGCCAAGGTTGGACTAGCTCACAAACTTGTCACATATGCCGACCAGGTATCTATCATGCTTAAAGCAGAAGTAAGCGGAATGTTTGTGTTAATATACGTCTTAAATAGTTATATCTTCCGACAGCAATCACTTATATAGAGTGTTTAGTCTGAAACACGGGTCTGTCAGTCACTCTGCTCTGCTCTGAGCCGAGGAGAAAACTTTCCTTGTATCCTACAACCTTTATCCAATGAGGAGAGAGAACGGCATAAAGGGGCGGTCCTCTCTGTGTGTGCAGCCAAGGGATGCGCGTGAATGTGGTGATGTAGGGACGAGGGCGGGGACTGCTAACTCCATCTGCTGACAAGAAGTTAGCCAAAACGACCGGATCGCTTACTTCTGCTTTAATATCTGGCAATGTTGCCAACTAGCTACAGCCAATGAGATCGCAGGACACGGATGATGAGGGGTGAAAGAGAGTGTAGTGTGTGACTCAGTTGTGAAACTACAAACTCTTTATGACCTCAGGGGTGCCCGGTCACAAGTCATCAGGTTGTGTAATTTGAACTGTACAGTGATACGACAAAGTAGAAGACAAGAGCTGCAGCTTAAAAGTCTATTCTTTTTCTCCTCAGGACGGTTTGAAACTAAGTGAGGTGACCCAGAGCCCATGATAAGAGCTGGTCCAACTCTCTAGAAGATAAGATAAGATCTTCAGTGTTTCTTATCTTTCTGTCTTTAGCATTGGAAACACTGGACCTTCCTTTACGAAAAGAGAGGAGTAAATGCTGCCCCGCAATTCTTTGCTGCAGCATCATTTAAAGCCACTCATCATTGTAGTTTAACCATGGCAAAAAAACCAGAGCATGTATTCATAAATGTTCATAGAACTCTTTTCCCTTAATGTATGAATGTAATTGATTCTAGCCTCTTGCTTCAATGGCTCATATTCCACTTATGTATATTTTTTTCATATAACATTTTAGTCCTGTTCCTTTAGTGTTTGTCGTCAGTATTTATCATTTTGTGTTATGAGAATCAAAAAATGGCTTTTTGTTTAGAGCTACAGTATAAAGCATGACTTCTGCTTTAACTTTAACTCTTTTAACTTTAACGCTGACAAAGGTCTGAGTGTTTAGGTCAACTCTTTTAAATCAGTGGTGGAGTAGGTAGAGTTTAGTCCATTAAACTGCTGGTAACCATGACCTGACAGAGAAAATAATGGAGTCAGCAGAAGAAAAAAAACAGCAATGTCCTTTTCCTCCACCTCCTTCGTTATTATTGTGCTCTGTATTAGGGCTGCATTCAGATCCATAATAGCAAATTGGCTTTCTGTCGTGTCCTGCCTTCAATGGGAACCCTAGTAATGAAATTTTCTCTCATACAAGGAGTCCATCTGGTCCTCAGTGAGGGAATAAGAGCGAGAGATGAACTGAAATTTAAACCATCCACACAACCAGTCTCTGCCTGACATAACCGGGATCCAAATGTCACTCAGTTCAACAGTTTCATCAAGAACTTTGAGGATTCTTGTCCCGATTTAGAGGAGAAAAGATGCAGAAGCAAATATTTCAATTTGCAGTCGTACCGTCTAAGAACACACACACATAAACACACAATGTTTTATGAAACAGACACTGACTTGATGAGTTTCATCCGCATCCTCATATCTGCATTCAGATACATTAATGAGCGTTTAATTGTGGAAGGGAGACAGCGTGTTTGCTAGTGTGGGGATGGGATGGTGGGGCTGCAGAGGCGGGGGTTGGTGGTGGTGGTGGTGGTGGTGGTGGTGGTGTTGGGGGGGGGGGGGGGGGGGGGGTGGCAGGAAATCTGTGGGATATAAAGCCTAATCTGCTTAGGCACTTCCCTGTCGGCCGAGCTGCAGACTGTGGCTGAGAGGAGTACGTGCTAGCTTAGTGCAGCTGTCAGGAGCTGCCTGCCACCAAATCAATACCGGTCTTTTTCTTCTCCACCTCTCTCCGTCTCTCCCCTGCCTCCACCCCCTGTCGTCTCAGCCTCAGCCGTCAGCTTCTCCTGCTGGTGCTAAATCAATGACTCCTGAAGCTGATTAGCAGGTTCAAGTGCAGGTCATTTCACACAACAGCACAGGACTGTTTTACCAATGAACACGCTCACAGTCACTGTAATGACTAGGTGTGTAACAGAGGTGAAGTTTTCCTTGTTTACCACCGTTCTGAAAAGTTCAGCTGCGTTTTTTTTCCCTCTTTTTTTTTGACAGTGTTGCCTGAGAAGCTTCCTCTCCACACACCGAACAGACCAGCTGCTGCTGCCGACTGCTTCCTCAGCGTGGTCTTCCTCGGTGTGGCAGAGGGACCTTAAAGTCGGAGCGTCCGTATCTTCACTTATGTGACGCCTTTCCGAGTGAAATGGAAAATGCGAGTGGGGTTTAGTTACCAGAGGGATTTAAGTCAAATCCTTCAGATGTGATTGGATCAATGTGGCCGGGGCTTAGAGGAAACAGCAGAGCGAGAAAAGAGTTGCAAAGTGCAAGTTTTTTCGAGAAAACATCACATTTTGCTGAAAGGTGACGAGTTTGCAAAGTTTGCCCCTTTGAGAGGAGAGTGGAGTGGAGCTGCAGAGGACTCACCTCCATCACCCCTGCTGTCAGAGCAGGAGGAGGTGAGGAGGCTGGATTACACCTCACTGGGCTGCATGTTTGGTTTTCAAGTGAATCAAATTCATCAGCTGAACTTCAAACGCACAACTCTGGCATGTGAACATATAGGTTTATGTCATTGTCAGAAATACTTTATGTGAAACACGTGAAAAGATGCTATTTGTTATTAAAAAATATTCTAGAAATGATTTCTGACTCATAGTCAAGAAAGAAGAAGAATAACTAATGCAGGATCTGCAGAAGGTGCAGTAGCGTTCTTTTATTCATTACTGATCTTTAGTGATGCAAACTGACTTTATATTAATCAAATTACCCCAAACAACCTGACACATGAACCTGGGGCCTTTGGGGCCCTTGAGGGCGGGACCCTGGCATTCTCCTGTTTTGCCTGGTTGTTAACTCGAGGTCGGAGCTCAGCTTTCATCTTATTCATTACAGCATCACTGGTGTCAGAAGTGAATGAGTTATAGCAGCATGACTGTGGCCTTTAGCTCACATATTGTGTTCACAAATATGATTAATTCAAGTCTAATGCTGAAGGAAAGCACATCTACTGTGAGTCTATATATATAAATATATACACAGTATGATCGGAGAAGCAACCGAGGCAAACCCCGCTGAGCTCCACACCAATAGAAATCCAATAGCACCTCCAAGTGGTCACTTAGGTTCATAACAAGCTGTGAACAGAGGTGGCATGTAAAGAGCATAATGTTGATGATCGTTCAATATTGAAGTGATTGTGGTCCAGTTTGGAATATACAAGATATTAAAGAGATTCTTACATTTGGTAAATAATCTCTGCACAATATGTAAAGAAGCTGCATTAAAGCAGAAGTAAGTGGTCCGGTCGTTTTCGCTAATGCTGCGTTCCAGGCAGGCTTTTGAAATCGTAGATTACAGCTTCAAGTCACAACTTACGACTTTGTAGCGTTCCAGGCAACCCACTCGTGTTTTTCCGACCTGTTTTACCGGTGAAAGTCACTATAACGGCCACTCGTAACTTCCGACCGGTGAACTCGTACCAGATCGAACTGGTACGACTTCACGGTCGGAAAAATAAGAGTTTCCTTGAACGCACCATAACAGTCCTCGTCCCTACGTCGCCACATTCACGGCGTCCCTTGGCTGCACACACAGCCCTGCATGCCGTTCTCTCTCCTCATTGGATAAAAACTGTAGGATACGATAAATGTTTTCTCCTCGGCTCAGAGCAGAGCAGAGTGACTGACAGACCCGTGTTTCAGACCAAACACTCTATGTAAGTGATTGCTGTCGGAAGATATAACTATTTAAGACTTATATTAACACAAATATATCACTTACTTCTGCTTTAAAGTCAAATAAAACCCAATATCACAAATCACAAATTTGCCTCAAGGGGCTTAAACATATGAAAATATTGATAAGCTTTTTGCTCTTTATTGCCTTTCTGTAAAGTAGCTCACTTGCACATTTAGGATATTGAGGGATTTATTTGGAAAATACAAGAAAACACAAATTATTTGATGTCTATTATAGGTCTAAGAGAGCGTGCATGTTAATCTGAAGTGGGACATCAATATCTGACAAGATACAACAACACTGAACTATAAACAAGTCAGAGTGGTTAGTATTTGCTGTGTGTAGCTCTATGTCCCTTGGTTTGTGGCCCTAAACTGTGTAGCGGCTAGTGGATAATGAGTTCTTCTGGAGGAGTACAAAACACACTAGATAACCACACAACACATGGCTGTCGCTACAGAAACAGTGGAAGCTGGTGTGGTTGGATGGAGCAGAACAGAGGCTCTTAGCTTATCTTATCAAAGGCTAATATGTAAACTTTCCCTTTAGGCTTTGCTCTTCTCGGAGCTGTCCTGCTCTGTGCTCTCCCCCCTGCTGCCAAACCTCTGGTTCAGTTCTGCTGTCAGCACCGAGCAGCACGACCTCTGTGGAAGACGAGTAGAAACAGTCAGAATCAAATTTGTTGCATTGTGTGATCACACACTGTGAGGCTCCTTCTTACCTTGCCATCCTTAGCTTGGTTGTGGGCCCTTGACACGAGCTCCAGCAGGGCCAGCACCAGCCCGATGCTCAGTCCGAGGCCGAGGAGGAGGAAGAGGCCCCTCAGGTCGTTGGGCTGCAGGGCCTCTGAAGCCTGGTCCTCATTGTCCCCCATGCAGCTGCTGGCCCACCACTTGTCCCGCAGGTACGTTAGCTCACCAGATTCACTGAGCTGGAGGATGGCCACGGTTAGGTTCTTCACCAGCGGGGAACCTGGTGGTAAGACAGAGAGACTGTTGAGCTTCTCTCTCCAAAGCGATCCTTAAAGGGATAGTTCAACATTTTGGCAAATTCGCCTATTGCCATAATCATCGGGATTATGGCAATAGTCATAGCAGTAGGTTCATTACTTTTAATTATCGGTGCATGTTGTTTTGAGATCCGTGGGGCAGAGACGTGAGCTCCTCAGCGAACACAATGGAAGTGAATGGTACAGGTCCCCTGTGCCTCAAAACTCACAAACTACACAATCCAACAACTCCAAAACGCTCTCATGGACAAGTTATGACCTGTACATTCACCACGCTATGAAATCATCATGTAACATTATGTAACATTACGACACATGAAGCAAATACTCTGAACTACTTGCGCTTTTGAAATCACTCCGCCCAGCAGCCTGGAATGTAGTTCTGGCTACACATTTGCCTCGAAAACAACTCTATCTCGTAATGTTACATTATTATTTCATAGCGTGGTGAATGTGCAGGTCACAACTTGTCCATGAGAGTGTTTTGGAGTTGTTTGATTGTGTATTTGATGAGTTTGATGAGGAACAGGGGACCTGTACCATTCACCTCCATTGTGTTCGCTGAGCAGCTCACGTCTCTGCCCCGCTGATCTCAAAACAACATGCACCGATAATTAAAGGTAATGAATCTACCTCTATGACTATAGGCATTATGGCAATAGGCAAATTTGTCAAAATATTGAACTATCCCTTTAAGAGTGTATGACCAACATCTGAAAAAAGAGTGAGCTGGAAAAAGTTTTAAATTTGACTGTTTTTATAAACTATATCTTATACATGAGCGAATATAGCACTACAGTAATGCATAACTGCTAGGGAGGGATGTTTTCTATCAGGGCTGTGACTTGGACTGGGAGAGTCAGTGCTGGTGAAGAATAAAAACAACAATTGACAACAGTAACTTCTGGTATCAGCTTCCTCCTTCCTCTCTAAGAGCTGTAAGGGAGGGGGTTTCAAAGTGCATCACATTTCTAGTGGCGTCCAGGACAGGAGGAGACATCCTGACAGGGCTGCAGGACTCACCCTGACGTGCTGCAATGGCGTAAGCTCTCATAGCAATGACTTCCTGTGATCGGGTCAGTTTACAATAGTGAGCCACTGCCAGGTCCAAGGACACTGCTTCACCAATGAAAGCAAAGTTTCCCTCCTGGGTGCGGCGAACACCTTCCTCCATGTTGGACACAAAGCTCTTCTTACGCTCCATGTGCTGGTAGATGCGTCGGTACACGGCGTTGTTGGAGTTCTGTGCAAGAAAGGAATGAAAAACACAATTATTTATCTCAGAGACAGACGCGGCTAACTCTAATGACTATAAACATTTAGTTAGTCAGGAGCTGGTGTGCCTTAAAGAACTGCATGGTGGACCCGCCCTCGACTGTGCCGTAATCAATCACATCCTGGTTAGCGAGGTCTTCAAAGGTCTTAATGGAGACATGTTTGCTGTCGGAGTGCAGCATGGCATTGAAGTTGCCAAAGTAGCAGGCCAGCAACATTACAGCAAAGAGCCACCAGATGGCGCTGACCAGACGTCCAGATGGGGATTTAGGGTGAGGACCAGCACCTGAAAGGACACAGACAGGGGTTAATTAAAAACACTGCCTTTAAAGCTAGAACCTTGCAGCAACTTAAAGGTCCCTTCTCGTGCAGAGTAATGTTCCGCGTGTTGTTGTCTTTTTTTTATCATAAATTATGTCTAGGTTCGATATGAAGACTGTGAAAGTATCAAAGTATTTGGTGCACAGAGAAATGCACACAGTCTGTATTCAGAAAGTCAGCCTAAAAAACAGCCGTCAGGACTGTAACTTTGTGATGTCACAACAAAACAGTTGTGAGATCACAAAGTTACAGTCACTTCTGACTGGCTCACTGACCTGTTACTAGAGCTCCAGAGAGGAGCCTGAGAGAGGACATTGGAAACTACACTGAGAGGGCTTTTGAATGTTTAAACTACATGTATCATCAACATTATCAACGCTTCAAATAAAACACAGGAAAAGTGTAAAATATGGAACTTTAACACACAGAAAACACAACAACAACTGAGGGTAGGAGGTAATACATGAGCGCAGCATGTTTCTTGAAGCATTGCATCATTGCTTATGTTCACTAAACAATGCTGTCGATGCTGTATTTACTCTATGACAATGGAAGGAAGTAAATGGTAGATATTTAATTGTAAAGTAGATTGTAGGGTTAGTTATAATGACCAATAGGACACTACAGTTTTCTTTCCTCTCCATTTGTACATTTTGCAGAGTTTCTCTCTGCAAAAGTTGGGCAGTGAAACGCTTGTTACACTCTGTCCACGCCGTCCAGGCAGGCGGCAGCAGTGTGTATTTCAGTGACTGCGGCTGTGCTCTGCAGACTGCTGGCTCACCTTGCAGAGTGAGAGCTCCTGTGATGTACCAGAAGCTGTGCTGCAGTGTGAAGTTGTGCTCCTCTGAGTCCGGCTCGGCCCATTCGTTGGGACTGATCCTGCAGGAGGAAACCAAAGATAGATACACGTCTCATATACTGATGGGAAACCTCTGCTAATATCACACAGTCTTCTAAAATTTGTTATAGTAAGAAACATCAGGATGTGGAAACGTGTGCCCACGCTGTTTGCAGGGGTGGTGGGTGTTGCACTCACCTGCCCACCAGGAAGATGCAGACACCTGACAGAAGGAACGCGATGAGGATGCCGACCCACATTTCGGTGGAGAAGGGTGCCAGCAGGCTGAAGGTGCTCTCCTCAGAGGCCAGGTCTTTGCGCAGGATGAAGCCGATCCCTGTTTGCATGAAGGGGGTGGTCATGTCCACATACTGCTCTCTGACTGCAGTGAGGGTCAGCGGGGCCACAGCCAGGTCGGCCTCCTAAGGGACATTACAGGCGAAGACTTTGATGGTCTGTTCACTAAATACTGAAGTCCAGTGGTCCTCAATCCACTCTAAATCATGGCCCACTTAAAACTCTCTTAAATGCTGGCAACCAACATCTGACACCATAACAATACAAAAGCCAAATAAATAATCTCAGCATTGAACTGAACTGTACTGGACTGAAACAACTGTCTCAAAATGTTTTTGAAAAAACCTCAATTTTTATTATAATATAATATAATATAATATAATATAATATAATATAATATAATATAATATTAAATTATATTATACTAGGATTATACTAGAGGATATTATATTATATTATACTAGAGAGGATGAAGACGAAGTTATAAATAAGTCATGATTTATATATAATCTAAAACAGTGAATGCTGTTATAACTGAATATATTATTAAAACTCAATGCATCATTACTTGGGTTGCCATTGTGGTTCTGTTTTAACCTCTGTGTGTATGCCATCAGGATTACACAAAAACATTTGTACCAATTTACAGATAACTTGGAGAAGGGGGTGGCGGTCAGCCAGGGACCAAACCATTCAATTTTGGGGGATTTTCGGGGAATCTGGATCATTTCAGAGGTCTGGTTCATGTTGTTTGACACTGGCCTTGGCGCAGGCCTGTGCTCTCTGAGTGCCCTGCTAGTATTATATCGTACAAATAATCTTAAGACTTGAAAAATGTCAATACCGAGTTGAGTTTAATGTACAGTATAAACTGAATATCTAAAAAATGTATTCAATGGGATCCTTTTTGGTCCAACATGTCCAATGTGGACTTGCTTTAAGAATATGAATACTGAAATCAATAAATATACAGTATATTAAATATCCACAAACTTGTCATCTTTAAGTTGATCATATTACATCCAACATGTATGTGAGCAGTTTGGTGCTGCGTGGTCTCTGACTTACCCCTCTGATGACCTCACCAATCATGCCATTCCAGGTGCCGCTGGCGTCCAGGGCTCCATAGCGGTTGTCCTTGACCAGGTGCAGTTTGTAGCTGAAGCCCAGCATCTTGGACAGCTCAGAGATCAGATCGATGCAATAACCTTCCAGCTCAGAGTCTTTTCTCATGGTGTACGGGTCTTGCTGAGGAAGCAGAACAAACCTCATAGTCAAATCAACTTCCTGCTTTATGTGAAAGTCTAATAACTTAACTTTGTAGCTTTGAAGCTGTTCAATCTTTGACTCCTCGAAAGGAGAATCGCAGGATATGAAAGATTAATTAAAGATGATCCTACAGCTATTTATTTAAATAAATTATATCACAAAAAATATAATAAATAAAATGATATAATTCTGTCTTTTACTTTGGAAAAAGCTATAACCAGTTATACCTGATTTTATTTCTCAAACAAGTGAAATGATCTAAATTTAAAGTGAAATTATTTAATTAAATTAATAATATAATAAATAATTAAAGGTCATTTCACTTTGAAATAAACAGTCATGACTCGACAAGGTATAGTCATCATGAGGACTTTTTTGTTTGTTTTACATTGTATAGCTTTGTTTAGTTTAGTTTAGTTGGTACAGTAGATGAGCTAGTGATACACCGATAGATGAGAGTTGTGTGTGAGTAGTGTGTGTTTAGGAATGTGAACCCTTTGTGATTATTATTAGGATTTAAAAGTTTATCCACTAGGGGGCAGCTCAGGGCGTGAGATCTGTCAAGCAGAGGTGCAGCTTGTGCACAGTCCCTTTGACTGACTGAATACTGATGGAGACTCAGGCTGTTGGGGGCCCCCAAGGGCTGTCAACTAAACTCAACAACAATCTCAAAGCGCAGCTCCCTCCCCTTCAAACAACCAATGAACACTTTGCAAGAGCATATCATGAGCAGATCTTACAATCATTTTCACATTCTTTATGTTTAGAGTTTTAAAAAATTCCACTTCAACCTACTTTAAAAGTTAATCATATACAAAGTTGATGAACACTGATTGGAACGGTCCCTGGAAACTGATTGTAAAATCACAATTGGCTCACAAAGTTTAGAAAATATTGGTATTTAGATGAGAGCCAGTAAACACTGCATCAACATGTTCCTTCGTTGTTTGGTTTGTTCTGGATCTGCTTCTGATCTCACTTGATTCCCTGATTAACTGCCCCCATGTACTGAACCAAATCTGTTGAAGAAGTTGGCAGTAATTTCGGAAGACACACAACCAACACCCTGATGTACAGTATCAATGACTGCATGTGCAAATTAACAAGTTAAAGAGGAACTATGCAGGATTTGTGTCTTAACTATGCCACATTTTTACCTTAATTAAACAGCTTTGGAGTAATTGTGATGGTTTGATCAATGGTTTAACTTGTTAGAGGGAGAAAGGAGGCTCTCTGACTTCCAAATGCGTGTCACTTATTGTGTCTCTTGGCTGAAAAACAACTAGATCTGGGCCACCGCCCTGGTGTCCCAGCTCTCGTCTCTGCGACACAAATGTGCCCCGTAACCTGTAATCTCTTGTTTATGAAAAATTAATCTAGACAAATATAAATGTCGTACTACTCGACGGCTTCCTTGTAAACAAATACGAGAGGAGGGTTAGCAAAATAGCGGAAAAGCGACGGGACTTGCATAGTTCCTCTTTAACAAAACATTTTAAACCATGATGGTTGTTTTCAAATTAAAATCAATTTGAATTAAAAAAAAAAAAAAAGTAGTCTTGTGCGATATTATTTATTCCTGAGAGAGATAATGGCTGAGCTACAAAAGTCAGACCCTCTGGTGAGGAACAAAGACCCTGTTTCACAGCTGCATGAGGCTGCTGCCACCTTGGCATGCTGCTCCAGAGGCTAGCACAAAGACACAATACCTTTATAGTGGTGATGGATAACTCCTTGGCATCTAGAAAAGGAAAAAAACAACACAAGAAGCATAATAAATTCTGGATTCCTCTAATGAAGCGAGTCAACATAATCAAGCATCCGCACAAAGATGAGGGGATTTAGTCTGAGACACTCCTTTGGCTGATTAGTGGTTTGGTTTTCATGTCTACAAGCGTATGTGCAGAGCGGCTTCTGAAAGCTTAATGAGGTATATTGTTGCTTTGACTCTCTGAGCTGCGGCAGTGAAGCCAAACAGCCACCGGGACAATGACCGTCTTGTTGCCGGTTGTTTTTCAGAAGATCTGAGAAAAGGGGAGGACACTTCCAAGGTACAATGTTTAGGGGTGGGGTGCAGTGGGTGGGTTGAGGGGGTGGGGGGCTCCCCTTAAGGATGTGTTTTGCTGTTGTTTTTGAACTCCTCCCCACCCCACTTGTCCACACACCCACAGTTGCTGTAGCGGTGACCAATGGCATTCGCAGCATGACCAGCAGGCCCTAACATGCCCTGCCAGGGTCGATCAGGGGAGGGAGGGGGGACGAGCGGAGGTGCCAGGGGTGCAAGTTCCTCATAATTGCATGCAATAACAAAAGCCGGCCCGGTTGGGTCATATAAAGCCCATGACACCCCGTCAGCCTCCCCCTAGAGAAGATGGCAGGACCTATGATCTGCGGAGATGCCTGTCAGTTCACCGCCTGCCTGCAGAGTCCTCCCCCAACATGGTTAATTGATTTATCACAGTGCTTTCTGGACCGCAGCAAGGCGGTAGCCCCTCCACTGGTGAGAAATGGGACGCTGCCATAGAGGACGATGCCCCTTCTGTGCTTTGATAGGACTCCAGCCGTCCAGCAGGGCCGGCGGGGGGTGGGGGTGGGGGTTGGGGGGGAGAAAAGAGTCAAGTGTGAGGAATGATTTGGGAGCGAGACCCCGCCTCGTAGGTCAGCCAGAGACCGCTGGCACAGAGCTGGGTGTTAACAGCAGACAGTGCACAGAGGCCGGGCTGCTCGGGAGGAGGAGAGGATCTGATTGGTGGATGGATGGAGCTTTTCAGAATGTGAGCTGGTAAAAATATCTCACATAAACACAATCAAGGTTTGAAAAAATATAAATGTGCAGCTTGTGTTAGGACACAAACTCCACATTGACACTAGATGTAGAAGAGATGCTGAGCGCTCCTTTTTGAAGGGGTGCTGGGCTGAGATCATCACACCCCTCCCTCCTATTTTTACTTATTTGGACATTCATAAATATAAGAGCCTATGTGAGGAAAGACCTCGAATCTGTTGTTGTGGCCTCACAGGACGGAGCAGACCATCTATCATTTCCTCTCAGGACCAATTCACAGGTTGATTATGCTAATTTCAGCTACTGCACTAGAATCAGGCTTCTCTCTCTGAAGGTTGAAGTAGTTTTTTTTTGTTTTTGCCAACACAGCAGCCGTGCTTCCAAGAATTTCTTTTTGCAGAACTAAGATAGCAAAAGGAAAAACACAGAGGCTGCACAGAGCGAGCCTGTTTCTTCTGATATTCTATTTTTTTTTTGACAACATTCATTTTTGATATCTCTTTGACACACACAACCGTGAATAATGAGCATGTGGCAGAGTTTTAATCTGTCACTTTAAATCTCAGTGCAGCAGGTAGCAGCTAATAAATAAAGACTACGCTGTGCAACCAAAACATCAATCGGGACAAACCATCAACTCGTTGCACCATGTGCTGCAATGTCAGCGTGTGTGTGTGTGTGTGTGTCTGTCTCACCTGCACTGACCACCCACACAGTCACAGCTGCCACACAGACGACCAAAAGAGTGCAGGCGCCTCTCATCTTGCCACGACCTGAAAATGACACTGATTAATGCATTTTTGTAAAAAAAACAAAACAAAAAAAATCAGATATTCTTCATCCAAGAGCACATAACAATTCCCCCCCAAAAAAGAAGGTATATACGTATATATCGAGAGAGATAAAAAGAAAAACACTGTGATGTAGAAAAAGAAGAGTTTTCTTACCTTCGTTGTGTTGCAGTGAAGATTAAAATCTAGGAGGAGTGGCTCCAAGAACTTCTCAACAAGTGTTGCACAAGACCAGTGGGGTGTGTTGTTGTGTGCAGCAGAACGTAGTGGAGCTTTATATGGGGGAGAGCACAGGGAGGGAGGAGATTAGGATCTCAAAGGGGGAATAAATCCGTGATGGTGGGATCGAGGTTTAGAGTCTGAGGAGAGATGATATCAAATCGCTGGATCCAGATGTATTTTAGTGTTGAATGATTCCAACTCCTACATAAACAAGAATGACAAAACCATGGTCTTCCTCTTCTGTCCATCATCCACTTGAAGAAACAAGACCTGATGAAGAATGAACTACACTGAACCAAAGTTATTGTTCTGGACCTCTGGAGGACATGTTGTCTGTTACATAATAGGTTATTAAGGGAGGTGGAGGGTTGATAGCTGGGGGTGGGGTGGATGCACTGACCTTACAGATGGATCGGAGGTCCCAGGGAGACAGAGGAGGAGGTGATGCTTTGGAGCGCAGTTCCTCCCTTTGCTGACAAACCCTGAGGGGATTCTCAGGAGAAGCTCAGTCTCTCCTAGAATAGTTAATGTTATTCTCATGATGACATTATACAGTTGGAGCAACACATCTGGCTTCTGTTCTATCTCCTCATCAAAAATATACTGTATATTACAGAAGTAGTGTCTACAAAAGCCTGTTTGTTTCTATTGTTTTTTTCAGCATAAATCTACAAACTAAATTGATTTATCTTCACAAAAACAGGCAGTGATTGAAAGGACAAAGGACAAACTGAATCACTCCGTGAGACAAAAACATTCTCTCAGGCCTGAAGTGCTAGACAGGGCTCGGCGGTTTCAGTTGAGAGGCCAAGCCGTGCCAGATTGTCTGGATAAATAGGGCTTTAAAAAGGGACTCGGTGGTTTTCTTGGAATCCTAATGAAGCCGTCTTTTGTGTTTGTGTGCTGACCGAAGTGCAGAAGAGTCTGTGGCGCTAAAATGAGCATGTCGTGCTTCACAAACTCTTACAGAGCTGAGGAAGAGGCCTGGCAGTGTCTGACAGCTCGCCAGAGGTGGCTGTCAGCTTTGGAAACCACAGACTTAACAATGGACAAACCTTTGACTGACAAATCAGCGGCCATAGAGGGAGCTGCATGGATCCTCAGATCTGGGTCTGGTTTTCGAGGCCCCAAGGACTTTGAGGTTTAGGTCAATTTGACCCAGTTGTTGTCAAGAGTTTATTTCAGAAATTATTATGTTGATGATTATTGTTCCAGTGGTTTTTAAAAGATCTGCATAAACCCATTACTGATGTTGTCAGTCCATTAGGTTTCAATGGACAGTTTGTGTCCCATGCTGTTTGAAAGGTCTGATACTGTCTTTTATACTTTTCCAGTAATTTCTTTTAAGTTTTGATCTCCATCAGATGCATATGTATGTGCATGTTTATGCATTGTAGATTTAAAGGTCCTATGTTGTAGAAAGTGACACAGTGCTATTGTTAGTGTTGTGAAAAAAGATTTTGTATTTTGCCTGAAACTGTACATATTAGGAGATGGTGGGGGGCTTGCTGCCTTCCCTAAACCTATTCAACAGTGGATACAGACTGCAATTATGATTGGTCGACAGATTATTTTGTTTTTCTTTTTATGATTATCTTTGTGTGCGTGAATGATGTTTGTCACTTGTTTTGTTATGATTATGAATGAGAATGTTGGAAAATAAAAAATATAAATCTAAAAAAATAAAAAAATAAAGTGACATTTCCACGCCCTGATTATAAAGCAGGTCTAGGTTCTGGATGAAGACTGTGACACTAGTGCTCAGTCGAAAGGGAACAACTCTATTCTGAAACGGAGCCTGAAGATGAGCCGTTGGGACTTATGTAACTTGGTGATGTCACAACAAAACAGTCACAGCTCTCAGCCATGCCCCAAACCCCGCCCACCAGGACTGACCACCCAACCTTGCAGGATATGGACTGTTTATTGAGAACCGGGCATGGCTGAGGGGTTGTGGCTGCTTTGTTATGACATCACAAAGTTACATAATCCTGACAGAAAACCGTTTTCCTCACTGGACTGAACACTTTGATACCCTTAAAATATATAGTACCTAGACCTGCTTTATCAACCAAAAAGCAAAGGATGGTCCCACATTGTATGAAGTAAGATCACTTCATACAATATGGGACCTTTAAAAGAGGTCCAGTATTGACAAGAAATAAATTCAGGGGAAGTCACTGCAGTACATGGCGCCACATGTTAAGTTCTTAGAAAGACTAAGTAAATAGTTCCATAGCCTAAAAATCTTGGATAGCGAGCAATATTGAAAAGATGTTTTTCTCCCCTTTAATGACTAGTTGAGGTTGTCGTCTTTGTTCTGGAACATTCTCCCTTCCTGCGGGGGGTCTGTTTTTTTTCTTTCTTTTCTTCCAAGAGAGGTTGAGAGAGGTGATGGCTGGTAAACACAGACCCAAGCGGAGTCCATAATTAGAGCAGCAAGCAGACCCTGCCAAAACCAAGGCCAGAGGCTTTTACATGTCAGCTTGTATAAGGCTCAGTTTAACTGCTCTGTTAATGACTGCTCTTTGTCTGTGAACTGAAGCAGCTGTTGATAGATTAAGAGCAAATGAAATAAATGAGCTGTGAAACTTTCAATCATATTCAGTTGAGATTTATTCAGATCATAATTACACATTGTTTGAATTAAATATCATCCCTAAAACTTTGCACAAAGAACTGGCATGGCAGTGCAAACAATACAGCAGGTCGACAAATAAACGTGCTTCCATACAGATCATTTCCATCTTGTTTCAGTATTACGGACTGATGTGAACACGGGGTTTCAGACATGATGCTCTTGTGACCATCAGACAATCCGAAAAAAATGAATTTAGGATATTAACAAATCTTCATAAAAAAAAATCTTTGTAAAATAAAGCACAGCCTTAGAATAAACGTTACAGTGCATAAAAGACATGCAGTCAACTAAAAAAAAAAGGGCTAAACTTGGTACAGAGGAGTCTACCACAGCTTTATAGTACAGGTTCTCAGTGCTGTGACATGCCACAGGTCCAGGAGGTTCGCAAAATATTGGCAGCTTGGTCAAATTACAATGTAACTACTACACAAGGAATACTAAAAAATGAAGAGCTTTTGTTCTGCATTTCCTTTTTTTTTTTCAAAGACACAACAGACGAGCCTCAAACTGTACATTACCTTCAATGTGATACCATGCCAGTATTTTTTTTGAAATATTGCAAGTGGATGGACGGGCTGATAATAACGCTTTGACATTAAGTGTTCATTTTAGATAAAGTACATCATTACAGTTCAAGTAAATAAAAAGAATGAATCGTTTAAAATCTCGTCCTCTAGTTGTGATCTATTGCTACTGTCTGCTCATGTAAAGTAAAAAAAGAAAAAAGAAATCTCAAACATGAGAGTAGATCACAGTCAACATAAACAGCCATATAAAAACTCCTGGTTATTTTTCACTAATACATTCTGGCAATGATCTGACATTTGGTGCAAACAGATGACAGTGCTGCAGTGGTTGCTTTATACGAAGCTTGAAGACAGTGTTGTCTGAATGCACAGGTTAGAAAATGGGTCTTGCACAAGCTCAAGATGAAGAGGTGATTGTTCATGGGACAGTTTTCTGTGACTTGTTGTAGCTGCTGAATTAATCTGGATTATGAACCAGTTTCCTGTGAGAAATTCTGCAAGATATGTAACTTTTTTCTAAAAAAAGATTCCTACTTGAGATAAAACTGGACTTTATTCCAAACAAGTTTCTAGCTGTGTCTCTCACGCTCAGTTCCAAGTCAGCCAGTTCTTAGAGCTTGAGCATGAAAAAGACTTCACTGTTTTCAGGGTCTGGGGAGGACTGGGACTGTCTGGGAGAGGGGGATCCGAGGGGGGCGAGCTGACTCAGCAGGTCCAGGCTGGAGCAGGGACTGCGTGCCACACAGCACGCCCCTTCGGGGTTTCCCCGCTCTTCAATGGGGCTAGCGCTACTTCCCCTGCTAATGCTACCACCAAGGCTAAAGCTTGCACTTCTGCCCTGGGCCAGACCCTGGAGCCTCTGCCGCTCCTGGGCCTGTTTGGCCCTGTTTGCGATGTACCGCACTCTGCTCTGGCTCCTGGAGGACGTCCTCCGCACCAGGGTCTCGTCCACGGACTCTTCCTGCGACTCTCTGCGCTGGTTTTCTGGGGCAAAGTCTCTGGCGGTGAGCGGCTCCACGTCAGTTAGCTTCCGGAGTTGCTCCGTCAGGTTGCTGGGCGGCTGGGACTTGTGCGGGCCGCCCCTGCGCTGCTGCTCCCTGGTCGGCCTCACGATGAAGCTGCGGCTGATGCTGCGGTACTTGCTGTCAAAGTTGCAGGAGATGTCATCAGAGGTCAGATCCCCGAGGCTTTTGGACATGGAAGCCGCAGCTGCTGGGGATTTAGCCGCTGGCGACGGCCTGCTGGCCGCCGACTGCTTGAGCCCTTCGATGTAGAGCCGGCTCCAGGTGTGCCTCCTCTGAGTCAGCCTGCTGGGCGAGTCCACTGAGGCCGCCTGGGGGGGCTGCAGGGGGCGGGGCTTGAGCTCGTCGTCGGGGCTGGAGCCTTGCTGGAGGTTGGGGTTGGACTTGCTCTTGCTGACCCGCAGGGTGTCGTAGGAGACCAGCGCCGAGTGGCGGCAGTTGACCCAGGGGGGGTTGCTGGCCGAGGGCAGACTGCTGAGGCTCTTCCTGGCCAGGTTGGGCAGGGACAGGTCGATGACGGTGTCGCTGGACGAGATGCTAGAGGAGGAGGACATGCTGTCTCGGTGGCTGGCCGGCTCCAGCTTGCTCCAAAGCCGGTCGTTCATGGTGGCGTCGGTGCAGACCTCGGGCACGGCCGACTGGGCCTGTCCAGCTGTGGCTGCGGCCGCCCGGACGTGGCCCTCGCTTTTTGTTCGTCTTACCGGTGCGTGTGATGCCAGATTGCCAAAAAGAGCCCTCCTGGCGTGGGCTGTGTGAGCTGCAGGGGCTGTAGGGGTGCGAGTAGACCCTGCCGTGGGGGGAGGCTCTGCTCTGTGGTCAGACTTGAACTCTGCCGGATCAGTTTTCTTCTCCGTTGGAGTTTCTTGGTTTGCCCTCTGGTTTGCGGAATTTTCCTTGACTGAATGAGTGCCTCTGGTGGTCGGGGTGTCTCGGCTGCACTGTGACGGCGCAGTTTTGTCAGCAGGGTTCGTCAGGGGGGTTGACGCGGTTCTAGAAAGGTTTGGAGGTTTCTTGGGATCTCCACTCATCTTGATGGGACTGTCCACCACCCCGTTTGAGGGGTAAGTCAACGGGGAGTCTGCGTTTATTGCTGTGGATGGTGAGTGCAGTGGTGTGGATGAGGAGTGATGTGAGAACAGTCTCTCTTCTGGAGCGGGGACGGAGCCGGTGAAACGAGTGTTCCTGACGTCTTCAGAGCTCAGCACAGTGAATGGAAGAGGGGGAGCTGGTCTCTGCGCTGTGGAACAGTCTGTAGAGAGAACAACAACAGAAGAAACTCATCATCATCGGTGGTCACTGAAAGATTTTTGGCAGTAAAGTGGTAGCTGCTTGAAAACGCATACCTAACTGTGGTATTGTTAGTGGTGGATGGTGTGTGAACATCACCTGAGGTTCTGCCTTAAGTCATGTTTGACACTGGCACTTTTGCTCTGTTGTCTGAGTAATTACATTTATTGGTGAAGCTTGTAAATAATTATTCCAGTTAATTAGAATGTAAGCTTATTTTTTTCTATGACTGCATGGTCTCTCTATGTGCTATTGTACACGTCATTTGTTCTCTCTTGTGAAAAGGATAACAATCTTAAAGTATAATATCTTTTGGCTTTTGCCTTTAATCGATAGTGTAGTAGTAGATACAGACAGGAAATGTCTGGAGACAGAGAGAGGGGGAATGATATGCAGCAAAGGGCCGCCCGAGTCGGGATTCGATACGGGGCCGGTCAGACTTACAGAATAAATAGGGATAACATCAATAAAGTGTGTGTGTGTGTGTGTGTGT